>NC_142339.1:22333000-23714000 GCF_054954075.1 Amborella trichopoda
GACATTCCATTATAGTTCTTAAAACATCTAGTTAGGGTTTCTATTATAGTCCTATAATTTAGTTCATTGTTACCTTAAATGGCATTAGCAGCTATCATGTAAGGGAAAAAAAAAAGAAACACATGAGAGGTTTCTTACTGATCCCTAACTTCTTAAAGGATTTATAACATAGATCTTGTAGGAATAATTTTCAAGTTTCTCATGACAATCAATACATCATCTCTGAGTAGGTCTCATACAAATATGTTTGTGTTGTGATCGACACCACAATATCATATAGGGTGCGATTCCTTCTCCCGTAACACCATATTTCTACAAAGTATATAACAATGTTTTGTGTTGATTAATCCCATGATCATGAGAGAAATGTCCTAGACAATTCAAATGTGCACTTCTGTGTATTGTCATTTCTTAGAAATAACTCTCCTTCCTAACTGGTCCTCAGCCTCCAACTTAAATCAATTAAAGCGAGAAATTGCCTTTCATTCAAGTGAGATTGAGTGCATTTATTGATGGCAAAAATATTACAAGTGGGATTTGTCACAAGGCCTACATCTAAGGGACAAAAAAAGTCCGAATAACTTCACACGAATCTTATGATTGAAGTGCCTCATAAAAGGGTCTTCTAGTTGATATTTAACATTAAATAGTGTTTTAATATGGGTACATGCGCATTGGTTAATGATCTAACAATGAGAAAACCCACTAAAACAAGTAATGACACACACTATTTTTCAAAACACTATCCTCTTGGAAATAAAATTGGATGTCCTGTAGAAGAGGGTCTAAGCACTAAGAGGGGCTGCTCCTAGTTCCTAGAGCATGGAGCATGTAATGAAGGAACATGGTCTAACTAGAACATAAATGGTCCAAGCGTTCTATACACACCACGCCCTTGGCGGCATTCCTCCCTGCAAGTGCTAATACTTTCCACAATAACAGGGGATGTAAAAGGTATCTGTCTACCTCCCCTTCTATGTATTATGATACTACCAATTCCACAATCCAACTATAGAAATGAATTAGCATCCAGTACCATGTGTATACACTAGCATAAATAGTAGAGTCTGTTGTGCGTACCACCTTCAGCTCAGTGCATGCACAAGTGAAGTGGTCGATCTATCTTGCAATCATATTAGGTCAATGATGATTTTACATACAGAGTACTTCACTTACCTCACACTCTCAACTTCTATCTCCTCTTTCCTTGGGAGTGTTTATCATTTGGTTTGTTATTGAGGTTGTTACCATCGTTAGGACCAACCAACATAGCAATCATGGCGGCATCACTATCACTATCACTCATAGAGTGATGCCATGTCTCTAACTCCTGATGTTCAGATGAATGACTCTCAGATAATGCTTTGTCAATATGTATATGTGGCTCCTAAGGATGAGGAAGTGACTAGAGCACAAACACAACACGTGCCTGCAACTTCAATAATGAATACATATCACATATCTCTATGGTACTTTTTTCTAAAATGCTCCATCACGGAGACATTTGGTGGCACATAAAATGCTCACATGAGCGACTATAGTATGGTGGACAAGGTACTAGTAAACTACTGTTGTGAGGTTTTCCTTACATGCTCGTACCCTTTCCTCAAGTGGGTCTGTGTTAATAGTAATGTTTTCCAGTGCTGCTTTGTCATTAAGTGCATACCTGAGGGACATATATATATCAAAAGGTTCCCACCACCTCAAGTTTCCCTTCTAAGGATCAAACATGAAAATGCCCTAGCAATCCATATCTGTGAATGTCAGAAGAAACTTACAGTACATTTTGCTCATATGTGGTTGCCGATTTACAAAAAATAAAATTTATGTAACACTTCCATCGAGTCTTCAGGATTTGAAGATACGTACTTCCAAAGCAACTAGAAGCGAAAATATCATGTAGTGAGATTAGGTCTTGGGCTAGTAATCAGCATCAGATCAAACATGTAGAGCAAGGCTCTTGATTGTCATCCTCAAGGAAGTGGTCGCATTCTAAATACGAAATTCCACATCGAAAAGGGGAAGTGATCGCAATCCATATTCTAAGGAGACATGAAATTAGATTTCCTAAGCCCTACCAGCATGAAAGGCACACATAAAATAATATAAGGGGCTAAAAGTATGTTTTTTAGGCCAAATCAGCATTTCTTGAGAGCAATAAATTGATGTAACCTTAACAATTGTGTCGCACTGTAAGAGCTGCCTCAACGACATAAAGATTATCGAAAACAAACATCCCAATGCAATGTTATTCCCCACCTATAGAAGGTTGAGGAGGCATATAAGTAGTGCACCACTAAGGTTACTCTAAAAAGAGCCTTTAACTAGGTCGGGGCCTAACAAAAAAAATGTAGGCAGCTACGGCGGCACAATAAAAGTGTGGCCTCAAGTAAGAAGGGCCGAGGCAGCACGTACTAACAATGTGCTTGTGGCCTCATAAAGAACAGTGCAGTTGTAGCAGCACCTTCAATTTGTGGTCTCAGGTGGAACAAGGCCTTTGTGGCTGTACATTCAGGTATATGGCCACAACCCCACCGTAATTTCTATGGCTTTAGTTGATCCCATCTAGCACGTGTGGCTTCGTATGTGTGCTAGCTGCATGTGCATAGATTCATACATGTGGCATATGTGCCACATGTATGTCTGTGCAAGTAGACAATGTGAGATCTCGGTCCATGTACTTGGGTGTGCAATGAGTCAATCCACCATGCGTCCAAACACATGACCAGTGATGGTGCAAGCATTCCACATGACCAAAAATACAATGCATACTAGGGGCGTGCATGTGTAACACCATGTGGGTCAACACATGTCAGCTTGGACATGCACCGTGACCTCGTGGTGGTCGTCATGGGACTAGGGCACCCAAAGTGCGCCCTCTGGCATGTTTTAACATGCATGTGCATCCCTTGAGCGTGTCATTCACACCTATGCATGTGTAGTGCACTGTCAGACCATTCTCGACTCTCTCAATAACCAATGAACATTTGAAAAACCAAAGAAATTTCTTTTTTTATTCTCACACACCAACCACACTAGTTAACAAATCCAAAAGGTGGACTTCTATAGTGAATGTAGGA
Source organism: Amborella trichopoda (assembly GCF_054954075.1). NCBI lineage: Eukaryota > Viridiplantae > Streptophyta > Magnoliopsida > Amborellales > Amborellaceae > Amborella > Amborella trichopoda. The sequence continues at coordinate 22,336,081 of NC_142339.1, forward strand.
CTTTACGTTGAATCCCAAAGCAGTAGAAATAAAAGAAAAATAGATTGCATCAAAATAACACATTTTTTGGATTCTAATTCCTTGTGTGCAATTGATGAAATTCTTTCGTCCTTTTTTCTACCTGGTTCCTTTGATTCAAGAGTTCAATGCTCGCAACCTTTGGTCGACTTTCAATTACTTAAAGAAGAAGCATGATATATACAATGAATTTCCTAAGCCTTTGATGGAAGGATTGAGAGATCTTAACTCACCTATATTGGTTTTGTTATTTAGGGTTTCTGGAGAGAAGGGGGCGGGGGGGGGGGGGGGGGGAGGGGGGGACACTAGATTTGGAGATGAGTGGCACGTAAATCCTATCAGAATTCTTTATTTTTATCTCTCTATATTAACCCCATTCTATAGAAATATCCCACAAGGTTATCCTATCAGAAAGAGGAATTATCTTACTTAATTGGGTAATATTCTCTCATGTAAACTCTATCCGCAATATAAAACTCCATTAGACATGGGATTCCCTTTTCTTTTGTCTTTACCATCAATAAGGTGAATAATACTTTGGACTTCCTTTTCCTCATTAAGTAGTAAGAATATTGGGAATTTTATAGTGGCTATTGAACCCACAAGCGGTGGACTCCAAACCCAACATCCAAAAAAACTAGATTTGGCATTGAAAATGTACTTGATGTCCTGCGCATTGATTTCTGCACTTGAACTTCAAATTTATAGTTCTAAATATGGCACACATCCTTGAACACTTGAAATAAATGGTATAAAGAAAGTGTTTTAGAATCAAAGATCTTTAGAGCTTGAAATCCATTGCTATTCTGAATAATGATTGTTGAGGTGGAGATGATCAATTTGTCGGATTTCTAAAGCCATGATTTCTTTTGTAACTAATAAATTGTCAATTAGATTTCAGGTGGACATTTTTACCAATTACTTTTCCTCACATATTTCATGTGAAATTAAATAAGTTGAATAACAAAGCCTTAGATCAGACTAACGCAACTCTAGTTAGTTTCTCCTAAAGTTTTTCAATCCAAAAGTATTTATGTGGAAGCAACACAAGATTCCAGTAACCTTAGATTTTCAACTACTCAGAAATTTGCAAGGCAAATGCCGCCCTAATGGTCACTCTTACCTATCGCAATCTTAACACAAACAAAATTTAAGCAAAGAAATAAGTTTATTTGGGTGATTTCATTGGTTTTTCTTTTCCTATGGTTTCTTAAAGGGTGTCGTTGTGGATGTAAGTTGGAATAACTTGTAATTTGGAAGAATGACAGGTGACTTTGACTTACTAAACTTAACCAAAGTGGTTAGATGGTGTCTTTTCATATTTTAGAAAATTCCAGGAGAGAGAAAAAATTGACAAAGATGGCACTAGAAACCAACAAATCGTTAAAGATTATCGAAAGTTTGAAATTATTAAAGTACAAGTGGATCAGGTTCTTGGACACCACCCTTGTTTATGGAGTCAAATGCAAGGCTGTCATGACTTTGGTGAAAACCAACCACCCCATGAAAGTTCTGTCATTAGCCCAAAAAAGGAAATGTAAACAACGAGACCATTTACATTTACTCCAAGTACAAGGTAGTCACAAATATTCTTGATCATTGAATGTATAATTGGGTGGTTTCATTTATTCGAGTTACCAAGCTTGAAGCTCAAAAACAATTTCCTTGAGAAAGTACTTAAAAATTTAAAAGAGAAAGTAGCTAAAAAATTTCAAGAGATAAACTTTCACAATATTTAAGTTTTAGAGTGAGAATGTATCTCAAAAATTTAGACTGAGAAACTATGTGCATTTGTAAGTTTGAGAGAGAGAGCAAGTAATATAAAGTTTTAGAGAGAGAAATTATACCAAAATTTTTAGACAGAGAAGCTATCTTAAAATTTTTAGAGAGGGAAACTTTATCAAATTTTAAGTCTTTGAAATATAAAAGTACTTAAAAATTTTTAGAGAGAAATTATCTCTAAATTTTAACAGAGCGAAACTATTTCAAATTTTCAGTTTTAGAGATGGAAAATGTCTTAAAATTTTAGAGATGGAAAAAACTACATCAAATTTAAGAGAGAGAGAAACTACCTAAAAAACATCTCAAAATTTTCCGAGAGAAGCTCTCTTATTTTAAGTTTTAGAGAGAGAAATATGTTAAAAAATTTTAGATAGAAAATATATGAAATTTTAGATGGATAAAATACCTAAATTTTTAGAGAGAGAAACCATCTCCAAATTTTATATAGTGAAAGTATTTCAAATTTTAATTTTTAGAGAGAGAAAATGTATTAAAATTTTAGAGAATGAAACTATATCAAATTTTACAGAGAGAAATTTTTGAAAAATTTTTAGATAGAGAGAAATTATTTTGAAAGAAAAAGTATCTTAAACTTAATGACAAAAATGACATTACAATAAATAGTATAATAAAAAGGCATCTAACTTAAAAAGTAAAATAAAAATAAAAAAGAAAAAAAGGGACCATAAAAATGTTATGTATCTATGTACCATCAAAACAATAAAAATATATTTTCAAAACGTACATTTTAAAGGAAATAAATTTTTTGATGCAATCTTACTCAATTAATCCAAACAGCCCCCAAGCTTTTTCTTCTCTCCACTCAGCCATTGGTTCTTTTCATAATTTGGAGGACGATATTTGCAACTTTTGGCAAGTCACTTAATTACTAGAACTAAAATCAAGCGCAAATATCAAGCCTCTCTACAGATGGCTCGAAAGTAACTTGCACACAAGCGAAATGTGTGATAGTTTCAGCCTTTTTCAGAGAGACAGAAAGGGTAGATTTTTTAAAAGAGACAAAAAAGGAGTCTTTGTAGTCTTGGAGAGAAACGGTCCTGGGTATCTAGGCAGTAGTGCGCACTCTCTCTCTCTTTCTCTCATATACCCAAATATTCATTTTTTTTTTTTCACTTGGATAGGTTCTTATCATTCTTTTGAAAATTGTACTAGATAAACTAGTAGTATCGAATTTTTAAATTTTTTTTCGCATCAATTGGAGCACTTACAATGGTCTAATCATAATAAATTCAACTCATAATAAATAAATAAATAACTAAAAGTGGTTCTTACTTACTGTCACTAATTATACTAATTATAACTTGCTTTTATTCAATGTATAAAACCAATACAATGCTTTTGAGAATGAAAAACATAGGAAATATAAATACTGCAAACCATAAAGCAAGATACAGGAAGATTACCTTAACCAGACTTAATACCTCCCATACCGTGACTCAATCTCAAATCTTCCAAAAATGAGAAATCACTGACAAAATCCCTTCATACAAAAGCTCTTCACAGAGTATGAGAGCAAAAATGCATGTAGACTACGAAAATCTTTATCAAATAAGCTTAATTTTTTAAGAACTGAAAAATGTGCCAGATTGACCTCAAAAAAATGAAAGGGCGGCATTTGGTGTTTTAAGAGTGCCTACCAAGTTTCGTCTAAATCCGATTAAGATAAAATTTACATTTCCCAAAACCACTCTCTTTCATGCTGAAAAGTACCTCATAACTAGATCTATATTGTCAAGGTCTCAGATGAGTACCAAATCATCATCATTGGATCCAAAAGGTTTAGAAACCCCCAGATAATAATATATGGCTCATTTAGATGCTCCTGGACTATCCTAGGGCCAACTTACCCAAAATTGGCGTGTTTTGCATTATTCACATACTGCCTCAATGAACCAATTTCCATTTTTTGAAAACTATTTTATTCAATTATGGGATTGATTTGTAAAGCTCATAACTCTCTCATCCGAAGGAAAATCGAGCCCAAATTTTGGTATGTGGTAGAGTTCATCAAGCTACACATTTTGATATAAGATATGGCTCAGAGTCGATACTCAGATTGAGAGGAATCGTACAGAGAAATTGGATTTCAAAACTCATGTGTTGCAGAATTTTCAAATAGAAACATCCACCCATTTGAATGGGCATATCTTAAAGCTCCAACATCGGTTAGCTTCAAATGTAGATCTGTTGTGACCATGATTCAAAGGGCTTCAATTTGAAGTAGGATTTGTATGAGATTGGGGTCGGGAAGACACACAATTTAAGTTCGTAAGAAGGCACATTTTCTGGTCACCGGAATCTCATTTTCTAGCTGCCTCCAAAAATACAAAAGTGATCAAACGGGCACCAAATCAAGGGGTTTTCGTTGCAAAACGGTCACCATGACTTCCCCTCAATTTATGATAAAGAAATTTGCCAAAAGCATGACGAAACAAGCTAGATCGAAGAGTCAAAGTTGCAAGTTTATGGATTTGATCGGATTTTGGGATCAAAGTCAAAAGATCGATTCAAGTTCAACAATAGATATCAAATCAATCATCTCGGCACAATGATCTTTTTCATGATGTTGGATCGTTCGAAGGCTCGCTAGAAAGTGCCAAAAAGAGCTCCTAACCACAAGGAAGGGGCAAAACATTCATTTCCATGAAAGTTGGGAGGGGCAGAAGAATCATTTGGCCGCAAAAACGAAATTCACTTTTTATTAAAACAATATATCTTTAAGCAATTTCATGTTGTTTTGATCATCCACCCATGTTTGGGGGAGATCATATATAAGTTCATTTTCATTCATTTGTAACTTAAGGTGGAAAATTATTAAGAAACAGCTTTGAGCTAGCTCTTTTCTTGCGTTTGTGTCGTTATTTCCACCCAAGAGAGAGGAGAGATAAATATTTTGCAAGTGAGAGACTACCCCTGGATCATCTAACCCAAACCTTGGAATATACTACCCAAACCAACCTTGCCTTAGTTCATAGTCCATACCACCCATAGTCCATACCACCAATTCTTCATCCTCGTAGACCACTTAACCCTAGTCCATACAACACAATTAACCCATCCATCATACTCCACATCACTTATATCCCATCTCAATATAGTCCATCCTAAGCCACACCCCTTACACCATCTTGGCCATTCAAGCTCAAGCCAACCGTACTCCCTAGTTCATTGAACCTTGAAGAACCACACACATTAGCCTAGACTCACAATAAACCACACCCATTTGAACCCTCCTTTCAAGAGCCTCTAAAGGCTTTCGGGAGTGTACCTAGTTGAAACACCTCATTTTAAATCTGGCAAATTATATGGTTTTCTGAACCCTTAAGACAATATTATCCTAGTATACCAAAATTAATTACCCTAAAACTATCCAAATACTCTTCCAATTTTAAGCAGAGCCCATGATCTTTCCAACGGTCCAAGAATCGATTGAATCAGACCTACGGTTAGAAAGATATAATAAATAACAATTTAGTCCCTGTGAGACCCAATTGTCGGGCTGCGGGTCGGGCTGTAATGGGCCTGACAGGCCCAGGCACGGGCTCATGACACAGTCAACGTATCTTATGATGCAGTAAACACGTTTTTTTTATTTAGATAAGGCTAAACCTTCAAGATAAATCCAAAACATTCCTAAAAAACTTAAAAAAAATTAGGAAAAATCACCTATTGAATATTATAAATACCCCCTCTCTCTAACCCAAAAGGAGAGAGAAAAAGTGACCAAAAAAACCTTAGAAATTCTTGAATTTAGGAAAATTACCCAAAAATACCAAAAATACGAAAAACCCTTAGAAAATTCCTAAACATTTAGGAAAAATCCCCAAATGTCCCAAAAAATTAGAGAAAATCTCAGAATTTATATTCAACCTCTATAGATCACAAAACCCTTAGAATACTAAAGAAATTCTCCTCTAGACCCCGAGAAAGACCGACAGCTTTAGAGAAATCTCTAAATTGAAAACCCTAGAAATGAAAGGAACCCTAGCCTCTTGAAGTCTTAACCCCCAAGACTGAGAAAAACTAGATCAAAACTATAATTAGGGCACAACAACCCTAACCCTTTATACCAGATATCTGTTGGTCAACATCTGAATCAGGGAGGCAAAGATAACCGGTTCTGATACGGGCGAGCCCTCGAAGGCTCGAGAATCCCGGGCCATCTGGCCCAGTTTGATGTTATTTCTTCCTCTCTCTTTCTCTTCTTTTTACTGTTTTGCTTCTTTTATTTATTTTTTATTTGTTAACTTGTCTGAAAAATTGTATTTTAATGCTCTGGATCATGCTAGCTCTGCCACAAATTTGAGAGTAGATCTGCTCGTTTCCTAGCAAATCTGGCCTCATATCTGAATTCGATCTGTCCCACTTTCCCTAGCACTTTATTAACTGTTTTTCACTTTTTTCAGTCACAAAAGATCCTAAAAATTCGTTTGTGACCAGAATCTACTCCAAAACCCTGCTCTTTCCAGGCAACACTGTCAATGTCACCCAAATTCAAAGGTCTCAGAAACCACTAAAACTTTGTGGATCTGTTCTAGGATCTCTTTTGTGACTGAAAAAAAAAATTCAAATCAAAGTAAAAAATTTAAAAATACAAAAAAAATATTTTTCAATTTAATATGAGCTTTCTGTTTTTACTTTATTTTAATTATTTCATCATAAAATTTTTTTATTTCCTTCTTCTCCCAAGGTTAAAGTAGTCTTATTTCATCAAGATTAACGATATAAAAATATAAAAATATAAAATAATGAAAATAATATTTTTTTTGATCAACACCGGCCGCGTCACCCACCTTGCATGGGCGACACCAGTAGTGCCGCCTGGGCGACACCAGTAGTGAACTGCAAGTGTCCCAGAAACATTCTAGGACCCTACAGGATCTTTCCTGGGACTTTTGGCTCCCTGTTGACAAATGTTTTACCTAAAATAAAAATTTTAAAAATATAAAAAACTATTTTGCTTCATATGGATCTATTTTATTTCTGCCCTTTTGATTTTATTTTAGATTGTTAATTTTGACTAAAATCATATTTTCTCTGCTTTCACCATGCTTAGTTTAACTGTGTCTCATCAAAATTAAAAAGATAAAAAAAAATTAAAAAAATAAATAAATACATTAGGGTTTTTTACCCCTCCAAACCTAGACCCACTCTTGGTCCGAGCTGAGACTCGTGCACCATCTAGTCTAGATCTTAGTCTAGGTTTAGCATAGGTCTAAGCATAGAGTTTCCTCTAGAGCTAGACTAGGCTTACCCTAGTTCAGAGTCTAAACATAAATCCATTGAGTTTAGCAAGTTTAAATTCCAGGTTAGTCTTAGCATAGGTCTTAGTTAGGGTTTTTGCTCCTAGAGTCAGTCTAGGTCTACCCTAAGGTGTCGAGTCTAGATCTCACTGAGTCTAGGAGTCATAACCTAAGATCATAGCAGAGCAAGGTCCAACCCTATGGCCTCAGCTCAATCTAGATTCAGAGAACCTAGTCAGTCCGAGAGGCATCATCACAGTGCTCCCTCACAAATCATCCATAACACTCATGTCAGTGAGCCAACTCTCGACCCACATAGAACCAAACCTTATTTTCAAAGCCACCATTAAGGCCACCCTTTAGAAGTCACAAACCAATAGATTGATAAGGTCTGTAATACCTTGAATAGTCAAGGGGTCAGGCCGGCGGCAATCCTCCAAGACATAAGGGTAAATCTCAAATCCAGTCGGCACAACAAGAATAAGGCCCCGACCCAAATCTCTGAGTCAGTTGAACTCAACCGTGTGAACCTCGATGGTCAATTAGTAGCCCACCATTCCAATTTTGACAATCAGCTAGTTAGTGGGTGAGTGGGTTTATATACAACTAAGGAAAGTCTACCCAAGAAACCCATCACCAGTGAATGTCAGGGTTTTGATTTAACTCGATATAAATATAATCCTAAAGTGCATGCTTACTTCAAGACCTGCTCAATAGAGGATACACCATCCAGCGCACTCAATCTATGCAAGTCAAGGCAAAAGCTCAAGCATAAGGCCAAGTCCAAAGGTCCAGTTCTAATCATCACTCGAGCCCACGACTACCTAAAGGGAAGACTCCATCTGGTAATAGCTATGGCATTCCTTCACTCTTTCAGTCCAGTGTTGAGGCAAGAGAATAACCTACCCTAGGGATAGATCATCTAACCAAGGTCAGAGTTAGGTAGACCTAGCCACCCAAGGTCAGAGGTCTAGTCGTTATAATAGATTGAGTCGTCCATTCTAGTTAAGTTGTGATCTTATCCCGCAGGTCTCCTTGCGTGACCAAGTTGTGCAACCTCTGAGTAATGGGTATGCTCTGACCCAACTCAGCTTTAATGAGTCTACAAGTCGACGATTGGCACTTCAAGTTGAACCTCAGGCTCAGTCCTTGGGGCAACCCGCTGCATGGACCTAACAACAAGTTTATACGAGCCACATTACCACAAAGTCAGATTCAACAGATCATACAACCGAGCCCGCTCATAGCTATAAAGACGGCTCAAACCGCTCGTATGAAACACCTTCAAGACTCTTTAGAGAACATGAGAATATGAGATTTCTCAACTCCTAAAGCTTATGTATAAGAAATTATAGGACACTTAAAAGATCTACCTGTGGGATTTGTGATGCCACAGTTTAGAAGAAAATTTCTAAGGAAAGAGGATCTTGAGGCACACATCAACGCCAACTTATTGATGGTCCACACACTGCGAAACCGACCCAACCAACTTAAGTTCATGTTCTCGCGTAGCTTATCAGAATATTCATGAAGGATGACCCTCAAGCAACTCCTGACGAAATGTTCATGCAATTTTTCTCCCTCTATAGTGGAGGAAGACCAGGACCCATCACCCTTGGTGAGTTAACTTCCACCAAACAGAAGTCAGGCGAATCTCCTTCCCTATTTATAACTAGATTCAGAGAGGCCGCTATGTGGGATATGGAAACTCCACTCCCTGAAGCCGCAAATGTAAACTTGACATTAGAGAACAATGACTCCAGAATATGTCACGTTCTTCAGTTAATGTTATTCTTAAAAACGTATCGCGGTATGAGCGAGCCAAGGAAGATAAGGCCGCAGCCAAAAAACCCTCTCAAGAAGGGGAAGTGAACATTATCAAGAAAAGTAATCTTTTTGCAAACCAATCACAAGGAAAGACTAAAATTCATTCTACCACATGGAGAATGCAGACTTCTACATCGAGGGAATTCACTCCCATTAATGAGCCTATGAGCGATGTCATAAAGAAGTTGCCTAAGGCAAGGCTCATAGAATTACCGACCAAAGCCAAGATTCCTCCTTTTCATGGCGACGATACATCTCAATGGTGTGATTGGCATCAAAACTATGCCCATAACATTGAGGAATGTCGAACTTTCAGACATAGAGTTCAGGACCTCATTGATAATGGCACGATAAGTGTCAAAAGAAAGAAGCTGATGACATAGAAAAACCAGAAACTCTAGATGCTTTGACAAACAAATCTGATGTCAGCTTGATTAACTCTGGATAATCACAAGTTGTGCCAAACCTGAAGACCATCCACAAAGGACTTAGAGTATATGAAGAAATCAATTGGAAAGTCCAGTAGATGAAAAACAAAACAAGCATAACCTTATCCAGGAGTTAATGACTAAAGATCAAAGCAACGAGGATGATCTTAGCTTCAAGCCCATAACTAAAGAAAGGGGAAAAGAATGGGGTATCTCGTATGAAATTTCACTCAAATGTACACTCTCAAAAGTGGCACAAGAAATCCCCATCATCGGGAACCACACTAGGGCATAAGAACCCTTCAACACGTACCTCCAAGTTAACACAATAAAGGATTCACACATGTGTGGCAACGAATCAAACTGGCAAGAGCAATATGAACTCAAGCAAAAGCTCAACCAAGGTTTTAAAGCTACAGATTCCCAAGCCCATGACAACAAGAAAAATCTTAATCCTGAGACAATAACTAGTGAGGGGGCAAATGAGCAAGTGCTAAAAGGAATACCTTCACCCCACAACCTTGAGGACCGACCTAAGAGGGATCAATATGATGAGGACGACGTGTTAGAAATTCATGTGATCCAGATCAACGAGAAGTCTCTCATTATGCTTCCAAACAAGAGGCTAACACCTCAACTATCAAAAGAAATCTTACCTTTGGAAATACTAAGGGGTCCACCTGGGCCACCTTCATCAGACTTCTTCGCCAACCCACCTATAAGGGATGACGAGCCAAGCTTAGAAGATTTAACCGAGTCACCTCTCGAGGTGAACCTAGTTTTAGATTATGGAGAAGCAAAGAGCCCAAATTTGACTATTCTCAAAGATTTGGCATCTTCACTAGAGTTGATAGAGCTGAAACCTTTGGAAATTCTAAAGTTGATAGAGCTAGAGTTGATAGAGCTAGAACCTTTGGAAATCCACTAATCTAGGATCAAGAATTGGATATTGAACTCCGACCATGTTGCTTCCTCAAGAGGTAGACTCTCTAAAAATCATTAACGATATGAGCACAACTCTGATAATCGGAGCACCACCATATCAAGAGAATTCATCATGTGAAGAATAAGTTCCCAACGGAACAAAAAGCCCTGCAAGGACAACCCCATCAAAATATTAAATAGGGCAAATTCCTCTCATAAAGAAGATACAATCGAGGCAACTAATGAGATTGACTTCTTCGTTGACTCCCAACATGCGGTAAGGTCATCTGATACCAACTTAATCACTCTTCTAGTGCGAGAGTCTCACCTAAGTTCGAGCACTGAGCAGGAGCTTACTACGGAGTTAACCTCTGAAAAATAATTTGAAATTTGCAATGAAAAAGATTATAAAAAAGGAGTTGGGTGATCACTCACCCCTTTCAAATAACTAAATGAGGCATTCATGCCTCATATTTCAAAGGCATTAACATCTAATGTATAACATAGAATATTCTATTAATAGGAAAACCCTGATGAGCCTATCTGTCCATATAGAAGACTGAGGGATTAGGAAACTGAGAGTGATATGTAGTCCCAAGGTCCAAGTGGAGCAGTTTAAAGGAAAAGTTCAACAGAGGCTCAACATTCATTGTCAAAGAGATTTTGGATGCCAACCTGGGTTAAGGGAAATCAGAGGAAGATCGATATTTGAACCTCCCGACCACTTAGAGAAGGAAAATATGATTGAATTCTTACATGATCTTAAGGTGAGTTGGAAAAAAAGGCTATAGTGCTGAAAAAAAAAAACAAAAAATTCCACTGGGCCGAAAATCTGAAAGGAACCCGAAGTGTAGGAAAAAAAAGGCTACCGGGCTGAACACCCAAAAGGGACTCTGAGGTGATGAAAAAGAAGAAGTTCTCTCCTTCTTTCTACTCTCCAAAGTCTTCTCTCTAAACATCTTCTCTTCCTCCCCCTGAGTCAAAGTGCTGTTAAAAGAAAATCAATAAACATTAGCCCGACGGAATATTATTGAGAACCTAGATCATCTGAAACTTCAAAAGGTGAGTGGTGGAGGAAAGAAATAGGAAATCCAAAGAGATTCTAAACACTCAGGGACGGTATCTTGTATTTTCAAGACTTTGTTTCCCTCGAAACTCCAAAGAACTCTCATTGAATTGCAATACAAGAGTTGAGATTGGAAGATAAAGAACTACTTGATGATTCCTCATCCCGAAGATTTAAGCAACGATCCGATACGCTCACATAGGGACCACCAAAGGGGCCACAGGTGGCAAAACTATAAGGCCCATCCCTTTTAAAAGCCCTTTTTCAATCTGATTGCTAAAACCCTCTATTTTCAAAACCCTTTTAGAAAGCATTTCCTCCATCACTACAAGAGGTTAAATTGTCAGTCAATCTGGCCTCATTCTCGATGCCAACTTCCTATGCCTCTGGTGAAGGCTTGAAACTAGCCAAGTACTCCATGGTTGTAAGAATATAACTATCAACTACCATATATCGGAGATGGGTGAACCTCGTCAATCACGATATTGGCTAGTTTGCGAGCATTTATCTCTATACTGGATCCCCTTAGGCAAAACGAGGCATGCTCATCCCCGTGTGTGCATATGATCTCCCAAAGTCCAATTAAAAAAAACGTCAAACTTGTACGATGTAAAAGAGCCGAGATAGGATAAACATCAAACTCGTGTGACGTAAAACAGCCGAGACAGGATAAGCATGAAACTAGTGCGACATTAAAGAGCCGAGACAGGAAAAAAGTCAAACTTGTGCGATGTTAACAAGCCGAGATAGGAAAGATGTCAAACTCGTGTGACATAATAGAGACGAGGCAGATATCGGCTACCCCCGTATGACGTGAAAGGTTGGGTGTATACAAGGCACAACCACCATGTTTCAATGGAAAGACGTCAAACTTGTGGGACATAAAAGAGTCGAGGCAGGTACTGTCTATCCCCGTATGACATGAAAGGTCGAGCGTATTCAGGCCACAACCACCCTGTTTAACGGAAAGACGTCAAACTCGTACGAAGTAAAAGAGCGGAGACTGGTACCGTTTATCCCCGTATGACATGAAAGGTCGGGTGTATCCAGGGCACAACCACCCTGTTTCAATGGAAAGACGTCAAACTCATGCGATGTAAAATAGCCGAGGCAGATATCGTCTATCCCCGTATGACGTGAAAGGTCGGGTGTATTCAGAGCACAACCACCCTATTTCAATGGAAAGACGTCAAACTCATGTGACATAAAAGAGCCGAGGTAGGTATCGTCTAGCCCCGTATGACGTAAAAGGTCGGGTGTATTCAGGACACAACCACCCTGTTCGATGGATTCCGTTTATCCCCGTATTGACGTAAAAGGGTTGGGTGTATGGTCCATCACTGCATGATGCTAAACTACTTAGAGGGCATTATGGTTGCAGGAATTAAAACTACTAACCAACCTTATATTTCGAAATATCTCTCTTTTCAAAATTTTCACTATATGTACTTTAATTTCTTTGTTAAAATCATAACATGTCCTTGCTCTGGGTTCTATTTCAAATCTCTTCCTACTTTCAAAATTTCTAAAATGTCTTAAAAAAATGAAGGAGCTTGAACACCCGTATATGACGATTACCACATTGTCGCGATTGCCGCGTTGCTGCCTCATCTCTCACTTCGGGTTCAGCTAGACAAGTCTCTTCCTATAGAACGTCTTTTCTTAAAGAAAGCCAAAGGAAACCCTAAGGAGATCAAATAAAATGTCAAGGGTAAAAATTCAAACTACAAAACTCCCTGAAGTTAAGTGGCATGGCTAGAAAATCCAACTCAAGTTTCAAGCTTGTGTAACTCACCGACATCTCACGTCGAAAACCCTAGGAGGAAAAATGCCCCAGGTGGGTGAGCTTGGTGCGCCTCTTGACCACGTGGCCTCAAGAAAAAATTTAAAATGTCTGCTTTATCTTTGACGTTTGTTTCCCCTTGAAAGACAGGGAACGCCAAAATGTTTACTTCTTTGCCATGCATCTGTCCCTCGAAGGAGAAGGAGTACCAAAGAGGGGCAACTATAGACACCCCATTTTAAATCTAGCAAAGTTTATGGTTTTTTAACCTTTAAGACCACATTATCCTAGTAGACCTAGTAGAATTACTCCAAAACTACCCAAATCCTATCCAATTTGAAGTAGAGCCCAAGAGCTTTCCAACGGTCAACGAATCGCCTAAAGCGGACCTATGGATAAAACGATATAACTAATGACTATTTAGTCCCTATGAGACCCAACTGTCGAGCAGGGCTGTAATGGGCTCGACAGGCCCAAAAGTGAGCTGATGACATAGTCAATGCATATGATGATGTAGTCAATACATTTTCTTTAATTAGATAAGGCTAAAACTTCAAGATAAATCCAAAACATTTTGAAAAAAACTCCAAAAAATTTAGAAAAAATCACCAATTGAATCTTATAAATACCTCCTTTCTCTAACCCAAAAGGAGAGAGAAAAAGAGACCAAAAAAACATTAGAAATATCCAAAATTAGGAAATTACCCAAAAATACCAAAAATAAGAAAAGTCCTTAAACATTTCCTAAAAATTTACCAAAAATCCCCAAAAATCCCAAAAAGTTAGAGAAAATCTCAGAATTCATATTCAACCTCTGGAGATCACAAAACCCTTAGAAAACCAAGGAAATTCTCCTCTAGACCTCGAGAAAGACAGACAGCTTAAGAGAAATCTCTAGATTGAAAGTCCTAGAGAAGATAGAAATGCTAGCCTCTTGAAGTCCCAAGATTGAGAAAACCGACCTAGGGCAAAAAAACCATAGATCAAAACTAGAATTAGGGCACAACAACCTAGATATAACCCTTTACAACAGATATTTGTTGGTCAACATCCGAATCAGAGAGGCAAAGAAGACCGATTCTGATACGGGCCAGCCCTCGAAGGCTCGAGAATCCCCGAGCCATCTGGCCCAGGTTGGCATTATTTCTTCCTCTCTCTTTCTTCTTCTTTTTACTGTTTTTTTTATTTTATTTATTTTTCAGCTGTTAACTTGTCTTAAAAATCATATTTTAGTGCTCTGGATCATGCTGGCTTTGCCACATATCTGAGAGTAGATCTGCTCGTTTCCAGACAAATCTGGCCTCAGATCTGAATTTGATCTCTCCCACTTTCTTTACCACTTTATTTACATCTTTTTAATTAGTTTAAGGTGTTAAAATTTGAGAGATCTTCATCGGAAGATCTGTCAGATTTTCATCGTAAACACTAGTCGGAGGGTTCATGCCGTCACCTCACCTACCTAGGTACCGGGTCCATACTTCTCTTCTTCCTCTCTTATTCTTCTTCTTCTTCTTCTTCTTATTCATCCTTTTCCTCTTCTCCTTCTTTTTCATCTTTCTTTTCTTCGTTTTCTTCTCTCTTATTCTCTCTTCTTCTTCTCTTCTTCTCTTCTTCTCTTCTTTCTCTCACCCTCACGTTTTCTCTCTCTCTGCCAAGACAGTGGACTAGCCGCAGCCCCAGTTCCCTCTCCCCTTCTCTCTTTCTCTTCACTCTTCTCTCCCTCTCTCTCTCTCTCTCTCTCTCTCTCTCTCTCTATCTCAAGACAGCGGCCTATCTGTTGCATTAGCTTTCTCCCTCTTTTTTCTCTCTTATCTCTCTCTTTTTTCTCTCTTATCTCCCTCTTTCTCACGCTCTCTCTCCCCCCCAAGGTTTAGAGGCCTAGCCGCTGCCCTAAGTCTCTCCCTCTCTCTTTTTCTCTCTTTCCTCGTCCTTTCTCACTCTCCCTCTCTCCCTCCCCAAAGGGTAAGACTTTCTCCCTCTTCTTCTCTCTTCTCTCCCCTTTTCTCTTCCCCCTCCCGATCTTGATGATCTTCAGGTCTTCTTCTGAGCTCAAATTGACATTCAACGTCCCTTTGACGATGGCCATCAAGTTTCCATCTAATTTATGCTTGAAAAGCTCGATGTGAGTTTTAACCTCTTCAAAAATCGGATCACATTCAGCTTCTGCCTCTGCTTGATCCGATGAGGAAAGGTCTGACTCACCTTTGTGAATTAAGTTTTCCATTATAGGATTTGTTGAGTCTTCTACCTCTTCAAAAATGTTTTTCTTGGAGAAATCTACATTTTCATTAGATTTGTCCAGTTTTTTTATCAATTTTAACATCAATTCTCCATGTGGGGTTAGCACAAATGACATAAGGGAGAGAGGGCGGGGTACTCCTGTGGGTACCCTACACATACTTGCTTTTAGAATAAGTGTTTATTGATGTCAGTGAAAGACTTTTAGTGAGTTAGAGGACATCAGAGCGAGGGATCAATTTCGTTCCGAGCCCTATTGGAAGGTCGAGAAAGCGTGGTCCCGATTAGGGTTTGCCTCTCAGCTACTCAAGCTGAGTGGCGCGAGATGATGCTTGACTTGGAGGTGTGTGTGCTTATTGTAAAACAAGATTTTTGAAGTTTTTGTTGAACCAAGAACATCGATCAAAGGTGTAATGCTCCATTGGCCCGGGTCCCAAAGTCTCGAGGCTCTAGTGGGTAGATTAATGATATTTCCCATTTGTTTGTTTAAAGGAACCGGGATTATAAAGTTAAGATTTTAAATACCAATGAGGATAAACTTAATCAGCCCTTAGGGCCCCTCATAATTTTTGGTGAGAGTGAGTGGGCACCCTAGCCTTTCTCGATCCTTTTTTGCTTTCAACACTTGGGGATTCTGTGATCGTCGTGGATATCCCTTCTTCCATGGATCTTAGGTCATGTGCAATATGAAAGACTTGGATTAAATGCGTGTGTCAGGCTTTGGGCGACCCATAATTGTACTTTTCATAGCATAATCAAATTTGGTAGAAATAAGGTGAGCTTCAGAATTTTTCGAGAGGAGAATTGTCCGCCTTGAAAATTAAAGTAGTGCATCGAGGTTCATCATATATTACTAGAGGGGCGTCACTACTCCCCAGGTCATTGACGCCCCATGACTGATCAAGAATCAGTAGATTGACCTTTTGAGGTTGGTCAGAAAAAATCATAACCACCCTTTGATCCATAGGAATTTTGAGCCACTGGTGAAGTGTCGAGACTATGGCCTGATTTTCATGAAACCAAAGCCGCCCTAGAAGCAGGTTAAATGAGGGAACTATATCTAAGACATAAAATTTCACTATCTACGATATAGGTCCTATCATGAGAGCTAGCTGCATAATGCCCTATGCATGCCTCTTACTCTCATTAGGTTGGGATGGTGAGCTGAGAGGGTTTTAAAAGAGTTAGGTCTATGCATATTCTCCCCAATGTCCTTATTGGAGAGATGTTGATGGCTCCCCATTATCTATAAGTACCTGAGGAATCCCAATGCCCCGTGACATGGACAGTTATGTAAAGTGCCCAATTGCGGTATAGGTCAAAGTTGGGGGGAAGATCATTTTCACTACAAGTGATGGGCATTGAAGCCATCAATTAGATGATCATCCCATTGAATTCATTTGGTCCCGTATTGGGGGAGACTTGTGCCTTTCAGAGCATGCTCGCAATTTGGCACCAGTGGGTTGGGGAACTCCGTTTGAATGTATTTTTCAACACCTTGGTCCTTGATGCGAAATAAAGAGGAAGCAAGTCAATAAAGCATGCAAAAACAATGGAAATTTTAACAGTATCATAATGGCCCTAGAATTGGTCAAGATCTTCATCAACACTCCAAAAGGCCACCTACCAAGTTTTATCGCGATCAGATATGTCTAAGACACCGAACATAAAGAAACAATTTCAGAAAAAAAAATTAGCCTTTAGCACCCTAAAATGGACCCCGTAACTAGAGCTATATTTTTAGTATGTAAAATTGCTTTGGGACTACCACCATTAGATCCGGAACAGTCGAAAACCCCTTTGGGTCAAGTTTTGATTTAATCGGGCACTCCAGACAACAATTTAAGACGACAAAATCTTCATCCAGACATGAAATTGAGCCGCGCTTGTTGCAACGTGATCGTGACGGCATGATCAGAGCAATTGAGCAAAGAAACAGAAGAAAAACATCAAGAAATGAGCACACAATTGATCCAAAGTTTTCAAGATTCAAGAAAATTTCAAGTTTCATGATCATGGTTTAAAAACATGATTTATGGCTTGAAATTGGTATCAAATAGATCGCCATGCCGAGCCCTATAAGAAAACAATTATCTTTTAATCAAACGGGCATCAAAACAACCCCGAATCAGTCATGGAAGATCACGCGAGTTCTCGGGCAGCAGCAAGGACCGTTATGAAATTCCACACATTGTTAGGTAGGGGAAAAACAGTAATTTTGCAACCATTTTTTGAATTTATTTCAATTCAATTAAAACGTAATTATCTTCAATTTTAGGTAGATTTTGGGCATCCACCCATGTTTGGGCCCAATTCTATATAAACATGTAAAAGCTTCATTGTAAAGCACCTTGGATTCATTTCTTCAATCAAGGAATAAAGTTTGGATTTTTGCTTTAGTTCGTGGCTGCATCTTGGAAAAAGAGAGAGGAGAGAAACGAAAAGGGTCGATACCCTTCGATACGGTAATTTTCTCTCTCCTCCTCTTTTATCTCTCACCTCTTTCTCTTTCTCTCCTCCCCTCTTTCTTTCTCTTCTTCGCATCTTTATCTCTCTCTCTTCTTCTTCTCATCTCTATCTCTCTCTCTCTTCTTCTCATATTTCTCTCTCTTTCTCTCTCTTCTCATCCTTATCACTCTTTCTCTCTCTTCTTCTTGTCTCTACCTCTCATTTTCTCTCCTCTCTTTCGAACACAGCCAACGATGCTTAGGCCGCCTGTGCCTTTCTCTCTCCTCTCTTCCTAATGCAGTTGGTGATGCTTAGCGCCGCCTGTTTTCTCTCGCTCCTCTCTACTTAACCCAACCGATGATGCTTAACGTCGCTTGTGTTCTCTCTCCTCTCTTCTTAGCACAATCGACGATGCTTAACACCGCCTGTGTCCTTCTCTCTTCTTTCTTTTAACACAGTCGGCGATGCTCAGTGTAACCTGTGTCTTCTCTCTCTTCTTTGACTAACATAGCCAGTGAATCTCAGTATCGCTTGTGTCTTATCTCTCCCCTTCTTCGAACACAGCCGACAATGCTCAGTGTTGACTGTTTCTTTTCTCTCCTCTTCTTCTAACATAGCCAGCGATGCTCAGTGTCGATTGTGTCTTATCTATCTCCTTCTTCTAACACAGCTGGTGATGCTCAGCTTCGACTGTGTCTTATCTCTCCTCTTCTTCTAACACAGCCAGTGATACTCAGCACCGACTGTGTCTTATCTCTCTTCTTTTTTTAACACAGACGACGTTAGCATATCGCTGTCTATGTCCTCTCTTTCTTCTTCTTTTAACACAGTCGGCGAAGCTTAAGCACCGCCTACATCTTCTCAAGCATCTTCTCCCGCCATAGCCGGCGAAGCTTAGCGCGGTCTGTGTCTCCTTCTTTCTCTCCCTTCTCTCTTCAAGTCATAGCCAAAGGAGACATATCACTGACCAAGTTTCCTTCTTCCCCTCTTGTTTCCGTCTGTACCTTTGCACCTTCCGTCTCTCTTTTCTCACACTCTTCCCCTCCTTTCTTTCTCTTCCTCTCCCTCTTTATGTTCTATGTTTCTTCTCTTATCTTACTTCTCATTCTCTCTCTATCATCTCCATTCTTTCTGTTATTATTTCGTTTGATTAAGAGGGGTCGAGATTAGCCTTCCATGGTAGTCTTGTCGTCCAGCCATAATGTTGTTTTACAAGAATTATTGTGTCCCGATTTATTGCCATAACAGACTAACCATCATGTCCAGCTAGTCAGTATTGGTATTGACGTCTAGTAGTAATTCTGTTGAGCCGGTCTGAGTTACCGAGCCTGTTTTACTACCATGTCAAGCCAATTACCTTCCAGCTTAGTCATTGTGTTGATCTCCCTTCCTGGTCAAATTCTTCTCTCCCCCATCTTTCTTCTCTCATTATTCTCTTCTTCTTTTTGAATGTGCACGCTTGTGTACGCTCATTCAAAGGTAAGGTGAGGCCTGTTGACCCACCTGTCTTGTAACATTTTCCATATGATTGCAAAAAAAAGGAGAATACAAGCCAGGGGAGGCGATTTCGAACTAGTTTTACTACTGGGTGGCTTTCTTCGTGATCTAAGAGGGCGCCCACGTGAGCCAGCCCCAGTAAGTCCCTAACCCACCTTAAATTCATCTCTCATCGGTTGGTAATATCTACGCTTATTCTCGAATGAGCTTCCTGAGAGAGCGATCTCAAAGTCTCGGGTCTCCTTGAAACCCGAGACACCTGTCGCCCGGTCATCCTGATCTGGAGGGCGAGATCGAGATACCTAACCAGCTTGGCAACTCCACTGGCACTTACTACCCCTTAGTCAGACTTACTACCCCTTAGTCGGACTTACTACCACTCGGACTTACTACCTCTAAGTTTCTCCTTTTATTTTCCGTGTCTGCACTTATGGCTGCTGGGTTCTATAACCTATTTATCTGGATCGAGGATTTTCTTATCCCTGCAATCATGAGTGTCCACAGGGAACAAGTTCCTCTAACTTCTTTCCCAACCCTTCTTTTGAGCAAAGACCCCAGGTCTAGCTCCCAGGTCTTAACCTGGATTAGCGTGAGGAGGGACTTAAAAGTCCCTAACTCCCCATCTCCTCGCTTTGGTTGAACCTCCACCAAGGCGCCTTGCATCGGTAGCACATCTATTGCTGCAAGCCGCCTCCACCTTGCTATCGGCAGGTCACTTGTCTGTCATTTTGCTGAAGTACGTCGGAAGACTGCCCAGTCACTCTCTGCAAAAGGCAAACAAGTTGTCATTGCCCCTGTGGATCACCACAAGGGTACCCCCCACACTCCTGCACCACCACGAGTCTCTATCCATAGAGGTTCAAGACATCGAGATGGAGACCCTGCGGCCTCCACCTCGGACACACACCAGAAGGCTCGTGGGTTATCCACTCGAGCCACACCTCGAGTCAGCGTCCAAGATTAGACCTCCCAAGGCTAGGTCTTGTATATGCTGCTCATGTGCATCCCACTTCTCGGGGCAACGCCGTCAGTGTGTCAACCCGAGTACACAGGAGACGATCTTCTCGTCCTCCTACTCATCATACACAAGCCCACTCTATAAAGGGCAGGCCTCCACCTGTTCTCTTGTAGACACTTGCTCACAATTCTCGGCCTCATAAGGACAGATCATTTGCTCCAGCCCAGGCTGACCCACAGGTCACTCATGATCCTTCTTCATGGGACGCACATGCGTTGCCATCACAGACAGCCCCTCGCTCTCGACTCAGGCGTTCTCATGAGTCAACTCTGCTTGTGCCTGCACCTCCTTCTTCGAGCAAGCACCTTCATCCATGATACTCAAAGATCTTCCCCAAGAGCACCATATTGAACCTGCCCTGTCACTTCTGTCACATCTCTAAAGCCCACAAGAGAGCTCGGGGAACAGACCTTATGGAAGATCAAGTCCTTCATCCTTCCCGGCCACTGTCCCAAGACCGTTGAGGACCGATCCTCACGCGATTGGCATACAAAAGTCGAGTTCAGTCAGGGCATACTGGCCCACTGCTGATCAATCTGCCACGTGCGACCCATCAAGTTTGCAAGCCCTCAACTACAACTAAGGCTAACCTCCCTGAAGAAACAATCAACGTGATGGTTATAGACGAACTTGATTTGCAGGAGGACTGCATGAACAAATTTGAAGATATGGAGCGCACAATGACAAAGAAGATTGATCGCATAGACACCGCACGACAATCAACTAACCATGAGGTTAATTCTCACCACTCAGATGGTGCACCTCCAAGGAAACCCCTTCCCTCTGCCTCACAGGAAAATTCTGTTCCTCACCTAGTCTCGCATGAAGACATTGATGCTATGGTAACCCATAGCTTAAAGAAGAGGCAAATTCCGGGATTACAGGATGCAACGCCTTATCAAAGGCCCTACCCTTCATACATTGACGAGGTCTCGTTTCCCTCAGATTACAAGAAAGGGAAGTTGCCCCTATTTAACAGAACTATGTCCCCCAACCAGAATATCATCCACTTCCAAGTAGCATGTCGAGAATTAGCTGCTGATGAGAGACTCCTTCTCCGTCAGTTTGTTGAAACCCTTGACAGCCCAGCTTTTCAGTGTTATGCTCAACTTCCCCCAAACTCAATGCATACTTGGGAGGAAATGGATAACCTGTTCCACCAGCGTTTCTATGAGGTCGAGAGAGAGGTTCAAACTATCGAGCTTTTCACCCTGACCCAAGACCCCGATGAGCCCGTGGACCAGTTCATATCAAGATGGAGAAATTTAGTTGCTCGCCATCCCAATCCCATGCCTGAGGAGGAAGCAGTCCAAACTTGCATGCGGAACATGCGACCTTAAATTGCTCTACAAGTCAAGGCCTCTAATCCGACTTCCATGCAACAATTGATTTCTTAATCAGTCCGCATAGAAAGTCTAACACACCACCCTGGAGGGGTCACGACAACCGTCTACAAACTCGAGAAACAGCAATGGCAGCTCTCGGACTAACAACTGGGGCAGCCAACAAAAAGGAGTAATCAATACAGCCGTCACTGTCACTAATCCGAAGAAGGCTCCCTTCCAAACTTTGGACCTCTTCAAAGGGGTGAGCACAGTAAAAATAACGCCCCAGGTAGGCAAGCAACAACAATCGTACAACCGAGTACCCTTGTCGGGGAATCTTAATCCGGATGATTATTTCACCAAGCATAGGAACAAGGTCTACCCCTTTGAGAAGGAATGAGTCCTTGCACTGTTTTGCTTATTATTGGAACAGAATATGCTCGAGCTTTCAGAAGCCAAGTTCCCTGGGCAAGCTGGACTCGTTACTCAGGCAAAGTATTATGCTTATCATCGACGGATCAATCATCCTACAAATGACTGCTTCACGCAAAAAGATATGATTGAGGCTCTGATTCAGAAGGATCATATAAAGCTTAAGGACTTAAAGAAATCATTCGGGGCAGCAGAAGCCTCCCATGCAATAACTGACCAAGAGGAAGATTAAGCCATTGATATCCTTCATGCCTTCTTTGTTATAATGCTTCAGGAAGGTTTAATCACACCAAAACAAGTAAGGCACCCCGATGCCTTGCGCAGGGGACTGAAGACCATTGGTGCCCGTATCACCAAGTATGGGGCCACTACCTGTGGGAATGCATCAGTTTCCATGATATATTCACAAAGAAAATGTGGGGATGTCAAAAGTTTTACAATGTTGCAGTAAGTGATCCCCAAACCATTGCTCCATAGGTGCAAGAGGATCTCCCAACACAAGAAGTTCCTAATAATGATTCAGACTCTATTGAACCTTCGACTTCCCTGCCATGGATAGTCCACCATGGGCGAAGCAAACTCAACTCTTTACGGCGAGAAGCAATTCGCCAAGCTAGGGTTGTTCACAAGCCTAGAGATAAGAATCAAACACCACCTCAGAAAACCAGAAGGAGACAGACACCAAGGGTTGCTCACCTGAGAAACAAGACTGCTCAACCTCTAGTTGAGCAGGAATTTCTCAGGCCTCTTCCCCAACTTCCAACTTTATTGGACTTATCCCTGACACGATCCTTCTTCCTTTTCCATCCCATCAAGAAGATGTCCCTGTGTCATCCTTGCCTCCGCACACGTCCAATGAGGGTGACGACGAGAAAAGCACTCCCCAACGGTCTAAGCAAGGGAAAGACCTAAAAGACCCTCTACACACATCCAACCCTGGTGATGATGTAATAAGCTGCCCAGATCGGTCTGATGAGGGGAACGACCTTAAAAGTCCCCCACTTTCTAACCCTTCTCCTTCTTCTTTTTATGCCTCTCATTCTTCCTCTCTTATGTCTCCTGCAGGTACATCCTTGAAATGTTCAGACTTCGAGGCTCTTGATAGAGAATTCGAAGGAATCAATATAAGCAGGACGCAACGAAAGCTGTTGAAAAAGATGCTGGCCTAGACAACAGGATTATTAATAGTTGTTGATGCCTTGGCAACTAAAGCTAAAGCAAAGGAACCTTCTTCAAAGAAGCACAAAAAGTCAAAATTGAAGAAACCCCAGTGGCCCCCTGAGCCTGACTTCGAACAGAGATTAAGAGAATCAAGAGGGCGTGCTTCCATGATCAAGGGGCATGTCATATGGTGCAAAACTCAAGAGCATCACCCAGCACGAGACAAATTAGCCTAAGATCTAGGAAAATGTTGTAGCCTGCACCTCAGAAGTCAGGCACCTAGAAGTTTCCTAGTTCGTCACTACGCCCTAATCTAAATACCAGTCTGCCTATCCTTCAGCCCCCTAGACTCCTTTTTAATCCCAATACCTCAAACAATCCACCAATTCTCCAATTCCATATGATACCTCTGACTGAATCGCTTCCAAAGCCTCAAACGTCCATCACCCTAACCAAGCCCGTTGTGCAATTGAATCAACCCACGGGCTAAAATAAACCTCTTCCACCCAAACTTGCTCCTCAACCCAAGACTAGGAGCACAAAGTCTTGACTAAGAAAAGGAGAAATATGATGTGATAGGGCATCTGCGGAAGCTTCCATCTCTCCTCAGTATCTATGACGCCCTCATGCTCTTGAATGATTACTGGATGGATTTGGTTCAGGCTCTCTCTAACCCTGAGGTGTATGAGACCGAAGTAAAACCTATTGAAGTGGACCCGATGGTTTTAGAAGGACGCATGCCAATCACCTTTTCAGAGGGCGATCTGCAGCTGGGGGAAAAGTTTCATAATCACCCTCTCTTTGTCACTGACGAATTACATGCATGCCCCATCAACAGAATTATGTTAGATGGAGGGTCGGCTGTCAACCTTATTCCAAGGAGGATACTTACTCGATTAGGGTTAGGGTCCGAAGATCTTACTCCAACCCACGTCACAGTTCAAGGATTCAACCAGTCAAAAGAGAAGCCAGCTAGCATGATTCGCCTTCATTTTAAGGTCTGTGAACTGAATGGTTACGCCTAGTTTCATGTAATCGACACCAACACTTCCTACAACATTCTCCTTGGTCGGCCATCCAGGGGTGGTTCCATCGACATTGCACCAATGCTTCAAGTATAATCAAGATGGGAGACAGCATACGATCTATGCTGACAAAAGACTGTTCCCTGTAGCCGAAACCCGCTATGCTGATGATAAATATTACTTCACAGATCCAGTGTTGCCTCAGAAGCTGAATGAGGGGGATCACAAGTCTACAACAAAGATGCGATCTTCGCCCCACGAAGATGTTGAGTACATGGGGAGAACATTGGTAAGTTTGTTCAAAGAGGAAGAAAGGTAAGGTAAAACTCTCTTCTAGCATCCCCACAATCATCCCCAAAGAAACTCCGTCTTCACTTAAAGAGGGTCCTCGCCCTCTACTCCTAGTTCTGGGCCACCTGGCTCAGAAAATGAACTGGAGGTCATTCTTGAGGTTGAGCAAGTCATGGGGATAGAATTCCAGCTCCAAAGATCACTTATACACCGGACCATCAAAAAGTCCTACATATCCCCATTTCACTCTTGAAAGCAGAAGTGGCGTGTCAATCGCCGCAAAAGGTTTTTCAAAATCCAGTTTTTATAAGTATAGAGGATGCTCCTCGGACCAATGACCAGCCACAAATTCTAATCTTCCCTGGTCTGGCAGGAGGAGAGTAGTTTGAGAAAGGCCAATATTCTCCCCCTCAAGAGCAGGATCTCCTAGCAAACTTAGGAAGTGAAGTTTGCAATCTCTAGATCCAATTGGAGGTTATGCGTATTGCTTCAAATCATCTCAAGGAGTTCGTGCCTGAGACCAAAAGTTATGATAGGTTTGAAGTCAATGCACCACTAATGGAGGCCAAATCCCCTCTTGACTAGACTATCTATAGTGACCAGGCTCATCAAATGATGAAGAAAATGAACTATGACCCCTTGGTTAATCAAACATTAACAAGAGAAAAAACAATGACTCCCCATTTCGAAGCTATCCAAGCCACGGTAGCCCATCATGGGACTAAGAAAGGCCTGGGTTATTAGCCCCTGGAGACAATAAATATGTCGAGACGTATTTAATCCAAAAACAAAATCACATGAGGTGCAACAAAGAAGGAGGAGAATGAAATCATGCAGCAAAGTAAGCTAGAAAAGAAAAAGAAGCATCTTATTCATGAGTATAAACGTTTTTTACAAGTGCTAGTAAAAGAAAATACATTTTAAACAATGATCAATTATCTTATTGATCTCTGCACTGAATGTCGCAGGAGAAGTCTCGGCGCCCTGGACATGCTCCTTCAGTTCGGCCACCATTTGAGTCTCCTCCTCCATCGCCACAGTTTCAGACTCAATAGTGCGAGTGAGGTCGGATAAATCCGCAACCAAAGAGGCCTCCATAGCCCTCCTCTGAATCATCTCTGTCTCAAGACCAGCAAATTCCTGCCTTAATATTCACATCTCTTCTCTTACTTCGATCATCCTCTTATAGCTTCCTTGCACCTCCTTCTTGAGATCCTACTGACGGCCAGTGATAGTGGCCTTCTTCTCATTACAGGAATCTATCTCCTCACGATCACGCAAGATGGACTCCTCTAAGGAGGCTAACCTACTGGTCTCCACCTCATGATGCAGCATTCCTGATCGCCAGCTTTCCACCTCATTTAGCATTGCATTAAAATGGGAAAGGACTTCTGGCGCATTGCCAACCACAATAGTCGCGGCAACAAATTTCCTAAGCTTGGTCAATGCCTCGCCCAGTTCATTGAAAGGTACCTCCCTTAGACCCTGAAGGCCTGCACGAAGCATGCCTACAATCATACCAGAAACTCTACTAAAAATGGGCCTGGATGATGCCGCTGGGATTGCTACTGCTGAAGAGACTCCGGCTTTAAGGACCGGGCTTGTAAATGTGATAACCATCTAAGCCGCTGGCTCCTCTGAAACGATGGCAAAGCCCAAAGCTTCTTGCACCTTGGACCTTGAGGCCGCCCCAGCCTCAACTTGCCTGGATTCTTCAACACCATTCTCGTTGCTTTGACCCTCGCCTATGGGGCCTCCACTTCTGTCCCAACAGGTGCCGAGGAAGCCCGTTCCCCTTGCTCCTCACCCACCTAAACTGCCACGTCAGCATTGGCAAGTTCAAGAGCTTCTTCCTCCCTTTGGCCTTCGCCAGTCAGCAATTCAGCCCCAGCCATGGTTTCTTCCATCTGGCCTACATCCTCAACAGCCAGAACCTCCGCTACGAAAAGCTCATCTCGTTCATTTTCACTATCTGTGCTCTCAGGGGCAGCAGCCTCTAGAAACTCATGGGCGTCATGAACCATGAGCCCTTCTTCTTGAACCATCATCCATACCTCAGTCGGGGAACTAAACCCTTGAAGCACAGTGGCCACATCAGCATCAGATTCCCTTCCTGGAGCCGTTGCTATGGGGCCTTCAACCTCATCAGTCTCCATCGGAGCCGGCTTTGACTCAGGAACAACCCTTGGACTTAGAGGCACCTACCCAAGATATGTAGTCATTTACCAGTCAAAAGATATAACAATGGGTTCAAAACAGCCGGAGTCGTTTGCTTTAGTCTCTGAAGAAGAAGAAAACAATTCAGGAGAGACAGAAGATGGTGGAGAAATGCAGAAGGTGACATTAGGGAAGTTGCTAAATGATCAGAGGAGGAAGAGCTACCTTCTGGTTTCGAGATCACGGGAAGTTTGGCACCCCTACGCCTCCGAGTATGCCCACTAACTTGAGTCGGTGCACGAGTGCCGGTAAGGGCGAAGCGTTTCCTTTTCTTTCCCTCTGCCGGAGGAGGAACAACTGCTTCAATACTCCCTCCTTGAGAAGGTCTTCCAGCCAACCTACTGTGAGGATCACTCCCGATCAGTGCGTTCAAGTCCTGAATGGGATGCCCCTCATAATCTGGGACCTTTCGGCCCTCATTCCACTCGAAGATGGAACTAAGATTATAAAAAATGCTCCCAGTTCTCATCTTCATCGCAATAAATTCTGGCGAGGTGTCATCGACTGCTATCTCACATGGAATCCCTAAAGCTTGCCAGTTAGAGGGATATTCCAAGGCAAAAAACCTCGCCAAGAGCAGAAGTATCCGTTAGTTTCCTCTGCCTGGTATCCTGACGCCGGTTACTGTTCTCCCCTTTCCAAGGGTGATCAGCGTCCCAATATCCTTTGCTGGTAATTCTCCACCAGTTTTCATAAGCCTCAATCATTCAAATCCTCCTGCCGAAGTGACGTAACACATAATTGCTGACCTCTGTCATATCTAGACATGTGGACCAAGCAGCACTTGCGGAGAGTCCCAACCTCTTCCGTTTTCCCCCATGTTCACCTTGCCTCGACGCTTTTCGAAAAACACGAAGAAGGGGTAGCTCTGATCAAGCCCATGTTGACGGGCGAGGCGGTGGGGGAAATGCCCTTCTAATCTGGCAATGTACGGAGTCCGATAAGGTAGAACTCCTCCTCTAATGCTCAGGATGAACATGAATTTCCTAATGGTTGTTGGAGTGCCGTCTAGCTCCTTCCCCAATTCATCAATGAAAGCACGATCCGTAAAGTTCCCAACCGAAAATGGGACCCACCGCATGTTTAAGGAGTCATTCCCAAATAACTCCTAGCTTACCATGGGGTATGGAAGATAGCCTTTTGGTTGGTAATCCTCACCAAGAAGGGCCACAGTTTGTTCCCCGTGCCCTGGTTCCTGACATACATGGGAGGGAAATAGGCCCCTAGCCACCCGTATACGTAATGGATGGGGAATGGAGTCTTAAAATTCCCAAGAATGGCCTCTCCTCCAACAATGCCATTCCCACCCTCCTTACGTTTGTAAGCCTTTCCACGGGAGATGGTCCCAAATCCATGGTAAATTTTGCACAAAATTGGTTGAGCAAGGGCATATTCACACCCTCATGGCATGTCACAAGCTACATAGAAGGTGCCTGGACGAATGTCATCTGCCCCTTCAAGAAGCACGAACTTGCGTAGAAATAAGGCCAAATAGGCGGCCAAGAAGACACAATCATCGCTGGTCTCTGATTGATACACGGGAGGTGTCCCCTTCATAACTGCCTTCCCTTTCCCTCTCGAAGGCACCGCCTTTGGGATAGTCCCCACAAACGAATTTCAACCATTCGGTCAAGGTTACCCGGCCATTGCTGGACCGTGCATGGAGTAATTGGTAGACCTCAAAAACGTTTCGGAGACTAGCAGGTGGCTCTTCTCATCCTAGGCTAGCACCACTAAAGATGACCGAGTTATGGGGAACGAACGCGTCATACATGGCCCCGATCATCGGAAGACCCCCAATAAAATGAAGATCTAGCAAAGAGATTCCTGCTTCCCCATGCCTCGGAAGCCGGGTATTGCTAACATGGCTCCATGTCTCCAGTAGTACCTTGACAGTATTGGAGCATCTATCATAGTAGCTGCCTAAATACTGAATTACTGCTAGTAGAGAAGCATGTTCAAGAATGCCTCTGTGCGACACCAATACCTTGGCAATCCAGGAAGAGTATCCCTTCAAATATTGGTGCTCCCCCTGTATTCGAAGACCTTTCCCAGACCACATTAACCCCTTTTCTTGCACCATTCGATTCCCTAGGGTGGGCAAGTTTGTCCCAGAAGCTATGTTCCTGTGCATGCAATGAAGGAGTGCCACTCCTTCTTCAATACTGACATTGTCGTCATTGTCCTTGTGGAATTCAAATGAACGGGGTCAGAGATGAAAGTGACACTGAGAGGCCACTCTAGGCTGCACACTGGCTTGGTAAGCCAAATGGGCTCCCCCCTTGATAGATCCTCACCGGTAAACTCATGGGTACCAACCTCTCCTCCCCTTAAAAGCTTCTTTATGCCAGGAATTCGGTAAGAAGACTCAACCATTATAAGGGGGTCAATGATTCACTCTCAAATTAAAATTGTTAAGGCACTGGATAAGCGTCGACTGGGTCTTCAGTGGCTGAGAGCCTGTTATATTGTCAGAGGCCTAGCGCCGGCTGAGTTTCCAGAAGGCTAACGCCGATTATGTTTACAAAGGCCTAGCATCAACTGAGTTTCCAAAAGCCTAGCACTGATCGCATTTACGAAGGTCTATCGTTGGCTAAGATTTTAGAAGCTTAGCACCGGTTGTGTTTTAAGAGACCCAGTGCCAGTTGTGCTCTCAAAGCTTAGCGCTGGCTATGTCTGCTAAACGCCTAGCAGCTATTGTGTCTGCTAATGCTTAGCACCAGCTGTGTTCACTAACACCTGTCGCTAACTATCTTCGCCAACGCCAAGTTCCGGCTGTGTCTTCTAATGCTTAGCGCCTGCTATGTTGACTAACACCTGGCGCTAACTATCTTTGCCAACGTATAATGCCGGCTGCATTCAAATCTCACACGTGCTGTAGATTCTGCACGTGGCACCTCGAGCCCTGCTACACCACCTGACACACGTCTCACACGTGTGGATTGCAACCGTTCACCTTCCTTGTGACAGTCCATCTCCAGTGACAGTTTGCCTCCCCTTGACCTATGGTCTCTCCCCAGAACACCTTCCGCTGCCAGAAAACCTCTGCAACTTCCTCAAGTTACCGAGAAACCACGCGCACCCACCGAAAAACTATTAAAAGTAGCGAAAATGCATTACCAGCCCACTGCTACAACCTGTGCCTCTTCTTCCCTTCGCAAAAACTAGTAAAATCATGATCGGAGTTCTCCTTCTTCCCAGAAACCCCCTGTGCTGACCGGGAAACACCTGCTACTCCAATGAAATCTTTCCTCCTTCTCTTCGGATGTCTCCTTGTTTGACCAGAACCTCCCCTGCTTGCTGATAATCCTCTTGCTAACTCTTGTCGAAATCTCCTGTGTGCTCACCGAAGCCCTCACTGAAGAAATTCCCTTCTCACCGTTAAATTTTGTTTGCTTAAGTCTTTTTTACCTTCGGTGAAAAGTAGTGGAAATGGGGTTTTACCCCTTTATATAGCCGCGCTATTCCCAAATGCCCCTCGCAAACTGGGAATCCTAACCACGTCCTAGAAGGCCAAACGATGGCGGGCCGGGTTGGGCTTTGACTCGAGGCCCGAGGAAAGTCTCAACGTCACCTGTAAAATCCCATTGCAACAGAAGCCAGGACCGGGTCAGGCTCGGGTCGAAGCTCAGACACTAACCCAGACCCAGCGTCAACTGCATCTCAGTAACCTAGCATTGGCTGCGTCCTCAGTAACCCTAGCGTCGGCTATGTTCTCAGAAAAGACTTCAATGACGTCTGTATTGTTGGTGACTTCAGTGTCGGTCGTGTGCTCAAAGACTCAGCTCCGTCTGTGTTGTTGGTGACTTCAGCGCTGACTATGTGCTCAAAGACTTAGCGTCGTCTGTGTTGTTAGTGACTTCAGCGCCAGTTGTGTGCTCAAAGACTCAGCGCCGTCGGTGTTGTTGATGATTTTAGCACTCTGTGCGTCTAGCGCTGGTTGTGTTTTAAACATTTTATTGTCGCATACTCCAGGCCGAAGCCGTGTGTGTCCTATTTATGTTATCCCTAGTGATGTTGCATCTTGACTATGACCTATTATCCCCAGGAAAGTGGAACCTTGTTTGTTCAACCTCAGGTTATAACTTCTCATCCCCAGTAGGAGAGTCATACTCGTACTGCAGCTTATTATCCCTAGTGGGTCTGCCTCACACCTAGTTATTCTGTCCCCAAGGATATAAAGGACCCACATTTGTCCCCTTTTCCCCGGTGAAGTCTGGCTTCTCATCTGCGTCTCTTGCAGGCTTTAATCATTTTATCCCCAGGGAGTCACACTTACCGTCCTAATCCCCAACAAAGTTAGCCACTCTTTGTAGGGCCATCATATCCATCTAGAAAGCTCTCTACTTATGTATAGCTTTAACCATGTTATCCCCAGGGGGTCAGATTATTATCCACAGATGTATTCCCCGTGGAGCTTCACTTACATGGCGACCCACACATTGGTGTATAGCCTCGGTTTAGTTGCACAACCTTAAACTGCATGGTCCAAACTATATGACCTTAAACTGTAGTGGAGGTCTAATTGCACAACCCTAAACTGCACAGTCCAAGCCGCAAGACTCTAAACCTCGTAGCCATGGTCCGCGCTGAATGACCTTAAACTGCACAGCCTCGATCTAGTTGGACGACCTTAAGCTGCATGGTCCAAACTATATGACCTTAAACTATGGTGGATATCTAGTCGCACGACCTTAAACTGCGTGGTCCTAGTTGCATGACTTTAAACTACATAACAACGACACAAGCTATATGACCTTAAACCATAGTGCACGTCTTGGCCGCATGACGATAAACTGATTTGCACAAGTCCCGAAGGTATGACCATAAACTCGCCCCCACATACGTGCACACACCTTTTACATACACCTTCATGCACGTCTTCCCTAACCGACCCATTTGTGTGCGTGCACCACCTTCAATACCTCCCCTCCACTCAGTTCACCATCCTCATTATTCCCCAGTGAGTCTCACCTGCACTCACAAAACAACGAACCATTCTGGCACCCATACTCTTCATAAGCTAGTGGGTCACCATGTTTCATTTGCCTTTCATGCATCATCCACCTTTCATAGGTAGCCTTGTGCCATTGTTCCCAAGTGAGTCAAACCACCATCATACTCACTCCATGGCCTCCATAAACTGCCATTCATCACCATCACGGTCCAGATGTATGATCTTAAACTATGGTGCACGTTCTAGCCACATGACGTTAAAAGGCTTCGTACTAGTCCCGAAGGCATGACCTTAAACATGCCTTCACAAAAATAATGGGCATGGTGTATACCTTAACAAGGGAATGTCATGAGTAAAAATGACAGATGGGCATGGTCACGAAACCATGGGTAAAAGAGTTCAGTGAATAAAGATCAGGGACGGTGAAACCCAAAAGGGTACTATGAGTAAAAATGGAAGAATAAGGGTGGACATCACCGAAAGGTCATGGGTAAAAGAGCTCCAAATAAAAGGAAGTTGGTGAAAACCGTCTCTACGACACCGCTTCCCAAGTTCAAGTGAAATCTGCAAAGGACTCTTGGACCAATGAACAAGTCGATGCAGCACTCGCCTCAACAAGCGGCTTCACCCCACACTCAAAAAAAGAAAAATCCTTGGTGTCACCATATCAAGACCCAAAAAAAATGAGCTTCAAGGAAAATATTCCAACAGCCTGAGTCCATTCGCAAAAAGGACTTGAAAGACAGAATACTTGCCCAGACGACAAGCTAAGTCTCATGAGGAAGAACACTATTCCCACGAGGTCACAAACACACTCTAAAATTGCTAAAGACCACTACCAAGGTAAGAAACTGACAAAGTCAAGGCAAACCTGCTAAAGACTTCAGTCTGTCGCACCACAATTCCTACTAACCAACAGGCCCAGACTTTCAGAACTGGCTAACAAAATGCCGCCGACTGAACCCTGCAAATGGAGCCCACAGAGGTATCCTAACCATCAAAAGCAAACCTGGTGTGGCAGCAAACAGCGTCAACCAAAGGCTCTTCAGTAAACCAACAAGAAAATTATTCTGACAAATCAAAAGACCCCCCCTAAGACAGCTAAGTCATCCATGACTTTGGACCTGCAAGGTAACGTCCTGCTAGCAGTGCGTAGGGGTTATACCCAAAGCTGGTCACCTTGATAAACTGAGGTACCCTACCCGCCAAGGAACAACTGGTGCACTATGCAGACCAGCGCTGACCAAATGCTCTTTTGTTGTCTATTCAAGACAAAGAAACCCAGACCAAAAGGGGACAATGCCCTTCGACACAACACTCAATTGCCAAACGGGCTTGATTCTGACTAACGAGGTCCGTACAAAATCCTCAGCTTCAGAATCACAAACAGTCCCTACAAGGGTGAGTACTTCGATAAGATCCCTCAAAAAAGTCTCTTCTCCCCCTTAAGTTTCAACGGATGGACCTGTACATTGCATCCAAACGTCCGAGCATCCTAGTTACACCATTGCGTGAATCTCCTCGACGTTCACGTGCTCTTGTGGCAAAGAAGAAAAAAGTGATAAAGCTGAAGGAAATTTTTCGAACGTTGTCCTTCTCACTTCTCTCGAAGTACAACATTCAGCGGGGCAAGCCGTTTGAACACATTTTTCAGCACCTTGGTCTCTGATGCAGAATAAAGAGGAAGCAGGTCAATAAAGCCTACAAAAAACAGTGGAAATTTTGATGGTCTCAGAATAACACCATAATTAGTCAAGTTCTTCATCAGCACTTCGAAAGGCCACCTGCCAAGTTTTATCATGATCAGATGTGTCTAAGGCAGTAAACATAGAGACACAATTTCGAAAAAAAATTGGCCTCTAGCACCTTGAAATGGACCCCGTAGCTATATTTTTGGTGCATCAAATTGTTGTGGGGACCATCACCACTAGATCAGGCATGGTTAAAAACCCCCATGGGTCAAGTTTCAGCTTAATCAGGCACTCCAGAACAAAGTTATGAGTAAAATACCGAAAAGGGGTATGTAGGCCGTACATTATTCTTGTGTGGCCACCCTACACCAAAACACCATTAAAGGTGGTTGTTTTCATAGTCATGAGCAGTAAATTTTAGGGGTTATATCTCACTTGATCCGAGTCGTATCTCACTTAAACTTGATGAGCATGTTCATCTCGTCAAGACGAGCGTTTTGATATATGGTAAGCCCCGTGACGATGCACGAGCAGGGAGAAAAACTTGAGAGAAGTTTTGATTGGTAAACCCAGCATACGATGAATGGTTGGATTTCACACACGAAGCCATCAAAGCTGTTGTAAATTTTGGTCGCTGGATTTCAAGATTCCGACAAAAAACGCAAGACGACAAATCTTCATCCGAACACGAAATCAAGCCGCACTTGTTGCAACATGATCGTGACGGCATGATCAGTGCGATTCAGCGAAGAAACAAAAGAAAAACATCAAGAAACAAGTACACAATTGATCCAAAGTTTTCAAGATTCAAGCAAATTTCAAGTTTCATGATCATGGTTTAAAAACATGATTCATGGCTCGAAATTAATATCAAATCGATCGTCATGCCGAGACCTAGAAGAAAACAATTATCTGTTGATCAAACGAGCATCAGAACAACCTCGGATTGGTGATGGAAGATCACGGGAGCTCTCGGGCAATAGCAGGGACCGTTCAGGAACTCCACACATTGTTAGGCAGGGGGCAAACAGTTTTTTTGCACCCATTTTTAAAATTTATTTAAATTCAATTAAATTGTAATTATCTTCAATTTTAGGTAGTTTTTGGGCATCCACCCATGTTTGGGTCAAATTCTATATAAACATACAAAAGCTTCATTATAAAGCACGTTGGATTCATTTTTTCTTGAGTTCGTGGGTGCATCTTGGAGATAGAGAGAGGAGAGAAAAGAAAAGGGTCGATACCTTTTAGTAAGGTAATTTTCTCTCTCCTCCTCTTTTCTCTCTCACCTCTTTTTCTTTTTCTCTCCTCCCCTCTTTCTCTCTTTTCTTCTCATCTCTATCTCTCTCTTCTTGTGATCTCTATCTCTTTTTCTCTCTCTTCTTTTCATCTCTATCTCTTTTTATATCTCTTCTTCTCATCTCTATTTCTCTCTCTCTTCTCATCTCTATCTCTCTTTCTCTCTCTTCTTCTCATCTCTATCTCTCTTCTTCACATCACTATCTCTTTTTCTCTCTCCTCTCTTCTTAACACAATCGACAATGCTTAACGTCGCCTGTGTCTTTCTCTCTCCTCTCTTCCTAATGCAGTCAGCGATGCTTAGTGTCGCTTGTGTCCTCTCTTCTCTTCTTAACACTGTCGGCGATGCTTAGCTATGCCTTTGTTCTCTCTCTCCTCTCTTCTTAACACAGTCGGTGATTGGATGCTCAGCGTCGTCTGTGTCTTCTCTCACTTCTTTGACTAACACAATCAATGAAGCTCAGTGCCGTCTATATCTTATCTCTCCCCTTCTTCTAACACAGTCGATGATGCTCAGCGCTGACTATGTCTTATCTCTCCTCTTTTTCTAATACAGTTGGCGATGCTCAGCACCGACTGTGTCTTATCTCTCCGCTTCTTCTAACATGGCCGGTGATGTTCAGCGCCGACTATATCTTATATCTCCTCTTCCTCTAACACAGCCGGTAATGCTCAGTGCCGACTGTGTCTTATGTCTCCTCTTCTTCTAACACAGTCGGTGATGGCTTAGCGTCGTCTATTTCCTCTCTTTCTTCTTCTTTCAACACAGTCAGCCAAGCTTAAGAGTCGCCTACGTCTTCTCATGCTTCTTCTCCTGCCACAGCCGGTGAAGCTTAGTGTCGCCTATGTCTCCTTCTTTCCCTCTCTTCTCTCTTCATGTTATAGCCAGCCGAGACATATCACCGACTACGTTTCCTTCTTCCCCTCTTATTGTCATTTGCACCTGTGCACCTTCCATCTCTCTTTTCTCACACTCTTCCCCTCCTTTCTTTCTCTTCCTCTCCTTCTTTATGTTCTCTGTTTCTTCTCTTATCTTACTTCTCATGCTCTCTCTATCATCTCCATTCTTTCTGTTATTCTTTCATTTAATTAAGAGGGGTCGAGATTAGCCTTCCATGGTAGTCTTGTCGTCTAGCCGTAATGTTGTTGTGCTAGAATTACTGTGCCTGCTTTATTGCAACGACAGACTAACCATCATGTTTATCTAGTCAATATCGATATTGACATCTAGTCGTAATTATGTTGAGCCGATCTGAGTTGTCGAGCCCTTTTTAGTGCCACATCACGCCAATTACCTACAGGCTTAGTCATTGTGTTGATCTCCCTGCCTGGTCAAATTCTTCTCTCCACCATCTTTCTTCTTTCATTATTCTCTGCTTCTTTTTTAATGTGCACGCTTGTGTACGTTCACTCAAAGGCAAGGTGAGGTCTGTTGACCCACCTATCTTATAACATTTGCCATATGTGTGTGATTGCATAAAATAGGAGATACAAGCCAAGGGAGGCTATTCCGAACCAGTTTTACTAATGGGGGGCTTTCTTCATGATCTAAAAGGGCACCCACCCGAGCCAGCCATAGTAAGTCCCGAACCCACCTTAAATTCCTCTCTCATCGGCTGGTAATACTTGCCCTTATTCTCAAACGAGGTTCCCGAGAGAGCGATCTCAAAGTCCTGGGTCTCCTTGAAACTCGAGATGCGTGCCGCCCGATCGTCCTGATCTGGAGGGCGAGATCGAGGCACCTAACCAAAGTCCTAAGAAAGTCTAACATTAATATAGATGTTGGGATGTTATCTAGATGAGTCAAGAGGTCATAGGTATCAGGAATATTAGAAGTTACCCCTTCATATGTCGGTCGAGTGCCTGAAGTCGGGTTATCTGTAGGGGTTTGAGGTTTTGGCGAAGGATTCCCTATCCTCTCTTGTAAGGTTTCGTTCCTGAGTTGGGGAGGCTTGAAGTGACGGTCATGCTAGTGAGGCATGTGATCACTCCATTGAAAAGGACATAAGAGGGTTCATCATTAATCCATGTGTTAACTTTCTCGTAGGCTCCTTCTAATTGGATGGTTTTTGGGTAGGGTGGATGCCTTCAACACTAATTACCCCCTAGGTCAATAGAGGAGGATCAACACTCTTCTTTAGTTCTTTTGCTGCGAATCCACTCATCATGGGGTATCTCGCCTTCTTGATGTTGTACGGGGGGATCTCGAGGGGTTGACGTTATTGCGATGTAAAAGGTTGTGGTAGTAGGTATTAGGCAAGGGAAAATAGCAAAGGAGGGGTCTATGATGTATGAATCCTCATGAACAATTGCGACTATTGTTTTTCCCTTTGGGTCGACTACCGGGGCTTCCGTGATTGTCACGGGTGGCCTGCTTGTCTAAGGATTACCACTTGGTATCAGGTTTGGTTGACCTTGGATTTTTTCACGCGGTGGTACGAAAAAACCGTTTTTCTTAAACCCCATGGGGCCTCTTCGGATCTCAAAGAGAGAAGGAATAAACAGGTGTTGGTCAGGGGCCTGGTCTTCGCTTCAGTCCTCGCACAGATGGTGTCTTGCGTGCGCAGGTTGGAAGACCCTCTCTCAAACAACCACGGGGATCCACTCGTGCTGGGCACCTACGGGTCCGAATGTGCGGGCTCTACTGTGAATGGATAGGAACCAATGGGGCTCAATTATCCCTCCCTACGACAGTTCCCTCTTGGAGTGCCGAGCTGGCTGGTGGAAGGGTGCGAGAGAACTTGAGGATTGGGCCTCGTGAGCTCGCTTGGGACCGCGTGTCTCTGGCGGACGCGGGTTGCTGCCTGGGGCAGATGACGCATGGAGGAGAAGAGAGAGAGGGCTCAAGATGTGACCTGGCTTGAGAGAGAGAGAATGGATCCATGCACTAGGAGGGAAGGAACGAGACCGCGCACTAAGGGGTATTTTCCCTCTTTGAAAAGGTTTTCTCTTTCCTCTAGACGGGATTAAGGGTTCAGAGGCAAAAGATGAGTGAAAACAAGTATTATGCCCCTATTTTAGCAATGAATAATGCTCAATAAGCCTCCCTTTTACAAGTGACTTAAGCTTGCTTATATAGAGGATTCACCGATCAAGGGTGAATGCTAAATAAAAAAAGATTAATTACAATTAAAGAAATTCAAATAAAATCCCAAAATTAAGTACAATGATCAAAACACCCTTACGACCTTTTATGTTAATGATGAAACCATCCCTGCTTGAGGGTCCTCCCGCCAATGCCAGATCTCGAGAGCATTTCCATGGACTTGTAGCTATGGTTCAGCCGATTTTTCGTTATATCCTCAGTGCTTGTTCTATTCTGAGCATTTTGATGCCCTTTAGTCGTATTGAGGCAGCCTTTTGCCACATGGTGGAAGTTCGGTAAAATTCGTGAACTTTTACCACTAATGCCATTCGACCTGTTATGCTTTGAGTCTTTGTTTTGCTTGCATATGAAAGAAGAGACTGTCACAGTCGTTTTGCACCAAGTTTGGTCTGTTTTGGTCTTCATTTGCGGCATTTCCTAATTTGATCTATTTTGGTCACCGGGAAAAGGGATTCCGGTGACCGAGCAGGCTTGCTTTTCCAGTAAGCTTGGGTTTTGTGCCTATCGGACCTTGCATTAAGTACAATAGTTACATCAGTTTACAGCTCTTCATGAGGTGATTTCATTGAACTCGTCTTCGCGATGATCCGATGTGCAGATGATCCGATCTGGTTTTGTGGTCACTTTCTTTCTAGAAGAAGTTTTACTCTGGTTCGCACAACAATGCATGCCCTATGTCAAAATGACAAGGCTGGCGTGATCTAGAACATCTCCAAATTTGAAATTTTTCTAGTTCTAGATGAAGAACCTGTGGGTCCTTGAAATCCCTCTCGAGATGCGTTGTTGTAGTCTTCGTGCTTGGAGACTGGTTCAGTGAAGCCGCACCCCGATAGTGTAAAACCTACCCGTTTTTAGGCAGTGTGGGCATAGACCCCTTTTAGGTGGTCCGATGGAGCCCAAATTTGATCCTCGGGGTTTTTCGACATTCTGAGTGCAATGGCAGTGGTCTGCTACTGTTCTGAATCCTTTAGCATAGAGCTTCAGTAGTAACATCTTTTGTTGGCGTCATAATATTCCTCCCTAGTTGCCTGGTTCGAGACTTATTTCACGGCACAACAAAGATAAGGTTCGAGCTGTGCGGTACGTGGGGATTGAACCAACAAAAGAAATAGAAAGCGCGAGGTTAGGCCTACCTCACTTGTTTGGGATTCGGACACGTATAGGCTTTTAGCCCTCTTAGATCACTTCGAAAACCCCTCGATCTCTTTGGCTCAGTTTGGCTCTTACGCTCTTTCAGTTAGACACAACTTCAATACCCACGTGATAGATGGATTGAGATCTCGTCCCTTGGCTCGCCTTTCGTGATAAGTTTTGAAGGGGTTTTTGGGGGTTGAGAGTTTATGAGGTGAAGATGGGAAAAAATGATATAAAGTATAGAAAGAGGAGAAAAGAAGGAAGAGAAAGAGAAGTCACCCCAAAATTGGGCAACCTTCCGATATCACATCCCAAGGATGTCTGTGCCGAAAGATAATAAAGGTATTAGTCACGAAACTTAGATACCCCTAGGGATTCACAAGAAACTATACTAGTGGGATAGGCTCGATCAGGATGCATCTCGGAACAGCCTCCTAAGAGTGACTTTTAGAGTGAAAACTACGTGATGAGAGAATGAGAAACGAGAGAGGAGATGAAAGAAAGAGAAGGTGAAAGAGGGAGAAAGTGGAAAATAGGGCAGGCTCATGGTGTCACCTCCCCAAGGAGGTATTTTTCGAAAGACAACTGAAAAGGTACTAGGCTAAGAGCCCATGTACTGTAGAGGATTCACAAGAAACTATACTTGTGGGCCAAGCCCGACCAAATGCATCTCGAAAGAGCCCCCATGTAGAATGAAGAAGGAGAAATTAGAATGAGAGAGAAGAGAGTGACAAAGAGAGGAAAGGGGAGCATTCCCTGAGGTTTCTTAAGGTCAAGGAACCAGGTCAAGCTTGATCATGGCCTCAGAAGAGCTTCACACCATAGGATGGTCGAAGTTGAGAAGGTGAAATGGGAGATAAAGAAAGAGAGTGAAGGAGGGGGAGGTAGGGAAAGGAGATAATGTGGGGTAAAGAAAAGGGGAGAAGAGAAGAAGGAAGAGGAAGAAGAGAACAGACCAACCTCGGAGGTTTCCAAAGGTCAATGAACCGGGTCAAGCCCGATCATTGCCTCAGAAGAGCCTCACACAAAGGATGGTCCAAACTAAGGGGTGAGGGTGAAGAAGAGAGTACAAAAAGGGATAGCGTGAGAATAAAGGAGAAGAGAAGGAAGAAGAAAGAAGAGAGGCGAAGAAGGGGAGAGTATAAGAAAGAAAAAGAAGGAGAAAGAGGGAGCAAGGGAAAGTAAGAAAGAGGAGAAACCAAAGTCATGGCTAGGCCGCCAGCCTTGGGAAAAGAGAGAGAGATGTTGTACGTTATTTTTGACATACTTACTGGTTAGGTGCCTCAATCTTGCCCTCCTGATCTAGATGATCTGGCAACATGTAACTCGGTTTCAAGGGAACCCGGGATTTGAGATCGCTCCCTAAAAAACCTTGCTCAAGAACAAGGGCAGGTATTACCAACCGGTAGGCGAGGAATTAGGGTCGCGAGGCGGGACTTACCTCGCGTGAGTCCGTGACACTCTTAGGCTGGCTCTCGTGGGCGTCCTCTTAAATCATGTTGGAAAGCCCCCCTGGCCTATGGCCAGGTTGGAATCGCCTCCTTTTACCTGTTTCTTCATTTTTGCAAACACAAACACACATATTAGAAATACCGACAAGTGGGACAAGGTGCCCATCTTGTTACAGGATGAAATAAAAATGAGAGAGATGAATTAAAATAAAAGTAAAAATAAAATAAACTTAGAAAATGGAATTAGGATTAAATTGGAATGAAGTGAAGTGAATTGAAATAAATAAAATGAAGTAAAATAAAATAAATGGGATAGCAGAAAATAAATAGATTAAGGGATAGTTGGATAAAATAAGTGGAATAAATTAAAAAGAAAATGGAATAAAGGAAAATAACTTAAAATGAATGAGGTGAGAAAAATAAGATAAAATAAATAAGGTAAATAAAATAAAGAAGATAAAGACAAATTAAAATAAAATTAGTGGAGTAAATAGAATAAGGTAAAAGAATATAAGATAAAAGAGGTAAATAAAATGAAATGAATTAAATAAAAATAAAGAAAATAAAGATAAATTAAAATAAATAAAGAAAAATGAATGAAGTAAATAAAATAAGATAAGGGAGTATAAGACAAAATAAATGGCATAAAAGAAAAATAGTATGAAATAAACAAAATAAAATAAAATAAGTGAAATTATGTAAAATAAAATAATAATGGAAATAACGGAAAGTTGATAAGAGAGGGAAAAGTTTTTGTGTACTTTTATGTTCATGAGAGAAGGTAGAATAATAATAAAAAAAAAAAAAACACTTTCGTTAAGAGATAAGGTAAATAAATTAGTCCGTCAAAAGAGAGAGAGAATGTGTCAATGAAATAAAATAAACAAATATATTAGTCAAGGGACAGAGGGAATGTTGGGTTAATGGGTTGGTAACGTTTCACATTGAGAGAGAACATTTGTTGACTACTGGGTTTTTAACGAAATATCGTGAAGTGAGTGGAACGAAATTTTACCTAAAACAAAACGGAACAACGAAAAGGAGGAAAAGTGGGTGTTTTTTTTTGTGGGTTATAGAGAGAGAAAAAGAGATGTCGCAGAGGAAAGTTCGTGGAGAAGCTCATGGGAGGCGCCGAGAGGAGATTTGTGCGAAATAAAGAGGTGAACGAGAGGGGACTGGTGAGCGAGAGAGATAGTGAAAGAATGGCGACAATGGTTGCAGCAGTATGGCGGAGCGAGGAAGTTAATTGATGCGAGAATAAATGGAAGTTGCAGATGGTGGAAAAGAGAGCAGTGGCCGATGGGCAGGTGAGGTGGCTGGCGGTGGAAGAAGGGGCTGCAATTTTGGAGAGGCGGAGGTTGCAGAGAGGTGGCAGAGATCGTGCGCGAGGTGGCGGAGATGGCCGCTGTACGACCACCTAGTTCGGGTGAGCGAAGAGAGAGACAGGGGAAGCAGGGTTGCGGGTAGCAGAGGAGAGAAGAGGCACTGAGCCTCAGCTGAGTGGGGCTACAAAGGAGAAGAAAGAGAGGGCGGCAAAGGTGGCCAACAGTAGAGGAGGAGGAGACTGGAGTGGATGGCTGGTTGCTAATGGTGGGGCAACATTGGCTAGTGGAAGAAGAAAATGGCTGCTGTGGTGGTTGAGGACGATGATACTGCTTGCCGAGAGAGATGGGAGCTTAGGCGCAGCTGATTTGGTGGATGTGGTGGCTTCTGATTAGAGTAGAGAAGAAGAAGGAAGATGGGTTTTGAGTATAGGGAGAAGGTGAAGGTTGCGGTTAATGAAGAAAGATGGAGCCTGATGGAGTTGCAGGGAGGCTTTTGTGAAAGAAGAGACTGAAGTAGGTAACAGAGGCTGCTGCTTGGTCGTGGAGACTTAAAGGAAAAGAGCAGCAGTAGCAGAGGGAGAATGGTAATGGTAGGGATGAATGAGAGAAGGGACAGGGGGCTGAGGAAGAGATGGAGGACAGGGGTGGTGTGAGGATGGAAATTGCAAAGGCTTTAGAGAAGGGAGCAATGGTCGACCGGTGCTCAGTCGGAGATGATTGGGGGAGAGAAAGCTGAGAGAGATCAGAGAAAACGAGGGGAGAACAGGGCGTGCCTAGAGAGTGAAAGAGAGAAAGGGCATGGAAGAAAGAGAAGGGAGGAGGACATTGGAGCGTGCACGGGAAGGTAGAGGAGGAGTGCTCAACCGGCGATAGGAAGAGGTTGGATGAGCGCACAGCCGACGACAGTGAGAGGTTAAATAAGCGCACAGCCGGCTCTAGGTAGTGATCAAGGTTGAAATTTGCACCAAACGGCGCTAGGTTATGAAGATTTGGGGAATGGTGGCCGCGTAGGACTACGGAGCATGAGAGCGATAGAAAGGGGGCACGAAGGTGTACCAAATGGGGTAATACGAAAGATCACATATAAAAAAGAAGGAGACCACCTGGAAAAGATACAAGAGGTAGATATGAGGGTGCACCGGAAGCAGGTGAACATGTATGTATAAAAGAATGAGAAAAAAAGGGAACTAAATGAGAAAAGAAAGGAATTGTAGTTTTACTGGACCACAACTAAGACAAAAAAAAGGTTGTGGTCATGAGGGACCACAAGGATGAGTGAAGATGACGGTTGTGGTCATGCAAGACCACAGGGGAAGAGAACATAAGAGATTGAGAAAAACACCGAGAGTGATGGGGTTCCGCCATCTGTGAAACAGGAGAGAAAGAGAAAGGAGAGAGAGAGAGATAAGAGAGATGAGAGAAAAAAAAGAAGAGAGAAATCACCTTTTCGAGAGGTATCTACTCTTTTTGTCTCTCTCATGTCTCTCTCTAAGACTTACCCACGAACTTAAGCTAAAAATTGAAATTTTATTGAATGATTGAAGGTCCTTTGCAATTTGGCTTTGCATGCTTATATAGAATTGGGCTAAAACATGGGTATACGCCCAAAACCTATCACATTTGACAATTTTAAAGAAAATTAAGAAAATAGAATGCAAAATGACTATTTTACCCCTACTTAACAATTCATAGAATTCCAAACAGTTTTTGCTTCTACCCTAGAACTTGCGTAATCTTCCATGACTGATCTAAGAAACATGATCGTTTTCTTGTAGGGCTCAGCATGGCGATTGATTTGGTACCAATTTCGGGCCACAAATTGTGTTTTTAAGCTATGATCATGAAACTTTAATTTTGGATGAATCTTCAAAACTTTAAATCGATTGTATGCTTGTTTCTTGATGTTTTCTGCGATTTCTTCACATAGCATGCCATCACAATCGTGTGGAAACAAACGGAACGCGATTTGGAGCCCGAACGAAAATTTCGCAACTTTTAGGTCTTAGCGGGAATCTAGAAATCTGGAGGCCGAAATTTTAGTCACGTTGTCGGCTTCATGCATGAAATATGACCGTCCATCATGTACAAGGTTCGGACCAATGATAGCCCCGAACCCTACACACACAATGGAGTTGGTTTCACGTCGATCCGTTGGGCGAGCATAGTGATTTTGTCCATTGGGCGAGGCGTGTCGCTGCAGAATTTTTTGCAACTTCTTCACGGATCGGCAACTTCTTTCTAGCTTTTCTCCCTGCTCGAGAGTCATCACGTGACGTACCATATATCAAAACGCTCATCTTGACGAGACGAACACGCTTACAAAATTTAAGCTAGTTTCGACTCGGGATGATGAGA
Organism: Amborella trichopoda; assembly: GCF_054954075.1. Taxonomy (NCBI): domain Eukaryota; kingdom Viridiplantae; phylum Streptophyta; class Magnoliopsida; order Amborellales; family Amborellaceae; genus Amborella; species Amborella trichopoda. The sequence continues at coordinate 22,380,143 of NC_142339.1, forward strand.
TATGGGCCCCAAAATTCACTAGTCGTGACAGTAAAAACAACCACTTTTAATGGTATTTTAGTATAGTGAGGCCAAACGGGAATAGTGTGCAGCCGACCCCTTTTTAGTATTTTACCCATAACTTTTTCTTGGCATGTCTGTTTGAGCTGAAACTTGACACCCAAGGGATTTCAACTGTGTCGGATCCAATAGTGGTGGTCCCACTACAATTTGACACATCGAAAATATAGTTCCATGTATAGGGGTCCGTTTGAGGGTGCATGAGGTCAATTTTCTGAACTTGTTTCTGTGTGTTCACTTCTTTAGACATGTCAGAATGCAATGAAACTTGGAAGATGACCTTTTGGAGTGCTTACAAAGATATCCACTCATTTTGGGGCAATTTTAAGACTGACGATAATTCTATAGTTTTGTCAGGCTTTATTGACCGGCGTCCTCTTTATTCTGTATCAGGGACCAAGGTGCTGAAAAATGTGTTCAAACAGCTTGCCCCGCCGAATGTTGTGCTTCGAGAGAAGCAAGAAGGACAACATTCGGAAAATTTCCTCGGCTTTTACTTTCTTCCAAGCCGCGGGACCACGTTAATGCCGGGGAGATATTCATGCAATTGTGCAACTAGGATGCTTAGACGTAGGGATGCATTGGTCGCAGGTCCGTTGGTGGAGACTTTCGGGGGAGAAGAGACTGCTTTAAGGGATCTGCTTCGGTCATCATCCTCACCCTTAGGGACTCTCCTTGGTTTTGAGGTATCTTCTTCGGTCATCGTCCTCATCCTCAGGGACTCTCCTTGGTTTTGAGGGATCTTATCAAAGTCCTCACCCTCGCATGGACTATTTTGGTGGGATTAGTATTTTAAGTCCTCACCCTATCAAACGGTACCTATGATGGCCTTGTGATAATGAATGGGCTACGTTGCCACCTAACCTTAAAGAAGGAACGATGACTGGGCTACGTTGTCACCCAGCCTTGAAGAAGGGATGGTCCTTGAAGAAGGGATAATGACTTGGCTACATTGTCACCTAGCCTTGAAGAAGGGATAATGATTGAGCTACGTTGTCACCCAGCCTAGAAGCAAGGATGGTCCTTGAAGAAGGGATAACAACTGGGCTACGTTGTCACCTAGCCTTGAAGAAGGGATAGTCCTTGAAGAAGCGATAATGACTGGGCTACGTTGTCACCCAGCCTTGAAAAAAGGATGGTCCTTGAAGAAAGGATAATGGCTAGGCTACGTTTGTCACCCAGTCTTGAAGAAAGGATGGTCCTAGACGAAGGGATGATGATTGGGCTACGTTGTCACCCAGCCTTAAAGAAGGATGTTAGCTAGGCTTTGTGTTCACCCAGGACTGAAGAATGATGTTGAGGGATGATTTTAACGTCTACACCCTGTTGAACGTCTAGATAATTTTTTTGTAGCCTCACCAGGTTTGTTGTGCCTGGATTGGCCGTGAATGACCTGGTGGGAAGATTTTAACGTCTACACGCCGTTGAACGTCTTGATGATTTTTTGCAGCCTCACTAGGTTTTTTGTGCCTGGATTGGCCGTGAATGCCAGGAGGGAAGATTTTAACGTCCGCACCCCATTGGAAATATTGATGATTTTTTACAGCCTCACGAAGTTTGTTGTGCTTGGATTGGTCGTGAATGACCTGGCGAGAAGATTTTAACATCTACACCCCATTGGATGTCTTGATGATTTTTGCAGCCTCATTAGGTTTGTTCTACCTGGATTGGTCGTGAATGACCTGACAGGAAGATTTTAACATCTGCACCCCGTTGGATGTCTTGATGATGAAAGGAGTGCCGGTTGAAGCTACTTTTGAAGGCTAATGTTGCATCAACCTGATTTATTGGTCCGAGCACCCTTTGTAGGTTTTCTCTTGAACTTGGGAAGTGGTGTTGTAGAGATGATTTTCACCAACCTCCATTTATTTGGGGCTCTTTTACCCCTGACCTTACAGCCATGTCCACCCTTAATCTTCCGTTTTTACTCACAGTGCCCTTTCGGGTTTTTACAGTGCCTGGGTTTTTTATTTACGGAACTCTCTTACTCATGGTTTCATGATCATGCCCATCTGTCATTTTTACTCATAGCGTTCCCTTGTTCAAGTATACACCATGCCCATTAATCTTTTCTCTTTTTCTTTTTTTTTTTGTTCTTTTGTGGGGGCATATTTAAGGTCATGCCTCCAGGACCTGTGCGAAGCCTTTTAACATGCGACCAAGACGTGCACTATAGTTTTAAGGTCAAGTGGCTTGGACCGTGGCTATGCAGTTTAAAGTCATGCAGCTAAGACTATGCAGTTTAGGGTCGTACAGCTAGACCTCCACTACAGTTTAAGGTTGTATAGTTTGGACCATATAGTTTAAGGTCGTGCATCTAGACCATAGTGTGGGTCACCATGTAGGTCGAGCTCCATGGGGAATAGGCCAGTGGATGGCAATCCGACTCCCTGGGGATAAAATGGTTAAGGTCATACACAAGCAGAGGGCTCAGATGGAGATGGTGGCCTAACGAGGGATGGCAAATGGAAGTGGACTTCACTGGGGATTAGGGGGGCAAGCGTGACTCCCTGAGGTGAAAGATAAGATTCTATGGAGAATTGGCTTATGACAGGTAACCCGACTCCTTAGGGATAAGATAGCTTGGTATGAAACAGACCCACTGGGAATTGAAGAGGTAACTCCACTGGGGATAATGGGCTACAATATGGGTGTGACACCTACTGGGGTTGAGGGACAATGGCCTGCTCCTGACTCCATTGGGGATGATAGGTCACGGCTTGGGTGCAATGGCTTGGGTGCAACACCACTGGGGATGACAGGTCAAGGCTTGAGTTCAACGACCTGGGTGCAACTCCACTGGAGATGACAGGTCACGACTTGCAATGGCCTAGGTGCAACTCCACTGGGGATGACAGGTCACGGCTTGGGTGCAACTCTACTAAGGATAGTGGTAGGACATACATGGCGATGACTAGGTTTTAGCATGTGCGGCGCTAGAACATAAGTGGCGCTAGCATGGGGAACGTAACACGCATGATGGTGGTCTTGATCGGTTGCAGTATTGACACGTGAGGTGCCAGCACAGATGGCGGTAACACATGCGGCGCGAGCCTATGCAGTGGCGAAACACGCGGTGGTGACTTTAGAACACAGCCGGCATTGGGCACTACCCATGCTAGCCTTTGAGAACGCATCTGGCGCTAGGCCTTTAAGAACGCAGCCTGCTCTGGTCCTTTGAGAATGCAATTGGTGGTGGCCCTTTGAAAACACAGCCGGTGGTGAGCAATTGAGAACACGACGAGAGCTAGGCTTTCGTGAACACAGGTGGTGCTAGGCTTTGGTGACTACAGCCCGCGCTAAGCTTGGTGAATGCAGCCGGAGCTAGGCACTGAACACAGTTGGTGCTGGACCTTTGAGAACGCAGCCGACGCTTGACACTAAACACAGTTGGCGCTGGGCACCGATTACACATCCGGCGCTAGGCACCAATTACACAACCGGCGACGGTCACAAGTTACACAAACGGCGGTGAGGCGTTGGTCACAAGTTACACAGAATGGGCGCCGATAAGCCTCCGTTCGAGCATCAGGTCTGAGCCCGACCCGGTTTAGCCCATTTGACCCTTGGTGCTACATGGGCGGCGGAGAAGATGGAACACGTGCGGCGATATGCATGTTGCAGCATGTAAAGGGAACTGAGTTTGACGATCTTCAGGGAATGCATGAGAAGGATGCACACAAAAGGTCACGCGAGTGACAACTCGAGTCATGCATGCATGAGACGTGCTTGAGCGGCAATTTGTGAAGGTCCTCGGGCTTGGGCTTGGAATTTGCAACCCTGATTGACCCGGCTTCGTGGGGAAAGGTCGTTAGTGGCTGGCACACAAAGGACATGCGGGCAACAGCTCATGTCATGCGTGCAAGGGATGCGTAGGAGCAGCGGCTTGTGACGGACCTCATGGAGACTTGTAAGCAATTTATAGTCGTGCGAATAGACTGTATGTCGCGTAGTTTAATGTCTTACTACAGGGACGTGAGACATTTTTACTCGTGCTGTCCCATAAGGCAAGGTCAGCACGCCCGTCCTTTGAGAGGAGTGCCCCGAAGGTTTTTCACCACATCCCTTTTATTTTGACACTCTTGACTATAGTGCCCTTGCGGGTTTTCACTACGCATGTCTATTTTTCTTTTTGAGATATTTTTCCCATGTGACTTTTGGGGATGCACACCATGTCCGTTAGCATTTTTTTTAACATTTTTACCCGTGACGCCCTTACCGGTTTTCATTATGTCCATCTTCTTCCTCTTTCTCTCTTTTTTTTTTGTTTTTTGCAAAAGCATGATTAGGGTCTTGCTACCGTGACCATCAATTTTACATGTTTTAAGGTCATTCACCGAGACCTGAAGGCATGTTTTAAAGTCTTGCCTCCGAGAGCATATGTTGTGCAGTTTAGTGTCATGCCACTAAGACATGTTCTATAGTTTAGGGTTGTATAGCTTGGACCGTGGCTATGTAGTTTAAGGTCATGCAACTAGGACCATGCAGTTTAAGGCCGTGCAACTAGACCTCCGCTACAGTTTAAGGTCGTATAGTTTGGACAATGCGTTAGGGTCATGCATCTAGACCTCCACTTTACTTTAAGGTCATATAGTTAGACCATGCAGTTTAAGGTCGTGCAACTAGACCTCCACTATAGTTTCAGGTCATATAGTTTGGACCATGCAGTTTAAGGTCGTTTAACTATTCCTACACTATAGTTTAAGTTCATATAGTTTGGACCATGTAGTTTAAGGCCTTGCAAAGATACCTACGCTATAGTTTAAGGTCATATAGTTTAGACCATGCAGTTTAAGGTCGTGTAACTAGGCCTACGCTATAGTTTAATGTCATATAGTTTGGACCATGCAGTTTAAGGTCGTGCATCTAGACCATTGTATGGCACTGGATCACCTGAGGAATCATTCTACTAATTCAATCTCCCCATTGTTTATGAGATTCTGGATAATGTCTCCAATGTTATAGCACTCCTCAATCTTTTGACAAAGGAACCTATGATATTGGCAATAATCGTGCTCATCATCCCTCCCGACTTCATCCAGTCTTTTTAACATAGGTAGGTTGATCATCTCTTTAGATAAGAGAGTTTCAATAAACTTGGGGATCATGCACTTGTCAAAGGAATAACTCTCGTGTGGGCTTCTGCTTGGGAAATGCTTGATTTTGTTCTTGGGGACATCGAGTCTTTGATCTCCTTGTGGCAATAGAGTTTGATCAATATAAGCTGGGGGAGGTTTCTGGTAGCGATTCGGCTTTCCTGTCACTGAGGCTTGCATCTTTTTAATGCTTTGGTCGCCATGCCTTTTACTAGTCCTCCGTTCCCAATCCAAAAAATAGATGGAGAAGGGACCGGCAGTGATGGAGGTAAGGGTGGGAGTAGTTTATCATTTGATGGCCCCGAGGGGATACACTGAAGCTTATGAGACTTCAGTACCGCTTGACGCATGGTTTCTATCATTTCATCTTTCAACCTTATTTCAGCCTGTAACTGCCTTACCATGGAGTTAAGATGCACAATCTCATCTTCATAAGCTTTTGGTACTTCACTGATCACCACGGTTTTGACACTAGCCGTACTTGAGGGCTCCTTACCATTAAGAGAGAACCTAAACCTCTCATAGGACGATAAACCTCCATCAACATCCTGGAGAGGATACATGAGGCATTAATGACACAAGGAAAGCAGGCAAATGGCTTTGCAGGGAATCGTGGCATTCTCAGAGCATGTAGGGTCCACTTGAACAGAGCTATCATCAGGGGAAGCAGAGCTCATTTCATCTTGTACTGGGGAGGAGCGTTCCTTGGATGAGAGTGACGAGTTATCATCAGAGGTAAGAATGTTTGGGGGGAAGCTAGCGGGAAGTAGCATCATTATGACGAATGAGAGTAAATGGTTATTCATTAAGTGTCCAAGATTCAGTGATGAATCCCTTGAAAGATGGAAGGAAAGTGGCCAGTGGCATGGTCCCCTTCTTATTATAAAGGTCGATCTTGATAATGGGTTTCTCAAGCCCTTGCAGCGGCTCAACAATATCAATTTCCTCTTCAGTTTCCTCTTCAGCGCCATCTTGAAGAGCAGGGATGTCAAGGCAAACTTTGAAGGGAAATGATGGATCATTCTCTTGGACTATGGGAAGGGAACCTGTCTTCTCATGGATCAGACTCTCCACCACAAAGGGGTTAGGGCCAGTGTCCTTGATGGGTTTAGATTCCATTTCACTTGAGAAACTGGAACTGCCTCGAGGCGGTGCCCTCAGGCTTAACAGGGGTTTAGGGGAAATTGATTTAGGCCCAGGAGCTGCCCCGAGCTCAGTCTGCTGAAGAAGCCATTGCTCTCGATGTCCTAACCCGAAATGGGTTCAGGTGTTTGATTGGGTGATGGTGCCATTGGCTCAGAATTGATGGGGTCATTGGTGTTATACGACCTTTTTGCCCTGTCAGTAGATTTGTCCTTGCCCCGAGTGGGACTTGGACCTTCATAGATAACCGGCTTCATCATGCCCCAAGTAACCGTTTTGGTGTTCTCCTCATTCGATGCTCTTTCGGCATCATCCGCATTGAGGGGAGTTAGGGGAAGGAAAGGGCTCTCATCTTTGGCAGAGAAGTCTTCCATGGTGTACTCTTCTTCACCTTCAGAACTGGGAGAAGTTTTGGATCTGTGCATGTGTGCACGTTTCTCAGGCGTGCCCTGGGTGGGTGGGGGGATTGGCCCGTGTGTGCCTTCTGCAGAAGGACTTCGGGTGACTTGGCGGTCAACCAGGGCTCGAGTAGCATGTCCGGCCTTAAGAGGCCCGGTGTCGTGAGCATGTGTGCATGATGAAATGCTGTGTGACCATCCCTCACAGAGTGAACAGAGATGTGTTGGGAAGGTGGACTAGGAGGTTCCCCTTCTTGTGCTCGGGCAAGCGCAACAACAAAGTTGCCCCGAGCAGTGCAGTGCATATGCAAGGGGTCTGCAAGGCCGGGTCTAAGAAGAGCCAAACCTTGACGGTGTTCCGAGGTAACCTGAGGGTTGCCTCGAGGATGTGCAGGGCCAGCTGCAAAAATACCCAAACCCTGACAGTGTTCCGAGGTAACCTGAGGGTTGCCTCGAGTGGTGTTGTGTGTATGCAAAAGAGGTGCAGGGCCAAGTCCAAGAAGACCGGAACCCTGATCGTGTCCTGAACTAACCTGAGGGTTGCCCGAGGTGTAGCTAGAATGGATGGTGCACTAGCTTTGGTGGGTGTGTGTGAGGTGGTGGCTTTAGGTCCACCTCCTCCTGGTGTCGAGCATCCTGCTACAGGAGCGGTGATAGAGAATGGGGCGTAGCCTTATAGCGACTCACAGATGAACTGTCTATCGCGGGAGAGGGAGGGGACACCTCTGGGCTTCCTTGAGCAATGAGACCGGCAAGTGACTCGCCTGTAGCAACGTGTATGCTGTGTGTGGTGGCACGTGTGCCACCAATGCAGGGTCCATTGGCAGTGGGTCCACCATTGCAAGGAGGTAGGGATTAAGGGACTTGTTGGTCCATCCTCGCCTCTATCCAGGTGTAGACCTGAGAGAAGGACATAGGGTCAATGCTCAAGAGAAAGGTCGGGAACGAGTTTCGCCGAACTTGTTCCTGATGAAGACTCACGAGTGCGGGGATCACAAAACCCCCGACTCGGATGAAGGGGTTAAGCAACCCCAAAAACATGTGTGTGTATAGTGAGCAGGAATAAAAAAGAAAGGAAGGTCAAACAAGAACGATCCAACGATCGGGTAGCGTGTCCCCAGTGGAGTCGATAAGCTGGTTAAGTACCTCGATCTCGCCCTCCGGATATAGGTGATCTGGTGGCATGTATCTCGGGTTTCAGGGGAACTCGAGATTTGAGATCGCTCTCTCAGGAACCTTGCTCAAGAACAAGCGCAGGTTTTACCAACCGAGGAGAGAGAAATTAGGGTAGGGAGGCGGGACTTACCTCGAGTGGGTTCGTGACACGCTCGGGCTGGCTCACGTGGGCTCCCTCTTAGATCACGTTGGAAAGCCCCCTGGCCTATGGCTTGTTTGGAATCGCCTCCCTTTATCTATTTCTCATTTCCTGCAAACACACACACACATATTAGAAGTACCGACAAGTGGGGCAAGGTCCCCATCTTGTTACAGGATGAAATAAAAATGAGAGAGATGAATTAAAATAAAAGTAAAAATAAAATAAAATTAGAAAATGGAATTAGCATTAAAATGGAATGAAGTGAAGTGAAATGAATAAAATGAAGTAAAATAAAATAAAAAGGGTGGAACAAAATAAAATAAGATGAGATAATTAAAATATAATAAATGAATAAAAATAGATTAAGGGATAGTATGATAAAATAAGTGGAATAAAATAAAAATAATTGGAATAAAGGAAAATAAATTAAAATGGATGACGTAAGAAAAATAAGATAAAAGAAATAAGTTAAACAAAATAAAGAAGATAAAGATAAATTAAAATGAAAGTAGTGGAGAAAATAGAATAAGGTAAATGAATATAAGATAAAACAGGTAAATAAAATGAAATGAAATAAAATAAATGAATTAAATAAAAATAAAGAAAATAAAGATAAATTAAAATAAATAAAGAAAAATGAATGAAGTAAATAAAATAAGATAAGGGAGTACAAGACAAAATAAATGGCATAAAAAACAATAGCACAAAATAAGAAAAATAAAATAAGTGAAATTATGTAAAATAAAATAATAATGAAAATAATGGAAAGTTGATAAGAGAAGGAAAACTTTTTGTTGTCCTTTATGTTCATGAAAGAAGGTAGAATATTAAAAAAAAAAAAAAAAACACTTTTGTTAAGAGAGAGAATGTTTCAATAAGATAAGGTAAATAAATTATTTAGTTAAGAGTGAGAGAATGTGTCAATGAAATAAAATAAACAAATATGTTCGTTAAGGGAGAGAGAGAATGTTGGGTTAATGCGTGGGTAACGTTTTACATGGAGAGAGAGAACTTTTGTTAACCACTGGGCTTTTAACGAAATATCGTGAAGTGAGTGGAAAGAAATTTTATCGAAACAAAACGGAACAACGAAAAGGAAGGAAAGTGGGTGTTTCTTTTGTGGGTTCTAGAGAGAGAAAGCGAGAGGTCGCAGAGGAAAGTTCGTGGAGAAGCTGATGGGAGGCAGAGAGGAGATTGGTGTGAAATAAAGAGGTGAACTAGAGCGGGCTGGTGAGCGAGAGAGATAGTGAAAGAATGGCAACAATGGTTGCAGCAGTATGGCGGAGCGAGGAAGTGAATTGATGCGAGAATAAATGGAAATTGTAGAGGTGGAAAAGAGAGCCGTGGCAGATGGGCAGGTGAGGTGGCTGGCCGTGGAAGAAGGGGCTGCGATTTTGGAGAGGCGGAGGTTGAAGAGAGGTGGCGGAGATGGCAGCTATACCACCACCTAGTTTGGGTGAGCGAAGAGAGAGACAGGGGAAGCAAGGCTACCGGCAGCAGACGAGAGAAGAGGCCCTGGGCCGCAGCTGAGTGGGGCTACAAAGGAGAAGAAAGAGAGGGTGACAAAGGTGGCCAACAGCAGAGGAGGAGGAGACTGGAGTGGATGGCTGGTTGCTAACGGTGGGGCAACATTGGCTAGTAGAAGAAGAAAGTGGCTACTGTGGTGGTTGAGGACGATGATGCTGCTGACCGAGAGAGAAGGGAGCTGAGGCGCAGCTGAGTTGGTGGATGTGGTGGCGGCTGGTTAGTGTACAGAACAAGATGGAAGATGGGTTGTGGTGGTTGAGGACGATGATGCTGCTGGCCGAGAGAGAAGGGAGCTGAGTTGGTGGTTGTGGTGGCTGCTGGTTAGAGTAGAGAACAAGATGGAAGAGGGGTTTTGAGTATAGGGAGAAGGTGAAGGTTGCAGTTAATGAAGAAAGAGGGAGCCTAATGGAGTTGCAGGGAGGCTTTTGTGAAAGAAGAGAGTGAAGTAGGTAACGGAGGCTGCTGCTTGGTCGTGGAGAATTGAAGGAAAAGGGCAGCAGTAGCAGAGGGAGAATGGTAATCGTAGGGATGACTGAGTGAAAGGAAAGGGGGCTGAGGAAGAGATGGAGGACAGGGGTGGTGCGAGGATGGAAATTGCAAAGGCTTTAGACAAAGGGACCAGCGGCCGACCGGTGCTCAGTCGGGGATGATTGGGGGAGAGAAAGGCGAGAGAGATCAGAAAAAAGTGGGGAGAACAGGGCATGCCTCGAGAGAGAAAGGTAGAGGAGGAGCGCACAACGGCGATAGGTTGGAAGAGCGCACAGCAGGCGCAAGAAAGAGGTTAGATGAGCGCACAGCCGGCGATAGTAAGAGGTTGGATGAGCGCACAGCTGGCTCTAGGTGGAAAATTGCCCAATATGCGCTGGGTTGAAATTTGCACAAACGGGGGCTAGGTTATGAAGATTTGGGAAATGGTGGTCGCCAGGACCATGGAGCGTAAGAGAGAAAGAAGGGGCATGAAGGTGTACTAAGAGGGTTCAAAGGAAGATCACAGAACAAGAAGAAGAAGAGAAAATGACGAAGACCAAATTTGGGCTCAATGGGACTTCTCAGAAACATTTTGCGCCCAAATTACCTCTAAAGGGTAAGTCGTACATTATTACAGTGGAGCCTTACCAAAACCAGTCCCCAATCATGCAGGCCGTGATCTTCACCTCTCGGGATGACCTGCAAACACCCACACATCGCTCGATTAAAGTCGGAGCAAAAGCTCAAATTCGGACACGAGATGGGTTTCGACAAACCGGTCGTTTGACATATGGCATGCATTGTGATATGACCCAGATTCAATGTTTTTCTAGAAAGAAGATGAGCCCGAAACCATGAAAATCAGAGCTTTTGAAGAAAAAGGCATCTCGAAATTTGTGAAGTAATAAAACTCGAGAACTATTCATCAAATCATCGAAAAGATAGGCCCGATGGGACCATATCATGAAGGGCTACAAATTAGTTTAACTGTTACATTCAATCCAAGGTCGAATAAACTGAAAATTCCAAGGAAGAAGAAAATAAGATCGCTCGGTCACCGGAATCCCTTTTCCTGGTGATCTCCCGAAATCAGAAAGTACTTCAAGCAAGGACCAAAACGAATAAAAATTGCTGCAAAACGATTGTGGAAGTCTCCTCTTTAATTTGCATAGATTGTGTTGCAGCGACCAAAAGTTCACAATCTAGCCAGGTTTCCACCGCTCAAGAAAGAGTCTGTCGTAAGATGATCAAATACGTCAAAATCTTCAGAATCAAACAAGCATCAGGACTATGACGATCGATCGTCTAAAATACCTTCATCACCATTCAAAAAATCTTCCAAGATCAAGCAAAGGCAAAAGGACCCTCAGAGAGGGATGGTTTTTTCATTAGTATAAACGATTAAAGGGGCATTTTGGTCTTTATTCCTAAAATCGGGATTTTATTGCAACTTCTTTTAATTATAATTAGGCTTAGTTTTGAGCCTCCACCCATGTTTTTGTGGATCGTCTATAAATATAAGCCTAAGTCAATTGTAAAAGGGCCAGATCATTTATTAATGAAATAGAGACATTAAGCTCATTCCTAGTTGTCTTTTTGCTCCTAAACCTTGGATCTAGCACCAAGGAGTGAGAAAGCATTTCAGAGAAAAACTTGCACCAGCGGAGAACATACGGCCTCGACCCTTCCTCCTCGTATCTTTAGCGTAGACGTAAGAAGCCTGCGGTACTGTGTAACACCCTGCTCACCGACATACGCTCGACCCAATTCCTTTCAGAGTCAACCCAAGGATTCCAACCCTCAGATCATCGCTCTAACTTCCTCTCCATATAGTCGAGTTGAGTTGTGAGAGATGCATATGCTCTCTCCTTGAGTCACTCAAGAGTAGTCTTCCTAAGCCGATAAATCAAGAGAATTCTAATCCTTCGATTGTTCTGATCACCCGACGTAAAGTGTTCGTGCTGAGAAGAAAATCCTTATCATCGTTCTCCCCTCATCCCTTCTTTACGTCAGCCAGCCCTCGTTCAAGCAAGCCACTATAGAGGAGTACAACCGATTCCATATTGCAGTTTCCAGTGCGAGAGAACGAAGCAACGAGTTAAAAAGTCTGAGGAGAGTCCACGTCCAAATCCATTGGCTGACAGCCGGAGGGCTTCGTAATTATTCTAAGAGGGCGAACTGCTCGGGTGTGTCCTTTACCCCAAAATGACAAGGTAAGCACCTAAACGCACCCTTGTCCTAAAATCTCTCTCTTTGTTGGTTCCTATCCGCACGTAGGAGAGCACATTGGTCGGGGCCTGATTTCTCATTGGTCCTCACATGGATGGGAGCAGCGTGCGGGGAGGGTTTATCAAACAACTGCGGAGGGTCAAAACGTATCACACGTTGGCCGGTGCGCATACACGAGCTCTCTTAAGTGCAGATAGGAACCAACAACCCGAGAGATTTTACGGCGAGGTTACATTCAGACTCTTACCTTGCCGCTTGGGGATCGGGGGGCACACCCGAGCAATTCACCCTCTTAGAACCATAAAGAAACCCTTCAACTGTCTGCCAACGCGATTTGGACAGGGACTCTCTTCAGGCTTTCAAAGGGTCTCTTCTTTCTTTCTTTCTCTCTCTCTCTCTCTCTCTCTCTCTCTCTCTTGGTTGCAATTGTGATGTGGGTTCGATTGTCCCTCTCCACGACGGTTCCCTCAAGGAAGCTGGCTGACAAAAAGGATAGACTGTCGAGGAATGGTGGTGGAAACCTTCCTCTCTGCACGAACGGCGGGCATTCGAGCACCTGGGATTACCGAAAAGTTAGACCCCTCTTGGCTACCAGCTCAGCTGACTCCTCCCGAGTGATTGAGGGAGAGAGCCTATGTGTCTCTCGGCTCAACTCGACTGTATGAGAGGAAGTTAGAGTGGTGGCCCAAGGGTTAGAGCTCTTGGGTTTGGTCGTGACCACGCGTTTGTCGTAGATGGGGTTGCCGCGCAGGGCGGGTAAAGATTAGAGGAGAAGAGAGAGAGGGCCTGGGATGTAGTCTGGTTTAAGAAAGAGAGGGAATGGACCTCGCACTTAGGTATTTTCTCTCTCTGAAAGTTTTCTCTCTCCTCTCAGTGGGATTAAGGATTTTGTCATGACCCCACCCCTGACCCCTACCGGAGGGTGACAGAGTATGGGATCGCGACCGGAGGTCGCGAACGTCACTCAGATGGGAGTGACTCAACACGTGTTAAAAATGCAGAATCAAAGCAAACCACTAAAATTAAATAAAACTCACACACACTAAAAACTAAATAAGTTGAAACCATTAAATTTTCATTCAAACACCAAGATTCTTTACAATATAGTTCAACTCTTACAAGCTTGACTTTACAGTACATCACACTAAAACAACACAGTGGCCTTGCCACCAGACACCTACTTTGTTGAAGGGATCCCTGACTGGTCTGAAGCTTCTAATGTTTGCCACCACCACTCTGGTGCTCGACTTCCACAGTCAAGTTCTATCACTCTACATAGATGAAAGTAAGCAGAGTGAGCTATAAGCCCAGTAGGTAGATCACTACCCTTGTATTCTCGTCTATATGCAGATACATAATAACATAGCCTACATTTCATTAGAGTTCACACCAGTATCACAGAGTGGAGTCGTACATCAAAATATAAACACTAATAGTATATAGAGAGCAAGGTTCAAATACCAGAACATCGAATATTTCTTGAGATAATAATTACATCGTTACTTATCACAGTTTCAGTCAGACACTCATACAAAATATCTAATTCAAATAGGTAAAAAACAGAATTGTTTACTCCCCGAAGTATAAGCCACATCGATCAGGCTAAGCCAATCCTATAACTTGGGACTTCTAAGCCAATCCTATAACTTGGGACTTCTACCCTTATTCAGGAGGGAGGACAATGACAAATGCAGGTCCCATTACATAATGTCCTCACTCACGCACACAATCCCCAGCATGCTTTGGGGTTTTCGATAAGTTGTGGCCTTGCAAGACACGACCTTTTCTTTATGCCTTCAAGCGGAAGGGCATTACACTACCATTGGAGGACCCAATGCGTAGTGCTCATGACAATTTGGGGGGCACGACCATCCCTGTTATATACAATCACTCATCGACTCCACTCTTATCATAGAAGTCAAGGTATAATATACCCAACTGCCAATGGAGAACCCAATGCGTAGTGGTCATGTCACAGATATCAGTTTTCGGTGTAGTAGAAACACATTCCATCTACTAATGGAGGACCCATTGCATAGTTGTCAGGGCACATATAATACTCTTAATATAACAGATGCAGAGTAACCACTACCAATGGAAAACCCATTGCATAGCGGTCATGGCAAATATAACAAAAGTAAAGTAGCCACTAACATTGGACGACCCATTGCGTAGCGGTCATGACACATATACCAGTCTTAATATAACAGAAGCAGAGTAGCCACTACTAATGGAGGATCATTACATAGCGGTCATGACACATATAATAGTCTTAATATAACAAAAGCAGAGTATCCACTCCTCCATAAAAAGCAGAGTATCCACTACTAATGAAGGACCCATTGCGTAGCGGTCATGGGACATATATCTTAATATAACAAAAGCAAAGTAGCCACTACCAATGGAGGACCCAGTGCGTAGCGGTCATGGCACATGTAACAGTCTTAATATAATAGAAGCAGAGTAGCCGCTACCAATGGAAGACCCATTGCGTAGCGGTCATGGCACATATAACAGTCCTAATATAACAGAAGCAAAGTAGCCACTACCAATGCAGAACACATTGCGTAACGGTCATGGCACTTATAACAGTCTTAATATAACAAAAGCAAAGTAGCCACTACTAATGGAGGACCCATTGCGTAGTGGTTATGGAACATATAACAGTCTTAATATAACAGAAGCACATATATTAATCATTTCCATCGTATCACAGTATCATCCTTTCAGTATCACAGTGTCATATTTTCAGTATTGCAGTCTCATATTTTTCTACAATTTCAAACAGTGACGTCCAGCCATAAAAAAGACCATAATGCTCAATCCAATTAGAATTTTGAAATGATTCCAATACAAACTTTCCACTCGACACGTGTACCTTTCAAATGAGGGTAGTTTGAGAACATTTCGACTCCATTTGGGCATTCAAATGTTCGTGACAACCCATGTAATGGTTCAGGATTTTACGAAATTTGTCGACAGTGACATATCTCTGCAAATAATTATATAACTCTCAATTTAGGAATTAATTCGAATTGTATTCAACATGTGATCTAAAGCATACTCATAAATATTTCAAATGGAGGTGGTTTAGAAGAAAACAGACTCCATTGGTTCAATCAAAATTCGTGACAACAGAGGCACCAGTTCTGTTATTTTACTAAATTTGCTAATAGTGACCTACTTGCACATTTTGAAGAATAACTCTTCATGAATAAAGAATTTGAGAAAGATTAGAACATAAAATATTTAGTAGACACGTATATCTTTCCAATGGCAAAAGTTCGAGGTCAATTGGACCTCATTTGGTAGGTCAAACATAACTTACAAAAACATAGAACCTTCATGAAATTTACAGCACAGTCACATTATCAATCAACATGACAATCCATTAGCTTCCAACTATGATAATTCTTAACATAAACCTTTCTCATTTTCCATTAAATACACGAAAACACATAATCACAAACCTTTCATGAAGAACAACGAAGATTTGATCTCATTTTTGACATGCAAAGGCAAGCTAAATTGCTGGAATTTATACTACAACAGTGTGCATATGCATCCATTAGTCATGCCACTACTTATGCAAATTATCATGTTTGATTCATGTCCAATCCTTGCTTAAGGATCTACAATGTAGATGATCCACTTACTTTAGGTGCTTTGTCTCCAAATCTTCTCCCACAGTCTCCTCCTTCAAGCTTTTAACAAGACTCTTTAATGGTAAACAATAGCTAACAAAAGGCCTCCAAGTTGAAAGGCTCTAGAGAGACAGAGGGTGGAATGAATGACGTGAGGGAGAGGGAGAGGCTTAAGTACTCCCTTGATGGGAGGTGGCAACCCAAGTATTCACAGGTGGCATACACTACACATGCAATTGGACAAGTAGCAATGTGTGGCTGCATGTACTCAACAGGTGGCAGCCACTGTTCATGCAAGCACGACACTAGTCCATTTGCTCCATCCCATTGTCGTTTGTGAAATTTCCTTCTTCTTCTCCTTACACCTGCGGTGTTGCCTCTCTCTCTCTTCATGCATGGTGCTACTCCTTTTCTCTCTTCATGTGCGGTGCTGCTCTTTCTCTCTCTTCATGTGTGGCACTACTTTCTCTCACTTCACGCACGACACTGCTCTTTCCCTCTCTTCACGTGCAGTGATGCACTTTCTCTCTCTGCATGCGCGACACTTCTCTTTCTCTCTTTTCCAAACGGCGTTGCCCTCTTCCTCTACTCACTTGTGGCATTCCTCCCTTCACGGGCGCGGCATTGCCTCTCTCTCTTCTCCAAACGGCGTTACCCCCTCTTCCACGCTCCTACCGCTGTGTGTATATCCATGGCCAGGAAAACCTTAGTCCTTACATCATCCCCCCTTAAAAAAGAGTTTTTACTCAAAATCATTAACTTAACTAATAAAACAAGTGGGGGTATTTATCCCCGACCTCATCTTCTCTCTCCCATGTCGACTCTTCTCTTGAATGATACTGCCATAGAACCCAGACTAGGGGAATCTCTTTATTGTGCAATACCTGAGCGATCCTGTCCAGTATCTCAATCGATTGTTTAACATAAGTCAAATATCCCCTTATTGGGATTGGCTCATTCTTCAAGACATGGGATGTATCGGGCTGATACTTCCTTAACAGCAAAACATGGAACACATCATGAATATTAGCCAACTCGAGAGGTAAGGCCAATCGATATGCCTCGACTTCGAGTCTTTCTAAAATTTCAAAGGGTCCAATGAAACATGGACTTAGTTTTCCTTTTTTGTCGAACCTCATAATAGTTGGTGATAACGTCAAAACGACCTGATCGCCTTCTTCAAACTCGAGGTCTCTTCGGCGGTTATCGGAATAACTCTTCTGCCGACTCTGAGCTGTTTTGAGCCTTTCTCAAATTAAGGCAATCTTTTTTGAGGTCATCTGAAAAATTTCTGTCCCTACCAACCTCCTTTCACTGACTCATCCCAACACATTGACGATCTGCACTTCCTCCCATACAGGGCCTCAAAAGGTTCCATTTAAATACTGGTCTGAAAACTATTGTTATATGCAAATTCTACTAGGGGTAAGTGATCATCCTAGTTTCCTTTAAAGTTTGTAACACAGGCCCTCAACATATCTTCTAGGGTTTGAATGGTTTTCTTTAACTGTCCATCAGTCTAAGGCTGGAAAGCAGTATTGAAAGTGAGTTTTGTTCCCAAGGTTGATTGCAGACTGTTCCAAGATCTTGAAGTAAATCTAGAGTCCCTGTTGGACACAATGCTAACAGGTACCCCATCCAGTCTTACTATCTCTTTGATATATATTTGAGCCAGTTTATCAAGGGTATAGGTGTTGCAGAATGGTATGAAATGGATAGCTTTAATTAATCGGTCCACAATAACCGAAATACTATCGTGTCCAGTGCTTGATCTTGGCAACCTAGACACAAAGTCCATAGTGATGTGTTCTCACTTCCACTCCGGCACAGGTAAGGGTTGTAACAGCCTGGTGGGTTTTCTGATGTTCAGCCTTCACTTGCTGACATGTCAGACACTTAGAAAAAAATTGTGCCACATCTCTCTTCATGTTATTCCACCTGAAAGTTTTCTTTAAATCCTGATACATTTTTGTGCTCCAAGGATGTACAGTATAACGGGAGTGGTGTGTCTCTTCTAGAATATACTTTTTTATATTCGTATCATTTGGAACACATACCCGATTTTTAAATTTCAACAAATCATAACTGCTGCTAGAGAAATCATCTTTTCTTTCTAACTTTATGTCTTCTAGGATTTTCATGAGCTGGGGGTTTATCTTTTGTGCCGTCGGGATCTGTTGAAAGAGCTGAGGTTCCATCCTTTTATCCGCAGTTATTCCTAACCCATCACTAGGGGGTAGTGTTAGGTGCCAATCCACTACATCTTGTATTAGTTTCATCTCTCGAACCATCATGTGAGCCACCAACACCACGAGCTTCCTACTCAAGGCACCTGCCACAATGTTTGTCTTACCCTGGTGATAGTTAATGGTGCAGTCATAGTCATTTAATAGGTCCATCCATCTTCTTTGGCTCATATTCATCTCCTTCAGAGAAAATAAATCCTTGAGGCTCTTATGGTCCGTGAATATCTTAAATTTGGCCCCATAGAGGTAATGTCTCCAGACTTTCAAGGCAAATACTACAACTGCAGGTTCCAAATCATGGGTTGGGTTATTTTTCTTGTGCGGCTTTAACTGTCTAGAGGCATAAGCTATGACCTTCCCTTGTTGTATTAACAGACACCCAAGTCCTTTATGAGAAGCGTCAGTGTAGACCACAAAGACTTCGTTTCCTTCAGGTAAGGTTAATACTAGGGCTATAGTTAATCTCTTCTTTAATTCTTGAAAGCTCTTTTCACAGTCATCCGACCATTCAAATTTCACCTCCTTTTGAGTCAAGCGTGTCAGGGGAAGTGTTATCTTTGAAAACCTTCTACAAAGCACCTATAGTATCCAACTAGTCCCAGAAAACTGCGGACTTCTGTCACATTTGTTAGCCTTCCCCACTTAAGTACAACTTCAATTTTGCAAGGGTCAACTGCGACCCCATCTTTAAAAATAATGTGCCTAAGGAAGGCCACGCTTGGGAGCCAAAACTATCTCTTCCCCAGCTTAACATAAAACTTATTTGTCTTTAAGGTCTGGAGGACCATTCTTAAATGTCGTTCATGTCCTTCTAGATTTCTTGAGTATACCAGAATATCATCTATAAAGACCACTACAAAATCATGTAGTAAGGGTTTAAAAACTCTATTCATCATATCCATAAAGACAGCCGGGGCATTTGTTAACCCGTATGACATTACTAAGAAATCGTAGTGACTATATCAAGTCCTGAATGAGGTCTTGGGGACATCTTCTTCCTTGACTCGCTACTGTTGATAACCTGACTGAAGGTCAATTTTTTAAAACTCTTTGGTCCCTTGGAGTTGGTCAAAAAGGTTGTCAATTCTTGGCAAGAGGTACTTATTCTTTATAGTGACTTGGTTCAGCTGTCGATAGTCTATATAAAGCCTCAAAGACCCATCTTTCTTTTCAAAAAATAAGACAGGCACACCCAGCGCGAAACACTATGTCGAATGAATCCTCCTCTAACAACTCTTGCAATTGCTCCTTCAATTCCTTTAGTTCCACTGGGGCCATCCCATAAGGGCTTTAGAGATGGGGCTAGTGTCAGGGACCACATTTATCTCAAATTCTATTTCCCTGACAGGAGGTAGAGAGGTTTACTCTTCAGGAAAAACCTCTGGATATTCCCTCACCACCGGTATTTTTTCTAACTTGGACCGGACCTCTCGATTTTCTACTACGTAAGCTAAATACCCAACACATCTTTTGGCTAGGAACCGGGAAGCTCGAAGAGCTGAGATGAAGTGTAGAAGAGCAACATCCTTGAGGCAAACAAGGTTCAACTCAGGCTGGCTTGGGCGTCTAAGGGTTACAGTCTTGTCATGAAAATTTATTATAGCATGGTGTGTGGACAACTAGTCCATGCCCAAAATAACATCAAAGTCTTGGATGTCGATCAGTATCAAATCTATAGGCAGCACACACCCTTCAAGTAAAACTCCATAGTGTTTGTAAACAATAACAGTTTCTATAGATTCCCCCAGAGGTGTGCATACTACCAATGTCCAGTCAAGAAGTGAAGCTTTAGCATTTATGTGGCATGCAAAGTGAGGTGCAACAAAAGACTGTTTAGTTTTATGATCAACCAGAATTTTAGCTTCCATGCCACAAACGGAGAGTGTACCTCGGATTACAAAGGCAGATGCCTTGGCTTCTTGTTCTATGAGGGAAAATACTCGACCTTGAGTCTTCGGTTGGTTTTCAGGTCCATTCACTGAGAAATCTCTAATCTGGTGGCCAGGTTTGCCACATCTAAAGCATGCCTCTGTCTTTCTTTGGTACTTAGCCACCGAATGATTGTCCTTCCCACAATGTGGGCACGTCGGGTGCCTATTCTCCCTTACGTCGCCCGGCAAAGTCCTCTGAATCTTCTCACCCCTCAGGTTATCTCTTCCCTTGAAGTTCCTCCTTGGTGGTGGTCGAGCCTTTCTCCCCAAGTTTCCAAACCAGTCTGGTCCCATCTTCTAGTTTCTCCCAACTCGGGACACTTCACAGCCCCTCTCAATCTTGAAGGCCAAATCTGCCAAAGGGGAGAAGGTTTTGAGATTTGATGATATCACCCTCCCCCTTATTTCTTGTCTGCGGCCTCTCTCAAATTTGTTCACTTTCTGTGCCTCAGTATTAATGATGTGCGGTGCATACCTTGACAGCTCGGCAAACTTAGTTGCGCACTGTTCCACCGATAGATTTCCTTATTGTAGCTCAATGAACTCTACTTCTTTTCTTTCCCGTACATAGTTAGCGAACTACTTCTCATTGAATGCTTCTAGAAAATTTCCCCAACTCATTTCTGTCCTTGATTCTTCCCAAGATTGCTTTACTGAGCCCTACCAGTGCTCAGTAACTCCTTCTAATATGAAGGTCCCCATCTTGACCTTCTGTTCATTTGTACAATGCAACACCTCAAATATATTTTCTGCTTTCCTTCTCCCTCATTCTGCATTCTCTACTCCTCTGCGCCCTAAGAAAGTCGGAGTAGTCAGCCTTCTAAACTTCTCTATCAAACTATTGTCATTCTGGTTAAGGGCGGGGGTAGATGGGGCTGGCATTTTTTCTTTCATCATCTGTGTCATGCCCCTTCAGGTTCTGACAAACTCACTGAGAGCCTTGATGTTTTCATTATTGAAGCTTGCATTATTGGGTTGCGTCCTCAGCATCTTCAACTTAAGACAAGCACTCAGTTACTAATCTACCCAAAACTATTCTAAGGACACTTCTAAAACATCCTAGGATATGAATCCTAACCTGGCTACTCTGATGCCATAACTATCACGACCTCGGCTCCTTACCCCTACCGTATCCTATTGAAGGGCATTAGAGTGCGGGATTGCGACCGGAGGTCACGAACGTCACTCAGGGGGGAGTGGATCAACGCGTGTTAGAAATGAGAAATCAAAGAAACCACTAAAATTAAATATAACTCATACATGATGCACTAAAAACGGAATAAATTAAAACCATTAAATTTTCATTCAAACAGCAAGATTCTTTACAATATAGTTCAAGGCTTACAAGACTGAATTTACAGTACATCACACCAAAACAACACTATAGCCGAGTCACCAGACACATACTATGCAGAAAGGGATCCTTGACAAGTCTGAAGCTTCAAATGTCTGCCACCACCACTCTGCTGCTCGACTTCCTAAGTCAAGTGCTATCACTCTACACAGATGAAAGTAAGCGGAGTGAGATAAAAGCCCTACAAGTAGATCATTACCCTTGTATTCCCGTCCACATGCAGATACATAATAACATAGCCTACAGTTTATCAGAGTTCATACAGGTATCACAGAGTGGAATCGTACATCAAAATATAAACAATAACAGTATAAAGGGAGCAAGGTTCAAATACCAGAACGTCGAATATTTCGTGGGATAGCAATTACATCGTTACTTATCACAGTTCCAGTCAAACACGCATACAGAATATTTAATTCAGACATGCGGAAGACATAATTGTTTACTATCGAAGTAAAAGCCACATCGATGAGGCTAAGCCAATTTTGCAACTTGGGACTCTACCCTCATTCAGAAGGGAGGACAATGACAAATGGAGGTCCCAATTCGTAATGTCCTCACTCACGCACACAATCCCCAGCGCGCTTTAGGATTTTCGATAGGTTGTAGCCTTGGAAGACACGACCCTCTCCTTACGCCTTCAGGTGGATGGGCGTTACACTACCATTGGAGGACTCAATACATTGTGCCCTTAACAATTTGAGGGGCACGACCCTCCTTGTTATACGCAGTCACTGCTCGACTGCACTCATATCATAGGAGTCGAGATACAGTATACCCAACTACTTATGGAGAACCCATTGCATGGTTGTCACGAGCCCGACCCTGATCACCGTACCTTCCATGATGACAAGCAATCGAGCGTGGATTTGTGATACCAATGTAACATCAGTCACTCAACTCGGCGTATTTAATTTTTGGCAGTCGAGAAAACCATGGAAATAACTTCATACATTTAAAGACTTGGCAAACCCAATAATCCAAAAGATATTACATTATATTCTTCTCCAAAATTCCTATAATAAAGTTCAAGGCACCAAGGCCAACGATTACAGAGTTTACATAAAACAGTTACAAAGAGGGCTAAGAGCCCGACTTCATACACGCACTAACTCCTTCTCGAAGTGGCTTCTCTGATTCCCCAACTGCAACTCGTGCTCCCAACTCTGGACCTATTGCTCTTAGTCTACAAGGAGGGGAAAGAAAAATAATGGGGTGAGCTCGAAAGCCCAGTAAGCAGATCTAATGTTATGCAGCTATAGCAATTCTATCCATATGGGCTAACAATTAAATCCATTAATATGAAGTCTTAATTCAGCATATATGAATATCAGATCAAGACAGCGAATATGAACGTTCACTTAAACAACAGTTATCATTAAATCAGTGCAATCATTAACATTCAATCAGTGCAATCATAAAACATTCCTTATTCAGAAATTCGACCATTGCCTACTCACTCTCTAAACCACCTACTCCCGCAGTAGAGGCTCTATCCATCAGGCTAAGCCAAACACATTGCTTAAGACCTCTACCATCACACAAGAGGGAGGGTAATGACAAGTGGAGCAATCCACTTCGTAATGCCCTCAACACAGACACATGGTCCTCAGCGCGTATTGGGGGTTCTATAGGCCCTTACCTTGCAAGGCATCACACGTATATCTCATCTCATTTCATTTCACGAATCTAGGGTGAGACCCTTTATCCTCTCCCTTAACCTGTTCCTATCATTATGCAAGTTAGGGAACATGCTGGCATCACTCTCCTTACTACCGATAAGTGTCCCATCACGTAGTAAGCAATATCATAACAGTATCCGCTACTGGTGAGTGTCCCACCACGTAGTGGTCAATACGAATGTAAACAGTGACCATTCATGTTAACAAGTCCCACTGCGTAGTGGTCACAGTACCCTTGGGCGTGGACTTGTTCATGTTAACAAGTCTCACAATGAACTATTTCATAAGTTTTCATGAATAACGAGATCATTTGCATGGTTGAAACAGTCTTGATATCGAGGAGCACGAATCTAAAATTTCAAGCTCCCACCAACCCATTCATACATTGCATTTCATTCTATCATCCTACCTACCATGGATGCATAAGAGTTAAACCCACTTACCTTGCTTCTCACGGGGCCCTTGACCTCCCCTCATGGCCTCTGATGGCTTTCCTTAACTCCAAGAAAAGGCTTTCCAAAGACACAGCAGCAACAGAGGGCTCAAACTAGAATGCGAGAGAGAGAAAGTGAGAGTTGAGAAAATTGAGAGAATGAGGGAGGCGGCGGCAAGAAGGGAGGGTAACGGATAAAGTACTCAAGGGTTAGGTGAAGGTCACTGTCGTAGACGTGTACGGCTTTGACAGGCGCGATGCTGACACATACGACACTAACAAGTGCAGCGCTGACAGCGGTCACATCTTCCTTTTTCACTCGCGGCTGTTTGAACGTAACTTTTAGCATCTTGGTCCTTGATGTGGAATAAAGAGGAAGCAGGTCAATAACGGCTACAAAACAGTGGAAATTTCAACA
Source organism: Amborella trichopoda (assembly GCF_054954075.1). NCBI lineage: Eukaryota > Viridiplantae > Streptophyta > Magnoliopsida > Amborellales > Amborellaceae > Amborella > Amborella trichopoda. The sequence goes on from NC_142339.1 coordinate 22,404,090, forward strand.
GTCTCAGAATGGCTCCAGAATCAGCCAAGATCTTCATCAGTACTCTAAAAGGTCATTTGCCAAGTTTCACCATGATCAGACATGTCTAAGGCACTGAACACAAATAATTTTAGAAAACCTGGCCTCTAACACCCTGAAATGGATCCCGTAACTAGAACTATATCTTTGGTGCATCAAATTGCTGTGGGACCATCGCCATTGGATCCGACACAGTCGAAAACCCTTATGGATCAAGTCTCGGCTTAATCGAACACTCCAAGACAAAGTTATGGGTAAAATACTGAAATGGGGTGGGCTGCACACTATTATCGTGTGGCCACCTTACACCAAAACACCGTTAAAGGTGGCTATTTTTACAGTCATGAGTAGTGACTTTCAGGGCCCATATCTCACTCGTTTGGAGTCGGATCCCACTCAAATTTTGTGAGCGTGTTCATCTCGTCAAGACGAGATATTTGATATATGGTATACCACGTGACGATGCCCGAGCAGGGAGAAAAACTAGAGGGAAGTTGCTGATCCGTGAAGAAAGTTGTAGAAAATTCAACAGCAGCGTGCCGCACTCCAGTGACCAAATCTCGACGCTCGCATACCCGATCAACATGAAACGAATTGCAATATGTGCATAAGATCCATGGTTATCTCTAGCCTGATCCCTGCGTACGATTAACAGTTGGATTTCACACACGAAGGCATCGAAGTTGCTGTAAATTCCAGCTGCTGGATTTCAAGATTCCAACTAAAAACGCAAGACAACAAAATCTTCATTCGGACACGAAATTGAGCTGCGTTTGTTGCAACGTGATCATGACAATATGATCAGTGTGATTCAGGGAAGAAAATGACAAAAAAATCAAGGAACGAGCACGCTATCGATCCAAAGTTCTCAAGATTCATCCAAAATTCAAGTCTCATGGTCTTGACTTAAAAACACGATCCATGGCTCGAAATTGGTATCAAGTTGATCGCCATGCCAAGCCGTATAAGGAAATAACGATCTTTCGATTAAACGGGCAACAGAATATCCCCGAATCAGTCATGGAAGATCACATAAGTTCTCGAGCATCAGCAGGGACTGTTTTGAAATTCCACACATTGTTAGTCTAGGACAAAACGATCTTTTCCACCCTTTTTTAAAATTTCTTTTAATTCAATAAAATTGTAACTATCTTCAATTTTAGGTAGTTTTTGGGCATCCACCCATGTTTGGGCCCTATTGTATATAAGCATGTAGAGCTAAATTGTAAAAGACTGAGGGATTCATTTCTTCAATCAATCAATAAAGACTTCATTTTTACTTAAGCTTGTGCATGCATATTAGAGAGAGAGAAAGAGGAGAGAGAAGAAAAGGGTCGATTCCCTTCGTTAAGGTTATTTTTGCTCTCTCTCTTCTTCTCATCTCTATCTCTCCCTTTCTCTTCTCTTGCTTATCTCTATCTCCCTTTCTCTCTTCTCTTTCTCATATCTATCTCCCTTTCTCTCTCTACTTCTCATCTCTATCTCTCCCTTTCTCTCTCCTCTTCTCATATCTCTCTTCTTTTCTCTCCTCGTCTCATCTCTATCTCTCCCTTTCTCTCTCCTCTTGCTCATCTCTATCTCTCTTTCTCTCTCCTATTTCTCATCTTTATCTCTCTTTCTCTTTCTTCTTCTCATCTTTATCTCTCTCCCTGCTCTCCTTCTAAACATAGCCGGTGATGCTAATGTTGATTGTGTCTTCTTTCTTCTCTTCCTCTAAACACAGTTGGTGATACTAATGTAGACTGTATCTTCTCTCTCCCCTTTTCTTAAGCACAGTCCGTGAAACTCAGCGTTGACTGCATCTTCTCTTTCTTCTATTTTTAATACAGTCGACGAAGCCTAGCCCCGACTACATCTTGTCTCTCTTCTCTATCTAATATAGTTGGCGAAGCCTAGCACCAATTGCATCTTCTCTCTCTTCTCTATTTAATACAGTCGGTGAAGCCTAACGTCGATTGCATCTTCTCTCTCTTCTCTGATTAGCACAGCCGGTGATGCCCAACGTCGACTGTGTCTTCTCTCTCCTCTCTTCTTAAACATAGTCGATGAAGCCAAGCGCCACCTGTGTCCTTTTTCTCTCTTCTCATTCCAACCCAGCTCTCTTTCCTCTCTTTTTAAACACAGTAGATGAAGCCTAGCACCGATTGTATCATTTTTCTCTCTTCTCTTGCCAACCCCGTCGGCGATGCCCAGCGCTGATTATGTCATCTCTTTCCTCACTTCTTAAACACAGCCGATAAGGCCTAGCACCAATTGTGTCCGTGTCTCTCTTCTCTTTTCAACCCAGCTGGCGATGCCTAATGGTGACTGTCTTTCACCCTCTTTTGTCCTTCCTTCTCTCTTCTCTCACTCTAGTCTCCTTCTTTCTTTCTCTTCCTCTCTTTCTTTCTCTTCTCTTTCTTATTCTCTTACTTTTTACTCTCTCTTTATGATTTTTATTCTTTTTGTTATCCTTTTGTTTGATTAATAAGGGTTGAGATTAGCCTCTTATGGTAGTCGTGTCAACTAGCCGTAATGTTGTTGTGCTAGAATTATTGCGCCTGCTTTACCTCCACGACAGACTAACCATTGTGTCTAGCTAGTCAGTATCGGTATTGACCTCTAGTAGTTATCCTGTTGAGCCGGTCTGAGTTACTGAGCCCCGTTTTACTACCACCTCAGACCAATTACCCACCAGCTTAGTCATTGTGTTGATCTCTCTGCCTGGCCAAATTCTTCTTTCCCTCATCTTTCTTCCCTTCTTCTTCCTTATTTTTTTGTGTATGCACACCTGTGTACGTTTACCCAAAAGGGCAGGTGAGGTCCACTAACCCACCTGTCTTATAACCTTTACCATATATGTGTGATTGCAGAAAACAAGAGAATACAAGCCAAGGGAGGTGATTCCGAACTAGTTTTATTACTGGTGGGATTTCTTCGTGATCTAAGAAGGCGCCCACGTGAGCTAGGCCGAGAAAGTTCCGAACCCACCTTTAATTTCTCTATTATCGGTTGGTAATACCTGCCCTTGTTCTCGAACAAGGTTCCCACGAGAGTGATCTCAAAACTCCCGGGTCTCCCTTGAAACCCGAGACACGTGCCGCCCGATCATCCAGATCTGGAGGGTGTGGTCGAGGCACTTAACCAGCTTGGCGACTCCATTGGGGACTTACTACCCCTTGGTCGGATCGTTCTTGTTTGACCAGTTTCTTCTTTTATTATTTGTTTTTATCTTTTAACACTTCACTTAAGGCTTGTGGGTTCTGTAACCCATTCATTCGGATCAGGGATTTTCTTATCCCTGCATTCGCAAGTGTTCCTAGGGAACAAGTTCCTTCACCTTCGTTCCCAACCAACCTTTTGAGCAAACACCCCTTGTCTAGCTCTTAGATCTTAACATGGACCAGTGTGAGGTGGAACTTAAAAATCCCTCACTGCCCATCTTCTAGTTCTAGTGAAGACTCCACTAAGGCACCCTGCATCGGCAGCACTTCTGTTGCCACACACAACATGCACCCAGCCACTGGCATGCCACTTGCAGGTCGTATTCCTGAGATACACTGAAAGGCTGCCCATTCCCTTTTTGCAAAAGGCAAGCAAGTTGCCATTATTTCTGTGGGTGACCTCAAGGCTACCCCTCACATTCCTGCACCATCACGAGTCTCTATCCCTAGGGGCTCGACACATAGAAATGGAGGCCCCGTGGCCTCCACCTCTTACACACACCACAAGGCTCGTGGGTTACCCACTCAAGTCACACCTCAGGGCAACCCTTCTGTTACTTCGAGTCCGTGTCTAGGATCGAACATTCCAGGGCCAGGTCCTGCGCACGCTACTCATATGCATCACACCACTCGGGGAAACACCATTGCTACACGAACCCAAGTACGCAGGTCTCCTCGTCCTCTTACTTTGCACACACAAGCGCACCCTATGAGGGGAGGGCCTCCACCTGTTCTCTTACATACACCTTCTCACAGTTCTCAGCCTCCCAAGGCCACACTACTAGTTCGAGCCCGGGCTGATCCCTAGGTCACCCATGACCCTTCTTTACAAGGCGTACACGCGTCGCCATCATTGACAGCCCCTCGCTCTAGACTTAGGCCTCCTCATGAGTTAACCCTGCTCTTGCGTGCTCCTACTTCATCAAGCAAGCATCTTTAGCAAGATCTTCCTCAAAAGTACCATCTTGAACCAGCCCCGTTATTTTAGTCGTGCCCCTGGAGCCTACAAGAGAGCTCGGGGCAAAGACCTGATGGAAGATTGAGTCCTTCATCCTCCCCGACCCAAGATGACCCTAGTCTGTAGCCCACATCCATTGCCGCACCTGATGGAGACGTCTATCTCTCATGGAAGAAGAGTCGATCAGTCACAGTCCCGATCACAGTTTTGGGTCGAGGTCCATCAAAGCCTCAAAGCTAAACAAGATAGAGGTCTGGAAATTTTGACTAAGGAAGTGACCAAGGAAATTAAAACAATCAGTTCAGACGTCCCTCTTCACCTGAATCCCTTCTACCCTCTTCAGACGACAAAGCCTGAAGAAGAGCTCCATGAGCCCTGCACTGTGGTTAGTGTCGTAGAAGATGACCCAGTCACTCAAGCCCTGGTCCCAAGACCGTCGAGAATTGGTCCTAACGCGATCGACATATAAGAGTTGAGTCTAGTCGAGCCATGTTGGCCGCCTGCTGACCGACCTGCCACGCACGACACGTCAAGTTTGCAAGCCCTCAGCTACAACTAATGCTAACCTCCATAGAGAAACTGTCATCGTAATGGTTATAAGAGATCCTGGCGATGCGTAAGAAGAGCGCATGAACAATTTCAAAGATATGGTGCATGTGATGATGGAAAAGATCAATCGTATAGGCGTCGTACGCCAATCAACTAACCATGAGATCAATTCCCATCACTCAGATGGTGCACCACCAAGGCAGCCCCTTCCCTCTGCCTCACAAGACAATTCTGCCTCTCACCCCGTCTCTCAAATGGACATTGATTCTATGGTGACCCATAGCGAAAGGAACAGACAAATCCTTGGGATACAAGGTGTGATGCCTTACCAAAGGCCATACCCTTCATACATTGACCAGGTCCTGTTTCCCTTAGATTACAAGAAAGGGAAGTTTCCTCTATTCAACGGAACTATGTCCCTGAACCAGCATATTGCCCACTTCCAGGCAGCATGTCGAGAAACAGCAGCCGACGGGAGACTTCTTCTCCATCAGTTTGTTGAATCAGTCGGCATAGAAAGTCTATCACGCCACCATGGCGGGTCGTGACAACAACCTGCCAGCATTGCGATTAACCTGGGCAATGGTAACCCTTGGACTAACACCCAGGGTGACCAACAAAAAGGAGTAATCAGTGCAGCCGTCATGGTCACTGATCCCAAGAAGGCTCTCTCTCAAACTTTGAACCTCTCCAAAGTGATGAGCACAACGAAAACAATGCCCCATGCAGGCAAGCGACAACAACCATACAATCGAGTACCCCCGCCAGTGAATCTTAGTCGGGATGATTATTTCACCAGACATAAGAACAAGGTCTACACCTTTGAGAAGGAATGGGTCCCTGCACTGCTCCAGTTATTATTAGAACAGAATATGATTCAGCTTCCAAAAGCCGAGTTCCCTGAGCAAGCTGGCCTCGACACTTAGGCGAATTATTGTTCTTCCCATCGAGGGATTAATTATCCTACAAATGATTGCTACGCCCTAAAAGATATTATCGAGGCCCTGATTCAGAAGGGTTAGATAAAGCTTGAAGATTTAAAGAAGGCCTTTGGGGCAGCAGAAGCCTCCCATGCTGTAAGTATCCAAGAGGAAGACGAAGCCTCGAGTATCCTACACGCCTTCTTTGTTATACAGCTTCAGGAAGCATAATCTCGTCGAAGCACGCAAGGCAGCCTCGATGCCTTGCTCAGGGGACTGAGGATTGTTGGTGCCTGTATCACCACGTATGAGGCCACTACCTATGGGATTACACTAGTTTCCATGATATATTTACAAATAAAATGCGAGAATGTCAGGAGCTTTATAACGTCCCAGTACGTGATCCCCAAGCCACTGCTCCATCAGTGCAAGAGGAGGACCTCCCAACATAAGACCTTCCTAATAATCATTCAGACTTTGCTGAACCCTCGAGTTCCCATCCATGGATAGTTCACCAAGAGCAAAGCAGACTCAAGTCTTTAAGGCGAGAAGTAGTTTCCCAAGCTAGGGCAGTTCACAAGCTCAGCGACGCGAATCAAGTACCACCTCATAAAACCAAAAGGAGACAGGCATCGAGGGCTGCTTGCTAAAGAAACAAGATGGCTCAACCGCCGATCGAGCAGGAATTTCTCAAGCCCCTTCCCCCACTACCAACTTTACTGGACCTTCTCCCTGACACACTCCTTCTTCCTTCTTATCGAGAGGACCTCCGAGAGTCCTCTTCCACTCACAACACATCCAATGAGGGTGACGATGTTAAAAGCACTACCCAATAGTCTAGGCAAGGGAAAGACATAAAATACCCCCTGCACTCTTCCAAGCCTGGCGATGATGCAAAAAGCTGCCCAGAGCGGTCTGATGAGGGGAACGACCATAATAGTCCCCCACCTTCTAGCCCTTCTCCTTCTTCTTCTTCTGCTTCTCATTCTTCCTCTTCTATGTCTCTTGTAAGTACAACTTTGATATGTCCGGACTTAGAGGATCTTGACAGAGAACTTGAGGAATCAAACGTAACTAAAATGCAACGGAGGAGATTAAAAAAGACATTGGCTCAGAAAGCAGGATTCTTGACAGTTGCTAACGCCTTGGCAGCTCGTGCCAAAGCACAACCATCCTCTTCAAAGATGAACAAAAGGTCAAAGCTAAAGAAAACCCAGAGGCCCCCTGAGCCTAACTTTGAGTAGAGACTGAGAGAGTCAAAGGGGCAGAGTTTCTATTCTCAGGAAGCTTGCCACATTGTGAAAATATCAAGAGCATCACCCAGCACGGGGCAGATGAATCTCAGATTGGAGAAGACGCTGCAACCTCCACCGTAGAAGTTGGGCACCTTGAAATTTCCTGGTTCGCCACTATGCCCTGATCCAAATACCAATCTCCCTATTCTACAACTCCCTGGGCTCCTTCTAATCCAAATACCTCAAATAATCCACATATCCTCCAATTCCCTGTGATATCTCTGACTTAATCATTACCAAAACCTCGAACCTCCATCATCCAAACCAGACCCACTATGCAATCAAGTCAGCTAGTAGGCCAAAATAAACCTCTTCCACTCAAACCTATTCCTCAGCCCAAGACACCACCCAAACCAGTGGCAAGACTAGGAGCACAAAGCCTTAACCAAGAAAAGTTGAAATATGATGTGATAGGACATATGAAGAAGCTCCCAGCCCTTCTCAGCATCTACGATGCCCATATGCTCTCAAAGGATTACCTGATGGCTTTAGCCCAGGTTCTCTCTAACCAGGAGGTGTACGAGACTAAAGTAGAACCCATTGAGGTAGACCTGATGATTTCACAAGGATGTATGCAAATCACCTTTTCAAAGGATTATTTGCAGCTGGGGGAAAAGTTTCATAATCGACCCCTCTTCGTCACTGGCGAAATACATGCATGTCCCATCAATTGAATCATGTTAGATGGAGGGTTAGCAATTAACGTCATCTCAAGGAGGCTCCTTACTCGATTGAGATTACCAAGGATCTTACTCCAACCCACGTCACGGTCCAATGGTTCAACCAGTCAGGAGAGAAGCCAGCTGGCACAGTTTGCCTTCGTTTTAATATTGGTGAGCTGAACGACTATGCCTAGTTACATGTAATCGACACCAACACTTCCTACAAAATTCTCCTTGGTCGGCCATGGCTCCATTACCAGGGAGTGGTTCCATCAACGTTGCATCAGTGCTTCAAGTATAGTAGAGATGGGAGACAACATACGATGTATGTTGACAAAAGACCATTTCCTATAGTCGTAACTCACTATGATGATGCTAAATATTACTTCATAGATCTGGTGTTGCCTCAGAAGCTAAATGAGGAGGATCACAAGACAGGATCTTCACCTCATGAGGATGTTGAGGATGTGGGGAGAACATTGGTAAACATGTTCAAGGAAGAGGTGAGGCATGGTAAAACTCTTCCTTTAACCCCTATTCATTCTAGCATCCTCGCAATCGTCCCTGAAGAAACCCCTTCTTCACTTCAAGAGGAGTCCTCGCCCTTTGCCCCCAATTCTGGACCACCTAGGCCAGAATATGAACCAGAGGTCATCTCTGAGATTGAGCAAGTTATGGGGATAGATTTCCCAGCTCCAAAGTTCACCTATACGCCGGACCATTAAAAGGTTCTGGACATCCCCATCACACTCTTGAAAGAAGGAGTGGCATGCCAACCGTCGCAAAAGATATTTCAAAACCCGTTTGCAAAAAGCATAGTGGATGCTCCTCGGATCATGGACCACCCACAAGTTTTATACTTTCTGAGTAGGATGGGAAGATAGCAGTTTGAGAAAGGACAATCTTCTTCCTCTCAAGAGCACGATCCCCTAGTTGAGTTGAGGAGCGAAGTGCGCAGTCTCCAGAGCCAATTGGAGGTTATGCGCATCGCTTCAAAACATCTCAAGGAGTTCGTGCCTGAAACCAAATGCTATGATGAGTTTTATGTAAATGCACCACTAATGGAGGCCAAAGCCCCTCCTGATTGGACTATTTATAGTGAACAAGCTCGTCAAATAATGAGGAAAATGAATTATGAGCCCTTAGTCAATTAAACTTTAAAAGGGGAGAAAGCGGCGGCTGCCCATTTTGAAGTCATTGAAGCCACAACAGCCCTTCATTGGATTAAACAAGGCTTAGGGTATTAGCCTCTTGAGACAATGAAACCATACAACAAAGATAGCCAGGAGAGAAAAAGAAGCATTTTATTAATGAGTGCAAACTTTCTACAAAGTGTTGGTAAAAGAAAAGGCATATTAAAAAATGATCAATTATCCTATTGATCTCTGCCCTGCATGCTGTGGGGGAAGTCTTGGTGCTCTGGATACGCTCCTTCAGTTTGGCCACCATCTGGGTCTCCTCCCCCATCGTCACAGTTTCAGACTCAAGGGTGCGATTGAGTTCGAACAAATCTGTAACTAGATAAGCCTCCATGGCCCTCCTCTGGATCATCTCCGTCTTAAGACCAATGACTTCTTGCCTTAATATTCACATTTCCTCCCTTTTCTTGATCATGCTCTTATAGCTTCCTTGCACCTTGTTGGAAGGTATTTTTCATCAACATGAGGCCCCCCTCCATAAAGGGCTAGCAAGTAGTGAAAATTTTGGAAGTCTCATAACAACTCCAAAACTAGCCAAGTAGTGAAACAGGAGGAGCCGCATGCTACTCCCATGCGGCTACCCTGCAACACTACACCATTAAAGGGATAGTCACGACCAGTGAATTTTGACGCTCATATCTCGTCCGTCCCACATCGGATCATGCTCAGATTTGGTGAGCATGTTCATCTAGTCGAGACGAGCGATTTGATATGGGGCATGCCCCACGATGATACCCGAGCACGAAGAAAAGCTATAGAGAAGTTGCTGATCCGAGAAGAAAGTGCAGGAAATTTAGCAGCGTTGTGCCTCGCTCGAGTAGCCAAATCACGCCACTCACGAGCCCGATCGACGTGAGACCAATTCCATTGCGCTCACGAGCCCGATCTAACCTGAACGTCGTACATGATGAAAGATTGGATTCTGCACATGAAGCCGACGAACAGACTGCAAATTTCGTCGTCGGAATCCTTTATTCCGACCAAAATTCAAAACTTGCAAAATCTTCGTTTGGCCACGGAATTGAGCTGCGCTTGGGGCCCTGCGATCGTAGCGGCATGCTCATTGTGATTCAGTAAAGAAAACACAGGAAAAAATCATGGAACAAACACACCATCGATTCAAAGTTTCAAGATCTACTCAAAATTTAAGTCACATAATCGTGCACCAAAAACACAATCCATGGCTCGAAGTTGGTATCAAATTGATCGTCATGCCGAGCTCTACAAGAAAATAATCATCTTACGATCAACCAAGCATCAGAATGACCCTGGATCAGCCATGCAAGAACACACATGCCCTAAGTAAACACAGGGACTGTTATGAAATTCTAACACTTGTTAGGAAAGGGAAAATCTGTCATTTTGCACCCTCTTTTCTAATTTCTTTTAAATATTCTCTCTCTTCTTTTTATTTTCTTCTTCTCTCTCCCTTCTCCTCTCTCGGGTCCCTCTTCTTCGTCTGAGTCCCTCTCGGAGTCCTGCACTGTAGTGGTAGTGCTGTGGATGCCTCTCCCTTGGTCTCACAGGATGCCTCTCCCTTGGTCTCACAGGTTGTGCATGGCGATGGTAGCACCATGCATGAGTCTCCCTCCCCTACGTCTCATCTGCTCTTTCTCTCAGTGAAGTACGTAGATGGTGCTACCCATCGCCACCTACAAACATAGCTTTGTTGTCTCGGTGAAGAACCTAGATGGCGAAGTGTGTTGCCGCCTGCAGGAGTCTTCCTCTGCTTCGCATCTAGCATAGACAACGTTACCTATCGCCACCCACTAGAGGCTCTGACAATACCCATTTTTGTTAGTGAGATTCCTCCATGCATTTGGTGCCTATCACCGTTCCCCCTGTGTCCCACTTCTATTGCCGTGCGACCTAGGAGAAACCATCGTCGTGTACCTTGTCAGGAGACAACGCCGTCCACAAGAGATGCGCCGCCTCCTTGCATTGCCCACTGCGATGACTATCGATGTATGACTTTCCCCTTCTCTTCGTCGTCTCGTTCTTTCCTCTCCACCTCTCTCTCTTCTCACTTGATTAGGGGTAGGCCTAGCCTAGCGCCAACATGTCGACCACGGTTTCGAGTAGTATTGCTGCCGTGCTGGTCCTTGAATCATGCTCATTTTGCTACTGCTCCTAGTCGACAACTTTTGGTCGTCACGCTAGTCTCGCCCTTCCGTCAAGTTCTCTTCTCCTTTGTACCTTGCATCTAACCTTGCACTTCATCGCCTTCTCCCATGAACATGCATTACCCCAAGATAAGGGTGGGTCCTTTTCGACCCACTTGTCTTACAAATTAACCGTAAAACTGTTGTGCAGAAAAACAGGAGGATTACAGGTCAAGGGAGGCGATTGTAAACTAGCTCAAGCAGCTGGAGTGCATTCTTCGTGATTTAAGAGGGCGCTCACATGAGCCAGCCCGAGGAAGTCCCGAATCCACCTAGAAATTCCTCTCTCATTGGTTGGTATACACTGTAAGGCTGCCCCGTCGATCCCTGCGAAAGGCAAACAAACTATCATTGCTCTTGAGGTTTGCCATAAGGTAAACCCCTATGCTCTTTCACTACTCTGAGCCAACACACATAGAGGGTCGGTACACAGAGGCGGAGCCCTTGAGGTCTTCACCCCTCGCACACACTCAAAGGCTCGTGGTGTAGCAACTCGAGCCACAGCTCAGGGCGACCCTCGTGTCGCCTTGAGCTCGCATCTAGGAATAGGCCTTCTCGGGCCAAACCCTGCATGCCGCATGCATTCTCTTTCCATAGCTCGGGGCAGTGCTAGGTCTATGCCACCTCAAGCACAGGAGGGTCGACTGCTCCGTCTTCCCTCCCGGCACACACAGCTTCACCTTGTGTGAGACACGCTCCCGCCTCGTCCCTCACAAACACAAGCTCGTGGATCTCAGCCTCCACAGGTCGAACCCATTGACCGAGCCCGGGCTGACCCCCAAGTCACTAGGACGGTTAACCCTAAAGGTGCACACGCACCATCTTCGCATGTCCCTTTCAGATCTAGACTCAGGTGGAGTCACAAGCGGGCCCCTCTTTCGTCTGCCACTCTCCCGACGCCAGGCAAGGACCTCGAGCCCTGGTACTCAAAGGCCTTTCTTAAGAGTACCATCTTGAGCCAACCCCGGGTCATCCAAACACCCTGGCCTCACAAGGGAACTTGGGGCAACGACTTGATGTCAGATAGAGGCCTCTAGCCTCCAAAACAAGAACCCAAGCTACGCTTCATCCTTCGGCCCCACTCCTTGCTCCAGATCAAAGACATGGTCCTCACTTGTTCAAAGAAAACGGGGCAGTCTAGGTCTCAGGCTCGGTTCTGAAATGAGGTCCACAACTGCCTCAAGATCAAGAAGAAGAAAGGCCTATAGATCCTGACCAGAGAAGCCTCCAAGGTAGTCGAAGTCGCCACCCCTGACGACCTCCTGCTTTGTAATCCCTTCTTCCCTCTTCAAACTCCAGTGCCTGAGCAAGTTTAGGAGTACTGTTCGATGATCACCACCTAGAAGCCATGGTCCTAAGACCATCAAGAACTGGTCCTCACAAGATCAACATACAAAGCCCGAGTCCAATCAGGGCAAGCTAAGCCCCTCCAGACTGACTTGCCGCACATGACTCGCCAGCCTCGACAGTCTATTGCATCACCTGACTCTGACCTCCCTGAGGAAACGGTCAGTGTCATGGTGACTAATGACCTGAACGACGTTCAGGAGGACCGGATGAACAATTTCGAGGAAATGATGCAAGCCATCATCGGAAAGATGAAGTGCCTAGAGGCCTCCAAGGCCCCTTCTACGCTTGACTCCTTGACCGGTGAAGACACAGCTCCTAGGCAGGCTCCCCCACTAGTCTCTCAAGAAAACTCCTCTTCTCGTGGGGTTTCCCGAACTAACATGGATGCTATGGTGGCCCATAACCTCAAGTACAAGGTCCCGGGCATGCAGGAAACACCACTCTACTAAAAGCCGTATCCTTTGTACATTAACCCAGTGTTGTTTCCCCCGAACTACCAAAAAGTGAAACTCCCCTTGTTCAATGGTACTATGTCTCCCACCAGCATACGACCCACTTCCAAGTGGCCTGCCGGGAGATGGAAACTGACAGACGTCTTCTCCTCTGCCATTTCATAGAAATTCTTGAAGGACCAGCCTTCCAGTGGTATGCTCGGTTGCCGTCGAACTTGGTAAACACTTGGCAAGAAATGGAGCAGTTGTTCAACCAACGCTTCTACGAGGTCCAAAGGAACGTAGAAACCATCGAGCTCCTCACCTTGATGCAAAACCCTGGTGAGTCGATTGATAAATTCATCACCCGATGGAAAGAGTTGGCGACCTTTCTCACCACTCCCATGACTGAGAATGAAGCATTCCATACCTGGATACGAAACATGCTTCCTGATAGTGCCCTACAACAACAACACCCGTCAACAACAACACCTGTCAGCAACCTGCCAGCTCAAACTCACGCCCCAGCTACCGGGGCAATCAAAAGGCAGTAATCAGTGCGTCCGTCATCGTGGCTGACACAAAAGGCTTAGCTTCTCAAACCCTAGACCTCTTCAAGGCACATGCGTCTCCGGCTAGGGGCAAGAAGTAGGCTTACAATAGCATCCCGCCGCCTAAAAACTCTGGACGAAGCGACTACTTGACCCATAACCAAAATAAGGTTTCCCCTTCGACACTAAGTGGACACCTGCTGTACTTTGACTATTGCTAGAAATAACATGATACAGTTGCTGGAGGCCAATACTGCGAAGTTGGCTGGGCAGGAGGCAAATGAGAAGTACTACGCCTATCACAGGAGGGTCTGCCACCCCAATCACGACTGCTATAAGCTCAACAACAATATCGAAGCCTTTATCAACAAGGGTCAAATAAAGCTTGAAGAATTGAAAAAGGCGTTTAGGGCAGCTGAGGCATCTCACTTAATCAGAATCCAAGAAGATGACGGGGCACCCGCCATCCTTCGTGCATGCTTCTCCATAACGCTCGAAGAAGGAATCGCCACCCCAAAGCCAACAAGACAGCCTAAGTTCCTGTCTCCAGGAGCAGAACCTCTGGTGTGCATATCATTGGATATGAGGCCATGATGTCAGTGAGTGCACTGACTTTCATAAGCTCTTCGTCGAAAAGATGCAACAGTGCCAGGAAGTTCAAGGTGACCCTACTAGACACCCTCGACTCCCTCTCCCACCTGCACAAGAAGACCTCCCGACGTAAGCCTAGGGAAGCGCCGAGCAAGAACCCCTCCAGGCCCTTTTCGAAGCAATGCTTCACCAGGGTCTCGTCATCCCCAACTTTTCCAAGCAGCCGAGATCCCTCACCCAGGGCACTCTAGTGCCCCTATCACCAAGTGTGGGGCCATGAACTCAATGACTGCTCTGGGTTCGAGGCCATAGTCACAGAGGAAGTCCAGCAAGGTCGCATCAACTGGGTGATTCTTCCAGAACACGTCCAAGCCCTCACTCCTAATCAAGAAGAAGCCACACTATAGGTCCCTCTTGCGTATGCACTAGACTCCTCAGGACTTTCGACGTCTCAGCCCTGATAAGACTATCATGGGAGAAGCAGGCTCAACTCCTTAAGACACGAGGCAGTCCGCCAGGCTACCGCCTCTCATCAGCCTGATGGGGTGATTTAAACACCCCCCGAGGATCCTGAAGGAGGTGGCCCACAGAAGGAATCATCTTGCTCAGCTGCCAGCAGAGGAAGAATTCATTAGACTCCTTCCTTCGCTACCGACCTTGCAAGACTTCATCCCAGGTACATCGCGCCTCATTTTCTCGTCCAATCGAGAAGACGGACCTAAGTCATCAATATCTCAGGAGCCAGCTAAAATGGGTGATGACTTAAAAAGCACCCCACAATGGTCAAAGTAGGGGTAAGACCTTAAATACCCCCTGTAAACGTCCAACTCCGACGACGACGTAAAAAGCTGCCCGGAGCGATCTAACCCTTCTTATCCTTCCCTCTAATCTATTTCTTCTACAGGTACCACTCGGTGATTCCCAGACTTTGACTCTTTAACAAGGGAGTTTGTAGACATTAGCCTCACCATGTCGTAGCAAGAGTGTCTCAGAGAAATGCTGGCCCAAGCGGCAGGATTCTCGACAGCCACCGACACCTTGGCTACCCAATCCAAAACCAAGCCATCTCTGAGTTCCTGCTCCTATGAAGCCTCCCACATGGTGAAAATCTTGGAAGTACCAACCAGCACGGGGCAAATGGGTCTAAGATCTGAAAAGAAGCTACAACCCACACCTCAAATGTTCAAGGTCCTCAAATTTCTTGATCCTTCACTTTCCCCTAAACCTACACCTCAACGCTCTACATCCCTAGTACAAATTCCCCAGACTATGCCGACTGAACAACAAAGTCAGTTGGTGTCACAAACCAAGACTCAACCAAAACCTGTTCTTAAACCAACCCTACCACCTACACCAGTGACTGGATCAGGAACATAGAAGACAAATGAGGATAAAATAAAATGCGATGTAATTGGGCACTTGAGAAAGCTTCCACTCCTTTTGAGCATCTATGATGGCCTCTTGCTGTCTAGAGACTACTATATGGCTTTGGTCTAAGGACTCTCTAACCTAGAGGTGAATGAGATTGAGGTGGAACCTATCAAGGTCGACCTAGCCATTCTAAGTGGGTGCTTGGCAATCTCCTTTTCCAAAGATGACCTTCAACTAGAAGAGAAATTCCATAATCTCCCCCTCTTCGTCAATGGTGAACTGCACGCTTACCCTCTCAATCGGATCATGCTAGATGGAGGGTTAACAGTTAACCTGATGCCAAGAAGGATTCTCACCCGACTGGGATTAGGGTCTGATGACCTCATTCCTACCCACATCACTGTGCAAGGGTTCAACCAGCCAAGAGAAAAGCCAGCCGACAGTGCGCCTCCGCCTCAAGATTGGTGACCTCAATGATTACACTCAGTTTAACATAATCGGCACCGATACCTCTTACAACGTCCTGCTCGGTGGTCCTAGGCTTCATGATTACCGGGTGGTTCCTTCCACGCCCCACCAGTGTTTCAAGTATAGCTGAGATGGAAGGCCACACATGGTCTATGCTGATAAAAGACTGTTCCCCATAGCTGAGACTCACTACATCGATGCCAAGTGCTATTTCACATACCTTCCCATACCAAAAAAGTCAAAGGATGATGATCTAAAGTCTTTAGAGAGACAAAACCTTTGTCTCATGACGATGTTGAGGATCTGGGGCAAATGATTACAGACATGTTCAAAGAAGAGGAAAGACAAGGCAAGATCTTCCCTTTGACCCCTATCCACCCAAGCATACCTTGCCACCTCTCCGAGGTCATCGTATTCTCTTCCGAAGGTGAAGCTTGTCCCTCTACTTCTAATTCGTTAGAAAAAAATGACGAGTCGAAAGTAGCCCCTGAGCCTGAGGAAGCCTCAGAGGTGAACCTGCCGGCACCTAGGGTCACCTACACATCAGACCAGCAAAAGGTTTTTCATGTCCCCATTACCCTTTTAGAGATAGAGCTGACGCACCAACCACCACTGAAGGTGCTCCAGGTTTCGTCCTCCCTTAAGAAGGGGATAGTCGGCAAGCAAAAATAAGGACTTGCACGTCTTTAGGGTTGTTGAAGAAGTATAAGCGGACAAGAGTCATCCCTCCAACTCACAGGAATAAGAACCCATGGCAGTGTTAAGAAGCGATGTGTGTAGCCTCCAGAATCGATGGAAGGCTATGCGCATCGTCTCAAAACACTTAAGGGAGTTTGTCCCTGAGACCAAGACTTATGATGAGCTCAAAAGGAATATACCATGAATCAAAACCAAAGCTCCCCCAGACTGGAGTATTTACAGCGAGTAGGCCCATCAAATAATGAGAACCATGAATTATTAGCCCCTCTTCAATCAAACACTAAGGGGTGAGGTAGCAACTGCTCCCCCGTTCGAGGTTATTGAAGCCACAACAGGCTGCCACAAGATGAAGGAGTGAGCTATTCTACTTCATCTCAAACCATGAAAGGGCAGAAGCAGTGAAACAAAAGAAAAGAGAAAAACAAAAGACATGCCATTCACATGGAAGAAAAAATAGTCACTTCATTCATCAATCAAAGGTTGTTACAGATATTAGTGAAAAGGCAAAAAGAGGGGATTCTGTCACTATCGTTAGCGATTTGGGTACGAAGAGTTACAAATAGAAATATCCACTCAAATCTCAAAGCTAAGCCAGTAATAGTCCTGTTGTGCCGATTTGATCCCGTCTTTCGAAGCAGCCACCTGGAGGAGTGCAAACTTTCTAACCAAAGGAGGATATTCCCCACGCTCCAATTGAGGTGAAAATGGGTCCTTTCCCACCTCGCGGGCCATGATAATCAAGCTCTACAAATCACCAAAGTTACATTCAAGAATCGCCATGCCCTGCTCATTGTCAAAACAAGAGACCTCTTTAAATAACGAAGGAATTTTCGAGGGCAAAATCTCGAAATCTAAGTGAACAAACTGACGCATGAGCAAGCTAGTTCTACGGCTTCCCAAGTGTTCTACAGCAGAGTCTATAACAGTTAAAGGCCCGGGAAAGAACCTCCGTAGAGGTCTGATAGAGAGATACTCCTTAATAGAAGCCGACTGTTCTAAACACAAAACTTCCCTAGCTTGTCGAGCCATCTCAATCACTTTCGTTTTGAACAAGTCCGCGCAAGCAACATCGAAATCTAAGAGGTTGTCTATCAGCCTCTTGGCCAAAGAAGGGAACATGATCCCCTCAAAGAGAGAAGCCCAGCTGAACAGTTGATAAACGGCTTTAAGAAGATCGCGTCCATTGTCAGCAGGAACATTACGGCTGTTGAGCCTGGTGATTTGTGTAGGGAAAGGAATCACGGCCTGTGAAACAATGAAGCCTCCCCGAATGAGCCAAATAAGAGGATGAATAACTTGTCCCCGAAAAGGAGATGACTACAAAAGCTGTGCCTATGATGGGTTCTCTTCCAACGGGAAACGTGTGTCCCTCTCTCAAGGTTGCAGAAGGAATCGCCCGGTTGCCCATAATTATCAGATCATACTCGCTCTCACCTCCGGGAAAGGAGGTTGAGGAAAGGGATGCGATTCATTCCCAGTAATAAGAGGCTCTTCGTTGTCAATAACTGTGAGGTCCCTGCCTGAAGAAGCTTGTCTCCCAGAAGCTTTAGAAGACTCGGTTGATCATCGAGAAGACATGTGTCGAGGGGGGGAGGGGTACCAAATACCACCGTGTCGCAGAACAAGGGTAGGGCTATTGCCGTCTGCCACCAGGAGGGAATCGTCATCTCACGATCAATTAAGAACCACCGACATCCCGCGAACCAAGGCGCATTAATGTCTTGCTCCTGCCGTCAACACGCACCGCACGTGCGACCCTTGAAATCTGGACATGCCGCCTGACACTTGCGACGTGGCCTGTCACCGATCGCCATCCCATGACTCCTCACCTCCTCGACTGTTACGTTCTCCCAACCCTTTGGTTTCCCATCGGCGCTCTCTTCTGCTCGCTGGGAATCCACTCCTGTCCACCAGGAAAACCCTCTCCAACCTTCTGCTTGTTATCGGAGTTGGTGAAGAAAACCAAAAATTCCTAAAAGCTTCCCTACAACCTTGATGATTGCCCTTCTCCCCGGTTTCCACTTTAGCAGTCCACCAAAGCTCATCGCAATTTTGCTAAAATTCTAGTGAACTCAATGCAGCCCCATCTCCTTCTCCTCAGACAACCAGAGAGCAGGAAAAGCCCTCTGAGCTCTCTGCGACCTCCCCTTAAGTAGCAGAATGACTGGAGAAGCACTCGAACTCTAATAGGACACCTTTGCAAATTTTGCCCGGGCTCTGAGAGATCTCTTCATTGCTCAGAAAGCCTTGATGCTAGTCGAAAACTGTTCACAATCACGCTGTGAAGCTTCACACTTCCTGAAGCTTGCCAGAAAAATCCCTAAGGACCTTTCTCTGTAAGTTCTTGACGAGGAAGTGCTTGCCAAAAAACCCTCGTCAAGAGCTTTGGTTCTATCTGTCTCTCAAAAAGGCCCTTCTATTGTTTTACCCTTCGGTAAAATAGTAATGTGGGGTTTCTCCCCCTTTTATACCCCACAGTACCGGAAACTTCCCCCGACAAACTCGGAATGATGCTCCAGTCCCCAGCACTTGACGACGATAAGATCGAGCAGGGATAGCCAAGCTCGAGACTCAAAGCAGCATCATCGCGTACCTGGTCGAGACTTCGTCCAAGGGATTAGCATAGCAAGCTTTGTTTAGAAGGTTGTCATCGCGTATCTTGTCTAGGGACTACCACTGAATGCTTCATTAGGAGGCTATTGTTGCGTGCCCTGTCAAGGGTCACCGTTGTGCATCTAGGCATGGCCTACTGCTGCGTGCTTCACCAAGGGACCTGACGCCATCATACGAGTCTAATGCTACACTTAGCATCATATGCAGGCCGTGGTGCTCCCCTTCAGACCATCGTCCCATATCCTCAGGAAGTTCATTCCCTACACCACAACCTCACCCATCAGCGAGCCCAATTTCTGGTAATGGCTCTATTCCTTCCATCGCCATGATCCGCGCTGCATGACCTTAAATTGCATAGCCATGGTCTGCGCTGCATGACCGTAAATTGCATCGCCATGGTCAGATCTGCATGACATGAAATTGCATCTCCATCGTACGCACTGCATGACCTTAAACTGCATCGCCATGGTCCGCACTGCATCACCCTAAACTACATCACCATGGTTCATGCTGCATGACCTTAAACTGCATAACCATGGTCCACGTTGCATGATCATAAACTGCATCGCTATGTTCCACGCTGCATGACCTTAAATTGTATCGCCATGGCACGCGCTGCATGACCTTAAACTTCATCGCCATGGTCCGCGCTGCATGACCTTAAATTGCATCCCTATGGTCGGCACTGCATGACCTTAAATTACATCGCCATGGTCCTTTCTGTATGACCTTAAACTGCATCATCATGGTCTGCGCTGCATGACCTTAAACTGCATCGCCATGGTCTGCTTTTCATGACCTTTAACAGCATCGCCATGGTCAATGTATGATCGTACACTACATCGCCATGGTTCGCTCTGCATAACCTTAAACTGCATTACCATAGTCCTTGTCCCACAATTAAAAACTATATGACCATGGCCCGAACTGTCTGACCTTAAACTATATTGGACGTCTAGTTGTACGACCTCAAACTGCAAAGTCCTTATCACATGACTTTAAACTTACGAGCATGGTCCAGTTGTGTGACCTTAAACCATAGTGCATGTCCTGACCGCATGACGTTAAAATGCTTTGTACCACGGTCCAAACTATGAACCTAAACTGTAGAGGAGGTCTAGTTGCCCGACCAAAAACTGCATGGTCCTAGCCGTATGACTTTAATGTGCATAGCCATGGTCAGAGCTACAAGACCCTAAAACTGTAATGCGTAGCACATCGAATGGTCCATTCGCATAACTCTAACTGAACCCCCAATGGAGTTCAATGCATGTAAGGGTTGTACTCATCCCATCACCTTCAGAGAGTTTGGGACATCCTTCCTTCAACCCAGAAGGGGGTTCATCTGTGACCTAGCCTCTCGAAGTTCCATGCACACCGATATTCATTATCCCCATGGAGTCTCACTAGCCCTCCTAATCCCCAATCAAGCCTTTCCCCTTAACTACCCTTCATAGGGTCACCACCTCCATCTACATCTCTTCACATGTGGATAGCCTTAACTATCTTTATCCTCAGGGAGTCAGATTGCTATCCACATACCTACCCCCATGCAGCTCTACTGACATGGCGACTCGCACATGGTCCATGTTGCATGACCTTAAACAACATAGCCACAGTCTAAACTATATGACCATAAACCGTAGCGGAGGTGTAGTTGCACGACCACAAACTGCACGGTCCTAGTTGCATGACTTTAAACTGTGTAACCACAGTCCAAGCTATATGACCTTAAACCATAGTGCACGTGTTGGCCGCATGACATTAAACTGCTTCGTCCAGGTCTAGGAGGCACGACTTTAAAGATGCCCCACGTGCTCGCACAAGTCCCCTTTTGCACTCATCGCCACACACGTCTTCCCTAACTGGCCCATTGGTGCTCGCATACCCTCTTCTTCTTCTCCCCAGTGAGCCTACTTAGGCCCATATTCCCTTCACATGCATCACCACGCATGTCTTCCCTAGTCGACCCATTTGTGTACGTGGGCCACCTACACCACTTCGATTACCTCTCCAGTGAGTCTACGTGCGCACACACACCCTTTACGTGCAACGCCATGCACATCTTCCCGAGCTAGCCCATCCATGTGTGCGAGCCACCTTCACAATCTTTCATTTAATTTCCCAAAATCTTACCCATGCTTACCAAACGACGAGACATCTCACCATCAGTTAATGGGTCACCACTTTTCACCTACCATCTAATCAACTCTCTATAGGCAACTTCATGCCACCTTCCCAAATGAGTCAAAGTCACGCTCAGACTCAATCTATGGCATCTACAGACTGCCATTCCTTACCCCTATGGTCTAGCTGTATGACCCTAAAACTATAGTGCACATCCTGGTCGCATGATGTTAAAAGGCATCGCATAGGCCTTGAAGGTACGACCCTAAACACATGCCTTCTCCAAAAAAAATGGGCATGGTGTACACTTGGACATGGGAACACCAAGAGTAAAAATGACGGACGGGCATGGTCACAAAACCATGAGTATGAGAGTTCCATGGAAAAATAAACCCAGGCACGGTGAAAACCCCAAAAGGGCACCGTGAGAAAAATTGGATGAAAAGGGTGGACATGACCACAAAGTCATGGGTAAAAGAGCCCGAAAATAACAAAAGTTGGTGAAAAATGTCTTCACGGTGCCATTTTCCTTGTTCAACTGAAAACTAGTGAAAGGGCGCTTGGGCTGACAAAGCAGGTTGACGCACTTCCACGGTGTCAGTCGAGACCCCATTAATCACGGCTCGTTAGGGAGTGAGAGCCTCCCAAGATCTCCCTAGTTTTCACGGCTCGATAGGGCATGAGAGCCTCACAAGATCTCTCCAGTTTCCATGGCTCGTTAGGGAGTGAGAACCTCACATGATCTCCCCGGTTTTCATGGCTCTTCAGGGAGTGAGAGCCTCACAAGATCTCCCAAGTTTCCATGGCTCATCAGGGAATGAGATCCTCATAAGATATCCCCAGTTTCAATGACTCATCAGGGAGTGAGAGCCTCATAAGATATCCCCAGTACAACAAAAACAAGAGTCCTTGAGGGTGAGGACGATGACGAAAAGATCTCTCCAGAAATGCTCAGGGCCATTATGAAGGCAAGAGACTGACAAGGCCAGGGTTTCCACAGGATTCAGGGTACATCTCGCCATAACCCTCTAGCCAATAGGGGACTAGATTTTGGGCGGGCCAGAAGCCCCTTACTGGACTCCGCTAGATGGGACCCACAGGGATACCCTACACATCAAAGGCAAACCTGGTGTAGTAGCAGTGCCGACCAGAGGTTCGTAGCATTTGGCCTTCAAAAAAGTCTTGGTTTTGTACGAGGAGGTCTTGACAAAGGCCTCATGCTCCAAAACCACAGATAGTCTCTTAAGGGTGAGGACTCTATGAAGATCCCTCAAAATTCCTGAATGATTACACTTAGCGATTCTCTCGAGGCACAACATTCAGCTGAGCATGCTGTTGGAAGGTATTTTTTATCAACATGAGGCCCCCGCTCAATAAAGGCCTAGCAAGTAGTGGAAATTTTGACAGTCTTAGAACAGCCTCAGAACTATCCAAGATCTTCATGCGATCTCTCAAATGTCTCTTGCCAAGTTTCGTTACATTCCGACATATTTAAGGCAGTGCAGACTGAGGAACAGTTCCGACAGAATCGATCTCTAGTACCCTGAAACGGACCCCTATAACTAGAGTTACATTTTTAGCATCTCGAATTGTTGTGAGACAACCACCATTGGATTCATCACCGTTGAAAACCCCCAGGGGTCAAGTTTCAGCCCAAACAAACACTCCAGGAAGACATTATAGGTGCAAGAGTGAAATAGGAGGAGCCGCATGCTATTCCTGTGCAGCTACCCTGACACACTACACCATTAAAGGGACAGTCACGACCAGTTACTTTCGACACTCATATCTCAGCCGTCCCACTTCGGGTCATGCTCAAATTTGGTGAGCATGTTCGTCTAGTCGAGACGAGCGATTTGATATGTGGCATAACTTGTGACGATATCTGAGCGCGAAGAAAAGCTAGAGAGACGTTGTTGATCCATGAAAAAATTGCAAAAAATTCTGCAGCGTCATTCCTCACTCGAGTAGCCAAATCACGCCATTCACGAGCCTCATTGACATTAGACCAATCCCATTACGGGCGTAAGATCTCTGGCGATCTTTGACCCGAAGCCCATACATGATCAACGGTCGGATTCTACACACGAAGCCGACAAATAGACTGCAAATTCTATCATTAGAATCCTTGATTCTAGCCAAAATTCCAAACTTGCGAAATCTTCGTTGGACCACAGAATCGAGCTACGTTTGATGCCCTGTGATCGTAGCGACATGCTCAGTGTGTTTTAGTGAAGAAAACACAGGACAACATCAAGGAACGAAAACACCATTGATTCAAAGTTTCAAGATCTACTCAAAATTCAAGTTGCATAATCGTGCACCAAAAATACGATCCATGGCTCGAAGTTGGTATCAAATTGATCGTCATGCCGAGGTTTACAAGAAAAAAATCATCTTACGATCAACCGGGCATTAGAACAACCCAGATCAGCCATGCAAGAAAACACAAGTACTAGGGCAATATAGGGACTGTTCTGAAATTCCACAACTTGTTAGGAAGGGGCAAATATGTCATTTTGCACCCTATTTTCTAGTTTCTTTTAAATCAATTTAATCTTAATTTTTAGAAATTTTGGTTACTTTGGATCATCCTCCCATGTCTGGGGCACACTTCTATATATACGTACCAACATTGTATGTAGAAAGAGAGAAGGCAAACACATACACACGCAAGAGAGTTTTCACTTAATACAAGTTTCTCTTTCTTACCATTGTGGAGTTGACCTTGAGAGAGAGGGTGATGTGGGCAAAACATTTGATCGATACCCCTAGGGTTGAGGTAAATCTTCTCTCTTCTTTTTATTTTCTTCGTCTCTCTCCCTTCTCCCCTCTAGGGACCCTCTTCTTCGTTTGAGTCCCTCGCAGAGGCCTACCCAGCAGCGGCAGTGTCATGCATGCCTCCCCCTTGTTCTCATAGGTTGTGCATGGCGATGGAGCACCATGCGTGAGTCTCCCTCCCCTCCTCGTCCGTCTCTTTCTCTCAGTGAAGTCTATAGACGGTGCTGCCCCTCGCCATCTACAGACATAGCTTTGATGTCTCGGTGAAGAGCCTAGAAGACGAAGTGTGCTGCCAGTTGCAGGAGTCGTCCTCTGCTGCGCATATAACGTAGTCGACGATACTTATCATCGCCTGCTAGAGGCCTTGGTAATACCCATCTCTGTCTTTGAGATTCCTCCATGCATCCGGTACCTATAGTAGTTCCCCCTATGTCCCACACCTATCATCGTGTGACCTAAGAGAAACCATCGCAATGCGCGTTGTCAGTAGCCAACACCGTCCACAAGGGATGTGTCACTTCCTTGCATTGCCCACCATGATGTCGATCCACGTCCGACTTTCCCCTTGTCTTTTCCATCTCGTTCTTTCCTCTCTACCTCTCTCTCTTCTCTCTTGATTGGGGGTAGCCCTAGCCCAGCACCGACACGTCGACCTCGGTTTTAAGAAGTATTGCCACCATGCTAGTTTTTGAACCATACCCATCTTGCTACCGCTCTGAGTCGACAACTTATGGTCGTCATGCTAATCTCGCCCTTCCGTCAAGTTCACTTCTCCTTTCTAACTTTCGTCTGACCTTGCACCTCATTGCCTTCTCCCATGAACATGCATTACCCAAGACAAGGGGGTCCATTTCGACCCACTTGTCTTACACATTAACCGTAGAAGTGTTGTGCAGAAAAACAGGAGGATTACAGGTCAAGGGAGGCAATTTCGAACCAGCTCAAGTAGTTAAGGGGCCTTCTTCGTGATCTAAGAGGGTGCCCACGCGAACCAGCATGAGTAAGTCCAGAACCCACCTAAATTTCCTCTTTTATTGGTTGGTATACCTGACCTTGCCCTCAAGCAAGTTTATGAGAGTGCGATCTCAAGTCCCGGGTCCACTAGAGACTCGAGACATATGATGGATGATCACTTAGATTCGGAGGGCGAGGTAGAGGCACCTAACAACGCCTCCCTCTTGAGATCTCGCTGACGGCCAGTCATAGTGGCCTTCTTCTAAGTGCACAAATCTATCTTCTCACGACGACACAAGATTGAATTTTCCAAGGAGGCTACCCTACTGATTTCCACCTCATGATGTAGTTTGCTCTACTGCCAGCTCTCCAACTCATTTCGGGTGGTATCAAAATGAGAAAGGACTTCTGGTGCACTCCCAATCATGATGGTCGTAGAGAATTTCCTCAGTTTAGCCAAAGCCTCACCCAACTCATTTAAAGAAAACTCCCTTAAGCCCTGAAGGCCTGCTCGAAGCACGCCTGCAATCATACTAAAAACCCCGCTAAAGATGGGACTCAATTGAAGAGACTTTGGCTTCGAGGACCGGCCTGGTCGTAGCAATAATCATCTGAGCCACTGGCTCCTCAGGATCTATGGCAAAGTCCAGAGCTTCTTGCACCTCAGACTCACAGGCAACCCCTGTCTCAACCTGCCTGGGTTCTTCAACACCAGTCTCATTGCCTTGAACCTCGTTAATGGGGTCCTCCACTTCTGTCCCAGCAGACTCTGAAGAAACCTATTCCCCTTGCTCTTCACCCTCCTGAACTACCACTTCGCATTGGCAAGTACAGGAACATCCTCTTCGCCTTGACCCTTGCCTACGGGAACCTCTACTTCTGTAACCATAAGTTTCGGAGAAACCTATTCCCCTTACTCCTCGCCATCCTTAACTGCCACTTCAACATTGGCAAGTCCAGAAACTTCATCTTCCCTCTGGCCTTCGCCAGATGATTCAACTTTAGCCATCGTTTCTTCCATCTGACCTACGCCCTCAACAGCTAAGACCTCCGCCACAAAAATCTCAACTCCCTCATCTCCACGATCTGTGCCCTCTGGAGCCACAACCTCTTGGTACTCAGGGGCATCATTAACTATGTGCCCCTCTTGTTGGGTCATAACCCTTGCCTCAGTCGGGGCACTAAACTCTTGAGGCACGGAGGCTACTTCAACATCAGAGCCCCTTCCTGGAGATGTTCCCTTGAGGCCTTCAGCCTCGTCATTCTCCATCCGAGATGGTTCTGACTCAGGAACTACCCTCTAACTTAGAGCCGCTTCCCAAGATCCAGAGTCACTTCCCGGTCAAAAGCACTAATAATGGGATCAAAAGGGCCGGAGTTGTCTACTTTAGTCTTTGAAAAAGAAGAAAATAATGCAAGAAAGACAGAAGATAGCGGAAAAAGCATAGAAGGTGATAATAGGGGAGTTGCTACAAGATCAGAGGAGGAAGAGCTACCTCCTGGTTTTGAGATCATAGGAAGTTCGGCACCCTCACGTTTTCGAGTACTCCCACTAACTGGTGACGGTGCACGAGTGTCGACGGAGGTCGAGCATTTCCTTTCCTTTCCTCGTGCTGAAGAAGGAGCAGCCACTTCAGAACTCCCTTCCTGAGATGGATCCTCAGCCAGTTTATTATGGGGACCACTCCCGATCAGTGTTTTCAAATCCTGAATGGGACGCCTCTCATATCCTGAGACCCTGCGCCCCTCATCCCACTCAAAGATGGAACTAAGATTATCAAAGATTCTCCCAGTCCATGCCTTCATCACAAGAAAGTCCGGCGAGGCTTCATCGGCTGCTATCTCGCCCGAAAACCCTAAGGATTTTTAGTTAGAGGGATATTCTAAGACAAACACCGCTCTAGGAGCAGGGGTATCCACCTGTCTCCTTTGCCTGGTATCTTGGTTTCTGTTATCGTTCTCCCCTTTTAAGGGGTAATCAACATTCCATTATCCTTTGCTGGTAATCCTCCACCAGTTTGTATAAGCCTCGATCATTCGGACCCTCCTGTCGAATTGAGGCAACACATACTTGCTGATTTCTGTCATTTTGAGACATGTGGACCAAGCAGTCCATATATGTTCCAACAACCAGCACTCGCGGAGAGTCCCACACTCTTTTTCTTTCCCTGTGTTCACTTTGCCCCAGCGCTTTTCGAAAAACATGGAGAAGGGGTAACTCTGATCAAGCCCGTGTTGACGTATGAAGCGATCAGGGAAATACCCCTTTAATCTGGCATTGTGCGAGTCCGATAAGGTAGAACTCCTCCTCTAATTCTAAGAATGAACATCAGCTCACTAATGGTTGTTGGAGCACCATCTAGCTCCTTCCCCAATTCATCAATGAAAGCACGATCGGTGAAGTTCCAGACCGGGAATGGGACTCACCGCATGTTTAAGGAGTCATTCCCAAATAAACTCCGATCCTCCCCAGGGGTATGGAAGATAGCCTTTTGGTTGGCAATCCTCATCAAGAAGGGCCACAGTTTACCTCCTGAGCCTTGGTACCTGACATAAGTGTCAGGGAAATAGGCCCCTAGCCACCCGTACATGTAATGGACGGGGAATGGAGTTTTAAAATCCCAAGGAAATGCCTCTCCTCCTATAATGCCATTCCCTCCCTCTTTGGCTTTGTAGGCCTTCCCACGGGAGATGGCCCCCTAGCCATGGTAAATATTACACAAAACTGGCTGAGCAAGGGCATACTCACACCCTCTTGCCATGTCACAAGCCACATACAATATGCCTGGACAAATGTCCTCTGCCCATCCAAGGAGAACCAATTTGCACAAAAATAAGGCCAAATATGCAGCCAAAAAGCCGCAGTCATCGCTGGTCTCGGATTGATACACGGGAGGTGTCCCCTTCACAATTGCCTTCCCTTTCCCTTTCGGAGTACCCCGTCTAGCTTCAGGAGAATCCCCGCAGAAGAATTTAACCCATTCGATGAAGGTCACTCGACCATTGCTAGACTTGGCAGCGATCAATTGGTAAGCCTCGAAAAGCTTTTGAAGACTGGCGGGCAGCTCTTCATCCCCAAGCTAGCACCACAAAAAATGTCCAAGTTTTAAGGCACAAACTCATCTTAAATGGCCTCGATTATCGAAAGGCCCCCAATAAAATGAAGATCTAGCAAAGAGATTTCTGCTTCCCCATGCCCAAGAAGCCAGGTATTGCTAACATGGCTCCATCTCTCCAATAATACCTTCATAGTATTGGAGCACCAATCATTGTAGCTACCCGAACACTGGACCGCTGCTAATAGATAAGCATGTTCAAGAGTGCTTCTGTGCGACACCAACACCTTGGCAGTCCAAGAAGAGTATCCCTTCAAGTATTGGCGCTCCCCTTGAATTCGGAGGACTTTTGCTGAACACATTAGTAGCCCCTTTGCCGACCACATTAGTAGCCCCTTTGCCTGTACCATTCATTTCCCAAGGGTGTGCAAGTTCTCTCTAGAGGCTATAATCCTATGCATTCAATGAAGCAGTGCATCCCTTCTTCAATACTGACATTTTCGTCATTACCGTTACGAACTTCAAAACGAACAGGGTCAGTAATGAAGGTGACCGTGACAGGCCACTCGGGCTTGCATATTGGCTTAGTCAGCCAAATGGGCTCGCCCGTTGATAGAGCCTCACTGGTAAATTCTGGGGTGCTGACCTCTCTCCCTCTTGGAAGCTTCTTTACATCAAGAATTCGATAAGAAATACCAGCCATTGTAAAAGGGATCAACGATTCAAATCGAAAATTACTAAGGCACTAGATCAGCACCGGTTGGGTGCTCAAACCTTAATGGCGGCTATGTTTCCGAATGACTAATGCTGGATGTGTCTTACAACACTTAGCACCAATTGTGTCTGTCAAACCTTAGCGCCAGCCGAGTCTTCCAAATGCCTAGGGTCAGCTATGTTTTCTAATACCTAGTGCTGACTACGTTTTCCAATTCCTAGTGCCGGTTGCGGTTGCCAACGTCTAGCACTGGCTGTGTTCAGATCTCTCACACGTCTCACGAACTCCACACGTGATGCCTCGAACCCTATTGTGTCCCCTAACAGCCGTCGTCATATCCTTTTACGCGACCTAACAAACGTCTCACATGTGCGAATGGAAACCTCCTGTCTTCCTTGTGACGGTTCACTTCATGTGATCGTCCACTTCCTGCAACCGTTCGCCTTCCCTGCGACGGTCCACCTTCAAAGACCGTTCCATTTCCCTTGACCCTTCGGTGTCTCACGGGAACTTCTCCTACCCTTGGTAACTCCCCTTAAGCTCCCGAAAAACTTCCGAAAGCTTGCGAAAATGCCAACTGTTGCACTTCCTGCCTCTTCTACCCTCAGAGATCGCAGTCGGAGTTCTCTTGCTTCTCGAAAAACCTCCTATGTTAATCGAGAAACTCATGTAACTCTTCTTTTTTCGACAATCTCTTGACTGTCTTGCCAAAACCTTCCCTGCAAAGCTTGCCGAAACACTCGATCTCTTATCGAAATTCCACAGTTAGCCGGAGCTTTCACCGGGAAATCCTTTGCTCACTGTTAAATTTTTTTTTTATCTCTAATTAAAAGTGAAGGAAATGGGGTTTTAGCCCCTTATATAGCCAACACTACCCTCAAAGACCCCTCACAAACTTGGAATTACAGTCGCATTCAAGGAAAGCCAAACGACGATGAGTCGGGTCGGGCTTTGACCCGAGGGCCAAGGCAACTCTCATCGCCACTTGTAAAATCCCAAAAAAAGGGCTAGACCAGGTTGGGTTTTGACCAGAGGCCTGAGAAAAGTTTCATTTACCGCCTCATCAAGGCCAGGTCGGGCTCAGGCTACAGCTCGAGTACCAATCCATACCCAACGCTGGCTATGCGGTTGAAGTGACTTAGCGCCGACTGAGTTTCAACAGCCCTAGCTCCGATCGTGTGCTCGATAACCCAGCGCCGACTGTGTTCAAAAGATAGCACGGGCCGCCGTCAGTGCCGGCTATGCAGTCGAAGTAACCTAGCGTCAGCTGTGTTTCAACAATCCTAGCGCCTACTGCGTGCACGACAACTCAGTGCCAGTGGTGGCACATATTGTCCTCAGTGCGCACTATATTTTTAACAACCTAGTTCCGGCAGAGTGGTTAAGAGGCAGTGTTGACCGACTTCAGTGTCGTGTGTGTTTTCAAAGACTTAGCGTCGTTTAAGTACTCAACAAATAATGGTTGTTGCACCTGGCGACGGTTGTATTTTAAGCAACCGAGGCCAAAGCTGTGCATGAACTATTATCCCCAATGGAATCAGGAGGAGGCCATTGTCACTCATCCCTAGTGTGGGTCACACCCGTACTGTAGCCCATTATCTCTAATGGAGTTAGGGAGATTCTTATCTCTTCAATCCCCAGTGGGTCTGTTTCACACCAAGTCACTACTCCTTTGGCATCTTATCTTTAGGGAGTTGACTTACCTATTCTCCATGGAGTCTCATGTTTCACCCCCAGGAGTCATACACGCACACTAATCCCCAGTGAAATCTGCTTCCGTTTGCCATCCCTCATCGGGCCACTATCTCCATCTAGGCCCGGTGCTTGTGTATAACATTAGCCACTTCATCCCCAGGGAGTCAGATTATCATCCACAGACTTATTCCCTATGGAGCCTCAAGTAAAAAGAAGTTAGTGAAAACTATCTCTACGGCACCGCTCCCCAAGTTCAAGTGAAAATCCACAAAGGATGCTTAGTCTAATAAACAGGTTGATGCAACACGTGCCTCAACAGGCAGCTTCAGCTCTCACTCAAAAAGAAAAAATATCCCTGGTGATACATAATAGAACTAGAAAATATGAGCTTTAAGGAAACGATTTCGACAGCCTGAGTCCATTCGCTAAAAAGGACTCAAAGGACAGAAGATTTGCCAAGAAGGCAAGACAAGTCTCATGACAAAGAGCATCATTCTCACAAGGTCACCAACATACTTCCAAGATGTTGACGACGCCCCAAGAAAGCTAAGTCAACCATGACTTCGTAGCGGCAATCATATGATTGTCGTAGCTGCAATGAAGTGGGTAGGGGTGGTTGTACCCAGAGCTGGTCTCCTCGATAAACTGAGGAACCCAACTCGTCAAGGAATGACAGATGCACGAAGCAGACGACGTTGACGCAAGGCCTTTCAGCATATCATTCACGTAATCCTCAAAATGTGGCTCAACATTAGAGGATATACACAAACCCAGACCAATGGGAACAATGCCCTTCGACATGGCGCTCAATTGCCAAATGGGCCTGATTCTGACTGACGAGGTCCATACAAAATCCTCAGCTTCAGAATCACAAATAGTCTGCATGTGGGTGAGGACCTCGATAAGATCCCTCAAAGAGTCTCTTCTCCCCCTAAAGTTTTTATGGACGGACCCGCGAACAATGCATCCCTACGTCAGAGCATCCTAGTTGCACCATTACGTGAATCTCCTTGGCGTTCATGTGGTTCAGTGGCAAGGAAGAAAAAAAAGAAACAAGCCGAAGGAAATTTTTTGAATGTTTTCCTTGTCACTTATCTCAAAAACAACATTCGGTGGGGCAAGCTATTTGAATACATTTTTCAGCACCTTGGTCACTGATGCACAATAAAGAGGAAGTAGGTTAATAAAGCCAACAAAACAATGGAAATCTTGAAAGTATCAAAATGGCACCAGAATTTGTCAAGATCTTCATCAATACTCTAAAAGGCCATTTATCAAGTTTCATCTCAATCAGACATATCTAAGGTAATGAACACAAACAAATAATTTAAGAAAAATTGGCCTGTTGCACCCTAAAATGGACCTCGTAACTAAAACTATATATTTTATATGTCAAATTATTATGGAACCACAGCCATTGGATCCGGTTCGGTCGAAAACCCTTATTGGTCAAGTTTCGGCTTAATCGGGCACTCTAAGACAAAGTTATGGGTAAAATACCGAAAAGGGATGGGCCGCACACTATTCTCATGTGGCCACCTTACATTAAAGGTGATAGTTTTTACAGTCACGAGCAGTGACTTTTAGGAGTAATATCTCATTCATTTAGAGTCAGATTGCACTCAAATTTTGTCAGCGTATTCGTCTTGTCAAGATGAGCCATTCAATATGTGGTACGCCCCGTGATGATGCCTGAGCAAGGGGAAAAACTAGAGGGATGCTACTAATCTATGAAGAAAGTTGTAGAAAATTCAACAGAAGCATACCCCACTCCAGTGACCAAATCACAACGCTCGCATTCCCTATCGGAATGAAACCAATTGCATTATATGCGTAAGGTCCATGGCTATCTTTGGCCCGAACGCCACGTACGATGAACCGTTGGATTTCGTACATGAAGGCATCGAAGCTGCTGTAAATTCTAGCTGTCAGATTTCAAGACTTCGACAAAAAACTCAAGGCGATAAAATCTTTATTCGGATACAAAATCGAGCTGCGTTTGTTTCAACGTGATCGTGACGGCATGTTCAGTGTGATTCAGTGAAGAAAATAAAGAAAAAAATCAAGGAGCGAGCACAACATCGATCCAAAGATTTCAAGATTCATCCAAACTTTAAGTCTCATGGTTGTGGCTTAAAAACACCATCCATGGCTCGAAATTGGTATCAAATCGAACTCCATGCCGAGTCCT
Organism: Amborella trichopoda; assembly: GCF_054954075.1. Taxonomy (NCBI): domain Eukaryota; kingdom Viridiplantae; phylum Streptophyta; class Magnoliopsida; order Amborellales; family Amborellaceae; genus Amborella; species Amborella trichopoda. The sequence goes on from NC_142339.1 coordinate 22,436,649, forward strand.
AAAAGAAAATAGTTATCTTTCGATCAAACAAGCATTAAAACAACCCCGGATCAATCATGGAAGATCACAGAAGTTTTCGGGCAGTAGCAATGACACATTGTTAGGCAGGGGCAATACAATCCTTTTGCACCCATTTTTGGAATTTATTTTAATTCAATAAAATTATCTTCAATTTTAGGTAGGTTTTGGACATCCACCCATGTTTGGGTCCAATTCTATATAAGCATGCAAAGGTAAATTGTAAAAGACTAGGGGATTCATTCATTCAATTAATCAATAAAGGCTTCATTTTTTCTTAAGTTCATGGGTGCATCTTGAAGAGAGAGAGAGGAGAGAGAAAAAAGGTTTAGTACCCTTCGATAAGGTAATTTTCTCTCTCCTCCCCTCTTTCTTACTCCTTCCCTCTTTCTCTCTCCTCCCCTCTTATCTTATTCCTCTCTCTTCTTCTCATCTCTATCTCTCCCTTTCTCTCTCCCCTTGCTCATCTCTATCCCTCTTTCTCTATCCTCTTTCTCATCTCTATCTCCTTTTCTCTCTCTTCTCTCATCTCTATCTCTCTCCTCTTCTCATCTCTATCTCTCCCTTTCTCTCTTCTTCTCATCTCTATCTCTCCCTTTCTCTCTTCTTCTCATCTCTATCTCTCCCTTTCTCTCTCTTATTGCTCATCTCTATCTTTCTTTCTCTCTCCTCTTTCTCCCTCTTCTTCTCATATTTATCTCTCTCCTTGCTCTCCTTCTAAACACAGCCGACGATGCTAGCACCGATTGTGTCTTCTTTCTTCTCTTTCTCTAGACACAGTCGACGATACTAGTGCCGACTGTATGTTATCTCTCTCCTTTTCTTAAGCACAACCGACGAAGCTCAGCACCGACTGCGTCTTTTCTTTCTTCTTTGTCAAATATAGTCGATGAAGCCTAGCACCGACTGCATCTTCTCTCTCTTCTCTATTTAATACAGTCAGTGAAGCCTAGGGTCAACTGCATCTTCTCTCTCATCTCTATTTAATACAGTCGGTAAAGACTAGCACTGACTCCATCTTCTCTCTCTTTTATGATTAGCACAGCCGGTGATGCTCGGCGCTGACTGTATCTTCTCTCTCCTCTCTTCTTAAACACAGCCAATGAAGCCTAACACCAACTGTGTCCTTTTTCTCTTTCTCATTCCAACCCAGCTGGCAATGCCCAACGTCGATTGTGTCTTCTCTCTCCTCTCTTCTTAAACATAACCGACAAAGCCTAGCTCCGACTGTGCCCTTTTTCTCTCTTCTCTTTCCAACCCAGCCGGCGATGCCCAACATCGACTATGTCTTCTCTTTCCTCACTTCTTAAACATAGCCGATGAGGCCGGGTGTCGACTGTGTCCATCTCTCTCTTCTCTTTCCAACTTCGCTGACGATGCCTAACACTGACTGTGTCTTTCACCCTCTTTTCTCCTTCCTTCTCTCTTCTCTCACACTCTTGTCCTTCTTTCTTTCTCTTCCTCTCTTTCTTTTGCTTCTCTTTTTTATTCTCTTACTTCTTACTCTCTCTTTATGATTTTCATTCTTTTTGTTATCCTTTCATTTGATTAAGAAGGGTTGAGATTAACCTCTTATGGTTGTCCTGTCATCTAGCTGTAATGTTGTTGTGCCAGAATTACTGCGCTCGCTTTATCGCCATGAAGGACTAACCATTGTGTCTAGCTAGTCAGTATCGGTATTGACGTATAGTAGTAATCATGCTGAGCCGGTCTGAGTTATCGAGCCTATTTTACTACCATGTCAGGCCAATTACCCACCAGCTTAGTCACTGTGTTGATCTTCCTGCCTGGTCAAATTCTTCTCTCCCCCATCTTTCTTCTCTCGTCCTTTCCTTCTTCTTTTGAATGTGCACGCCTGCGTACGTTCACCCTAAAGGTCAAGTGAGGTTTAATGACCCACTTGTCTTATACTTTTGCCATTTACATGTGATCAGAAAACAGGAGAATACAAGCCAAGAGGGGCTATTCCGGACCGGTTTTATTTCTGGGGCCCTTTCTTCATGATCAAAGAGGGCACCCACATGAGCCAGCCCGAGAAAGTCCCGATCGCACCTTAAATTCCTCTCTCATCGGTTGGTAATACCTACCCTTGTTCTTGAGCGAGGTTCCTGAGAGAGGGATCTCAAAAGTCCCTAGTCTCTTCTGAAACTCGAGACGCGTGCCGCCCGATCATCCAGATCTGAAGGGTGAGATCGAGGCACTGGTTAACTCTTCTCTGCCTTCACGAGCGGTGATAGCCCCTTGTTCGAGCGGCGATAGTCTTTTACACGTGAGGTGATAGTCCTTTATGCGCACCGCGATACCTTCCTTCAAGCGTAGCGATAGTACGTGCACGAATACCTTCCTCCACTTGCGGTAATAGTCCTTTACGCACATGACGATAATCCTTTACGCGCGTGGCGATAGTCCCTTACCTTAGCGCCGGGCGCGCACCTCCTTTACTACATACACTGTGCTGCGCCCCTCTACTGACATTATCGTCGCGAGCGCCACATGACTAGGGAAAATTTTTTGTCCTTACAGTAGTGGTCATATCACATATATCAGTTTTCAGTATAGCAGAAACACAATCCAACTACCAATGGAGGACACATTGCGTAGCAGTCAGGGCACATATAACAGTCTTAATATAACAGAAGCAGAGTAGCCACTACCAATGGAGGACTAGTCACAACGCCACCCCTCGACCCCTGTTGGAGGGCGACAGAGTGCGGGATCACGATCGAAGTGGTTGCGAACGTCACTCAGGTGGGAGTGGCTCAACGCATATGATAAGCAGAATCAGAAGCAAACCATGAAAGAAAACTAAAACTCCCACAGAAAACACAACAAAAGCTGGATAAATTAAAACCATTCATATCCATAAGCATTCTCCAAAAGCCATATACAAACATCCAGCATATTACAATCGTCCAAGGTACTGCTGGCCTGCCATCAAAATACATAACTTTAATAACAACTACTGCACAGCTAACAATTAACAAACACCTACATAAGAACTATATAAGAATTGGGATCTACTCGTTGAGCATGGGCTTTTCGTCCACCAAACACTTTCACCTCCCGTCGCTCTCGACCTGCAGCAGTCAATATACAAGAGTGGAAGCAAAGGAATGAGCTAAAAAGCCCTGTAAGTAGATAACAATATTATGCTTCCCTGCCAATGAATATTATCACACAGCACAAATCAAGATTCTAAGCCACGCACATAAAGTAGGAGTCACGCATCACAATTATGTCACAATTATAGGATAATACTTTTCAGGTAAAGCAGACATAATATAAGATATCAGAATCCACATTTGTTCAATGCGGTAATTATCATACACATTCACAGTACATGTAATGGATATCTCATGAATTAGTAGTTCAAAAAGACGTTTCCTCAGAAGTATCATCATATGTAATATTCAATATTACTCATTCATCTATAACTGAACATGTTCTATAGTATACATAGTTATCACAATGGAGCATACTCTTATTTCATAAAAAAGCATATTTTCATCCCTTAGCACTCACAGAGTTAAGTACTGCATTATACTCCATGGCATGTACCTTACTGACATCAAACATACCGACAGACCCTGCAATACTCTCAAAGCGGCTCCCACTCATTTAACAAAATCAGAACATCTATTACCAATGGAGAACCCGTTGCGTAGTGGCCAGAATTATAATATCTGTCAATGCAGTGTGCCTAAAGCATACCGAGTAATCCCTTATTATCTCGTGGTCATGCAATACACTCAAAGCACACCACTCAGTCAATTAACACAGAATGGTCACATAATCAGGCTCTGCAATACCCTCAAAGGAGGCACCTCACTAATATAAAAAAGTCACATATCTCAGACAATGCAATACGCTCAAAGCAAGCTGAGAAGTCACACATAGCTTATCACCTCATGTGCACCTCATGAGAAGTTACATGTCCCGGGCAATGCGATACGCACAAGGCATGCCGAGAATGTCCCATATCAATAGAAATGTCATCATGTCACAGATGGTCGTGCATTACTCTCAAAGCATGCCAATATCTCAGTATGCTGGTATCATAATTCACACAGTAGGTACCCATTAACATAACACATAAGTTGCACGGTACCATCATTCACACAATAGGTACCCATACACATATACCATAAGCAACATGATATCATCATTCACATAGTAGGTATCCATTCACATAACACATAAGCTGCATGGTACCGTCATTCACATAGTAGGTACCAATCACATAACACATAAGCTGCACTATACCATCATTCACACAGTAGGTACCCATTCACATAACACATAAGTAGCATCAATCACACAAGAGGTATCCATTCACATAATGATGATATCAGTATCTTGTCATGATAGTAGCAATATCACATCTTGGGTGTGGCACAACACATTTTAACAATATCATAATGACAGTATTATAGTAATCGTGGCATTATTTCATGTAAGCCTTACCACTCCATTTCCTGCCATCAAGGCAAATGACATGCGCTTACCATTAGGGCCATAATCATTGAACCATTTAGAGTTTGAAGACAGTTCCAAAACCAATTTTCCTCCAATCTTTCAAATCGGGGTAGTTTTTGAAAACAATTGGACCTTGTTTGGTCCCTTAAAAGTTCAAAAGAATGAAGATATATTTTATTTGAAATCTGCTGTGCAATGAAGGAAGTTACATGTCTTCAAAATTTACTTCATAACTCACAATCAAGAAGAAATTCAAAGTAGAGCTCAACATGTGAATTTAAGCTTCTCATTAACCATTGAAATGACAGTGGTTTGAAAGAAAATTGACCTCTTTTGGCTAGTCAAAATCCATGGCCACAAAACCTTAAATTCTCAGTTTTATAAAAGCTGTTCTTAGTGACATATTGTTACAATTAATCATATAACTCTCAAATTAGGGAGGTTTTTGAAAAGTTATAAACATGTGATATCATGATTATTCAAAATTATTTTAAACAGCAGGGTTTGGATGAAATCAAACCTCATTGGTTGCTCAAAACTCTTGACATCAGAGACATCAGTTTTGTATTTTTATCAAAACTGTCTACAGTGATCTACTGGTATGTTTCGAAGTATAATTTTACATAGATAAAGAACCAAAGCAAGATCAAAACATAAAAATCACAATAGACTCATGCATCTTTCAAATGACTATGATTTCATGTCATTTGGACTTTAATAGTTTAGGAAACGTCCCTGGAAAGTTTCATAGTCTGATAACAGTGACATTCATACACATTTCACAGCATATTTTCCAATCTATCAATAATATCATTTAGACTTAAACATTAAACTCAAACTAGACTCATAAATCTTTCCAATAGGGGGTGATTTGAGGCAATTCTGAAATCATTTGATATGTAAAAATACCCAAATTCTCCTTGGAATTCCATACTTCAGCCATAGCATACCTCAAATATCAAAGCATAACTTCTAAACTACACAAGATAAATCACATGAAACCCATTCTAGCTTAAACTAGACTCATAAGAGCATCATCCCACAAATTTTCAGGCTGAACAGAAATGACAACAGTGCATATCATATGATACAAAGGAGCCTAAATTTCTGAAAAAATAGAGCACAAACACATACATACCACCCTATTCTTCCACATAAATTTCTATAGAATCTCATGCTAATCTCATGCTTAATTTCAAGCTTATCCATGACTAAATCATTCTTCATACATGCTTAGATTCATGCTTCAATTCATTCATCATACTAAAACACACAAGAACATGATCTACTTACCTTGAGCTCTAAACTTGCTCCAAACTCCTGCACACAGCCACTTCTCCAAGCTCGCCAACATGAGACTCTAAGTGTTTTAGAGAGAGAGAGAGAAAGGAAGAGGAAAACATGGAAGAGACGGGACCAAAAGCTCTTGACTGGGATAAGAAGGGCACTATTTCTAACAGAGGAAAGGGTAGCAAGTGACAAGTGTCAGTCAGGCAAAGCTAAATGACATGCATGAGGAGAGAGAGAGAACAAGCATTGAGACATAATGATGATGGGTACAACAAGCATGGGAAACAAAGTTATTATGAGAGAGCTCCCGAGACTACCATGCACTCAAATCCTCGTGCACATGTGGCATTTTACAACTGACGCCGGTCCATCTCTCTTCACAGCCGGCGTTGGACCTATCTCTCTTCACAGCCGGCGTTGGACCTATCTCTCTGCACAGCCGACGTTGGACCTATCTCTCTTCACAGCCGACACCGGTACACTTCTCCTCCTCTCAGCCGGTGCTGGCAACAACTTCAGCCGGTGATGCACTTATCAATCGGCGTTGGGCCAGTCAACCAGTGTTGGACAACTCAACTAGTGCTGGCCTCTCACACAACTCCAATCGGCGCTGACCTCTCACACAACTCTAACCGACGCTGGCCTCTCACACAACTTCAACAGGCACTGGGCTCTCACTCCATTCGACACTTGCCTCTTCACATAACTCCAACCGGCACTGGACTCTCACACAACTCCAACTAGCACTAGCCACTCACACAACTCCAACCGACATTGGCCTCTAACACAACTCCAACTGGTGCTTGCCTCTCACACAACTTCAACCGACGCTGGCCTCTTCACACAACTCCAACCGGTATTGGCCTCTCACACAACTCGAACCGTTGCTGGCCTCTCACACAACTCCAACCGGTGCTGGCCTCTCAAACAACTCCAACCGACGCTGACCGTTCACACAACTCCAACCAACGCTGGACTCCCACACCTACTCAGCCGAAAATTTTTTGGGTCATCACGACATCCCCTCCTAAATAAAAGATTTTGTCCTCAAAATCGTACACTTGATTATCACACAAAGGAGGTTCGACCATGGAACTTCTCTCCATACAATGCACTGAGGCATACATACACAACCAACTCACGCCAAGAAGGGCGTCCAAAGAACTAAGCATCCAAGAGAAACAAATTCTATAGGCAATACTCTAGCACACAAACATACAATACATCGTTCAGAGTCAAACACCAAAGAAATTCCTCCAGAATTCATTACAGGTTAAACACATTAACCATGAATCACAAATCAGGCAATACATTACACTCAAGGTATGCTAATCAAATCTCATATCATAAGTTAGGCAGTACAATACTCTCAAAGTATGCCGACGGTTATACATCATTGGCCATGCAATACACTCAAAGCATGCCAATCACAGGTCGGACAATGCGATACTCTCAAAGTATGTTGACAGTTATACATCATTAGCCGTGCACTACACTCAAAGCATGCCAATCACAAGTTGGACAATGCAATACTCTCAAAGCATGTCAACAACTATACATCATTGGCCATGCACTACACTCAAAGCATGCCAATCACAAGTGGGACAACGCTATTATCTCAAAGTTTGTTGACAGTTATACATCATTGGCCATGCAATACACTCAAAGCGTGCCAATCACAAGTCGGACAATGCGATACTCTCAAAGCATGTCGACATTTATACATCATTGGCCATGCAATACACTCAAAGCATGCTAATCACAAGTCGGACAATGCGATACTCTCAAAGTATGTCGATAGTTATACATCATTGGCCATGCAATACAGTCAAAGCATGCCAATCACAAGTCGGACAATGTGATACTCTCAAAGCATGTCGACAGTTATATATCATTGGCCATGCAATACACTCAAAGCATGCCAATCACCAGTTGGACAATGAGATACTCTCAAAGCATGTCGACAGTTATACGTCATTGGCAATGCAATACACTCAAATCATGCCAATCACAAGTCGGACAATGCGATACTCTCAAAGCATGTCGACAGTTATACATCATTGGCCATGCAATACACTCAAAGCAGGCCAATCACAAGTCGGACAATCCAATACTCTCAAAACATGTCGAAAATCATATTATTGGCCATGCAATATGCTCAAAGCAGGCCAAGAAATCTCGTTCAACACTTATGTGACATATCAAAGTGATGCCAAAATAGAGCAAAAAAACAATCTGACACAAACAAAATTCTAGCATCTCATACAACAATCAAAGGGGCTTACCTTGGTTCTCTAGGGTAGAACCCTTCGCCTCCTGATCCACAAGTGCAAACACTCAGCTTTGAGCCCTTGGCTTAGGCTTGCCTCCCATCGTAGGGCAGTTTCTGATCAAGTGGCCCATCTTGCCACAAAACATGGCTTCGTCTTCAGCCACCACTCGGGAGCCGAGTGACCAAGCTTCCCACAAGAACCACACGACACTGGCTAGTTCTTCTTCATATAATCCTGAAAGGTTTTCTGAACCTTACCATATCTCTGGCCTCCTTTCTCTTAAAAACCTCTTGGAGGCGGGGGCCTTTCCTTCTGCTTCTCCCTCCTTAGCCGGTACTCATTACTTTCTCTCTCTATCCTTTTGGCCAGAGCCACTAGTGGGGAGAAGGTCTTTAAATTTGTCGATATTACCCCCTTCCTTATGTCTGGCCTGAGGCCTCTCTCAAACTTACTTGCTTTACGTGCCTCCGTATTGATAACATGGGGCGCATATCGAGGCAATTTTGAAAACGAAGTCGCATACTGCTCCAAAGTACCTCATTGAAGGCTTCTAGAAAATTTTCCCAAGTAAGTATAGTCTCCACTTCCTCCCAGGCTAGTTGAGCTGAACGCACCTGTTCGGCGTCCCCTTCTAGCATGAAGGTACCCAGCCTCAATTTCTGCTCATTTGTGCATTGCAAGACTCTAAATACCTTTTCAACTTGCATCAGCCTTCTTTCGACTTTCTCTACACCACCATGCCCCACAAAAGTGGGTGGTCCTAACTTCTTAAACTTCTCAATAAAACTACTATCATACAATCTTGGGCTGGAGGCAGTTGGGGCCGACATTTTCTCCTTCGTATCTGGGTCATTGCCCCTAAAGTCTTGAAAAACTCACCAAGGGCCTCGACATTTACTCGAACTCGTGTCATCAATACGAGTCCTCGGCATCTCAACCTACAACAGGACCACTCCAGTCACCAAACTAGCCAAAACTATTCTAGAGACACTTCTAAGACTCACTTGGGCAAAGATCCTATCCTGGCTGCTCTGATACCATAACTGTCATGACCCCACCCCCTGACCCCTGCAGGAGGGCAACAGAGTGCGGGATCGCTACCAGAGAGGTCGCGAACTTCACTCAGGTGGGAGTGGCTCAACGCATATGATAAGCGGAATCAGAAGCAAACCCCGAAAGAAAACTAAAACTCCCATAAGAAACACAACAAAAGTTGGATAAATTAAAACCATTCATATCCATAATCATTCTCCAAAATCCATATACAAAAATCTAGCATATTACAATCGTCCATGGCACTACTGGCCTGCCATCAAAATACGTAACTTCAATAACAACAACTGCATAGCCAACAACTAACAAACACCCACACAAAGAACTATACAAGAACAGGGATCAACTCGTCGAGCGTGGGCTTTCTGTCCACCAAACATGATCACCTCTCGCCATTCTCGACTTACAACAGTCAATCTACGAGGGTGGAAGCAAAGGAATGAGCCAACAAGCCCAGTAAGTAGACCACAACATTATGCTTCGCTGCCTATGAGTATTATCACACAGCACAGATCGAGATCCTAAGCCATGCTCATAACGCAGGAGTCATGCATCACAATTATGTCACAATTATAGGCTTTTCAGGTAGAGTAGACACAATATAAGATATCAGAATCCACATTTGTTCAATTCTATAATTATCATACACATTCACAGTACAGATAATGGATATCAAATGAATTAGTAGACCCTTCCTCAGGAGTATCATCATATGTAATCCTCAATATTACTCATTCATCTAAAACTGAACATTTTCTACAATATACATACTTATCACAATGGAACATACTCTTATTTCTTAATAAAGCATATTTTCATCCCTTAGCACTCACAGAGTTAGGTACTGCATTACACTCCAAGGCACGTACCTTACTGGCATGAAACATACTGGCAGGCCTTGCAATACTCTCAAAGCAGCGCCCACTCTTGTAACAAAATCAGAATATCCACTACTAATGGAGGACCCATTGCGTAGTGGCCAGAATGACAGTATCCATCAATGCAATATGCCTAAAGCATACTGAGAAATCACTTATTATCTTGTGGTCATGCAATACGCTCAAAGCACACCACTCAGTCACTTAACATGGTAGGGTCACATAATCAGGCCCTGCAATGCCCACAAAGCAGGCACCTCATTAATATCAAACAGTCACATATCTCAGGCAATGTAATACTCTCAAAGCATGCCGAGAAGTCACACATAGCTTATCACCTCGTGAGAAGTTATGCGTCCCAGGCATTGCGATACGCACAAGGCATGCCAAGAAATTCCCATATCACTAGAAATGTCATCATGTCACAGCTGGTCATGTAATACGCTCAAAGCATGCCAATATCTCAATATGCTAGAATCATAATTCACACAGTAGGTACCCATTCACATAACACATAAGCTGCACGGTACCATCATTCACACAGTAGGTACCCATACACATATACCATAAGCAGCACGATACCATCATTCGCATAATAGGTATCCATTCTCATAACACATAAGTTGCATGGTACCATCATTCACACAATAGGTACCTATTCGTATAACACATAAGCTGCACGGTACCATCATTCACACAGTAGGTACCCATTCACATAACACATAAGTAGCATGATACCATTATTCACACAGTAGGTATCCATTCACATAATGACGATATCAGTATCTTGTCATGATAGTAGCAATATCACATTTTGGGGTGACACCGAACATTTTAGCAGTATCACAATGATAGTACTATCGTAACTGTGTCATCATTTCAGTTAAGCCTTAGCGCTCCATTTTCTACCATCAAGGCAAATGACGTGCGCTTACCATTAGGGCCGTAATCGTTGAACCATTTAGAGTTTGAAGATGGTTCCAAAACCAATTTCTTTCTATCTTTCCAATCAGGGTAGTTTGAAAAAAATTGGACCTTGTTTGGCCCCTCAAAAGTTCAAAAGAATGAAGATATTTTATCTAAAATCTGCTGTGCAGTGAAGGCAGTGACATGTCTCCAAAATTTACTTCATAACACACAATCAAGAAGAAATTCTGGAAAGTGCTCAACTTGTGAATTAAGCTTACTCATGAACTGTTCAAATGGAAGTTGTTTGGAAGAAAATGGACCCCATTTGTCTAGTAAAAATCCGTGGTGACAGAGGCATAAATTCTGAGTTTTATAAAAGCTGTCCATGGTGACATGTTGTTACAATTAATCATGTTACCCTTAAATTAGGGGGAATTTCGAAAAGTGCTAAACATGTGATCTCAATATTGGTAAAAAATATTTCAAACAGCAGTGGTTTGGAAGAAATCAAACCTCATTTTGTTGTTCAAAACTCTTGACATCAAAGACATCAGCTTTGTGTTTTTACTAAAACTGTCTACATTGATCTACTGGCATGTTTCGAAGTATAACTTTACATAAATAAAAAATCAGAGCAAGATAAAAGCATAAAATCACAATAAAATCATGCATATTTCAAATTACTGTGATTTCATGTCATTTGGACTCCAATAGGTCAGGCAAAATCTCTATACAACAGAAGCGACGTTCCTGGAAATTTTCCCAGTCTGATAACAGTGACATTCATGCACATTTAACATCATAACTTCCAATCTATCAAGAATGTCAAATAGACATAAGCATCAAACTCAAACTAGAGTCAGAAATATGTCAAATGGGGTAATTTGAGGCAATTTTGAGATCATTTGATATGTAAACAGAAAGACATAAAAACCGCATTTCTCTCTGGAATTCAAAAGTTCAGCCATAGCATACCTCAAAGATCAAAGTATAACTTCTAAAATACATAAGATAATCAGATGAAACCAATTCTATCTTAAACTAGACTCACAAGAGCATCAACCCACAAATTTTTGAGATCATTTGAAGTCACAACAGTGCATATCATATTATACAAAGGAGCCTAAATTTTGGAAAAACAGAGCACAAACACATATATGCAATCCTATTTTTCCACACAAATTTCTATACAATCTCATGCTAATCTCATGATTAATTTCAAGCTTATTCACGCCTAAATCATTCTTCATACATGCTTAGATTCATGCTTCAATTCATGCCTCATACTAAAACACACAATAACATGATCTACTTACTTGGAGCTCTAAACTTGTTCCAAAACTCTTGCACACAACCACTTCTCCAAGCTCCCCAACATGAGACTCTAAGTGTTTTAGAGAGAGACCGAAAGATAGAGCAAAACATGGGAGAGAGGGGGCAATGCGCTCTTGAGTGCGATGAGAAGTGCTCTACTTGTAAAAACGGAAATGGCAACATGTGACAAGTGTCATTCATGCAAAGCTAAATGGCATGCATGAGGAGAGAGAGAATAAGCATGGAGACATAATGATGATGGGTACAACAAGAATGGGAAACAAAATGATTATGAGAGAGAGAGAGAAAGAGGGCTCCCTAGACTACCATGCACTCAACCCCTCACGCACGCATGGTGTTACACAACCGACACTAGTCCATCTCTCTTCACAGCTGGCGTTAGACCTATCTCTCTTCACAGTCGGTACTGGTACAGTTCTCCTCCTCTCAGCTGGCGCAGGCTACGACTTCAGCCGGCGCTACACTTCTCAACCGGTGTTGGCCTCTCACACAACTCTAACCGGTGCTGGCCTCTCACACCACTCCGACCGGCGCTGGACTCTCACACAACTCCAACCGGCGTTGGCCTCTCACAAAACTCCAACTGGCGCTGGCCTCTTGATCCAATCGGCGTTGTCCTCTTCACACCACTCCAACCGGCGCTGGCCTTTCAGACAACTCCAATCGGCTCTGGCCACTCACACAACTCTAACCGGTGCTGACCTCTTACACAACTCCAACATATGCTGGCCTCTCAAACCACTCCAACTGGCGCTGGCCTCTTCACACAACTCCAACCGGCACTGGCCTCTCACACAACTCCAACTGGTGCTGACCTCTCACCCAATCCCATTCGGCACTGGCCTCTCATACACCTCCAACCAATGCTGGCCTCTCACATAACTCCAACCGGCGCTGACCTCTCCCACTTACTTAGTCGGGAAAGTTTGAATCATTACAGGACCCATTGCGTAGCAGTCGTGGTACATATAACAGTCTTAATTTAACCGAAGCAGAGTAGCTACTACTTATGGAGGACCCATTGCATAGCATTCATGACACATATAACAGTCTTAATATAACATAAGCGTAGTGACCACTAGCAATGGAGGACCGATTGCATAGCGGTCATGGCCCATATAATAGTCTTAATAAAAGTAAGCAAAGTAGCCACTATCAATGGAGGATCTTTGCGTAAAGATCATGGCACATATAACAGCCTTAACAGAAGTAGACTAGCCACTACCATTGGAGGACCCATTGCGTAGCGGTCATGGCACATATAACAGTCTTAATATAACAGAAGCAGAGTAGCCACTACCAATGGAGGAACCATTACGTAACGATCATGGCACATATAACTGTTTTAATATAACAAAAGCAAAGTAGCCACTACCAATGGACGACCCATGGCATAACGATCATGGCACCTATAACAGCCTTAATATAACAAAAGCAGAGTAGCCACTACAGATGGAGGACCCATTACATGGCGGTCATGATACATATAACAGTCTTAATATAATAGAAGCACATGTATTAATCAGTGCCATCGTATCACAGTATCATATTTTCAGTATCATAGTATCATACATTCAATATCACAGTGTCATATTTTCAATATCGCAGTTTCATATTTCTCTGCAATTTTAGACAATGATGTCCAGCATAAACAAGGCCATAATGCTCGATCCATTTTGAATTTGGAAATGGTTCCCAGCCAATTTTTCCACTAGACATGTGTATCTTTCAAATGAGGGTGGTTTGAGAACATTTGGACTCCATTTGGATATTCAAAAGTTCACGACAATCCAAGTAATGGTTCAGGATTTTACGAAATCTATCCACAGTGACATATCTCTGTAAATTATTATATAATTCTCAATTTAGGAAAAATTCGAAATGTGTTCAATATGCGATCTCAAGAATACTCATAAATATTTCAAATGGAAGTGGTTTAGAAGAAAACATACTCCATTTGGTCAATCAAAATTCATGACAAGATAGACATCAGTTCTGCACTTTTACTAAATTTGTTAACATTGACCTACTTGCACATTTTGAAGCATAAATCTTCATGCATAAAGAATTTGAGAAAGATTAAAATATGAACATTTTAGTAGACACATATATCCAATGGCAGAGGTTTGAGGTCAATTGAACCTCATTTGGTAGGTCAAAAGTAACTTATAAAAACATTGAACCTTCTTGGAAATTACAGCACAGACACATTATCAATCAACATGACAATCCTTTAGCTTCTAATTATACTAATTCTTAACATAAACCTTTCTCATTTTCCATTAGATACATAAAAACACATAATCACAGACTTTCCATGAAGAACAAGGAAGATTTGATATTCATTTTGGTCATGCAAAGGCAAGCAAAATTGCTAGAATTTACAGTACAACAGTGTGCATATGCATCCATTAGTCATCCCACTACTTATGAAAATAATAATGATTGATTCATGTTCAATCCTTGCTTAAGGACCTACAAGGTAGATGATCCACTTACTTTAGGTGCACTGTCTCCAAATCTTTTCCCACAGTCTCCTCCTTCAAGCTTCAAACAAGGCTCTTTAATGGTAAACAATAGCTAACAAAAGGGCTCCAAGTTGAAAGGCTCTAGAGAGAGAGAGGGTGAATTGAATGGCGTGAGGGAGAGGGAGAGGATTAAGTACTCCCTTGATGGGAGGTGGCAGCCCAAGTGTTGACAGGTGGTATACACTATACATGCAATTGAACAAGTGGCAATGTGTGGCTGCATGTACTCAACTGGTTGGCAGTCGCTATTCATGCACACACGACGCTAGTCCATTTGCTCCATCTTACTTCCGTTTATGAAATTTCCTTCTTCTTCTCCTTATTCTCATGGCGTTGCCTCTCTCTCTCTTCATGCACATCACTGCTCCTTCTCTCTCTTCAAGGCTGCTCTTTCTCTCTCTTCATGCACGATGTTTCTCTTTCTCTCTCTTTATGCACAACACTGCTCTTTCTCTCTCTTCATGCACAGCACTGCTCTTTCTCTCTTCACCCGCGGTGCCGTTCTTTCTCTCTTCATGTGTGGCATTGCTCTTTCTCTCTCTTCACGTGTGGCGTTGCTCTTTCTCTCTTCCCCAAATGGTGTTGCCCCCTTCAACTTCTCACACTCAGTGTTCCACTCTTCACGCACGTGGCATTGTCTCTCTCTCCTCCAAATGGAGTTATCCGCTCTTCCACGCTCCTACTTCCATGTGTATATCCATGGCCGAGAAAACCTTGGTCCTTACATCATTCCCGCTTAAAAAATATTTTGTCCTCAAAATCGTTAACTTAACTAATAAAACTAATGGGGGTATTTATCTCTGACCTCATCTTCTCGCTCTCATGTTGACTTTTCTCTCAAATGATACTGCCATAGAACCAGGACCAAGGGAATCTCTTTATTGTGCAATACCTGAACCCTCCTATCAAGTATCTCTATCGGTTGCTCAACATAAGTCAAATCTCCCCTGATCGGGATTGGCTCATACTGCAAGACATGGGACGGATCGGACTGATACTTCCTTAACAGTTAAACATGAAAGACATCATAAATATTAGCCAACTCGGACTATAAGGTCAATCGATATGCTGCGACTCTGATTCTTTCGAAAATTTCAAAGGGTCTAATGAAAGATGGACTTAGGTTTCCTTTCTTGCCGAACCTCATAATTCTTTAGTTGGTAATTCCCTCAAAAAGACCCCATCGCCTTCTTCAAACTCGAGGTCTCTTCGACAGTTATCGGCGTAACTCTTCTATTGACAGTCTCCTTTCTCTAACTTCATCCCAACACACTGGCGATCTACACTTCGTCCCATACAGGGCCTCAAAAGGTGCCATTTGAACACTGGCTTGGAAACTGGTGTTATATGCAAATTCTATTAAAGGTAAGTTATCATCTCAGTTTCCTTTAAAGTCTGTAACATTGACCCTCAACATATCTTCCAGGGTTTGAATGGTTCTCTCTAATAGTCCATCAGTCTGGGGGTGGAAAGCAATACTAAAAGTGAGTTTTGTTCCCAAGGCTGATTGCAGACTTCCAAAATATTGAAGTAAATCTAGAGTCCTTGTCGGACACAATGCTAAAGGTACCCCATGCAGCCTTACTATCTCTTTGATATATAACTGAGCCATTTTATCAAGGGCATAGGTTGTGCAGACCGGTATCAAATGGGCAGCTTTAGTTAATTGATCCACAATAACCCAAATACGATTGTGTCTAATGCCTGATCTTGGCAATCTAGACACAAGTCCATAGTGAAGTGTTCCCACTTCCACTTCGGCATAGGTAAGGGCTATAATAGTCCGACGAGTTTCTGATGTTCACCCTTCACTTGCTGACATGTTAGACACTTAGAAACAAATTGTGCCACATCCCTCTTCGCGTTATTCCACTAGAATGTTTTCTTTAAATCCTGATAAATTTTTGTGCTCCCTGGGAGCACATTATAACCGGAGTGGTGTGCATCTTTTAGAATAGGCCTTTTATATTCTCATCATTTGGAACACATACCTGATCTTTAAATTTCAACAAATCATCACTGTTGACAGAGAAATCATCTTTTCTTTCTAACTTTATGTCTTATAGAATTTTCATGAGCTGGGGGTCTATCTTTTGTGTCGCCCGGATCTGTTGAAAGAGTTGAGGTTCCACCCTTATATCCGTAGTTATTCCTACCCCATCACTTGGGGGTAGCGTTAGGCGCCAATCCACTGCATCTTCTATCAATTTCATCTCTCGGACCATCATGAGAGCCACTGACACCATGGGCTTCCTACTCAAGGCATCTGCCATGACGTTTGTCTTACCCAGGTGATAGTTGATGGTGCAGTCATAATCATTCAGTAGGGCCATCCATCTTCTTTGCCTCATATTCATCTCCTTCTGAGAAATTAAATACTTGAGGCTCTTATGGTTCATGAATATCTTAAATTTGGCCCCATAGAGGTAATGTCTCTAGACTTTTAAGGTAAATACTACAACCGTAAGTTTCAAATCTTGGGTTGGGTAATTTTGCTCGTGCGACTTTAACTGTCTGGAGGCATAAGTTATGACCTTCCCTTGCTGCATTAACACACACCCAAGTCCCTTATGGAAAGCGTCGGTGTAGACCACAAAGCCTTCGTTTCCTTCAGGTAAAGTTAATAATGGGGTCGTAGTTAATCTCTTCTTTAATTCTTGAAAACTCTTCTCATAGTCATCCGACCATACAAATTTCACCTCCTTCTGAGTCTGGAGAGTCAAGGGAAGTGCTATCTTTCAAAAACCTTCCACAAAGCGCCTATAGTATCCAGCCAGTCCCAAAAAACTGCAGACTTCTGTCACATTTGTTGGCCTTCCCCACTTAAGTATGGCTTCAATTTTGCAAGGGTCAACTGCGACCCCGTCCTTAGAAATAACGTGCCCAAGGAAGGCCACACTTGAAAGCCAAAACTCGCTCTTCCCCAGCTTAGCATATAACTTCTATGTCTTTACGGTCTGGAGGACCATTCTTAAATATTGTTCATGTCCTTCTAGATTTCTTGAGTATACCAAAATATCATTTATAAAGACCACTACAAAATCATCCAGAAAGGGTTTAAAAACTCTATTCATCAGATCCATAAAGATAGTCGGGCATTTGTTAACCCAGACGACAATACTAAGAACTTGTAGTGACCATATCGTGTTCTGAATGCGGTCTTGGGGATATCTTCTTCCTTTACTCGCAGCTGATAATAACCTGACTAACGGTAAATTTTTTAAAATACTTGGGTCCCTTGGAGTTGGTAAAAAGGTCATCAATTCCTGGCAAGGGGTACTTATTCTTTATAGTGACTTGGTTTAGCTGTCGATAGTCTATACAAAGCCTCAAAGACTCATATTTCTTTTTAACAAATAAGACAGGCGCACCCCAAGGCAAAACACTAGGTCGAATGAATCCTTTCTCTAACAAATCTTGGAATTGTTCCTTCAATTACATTAGTTCCATTGGGGCCATCTTATAAGGGGCTTTAGAGATGGGGCTAGTGTCAAAGACCACATTTATCTAAAATTCTATTTCCATGACCGGAGGCAGAGAGGTTAACTCTTCAGGAAAAACCTCTGGATATTCCCTCACCACCGGTATTTCTTCTAACTTGGACCGGACCTCTTGATTTTCTACTACCTAAGCTAAATACCCAACACATCTTTTGGCCAGCAACCAGGAAGCCTAAAGAGTATAGATGAAGTGCAGAAGAGAAACATCCTTGAGGCCAACAAGGTTCAACTCAGGCTGGTTTGGGCATCTAAGGGTTACAGTCTTATCATGACAATTTACAGTAGCATGGTTGTGGACAACCAGTCCATGCCCAAATAACATCAAATTTTAGGATGTCTAACAATATCAAATCTATAAGCAACACACACCCTTTAAGTAAAAATCCATAATTTTTGTAAATAATATCAATTTTTATAGATTTTCCCATAGGTGTGCATACTACTAATGTCCAGTCAAGAAATGACGGTTTAGTATTTACGTGGCATGAAAAGTGAGGTGCAACAAAAGCGTGTGTAGATCCATGATCAACCACAATTCTATAGATTCTTCTCCTTACACCCGCGGCGTTGCCTCTCTCTCTCTTCATGCATGATGCTGCTCCTTCTCTCCCTTCATGTGCAACACTACTCCTTCTCTCTCTTTGCACACAACGTTGCTCTCTCTCTCATCACTCACGAAGCTTCTCTTTCTCTCTCTTCACTCGTGGTGCTACTCTTTCTCTCTCCATGCGAGGCGCTACTCTTTCTCTCTTCTTCGAACGACATTGCCCCCTTCCTTTGCTCACGCATGACATTCCTCCCTTCACGCACGCGGCGTTACCTCTCTCTCTTCTCCAAATGGTGTTACTCCCTCTTCCACGCTCCTATTGCTGTGTGTATATCCATGGCCAGGAAAACCTTGGTCCTTATAGGTTTACAAGCAAAGGACAAGTGAAAACAAGTGTGATGCCTCTATTTGAGTGATAAATAATCCCCCGTTTTACAATTGACCTAAGCTTGTTTATATAAAGAACTCACCAAACATGGATGAATACTAAAAAACTAAGCTTAATTAGCATTAAAAGAATTTAGAACAAAATCTTGAAATTAGGTACAATGACCAAAATGCCCCTAAAACCTTTTGTGCTAATGGAAAAACCATCGCTCTCTGAGGGGCCTCCCGTCATTGCCAGATCTTGGAAGTTTTTCGGAAACTTGTACTGATGGTTCACACAATTTCCATTATATCTTCAATGTTCGTTTGATTTTGAGCATTTTGATGCCCTTTAAGTGTGTCGAGGCAGTCTTTTCCCACGGGCTGGTAGTCCGGCTTGATTCATAAACTTTGGCCGCCAATGTGATTGGACTTGTGATGTTCTGAGTCTTTACTTTGTTTGAAAATGAAATTGGTGGCTATCACATTCATTTTGCTCCAAATTTGTTCCGTTTAGGTCTTCATTCACAACATTTTCTAATTTGGGAGGTCATTGAAAAAAGGGATTTCGACAACCGAGCGGACTTGTTTTATCTGTAACTTTGGGATTTTTCCTTATTTAGCTTTAGATTAAGTACAGTTGTTATACCTGTTTGAAACTCCTCACGAGATGGTCTCATTGAACTCATTTTTACGAGGATCCGATGCGCAGATCTCGAGTTGTGCTTCATGAGGTTCGAGATGTCTTCTTCTTGGAACCCTGATTTTCTTGGTTTCATGCTCATCTTGTTTCTAAAATTTTTTTGATTTTGGGTCGCACCATGATGCATGCCTTAGGTCAAAATGATGGGGTCATCGTGATCTAGAACATGTCCAAGTTTGAGCTTTTTCTCATTCCAGACGAAGGTTCTATGGCTCATTGTAGTCCATCCCGAGATGGGACGTCGCAGCCTCCATGCTTGGGGACTGAATCAGTGAAGCCCCACTGCGATAGTGTAGAACCTACCCGTTTTGAGGCAATTTGGGCATAGAATCCTTTGGGTGGTTCGATTGAGAAAAATTTGGTCCTCGAGGGTTTTTCGATGTTCTGAATGCAACAACAGTGGTCTGATATTGTCCTGAAGCCACTAGTACAGGGCAACAATTGTCAGGTCTTTTCTTGACATGATAGTGCTCTTCTTAAGTTGTCTGGTTTGAGGTCATAATAACGGGCATGGTGTATACTTGGTCAAGGGAACGCCATGAGTAAAAATGACGGACGGGTATAGTCATGAAACCATGAGTAAAAGTGTTCCGTAAGAATAAAGGCACGGTGAAAACCTGAAAGGGCATCGTGAGCAAAAATGGAAAAATAAGAGTGGACATTGGTTAGGTGCCTCAATCTCGCCTCAATGAGAGAGGAATTTAAGGTGGGTTCAAGCCTTACTCAGGCTAGCTTGTGTGCATTCCTCTTAGGTCACGAAGAAAGCCCCCCTGCTGCTTTAGCTGGTTCGCAATCGCCTCCCTTGACCTGTAATCCTCTAATTTTTTGCACAACACTTCTATGGTTAATTGGCGAGACGAGTGGGTTGAAGGGACCCACCCTTGTCTTAGGGCATCGCATGGTCATATGAGGGAGTGAGGAAATGGAAGGCTTCCAATAAAGAGAGAAAAGAGAAGAAAACTTGACAAAAGGACGAGACTAGCATGACGATCGGAAAGCTACCGACTCGGAGAGGTAGTAAGTAGGGCATGGTTCTCAAGACCAGCATGACATCAATACTACTCTTATCCGAGATCGATATGGCGGAACTAGGGTAAGTCTGCCGTCAATCAAGTTAGGAGAGAAAAGAGTGAGGAGAAGGAAAGAGAGCGAGACGTCGGAAGGAGAAAGACCCAAACGGTAATGGGTATCGCCGTTGGCATCATGAGAAGACATCACATCCCTTGCGAGCGGCGATGGCTTCCAGTGAGGCTCACGACAATAACTTCCTATGAGGCACATGGTGTTAGTCATGGAATACGAGAGGAAGCTAGTGAGTGGCAATGAACATCGCCATTGGCAATGTGAGGAAGAAACATGTCCCTTGCGGACGGTGATGACTCCTGACGAGGCGCACGGCGATAACTTCCCATGAGGCGCACAACGACGAGCACAAGGACACACGAAGGAAGCCTGTGCGCAGCAATGGGTATTGCAGTGACCCCTGCAATAGTCTTGTGTTAAGATGAAGCCCCTGTAGACAACAATAGGCTTCACTGCCCGCATTCCTCGCTGAGACGTTGAGGGTATGTTCGAGGACGACGATGAGCAGCACCATCTGCAACTCTCATCGAGAGGTAGAGGCGAACACAGAGGGGGAGGAGAGCTTGAGAATGGCGCTGCTAGCGCCATGCGCTACTTGTGAGAACATCGAAGAGGTATGCACGACACAATGATGGTATGTATATATAGAATTTGCCCCAAACATGGGTAAATGATCAAAAGCAACCTGAATTACTAAAAATTAAGATTAAAATGATTATAAGAAATTATAAAATAAGGCAAAAAATGACAGATTTGCTCCTTTCTAACAATTCATGGAATTTCAGAACAATCCTTGTGTTGTACTAGAACTTGTGTGGTCTGGCATGGATGATCCGAAGTCGTTCTGATGTCTGGTTAATCAAAGATGATTGGCTTCTTATAAGGCTCGGCACGACGATCGATTTGATACCAACTTCGAACCATGAATCATGTTTTAGTGCACGATCATGTGCCTTGAAATTTGAATGGATTTTGAAACTTTAGATCGATAGTGTGGTCGTTCCTTGATGTTTTTCGATGATTTATTCACTAGATCGCACTGAGCAAGCCGTTTCGATCGCGGGGCAACAAACGCAGCTCAATTCTATGCTTGAACGAATATTTTGCAACTTTGGAATTTTACGAGGAATCTAGAATTTCGATGACAGAATTTGCAGTGGCTTCGTCGGCTCCGTGTGTTGAATCCAATTGTTCAGCATGTATGGGGTTCAGGTCAGAGATGGCCCAAGACCTTACGCACGTGATGAAATTGGTCTCGCGTTGATTGGGCTCGTGAGCAGCGTAATTCGACCGCTCCAGCGAGGCACGATGCTTCTAAATTTCCTGCACTTTCTTCACGGATCAACAACTTCTTTCTAGCGTTTCTGCATGCTCGGGTATCGTCACGGGGCATGCTACATATCGAATCGCTCGTCTTGATGCGACAAACATGCTCTCCAAATTTGAGCACGATCCGACTTGAGACAGGTGAGATATGAGCGTCAAAATTTACTGCTCCAGACTGTCCCTTAAATGGTGTAGAGTTGTAGGGTGTCCACACAGGAATAGCATACGGCTCCTCTTGTTTCCCTCTTTTTCCCATAACTTCTTCATGGAGTGTCCATTCGAGTTGAAATTTGACCCCTGGGAATTTTAAAACGTACCAAATCCAATAGCTGTGGTCCCACAGCAAATTGAGACATCGAGAATGTAGCTCTAGTTATGGGTCCCTTTCAGGGTGCTAGAGGCCAATTTTTTTGGATTTTTTTCTTAGTTTTCACAGCCTTAAACATGTCAAAATGCGACAAAACTTGGAGGGAGACTTTTGAGATACCTCAAGAAGATCTTGGCCAGTTTTGGGGTATATTATGAGACAATCAAGATTTCCACTGTTTGCTAGGCTTTTATTAAGCGGGGGCCCCATGATGATGAAAAATAACATCCAACACCGTGCCCCGCCGAATGTTGTGCTTCGAGAGAATTGAGAAGTGCAATCATTTGGGAATTTTTTGGGATCTTGTTGAAGTCCTCAACCTCAAGGGAGTATTTGTGATTCTGAAACATGAGGCCTTTGTAGGGATCTCCTCGAAAAGAATCAAACCTAAGGGATCTTGTCGAAGTCCTCACCCTCGAGGGACTATTTGTGATTCTGAAGCGTGAGGCCTTTGTACGAACCTCCTTGGAAAGAATCAGGCCTGAGGGATCTTGTTGAAGTCCTCACCCTCGAGGGACTATTTGTGATTCTAAAGCGTGAGGCCTTTGCACGGATCTCCTTGGACAGAATCAGGCGTGAAGGATCTTGTTGAAATCCTCACCCTCAAGGGACTATTTATGAGTCTAAAGCATGAGGTCTTTGTAAGGACCTCCTCAGACAAAATCAGGGCTACGTGGAGGCCATGTGCTAAAAACCTTTTGGTCGGCATTATTCACTGCTACACCAGGTTTTGTTTTGATGCTCAGGGTATCTTTGTAGGTCCTGTTTAGCGGGGTCCAGTCGGGGTCTTCTGACTTTTCCCAAAAGTTTGGTCCCATGTAGGCTAAGGGATTTTTTGAGGAATACCCTGAAGTCAGTGGCAGGTTAGACCCTAGCTTCGTCAGTTTCTTACCTTCGTGATGGTCTTTAGCATTTTAGAGGGATCTTTTAATCATCGAACTCTCCCTCGAGGACTCTTAATGTTGTTGGGAGAATTATGTGGCTCTCACTCCCAGACAAGCCATGTTGTTGATGTTTTGAAATGCAGGAGATCTTATGCGGCTCTCACTCCCTGGTGAGCCATTTTGTGTTGCTTGATGCTTGACATTTGAGGATTTTAGGTTGACCTCATTGGGATTGTGATTGAGTGTCGGCTGAGACGGCGGTCGTGCCTCAACCTGTCTTGTCGGTCCAAGCGTCCTTTGCAGTTTTGCACTTGAAAAAGTGAAGTAGCACCGTAAAGAAGGTTTTCCCAACTTTTGTTATTTCTGGGCTCTTTTACCATTGACCATGCAGTCCTGTCCACCCTTTTCATTTGTTTTTCCTCACGATGCCCTTTTAGTGTTTTCACCATGCCTGGATTTTGTTTTCCACGGAACTCTCTTAGTCACGGCTTTGTGACCATGCCCGTTCGTCATTATTACTCATGGCATTCCCTTGTCCAGTTGTACACCATACCTGTTTTTTTGTGAAGGCATGTTTTTAGTGTCATGCCTTCGTCTGTGTGAAGCCTTTTAACATCATGCGATCAGGACGTGCACTATAGTTTAGGATCATACAGCTAGGCCGTAGTGATGATGAGTGAGTATGGTCATGGCTTTGACTCACTTTTGAGGAGATGGCATGAGGTTGTCTATGAAGAGTTGATGATGAATGAATGGTGGGTGAATAATGGTGACCCACTAACTGATGGCGAGTATGGGTGGCAAGATGGCTTGCTCTTTTTGAGCATGGGTAGACTCACCGAGGAATGGTGAAAGATGGTAATGATGAATGGACTCACTGGAGAGGTAATGAAGGTGGTGTGCGCACACGAATGGGTCTGTTAGGGAGGATGTGCATCAAGATGCACGTAAAAGGCATGTGCACGTATGTAGTCTCATTGGAGAGGTAATAGATGTGGTGTGTGTACACGAACGGGTCGGTTAGGGAGGACGTACATGAAGATGCACGTAAAAGGGGGTGTGCGTGTATGTGGGGGCGTCTTTAAGGTCATGCCTCCAAGACCTGGGCAAAGTAGTTTAACGTCATGTGGTCAGGACGTGCACTATGGATTAAGGTCATAGAGCTTAGACTGTGGTTGTGCAGTTTAAAGTTATGCAACTAGGACCATGCAGTTTAAGGTCGTGCAACTATACCTTTCGCCACAGTTTTAAGGTCATATAGTTTGGACCATGGCTATGCAGTTTAAGGTCATGCAGCATGGACCATGCAGTTTAAGGTCGTGCATCTAGACCTTCCGCTACAGTTTAAGGTCATATAGTTTGGACCAAGGCTGTGCAATTTAAAGTCATGCATCATGGACCATGGTTATGCAGTTTAAAGTCATACAACTAGGACCATGCAGTTTAAGGTCGTGCAACTAGACCTCCGCTATAGTCTAAGGTCATGTAGTTTGAACCCTGATCGTACAGTTTTTAATCATGTGATAAGGACTTAGCAGTTTACGTTCGTGCAACTAAACCTCCACTACAATTTAAGGTCATATAGTTTGGACTATGTAGTTTAGGGTCGGGAATCTGGACCGTAGTGTGGTGAGGGAATCCGTCTCCATGGGGAACAGAGCCTTCACCGAAAATTGGACTCCCTGAGGAGTGAGAATGTGGTGTAGGGAATGATCTTCCTGAGGATGCATGATGAACGTCCAAATGGGATTGCCATGGCATGTGTGTAGCACTAAGTGTTGAATAGTGCATGCAGCATTAAGCCTAGACGATATGCGCATAGTGTTGGGTCCCTTGGTGAAGCGCACGGTAGTAGCCCTTAACGAGGCATGCAGTAATGACTTTTTGAAGAAACACCCAGCGATAGTCTTGACGAGGCGAGCGATGATAGCCCCCTGATGAAGCATGTGGCGATAACGCTTTCAAGTCTCAGGTTTTGACCCGCCCCGGCTTGGCTTTATTGCTATTAGGAACTGGGAACTGGAGCATCATTTCATGTTTGATGCGACACTACTACGTATATAAGGTGGAAAAACCCCTCTTTACAATTTTACCAAAGGGTACAACAGTTGAAGAGTTTTCTTAGAGAGAGAGAGAGGGCCTGAGCTTCTGGGGAGAGATTTCCCGTCTACAACTTCCCAGCTGAAATCTACAGCAGAGAGGGAACTCTTTCTGGAGAGCTTCAGTGGGTTGTGGGGCTTTACGAGGTGCTTGCAAACATCTTTGGAGAGTGCAGAGGCTCTCTGTGCAAGGAACAGAGTTTCTCTAGGCCTTAGCCGGTTTGCAGAGGTGCCCTACCAAAGTTTGAGTGCTCCTTTAGTCGTTCTGTGATTGAAGGGAGGTTGTAGAGAGTTCAGAGGACTATGTCGGTCCTCTAGTTATTGGAGGAGAAGGAGGAGGAACATTAGTGGGCTCACTGGGAACTCAGTAGAATTTCGATGAGCTTGTGGGGAGTCGTCGAAGTGCAGAAGATGGGAGAAGGGAGATCCGCAAGGCCACAGGGAAGCTTTCTCAGGATTTCGGTGGTTTTTCTCTTATTTTAGTAACGAATTGGAAGGCGGGAAAGGGCTTTCCGGTGAACAGGAGCGAGTTCTTGGTGAAGAAGGGAAATGCTGGTGGGAACCCGAAGGGTTGCGGGGCCATAACAGTCGAGAGACAAAGGGTCGTGGGACGGTGAACGGTCGCCCTTCGCATGCGCTGTGACATGCCGTGCCGCAAGTGTCAGCTGGCGTGTCCTTATTTCGAGAAGCGCACGTGTGGCACGTGCTTGACAATTGGAGTACAAGAATTGACACTTCTTAGTCGCGAGACGACGACAGTCCTCTGCTGGTTGCAAGATGACGATAATATCTTGGTGGGCAGACGGTGACAGCTCCTTAGCCGTGAGATGGCGAAAGTCTTGCATTTTGGTTTTTCTTTGCGCATAGCCAACGGTCAGGTGAAGGCCTCTCAGTCAGATGTCTTCTTGAAAATCGGCCAAGGCTTCGAAAGTTCCTAGAATGCAGGTCTCTTTAAAAAGGGACCTTATCGTTATCGAGGATGAAGAGCCTCCCATTTCTGGGAATGAACCACATCCTTCATCTCAACTTGCTATTTCTAGGGCCAAGGATGAGCCGACACCTCTTTGCGACCTGATAGTAATGGGCAATGGGGTGATTTCTCTTGCAACCTTGAGAGAGGGACCTATGTTTCCTGCTCGAAGGGAACTTATCGTAGGTGCAGCTTTTGTAGTCACCTCTTTCTCGTGGCAAGTTGTCCATCCTCTCATTTGGCGCGCTCGCGGTGGCTTTGTCATATCACCGGCCAAGATACCTTTCGCTATAAAGGTTACTAATCTCAATCACTGTAATGTCGTCAAGGATAAAGGGCATGACCGTCTCAGAGCTGCTTATCAACTTTTCAGCCAAGCTTCTTTCTTCAAATTGATCGCATTCCTGCTTTTGATGACATAGCTGATGGAAAATCTCATAGACTTCGACATCCCTTGTGCAGACTTGTTCAAAAATAAAGTGACTAGAGTGGCTCAACAAGCTAGGGAAATTCTGGATTTTGAAGAATTAGGTTCTATTCAGAAATATCCTTATGTCAGGCCTTTACTTAGATTCTTCCCTAGGCATTTGACTGTTGTACATGCCTCGACGGCGCACCTGGGTAACCTTAAAACCAACATGCTCATGCGACAGTTTGTTCTCTCGGATTTTGAGCGCTTGCCTTCAAACGTTCCTTCAATATCTAAAGAGATTGCCTGTTTTGAACACGAAGATGACATGGCGATTCTTGAGTGAAACATCAATTATTTAGAAGGCTTGAAATTTTTTCGTTCCCCGGGTGGTAGCTATGAAGGACGACATCAAGTGGAAACAACAGGACCATTACAGATTCCGTCTTGTGGCTTGAGTGAACACTCTCGTTTATAACTTCTTTGTCAACAAATTCTTTGATATTGATAATGCTGGCCATCTAATGAAATTTTGGATTTAGGAATGAAATATCACTTTTTTCTTAGAGTGTTATGCGACTCTTTTATTCTTCCTTCTCTTTTCTGTTTTACTGCGTTCGCCCCTTGTTAGTGTGAGACGAAAGCGAATATCCCACCCCTTCCTTTGCCTTATGTTAGCCTGTTGTGGCTTCAATGACCTTTCCCCTTAGTGTATGATTGGACAGGGGTTCATAATTCATGGTTCTCATGATTTGATAAGCCTGTTCACTGTAGATGCTCCAGTCTGGGGGAGCCTTGGCTTTGATTCAAGGTGCATTGATTTTGAGATCGTCGTAAGTTTTAGTCTCAGAGACAAACCCCTTCAAGTACTTTGAAGCGATGCGCATGACCTTCAATTGATTATGGAGGTTACGAACCTCGCTTCTCAACTCTGCCATGGCGTCTTGTTCCTGAGAGCTAGAGGGATGACTCTTATATGTGTGTACTTCTTTAACAACCCCTGAGAAGTGTAATACCTTCTTTTGGCTACTGATGATCACCTTATTCCAGGAGGATAGAACTTGAAGTACCTTCCTTAGTGGTTGGCATGTCAGCTCTACTTCTAGAAGAGAGATGGGGACATGCAGGACCTTTTGCTGGTCCGAGGTACGGGTGACGCTCGATGTTGGAAGGTCTACCTCTAGGGCTTCCTCAGGCTTAGGACCTGCTTCTAGCTCCCCGCTTTGCTCTGACGAATTAGAAGTAAAGGGAAAGGTTCATCTTTGGGAGAGGATACCATGACCTCGGAGAGGTGGCAAGGTATACTCGGGTAGATCGGAGTCAAAGGGAGGATCTTGCCCTGTCTTTCCTCCTTTTTGAACATGTCGATGATCATTCACCCTAGATCATCAACGTCATCATGGGACGAACGTCCCGTCTCTCTCACAAGCTTCCAATCATCATCCTTTGACTTTCCTAGCACTGGAGGGTCTGTGAAATATTACTTGGCGTCGACATAGTGAGTCTCAGCTACAGGGAATGGTCATATGTCACCATAGACCATGTGCTATCTCCCATCTCGACTGTATTTAAAGCATTGGTGGAGCATGGAAGGAACCACCCCTTGATCGTGAAGCCAAGGGCTACCAAGCAGGATGTTGTAGGAGGTATCGGTGTCGATTACGTGGAATTGAGCATAATCATTGAGGTCACGATCTTGAGACGAAGGCATACTATGTCAGCTGGCTTCTCTCTTGATTGGTTGAAACCTTGCACGGTGATGTGGGTAGAAGTGAGGTCGTCAGACCCTAATCCCAATTGGGTAACGATCCTTCTTATGTTCAGGTTGACTACTGACCCTCCATCCAGCATGATCCTATTGATAGAGTAGGCATAGTTTACCATTCACGAAGAGGGGGCGATTGTGGAATTTGCCTCCCAACTGAAGGTCATC
The DNA here is from genome assembly GCF_054954075.1 of Amborella trichopoda. Classification (NCBI taxonomy): domain Eukaryota; kingdom Viridiplantae; phylum Streptophyta; class Magnoliopsida; order Amborellales; family Amborellaceae; genus Amborella; species Amborella trichopoda. The sequence continues at coordinate 22,465,596 of NC_142339.1, forward strand.
TTTAGAAAAGGAGATTGCTAGGCACCCACTTAGGATGGTCAGGTCAACCTTAGTTGGTTCAACATCAGTCTCATACACCTCTTAGTTAGAAAGGGCTTGCCCCAGGGCCATACGATAGTCTCTAGACAGCAGGAGGGCATCATAATTTATTAGAAGGGCTAGAAGCCTTCTCAAGTGCCCAATCACATCATATTTTACTTTATCCTCATTAATCTTTTGTGTTCTTGATCCAGTCACTGGTATAGTGGGTAGGGTAGGCTTAAGAGTAGGCTTTGGTTGGGTTTTGGTTTGGGACACTGGTTGACTTTATCGCTCGGTCAGTGCGATCTGGGTTGATGGGGAACTAAAGGGGGCTTGTATTAGGGATGTAGAGGTTTGAGGTTGTGTTTTAGGGGAAAGCGAAGGATCAAGAAACTTGAGGGCCTTGAGCTTTTGAGGTGTGGGATATAGCTTCTTTCCCGATCTTAGACCCATTTGCCCCGTGCTAGCTCATACTTCCAAGATCTACACCATGTCGGAGGCCTCTTTGCAACAGGAGCTTAAAGATGACTTGGCTTTGGCTGGTTGACAGGGAGTCAGCGGTTGTCGTGAATCCAACCGCCTGGGCCAACATCTCTTCGAGGCGCTCTTGTTGTGGTTGGGTGAGGTTGGTGCCTCCGAGCTCTCTATTTAGAGTGTTGAAGTTTGGGCACCGTCGAGATGTACCTGTGGAGAAAATAGAGGAGGAGGGAGGAGAAGAAGAGTTAGAACGTTCCGGGCAACTTTTTACGTCGTCGCCTGAATTGGACGTTTGCAGGGTGTATGTTAGGTCTTGCCCCTGCTTTGACCATTGTGAGGTGCTTTTAGCATTGTCACCCATGTTGGAGGAATCCTGAGCTGTTAGTGGCTCAGGGATTTCCGCCTGATTGGATGAGAGGATAAGGTGAGCTGCGCCTGGGATGAAGTCTTGCAAGGTTAGTAGTGGAGGAACTGGCCAAAGGAATTCTTCCTCGACTGGTGGCTAAGGTATGGGATTCCTTCCATGGGCTGACTTAGGTTCTCGACATCTCCTTCTGGATCCATGAGGGCGTGTTTGGAACGCTCGATCTGGCTGGTTAGTAGTCCTAGCTTGATGGACTGCCTCACGCTTCAGGGACTTGAGCTTACTTCTCCCATGGTAGACTTCCCAGGGATGAGAGGTCAAGGGCTCTGAAGAGTCCAGTGTATGCTCAGTAAGGACTTGTAGTGTGACTTCCTCTTGAACAGGCGCGATGGCCTGATGGCATTCTAGGAGAACCACAAAAACGATGGGGCCTTGCTGGACTTTCTCCACGACTATAGCTTCGAACCCAGAGCACTTGTTGAGTTCGTGGCCCCATAATTGGTGATATGGGCACCAGATCTTTTTCGTGCCCTAAGCAAGATGCCTCGGCTACCTGGCAGGCTTCAGAGTGAAAGACCCTATCGAGGCATTACCTCGAAGAGGGCCTGCAAAGGGTCTTGCTCGGCGATTCCTTGGTCTTGCGCTAGGAGGTCTTCTTGCACATGCAGAAGATGGACTTGAGGGCATCCTCCAAGGTTGCCTTGAACTTCTTAACACTGCTGCATCTCCTCTGTTAGAAGCTTATGGAAGCTCATACATTCGACGATGTCATGATCTCATATCTGGTGATATGCACACCAGAGGTTCTCGGATCCTGGAGGTGGGAACTTGGGCTACCTTGTCGGCTTGGGAGTGACGAGTCCTTCTTCAAGCATTATAAAGAAAAATGCATGGAGAATAGATCTTCGTTACCCTCTTGGATCGTGACTATGTGAGAAGCCTCAGTTGCCCCGAACGCTTTCTTCAACTCTTCTAGCTTTATCTGACCCTTGAGGCGGCCTACTCTCATCTGATAGGCGTAATACTTCTCATTTATCTCCTGCCCAGCTAACTCTTTAGTATTGGCCTCCGGCAGCTGGATCATGTTTTGTTCTAGCAGCAGTTGAAGCAACGCAGGAGTCCACTCCTTGTTGAAGGGGTAAACTTTATTTTGGTGCAGGATCCAGAAGTCATTTCGCTTAAAATTTTTAAGAGGCAGAACCTGATTGTAGGACTGCTGCTTGCCCCTGGGCGGAGACGTCTGTGCCTTTGAAAGGTCCAGGGTTTGAGGAGTCAGGCTCTTAGTGTAAGTCAGTCACGGTCGCGTTGATCACTGCTTTTTGGTTGCCCTGACTGTTGGAGTGAAAGTTTAAACCAGAGGGTTGCTAACGACGACTGACATGGTGCTTGAACAACCCCTCTATACGAATTGCCTTAAAGATGAGCTCTGACATGGAGGGTGGATTGGATGCCTTGACATGAAGGGTGATCTCAAGAATCGTGTTCCATATGCAGGTCTGGACCGCTTCCTTCTCAATCATGGGAGTGGTGTGGAAGGTTGCTAACTCTCTTCATCGGGTGATGAACTTGTCAACTGGCTCAACAGAACCTTGCATCAGGGTGAAGAGTTCAATGGTCTCCATGTTCCTCCGGACTTTGTAGAAGCATTGTCCTCATCGATTAGAGAATCGATCTCATGGTAAGAGGAAGTGGGCCAGGAGGCTTCTAGGCGTTCCATCTTTTCATGGATGGATTGCATCATTACCTCGAATCTGGTCATTATGTCCTCCTGGTTGTCTGGGTCATTGATCACCATGTCACTGACCATCTCCTTTGGGAGGTCAGAGCCAGGAGGAGTGGACCATCGGGTTCGACGAGTCATGGGTGGTAAGTTAGTCTGTAGGGGCTCAGCTTGCCTTGACTGGACTCAAGCCTTGTATGTCGATCTTGTGAGGACCGGTTCTCAACTGTCTTGGGACCATAGCTTTTAAGCAATACTCTTGGACTTTCTCAAGTTCTGGAGTTTGAAGGGGGAAAAACGGGTTACGAGGAAAGAGGTCATCAAGGGTGGCGACCTCAACTGCCTTGGAGACTTCCCTCGTCAGGATCTAAAGACCTCTCTTCTGATTAACCCTGAGATGGCTGTGGACTTCATTCCAGAACCGAGCCTGAGACCTAGTATGCCCCGCCATCTTTGAACATGTGAGGCCCACATCTATGAGTTGGATCAGGGAGTGGGGTCCAAGGACAAAAGGTAGCCTGGGTTTCTACCTTCGAGGCTGGAGTCCTTTGCGGGGCTCATGTGCACGACTGACCTGAGGATGGCTCAAGATGGTACTCTTAGTGAAGACCTTTGAGCACCAGGGCTAGAGGTGCTTGACTGGTGTCGAGCAATAGAGGATGTAGCTGGTTCATGACTCCACCTGAGTCTAGACCAGAGAGGAACCTGCGAAACAGGTGCGTGTGCACCTTTGGGGTTAGCCATCCGGGTGACTTGGGGGTCAATCGGGCTCAATCAATTGGTTCCACCTTGGGAGGTCGAGGCCCACGAGCTTGTGTTTGTGAGGGAAGAGGCGGAAGCTCATCTCTCATGGAGTGGGGCCATGTGTGCTGGGAGGGAGGACGAAGCGGTCGACCCTGGTGCTCGAGGTGGCATAGAGCTAGTGTTGCCTCGAGCTGAGGAAAGCGAAAGCCTGGCGCATGCAGGGTTCAGCCCAAGAAGGCCTAACCTATGATTCGAGCTCAAGGCAACGTGGGGGTTACCCCGAGGTGTGGCTCGAGTGGATGGACCACGAGCCCTTGGATGTGTGCAAGAGGTGGAGGTTGCAGGGTCTCCGCCTTGGTGTGTCAAGCCTCCACATCTAGAGGTTCGAAGAGGTGAAAGAGTAGGGGGGGTTGCCTTGCGATGAACCTCAGAAGAGACGACAACTTGCTTGCATCTAGTGAAAGTGGTTAGAGCAGCCTTCTGGCGTGCCCCAACAATATGATCGACACGAGACTTGTCAGTAGCAAGGTGCGTGCTATGTGCAGTGGCAGACGTGCCACCGATGCATGGGGCCTTGGTGGAGGGTCCACCAAGGCGAGGAAGCGAGGAGTCGGGCACTTTTAAGTCCCCTCTCTCACCGACCTATGCAAGAACCTGGGAGCCGGACTATGAGTCGCAATTCAGAAGAAAGTAGGAAAGGAAGCCTGAGCAGTTCGCTTCCCAAAGACAGTCACGAGTGCGGGGATACAGAAGTCCCCAACTCGGATGAATGGGTAGAACAACCTAGGTGACATAGAAATTAATGTAGAAAGTAAAAGAGGACACATGTCAAATAAGATCGAAGCGACTAAGGGGTAATAAGTCCCTCGTGGAGTAGCCAAGTTGGCTAGGTGCCTCGATCTCGCCTTCCAGATCTAGGTGGTCTGGTGGTACGTATCTTGGGTTTCTGGTGAACCCGGGATTTGAAATCGCTCTCTCGGAACCTAGCTCACGAGCAAGAGCAAGTATACCAACCAATGAGAGAGGAATTTAAGGTGGGCTCGAGAATTACTCAGGCTAGCTCATGTGGGTGCCCTTTTAGATCACGATGAAAGCCCCCCAGCTGGTTTAGCTGGTTCAGAATTACCTCCCTTGACCTGCAATCCTATTCTTTTCTACAGAACACTTCCATGGTTAATTGGCCAGACAAGTGGGTCGAAGGGACCCACCGTTGTCTTAGGGCAATGCATTCTCATATGAGGGAATGATGAAACAGAAGGCTTCTAATAAAGAGTGAAAAGAGAAGAAAACTTGACAAAGGGATGAGACTAGCATGATGGCCGAAAAGCAACCGACTCAAAGTGGTAGTAAGATGGGCATGGTTCTCAACACTAGAATGACATCAATACTACTTTAAACTGAGATCGATATGGCAGCACTAGGCTAAGTCTACCCTCAATCAAGGAAGGAGAGAAAAGAATGATGAGAAGGAAAGAAAGCGAGACGGCGGAAGGGGAAAGACCCACACAGCACTGGGTATCGTCGTTGGCATCATGAGAAGACGTCGCGTCGCTTGCGAGTGGCGATGGCTTCTAGTGAGGCTCACGATGGTAGCTTCCCATGAGGCACACGATGCTAGTAATGGAATACGAGAGGAAGCCCGCGGACAGCAATGAATGTCACCATTGGCAATGCGAGGAAGCAACATGTCCCTTACAGATGGCGATGACTCCTAACAAGGCGCACGCCAATAACTTCCGTGAGGTGCACAACAATTGGCACAAAAGAGGGACGGAAGAAGCTTGCACGCGACAACGGGTATTGCTGCCACCCCTTTGCAAACGACGATGGACATCACCACCTACAATAGTTTAGCATCAAGAAGAGGCCCCCACAAATGGCAATAGGCTTCGCTGCTCGCATTCCTCACTAAGACGTTGAGGGTACGTCCGCGGATGGTGATGAGCAGCGCCGTCTGCAAGTATTACCAAAAGGTAGAGGCGAAGACATAGGGGAGGAGAGCTCGAGCATGACGCTGCTATTGCCATGCGTGACCTGTGATATCACCAATGAGGCATGCACAGTACTGCCACTACCATTCATGGCCTCTGAGGAAAACTCTGGCAGAGGGGAGGAAGAAAAGAGAAGAGAAGAGAGAGAAAGAAGAAAAGAAAAGGAAGAGAGAAATTTTACCTCAAACTTAGGGGTATCGGTCCAAAAGTTTCTCTCACCTTATTCTCTCTCTCAAATGTGACCCAACAATGAGAAGAAAGAGAAACTGTATTAAGTAAAAACTCTCTCTTTTGTGAAAGGTTCAGTTCTCTGGTGCGTACAATGAAGGTATGTATATATAGAATGATCAAAAGTAACCCTAATTTCTGAAAATTAAAATTAAAATGATTTAAAAGAAATTAGAAAATAGGGTGTAAAATGACAGATTTGCCCCGTCTTAATAATTCGTGGAATTCCAGAACAGTCTTTGCGTTACCCTAGAACTTGCGTGATCTTGCATGGATGATCCGGGGTCATTCTGATGTCTGATTGATCGAAAGATGATTGTTTTATTGTAGGGCTCGACATGGCGATCGATTTGATACCAACTTCAAGCGATGGATCATGTTTTTAGTTCACGATCATGTAACATGAAATTTGAATGGATCTTGAAACTTTTGATCGATTGTATGCTCGTTCCTTCATGTTTTTTAGTGATTTCTTCGCCAGATCACACTGAGCATGTTGTTACAATCGTGAGGCAACAAACGCAGCTCGATTTCGTGCCTGAACAAAGATTTTGAAACTTTAAAATTTTTGTCAGAATCTGGAATTTCAGCGACATAATTTACAGTGGCTTCGATGGCTCCGGGTAAGTAATCTGACCATTCATCATGTACGGGGTTCGGGTCAGAGATGGCTCGTAACCTTACACACATGATGAAAGATCGGGCTCGCGAGCGACGTGATTCGGCCACTAGAGCGAGGCACGATGCTGCTGAATTTCCTGCACTTTCTTCACAGATTAGCAACTTCTCTCTAGCTTTTCTTCGTGCTCGGGCATCGTCACGGGGCGTGCCATATATCGAATTACTGGTCTTGATGCGACGAACATGCCCACCAAATTTGAACGCAATCCGAATTGAGACGGGTGAGATATGAGCATCGAAATCACTGCTCGTGATTGTCCCTTCAATAGTGTAGAGTTGTACAGTGGTCGCACGGGAATAGCATGCAGCTCCTCCTATTACGTCTTCCTGGAGTGTCCGTTTGAGTTAAAATTTGAGCCTTGGAGGATTCAACCGTGTCAGATCCAATGGAAGTGGTCCCACAGAAAATTGAGACACCGAGAATGTAGCTCTAGTTATAGGGTCTGTTTCAGGGTGATAAAGGCCTATTTTGCCGGATCAGTTTCTTAGTCTGCACTGCCTTATACATGTCAGAATGTAACAAAACTTGGCAGGAGACTTTTGAGAGACCTCATGAAGATCTTGCCCAATTCTGGGGCTATTCTGAGACTATCAAGATTTCCATTATTTGATAGGCTTTTATTGTGCGGGGGCTCCATGATGATGAAAAATATCTTCCAACAGACATGACCAAAAGGTTGTGGGTAAAAGAGCCCCAAATAAAAAAGAAGTTGGTGAAAAACATCTCTACGGCACCGCTTCCCAAGTTCAAGTGAAAATCCACAAAGGACGCTTGGACCAATAAACAGGTTGATGTAGCACTCGCCTCAACGGGCAGCGTCAGCCCACATTCAAAGAAAAAAATCCCTCGTATAACAATACCAAGATCCAAAAATCTGAGATTCAAGGAAAAGATTGCAACAACCTGAGTCCATTACAAAAAGGACTTGAAAGGCAGAAGACTCACCAAGAAGGCAAGACAAGTCTCATGAAGAAGAGCATCATTCCGAGGAGGTTACTAAATGCACTCCAAAGATGCCAAAGACGGCACAAGAAGGCTAAGTCAACCATGACTTTGGACCTGTTACGCGAAACTGCGAATAGTGGGTATGGGTTGTACCCAAAGCCGATCACCTCGATAAACTGAGGTACCCTACCCGCCAAGGAATAATTGGTGCACGATGCAAAAGAGCACCGACGAAAGGCTCTTCAGCAGACCACCTAGAACAAGAACAACGAAAGCAAGTAAGACAAGCCAAAGATGCTTCTCTAGAGTAGGGTGATGCCAACCATGGCCACCTCGATAAACTGAGGAACTCTGGTCGACAAGGTAAGAAACTGACAAAGCTAGGCAAAAACCTACCCACAGCAACAAGGTGATGTCAACCATTGCTGCGTCGATAAACTGAGGTACCCTGCTTGTCAAAGCAAACCTGACACAACAGCAAACATTGCCAACCAAAGGCTCTTTGGTTGTTAATCGAAAAAGAAATAAACCTAGAGCAAATGGGAACAATGCCCTTCACCATGGCACTCAATTGCTAGATAGGCCTGATTCTGACTAACGAGGTCCGCAACAAATCCTCAGCTTCAAAATCACAAACAGTCCCTTGAGGGTGAGGACTTCGACATGATCCCTCAAAAAAGTCTCTTCTCCCCCTAAAATCTCCATGTTTGGACTTGTACATTGCATCCAAATGTCTGAGAATCCTTGTTGCAGCATTACGTGAATCTCCTCGACGTTCATGTGATCCTATGATTAGGAAGAAACAAAGTAATAAAGCCAAAAGAAATTTTCTGAATGTTGCCCTTCTCCCTTCTCTCGAAGCACAACATTCGGCAGGACAAGCTGTTTGAACACATTTTTCCGCACCTTGGTCCCTGATGCAGAATAAAGAGGAAGCAAGTCAATAAAGCATCAACATACAGGGAAAATTTTGACAGTCTCATAATGGCCTCAAAACTAGCCAAGATCTTCACAAGCACTTCAAAAGGCCACCTGACAAGTTTCATTGCGATAAAACATATCTAAGGTAGTGACCACAAAGAAACAATTTCGGCAAAGTCGTCCTCTAACACCCTGAAATTGACCCCGTAATTAGATTTATATTTTTGATACGTCAAATAGCTGTAGGGTCACCCCCATTAGATCCAACACATTCAAAAACCCCTATGGGTCAAGTTTCGACTTAATCGGACACTTCAGGACAAAGTAATGGGTAAAATACCAAAAAGGGGTAGGCCGCACACTATTCTCGTGTGGCCACCCTGCACCAAAACACTATTAAAGGTGGATGTTTTAACAATCACGGGCGTGATTTTAGGGATTATATCTCACTTTTTCAAAGTCGGATCGTCCTCAAGTTTTGTGAGCGTGTTCGTCTCATTAAGACGAACGTTTCGATATGTGGTATGCCCCGTAACGATACCCGAGCAAGGAGAAAAACTAGAAAGAAGTTGTTGATCTGTGAAGAAAATTGCAGATAAATCAACAACAGCATGCCTCATTCGAGCCACCAAATCATGACGCTCGCATACCAAATCATGACACTCACGGAGGCGTCGAAGTTGCTGTAAATTCTGGCCGACGGATTTCTAGATTGCAATCAAAAACTTAAGACGACGAAATCTTCGTTTGGACACGAAACCAAGTTGTGTTTATTGTGATCGTGACGGCATGCTCAGTGTGATTCAGCGAGAAACTGAAGAAAAACATCAAGAAACGAGCATACTATTGATCCAAAGTTTTCAAGATTCAAGTAAATTTCAAGTCTCATGATCATGGCTTAAAAACATGATTCATGGCTCGAAGTTGGTATCAAATCGATCACCATGCCAACCCCTACGAGAAAACAATTATCTTTCAATCAAACAGGCATCAGAGCAACCCCGGATCAGTCATGGAAGATCACGTACGTTCTCGGGCAGCAGCAGGTACTGTTTTTGAATTCCACACATTGTTAAGCAAGGGCAAAATTGTCCTTTTGGACCCATTTTTTAATTTTTTTTTAATTCAATTAAATTGTAATTATCTTCAATTTTAGGTAGTTTTTGGATATCCACCCATTCTATATAAACATGCAAAGCCTAATTGTAAAAAGACCCTTAGGTTCATTCTTCAATCATTCAATAAAGTTTTCATTTCTTGCTTAAGCTTGTGGCTGCGTATTGGAGAGAGAGAGAGAGAGGAGAGAGAAGAAAAGGGTCGGTTCCCCTCGTTAAGGTAACTTTCTCTCTCCTTCTCTTTTCTCTCTTTCTCTTTCCTTCTCTTTCTCTCTCATCTCTATCTCTCTCTTTCTCTCTCATTTCTCACTTTCTCTTTTCTCTCTCATCTTTATCTCTTTCTCTCTCTTCCTCCTCTTGTCTATCATGTCTCTCTCTCCCTATTCCTCTTTCTTTCTCCATTCACGCATGGGGGACCTATCGTCTTGTGTGATGCCTTCCTGCTCATGAGATATGAATAGTAAGTCGGGCCTTAGCCCGAGTGGCGGGCTGAGCCTTTATCAAAATTCTCTCTTTTCTCTTTTGTCACAAACGAGACAAGCTTATCGCCGCCTATGTTTTCTCTCTCTTTCTCTCTCTATCACAGACTGCGCAAGCTTATTGCCACCTGCATTTTCTCTTTCTTTTCTTCTCTTCTGTCACAGCTGGCACAAGCTTAGCGTCACCTGTGTTTTCCATCCTTGTTCTTATATCATAGATGGCGGAAGCCTATCGCCACCTATGTTATTTCCCTCTCCTCTTTCGTCTAACATAGCTGGTGCAAGCCTATTACTGCATGTGTTCCTTCTCTCTCTCTTTTATCACAAACAACGTAAGCACATCACCACTTGTGTTCTTTCTCTCTGTTCTCTCCTTATGTCATGGCCGGGGGAGGACCATCGCCGCCTGAGTTTCATCTACTTCTTTCTCATGTCACAGCCGGTGGAAGCATGTTGCCGCATGTGTTTCCTCCTCATTCTTCTTCCTCACGTCATAATCGACGGAAGCCATTGTCATCAGAGTCTTCTCTCTCCCCATCTCATTGTCGTTTGTGTTCCTTCTCCCTTCCTTCCCTTCTCTCTCTTCTTATTCTCTCATTGTTTTCTCTCCTACTCTCTTCTTCTTCTATTTTCTCTTCTTTTCTTCTTCTTCTTCTCTTCTCTCTATCTTCATGTTTTTCTTCTTTCTTTCTCTTACCCTTTTGTTTGACCAAGAGAGGTCGAGACTAGCCTTCCATGGTTGTCTTATCATTTAGCTGTATTGTCGTTGTGCCAGGCAGAGTTAATGTGCCCACTTTATCGCCAAGACAGACTAGCCATTGTGTTTAGCCAGTCAGTATTGGTACTGTCGTCTAGTAGTAATTCTGTTGAGCGAGTTTGAATTATCGAACCCGTTTTACTCTCATGCCCAGTAAATTACTTGCTAGTTTAGTCACTATGTCAGTCTCACCGTCTGGTCAAATTCTTCTAAGCTCAATCTTTCTTCTCTCATTCTTCTCTTCCTCCTTTTGAATATGCACGTCCGTGTACATTCCCGAAAGGCAAGGTGGGGTCTCTCGGCCCACTTGTCTTGTAACATTTTCCATGTGTTTGTGATTGCAAAAATAGGAGAATATAGGCCAAGGGAGTCGATTCCGGACCAGTTTTACGACTGGGGGTCTTTCTTCGTGATCTAAGAGGGCTCCTACGTGAGCCAGCCCCAGTAAGTCCCGAACCCACTCTAAATTCCTCTCTCATCAGTCGATATACCTGCCCTTGTTTTTTAGCAAGGTTCCAGAGAAAACCATCTCAAAGTCCCGAGTTCCCTTGAAACCCGAAACACATGCCCCTTGATCATCCAAATCCAAAGGGCGAGATCGAGGCAGCTAACCAGTTGGGTGAGAGATTTGAGCCATCCATCTCTTTGATCCACCATCAAGATTCAAAGAGATGAGCTAGAGGCTTATCCTCTCTTTCGTAGATATATTCCCATCAAATCATTAATCAAGGAAGGATATATCTTACTTTCTAGTTTAGTATATCCCATTTTTTGTTTCTTGGATCAATCAATCTTGAATCAAAGATTTATGAAATATTTTAAATATTCAACCTTATCATGTAAGTTGGCTATACCCAAAAGATCAGCAAACAAACAAGGGATAAACATTCTTCACAAGAAGAATACGTGAATGGCTGTGGCGTGCCACCCTTTTGGTGCCACGTGTGGGCCCCACCTATTCCACATGTTTTTAAATTTGGAACCCTATATTTTATGGAGGTCCCATCTATTTTTAGAAAATATTATATTTCATATTTAGAATTTTAAAATCTTATATTTTATTTAAAACATTGAAATTTTGATTTTTCTTAATTTACAAAACCAAATGACAAAAATAAAATATCAAAAGATTCACAAAAATTTAAATAAACATTCTAAAAATCATAGATCATAAAATTAATTAAAACTAATTAATTTTGATGGGAATCGGATCTGCTAGATCTATGAATTTATCAATATACGAGAGCACTCCATTTTCAACTGCGGACCATGATCCACCTAGCTTTCTCAAACTGACCCAACAGTTCCCATGACCCACAGTCCACGGTAGGGGCTCATGAATGGACTACCAAAGTTAGCCAATACACTAGGGAACGCAATCCTAGTTTATGGATTTTAGGTTCTCCCCTAAAGATAAAAAATCATGGTTCTCTTGACCATGATGCAACCATGACTCTATGGTGCATAGGAGTAATCTCTCGCACATGTACACGCTTCACCCTCATTGGCGAATCTCAAAACAGCGATCTATGTACATGCCATGTGATGATATAACGATAAGGTTTTAGCCCTATCTCTAGAGGCTATTCATCGCACACAAAGGCCATACAATCCGCCGTCTCTCATCTAGGCATACTCCGACCTTATCAAGGGCTAATCCTCTAAATCCTTCTCGATAGATCCCTATGCTCAGGCACCTTGGGTTTTACCAAACTCTGCTGGCCTAGCACGTCGAGCCTAGTCCAAGTATCGACAAATTACATTTGCTTAGTATGGTCTACAAGAGGACCACACTCCCACTGCGTTTATGCTCATAAAAGCTCTCATAAGGCCTTTAAAGGCCACATAAACCCAACATGTTCAACTTTAACAGTAGCTCTGTCTTAGTTCGCCTCCCCACCACTGATACAATTTGCACTCTCCTACAGAACAGTGGCATCCTTCAAGCCTTATTGTCCATCATCGGCACTGTCGGCGAGGTTCTTTATTTAGTTTTGGGCAATTTTTGTTTTGTTCCTCGATTCCAAACTTTGCTCAAATGTGGTTTTCCCACGTACCTAGAATTATGCAATCTTTCCCTTAGGTGCAGACCTTCAGACCTTTTGTGTAAGATTTTGGCATGCATATTCTCATGTGTAATATGTTTTGGGGTTAGTAGTGTGCTCTCTTCAAGTCGTCAAATCTTTTTTTTTTTCTTTGATTTTGTTTTTAAAGCAATTTGGAGAATAAGGGAAGCCCGTCTGGTGAAGCTGTTTGGCATTGTACTTGTTTGTTGCTGTAAGTTGTCCTTGTGTTGTTTACTTCTTGAAATAAAACCTTTATTTGGGATACGCTGCTCTTTGTAGTATTTGTGTGCACCATTTACATTTGGTACAAGAACGTCACGATCACTTTATCCATTGGTTATGAAATAGAAATAAAATAAGTTAGAAATATATGATAATAGTCGATAAATTTTGTTATGGACTTTGTATCCCACAAATGTCACATCCCCAGCCATTTAATTTACATCCAATGATCACACAATGTGTCTGTTGAAGGAACGATAGAAAATAAAAGTCTAGACTAGTTTGCCAAGGATTTTTGTGACAGAGTCTAAAGATTCTAACCCTTGACCAACCTAACCCAGACTGATATATCTACCACCATACCGAAGCCAAAGAGGCTATCTGAATATGCTTTGTCGGTGATCATGGAGAAGCAAATTCAATGCACTGTGGAAAGGAAACAAAACATGAGAAATACACATTCACAGTGCAAGAATTCCAACATGCACTATTAAAAGTTATAATTTCACAAATATATATAAACAAGTATACAAAGACATTATTTACTTTTGTTACTAGAAGATCACTATCACTCTTTCCCCTTAGTTTTCAAATCGAGTGGTTGTAAGAGTCTCGTTTACTGAACTTACAGTTCAAAAAAAAAAAAATTTGTTGAACTTCATGACACTCCTCGAGCTACCTAATTTGACATCTAATGATTAGAAGTACTCCTTGTACAAAATACAAATAAAATACAAATGATCTCATAGTATACAATTCCTATATCATACACATAAGTTTTATATTTGTTACCAATGCTCGTCATCAAACCGAAACAATAGTTTCTTTGCATATAGATCCGGTAGTAACACGTTGGATCTCTTTCGTTTTTGGCATCAAAGGTGTAATATCAACAACTCGAGTAACACCAAAATGAATAAATTTGTAAAATGAAGTTGAGTTTGATAGTGTAAAATGATATATGTATCCTTTCAGGTGTGGGAAATCAACAAGTTAACACACCAAAAAAAGAAAAAAAAAAGGGGTTCGGGGAATCCTGATAGCAGGTTTTTGTTTGTCATATCTTAACTAAGATATTGATTGTGATGAAATTAAGGCCTTTGATTGAGATTGGATAACGGAATTACGGCTGTTGATTGGCGATGAACTATATGAAAGTTCATTCAGGCGTCTTTCTCCCTAAACTCATTAGAAGCAATATTCTAGTATGCAGAAAAGTCATATTTGAACACTTTTCTCTTTAGTAATTTAACTTTCCCTCTTTCATTTTGTATGATATTTATGTTCTAGGGGTGGCAATGGGCCAGGTAGCTGGTTCATCCCCAAAAGACTATGGATTGAGCCACAAAATATTGTCCGAAGGCTTGGCCACCATGGCTTGAGGTCTGGACTTGGCTTGAGCCAAGATAGTTTGGCCTGGCCCAACCCTTCTTTCTTTATATTTTATTTGCTATTTTTTTATGTAGCCCATCATGACCCTGATACGGCTAGGGCTGGGCCTAATACTTTTGGATTCGTAAGACCCGCCCTCAAGGAAACATGGCCAGGCTAGGGTCTGGGCAGGTTTGACCCAGGCACGCCCGTTGTCAGCCCTATATCTACTTTATTCGGCAAGTAATAGGTATCTGTTTAACTCACTCATGGGTAACTCTATGCCTCATCAACTAAGGGTACATTCAAAGGATATATTAGAATTGACATCATCGAAAATGATGCTAGCATTTGTTGCCGCAATTTGAGCAGAAAACGATGTTTCTCTTCTCATGCCTTTGAATCCATAGGTACCCATTGAGGACCAACAAACCACCTGCCATCTCTGTATCAGTCACAATGGTGTTAAGTACTGTTTACAACGCAAAATCAAAGAGATCTGCTGATGTAGATCACTCTGATATGACACTTTAAACTTATAAATGAAATGTAAAACAATGATAGAAAAGGTGGGACAAATCGCATTCAGATATGAGGCCAGATCTACCCAGAAACGAATAGATTTTCTCTCAGATCTGTGGCGGAGCCAGCATGATCCAAGATATCAAAAATATCATTTTTAAAGAAAATTAAACAAAACAAATCAAAGTAAAATAAAGCAGTAAGGATATGAAGAAAGAGAGACGGTCGAGAACGATACGAAACTGGGCCAGATGACCCGGGACTCCCGAGCCTTCTGGGGGTCGCCCGTATCAGGACCAGTCCTCTTTTGTCTCACTCTGATCCGGATGTTAGCCAGCAAGTCCCTCCAGAATAGGGTGGTTGTGCCCTATAGATGGTTGTAGGCTCTATCAGGCTTAAGGATTGATGTTCCAGGAGGCTGGGGGTTTCCTGAAGCTATCCCTAGGGTAGCTTATATCTCTCAGGTTTCCATCTCTATCTTCGAGTTTCCCCCTCGTCTCAAACCTCCTCCTGTTTCTCTCTCCTTCCCCCCCAAAATGGTCCCGAAAAGATGCTAAACGGGGGGCCAAATTCGTTGGGAATGATAAGCATGTGTAACAAGGAATTTGGACCCCCTTTTATCATTCCCAACGAATTTGGACCCGCTTTTAGCATATTTTCGGGACCATTTAAGGGGCAACGGATAGATAAATGAGAGGAGGCTTGAGACGATGGGAGAAACCCGAAGATAGAGATAGAAACCTGAGAGATATAAGTTACCCTATGGATAACTTCAAGAAACCCCCAGCCTTCTGGAACTTTAACCCTGTAGCCTGATAGAGCTTAGAACCATCTATAGGGCACAAGCACATTATACTGGAGGGACTTGTTGGCTAATATTCGGATCAGAGAGAGACAAAAAAGGACCGGTCCTGATACGGGCGAGCCCTAGAATGCTCGGGAGTTTCTGGCCATCCGACCCGGTTTGGTATCATACTCGACCCTCTACCTTTTTTCATCTCCTTACTGCTTTATTTTACTTTGAATTTCTTTTATTAATTTTCTTTAAATATCATATTTCTTATATCTTGAATCATGCTAGCTCCGCCACAGATCTAAAAGCAGATCTACTCGTTTCTTGGCAGATCTAGCCTCAGATCTGAATTTGATTTGTCCCACCTTCTCTACTATTTATTTTTATTTCATTTATCAGTTTAAAGTGTCAGATCACAGTGATATACATCTGCAGATCGCTTCGATTTTGTGCGGTACACAATTTGGCACCCACCATTGGCCAAATCAAGTGTAATCCGAGCATCAAAATTTCAAAAACATCAGAATATTTTGAAAATTTTTAGGCATTTTCTAGGTACCATTTTGTGATTTTGCCCAATGCTTCAAGCCAAAATAAAATATTTAAAAATACAACAAAACTATTTTCTGTTAGATTTGCAATCTCCTCCTATCGCTTTCTTTTAATTTATTTTCATCAACAACATATTTATTTGTTGTTTCTCCAAGTTTACAGTAAGATTTTTTTTATTAATATATACAATAAAAACATATAAAAAAATATAAAAAACTAATTTTTTGGCGACAAAGGACGTGCAGCCCAGGTCCAAGGTGACACGCTCTCTGGTTCCCCCCATCGCCTAATTCATAATTTTTTGAAATTTTGCAATCTAGATCCTAGGTCACTTTTGTAACGTTTTCCAAAGTTTCAGAGAAAAATAAAATTTTTAAAAATATCAAAAAAATATTTTTCTTGATATAAGTCAGTTCTATTTGTTGTTCTTCTGTTTCACTTTGTTTTAAATTTATTTCATCAAAAAGTATGATTTTTCGGCTTCTGCAAGTTTCAGTAGTCTTATTTCATCAAGATCAATAATATAAAAAAATAAAAAATAAAAAATAAAAAATATTTGTTTTTGGGAGACACGACTCGTGCCGCCCAACCTATAGGTGCGACAAAACCCATGCTACTCGGGAGACACGGCTCATGCCGCCCTTTCACAGATGTCCTAGAAAATTCCTAGGACCCCACAAGACTGTTCCAGGGACTTTTGACTCCATCTTGACCAAGTTGTGACTTAAAATAATTTTTTAAAAAATATAAAAATATTATTTTGCTTCTAAAAGATAAAAATTTAAAAGAGACAAAAATTTTAAAAAAACAAAAAATATATATATACATTGAGGGCTGCTTTCACCCTCCCTGAACCGTATCCCGTTTGAGTCACCCTCGACTCGGGCCACGCTCGACTTAGGAATGACTGTGCTTGGATTCATTGTTCTGACTATACCTTCTTAGGGGTTGCTTACCCCTCCATCTATACTGTGCTACAAGCGAGTTTCACCTCGAAGCGCGCATCGCTAAGCACGATCAGTGTCGAGCGCCCACTTATTATCTTTCTTTGCATTGTGTGTTTGTATGCTTGAAATTATTTTCATTTGTGTGCTTCTTTACACACTCTAGCACACATCAATGGGGAATCTTAGAAAACCAGAAAACAAATTTTTTGAAAACCCCCAACGACGTGAGGGGAACCTATCATTAAGAGCCGAGGCGGTTGGGATTCGCGTAACTTTAACTGTGAGCGCCCCTCCGTAACCCTTTGCCTCAAAGCAACACCGCGTATAGTAGCATCTGGTGAACATCCTACAATAGGGGGCCAAGACTTATGTGGGGACTTATAGCATTCTAGCCACATTTCAATAGTTAGGAACCCACTCTCAAGCCAAGCCTACCCATAATCAGACTAAGTAAAACTTTTTCATGTGCTTTCTTGCTTATTTCTGATCGGTTAATCTTAGATTCCAGTCCGGACCCGATTTAGGTCCGAGCTGAAGCTTCTGGGTCCAAGTTCAAGCTTATACCCAGCCTAGCCCATATCCGAACCAGATTTCACCTTGGTCCGAATCTAGGCCCCCTCTTGGTCCGAGCCGAAGGCTCGTTCCTAACTCATCTTTGATCCTGTCCAGGTCCACTCTGGTCTGATCATTAAAACTCTTTGGATCTAAGTCCAAGCTTGTACGCTGCCTAGCCCAGGTCCTAACCAGGTTCACACCTAGGTCCGAACCTAGGCCCCCTCTTACTCAAAGCTGAATGCTTCTTCTTGGCTCATCTTTGACCCATTCTAGGTCCACACCTGGTCTGATCACTAAAACTTTCTGGATCCAAGTCCAGGCTTGTACCAAGCCTAGCCCAGGTCAGAACCGGGTTCACACCTAAGTCCGAACCTAGGCCCCCTCTTTATCAGAGCCGAAGGCTCATTCCTAATTCAATCTTGATCTAGTCCGGGTCCAAATTCGGTATGTGTTTCAAAACCCTCTATGTCCAAGCCTAAGCTTGCACTTAGCTCAGTCCAGGTCTGAACCAGGTTCACACCTAGGTCCGAACCTAGACCCACTCTTGGTCCGAGCCGAGACTCACACCCATCTAGTCGAGATCTTAGTCTAGGTTTTATCATATGTCTATGCTTAGAATTGCCTCTAGAGCTAGACAAGGCTTACCCTAGTTCAGGGTTTGAACCAAAACCCATTGAGTTTAACAAGGCTAGGTTCTAATCTAGTCTTAGCCCAGGTCTTAGTTAAATTTTTGCCCCTAGAATCGGTTTAAGTCTACCGTAAGCCGTCGTGTATAGCTCGTATATAAGTCTAGATTCTAGAACCTAGGCAAAGAGAGTCACCATGTCGGTTACTCAAGACGACCATGATGATTGCTCCACAACTGACTATAAACCAAACCTTCCAAAACCAACGAACCAATATGTTGCAATCCCTTGGAACAATCAACAGACCTCAGGCCAATCCATTATCTAACGCCCAGGTCTTCAGTTGGTGGCAGAATCCCAAGGGTCCACTTCTAGTCCCGAAATCGGTGTGATCTGCAAAGCTTATTCAGCCTGAAAAATTCTGAATAGTCAAGGTGTTCGATTAGGCGTCGTCCTACAAGGGAATTTAGGTAGCAAAAGTAGAAGTCGAGTGAGGGAAGAAATTCATGCAACATCTAATGCCAATTCCCCCAACTGGAATCGAGATAACTCTAGGGTACAACGGTCTCAAGGCCAAGAGCCACCTAGGTCTAGGGGATCCAACCCTACCTCGAGACGTTGTGGTACAGCTCATGATGTCTTGAACACTGTATGAGGCAGCGGTGTCGACCCAAGCGGACCCCTAGGCAAGACATGTGTCCAAGTGGCTCTCAAAAGTCTAGTTGACCTAGGATACATTGTTCATGCCCCAACTTATGAGTCAATGCCAAACCAACTTAGTGGTATAGGTCAACCATTAACTCAACCGAGTCAGCCAATTCTTCAATCGGTTCCTCTGGTTCATTCAGTCAAACAAACAATGCAATTTTTACGACCAATGGCAACACCCATGGGTCAGTATGCCCCTCAAGTGCAAGTGTATCAAACCACCTCGGTGACTATGACTCATCAATCTCAGGCCCAAGCAGGCCAACATCTTCCCCAAGTCTCGACTCATCAATCTATGCGTGGGAACCCACCAACTGGTGGGCCTACTCTCATGCCGAATACCCAACAAGAAGGCACGTTAAAAGCGATACAAGATATGCTTGTAAGGATGGGTATGCATGAAATCCTACCCCAAAAGGCCTATGTTCATGAAACCCTTGGAGGCATGGAAGACCTTCCCCTGGGTTTGTCATCCCAGAGTTAAAAAAAAAATTCAATGGGAAGAGTGACCCAGATATTCACGTCAACGTGTATTTCCTCTCCGTTCAAACCTTACGAGACAAGCCTAACCAGTTGAAGGCCCGGTTTTCACAAACTTTGACCAATGAGGCATTAAACTGGAATCACAGAATAATGACTGCTCAACCACACATAACTCCAGACGAAATGTTCAACCAGTTCATCTCTCATTACCGTGGGTTGACACTAAGATCTCTTTCCCTGGGTGAGCTCAGTGCAACCAAACAAAACCCAAGAGAATCCTTCGAGGATTTTATCGGTCGATTCCTCAAGGCGGCGATGCAGGTTATTGAATGTCCACTCATGAACCCAGTTAAAATTTCCATGGCCGTAGAAAATGCAGTTCCTAAATACTGGACCTTCTTTAGCCAGGGACTTATCCCCCACTCTTACGACTCCATGATCGAGCGGGTGGCCCAACATGAAAGGGCAAGAGGGACACCCCTCAGTACTGGGCTCGATAACAAACCCATCACGACTCCCCAGAATAAAAATGAGAGCAACGACAAGGGGAAAGCTTCTGGTCAGGTTAATGAAATTTTTGGTAATAGGCTGGCTTAGGGTTTATCCACTCAGCACAATAATAGGAATCAAAATCGAAAGGGTCAACCTAGAGCTAACATTCAAAATAACAATCCAAGGTGAGAGGAGAACGTCACTCCTCTCAAGGACCAGTTAGAAAAAGTGTTGGAGTTACTCTTAAAGAATAACATTGTTCAACTCCCGCCACCATTTGAACCACCATTTGAGGTTAAGGATAAGAACAGATGGTGCAAGTGGCATAAAAACCATGCCCATGATACCCAAAACTATTTCTACGTGAAATGGGTGATTCAAGGGTTGATTAATAGGGGCGACATCACTGTCGGACCTAGAAATCAACCTGTTAAATAACCTAATCAAAAGATGGGTATCTTCACAAACCCTCTCCTCAAAAATACGGCCACAACGACCGAAAAATAGGAGCTCAGAGGAGCATGTTATCATTCACATGATTGAAAACAAAGACGAAGAAGACGATCTCAACCAATTCATATCATCTCTAAGAAGTTGAAGAAGATCTTTTGAGTCTTCTTAAAGGAAATTCTCCATCCTCGAACTCTGATGATCCTCTTAAGTGTGACCAGTATGACGAAGATGATGCCCTCAAGATTGATGTGGTCAAAGCTGATGAAAAGGGATCATCTTCCAAACAAGGGGCCAATGCCTCGAGGTATCCCATTACTCTCGCTAGGGCTGACCCTATCGAGTTCAGGCTGATGAAGTTGATTCCTTAACTTGAAGAGGTCTAGTGTTCAAACGCATCTAATTGATGGCAGACACTCTTGATGAGAGAATGGGAGCCACTTCAACAGTGAAACCACCAGCAAGGGTTGCAGATCATGAACCTAATAAAAGAACTCAAGGATCCGCAACCACCTATGATCTACCGACTCATCTCGAGAAGATCTAGGCTCAAATCTCCATCTTGGAGCTGCTTACAAATTCGCCTGCACATCGAGTGCAAATTGAAATGGTTCTTGCTAAGACCCACATCCCGAGCAGCACATAACTGGATGAGTTGTGCAGGATGATCAACCAATTAATGGCACCAACGTCAATCATATTCACAGACGAGGACATCCTGGCTAATGTCAATCACTTTCACGTCTAGCCTCTTCATATCACTATTTTAATGAAAGGATGTGAGATAAGGAGAGTGCTGGTTGATAATAGGGCATCCTTGAATATATGCCTTATGAAAATGTTGAACTAGATAGGCAAAAGCCCAGATGACTTCAAACCGTGTCAGTTAACCATCACTGCATATGATGGGACAAAGAGGCAGGCAGAGGGCATATTACCTCTCACACTCACGATCGGCCCCACCATTCAACCGGTAAAGTTTTAAGTCTTGGACATAAAACCTTCTTTCAACATGCTGCTAGGAAGACCCAAGCTCCATGAAACGTCGTGGTCACCTCCACGCTACATCAATGCCAAAAATTTCCAACCAAAAATGGCGATGCAAAGGTTTGTGCTGAGCCCCTTTCCTTGTTAATCCTAGCACACATAGCAAAAAGCTAGCCATAGGGCAAGCTTAGAGAAATCCCGCTCGCTTCCTTCGAGCAAGCTCATTGTGCCACTTTACACCTACCAGCGACCGCGTTCCTCAAATTTTAGAAACTTTTGTATCGATGGAGGAGATTATCCAATGGCAACATCGATACAGCTTTGGGTCCCTCGAAGCCTAGCACATGCTCCTCTCCTAAGGCTTCCAACCAGGCCAAGAGCAAGGCATAAAGGAAGCGATTTCTGCATCATCTGAAGCTAAAACCGGAAAACAGGATTGAAGAGGGCTCGGGTGTACTCTCACCCTATTTCAAAGCCGAATAAAGCCTTTAAGCTCTGAGTGCTTCATATCAAGGGGCATTCAAAACCTCGACCCTCTCGATGCCCGTCCTCCAAAACAGCCAAAAGTGATCCTCGAATCCCCAACAGGGGATAGTCCCTCTTCCACATCTTAGCACACACAAGGACTAAGAATTGAAGACCTATTTGCTGACCTGGATCTGGAGGAGGTGTGCACAGTTGGCTCTAACACAGCCAAGGGTGCTCATCCACTAACACCAACCCAAGGACGGAATTGGTCGATCACTCCTTTTTCTTGAGAATCATTGGAAGCATACCAGCGACACCTTCAAGTCCCGGTGCTAAAAAACGGAGGGGCACGGGGTGGCCATCTAACCACCATGCGCGCCCGGTCCCCAACATTTCTCTCTCGAGTCCCATACGGGACACCTTTTCCAATATTTAAAAAACCGGTGAAAATTCAAAACATGATAAAGTTGATAGTAATGAAAAAGAATTTTCCAAAATGGAAAATGCTCAAGATAACCCAATAACGGTGCATAATACCCAAGATGATGAATTGGACAACCAAGATGAAGATCAAGAGAGTTAAGAGTCGGAAGAAATCTCTCAACCTGAGGAACTTACTTCTAATGTTGAGCAATTCAAGAAGAGGCTCGATGGTGAACCAACGGCTATCATCAAAGTGACGATTGACATAAACCTAGGAACTGAGAAGGACCCAAGGTTAACTGAGATTGGAACCTCCTTATCTTTTGAGGAGAGGGAAAATGTGATTTCCTTTCTCAAGGAATATCGTGATGTCTTTGCCTTGTCATACAATGATATGCCAGGGCTAGATCCCACATTAGTACAACATCACCTAATGTTCAACGAAGGGGCGAAGCTTGTAAGGCAGAAACTTCGACGTCAAGTACCCACCTCGAGCTCAAAATCAAAGAATAAATCGACAAACTGCTCAAGGCAAGGTCCATTACTCCCATCGACTCTTCAGAATGGTTGGCCAAAAAAGTGGTCGTACCCAAGAAAGACGGGAGGATCCGAGTGTGTGTCGATTATAGAGACCTCAAAAAGGCATGTTCCAAAAAAAAATTTCCATTACCAAACATAGATGCCTTGGTCACGAGATGTTGTCATTCATGGACGGCTTCTCGGGTTACAACCAAATCCTCATGACAGAAGAAGACCAAACCAAGACATCAGTCATAACGCAATAGGGAACCTACTGTTACAAAGTCATGCACTTCGGTCTCAAAAACTTAGGAGCAACTTATCAACGGGCAATGACTAGCATCTTCCACAATCGAATGCATACCATTATGAAAGACTATGTCGATGACATTCTGGTCAAGTAAACGACCAGGTTTGATCATCTCACCAACCTGAGAACCATTTTTGAGAGACTCGGAAACATCAACTCAAAGTCAATCCACAAAAATGTGTCTTTGGAGTTGAATCCGACAAATTACTAAGCTTTTAGTGAGCCAAAGAGGCATCGAGGTGGACCCATCCAAAATACGAGCCATCACTAAAATGTTTCCTCCCGGGAACATTAGAGAAATCTGTGGGCTTCAAGACCGCATACAAGCCATAAGGCGTTTTATTTCACAACTGGCAGATAAGTGTGCACCATTCAATAGACTCCTTAAGAAGGACACCTCATTTATATGGGACAATGAATGCCAAGAAGCTTTCAATCAAATCAAGGAGTACCTCACCAAGCCTACAAGTCCTCCTAGTCTAGATAAACCCATGTTCCTATACATTTCAATGAAAGATAAGACCATGGGGGTAATGTTAGGACAATATAACGACCATGGAAAAGAACAAGTGATATACTATATCAGCAAGACCATGGTCAATTATGAGACAGGATACACGGATGTGGAGAAATAGTGCTTAACACTTGTGTGGGCCATGCAAAAACTAAGACATTATGTCTTATCTCATTCTGTCAGGCTCATATCAAACATTGACCCACTCAAGTACCTATTGGAGAGGTCAGTCCTCAATGGACGTTTAGCGAAGTGGAGAATGCTATTGAGCAAGTTCAAGATCGAATATGTCACCATAAAGTCAGTCAAAGGACAAGCCATTGCTGATCACTTAGCTGAACACGCACTGCCAGATAACATTCTCGTTAACACGAATCTCCCTGATGAGAACCTCTTCACAATTAAGGACTCAATTTGGGAGCTATACTTCAACGGTGCAAAGAATGAGTACAGGTCAGATGTATGAGTTATACTATGTTCCCTTGAGAAGATTTTAATGCCAACAGCCATCAGGTTGAATTTCCCATGTACCAATAACGTTGCTAAATACGAAGCCTTGATAGCCGGGCTTGAAAATGCCATGGGAACGAAAATCCAGGAAATACGAGTAATTGGTGACTCCTTACTTGTCATAAATCAAGTTCATGAGATTTGGAGGGTGAAAGAAGAAAATCTCAAACCCTATAAAGAAAATGTGGAAAAGATGATTCCATATTTTAAGAAAATCACCTTTTAGCATGTAACTAGGGAAAATAATTGGTTTGCTGACACCCTTGCAACCCTTGCTTTAATAGTGGATATTCCTCTAGAAATTACCACGCTGCAATTCGACATCAGGAACAAACATGACCCTTCCCCACCAAGGAATGAAAAGGAAATAGAGCAAGAAAATGACAACGATGGGGAACTATCTCTCATGGCTTCAGATGCGCTTGCTAAGGTAAAGCCATGATTCTCCGATGTTCTGTCCCTGTTGAAAGATGGGTTGTACCCTAAAGGAGTAACCACAAAGGATAAAGAAGCCATTCGAAGGTTTTCGATGGGATTCTTGGTAAGAGGTGACCCCTGTTCAAGAATCCTTCCATGACATCATTCTACGTGCCTCGATCAGCCAAAAATTGACCAAGTACTAACAGAGTTGCACAATGAAGGAGGTAATTCTGGGGCAGTCGCCTTGGCTCAAAAAATCAGGTGTCAAGGCTATTATTGAACCAGCATGGCTGAAGACTGTTGGAAGATCGTTAAGAGGTGTTTCAAATGTCAACTCTATGGAGACCTCATCCATACACCGTCCGTATCACTTAACTCAACACCACCCGTATGGCCCATTACCATGTGGGGTCTTGATATCATCATAATGATATCACCAAAAGCCTCAAATGACCACTGTTTTTTATTAACAGTTACAGAATACTTCACAACATGGGTAGGGGCAGCATCATTTGTTAAAATTGATGGCCAACGCGTAACCCGTTTCATAAAGAACAATATCGTATTCAGATTTGGTGTTCCTAAGTCAATCATCATTAACAATGGATCCTATCTCATAAATGAAAAGGTCACTAATGTGTGCAAAAGGTTTGGGATAATACAAAAATTCTCTACACCTTACTACCCTCAAGGAAACAGACAAGCATAAGCCACAAATAGAAGACTTCGCATAATCTTAGACAAAATGATAGAAGGCGGGAAAGATTGGTACGAAAAGCTAAATGACATCCTGTGGGCCTAAAGGACAATCGAGAAGACCCCTACTGGCATGACCACATTTTTATTAGTGTATGGTATGGAAGCAGTGCTATCCATCGAAGTTGAGATATCATCTCTCCGAATCCTTATTCATAAAATTCAAATGAGGAATAAAAGGTTGAAGCACGAATCCCTGCCCTCATTAATTGGGATGAAAAACGACTACGAGCAACATAGAATATCGTTGCTTACCAGCATAGAACCAAGAGGGCATGCCAAAGAAAGGTTGTTCCTCGACAATTCAGAGAAGGAGACATGGTACTCATGAAAATCTTCCACACTCCTGCAAATCCACACCCTTTAGGCAAGTTCAAACCTAATTGGGAGGGGCCATTTGTGGTTACCCGAGTGCATGGAGGCAATTCTTATAAGGTAAAAAATCAGGAGGGGTACGAACTCAATGACCCCATAATACTACACAAGCAGACCCTGAGGATGAAGACTCCTCCTAAAACCTCGCAAGTTCCCAACAAAACCAACTCAGGCGGTGACATGAATGGAAAACCGAAGTGATTTCGACGAACCCTGGAAAACGTTGAGACCCCTCCAAAATGGAAGCCCGACAAGAATCCGGAGGACTCTTTATGGATTCACAAAGCAAAGGATGAAAGCTCCAAAGGTAAAAGACAGCTTCGTGATTTCTGAGTTCTCACAATCCCATAAGGAAACCCTTTCATCAACTTGGGTAAAACATAATAAAGAAAATAACCACCAAACAGGCCATAGGTGGCAAAACTATAAGGCCCATCGCTTTCAAAAATGTTGTTTCAATTTGATTGTTAAAATCATCTATTTTCAAAAGCTTTCTCCTTTTATAAGGGACTTCCTCCATTACTACAAGAGGCTGAACTGTTAATCACACTGGCCTCGCTCTCGAAGCCAACTATCTATGCTTGTTATGAAGGCTTGAAACTAGCCAGGCACTCCATGGTTGTATGAGTATAACTACCACCTACCACATATCAGAGATGGGTGAACCTCGCTAATGACGATATTGGCGAGTCTGGGAGCAATTTTCTCTCGACTGGATCCCTTGAGGCAAAATGGGGCAAGCTCATCTCTATGTGTGCATTCGAGACAAAACCTACAGCTAGGGAACTGAATGTGTAAAAATTCAGCTTAAAGAGGTATGTGCAAGGAAGGTGTTTTATTTTGTATCATTGATCAATCGCACACATGCAAGTTAAACAAAAAAAAAAAAAAGAAAGGCCCCAACAAGGGTAACAACAATAATAAAGAAAAAGAAAGATCAATCAGAACAAAAAGTAAAATTCCGGTTCTAGTTTCATTAATTGAAATGGGCTTATTACAGGCATTCATGCCATCGAATTTGGTATTGTGACTAAAGTTCCAATTGTCCAAATGGACTTCAACAAAACTACTAAAAATAATGGTGATCGTGAGATCAACCCATTTTAAAAATCTAAAAAAAAAAAAAAAGGTTTTATTTAAAGGGGGCTACACCACTGGTGTCACCCATGATCTTTTTCTTCTTTGTTTTCTTTTGACATACAAAAACAAAAAAAAAAATTATTTGCGGCACATCTTGTGTCGCCCAGCCCTAGGCCGCACATCTCGTGTTGCCCAACCCTGGGCGGCACGAGACGTGTTGTCCAAAACCTCATTTAAAAAATAAAAAATAAAAGATATTGGCGGTATGCCTCATGCGGCCCGTCCGTGTCGCCCAAGCCTGAGCGGCATTAGACGTGCCTCCCAAGACCCTCATTTAAAAAAAAATAAAATTTATTGGCGGCAAGGCTCGTGCCTCTCAGGCACCACGGTCTGTGTCGCCCACATATTTTTTGCCCCGGTCTGATCCCAAGACATTTTAATAATAAAAAATCATCTTTTTTATAAAATGACTTTTTGAAATAAACTGTCTTCAAATGATTTTGAAGCACATTGGTTTCGAACATCCTGTCAAATGCTCCATTGTGGCATGAGGCTAAACTGCCAACCAATTTTAAAAAATAACAAAAAAAAAAAAATGCTCCTCGGTGGCATGAGCCTAAACTGCCAACCAATTTCCCAAAAAATTTCAAAAAAAATTCATAAAAATAAAAACGCTCCGCAGGGGCATGAGCTTAGACTACCAACCAAGTTTCCAAAATTACAAAAAGAAATAAAAAATATAATTCAAAAAATACAAACACTCCTCTGTGCCATGAGCCTAAACTGCTAACCAAAGTCCGATCCAGGGCACAACCACCATGTTTCAATAGAAAAATGTCAAACACGTGCAACGTTAAAGAGCCAAGACAGGGAAAACATCAAACTCGTGCGACATTAATGATCCAAGACAGGAAAAACGTCAAACTCTTGCAACGTTAAAAAGTCGAGATAGGAAAAACATCAAACTCGTGCAATGTTAAAGAGCCGAGACAGGTAACGTCTAGCCCACCCCGTATGACATAAAATGTCGGATGTGTACAGGGCACAACCACCTTGTTCAATGTGTTCAGGGCACAACCACCATGTTCCAACGTCTAGCCCCGTATGACACTAAAGGTCGGGTATATCCAGTTCAATGTCAAACTCATGCAACATAAAAGAGCCGAGACAGGTAATGTCTAGCCCGGTATGGTATAAAATGTCGGATGTGATCAGGGTACAACCACCCTGTTCAAATTTCAGGGCACAACCACCTTGTTCAATGTGTTTAAGGCACAACCACCTTGTTCAAACGTCTATCCCCTTATAACGTAAAAGGGTCGGGGGTATGGTCCATCGCTGCATGACACTAAACTGCTTAGAGGGCTCTATGGTTACAGGAGTTAAAACTACTAACCAACTTTATCTTTCATAATATCTTCCTCTTTTAAAAAAATTTACTACATGTCTTGTGATTTCAAAAACTTTAATTCTTTTGTTAAAATTGTAGCCTATCCCTACTCCAAGTTTTATTTCAAATCTCTCCTACTTTCAAAATTTCTAAAACGTATTTTAAAATGAAGGAGATCGGACACCTGTATCTGATGATTACCGTGTTTGCCGCGATTGCCACATTGCTGCCTCGTCTCTCACTTCGGATTCGGCCAGACAAGTCTCTTACTATAGAAAGTCTTTCCTTATAGATAGCCTTAGGAAACACTACAGAGATCAAAGAAAATTCCAAGGTTAAAAATTCAAATTGCGAAAACCCCTGAAGTTAAGTGGAATGGCCAAAATTTCCAACTTGAGTTTCAAGCTTGCGTAACTCACCGACATCTCACACCGAAAACCCTAGGAGGAAAATGACTTAGGTGGGTGAGCTTGGTGAGCAAAATGACTTGGAGGGATAGTTGGTATGCCACCTGACCACGTGACTTCAGAATAAAATTTAAAATGTCTTCTTTATCTCTGACGTTCACCTACCCCCCAAAGGACAGGGAACGCCAGAGTGTCTACTTCTTTGCCACAAATTTTAAATATGACAAATTCCATAGTTTTCATAACCCTTAGGACCACACATAACCTAGTAAACCCAAATCCACAATCCTACCTTGTGATCCGGAAGCAGTTTGCTTGCCCGGAACCCTGCAGAAACGCTGTTTTGACCCAGATTTATGTAAATGCCTTGTTTTACCAAAAAAATCATTAAAAAAAATAAAAAATATCCGTTTGACCCAAAGTTTCTCTGAGAGCTTCAAAAGAGGCTGAGGAAGACACTCAAATTGAAAAAAATCAATTTTAAAAATTTTTGGTTTGGGCGTGCCACCTAGATCTGGGATCCTCAAAAGTTGGACCTTTTGACAAGGGATTTCCTTATTACGCATGCTTATCATTCCCAACGAATTTGGTCCCCCTTTTAGCATCTTTTCAGAACCATTTAGGGGGGGACGAATAGAGAAATAGGAGGAGGCTTGAGACGAGGGGAGAAACCCCAAGATAGAGATAGAAACTTGAGAGATATAATTTCCCCTAGGGATAGCTTCCTTAGCCTCGTGGAACTTCAACCCTGAAGCCTGATAGAGCCTAAAACCATCTACATGGCACAACCACCCTATACTGGAGGGACTTGCTGGCTAATATCCGGATCAGACAGAGACAAAAGATGACCAATCTTGATATGGCCCTAGAAAGCTTGGGAGTCCCAGGTCATCCAACCCGGTTTGGTATCATTCTCGACCCTCTCTCTTTCTTCATCTCCTTATTTATTTATTTTACTTTGATTTGGTTTTTTTAATTTGCTTTAAAAATCACATTTTTGAAATCTTGGATCATGCTGGCTCCGCCAAATCTGCTTGTTTCTGGGTAAATCTGGCCTCGGATCTGACTTCAATTTGTCCCACGTTCTCTACCATTGATTTTCATTTCATTTGTCAGTTTAAAGTGTCAGATTAAAGTGATCTACATCCTTAGATCGTTTCTATTTTGTGCTGTAAACAAGTATAATATATTGCATAAATTATTTAGTGGCTTTTGTTAGAGAGATTATTTTCCCAAATGAAATTCTCGTGTGGTGGGATGCAATCATTTCCAAAAATACATATTTAGAAGGGAAAATTAAAAAAAACCCCCAAGACTAAACTTTCTATGCAAGTTACCCCCAAAAAACTTCTCACACGTTTTTTTACCAAAATACACTTTTCTAGCAAATATTCCCAAGTACAAAAGTTTTTTTTTTTAGACGAAAATGCCTTTCTTGTACACAAGAAATCATTTTGGCCAGATTTGACTTGAACTGTCAAACCTAAGTAGCAATTGCAAGACCACACCATCAAATTGATGGACCCCTGCATATATGTTGGAACAAACTTTGTATTGCCGGACCCCTTATTCAAGAAAAATGAGTGCTGGACTCCACTTTTCAACCGCTAGACCACTTGTTACAAATGTCGGAGTACCTCTCTGATCGCTGAACCCCTTTTTGTTTCATTAACTTGTACTACCGGACTGGTAATGTTATTTACCAGACCAAGATTACACTGCAGGACCGCCTTTTTGTGGGAAAGAGGAGAGAGAGGTGTGGGTAAGAGTAAGGGATGGTAGTTTAGAATTTTGTGTATATTTTTTTTTGTTGGAGTATTTGCTATAAAAATATATTTTGGGAAAAAAAGTGAGAAAAAAGTCTGGTTGAGGTTAACACGCATAGAAAGTATGGTCATGAGGGTTCTTTGTAATTTTCCCTCTTTAAAAAGTAAGGGTGTAAGGACCATAATTTTCTCCCAGTCCAGTGACGCGCACAAAATTGGAGGGTGACACAGAGGCATAGTGTCGTTTGGAGCATCATCGCGTGCATTTAAGAGAGTAGTGTCGGTTGTGTAGTGCCGCTAGTGTAGCTCCGACTGTGTAGCATTACTTATGTAGCAGCGCCTGTGTAGCACCTACTGTGTAGCACCGACTGTGCAGTGTCGTCTGTGTAGCACCGGCAGTGTAGCGCCGGTTGTGTAGTGCCGCCTGTGTAGCGTCGGTTGTGTAGTGCTGCCTGTGTAGCGTCGGTTGTGTAGCACCGACTATGTAACTCCGTGCGTGAATGCTAGAGGAGGATGTTGCCGCCACGGGCGTTGCCGAAGAAAAGAGAGAAGAGTGAGTTAGACCGTCAGGGTGGTTGGTGTAGGGTAGTCCATGAGGTACAACCTCATCTTTTCTGCTTTTTCTCCCTTTTTTCTTTTCCTCTCCATGTGGCATCCTTTGCTTGCCACCTTACCCTCTTCTCATGCCACTTGGAGGTGGCTTGTTGCCATTTCTCCTCTCCTCTCTCCCTACCCATTTAAGCACCCCAGCTCTCATCTCTCTCTCTTTTCCTCTCATTCTCATGCCCCTCCACTCCTCCACTCCTCCTCATCTCTTTCTCTCTTTAAGGCAATGTGAAGAACTATGAAGAAGCTCCCTTTTAGCTCACTATTAAAACAGCCACTTTAAGAGTTGAAGAAGGCTGTTGAAGAAGGTTTTGGGGGCATGATACACCTAAGGTAAGTGGATTTCTATCTTGTAGGTCTTTGTGTGTATGGTTGACTGTGATTTAAGATTATGTTTGTGCATGCTATTAGTAGTATGAATGATGTTATGTTCACTGTTATGTTGTGACTTTTCCAACCATGTGAATTGCAATTGCATGACCACAATAAGCATCAAACTCTATCTTGTGTTTCACAGAAAGTCTGTAACTTTGTGTTCTTAAGTATCCTTTTGAAAGTGCAAGGGTTATAAGCCATTTGGATATCATATTAAGTAGTAATGTGGCTGTGTTGTAAAATTCCAAGAAGTTTTCATGTTTTTGCAATCCACTTTTGACCAATTAAATGAGGTCCAATTCGCCTCATACCACTGCTATTGGAAATATTTATGAGTGTATTTCACTATTCATGTTCACATCTTGTTCTAATTCTTTTTGTAAATCTTTACTTCAAAACATGCCAGTAGGTCACTGTGGACAGTTTTGGTAAAAACACAGAACTTATGTCTCTGATGTCACGAGCTTTGATGGACCAAATGAGGTCCATTTTCTTCCTAACTACCACTATTTGAAATATTTATGAGTAATATTAAAATCACATGTTTAGCACTTTCTGAAATTCTGCCTAATTTGAGAGTTAATACAATTAATTGCGATAGTATCTCACTGCGGACAATTTTATAAAAGCTCAGAATTGATGCCTCTGTTGCCGCGGGCTTTGACTGAACCAAAGGGATCTGTTTTCTTTCAAACTACCGCCTTTTAAAATATCTCTACATGTTCTTGGAAACACATGTTAACCATATTTCGAAATTCCTTATGGTTTGGGAGATATTGAACAAATTTTAAAGCCATGTCACTGCCTTCACTGCACAGCAGATTTCAAATGAAATGTCTCCATTCTTTTGAACTTTTGAGGGGCCAAACAATGTCCATTTACTTTCAAACCACCCCATTTGAAAGATAGGTGTTTCTAGTATAAAATTGGTTTTTAATTGTCTTAAAATTCCAAACGAGTCGAACGTTATGGCCCTATTTACTACCAGATGTCATAGTTTGAAATTTTAGCTGTAATACTCATTCAATGATATGAACATTGTTATTATGTGAATCTGATACTGTTATTCTGTGACATAAAAATTGTTATTCTGTGAATCTGATATTGTTATTTTGTGATACGGACACTGTTATTCAGTGAATATGATATTGTTAAAGATGTGATGCTGATACCGGTATTCCGTGAGACTGACACTGTCATCTTGTGATATTGATACTATCATTCTGTGATACTGATACTGTTATTCTATGAAATTAACGCGACCATTATGTGACACTGATACTGTCTGATTCTGCTATATCAATACTGATATCTGACTGCTACACAATGGGTCCTCCATTAATAGTGGATATTGTGATTCCCTTGTACTGATACTATGATACATGCTATGACCGCTACACAATGTGGATACTGTGATTCTGTTATATTGATAGTATTTTACATGCCATAATTGCTACGCAATGGGTCGTCCATCGGTAGTGAATATTCTGATTCTATTATATGAAAACTGATATTCTGTTATATGACCACTACGCAATGGGTCCCCCATTGGTACTTGGGTATACTGTATATCGACTCCTATGATAGGAGTGGAGTTGAGATGTGACTTTAAATCGTGCGCCCCAAAATTGTCATTGGCACTACGCATTGGGTTCTCCAATGGTAGTTTAACATCCTCTCGCTTGAGGGCACAAGAGAGGGTCGTGTCATGCAAGTCCGCAGCCTATTGAAAACCCCAAAGCACGCTGGAGATTGTGTGCGTGAGTGAGGGAATTATTATGTGGGGCCCCCACTTTTCATTGTCTCCCATCTTGAATGAGGGTAGAAGTCCCAAGTTCAGGATTGACATAGCCTGACCTATGTGGCTTTTACTACGGGAGTAAATAAATCGGGTTTGCCTATTTTATTTAAGCATTCTGTATGAACATTTAACTGTAACTACGATTACCTTATCAAGAACAAGTGATACTCTGTAAACTGAATGTTACTCTCTCTTTACAACAAATGTGTGTACCCTGATGTGAGATCTTATTCTGTGATGCCAGTATGATTTCTGATAAACCATAGACCATGTTATTATGTTTACGCATATAGGCAGGAATACAAGAGTAGTGATCTACTTACTGGGTTTTGAGCTCTTTCAACCTACTTTCATATGTGTAAAGTGATAGCAATTGACTGTGGGAGTCGAGCTGTAGAGTGGTGGCGGCAGGCGCTGGAAGTTTCAGATTTGTCAAGGTTTCTTCTACATAGTAGGTGTCTGGTGGTGAGGGCACTGTGTTGTTTTCATACGATGTACTATAATGTCAGGCTTGTAAGCCTTGCTCTATATCGTAAAGAACTTTTGGAGTTTGAATGAAAATTTAATAGTTTTAATATATTAAGTTTTCAGTGCTTGATGGATGAGTTTTTATTTTTTTTCCTCGTGTTTTGCTTTGATTCCTCACTCTAAACACATGTTGATGCCACTCCCATCAGAGGGACGTACAGGGCCTTCGGTCGTGATTCCACCCTCTGTCACCCTCCGGTATGAGACGGTAGGGGTTAGGGGCCGGGATCGTGACAGATATGGCACCAGAGCAGCCAAGATAGGATTCTTAGCTTAGGGAGTTTAGAAGTGTCTCTAGAATAGGTTTTGGTATATTAGTAATTGACTGTTTGTGTCATTGGGTGAAGATGATGAGGACGAGAGCCAATAATGCAAGCTTCAGTAACGAAAACATTGAGGCCCTCGATGAGTTTGTTAGGACTTTAGGGGCCATGACATAGATGATGAAGGAAGCAATGCCCACCCCGTTTACCCCCACCCTTGACCTGAATGATAGCATCTTGATAGAGAAGTTTAGGAGGCTTGCTCCTCTGACTTTCTTGGGGTTTGGAGGAGTAGAGAAAGTAGATCGATGGAGAAGGCAAGTAGAGATGATCTTTGAGGTATTGCAATGTACAGAGGAGCAGAAGGTCAGACTGGGGACCTTTATGTTAGAAGGAGATGTTGAGCAATGTAGGGGCTTAGTGAAGCAGTCTTGGGAAGAGTCAGGGACAGAAGCAAATTAGGGAAATTTTCTTGAAGCCTTCAACGAGAAGTAATTTCCTAATTCTATGCGAAAAGTAAAAGAAGTTGAATTTATCGAGCTGCAACAGAGAAATCTAACTGTGGAACACGATGCAGCCAAGTTTGCTGAGCTGTCGACGTATGCGTCACATATCATCAATACTGAGACGCGGAAAGCAAGTAAATTTGAGAGGAGGGTTAGGCCCGACACAAGGGGGAGGGTGATATCAGCAAATCTTAAAACCTTCTCCCCATTGGTGGATTTGGCCATGAAAATTGAGAGGGACTGTGAAGAGTCTCGAGTTGGAGGAAACTAGAGGATGGGCTTAGCCCAGTTTGGAAGTTTGGGAAGAAAAGCTCGACCACCCCCAAGGAGGAACTTTAGGGGAAGAGAAAATCAGAGGGGCAAACAGATTTAGAAGACATTGCCGGGCTATGTAAGAGAGAATCGGCGTCTGACGTACCCACATTGCGGGAAGGATAATCACCCGACAGCTAATTTTCGAAAGAAGATTGGGGCGTGCTTCAAGTGTGACAAGCCAGTCCACCAGATTAGAGATTGTCCAGTAAGGGGACATGAAAACCGACCGAAGACCCAAGGTCGGGTGCTTGCCCTTACCGAACCGAAAGCCAAGGCATCAACTTCAGTTATCTGAGGTACGCTCTCCGTTTGTGGCATTGAAGCAAAAATCCTAGTTGATCCTGGATCTACGCACTCTTTTGCTGCACCTCACTTCTCATGCCACATAAATGCTAGACCTTCCTTGCTTGACTGGATATTGGTAGTATGCACACCTGTGGGGGAATCTATAGAAACTGATACTGTTTATAAAGATTGTAGGGTTTTCTTGAAGGGTGTGAACTGCCTATAGATTTAATATTGTTAGACATCCAACATTTTGATGTCATTTTGTGCATGGACTGGTTGTCTACATATCATGCTACATTAAAATTGCCATGATAAGACCATAAACCCTAGGCGCCTAAACTAGCCTGAATTAAACTTTATTGGTGCCAAGGATGTTTCCCTTTGCCCTTTATTTCAGCTATTCGGG
The DNA here is from genome assembly GCF_054954075.1 of Amborella trichopoda. NCBI lineage: Eukaryota > Viridiplantae > Streptophyta > Magnoliopsida > Amborellales > Amborellaceae > Amborella > Amborella trichopoda. The sequence continues at coordinate 22,500,840 of NC_142339.1, forward strand.
CTTCCTGTTTGCTGACTAAAAGATGTGTTCAGTATTTAGCTTATGTGGTAGAGAATCGGGAGGACCGGTCTCAGTTAGAAGAAATACTGGTGGCGGGAGAATATCCAAAGGTCTTTCCCGAGGAGTTAACATCTCTGTCCCCAGTCAGAGAGATAGAAATTGAGATAAATGAGATCTCGAGCGCTGCCCCTATCTCTGAAGCTCCTTATAGGATGGTCCCGACAGAATTAAAGGAATTAAAAAAACAATTACAAGAGTTGTTGGAGAAAGGATTTATTCGACCTAGTGTCTCACCCTGGGGTGCACCTGTCTTTTTTGTTAAAAAGAAAGATGGATCTTTGAGACTAGTATAGACTATCAACAATTGAACCAGGTCACTATGAAGAAGAAGTATCCCTTACCTAGAATTGACGACCTTTTTTACTGACTCCAAGGTGCCCAAGTGTTTTCCAATATTAACTTTCGGTCAGGTTATCATCAGCTGTGAGTCAAGGAAGAAAATGCCCCTAAGATCGAATTCAAGACTCGTTATGGTTATTACGAGTTTTTAGTAATGCCTTTTGAATTAACTAATGCCTCGGCCGTCTTTATGGATCTGATGAACAGGGTTTTTAAACCCTTCCTCGTTGATTTTGCAGTAGTCATTATAGATGATATTCTGGTATATTCAAGGAATCTAAAAGAGCATGAACAACATTTGAGGATGGTCCTCCAAACCCTAAAGACAGAGAAGTTATATGCTAAGATGGGGAAAAGTGTGACAACCCAAACTTTTCCTAACCAGTTAGAATGTACGACGAGATAGGGAGGAAAGAAGAAGTGCTAGAGCCAGCTGAGTTGTGACCAGCGCCGGCAGTGAAGAGAAGAAGTGTTATGCCGGCTAACTTGTGACCAGCACCTGCTGTGAAGAGAAGAAGTGTCAACGTCGGTTGAGTTGTGACCAATGCCGGCTGTGAAGAGAAGAAGTGCCAACACCGGCTGAGTTGTGACCGGCCCCAGCTGTGAAGAGAAGAAGTGACAGTGCTGGCTGAGTTGTGATTAGTGCGGGTTGTGAGGAGAAGAAGTGTCAGCGCCGTCTGAGTTGTGACTAGCGCCGGCTATGAAAAGCTATAGTGCCGGCTGTACTGTGTATAGAGACCAGCATCGGCTGTGCCATGTGCAGAGGCCGGCACCGACTATGTAGGAGAAGGAGACCAATGCTGGCTGCGTTACTGATATGCATGGATTATGATTGCCACTTGTTAGATGCATGCTGATGTGAGTGCCACTTATTCAGATTTAAAGTCTTTTGATGACACTTGGGCCACCACCCCAAACATAAGAGTACTTAAGCCTCTCCTCTCACTTATGCCACTCACTCTTCCCTCATTTCTCCCCTCTCTAAGACCCAAGGTTTGAAGAAGTGACTGTTGGAGGGCAGCTATTGTTAGGCGGGTGAGAGCTGTGAACAGACGATTGGAGAAGATCTCATTGTTATTTTGGTTAGTAGATCTACCAACTTTTTCACCAGAATTTGGGGCTTTTGTTCTATGATAATGATGGGTGATTGAGAATGAATGTATGATTCTTAGATTGTGTAAGAAATTCATATTATGTGTAAGAATGGTTGTTATCATGTTTCTCACCATGAAATGAGGGTTAAGTAATGTATTCTTGAGACATGCTATGTACCGCTGTGAAATTCAAGAATTATGTGTGTCCTTGGGTGAGGCTTTGGAACCATCAAATGGAGTCCAATTGACCTAAAACCGCCCTTGGAAAGATATACGAGTCTATAAAATTTTCATGTTTTTCCACTGTTGAAATTCTTTATGGAAATGAAGTTATGTTTCAAAATGAGAGAATATATCAATGTTGAATGTTTTCTTGAATTTTCCACTGATGCTGCTGTGATCACTAACTTTTAACTAACCAAAAGGTGTTCATTTTCTACCAAACCATAGCCATTTGAAATATCTTTGAATGGGATAAAATTTTCATGTAGAAATTATTTTGAAATTCTTTTTAGATTGAACGTTATAATTCTGTTTATGAAGGTGTATCACTGTGGACAGTTTTAGCAGAGCACAGATTTAATGCCTCTTATGTCACTAAGTTTGATTGACCAAAAATTATCTATTTTAGTCCAAACCATTGCCATTGGAACTATTTATGAGTTAGATTTAATTCACATGTTGAACACTTTTTAAAATTCCTTCTTGATTTTGAAATATCGATAGAATTCAAAGATGTCACTGTCTTCACTGCACAACAGATTTCAAATGAAGTGTCCCCGCTCTTTGGTTCTTTTAAGGGGCAAAATCAGGTCCAATTGCTTTCAAACCATCCTTATTTGGAAGATTGTTGTGTTTAACATAAAATTTAGTTTTGAACTATCTTTAAATTCCAAATGAATTGGAAGCTATATTCTCGTTTTGATTGGATGTCATTGCTTGAGATTTCAGAAAGCGTGATAACTATACTGTGATTTTGCGACTCTCATAATGTATGATAGTGGCACTGTTATTCTATGATATTGATACTATCATTCTGTGATATTGACACTATCATTATGCAATACTAATACTTCCATACTGCGATACTATGAATATGACACTGGGATTCTGTTATATGAATATTAATATATGTGTCATGAACACTACGCAATGGGTCCTCCTTTGATTGTGAATATTCTGACTCTATTATATAGAAGTTGATATTTTGTGACTTCTGGCCACTACGCAATGGGTCCTCCATTGGTAGTGGATATTCTGATACTGATATTTTGTGATTTCCGGCCACTACGCAATGGGTCCTCCATTGGTAGTGGATATTTTGATTTTGCTATAAGAATTTTGTTTCCTATTATTTTTGGCCACTAAGCAATGGGTCCTCCATTGGTAGTGGATATTTTGATTCTACGACAACTATGCAATGGGTCCTCCATTGGTAGTTTGTGTATTCTGTACCTTGACTCCTATGATATGAGTGGAGTCGAGATGTAACGGTAAATAATTGGGAGCTTCGCGCCCCCCGAATTGCCATGGGCACTACGCATTGGGTCCTCTAATGGTAGTGTAACGCTCTCGCCTAAGGCACATGTGAGGGTTATGTCTTGCAAGGCCTCAGCCTATCGAAAACCCCAAAGCGTGCTGGGGATGTGTATGTGAGGGAGGATATTACAAAGTGGGGCACGCACTTGTCACTATCCTCCCTCCTGAATGCGGGTAGAAGTCTCAAGTTATAGGATTGGCCTAGCCTGATCGATGTGGCTTCTACTTCGAGAGTAAATTAATCTATTTTTTTTATCTGAATTATGTATTTTGTAATATTATCTGACAGTAACTGGTAGATGTCATTTTGAGAAAAAGTAATGCTCCGTTAACTGATTCTTACCCTCGTTATATAACATTCATGTGTACTCTAATATGTGACTACACTCTATAAGACAAATGTGATTTCTGATAAACTATGGGCATGTTATCATGTATATATATATACTATTAGTCAGGAATGCAAGGGTAGTGATCTACTTACTGGGCTTTTAGCTTACTTCGTCTTAATCTCATAACTATCGAGTGAAGGTTGGTGGCCACTATACCAAAGGTGGGTGGAAATTTGAAGGCTTGAAGTCCGAAATTAAGAAGTTTGAGAAGCTGTCTTCTGAAGACTTTCACAATATGTTTTGGTGATTTAACAACATGATGTATACTCCATTTTGTGTATTTTGGGCCAGTAGTGCCTTACAAAAATTGTAAAGACTTTTGATATTGAATGAATGAAATGGTTGTACCTTTGGTTTGATTCTTATTTGATGAATGGATTTATTCTGGTTTTCGTTTGTGGTTTTCTCTCTATTCTGTGTTTTTATGCGTTAAGCCACTCTCACCTGAGTGACCTTCGCGACCTCTGGTAGCGATCCAGCCCTCTGTCGCCCTCCGGCAGGGGTCAGGGAGCAAGGTCTTGACAAAAAGCAAGTTTTGGCTTTCAAGTGTGGCCTTCCTTGGGCATGTTATTTCTAAGGGTGGGGTCGCAGTTGATCCTTATAAGATTGAAGCTGTACTTAAGTGGGGAAGGCCAATAAATGTGACAGAAGTCCATATATTTTTGGGTCTGGTTGGATACTATAGGCGTTTTGTAGAAGGCTTTTCAAAGATAGCGCTACCTCTGACTCACCTGACATAGAAGGAGGTAAAATTTATATGGTCAGATGATTGTGAGAAAAGTTTCAAGAATTAAAGAAGAGATTGACTACAGCCCCAATATTAACCTTACCCGAAGGAAGTGAAGGCTTTGTTGTCTACATTGACGCTTCCCAACAGGGACTTGGGTGTGTATTAATGCAGCACGAGAAAGTTATAGCCTATGCCTCCAGACAATTAACGCCGCACGAGCAAAATTATCCAACTCATGACTTAGAGCTCGCGACCATGGTCTTTGCCTTGAAGGTTTGGAGACATTATCTCTATCGGCCCCAGTTTAAGATATTTACAGACCATAAGAGCCTCAATTATTTATTTTCTCAAAAGGAGTTGAATATGAGGCAAAGGAGATAGATGGACCTACTAAATGATTATGACTGCACCAGTGATTACCAATCGGGCAAGACAAATGTAGTAACCGACACTTTGAGTCGAAGACCCTTAACATCAATAACACATCTGATGGCCCGAGAAATGAAACTGATAGAAGATGCAATGGAGTGGCTCCCGACTACCCCCTAGTTCTGAGGTAGGAATAATTGCGGCTATAAGGATGGAACCTCAACTCTTTCAACAGATCAGGGTAGTGCAAAAGACAGACCCCCAGTTGATGAAAATTCTGGAAGACTTAAAGCGGGAAAGGAAGGAGGATTTTTCTGTCAACAGTGATGACTTATTAAGATTTAGTAAACGGGTATGATGAGAATATAAAGAGGGCTATTTTAGAAGAGGCACACCACTCCCGTTATATTATACACCCAGGAAGCACAAAAGTGTATCTAGATTTAAAGAATACTTTCTGGTGGATTAACATGAAGAGGGATGTGGCACAATTTATTTCAAAATGTCTGACCTGTCAACAAGTAAAGGCTGAACACCAGAGACCTGTCGGCTGTTACAACCCTTGCCTGTGCCTGAATGGAAGTGGGAACACTTCACTATGGACTTTGTGCCCGGATTTCTCAGATCATGCACAAGACATGACAGTGTTTAGGTTATCGTGAACCGGTTAACAAAGGCTGCACATTTCTTACGGTCCGCACTATCTATACCCTAGATAAATTGGCTCAATTGTATGTCAAGGAGATAGTAAGGTTGCATGGAGTACCTGTTAGTATTGTGTCCGACAAGGACCCTAGATTTACTTCAAGGTTTTGCAGCAATCTACAATCAACTTTGGGGACAAGTCTCACCTTTAGTACTGCTTTTCACCTCCAGACAGATGGCAAGTCAAAAAAGACCATTTAGACCTTAGAAGATATGTTGAGGATCTATGTTACAGACTTCAAAGGAAACTGGGATGATCTCTTACCATTAATAGAATTTGCATACAACAACAGTTTCCAAGCCAGTATTCAAATGGAAACTTTTGAAGCTTTATATGGGAGAAAGTGTAGATCACCAGTGTGTTGTACTGAAGTCGGGGAAAGGAGACTTTTAGGGCCAGAAATTGTTCAAGTAATGTCAGAATAGATCGCCCTAATTCGAGAAAGGCTTAAAACAGCTCAGAGTCAGAAGACGAATTATGTCGACAATCGCCGAAGGGACCTTGAATTTAAAGTAGGTCATCGGGTATTCTTGAAAATATCACCAACAAAGGGAATTATGAGTTTCAGCAAGAAAGAGAAGCTAAATCTGCAATTCATCAGACTCTTTTAAGTATTAGAAAGAATTGGAGTCGTGGCATGTCGACTAGCCGTACCACCCAAGTTGGCCAATATTCATGATGTTTTTCATATTTCATTATTGAGGAAGTATCAACCCGATCCGTCCCACGTCTTGAAGTATGAGTCGATCCCAATTCGAGAAGACTTAACTTATGTTGAACAACCAATTGAGATACTGGACAGAAGGGTTCAAGTTTTGCGCAACAAAGATATTCCCTTGGTTCAAGTTTTATGGCAGTGTCATTCGAGGGAAGAATCAATATGGGAGCGAGAGGATGAGATCCAGGATATGTAGCCCCATTTATTTTATTAACTGACGATTTTGAGAACAAAATCCTTTTTCAGGGGGGGATGAGTTAAGGACCACGATTTTCTCCCAGTCTAGCGACGCGCATGGCTATGGAGGGTGAGACCGAGGCCAAACACCAGTTGGAGCATCGCCGCACGTGTTTAAGAGCGTAGCGCCTGCTGTGTAGCGTCGGCTATGTAGTGCTGCCTGTGTAGCACCGGCTGTGTAGCGCCGGCTGTGTAGTGCCGCCTATGTAGCACTAGTTGTGTAGCTCCTGCTGTGTAGTGCCGTCTGTGTAGCGCCAACTGTGTAGCACCGGCTGTGTAGTGCTGAATGTGTAGCGCAGGTAGTGTAGCACAAGCTATACAAAGCCGTGCGTGAATGCTAGAGGAGGACATTGCCGCCACGGGCGTTGCCGAAGAAAAGAGAGAAGAGTGAGTTAAATTGTCGGGGCGGTTGGTCTAGGGTAGTCCATGAGGGGCTACCTCTTCTTTTCTTCTTTTTCTCCCCCTTTTCTTTTTCTCTCCAAGTGGAATCCTTTGCTTGCCACCTTACCCTTTTCTCATGCCACTTGGAGGCGGCTTGTTGCCACCTCTCCTCCCCTCTCTCATTACCCATTTAACCACCCCAGCTCTCATCTCTCTCTCTCTTTCCCTCTCATTCTCATGCCCCTCCACTCCTCATATCTCTCTCTCTCTAAGGCAAAGTGAAGAACTATGAAGGAGCTTCCCTTTAGCTCACTGTTAGAACAACCACTTTAAGAGTTAAAGAAGGTTGTGGAATAAGGTTTTGGAGGAATGATACACCCAAGGTAAGTGGATTTCTACATCGTAGGCCTTTGGCGGTAAGGTTGGCTGTAACTTAAGAATGCGTGTGCATGCTATTAGTAGTATGAATGATGATATGTTCACTATTATGTTGTGAATTTTCCTACCATGTGAATTGCAATTGCATGACCACAATAAGCATCAAAATCTGTCTTGTGTTTCACAAAAAGTCTGTAACTTTGTGTTCGTAAGTATCCTTTTGAAAGTGGAAGGGTTATGAGCCATTTGGGTATCATATTAAGTAGTATTGTGACTGTGCTATAAAATTTCTGGAAGTTTTCATGTTTTTACAATCCACTTTTGACCTATTACGTCATTGGAAAGATTTCTGAGTCTATTTCAATATTCATGTTTACATCTTGTTACGATTCTTTATGTATGTAAAGCTATACTTCGAAATATATCAATAGGTCACTACTGACAGTTTTGGTAAAACACAAAACTGATGTCATGAGCTTTGACCAATCAAATGAGGTCCGTTTTCTTCCAAACCACCACTATTTGAAATATTTATGAGTAAGCTTAAAATCACATGTTTAGTACTTTTCGGAATTCTCCCTAATTTGAGAATTATACGATTAATTGCGACATTATCTCATGTAGACAGTTCTACAAAAGCTTAGAATTGGCGCCTTTGTTGCTACGGGCTTTGATTGACCAAAAGGGATCCGTTTTCTTTCAAACCATCACCTCTTAAAATATCTCTGCATGTTCTTGAAATCACATCTTAACTATATTTTGAAATTCCTTCTGGTTTGGGAGATATTGAACAAGTTTTAAAGACATGTCACTACCTTCACTGCATAGCAGATTTCTGATGAAATGTCTCCATTCTTTTGAAATTTTGAGGGGCCAAAGAAGGTCCAATTTCTTTCAACCATCTCCATTTGAAAGATAGGTCTGTCTAGTATAAAATTGGTTTTGTAACCGTCTTCAAATTCCAAACGAATCAAAAGTTATGATATTGTTTATGACCAGATGTCACTGCTTGAAATTGCAACTGTTACACTCATTATGTGATATGGAGACTGTTATTCTGTGAATCTAATACTATTATTCAGTGATATGGACACTGTTATTTTGTGAATCTGATACTGTTATTCTGTAATATGGACACTATTATTCTATGAATCTGATACTGTTAAAGTTGTGATTCTGATACTGCCATTCCGTGTGACTGACACTGTCATCCCGTGATATTGATACTCTCATTCTGTGATACTAATACTACTATTCTGTGATACTAACACGGCCATTATGTGACACTGATATTGTCTAATTATGTTATATGAGTATTGATATCTAACTGCTACGCAATGGGTCCTCCATTGGTAGTGGATACTATGATTCCGTTATACTGATATTGTGATACATGCTATGCCCATGAGTAGTTGATATTGTGATTCTGTTATATTGATATTGTTGTACATGTCATGATTGCTACGTAATGGGTCCTCCATTGGTAGTGAATTTTCTGACTTTGTTATATAAAAATTGATATTTTGTGATATGACCACTACACAATGGGTCCCCCATTAGTAGTTGGGTATACTGTACCTCAATTCCTATGATAGGAGTGGAGTCGAGATGTGACTGTAAATAATTGGGAGGGTCACGCCCCCCAAATTGTCATTCACACTATGCATTGGGTCCTCCAATGGTAGTGTAACGCCCTCTCGCCTGAGGGCATAAGAGAGGGACGTGTCTTGCAAGGCCACAACCTATCGAAAACCCCAAAGCGCATTAGCGATTGTGTGCATGAGTGAGGGAATTATGAAATGGGGCCTCCACTTGTTAATGTCCTCCCTCTTGAATGAGGATAGAAGTCCCAAGTTCAGGATTGGCTTAGCCTGACCGATGTGGCTTCTACTTCGGAAGTAAATAGATATGTTTTGCCTGTTTTATTTAAGCATTATGTATGAATATTTAACTGAAACTATGATTGCTATACCAAGAACAGGTGATACTCTGTAAATTGAATGTTACTCTCTCTATAGAGCAAATGTATCTACCCTTATGTGAGATCTTATTCTGTGATGCCAGTATGATTTCTGATAAACGATAGACCATGTTATTATGTATACGTATATAGGAAGGAATACTTGAGTAGTGATCTACTTACTGGGCTTTGAGCTCACTCCGCCTACTTTCATCTATGTAGAGTGATAGCATTTGACTGTGGGAGTCGAGCTGTAGAGTGGTGGCGGCAGGCGCTGGAAGTTTCATATCTGTCAGGGTTTCTTCTGCATAGTAGATGTCTGGTGGTGAGACCACTGTGTTGTTTTCATGCGATGTACTATAATGTCAGGCCTATAAGCCTTGAACTATATTGTAAAAAACTTTTGGAGTTTGAATGAAAATTTAATAGTTTTAAGTTATTCAATTTTCAGTGCTTGATAGATGAGTTTTTATTTTTTCCTCGTGGTTTGATTTGATTCCTCACTCTAAACACGTGTTGATGCCACTCCTACCTGAGTGACGTACGCAACCTCCGGTCGCGATCCCGTACTCTGTTGCCCTCCAGTATGAGACAGAAGGGGTCAGGGGGCGGGGTCATGACAAGGGTTGACATATGAGAAAGGTGGTGGCGATGAGCTTAGTAATGGAAATTCATTTGTGATGCGTTATTCAACTCTTAATAGAGGAAAGTAATCATCTAGGATCCGTTTAATAATAAAATTTATCACATTTCTCGACATTATTTAAAGGTAGGCTCCAATTTGTTTGTTTAGAGTCAAGGCTCTATTCAAACCGCACCCAATATAATTTAATACAGAAAATCTTTGTGATAGCCTTACAATATATATTTTTTCTTTATTTATAAATTTTAAATTTTCTAAAATAGTGTAGATCGACAGATCTATGAAAACTTGAAAATCTTAAAAATTGAAACTCCAAAAATGCGTTACAAAATACACTATTTCCAAAACTTGAAATCCATTTTTCTTCTCATGTCCATGCATCTTGATGTCGAGATGATCAATTTGAGGATATTTGTTCTACAAAACAACCTCTTCTAGTGAAATTTTTGAGGTAAACTCTAATTTGATTGTTTAGAGCCTCGACTCTATATAAACGTTTCCCAAATGCATTTCAAGAAAAACATTTCCTATAACATAGATTTGGATTGTTTGGATGGTACATAGATGCATAATATTTTCATGGCGTTTTTCTTCCTGTTAAATAATTTTTATTGTATTGTTCACTATAATGTCATTTTTTTCATTACATATGAGATATTTTTCTCCCTCTCAAAATTTTGAGATAATTTTTCTCTAAAAATTTTCACGTAGTTTCTCTCTCTAAAATTTGATGTAGTTTCTATCTCTAAAATTTTAAGATATGTTCTATCTCTAAAACTTAAAATTTGAGATAGTGTTTCTCTCTAAATATTTTAAGTAGTTTTTTTGAGTAATTAAATTTTAAATACTCTCTTTCTAAAATTTGATATAGTTTGTCTCTCTAATATTTTAAGATACCTTTCTATCTAAACCTTAAAAATATAGATTTCAGTCTTAAAAATAGTAGATCTTGTAACATATTTCTTTGATAGTGGATTTTTAAGTGTTCATGCTTCATAAATTAGCTATATTTGTATCATTTTTGGGCCTTTAAATTTTATAACTAGAGGTTAAAATGTAGGTCATCATTCGTATTCATGTACAGGTAATAACATTTTAAAGTAGGGTTTTAAGGTGTGACTTTAATCTATATATCATATATTCGGGGCCTTGGGCTAACCTCACTCTTTGAATTACATAGAGAGACTGAGATGACTGGGTTTTTGATATTTGACTTATATGGAGAGAATGAGATGATTGGTTTTTTTTTAATGAAGAATTGTGATTCTTTTTTAAAAGGAAAAGTTTCCAATATAAAATTTCTGTAAGGGGTAGGCTTCATGAAAACAAAATAAAGCTTCACCTCAAATTTTGGTCCCGAAATATTTTTGAGAATAAAAATCTCCATAAGGACTCTAAAATCAACTTTCAAAATTGACAATAAAGTTTGAAACTATAAAATGGTACGGATCATGTAAATCTTTAAACACTTATTTTTACGGCGAAATGAACGGTCTAGATAATTTGTTACAATGCACACTATCTTTGGATCTTGAAATTCTTATCTCTTTCCACAACCATAATCATGTCATACCAATTCGTTATGTATGGATGATGATATTATATTGATATAGAGCCAATTCCCATAGACTTATCAAATGATCCAGTTGGCGTGCATCCAGCAAGAATTGAACCTACAAATTTGCCAATTATGAGTGGGGCCTTCAAGCCAAGATGATCGATGTAAAGGTTTCCCAACACTTGAATTGCAATTTTTCATGAGTTATGACGTGAGGCTTTATTTACTTTGACAGGCTGCAGTCCAATCAAATTATTGGATCAAGTTTCTATAGGGCCTAGGGTTTTATGAGAACAAAATAAAGCTTCGCCTCAAATCCTCATCTAGAAAGCACCTTTGGCAATGAAATCTCTATGATGGCTCTACAATAAATTTCCAACAGCAATAATAAAATTTGAAACTAAAAAAATGGTATCGATCTTGTTTATCTTTGTACACTTATTTTTAGAGAGAAATAGATACTCTAGGTAATTTGTTTTACAATATAAGAGTTTTTTTAGATCTTGAAATTCTAATTTTCTTTCCTAACCATAATGCTCAACCTGAGATGATCGATCTAAAGGTTTTCCAATGCTTGAATTACAATTTTCGATGAGTTATAAGGTGCGGCTTTATTTATTTTTATAGAAACAATTAACCAAAATGTCTTTGCAACTTGCAAGGGTATTTTAGTTATTTTTCCTATTAGAAATATTTTGCGAAAATGTGAGCAGTGAAAGGGTCTCCTAGAGGAAATTCATAGTGATGAGGCAGCACCACCTTTTTCGTATGGTAGCGATTGTGTCACATATTATGAGGGTTTCATGGAAGATGAAGTGGTTAGGGAACCTTGCCACCAAACCTTCCATAAGGACTGCATTGATTAGTGGTTGACGATAGAAAGTTATTGCTCAATTTTTCGAAGGTGTCTCTTGCCATGAGTTTCGAAACTTGGGTGATTCTGTTCTGGCTCAAGAAAGCTTTGCCTTGAGTTTCGAATCTTGGGTGAATCTGCTCCGGCTCAAGAACGTCCCTTATGGGAAACAATTGCAGTTGGCATGTCTCCAATGTTTAACTATTTTTTAGATAGACCCGGACATGAAACAGTGATAGGACCCTTCCGTGTACCCACCCAAATCCCTGTTATGTCACATTGTTGTTGACATTATAATTTTTCCATTTTCTATTTTAGTTTCTTCTTCACGTTCCAGAAGTTATTTCTACATTGATGGATTGTAATGAGGTTTTAACTCGACAATTTTCCTCGTCTTCATGTCGAACTTTGAATAAATGAATGAATTATTACTATTTGGTTTTTCTCCACTTGAATGAATTTGTTTTGTTCATAATGATCTATTTCTGGACATTTCTTTGTGTTTGGCACTTCAGGATGCAAGCAAAATTCACGATTGGAATGGAGTTTTCTTTTCCTTTTTTTTTTTTTTTTTTTTGACACAAAATAAAGCATGGATAATCTGGAACGCAATTTGTATGGAGTTCCAACACGAATTTGAGTTTCCGGCTTTTCTGTCCAAAAACTAAAATATCTATATGTTTAAATATAATTTAACATATTTTTATGAATAGGAAAAAATGGAACCCAGACTTCGACTCGGACCTGGACCGGGACTCGAATCCATGATTTGGACCCGGACCCAGGGCAGGTCAGTCCGTCAGGTCCCGGGTCGGGTCCAGGTCCATTGCTACCCCTATCCAGAATGAACCAAATGGGCATCCTTGTCATTTGGGACGATCTCAAACCGATAAAAAGCCGAGATATAAAGAAAGATGGGAAGAGAAGAAACCAAGTGTGGAAAATATCGGGGGAGCCAACTCAGAGTATGGAAAATAACGGGGCAGCCAACTTGGAGTAGACTGAGTAACTCATACTCCCACCCCTGGTGAGTTCGAGTATGGGTTGGAAATTGATGATCTTAAAAAATTCAAAAACAAAATCTAAAAAATAATAAATTCATTTTGGCAAAGTTTGAAAAGTGTCTTGGCCCAGTGCTTTTTTTTACATTTTTCCTTCTTTTTGGATTATTTAATGTGGAAGGTTTCTATGTTTCTCCTACAACATAAAAGATATATACTTCCCCCTTCATCCAGCCGTCCAATTTAGATCAAGTGTGCTGCTAACTATTTAAAATAGATCCAATGCGTCATACTATTTTATTTTTAATTTTTTTTATACAAATTATATGAGTATAAAATTTGGTACATGCCATCATCTCAATTGAACGCACCTAAATAAAATATTAGAAAATATTTTTGATAAAATACAATGACAAAAATACCCTTGAAATTTCTAGGGGCATTTTAGTTATTTTATTTTAATGGAAATATTTTATATATATATATTTTATAGGTTCGAGATCAAGTGAGGATTGGACACCCAGATTTTGGTGTAAAAATGTTTTGTATAAACAATTAAAAATAAAATAGTATAGAAGGTGACATTCTGATTGGGGTCATCTAAACCATTCATGTAGAATGGATGGTTGGACTGGGGGAAGTATAGAAGTTTTATGCTTTAGGAGAAGCATAAAAAGCTTGCCTTTTATATAATACCTACATCACAGTTTGAATTATTTCAAAATCTATTATTCTTATTACTTTTTAACCTGATTTAAATGTATTTTATTTAATTTACTTGAAACATATTTTTTCTATTTTTTGGAATTACTTTTGTATATTTATTTTTTAAATACTTTTTTGCTTGGCCGGACTCTTCCCCACTCGGTCAAACTAATTGGATTCGGCCTAAGTTACCCAGCTTGGTCATGGCCCGAGTCCCGTCCCCTAGTCGTCATGTTATTCATTGGAAGAAACGAATGAAGAAGTAAAAACTGATACAACAATGAAACGATGGTTTTTGGCCATTTATTAATGGAAATGTTTACATAAGGTTGCAACAATGAAATGTAATAGGAAAGGGGCTGGGGTCAAGGTAGTAGCATCCCCACACCCAGTTACTGCTGGCACTCCCAATTAACACCATTTAAATTATAACTTCTCAATTTATTGAAACACTAGGTAGGGATTTATCTTTCCCACTAAATTACCAAAAAAAAAAAAAATATAATATTAAAGGTGCACCTCAAAAATCCATCATAAAAGGTTGCTTGGATGTTGGAAAACCCTCTAATTGATCATCACAACATCGAGATGTATGAATATGAAAAGAAAAAAAAAGATTTCGAATCCGTAAAGTGTATCTTACAACATATTATCGTGACCGTCCATTTTCAAGATTTTTATATGTTTGTAGATCTACTTTTTTAAATAATATTTAGAGTTTAAAATTTTATAATTAGAGATGAAAATAGATTCTCAAGTCATCCTAAAAAATTTTCATATCAAAATTATATTTAGAGGTGCGCCTTAATTGGATTGTTTCACCCTTTTCTTAATTTAAAAACATATTATTACTTCTCATTATATACAATGCCTTTTTCTTATATCATGAAATGAGGCCCGGACTCCATTGGGTCATATCAAAGACAAAGCCTGCCAATTGTCCTGAAAATTTGTTGTATTAACTAGTGATAAATGGTGTAGGACACCAACCGGGCTATTACTAAAATTTTCAAGGATCATACCAAAGAAGTCTAAGTTATTTGAGAGCGGAGAAAGTACTTTTCTTTGTTCTCTTTCTGGTGAACCAAGCATTTTAGCCGTGTTTCAAGAAAAACCAGGGTTATGAAAATTTATTGCACTCAAACAAGAGAGAATTTTTACCCATGTGCCTCAAATATTGATATATTGTAAAATAAAGGTGAGGTTTATGTAAAATGCAATCTTTATAATGTGGAAGTAACATGCACATCTAAAATTTGTTTGAAGATATGGTTCCGGTGTCGAAAACTTCATGATGGCTTGAAAATATGTTTTTTTCTCAGTTATAAAATTTTAAATTTCAAAAATATATGAGACCGATAAGATTTATAAACATTTGAAAATCTTGAAAATAGATGGTTTGGATAATTTCTTATAAGTTGCACTATTTTTAATGCTTTGAAAAAAAAAAATATTCTGTATATACATACATCTAAGGATCAATATGGTCTGTTGGTTGGTTTTCCAACATTGGAAACTCTCTTCTAGTTCATTTTTGAGGGACATCTGAATCCATCCTATATGGTTCTCACCATGAACAAACGTTTTTCACTAAATAAAGGTTTCATGGATATTTTTCTCTGCTACTTATGTAGTTTCCTTTTATTTATCTCGACATCCATAAATCATCGTTTCCTGTTAAAAGAGCCTTCCTTTCACGAATGGATTTCTCCTTTGCTTAGCAACTGTTGCTTTGAATACAAAGTTTCCTTAAATATGAACCTTATAGCATGCTCCCACCAGAGCATACTGTATAATAACTCTCTCGGGCAAATATCTACTGGAGCTCTTGCTTTTTTTCCCTCAAAATTTCACATTTAAGTCACTAGATTATTTTCAAAGAAGAAAAATTTGAGTTTTTGACTTCTTGAACATCTCAATCATTCCTTCCAAAAGTTAGACTTTCCTATACAATCTAGGATATCATTTTTTAAGAAACTTAGGGAGTGAGAGTGATTTTTTTTTTCTCTTTCTTTGGAGGCACAACTTTGGGTTCTACATATCATATCCCCAAACTTCGCGAGCTAAAAAATTTCCTAGCCTGAGTTTTGCTTTGAGGGGGTACATCAACAATATCGGTAAGATAAAGTCTTTTGGCACGTATAGGCCTTTCCACATCGAGATTACCCGACATGTCTTATAAATGGGAGCAAAGAGTGAACTTTTGTTATTAAGTACATTGGATTGGATGTGGGTAGGTCTTATAACAAAAGGGCGAGAGTCAACTTAAGCGATTATGTGGTGTGGATATATTGGGGTTGGGTGAGCTGGCGGACTTATTAAATAGTATAGATCGGATGGCTCCTATAAAATCTCTCGAGGGGTGACATCTTTCTACTTTATACACTAATTCATTTTTATTTGTTTTAACAATTTTTTTTTTTTTTTTTGGGTGAGTCAGCGGGCAGAGCGCCCCTACCCTTGGTAGGAATTGAGTGTAGAATGTAGCGTTGCAAACCGTCAAGCGCTAGCCAATTAAGCCACGCTCTTTTCCTCTTTTAACAAATTCTTTTGGCTTGGTTCATGTGCACCTAATCTAAGCACATCAAAAACCACAAAATAATAGTCTAAAAATTTCCAAAATGTTCCTACCTGTCGGTAAATGCTAGTTGAACGATGGTTCAGTCTGAGTAATCCGGCTCACAATATCTTTATAATGATAAAAATGAAAGATATAATTATAATTGATGAAATTTAGGATATAATTTGATCACACGAGGAAACAAATTCCTACCATCATGGGTTCTGATTTTTGACATGTATCGCTTGAAGGATCGAAATCCCGACCATTTCTTTGGGTTGTGATTTTGGACATGTATCGCTTGAAGGATCGAAAGCCCAACCTATTTCTTCCGATTGCCTACGATTGAAGGGCCCAGATCAAATTGTATATATATTAAACTTTTTCCTTTAAATAATAAGAGATATGCGATTATGGGTGATGTTAATTATTTTTATTGTAATAAGAAAACAGGTTTCGTTTATGTCTTGGCATTTTCTTTTCCATTTTACTTTATAGAAAATTATTTTTTATTATAGAACAAAATCATGGAGAAGCCATTTTTCAACATAGAAGTGGGTTTAATAATTAAATAAAGAAAAATTATTTATGCGGGCTGAACCGCATTTCTACATATGCGGTCCAGAAATTATAAGGCATCCATCTTAAAGATGGATACAAGTAGGTGTTCCATTTAAAAAATAATGGAAAATAAGGTCCAAATGTTTTCTTACTAAGATTATTATTCTAGTTTCTAAAATTTATTTACTTTTTCATAATCATGATCTCCATGTTGGAGATTACATGTCCTAAAAAATTAAGTCTTAAAATCCATCTCAAAAATATATTTATGAAGAGGCCCGCATTCCTACATATGCGGGCTTGGTTGCATAGAAACTGAATCCTTAAATAAAAGGGAGAGGTTTATATACAGCCGAGGCCCTCAACAATCAAATTTGAGCCTACCTCAAAACATTCACTAGAAGAGTTTGTTTTGAGGCCCAAATATTTTCAAATGGACATGAGAAAAGAATGAATTTCAAGAAATAATGTATTTTGTAATGTATTTTTGAACCGTCAATTTTAAATATTTTCTAGTGTTTAGAGATTTATCGATCTACACTATTTTTAAAAACTTTAAACTGTATAAATAAATATGAAACTATATTTTAAGGCTATCACAAAAATTTTCAGTATTTAAATCAAGACCACCGTCATTTAATTGTATGCTCTAATTTGATTGTTTAGACCCTAAAAAAAAAGCGGGTACTATTTGTGAAATTGCACCCCTAACAACTTCATATTTCGTGGAGGCATCGTACAGCCTCCACGTACGCGTGAACAGTGCTTTGAAAACTCAATTTGAAAGTCTAAATTTTTTTTTTTTTTTTTGTTTTATAAATTCTTTTTGCACGAAAGTCGGGGTCTCCACGCATTGGGTCACACGTCCTAAAAAGAAATTTTGAGAAAACATGACGAAAATAGCACTGGCTTTCCTTTGCATGATATTTTTTATGATTAATACCATCAATCATATTTCTCATTCTTCTTGACTATCACCACTTGTGTACCAAAGTTCTTATTTGTAGTTTTACCAAATGCCAAAATATAGTATGAGGTTTGTATACGGTGTCAAGCTCATACTATTGAAGTAAGGTGCACCTCAAAACTATGCCAAAAATGCAGTTTCGGCGGCGCAAAGCCTTACGATGATATGAAAATGTGTTATTGCCCTGAACTATAAAATTTAAAATTCCAAAAGTACTAACGATGAAGTAGATCTATAAACACTTGAAAATCTAAAAAATGGATGGCCTCGATACTGCTTTAGAAGGTGAATTATTTTTAGTACTTAAAATCCCCTTTTTCTTCATGTCTATGAATCTCGAGGTCGAGATGACCGATTTGGTGGTTTTCTAACACAAGAAAAACCTTCTCTACGTGGATTTTCAGATGCGCCTTACTCCTACAGTGTAAGGTTGACACCGTATAGAAACCTTTTCAACACTTAAAGGAGAGGCTATTGACTAAGATTAATTTTGCTTGGTCACTGCTTAACTGCAGGGCTAGGCCTTTGACTCTTTTTCTTGGCCAAGTCTTGGATCCTGTTTCTTAGACCTCGTCCATGGATGACTGTTTCTATGAGGAATTTCTTTGTTCTAGAGAATGTGTACGCTCCTTTTTGCATTCTGTCAGCCCTTTCTTTCATTTTATTTTTGTGTAACCTAATGCCAACCTACCCAAAAAGAACTCACAATTTTCTTTTAAAAAATAAAAAATAAAAAAGAAGAAGGGCTAACACTTAAATGTACTCGAATTGAATGGGTTCCATATAACAAACCCTTTATTTTAGGATTAACCAACAAAGGATCTTCGCTTGGAATTAGTTAATCCATTTCTTTGAAGCAGGAAATCTAACTTTCCTTTATGTTGAAAAGATCATGCTTTGATCTTTTTCCCAGCTGGTGCATCTAATTTAGAGAGAGAGAGACCAAGATGCAGTAACAGCTTGTGTGACGCTCAGTTATGCAGGGGTTTACATTGATTCGAGAGGCAAAAGTCAGGTTGAATCGAGCTTCTAATTCGTGCACATCAATTCTTACACTTGCAAAATTATGTTCACGAAGACATTAGTCAATACCACCCAATCATGAAAAGAAAATTGAATATGAATAATATAGTAGTAATGCATAAGAAGAAATAACATAAGGGCATGGTCCCAACCAACAGAGAAATGCATAATGAAGATGTTATATAATCCATGACCACGAAATCAGGCGTGATAATGTGTACCTTATGATAACGAAATAAAACAGGCTGGCACAAAAGATCACTAGTCCCTCAATCTTGAGGGACACAGAACATTTGTAACAGTGGGCCTATGAAAATATGGAAAGCACAAATTAAATCCAATGAAAGCTCAAATTCGAACGTAAATAAACGAATTTGTGTATGTTCTGGGACAAGCCTAACTCCTAAGGTCCCCACAGCTCGATGGTTAGGTGCCTCGATCTCGCCCTCCATATTTGGATGATCGAGCGGCACGCGTCTCGGCTTTCAGGGGAACTTTCAGGAACCTCGCTGAGGAGTGATGGCAGCTATACCAACTGATGAGAGTGGAATTTAAGGTGGGTTTGGGACTTACTCGAGTTGGTTTGCGTTGGTGCCCTCCTAGATGATGAAGAAAGCCCTCCAGTCGTAGAGCTGGTTTGGAATCACTTCCCTTGGACGGTATTGTCCTGTTTCTAAAATTACACACACATGGTTAATTTTACAAGACAAGTGGGCCGAAAGAGATCCCACCTTGTCTTTGAGCGAATTTACACAGGCGTGCATATCCAAAAGAAGAAAGGATAAGATAACAGACGAAAGAAGAAGAAAGAGGTAGATCAGAGGAGTTTTGACTAGGTGGCGAGACTAATAACTCTTTTTGAACACAGTTTTCAGTAGCTTGGTCCCCGATATGGAATAAAGAAGAAGCAGGTCAATAAAGCCAACAAAACAGTGGAAATTTTAAGGGTCTTATAATGGCCCCAGAATCGGTCTAGATCTTCATCAGCACACCAAAAGGCCACCGACCAAGTTTCATTGCGATCAGACATGTCTAAGGCAGTGAACACAAAGAGACAATTTCGAAAAAATCGACCTCTGGTATCCTGAAATGGACCCCGTAAAAAAACTGTAGGGTCACTGCCATAGAATCTGGCATGGTCAAAAACCCCTATGGGTTAGGTTTCGGCTTAATCGGGCATTCCAGAACAAATTAGGGGTAAAATACCAAAAGGGGTAGGTCGCAAACTATTCACGTATGGCCACCCTGCACCAAAAAACCATTAAGGGTGGCTGCTTTTACAGTCACGGGCATGTTTTTCTCATCAAGAAGAGCGTTTCGATATGTGGTACGCCCCATGAAGATTCCTGAGCAGGGAGCAAAACTAGAGAGAAATTGCTGATTAGTAAAGATAATTGCAGAAAATTCAGTAGCAACATACCTCACTCGACTGACCAAATCATGGCATTCACATACCCGATCGGCACGAAACTAATTGACTTATATGCGTGACGTCCATGGCTATCTTCGGTCCAAACTTCGTGTACGATGAACGGTTGGATTTCACACACAGAAGCGTCGAAGATGCTGTAAATTCTTGCTGCTGGATTTCAAGATTCCGGCCAAAACCTCAAGAGGACGAAATCTTCATCCGGACATGAAATCATGCTGCGTTTGTTGCAACGTGATCGTGACGGCATGCTTAGTGTGATACAGCAAATAAACTGAAGAAAAATATTAAGAAACGAGCACGCAATCGATCCAAAATTTTCAAGATTCAAGCAAATTTCAAGTTGCTTGATCATGGCTTAAAAACATGATTCATGGCTCAACGTTGGTATCAAATCGATCGACATTCCGAGCCCCACAAAAGAAAAAAATCATCCTTCAACCAAACGGGCATAAAAACAACCCCGGATAAATCATGGAAGATCACGCAAGTTCTCACGCAGAGGCAGAGATAGTTTTGAAATTCACACATTGTTAAGCTGGGGCAAAATAGTCATTTTGTACCCATTTTTAAAATTTCTTTTAATTCAATCAAATTGTAATTATCTTCAATTCTAGGTAGTTTTTGAGCATCCACCCATGTTTGGGCCCAATTTTATATAAGCATGTAAAGCCAAATTGTAAAACCCCCTCTCTCTCAAACACTATTGGCAATACCTATCGCCGACTGTGTCCTCTCTCACTTCTTCTAACACAGCCGGCAATGCCCAGCGCTAGCTGTGTCTTCTTTCTCTTCTTCTTCTCTCTTCTCTCTTCTCTCATCTCTCACACTCTTCTCCTTCTTTCTTTCCCTTCCTCTCTTTTTTTCTCTTCTCCTCTTATTCTCTTACTTCTTATTCTCTGTTTATGCTTTCCATGCATGGGGTTGAGATTAGCCTATTATCGTAGCCTAGTCGTCTAGCCATAACGTTGTTGTGCCAGAATTACTGTGCCCACTTTATTGCCACGACCGACTAACCATCGCGTCTAGCTAGTTAATATCGGTATTGACTTCTAATAGTTCCTCTGTTGAGCCTGTCTGAGTTACCGAACCCGTTTTACTGTCACGTCTAACCAATTACCTACCAGCTTAATCATTGTGTTGATCTCCCCGCCAAGTCAAATTATTTTTTCCCCCACCTTTCTTCTCTCATTATTCTTTTCTTCTTTGAATGTGTACGCCTGCATGTATTCATCAAGAAGGCAAGGTGAGGTTTGCTAACCCACCTGCCTTATAACCTTTGCCATATGCGTGTGATTGAAGAAAACATGATAATACAAGCCAAGAGAGGCGATTCCTAATCGGTTTTACGGCTGGGGGGATTTTTTCGTGATCTAATAGGGCACCCACGGGAGCCAGCCCGAGTAAGTCCCGAATCCACCTTAAATTCCTCTCTCATCGGTTGGTAATACCTGCCTATGTTCTCGAACGAGGTTCCCGAGCGAGTGATCTCAAAAAGTCTTGGGTCTCCCTTGAAACTCGAGATGCGTGCCACCCGATCATCCAAATTAGGAGGGCGAGATTGACGAACTAACTAGCTTGGCAACTCCACTAGGGATTTATTACCCCTTAATCAGATTGTACTTATTTCGCTAGTTTGTCCTTTTTATTTTCTGTATTCACACATTACTTATGGCTTGCAGGTTCTATAACCCATTCATCCGGACCGGGAATTTTATCATCCTCGTATTCATGAGTTTGCCTAAGGAACAAGTTCCTCCAACTTTGTTCCCAACCATCCTTCTGAGCAAAGACCCCTTGTTTAGCTCTCAGGTCTTAACTTGGATCGGTGTAGGAGGGACTTGAAGGTCCCTCACTCCCCATCTCCTTGCTCTAATGGAACCTCCGCCGAGGCACCCCGCATTGGCAGCACGTTTGTTGCCACACATAACATGCACCCAGCCACCAGCGAGTTACTTGTCGGTCGTACTGTCGAGGTATGCCGGAAGGCTGCTCAGTCCCTCTCTGCAAAAGGCAATCAATTTTCCATTGCTTCTGTGATTCACCACAAGGTTGCCCCCCACATTCCAGCACCACCATGAGTCCCTATTCCTAGAGGCTCGACACATAGAGGTAGAGGCCCTGTGGCCTCCACCTCTTACACGCACCATAAGGCTCGTGGGTCACCCACCAGAGCCACACCTCAGGGCAACTCTTATGTTACCTCGAGTTCGTGTCCAAAATCAGACCTCCCAAGGCCAGGTCCTGCACACGCTGCTCATATGCAGCCCACCACTCGGGGCAATGCCGTCATTGTGACAACCTGAGAATACAGGAGACGACCTCCTCATCCTCCTACGCAGCGCACACAAGCTCACCCTGTAAGGGGCAGATCTCCACCAGTTCTCTTACAGCCAGCTTGCAAGGACTCGGACTATCTCGACCGATTGAGTGCACAGCGGGATAAGTAGAGTGCAGGTCGCACGATGATAGTGGGAGAGAAGAGTCACGCGGTGATGGGGCATGCAGCAGCGTGAGTTTTGCAGCGAAGGTGTTCATGGAAGATGCGTAAAAGGAAGAAGCGCGAGGTGAAGAGGGAGCGCACACGGTGAAGTGAACGACACGCGACGCGACGAAAGGAAGGAGCGCACGACAAAGAGGGAGTGCATGCGACGAAGTGAAGGATACACGGCATACGCAAATAGTAACGCCACGTAAGAGTGGGCTATCGCCGGCTCGTAACTGCCCCCCGTGTTTTTGGCATGCATGAGTTGTGAGTACCACTTGGAGAGTGCATGCTGACTTGTAGGCACTTGTTCAGATTTTTAAGCCTTTTTGCACCACTTCGACAACCACCCCACCTTCAAGAGTACTTATGCCTCTTCTCTAACCCACGCCACTCATTTTTTCCCCTCATCTTTCTCTCTAAGGCAAGGTTTGAAGAAGTGGCTATTGGTAGGCAGTCATTGTTGGTTGGGTGAGAGTTGTGAGAAGAGAAGTGGAGAGGACACCATTGTTGTTTAGGTAACTGTATCATAAGGATGCATGGGGATTTATGCATGAGTAAGGAGCAATGGAAGTATATGTTATATGATAATGGTGGATGTTGTGAATGGCTATATGATTCTTAGATTATGTAAGAAATACATGTTGTATGTGTACATTATGAGAGAATGGATGTTATCATGTTCCTCATAATGAAATGAAGATTATGAAATGTGTTCTTGAGACGTGTTATATGCCACTGCGAAATTCCAGAATTATGTGTGTGCTTGAAGGAACTCTCACCTCGCTTGGCATGAATCTTTGAACTACCAAATGAAATCAAAATGCTTTCAAATTAGCTTTTTAAAAATATGTCCTTTTTGTCTCAAAAATTTATTTTGAAACTGTCACAAGTTGCTTCACGGTTTGGGAGTGATAGTGATATGAAGAAGGTATGTCATTGTCCCCTGTGCACCACAGGGTGCAGCTAGTAAACCCTCACCTCTTATAACCTTTAAGAGGCCAAAATGGGTCAAATTGTCTTCAAACAATCCCATTTGAAGGATAGGTGTGTTTATTACAAAATTGGTTTCGGAATTATCTTCAAACTCTAAACCGTTTAAGCGTTACGATCCTAATAGTGAGCGCATGTCTTTGGCCTTTGTGGCAAGAATCGAGCTGTAAAGCTTCACTAGAATAATGTTGTTATTACTATGGTCATGTCATTATGATATTTCTTAAATGTGATATGCCACTATCTAATGTGATATTGCTATTATCATGAAGAAATATTGATATTGTCATAATGTGATAATAAGCTTCTCATGTGAGATGTGAATAGATACCTATTGTGTGAATAATGGTATCATGTTGCTCATGTGATATGAGAAAGGGGTACCTACTGTGTGAATGGTGGTACTGTGCTGCTTATATGATGTCTAAATGGGCACCTACTATGTGAATGATGGTATCATGTTGCTCATGTGATATGAGAAAGGGGTACCTACTTTGTGAATGATGGTACCGTCCTGTTTATGTGATGTCTAAATGGGCACCTACTGTGTGAATGATGGTGCTGGCAGCTGCCTATTGAGAAGGGCACCTACTGTGTGAATGATGGTGCCAGTAGCTCCAATCTTCCCCTGACTCCCCATGATAGGAGGGGACTTAGGATGTGTGTAGTTGGGAAGGTCACACCTTCCAAATCAATGTGGACACTACGCATTGGGTCACCTAATGGTAGTGTAACGCTCTCTCGCCATAATGGCATAAGGAGAGGGTCGTGTCTTGCAAGGCCACTGCCTATCGAAACCCCAAAGCGCGCTGGGGATTGTGTGAGTGAGTGAGGACATTACGAAGTGAATTTACCCACTTGTCATTGTCCTCCCTCCTAAGTGAGGGTAGAAGTCCCAAGTTCAGGATTGCCTTAGCTTAATCGTTGTGGCTTCTACTTCAGGAATAAATGGATCTGTTTGCTTGTCTTATTTAAGCTTTATGTAAGAACTTTTAACTGTACCTGTGATTTGTTGTCCTCACCATTGTGACTTATGCATTGTGTATTAAACTGCTTTTATTATATTATTGTTAGAATGATGAGAAGCATATTGGAGGATTGACTTGATACCTAGTGATTTTATATGCATTGCATTTTGTTATCATTGTTATGTTAGTTGGGATGCATTGGTGCAGATCCGCTTACTGGGCTTTTAGCTCATTTCGTCTTAATTTCATAACTGTAGAGTGAAGGGTGGTGGCATTGATGCTTAAGGTGGGTGGCAGTTTGGGGGTTGAAGCTCGAAGTTTATAAGTTCAAAAAGCCATCTTTTGAAGACTTTTCCAGTATATGGTCTCATATGATGAACATTTTATTTTGTGTACTTTTTTTTGGATCAGCAGTGCCTTGGAGAAATTGTAAAGACTCTTTGAAATGTGAATGAATGAAATGGTTGTTCTTTTGGATTTATATTTTGTTTGTTGTAAGGTTTTATTCTAGTTTTCTTTCATGGTTTCTCTTGATTCCATGTTTTCATGCATTGAGCCACTCCCACCTGAGTGAATTTCGCGACCTCCGGTCGTGATCCGGCGCACTGTTCCCCTTCGGCATGGGTCAGGGAGTGGGGTTGTGACGCACCTGCTCACAGTTCTCCTATTCCTAAGGCCAGATCACTTGCTCGATCCCCAGCTGACCCTCAGGTTCCTCATGATCCTTCTTTAAGGGGCGCACAAGCATAACCGGCACATACATCCCCTTGTCCTCGACTCAAGCCTCCTCATGAGTCAATGCTGCTTCTGCCTTCTGCTATTTCTTCGAGCAAGCATCTTCAGCCTTGGTATTTGAAGACATTCCCCAAGAGTACAATCCTGAGCCAGCCCCGTCATTCTGGTCGTGTCTCTAGAGCCTACAAGAGAGCTCGGGGCAATGATCTGATGGAAGATCGAGTTCTTCATCCTCCCCGACCCAAGATGACCCCAATCCCTGGCCCTTATCCTTTTCCGTACCTGATGGAGACAGCACTCTCTTGTGCAAGAAGAGCTAACCAGCCGCAGTCCCGATCACAGCTTTGCCACAAGGTCCATCAAAGTCTCAAAGCTAAGCATGATAGAGGTCTGCAAATTCTGACTAAGAAAGTGACTAAGGTAGTCGGGGAAACCATCCCTGATAACCCTCTCCACCTGAATCCCTTGTACCCTCTTCAGATGACAAAGCTTGAAGCAAAAGGCCATGAGCCCTGCACTGTGATTGATGTTGTAGAAGATGACCCAGCCACTCAGCAGCCATGGTCCCAACACCCTCGTGAACCAATCCTCACACGATCGACTTACAAGAGTCGAGTCCAGTCGGGGCATGCTGGCCCCTACTAACCGATCTACCGCGCACGACCCGTCAAGTTCGTAAGCCTTCAACTGCAACTATGCTGACCTCCATAGAGAAACAGTTAGGGTAATGATTGTAAGTGAGCCTGGCGACGTGCAGGAAGAGGGCATGAACAAATTCGAAGATATGGTGGGTGCAATGATGGAAAAGATCGATCGTATAGACACCGCACGCCAATCAGCTAACCATGAGGTCAATTCCCATCACTCAGATGGTGCACCTCAACGGTAGCTCCCTCCCTTTGCCTCACAGGACAATTCTGTCCCTCACCCTGTCTCTCAAGCAGGCATTGATGTTATGGTGACCCATAGCCTAAAGAACAGACAAATCCTGGAGATATAGGTTGCGACGCCTTATCAAAGGCCATACCTTTCATACATCGACTAGGTCCCATTTCCCTCAGATTACAAGAATGGGAAGTTTCCTCTATTCAATGGAACCATGTCCCCAAACCAGTATATTTCCCACTTTCAGGCAGCATGTAGAGAAACAGCGGCTGATAGGAGACTTCTTCTCCATCAGGTTTTTGAAACCCTTGATGGCTCAGCCTTTCAATGATATGCTCAACATCACCCAAACCCAGTACATACATGGGAAGAGATGGAGAAACTGTTCTATCAGCTCTTCTATGATGTCGAGAGAGAGATCCAAACTATTGAGCTTGTCACCCTGACTCAAGATCCTGATGAGCCCGTGGACCAAGTCCTATCAAGATGGAGAAATTTGGCCACTAGCCATCCCAATCCTATGCCTGAGAAGAAAGCAGTCCAAACGTGTGTGCTCAACATGAGACCTGAAATTGCTCTACACATCAAGGCCTATAATCCAACTTCCATGTCAGAGCTGATCTTTAAATCAGTCCGCATAGAAAGTCTATCACGCCACCAAGGTGGGTCACGACAACAGCCTGCAAGCTCTAGGAACAATCGGGGCAATAGTAGCTCTCGGAACAATACATGGGGCAGCCAACAGAAAGGAGTAATCAGTGCAGCCATCACGATCACTGATCCAAGGAAGGCTCCCTCCCAAACTTTGGACCTATCCAAAGGAGTGAGCACAATAAAGACAATGCCTCAGGCGGGCCAGCAACAAGTCGTACAAATGAGTACCCCCCCCAGCAAATCTTAATCGAGATGATTATTTCACCAGGCATAGGAACAAGGTCTACCCCTTTGAGAAGGAATGGGTCCCTGCACTATTTTGGTTATTATTGGAACATAATATGATTCAGCTTCCAGAAGCCAAGTTCCCTGAGCAAGCTTGCCTTAACACTCAGGCGAATTATTGCGCTTATCATAGAAGGATTAATCATCCCATAGATGACTACTACATGCTAAAATATATTATCAAGGCTTTGATCCAGAAGGGTCAAATAAAACTCGAAGACTTAAAGAAGGCCTTTAGGGTAGCAGAAGCCTCCCATGCAGTAACCATCCAAGAAGAAGACGAAGCCCTTGGTATCCTTCACGCACATAATCACATCGAAGCCCTCAAGGCAACCCCGACGCCTTGTTCAGGGGACTGAAGACCATTGGTGCCTGTAGAACCAGATAAGATGTCATTACTTGTGGGAATGCATCAGTTACCATGACATATTTGCTAAGAAAATGCGGGAATGTCAAGAGTTTTACGATGTACCAGAAAGTGATCCCCAAGCTAATGCTCCACCAGTGTAAGAGGAGGACCTCACAACATAAGACCTTCCTAACATTGATTCAGACTCTAATGAACCCTTGACTTCCCATCCATGGATAGTCCACCACGGGCGAAGCAGACTCAAGTCCTTGAGGCGAGAAGCAGTGAACCAAGCTAAGGTTGTTCATTAGCCTAGCAAGATGAATCCAAGGCCACCTCATAAAACCAGAAGGAGATGGGCGCCAAGGGCTATTCACCGGAGAAACAAGACGGTTCAACCGCTAGTTGAGCAGGAATTTCTCAAGCCCCTTCCCCCACTGCCAACCTTACTGGATTTTATCCGTATCACGATCCTCCTTCCTTCTCATTAAGAGGACATCCTTGCGCCATCTTTCACTCCGAGCATCCAATGAGGGTGACGACATTAAAAGCACTCCTCAATGGTCTAAGCATGAGAAAGACCTAAAAGACCCCTTGCACACGTCCAACCCTAGTGATGACGTAAAAAGCTGCTCAGGAAGGTCTGATGAGGGGAACGACCTTAAAAGTCCTCCACTTTTTCTCCTTCTTCTTCTTCTTCTTCTACTGCTCATCCTTCCTCTTCTATATCTCTTGCAGGTACAACCTTGATATGTCCCAACTTCGAGGCTCTTGGCAGAGAATTTGAAGGAATCAACATAAGCAGGACACAACGGAAGTGATTGAAAAAGACGCTGGCCCAGAAAGTAGGATTCTTAATAGTTGCTGATGCTCTAGCAGCCCGAGCTAAAGCACAACCATCCTCCTCGAAGAAGCACAAAAATTCAAAGCCAAAGAAACCCCAGTGGCCTCCTGAGCCAGACTTTAAGCAGAGACTTGAAGAATCAAGGGGCCAGAATTTTTATTCTCACGAAGCTTACCACATGGTACAAGCCTATGAAACACCAACCAGCACAGGGCAAACACTACAGGCACCCACATACCGTGTGATTCATAAGAAGACGCTTCCTGTCCAACCACCGCTGAACCTGGATTTCCCTCTAACTTTCAAGACAGGCTTTTGAAGCCTGATAGGCTTTCCACATTTGAGGTTGACCTTTTCATCCCTCGGTTTGAGAAAGGCGCAGAAATCGTGACATACTCTGCCCCCCTATTGGAGGCAGAGATGTCATGATTATGGGTCTCTGCACTTAAAGTTGATGAAAAGAGCCCTGAAAACAATGAGGAGGAGTTGTAAGAAGCCCCGGAAGAATGGGAAGAAGGTGGTCAAGCTACTGTTGACGAGCTCAAAAAAATAAATCTAGGAGATGAGGTCGACCCTAAGCGTACTTTTGTCTCGGCAAATATGTGTCTAGAAGAGGAAGAATATTTCACCACTGTCTTGCGAGCAAATCGAGACATCTTTGCTTGGAATTACCATGAGATGTCTGGTCTAGACCCTCAAATCATCGTTCACTGTCTCGACTTTCACCCGACTCTCAAACCTGTCAAACAAAAATCAAAGAGGTTTAGGCTTGGGCTCGAAATGCAAATAGATATCCAAGTAACCAAACTCAAACAAGCAGGTTTCATTCGTGAGGTCAAGTACTCGAAATGGATAGCAAATGTCGTTCCAGTCAAGAAGAAGAATGACCATATTAAGGTCTGCATTGGCTTCTGTGACCTTAATACCGCCTGTCCTAAGGATGACTTCCCATTGCCATTTACCGAGATGCTCATCGACTCTATGGCTCACTGTCAAATCTTTTCCTTCATGGATGCATACTCTGGGTATAATCAAATACAGATGGCGCTTGAAGATGAGGAGGCCACTGCGTTCCTAACTCTGAAAGGGGCTTCTATTACACAATGATGCCTTTTGGATTAAAGAATGCCGATGCCATATACCAGAGAGCAATGATGACCATCTTCAAAGACATGATTCATAAAGAAGTGGAGTGTTATGTAGATGACTTGGTGGTAAATTCCAAAGAGAAGGATGCTCACATGAAAGACCTTGAAAAGGTATTTGAGCGACTACATCTCAATCAACTTAAAATGAACTTGCTGAATTGTGCTTTCGACGTGCGTTTGGGAAAGTTCTTAGGGTTCATTGTTAGACATCGAGGGATTGAAGTGGATCCAGTCAAGATCAAGGCGATCCAAGAAATGCCATCACCAACCACGTCGCGAGAGTTATGCTATCTTCAAGGGCTGTTCGCATACATCCGCAGGTTCATCTCAAATTTCTCAGGTCGCTGTAAACCCTTTACACATCTGCTAAAGAAAGATACTCCATTGATCTTGGATGAAGCATGTCGAGCAGCTCTTGATGACATTAAACAATATTTACTCAACCCTCCAGTACTCTCTACACCAGTGCTGGGAAAGCCTCTCATCCTATACGTGACCGCTCTGGACGAGTCACTCGGGGAATTGTTGGCACAAAACAATGATGAGGGAAAAGAGACTGTGTTATACTACCTCAATCGTAGGATGCAAGGGCTCGAGAGGTATTATCCCCCTATAGAGAAGATGTGCCTAGCCTTGATCTTTGCAGTACAAAAACTCCGTCATTACTTACTTGGTCATTAAGTGAACCTTATATCAAAAGCAGATCCTGTGAAATTTCTCATGACATTCCTATACCTATTAGGACGTCTTGCTAAGTGGGCATTATTATTGATGGAATTAGACATCACATATGTCCCATAAAAGGCCATCAACGGCCAAACCCTGGCTGATTTTCTCGCAGCACACCCCGTGCCGATGGAATCTCTGTTATCACTTGACCTTCTTCGAGCAAGATTACTTCTCTAAGTGGGTTGAAGCAGTCCCATTTAAGCAAGTTCTTGGCACAACAGTGGCCGACTTCGTTCGACATCACATCATATACCGGTTTGGGGTCCCTTACTGGATTATCTCGGACAATGGCCTTCAATTTTGAAGTCATTATGTTGATCGCTTGTTCAACCAGTTTGGTTTCTAATGGAGGTATTTGACTATGTACCACCCTTGGGCGAATGGATTAGCTAAGGCTTTCAATAAGACTCTGTGCAACATTTTATGAAAACCGGTATCAAAGATGAAAAAGAACTGGGATGAGAAGCTTCCTGAAGCACTATGGGCTTATTGTACTACTATGCGTAATGCTACCGATTCCACTCCTTATTCTTTGGTCTATGGGGGTGAAGCAGTTTTACCCCTCGAAATTCAGATTCCTTTATTACGTGTCGCTATACATCAAGGACTAACCGAATATGAGAGAGTCATACTTCGGTATCAAGAATTGGATGCGCTCGACGAAAAGAGGCTAGAGGCTCAGCATAACCTTGAACTCAACAAAGGGAGAATGAAGAGGGTGTTTGATAAGTCCCTCAAGATCCACTCATTCGCCCTTGGGGATCTAGTTATAGTTGTCAAGAGGCTAATTGTTATGCATGGGTGTCGTAAAGGGAAGTTTGAACCCAAGTGGGAGGGTCCCTTTATAGTAAAAAAGGTCTCTTTAAATGGAGCTTACATATTAGCGCATCCTGATGGAGAGGAGGTAATTCTCCTTATCGAGGGGCGATACCTAAAGAATTACTATCCGTTATGCATATTCAAGAAAAGAGACTCACTGCAAAGTAGGCAAGACAGTCCAAACAAGGTCTAACTCTTTATTGCTGTAAAAACAAGTTACAATTTACAAGCCAAAAAGACTGTTATTAGGGAGGTTACAAGTCTCTTGCATCTGAGGATAAGAGTACGATTACAAACCAAAATTTATAGTTTCGTTCTTGCATCTGAGGATAAGAGGATGGTTACAGGCCAAAAGAATTCCTCTCCTCATGAAAATAAGAAAACCCACCAAAGAATTTGTCTCCTAGAAGAAGCAAACCCAAGAAAGAATTGCTCTCTTAGAAGAAGCAAACCCACCAAAGAAGCAACCTCATCATGAAGAAGAAGCAAAACCACTAGGAGAGTCAGCTTCAATTCATATGATAAGTGGCACCAAAGGAGGACGATTACAGGACAAAAGAAGGAGCCAACAATTTTCGAGTTAGCTTCAATTCATCTGACGAGTGCCACCATAGGAGGATGGTTACAGGACAAAAGAAGGAGCCAACATTTTCGAGTCAGCTTCAATTCATCTGACGAGTACACCAAACATACAAAGCAGACTTCTCTGGCAAGGAACTGGCCTATGATGGAGAGCATACCTTGTTCACAGTAGATGTCCTTCCACAAAACAACATGGACTTCACTGTTGTGCTGGAGCACTTGGCTTCCAACAGGCATCACAAGCCAGGCCTTACCACTGGTCACCACTCTTTGCCTACCCATGTTTGCGCCATCGCCAAGCGCAGAAATTTTTGCATGTAACTTACTATCACATGCAAGCGATATTGCGCACGTCATCACGTGCCACACATGCTGATGAGCACCACCTGAAGCCATCGTTGGCTGTTCCCTCCAGAGACCAACATCGGCTATGCTCCCAACTCCTAGCGCCGAATGCTTTTCTTGAGGATCAGTGCCGACCGTGTCAGCACCGGTTATGCTTCTAACCATCAGCACCAGCTATGTCAGTGTCGGCTTTGTCAGCGCCGGCTGTGCTTCTGTTAGCAACGGCTGCCTGTCCTAAGTCAGCGTAGGCCGTGTGCTTCACCGCGGCTGTTCACCTCCCGATGACTCTATGTTTTCTGTGTCTCTTCACCTCCCGAGACTCCTCATTTTCAAGGCCTAAATCCCTTCTCCTCCACAATGGTTGCACAATTTCAAAGCGCAATCGTTCGCCTTCCCTACGATGGCCCACCTCCTACGACGGTTCGTTCCATGTCTTTTTGGATTCTCGTCGGAACTTCTCTTCGCCACTAGAAAACCTCAACAAGGCCACTAAAGACATTGGGAAACCACCTAAGCCCCCTATAAAACTCCCAAAGCATGAGGAAATGCCCACTGCTGCACTTCTTGCCTCTCCAACCCGCAAAATCACAGCCAGAGCTCTCTTGTTTCATGGAAAACTCCCCGGAGAACTCTGTTTTCTCGCTCCCTTCCTGCAACTTCACCAATCCTTAGCAAAAACTTCTGTCAAGTTTGCCGAAACCTTCCCTTTTAAGGTTTGGCAAAACACTTGATCTCTTGCTAGAATCCCTCTGCTTGCCGGAGATTCCACTGAGAACCCTCTGTTCACTGTTAAAAAATTTTGTTTAAGTTTTTACCTTTGGTGAAAAGTGGGTAAAATGGGGTTTTACCCCCTTATATAACCATCAATACCCTCAAACGTTCCTCACAAAATGGGAATCCCAGCCACGTGCAAGGAAAGCCAAACGATGATGAGCCGGGTAGGGCTTTGACTCGAGGCCCGAGGCATGTCTCATCGCCGCCTGTAAAATTCCAACAAACAGGTTGGACCGGGTCGGGCTTTGACCCGTGGCCTGGGTAAAGTTTCATTTGCCGCCTCATCAAATGCCATGCAACACAGATAGAACAAGGTCGGTCTCGGGTCATGGCTCAAATATCAATCCATACCCAACGCTGGCTATGCGGTCGAAGCGATCTAGCACCGGCTGTGTTTCATAACCACAGCGCCGGCTGTATGCTCGGCAACTCATCACCATCTGTGTTCAAAGCATGTGTCGTCCTCAGCGTCGGATGTGTGTTTAACAACTTAGCACCGGCTTTGGTTATAGCAATCTAGCGCAGGATGTGGTTTTAGCAATCTAGCACAGGCTGAGTGGTTAAGAAGTAGTGTTGGTCGTCCTCAGCGCCCGTTGCGTTTTCGAAGACTCATCGCCAGCTGAGCACTCACAAGAAATAATGGTTGCTGCACTTAGCACTGACTGTGTTTTACGTAGCCTAGGTCGAAGCCGTGTGTGTCCTATTGTTATCCTCAGTGAGGTTGCACCTTGACTCTGACTTATTGAACCTAGGTCCATCAAAATCAGGTCATGACTTCTCATCCCCAGTAGGAGAGCCATACTCGTATTATAGCATGTTATCCCCAATGGAGTTAGGGTCATTTTTGCTGCTGCAACCTCGAGTGGTGCCTCACACTTATTTATTATGTCCTCAAGGATATAAAATACCCACATTTGTCTCCTAATCCCTAGTGAAGTTCGCTTCCGTTCGTCATCCCTCATTGGGCCACCAATTCCATTTTAGCCTTCTGCTTGTGAATGACCTTACCCATTTTATCCGCAGGGAGTCGGATTACCATCCACAAACCTATTCCCCATGGAGCTCCACCTTCGTGGTGACCCACACAATGGTCTAGATGCACGACCCTAAACACCATGGTCTAAACTCTATGACCTTAAACTGTAGCAGAGGCCAAGTTGCACGACCTTAAACTGCATGGTCTTAGCTGCAGGACTTTAAATATGCATAGCTTTGGTCTAGCTGTATGACCCTAAAACTATATTACACATCCTAGCCGCATAACGTTAAAAGGCTCAGCACCATGGTCCAAACTATATGACCTTAAACTGTAGCAGAGGTCTAGTTGCACGACCTTAAACTGCATGGTCCTAGCTGCATGACTTTAAAACTGCATAGCTATGGTCTACTTATATGACCCTAAAACTATAGTACATGTCCTAACCGCATGACGTTAAAAGGCTCAGCACCACGATCCAAACTATACCGTCGTAAACTGTAGAGGAGGTCTAGTTGCACGAGCTTAAACCGCATGGTCTTAGTTGGATGACTTTAAAGTGCATAACCATGGTCCAAGCTATATGACCCTAAACCATAGTTTATGTCTTGGCCGCATGACGACAAACTGCTTTGCATAGGTCCCAAAGGTATGACCATAAAATCACCCTCGCATACGCATGCACACCTTTTTACGTGCATCTTCATGCATGTTTTCTTTAACCGACCCATGCGTGTGCACTACCTCCCCATGAGTCCATTCACTTCATCATTCCCCAATGAGTCTCACCCGTGCTCACAAAACAGCGAACCATCCCACCACCT
The DNA here is from genome assembly GCF_054954075.1 of Amborella trichopoda. NCBI lineage: Eukaryota > Viridiplantae > Streptophyta > Magnoliopsida > Amborellales > Amborellaceae > Amborella > Amborella trichopoda. Next base: position 22,535,438 of record NC_142339.1, read on the forward strand.
ATACTCGTCGCAAGCTAGTGGGTCACCATTTTTCACCCACGTTTCATACCTCATCCATCATTCATAGGTAGTTTCGTGCCATCTCCCCAAAAGTGAGCTAAAACCACTATCATACTCACTCCATGGCCTCTACCAGCTACCATCCATCTCCATTATGGTTCAGCTGTAGTACCTTAAACTGTAATTCACATCTTGGCCGCATGATAATAAAGGCTTCGCACAGGTTCTGAAGGCATGACCTTAAACACGCCTTCACAAAAAAAATGAAATAAGGGGCATGGTGTATACCTTAATAAGGGAATGCCATGAGTAAAAATAAAGGACGGGCATGGTCATGAAACCATGAGTAAAAGTGTTCCATGAATAAATCTCAGGCATGGTGAAAACCTAAAAGGGCATCATAAGTAAAAATGGAAGAGTAAGGGTGAACATGGCTGTAAGGTCATGGGTAAAAGAGCCCCAAATAAAAAGAAGTTGGTGAAAACCGCCTCTACGGTGCCGCTCCCCAAGTTCAAGTGAAAATCCACAAAGGACGCTTAGACTAATAAACATGTTGATACAATGCTCACCTCAACAAGTGACTTCAGCCGTCACTCAAAAAAAGAAAAAACATCTCTGGTGTTACAATACCAAGGTCAAAAAATACGATCTCTAAGGAAAAGATTTCAACAGTCTGACTCCAATTGTAAAAATGACTCGAAGGACAAAATACTCGCCAAGACGGCAAGACAAGTCTCATGAAAAAGAGCATCATTCCCAGGAGGCTATGAAACACACTCCCATATCCTGGAGACACCTTAAGAAGGCTAATTCAACCATGACTTTGGAGCAATAATCAGATGATTGTCGTAGCTGCAAAGCAGTGGGCTGGTTATCTCGATAAACTGAGGTACCCTACCGCCAAGGAACAAATGGTGCACGTCGCAGACAAGCACTAACAAAAGGCTCTTCAGCACAACAAACAAGCAATAAAGTAACTTCGACGAATCAAAGTTTCCCCAAGAAGGCTAATTCAACCATGACTTTGGAGCAACAATTAGATGATTGTCGTAGCTGCAAAGCAGTGGATAGGGGTGGTTATACCTAAAGCTGGTTATCTAGATAAACCGAGGTACCGTACCCGCCAAGGAACAACTGGTACATTACGTAGATGAGCGCAGACCAAAGGCCCTTTTGTTGTCTATTTAGGACAAAGAAACCTAGGCCAAATGGGAATAATGCCCGTCGACTTGGCACTCAATTGCCAGATGGGCCTGATTCTGACTGACGACGTCTGTACAAAATCACAGACAGTCTACACGAGGGTGAGGACTTTGATAAGATCCCTCAAAAAAGTATGTTCTCCCCCTATATTCTCCACGGACGGACCCACAATGCATCGCTACTTTTGAGCATCCTAGTTACACCATTGCGTGAATCTCCTCGGCGTTCACGTGGTCCTATGGCTAGGAACAAAAAGTAATAAAGCCGAAGGAAATTTTTCGAATGTTGTCCTTCTCGCTTCTCACGAAGGGTAACAATTGGCAGGGAAAGCTGTTTGAATGCATTTGTTAGCACCTAGGTCCCCGATGCAGAATAAAGAGGAAGCAGGTTAATAAAGCCTACAAAATAGTAGAAATTTCAACAATCTTAGAATGGTCGTAGAATTGGTCAAGATCTTCATCAGCACTCTAAAAGGTCACCTGCCCAGTTTCATAGCTATTAGACATGTTTAAGCCAGTGAACACAAAGAAATAATTTCGGCAAAATCGACTCTAGCACCCTGAAATGGACCCCGTCATTAGAACTATGTTTTTGGTACATCAAATAGCTGTCGGACCACCACCATCGAATTCAGCACGATTGAAGACCCCCGTGGGTCACGTTTTGGCTTAACCGGGCACTCCATGACAAAGTTAGGGGTAAAATGCCAAGAGGGGTAGGCTGCACACTATTCCCGTGTGGCCACCGTGCACCAAAACATCATTAAATGTGGTTTTTTTTACAGTCATGAGTAGTGGCTTTCGGGGCCTATATCTCACTCGTTCCAAGCCGGATCACCCTCAAATTTTGTGAGCATGTTTGTCTTATCAAGCTTAGCATTTCCTTATGTGGTACTCCCAGTGACGATGCCCGAGCAGGGAGAAATACTAAAGAGAAGTTGCTGATCCGTGAAGAAAATTACAGAAAATTCAGCACTCCTCACTCGAGCGGCCAAATCATGGTGGTCACATACCTGATCGGCACGAAACCAATTGCATTATGTGCGTGAGGTTCGTGGCCATCTCTAGTTCGAACCCCGCGTATAATGAATGGTTGGATTTCACACACAAAGGCATTGAAGCTACTGTAAATTTCGATTGTCAGATTTTAAGATTCTGGTCCAAAACTCATGATGACAAAATCTTCAGCTGGCCATGAAATCGAGCTGCATTTGTTTCAATGTGATCATGATGGCATGCTTAGTGTGATTTAACAAAGAAACTGAAGAAAAATATTAAGAAACGAGCACGCAATCGATCTAAAGTTTTTAAGATTCAAGCAAATTTCAAGTTTCATGATCATCACTTAAAAACATGATTCATGGCTTGAAGTCGGTATCAAATCGATCGCCATGCCGAGCCCCATAAGAAAACAATCAACTTTTGATCAAACGGCCATCAGAAAAAGTCCAGATCATTTATGGAAGATCACACAAGTTTTCGGGCAGCAACATGGACAGTTCTAGAATTCCATAAATTGTTAGGCAGGGGAAAAACAGTCCTTTTACATCTATTTTTAGAATTTCTTCTAATTCAATTAAATTATAATTATCTTCAACTCTAGGTAGTTTTTGAGCGTCCACCCATGTTTGGGCCCAATTGTATGTAAGCATGTAAAGCTAAATTTTAAAATCCCCTTGGGTTCATTCTTAAAGATTCAATAAAGACTTCATTTTTTCTTAAGTTCATGGGTGCGTCTTGGACAGAGAGAGTGAGAGGAGAGAGAAGAAAAGGGTCGGTATCCTTCGATAAGATAACTTTCTCTCTCCTTCCCTCTTTCTCTCTTTCTCTCTTCTTCTCATCTCTATCTCTCTTTCTCTGTCTTCTTCTCATCTCTATCTCTCTTTCTCTCTCTTCTTCTCATCTTTATCTCTCTTTCTCTCTCTTCTTCTCCCCTCTATCTCTCTTTCCCTCTCTTCTTCTCATATCTATCTCTCTTTCTCACTTTTTCTCATCTCTATCTCTCTCTCTTCTTCTCATCTCTATCTCTCTTTCTCTCTTTTTCTCGTCTTTATCTCTCTTTCTCTCTCCGCTCTTCTTAAAATGCAGTCGGCAATGCCTAGTGTCGACTGTGCCTTTCTCTCTCCGCTCTTCTTAAAGCATAGTTGGGAATGCCTAGTGCCGACTTTTTCTTTTTCTCTCCTCTCTTCTTAAAACACAGCCGACAATGCTTAACACCGACTGTGTCTCTCTTTCTGCTTTTCTTAAAACACAGCTGAAAATGCTTAACACTGACTATGTCTTTCTCTCTCATATCTTCTTAAAAAACACAATTGTCGATGCCTAGTGCCGACTGTGCCCTTCTTGCCCCCTCTCTCTAACACAGCCGGCGATACCTAGTGTCGACTGTGTCCTCTTTCTCTCTCCTTCTTGCCCCCTCTCTCTAACACAACCAGTGATACTTAACGTCGACTATGTCATCTCTCTCTTCTTCTAACACAACTGGTGATGCCTCGCACCGGTTGTGTCTTCTTTCTCTTCTTCTTTCAACACAGCCGACGATGCCAGGTGCCGACTGTGTCCTTCTCCCTCCTCTCTCCTTCCTTCTCTCTTCTCTCACACTCTTCTCCTTCTTTCTTTCCCTTGCTCTCTTTCTTTCTCTTCTCCTTTTATTCTCTTACTTCTTATTCTCTCTTTAGCCTTTCGTTTGATTAAGAGGGTTTGAGATTAACCTCTTATGGTAGCCATGTCGTCTAGCCGTAATGTTGTTGTGCCAAAATTATTGTGCCCGCTTTATTACCACGACAGACTAACCATCACGTTTAACTAGTCAGTATCGGTATTGACGTCTAATAGTAACTCCGTTGAGCTGGTCTGAGTTACTGAGCCCGTTTTACTGTCATGTCAGACTAATTACCTATTAGCTTAATCATTGTGCTGATCTCCTCGCCTAGTCAAACTCTTTTCTCCCCCACCTTTCTTCTCTCATTATTCTTTTCTTCTTTGAATGTGTACGCCTGCATGTACTCATTAAGAAGGCAAAGTGAGGTTTGCTGACCCACTTGACAGAAATGAGAGGAGAGAGAAAATTTGGGCAGCGATGTACTTTTACTATCCATGATAGAAAATTAAGAGGAGAGAGGAAACATAGGCGATGATGTGTTTCTGTCGTCCATGACAGAAGATTAAGAGGGGAGAGAAAACATGGGCGACGATGTGCTTTCATAATCCATGACAAAAGATTAAGAGGAGAGAGAAACATGAGCGGCAATGTGCTTTCACCGTCCATGATAGAAGATTAAGAGGAGAGAGAAAACCTGAGCGATGACGTGCTTCCACCGTCTAGGACAGAAGATTAAGAGGGGAGAGGAAACTTGGGTGGCGATGTGCTTTTGCCGTCCATGATAAAAGATTAACATGAGAGAGAAAATGTGGGCGACAATGTGCTTCTGCCATCCATGACATAAGATTAAGAGGAAAGAGAAAACATGGGTAGTGATATGCTTTCGCCATCCATGGTAGAAGATTCAGAGGAGAGAGAAAACATGGGCGACGATGTGCTTCTACCGTTCATGATAGAATATTTAAGAGGAGAAAGAAAACATGGGCAACGATGTTCTTCCACCGTTCAAGACAGAAGATTAAGAGGAGAGAGAAAATATGAGCAGCGATGTGCTTCTGCCGTCCATGATAGAAGGGAAGATAATGAGACTTTGATAGAGGACCAGCCCGCCACTTGGGTTAAGGCTGGGCTCACTTTTCATGTCCCTGTAACAAGAAGACATCATGCTAAGCGATAGATTCTGCCATGCATGAACAGAGAGGAAGGAGAAATAATAGAGAGAGAATATGAAAGAGAAGAAAGAGAGAGGATAGATAAAGAAAAAAAAGGAAAGTGGATAAAGAAGATCAAAGAAGGAATATGAAAGAAAGATATAGCTGAGAGGAGAGAGAAAGAAAGAGATAGATATGAGGAGAGAGAAAGAGAGATGAGAGGAGGAGAGAGAAAGAGAGATGGAGGAGGAGAGAGAAAGAGAGAGATGAGAGAAGGAGATAGACAGTCACTTCATCATAGGGTACTGGACCTTTTCTTCTCTCTCTTCTCTCTCTCCCTCTCCAAGACGTTCCCACAATTTGTAAGTGAAAACTCTCAAATTTTGTTGATGAGTATTGAAAAATCAAGGGTCCTTTAACAATTGTGTTTAACATGTACTTATAGAATTGGGCCTATACATTGGTGGATGCCAAAAAACTACCTAAATTAATGATAATTACAATTTAAATGAATTAAAATAATTTCTAAAATTGTGAGCAAAAGGATTGTTTTTCCTTTGCTCAACAATGTGTGAAATTTCAAAACAGTCTCTACTGCTGCCTTAAAACTTGCGTGATCTTCCATGGATGATTCGGTGTTGCTCTAGCATCCGTTTGGCTGAAAGATGATTACTTTCTTGCCAGGTTTGGGAAGACGATCAATTTGATACCAACTTCGAGCCACAAATCACGTTTTTAGGCCACGATCACGTGACTCGAAATTTGTATAGATCTTGAAAACTTTGGATCGATAGTGTCTTTGTTTCTTGATGTTTTTCCTTGGTTTATTCGCCGAATCACTCTGAGCATGCTGTCATGGTCACCTTGCAACGAACGTAGCTCGATTTTGTGTCCAGACAAAGATTTTGCTGTTTGGGATTTTTGGCCGGATCTTGAAATCCACCAGCTGAAATCTGCAGCAATTTTGATGCTTGTGTGTGTCAAATCCAATCGTTCATCGTTCGTGGGTTGTGGAGCAAAGATAGCCCTAGACCTTACGTACGTAATGCAATTGGTTTCACGTCGATCAGGTACACGAGTGCCCTGATATGGCCGCTCGAGAGACGCGTGTTGCTGCTGAATTTTCTGCAACTATCTTTACGAATCGTCTACTTCTCTCTAGTTTTTCTCCCTGCTTGATGAGAAGAACACGCTCACCAAATTTGAGAGTGATTCGACTCAGACCGAGTGAGATATGGGTGTTTGAAGTTGTTGCTCGGGACTATGCACATCAACCTCCTTTAATGGAGATTAGTGCGAGAAGGCCGCACATGAATAGCGTGCGGCCTACCCCTTTTAAATGTTTCACCCATAACTTTGTTTTGGAATGTCCGTTTAAGCCAAACTTGACCCATAAGGGTTTTTGACCGTTCCAGATCCAATGGCGGTGGTCTCACAGTTGTTTGACTCACCAAAATAAAGTTCTAGTTACAAGGTCCGTTTCAGGGTGCTAGAGGCCGATTTTTTCGAAATTGTTTCTTTGTTTGCACCGCTTTAGACATGTTGGATTGTGATGAAACTTGGCAGGTTACCTTATGAAGTACTTATGAAGATTCTGACCCGTTCTGGAGAAATTTTGAGACTGGCGAGAATTTGACTGTATGTTAAGGCTTTATAAACCGGCTTCCTCTTTATTCCGCATCAAGGACCAAGGTGCTGAAAAATGTTTTCAAACAGCTTGCCCCACCAAATGTTGTGCTTCGAGAGAAACTAGAAGGACAACATTCGGAAAATTTCCTTCGACTTTAATACTTTTTTCTTCCTAGCCACAAGACCACGTGAACGTTGAGGAGATTCAAGTAATTTTGCAACTAGGATGCTCAGACATTTGGATGCAATGTATAGGTCCATCTGTGGGGTCTTTAGGCGGAGAAGAGACTCCTTTTAGGGATCCTATCGAAGTCCTCACCCTCATGGGGACTGTTTGTGTTTCTGATAGCTGAGGATTTTATACGGACCTCGTTAGTCAGAATCAGGCCCGTTTGGCAGTCGAGTGCCATGTCAAAGGTCATTTTTCCCATTTAGTCTGGGTTTTTGTATCCTTTAGTGTTGATCCACGTTTCAAGGATTTTGTTTTGTTTATTTTGGATGGTCTGCTGAAGGGCCTTCTATCGACGTCATCTGCGTTGTGCCCCGAATATTAGTTAGTGAGCAAGGTACCTCAGTTTATCGAGGTAACTGGCTTTGGGTGTAACCTATGCCCACTGCTTTGCAGTTTCAACAATCAAGATACCTCTTTGCTTTTTTCGAGGCGACCGCTGAGGATTCAATCCTAATTACTGCATCATAAGTCCAAAGTCATGGCTGACTTATCCTTGTTTAGGAACCTTTAGCATTTTGAACTGTGTTAGCGACCTTGTGGGAATAGTGGTCTTCTTCATGAGACTTGTCTTGCCTTTTTAGTGAGTTTTCTGTTCTTCGAGTCCTTTTGCGAATAGACTCAAGCTGTCGAAATCTTTTCTTTGAAGCTCGTATTTTTTGATCTCGGTAATGTGACACCAGAGATTTTTCTCTTTGAGTGTGGGCTGAAGCCGCTTGTTGAGGCAAGCGCTGCATCAACTTGTTTATTAATCCAAGCGTCCTTTGTGGAATTTCACTTGAACTTGGGAAGCGGTGTCGTAGGGACGGTTTCCACCAACTTCCTTTTTATTTGGGGATCTTTTACCCATGACCTTTCGATCATGTCCACCCTTATTCTTTCATTTTTACTCATGGTGCCCTTTCGAGGTTCTCACCGTGCTCAGGTTTTTATTCACATAACTCTTTTACTCATGGTTTTGTGACCATGCTCGTCCATCATGTTTACTCATGGCATTCCCTTGTCCAGGTATACACCATGCCCGCTATTTACTTTTTTTTTTGTGAAGTAGTGTATATGGTCATGCCTTTGGGACCTGTGCGAAGCCTTTTTACGTCATGCGATCAGGACATGCACTCTAGGTCATACAGCTGGATCATGATGGTGATGGATAACAATCATTTGAGGCCATGCAGTGAGTATGGTAGTGGTTTTGACTCACTTTGGGGAGATGGCACGAGGCGACCTATGAAGGATGAACGGTGTATGAATGGAAGATGGAAAGTGGTAACCCAATAACTGACGGTGAGTATGGATGGCGAGATGGTTCACCGTTTTGTGAGCACAGGTAAGACTCATTGTGGAATGATAAATGGTAATGAAGGAAGATGGATTTACTGGGGAGATGCTGATAGTGATGCGTGCACATGAACGGGTCGGTTAGGGAAGACGTGCGTGAAAATGCACATAAAGGGCGTGTGCACGTGTGTGAGGGCATTTTTAAGGTCATGCCTCTCGGACCAATTCAAAGCATTTTAACGTCATGCGGCCAGGATGTGTCCTATGGTTTAAGGTCATATAGCTTGGACCATCATTATGCAGTTTAGAGTCATGCAACTAGGACCATGTAGTTTAAGGTCGTGCAACTAGACCTCTGCTACAGTTTTAAGGTCATATAGTTTGTACTATGGTGCTAAGCCTTTTATTGTCATGTGGCCAGGACGTGCACTATGTTTAAGGCCATATAGTTTGGACCATGGTGCTAAGCCTTTTATTGTCATGCGGTCAGAACATGCGCTATGGTTTAAGGTCATATAGCTTGGACCGGGGCTGTGCAGTTTAAAGTCATGCAGTCAGGACTATGCAATTTAAGGTTGTGCAATTAGACCTCCACTACAGTTTTAGGTCATATAGTTTGGACCATGCAAGTTAGGGTTATGCACCTAGACCAAAGCTATGCAGTTTAAGGTCATGCAGCACGAACCATTGTGTGGGTCGCCACGTAGATGAAGCTCCATGGGGGATAGGTCCGTGGATAGTAATTTGACTCCCTGAGGATAAAACGATTAAGGACAGCAGGGATTTAGGTGAGAAGAAGACTTCACTGGGGATTAGGGAACAAGTATGACTCCCTAAGGTCAACGATGGAACTCCTTGGGGAATATGGTTATGGACGGTAACCCGACTCCTGGGGATAGGATGGCTTGACTTACCCACAGGGGATTAAAGTGGTAAGCATGGCCCTAACTTCGCAGGGATCAATGGATTGTAGTATGGGTGTAGATCCTACTGGGGACAAGGGACAGTGGCCTGCTTTTGACTCTATTAGGGATGACCAATCATGGCCTAGATGGAACGGCTGGATTCAACTCCATTCGGGATGACAAAAGTTAAAGCTTTGGTGCAACTCCACCAGGGATAGTGGCAATGGAGTGCTCATAATTCCACGGGAGCTTGTGGTGAGACGTTCACGGTGGAAACCAAGTGCTCACACATGCGTGGCATTAGCACGGGGAGTGTACGACAATGACCATGGGTAGCAGCGTCATTGACATATGCAGCACCAGCAAGGGCGACGACAACCCAAGTGGCGATAAAACGTTTTTCTGAACACAGTCGGTGCTAGGCTTTGGAGAACACAACTAGGGCTGAACCATTGACAACACAGTCGGCGCTGGGTTAAGATTACATAGCCGGCGATGACTTGTGTTCGGGTCTCTGGACCGAGCCCGACGTGGTCTTGGGTTTTGATGCATGGGATTTCACTGGTGGCGGTAGACTATATTGGGTCTCAGGTCAGGACCCGACCCAATCCGGCCCATCAACGCTTGATCTTTAAGTACCTGCCTGGTAGTCCTGGTTTGTGAGGGGCACTTGAAAGAAGCATTGCCTATATAAAGGGGTAAACCCCATGTTTACTGTTTATCATCGAGGGTAAAACGACAAGTTTCACATTGAGCGAGAAAGAAGAAACTCCAGCACAAATTTTCGACGAGCGCGCATGGTCTTTTCACGAAATTTACAGGAATTTTCCAATAAGAGAATACCGACAGAGGTACATAAGGAGCACAAGGATTTTTTGTGATGGGGTTTGAAATAAGGAAGCAGTTTTTCGGCTAGCTAAGGATCCAGCCGTGGTTTTGGGGGTTTCAAAGAAGGAGAACAAGGGGAAAGTTGCAGCAGAGGGCTGCTTAGGGACTTCCGCTAGCTTCTGGTGGTGTTCCGGTTATGTGCAGGAAGGGGAAAGGTTTCCCATTGGGTTTCCAGTGGAAGAGGGGAATTTTCTAGTGGGAAACTAAAGGTCGCGGGAGGTGAACAGTCACTCGGAGGCGAAGGGTCGTTGGGAGGTGGATGGGGAGTCTTGGGAAGGTACACAGTCATCGGGGAGATGAAGGGTCTCAGGCAATTGAAGAGTTACGGGAACCGAAGAAGCACAGGGAATTGAAGGGCGGCCGGCAAGTGAACAGTTGTAAGGAGATGAAAGGTCACCGACAACGAATATTCACATGGAGACGAAGGGTAACCGTTAGCAAATAATCGTGGGGAGACGAAGGATCACTGACAGTGAATGGTCACCAGAAGGTGAACAATCGCAGTGAAACGAGGGGTCTTGAGAACACTGCCGACGTTTGCCTTTTGGAAAAGCAGCCGGTGCCGGGCCTCAGGAACACAGCCGGCACTAGCTTTAGGATACACAGCCAGCACTGGGCCTTGGAAACACAGTCGATGCTTGCTTTAGGATACGCAACCAGCGCTGGGTCTTTGAAACATAGCCGACGCTAATCTCACGCGGTGCTAGTCAGTGCTTTGGTTGCACGTGGCTAGTAACATGATGCGTCGGGCGCTAGTCATGCATGGCTATTGCTTACTGGATCCTTTGACAAACAGCGGTGAATCATGTTCTACTGTGATCTTGCACAGCGATGGCTTGGGTTGGTGAAGGGCGGTGACCAATGGTAAGGCCTGGTTGGTGATGCCTATTGAAAGCCAAGTCCTCCAGCACAACAGTGAACTTCATGTTGTTCGGTGGATGGTCACTCACTGTGAACATGGTATGCTCTCCATGTCAAAGAAGTCTGCATTGTATGTCTGGTAAATCCCATCAAAGCACTCCATCTTTTCCTATTGTGAAGGCCACTTTTGGCCTGTAAACATCCTCTCTCCCTCAGATGCAAGAGCATCGCTTTTGATGGTGAGAGAGATTTTTGGATTGTAACCGTCTTCTCCCTGGATGCAAGGGAAATGCTGGGGTCCGGAGTTCTCTTTTCCTTAAATGCAAGAGCGACGCTTGGAGTCAAGTGTCTTCTTTTCCTCAGATGCAAGTTTTGCCACAACGATTCTCTTTGCGAGAGTAATACTGCATGATGGATTTGTAACTTTCCCTAAATAATGGGCTTTTTGGCTTGTAACTCCTTCTAATGAAAAAAAAAGAGTTTAATCTTGCTTGAATTGTCTTGCTCGTTTTATTTTTACCGTCTTTTTAACTCTTTGTTGTTAGACATTGAGTCTGTTTTGATTATACATCATGGGTAGTACTTCTTTAGGTATCACCCATTGATAGGGGGCATTGCCTCCTCTCCATCAGGATGAGCTAGTATGTAAGCTCCGTTTGGCGAGACCTTTTTTACTCTAAAGGGACCTTCCCACTTGGGTTAAAACTTCCCTTTGCACTACCCATGCATAGCAATCGGCCTCTTGACAGCTAGAACCAGATGCTCACAAGCGAATGAGCGGACTTTGACTAACTTGTCACTGGCCCACTTCATTCTCCCCTGGTTGAGTTCGAGGTTCTATTGAGCCGCTAACGTCTTTTCATCGAGTGCATCCAATTCTTGATATCGAAGTTTGACTCTCTCATCTTCGGTTAGTCCTTGATGTATAGCGCCACGCAATGAAGGATGTTGGAAGATATTTTTCATCATCATGGGGCCCCCGCTCAATAAAAGCCTAGCAAACAGTGGAAATCCCGACAGTCTCAAAATAGCCTCAGAACTAGACAAGATCTTCATGAGGTCTTTCAAAAGTCTCTTGCCAAGTTTTGTCACATTCCGACACGTTTAAGAAAGTACAGACTGAGAAGCAGTTCCAACAGAATCGACCTTTAACACCCTGAAACGGACCCTATAACTAGAGCTACATTCTCGATGTCTCAATTTACTGTGGAACAACTGCCATTGGATCTGGCATGGCTGAACCCCCAGGAGTTAAATTTCAGCTAAAACGGACACTCCAAGAAGAAGTTTTAGGCAAAAGAGGGAAACATGAGGAGGTGCACGCTATTCCCGTGTGGCCACCTTACAACTCTACACCATTGAAGGGACAGTCATGAGCAGTGACTTTCAATACTCATATCTCACCCGTCTCAAGTCGGATCGAGCTCAAATTTGGTGAACATGTTCGTCGCATCAAGACGAGCGATTCGATATGTGGCACACCCCATGACGATACCCGAGCACGAAGAAAACCTAGAGAGAATTTGCTGATCCATGAAGAAAGTATAGGAAATTCAACAGCGTAGCGGTCGAATCATGCCACTCACGAGTTTGATCGACGTGAGACCAATTCCATCATGTGTGATTCTGCACTCGCAGCCGATGAAGACACTGTAAATTCCATTGTCGGAGTTTTAGATTCCGATCAAAATTCCAAGGTTGCAAACTCTTCGTTAGGGTCCAGAATTGAGCTGTGTTTGTTGCCCCGCAATCATAACGTCATGCTCAGTGTGATCTAGCAAATAAATTGTAAAAAAACATCGAGGAACAAGCACACTATCGATCTGAAGTTTCAAGATCCATTCAAATTTCAAGTCACATGATCGTGCACTAAAAACACGATCCATAGCTCGAAGTTGATATCAAATCGATCGTCATGTCGAGCCCCACAAGAAAATAATCATCTTTCGATCAATTAGGAATTGAAATGATCATCCATGAAAAATCATGCACGTTCTAAGAAAACACATGGATTGTTCTGAAATTCCATGAATTGTTAGGAAGGGGCAAATATGTCATTTTGTACCCTATTTTCTAATTTCGTTTAATTCAGTTTAACCTTAATTTTCAAAAATTAGAGTTACTTTTGATTATCCACCCATGTTTGGGGTAAATTCTATATATATGTACCATCATTGTATGCACCAAAAGACTGAACCTTTCACAAAAGAGAGAGTTTTTACTTAATACAGTTTCTCTTTCTTCTCATTGTTGGGTCACGTTTGAGAGAGAGTAAGGTGAGAGAAACTTTTAGATCGGTACCTATAGGTTGGAGGTAAATGTTCTCTCTCTTCCTTTTCTTTTTTTCTTCTGTCTTTTTCCTCCCCTCCACCTGAGTATTCCTCAAAGGTCATGCACGATAGTGGCAGTGCCATGCAAGACTCTTCGATGATCTCACAGATCGCGCATGGTTATGGAGCGCCATGCTCGAGCTCTCCTCCCCCTCTGTCTTCGTCTCTACCTCTCAGTGAGACATGCAGACGGTGCTGCTCATCGCCGTCCGAGGACGTATCCTCAACGTCTCAACGAGGAACCTAGGAAACGAAGCCCATTGCCGTCTGAGGGGGCTTCACTTTGATGCGAGACTATTGTAGGTGGCGATGTCCATCGCCGTCCACAAAGGGGTCACGACAATACCTGTCGCCGCACGCAGGCTCCTTCCTTGCCTCTCTGTGCTTGTCGTTGTGCACCTCATGGGAAGTTATCTCCGTGTGCCTCGTCAGGAGTCATCGTCGTCCGCAAGGGACGTGTTTCTTCCTCTCATTGCCAATGGAGACAATCATTACCGTCTGCGGGGCTTTCTCTTGTATTCCATGACTTGCAGCGTGTGCCTCACGGGAAGTTATCCTCATGAGCTTCACTAAAAGCCATCCCCGCCTACAAGGGATGCAACGTCTTTTCATGATGCCAACGGTGATACCCATTGCTCTCTGGGTCCTTCCCCTTCCGCCGTCTCGCTCTCTTTCTCTTCATCCCCTTTTAGTCTCCTCATTCTTTTCTCCCCATACTTGATTGAGGGTAGACTTAACCTAGCACCACCATATCGATCTCGGTTTAGAGTAGTATTGACGCCGTGCTGGTCTTGAGAACCATGCCCGTCTTGCTACCACTCTAATTCGATAGCTTTCCAGCCGTCATGCTAGTCTTTCTCTTTTGTTAAGTTTTCTTCTCCTCTCTCTTTATTGGAAGCCTTCCATTTCATCAATCCCTTATATGAGCATGTGATTCCCTAAAACCAAGGGTGGGTCTCTTCGACCCACTTTTCTCGCCAATTAACCATAGAAGTGTTGTGCAGAAAACAAGAGAATTGCAAGTCAAGGGAGGCGATTTCGAACCAGCTAAAGCAATTAATGGCCTTTCTTCATGATCTAAGAGGAAGCCCACATGAGCTAGCCCGAGTAAGTCCCGAACCCACCTTAAATTCCTCTCTCATCAGTTGGTATATCTAGCCTTGCTCTTGAGCAAGGTTTTGAGAGGGCGATCTCAAATCCCGGGTTCGCTAACCACCTGAGATACGTGCCACCAAATCATCTAGATCCAGAAGGAAAGATCGAGGTACCTAACTAGCTTGGCGACTCCACTGGATTACTACCCCTTAGTCGGTTCACTCTTGTTTGACAAATATCCTCTTTTGCCTTCTACATTAAATTATATGGCACCTGGGTTGTTCAACCCGTTCATCCGAGTGGGGGACTTCCTTATCCCCGCACTTGTGGCTGTCCCAAGGAAGCGAACTACTCAAGCTTCCTTCCTTACTTTCCTTCTGAGTCAGGACTCATGGTTCGGCTCCTAGGTTCTTGCCTTGGTTAGCGCGAGAGGGGACTTAAAAGTCCCTGACTCCCAGCTTTCTCACCCTGATCGACCCTCCACCAATGCCCCTTGAATCAGTGGCACGTCTACCACATCAAACAACACCCACCCTGCTACTGGCAAGTCTCTTGCCAGCCATATTGTTGGGGCACGTTGAAAGGCTGCCCAAGCTGCTTTCGCCGAAGGCAAGCAAGTTGTCATCGCTCTTGAGGTTCTCTGGAAGGCAACATCCTATACAATTTCACCTCTCCAAACCTTTATACTTAGAGGCTCGGCACACTAAGGCGGAGACCCTACAGCTTCCACCTCTTGCACACACCCAAGGGCTCGTGGTCCATCCACTAGAGCCACACGTCAGGGCAACCCCCATGTTGCCTTGAGCTCGCATAGAGGGCCAGGCCTTCTTGGGCCAAACCCTGCGTGTGCCATGCATTCGCTTTCCACAGCTTGCGGTAGTGCTAGCTCTATGCCACCTCGAGCACACGAGGGTCAACTGCTTCATCCTCTATCCCAGCACAAACGGTCCCACTCTATGAGAGATGAGAGTCCACATTGTTCCTCACAAACACAAGCTCGTGGGTCTCGACCTCCCAAGGTCAAACCAATTGACCTAGCCCGAGTTGACCCCCAAGTCACCCAGATGGCTAACTTTAAAGGTGCACACGCACTGCTTTCGCAGGTTCCTCCCCAGTCAAGACACAAGCGGCGTCATGCACCATCTAACACCAGTCAAGAACGTCGAGCCCTGATAGTCAAAGGTCTTCCCTAAGAGTACCATCTTGAGCCAGCCTCAGGTCAGCAATGCACATGGGCCCCACAGAGGAACTCAAGGTAACGGCTTGATGTCAGACAGAGGACTCCTGCCTCTAAGTTAGAAATCCAGGCTGCCTTCTGTCCTTGGACCCCACTCCTTGCTCCAACTCGTAGACACGGCCCTTGCATGTTCAAAGAAGGCGGGGTAGACCAGGTATCAACCTTGGTTCTGGAATGAAGTCTACAACTGTCTAAGGATTAAGCAGAAGAGAGGTCTTCAGATCCTGACCAAAGAAGCCTCCAAGGCAGTTGAGGTCACCACCCTTGATGGCTTGGTAATCCCTTTTTCTCTCTTCAAACTCCAGAACCTGAGCGAGTCCAAGAGTACTGCTGCGTTGTCACTGCTCAGAAGCCACGGTCTTAAGGTCAATGAGAATTGGTCCTCCCAAGATCGGCATACAAGGCTCGAATCTAGTTAGGGCAAGCTGAGCCCCTGCAGACTAACTTGCCACTCATGACTCGCCGACCTCGGTAGTCTTCTTCTCCTTCTGGCTCAGAGCTCTCAGAAGAGATGGTCAGCGTCATGGTGATCAATGACTTGGACAAAGCCCAGGAAGACAGAATGACCAGGTTCGAGTTAATGATGCAATCCATTCTTGAAAAGATGGAACGTCTACAACCCTCCATGAACTACGATCGCTCCTAGGACAGCTTGTCTACATTCGGAGGTTCATCTAAAACCTTTTAGGTGATGCAGACCCTTTTCACACCTCCTGAAGAAGGACACTCCTTTCATATGGGATGAAGCATGCCAAGCTGTACTTAATGACATCAAGCAGAACTTGTTGAACCCACCGGTACTCTCCACTCCAGTGTTAGGAAGGCCTCTTATCATATATGTGATCATCATTGATGAGTCACTCGGGTCACTCCTGGCGCAAAACAATGATGCAGGGAAAGAGACAACGCTCTATTATCCCAACCGCAGAATGCAAAGAGCCGAGAATATCTATCCTCCCATCGAAAATATGTGCTTAGCCTTGATCTTTGCAGTACAAAAGCTCCACCATTACTTGCTCGATCACGAGATGAAGTTAATCTCCAAGGCAAACCCTGTCAAGTTCCTTATGACCCGGCCATGCGTGCCAAGACGTTTGCCGAAGTGGGCATTGTTTTTGATGGAGATTGACATCACTTATGTACCGCAGAAGGTAGTTAAAGGTCAAGCCCTAGAATATTTCCTTACAGCTCACTCAGTCCCTTCAGAATCTCCCCTGTCGAGTGAGCTCCCTGTTGAAGAAGTTTTCTGTACGGCCTAACTCAGTCGTGGGAAATGTACTTTGATGAAGCATTCCAGTCAGATAGAGGGGGCGCCAGAGTTGTATTCTTAACTCTCAATGACAAAATGATCCCTCTATCCTTCTCACTTGCAGAGGCATTTTCTCACAATGAAGTGGAGTATCAAGCCGTCATAATCGGGCTGGAAATCGCCCATGAACTAGACCTAGAGCACCTGAACATCTTCGGCAACTCTGAGCTGATCATCTAGCAGATTAAGGGGATTTATGACGTAAGGAAAGATACCCTCAAGCCTTATCGTGACACAGCCAAATCTTATATGGCCCAGTTGGATGATTTATAGGGCCCAGTTGGATGATTTATCCCAATTATCTTCATCAGGGCCCACTCTAGTCTAGATAACCTAATGGAGACACATCGACTTGAGAACCAAAGTTGACGTAGATGATGAGAGGGACATCTTCCCTGAATGCCTGCCTTACCCATTTGGGGCACTCCTCATGGCCAAAAATGTCATTGAGGCAGAGTAAGCGATGTTACAAAGTAAAGAATCCAAGGTCTAGAAGCAGGGGCTCGAATGTTTTGACCCGATGTGTGAACAGGTTGAACAAGTCGAAGACTGAGGGAGCTAATCATGGACTTCATAAAACTTGGAAGGCTACCTCAGGATCAAGCGGAATGTAACGGCATACAATGGATGTCTACCAAGTACACCCTTCTCAATGGGGATATTCTCTAAACTGCACGACCATGGTCCAGCTGTGTGACCCTAAACCATAGTGCACGTCCTGCCTGCAGGACGTTAAAAGGCTTAACGTCATGGTCCAAACTATATGACCCTAAACTATAGCGGAGGTCTAGTTGCATGACCTTAAACTGCATGGTCTTAGCCGCACAACTCTAAAATTGCATAGTAATGGTCCGAGCTACAAGACTGTAATGCACAACATAACAAATGGCCCATACACATAACTTTAACCGAGAGATGGACCACCTTTTCGTTAAGGGGTATTTCATCAACATCTCTGGGGGAGTTAGATGTCTGCAAAAGGTCATACCGACCTTTTTAATCACCAATGAGTTTGTTTCACACGACCATCCTAGTGAGAGTCACACCTTATTGCAATCCATTATCCCCTCGGAGCTAGGTCTATGCTTGTCTTCTCAACCCCAACAGGGTTACGCTTGTACTTCAGATTGTCACCCCCAGTGGAGTTACATGAAGCCCCATTATTATCCCAGTGGAGTCACAATGTCCCCCCTAATCCCCAGTGAAGATTCGCTTCCACTTGCTACTCTTCGTAGGGCCACCATCTTCATTTAAAGCTCTTCACTTGTGAATATCCTTAACTATTTTTTCCCCAGGGAGTCAGATTGTTATTCACAGACCTATCCTCTATGGAGCTTCATCCACATGGCGACACAAGTAATGGTCCATGCTGCATGACCTTAAATTGCACAGCCATGGTCCATGCTGCATGGCCTTAAACTGCATAGCCATGGTCCATGCTACATGACCTTAAATTGCACAGCCATGGTTCAAACTATATGAACTTCAATTGTAGTAGACGTCTAGTTACATGACCTTAAACTGCATGGTCCTAGTTGCATGACTTTAAACTACATAACCATGGTCCATGCCGCATGACCTTAAAATGCACAACCATGGTCCATGCTACAAGACCTTAAACTGCACAGCCATGGTCCATGCTGCATGACCTTAAACTGCACAGCCATGGTCCATGCTGCATGACCTTAAACTGCACAGCCATGGTCCAAACTATATGACCTTAAACTATAATGGAGCTCTAGTTACACGACCTTAAACTTCATGGTCCTAGTTGCATGACTTTAAACTGCATAGGTATAGTCCATGCTGGATGACCTTAAACTACACAGTCATGGTCCAAACTATATGACCTTAAACTATAGCGGAGGTCTAGTTTCACAACCTTAAACTGTATGGTCCTAGTTGCTTGACTTTAAATTGTATAACTATGGTCTAAGATATATGACCTTAAACCATAGTACACGTCGTGGTCACATGATGTTAAACTGCTTTGCACAGGTCCAAGAGGCATGACCTTAAAGACGCCCCCACATATGCGCCCATCCTTTTTACGTGCATCTTCATGCACGTCCTCCCTAACCTACTAGTTCGTGTGTGTGTACCACCTTCATTACCTCCCCAGTGAGTCCATTCATCGTTACTAACTTCCACCATTCCCCAGTGAGTCTTACCCATGCTCACGAAACGACGAGCTATATTGCCACCCATACTCGCCTCAGCTAGTGGGTCACCATTACACACCTACCATCCATTCATCATTACCAGCTTCCACCATTCCCCTGTGAGTCTTACCCATGCTCAGAAAACGATAAGCCATCTCACCACCCATACTCACCGTCAGCTAGTGGGTCACCATTATTCACCCACCATTCATTTATCATCAACTCTTCATAGGAAACCTCGTGCCATCTCCTCAAAAGTTAGCCAAAGCCACAACCACGCTCACTACCACTCACCACCGCTACGGTCCAGCTGTATGACCCTATACTATAGTGTCGTTCTGACCGCATGACGTTAAAAGGCTTTGCACATGTCTCGAAGGCACGACCTTAAAAACATGCCTTCACAAAAGATGGGCATGGTGTACACCTAGACAAGGGAACACAATGAGTAAAAATGATTGATGGGCATGGTCACAAAACCATGAGTAAGAGAGTTCCATGGAAAACAAAATCCATGCGTGGTGAAAACCCCAAAAGGGAGTCGTGAGAAAAAAAGGGTGAAAAGGGTGGATATGACCGCAAGGTCATGGGTAAAAGAGCCCAGAAATAACTGAAGTTGGTGAAAACCATCTTTACAGTTCTTGTCCAAGTGCAAACCAACAAAAGGGTGCTTGGACCAACGACACAGGTTGACACATGATCACCGCCCCAACCGATGCTCAATTTCTCAAACAATCACAATCCTAATGAGGTCTATCTAAAATCCTCAAATGTCAACCATCAACTAACACAAAATGGCTCGCTCGGGAGTAAGAGCCGCATAAGATATCCCTCACTTCAAGCATCAACAACATGGCTCGCCAAGGAGTGAGAGCCGCATAAGATCTATCAACAACAACAAGAGTCCCTGAGGGTGTGGTCGATGAGCAAAATATCCCTCCGAAATGCTAAAGACCATCACGAAGGTAAGAAACTGATGAAGTCAGGGTCTAACCTGCCACAGGCTTCAGGGTATTCCTCACTAAATCCCCTAGCCTACATGAGACTAGACTTTCGGGATAAGTCAGAAGCCCCCGACTGGACTCACAAGACGGGACCTACAGAGATTCCTTGAGCATCAAAAGCAAACCTGGTGTAGCAGCAAACAATGTCGACCAAAAGGTTCTTAGCACTTGGCTCCGCATAGGCCTGATTTTATCCGAGGAGGTCTCTACAAAGGCCTCACGTTTCAGAATCGCAAATAGTCCCTCGAGGGTGAGGACTTCGACAAGATCCCTCAGGCCTGATTCTGTCCGAGGACATCCCTACAAAGGCCTCACACTTCAAATCACAAATAGTCCCTTGAGGGTGAGGACTTCGACAAGATGTCTCAAAATTTTTGAATGATTGCACTTCTCGATTCTCTAAAAGCACAACATACGACAGGGTATGTTGCTCGAAGATATTTTTCATCATCATGGGGCCTTCGCTCAATAAAAACCTAGCAAACAGTGGAAAGCCAAACGGTCTCAGAATAGCCTCAAAACTAACCAAGATCTTAATGAGTTCTCTCAATAGTCTCCTGTCTAGTTTTGTCGCATTCCGACAAGTCTAAGGTAGTATAGACCAAGAAGCAGTTCCAGCAGAATCGGCCTCTAGCACTCTGATACAGACCCTATAACTAGATCTACATTCTCGGTTTCTCAATTTTTCGTAGGACCACTAATATTTGATCCGGAACTATTGAAAACCCCCAGGGATCAAATTTCAGCTCGAACGGACACTCTAAGAAGATATTATAGGCCAAAGAGGCAAACAAGAGGAGCCGTATTCTATTCCCGTGCAGCCATCATGCAACTCTACATCAGTAAAGGGACAATCACGAGCAGTGACTTTCGACACTCATATCTCACTCGTCTCAAGTCAAATCATGCTCAAATTTGGTGAGCATGTTCGTCGCATCAAGACGCGTGATTCGATATGCCCCGTGACGATACCTGAGCATGAAGAAAAGCTAAAGAGATGCTGATCCATCAAGAAAGTGTAGGAAATTTAACAACATCGTGCCTCGCTTGAGCGATAGAGTCATGTCACTCACAAGTCCAGTTGACGCGAGACCAATTTCATCGCATGCGTAAGGTCTTGGGCCATCTCTGACCTGAACCCCATACATGATGAACTATCGGATTCTGTAAATGAAGCCAACGAAGACACTGAAAATTCTGTCGTCGAAATTTCAGATTCTGACCAAAATTTCAAGGTTGCAAAATCTTCGTTCGGGCATGGAATCCAGCTACGTTTGTTGCCCCGTGATCATAATGGTATGCTCAGTGTGATCTAGTGAAGAAATCATCAAAAAACATCGAGGAACGACCACACTATCAATCCGAAGTTTCAAGATCCATTCAAATTTCAAGTTACATGATCGTGTGCTAAAACCAAGATCCATGGCTCAAAGTTGGTATCAAATCGATCACCATTGCGAGCCCTATAAGAAAACAATCATCTTTCAACCAACCAAGCATCGAAACGACCCCAGATTATCCATGAAAATTGATGCACGTTCTAGGGCAACACAGGGACTGTTCTGAAATTCCATGAATTATTACGAAGGGGCAAATTGTCATTTTGTACCCTATTTTCTAATTTATTTTAATTCATTTTCATCTTAAATTTCAGAAATTAGAGTTAGTTTTGATCGTCCACCCATGTTTGGGGAAAATTCTATATATATGTATGTTTAAGGCAAATTCTATATATATGTACCATCATTGTACACACCAAAGGACTGAACCTTTCACAAAAGAGAGATTTTTTACATATTATAGTTTATCTTTCTTCTCATTGTTGGGTCACATCTCAGAGAGAGAGGGAGTACAATGAGATAAACTTTTGGACCGGTACGCTTAGGTTTGAGGTAAATCTTCTCTCTCTTCCTTTTCTTCTTTTCTTCTCTCTCTTCTCTTTTCTCTTCTTCCTCCCCTCGGCCTGAGTTTTCCTCATAGGCCATGCACAGCAGTGACAATGTCGTGCATGCCTCTTCGGTGATCTCACAGGTCGCGCATGGCGATGGTAGCACCAATCTTGAGCTCTCCTCCCCTCTGCCTTCGTCTCTACTTCCCAGTGAGATTTGCAGACGACACTTCTCATCACTGTCTATGATCATATCGTCTACGTCTCAGCGAGGAATGCGGGCAGCAAAGTCGATTGCCATCTGTGGGGGACTTCACCTTAACACGAGACTATTGCAGGCGGTGATATCCATCGCCATCCGCAAAGGGGTCACGACAATACCCGTCGCCATGCAAAGGCTCCTTCCGTGCCTTTGTGTGCCCGTCACTGTGCACCTCATAGGAAGTTATCGTCGTGCGCCTCGTCAGAAGTCATCACCGTCTGCAAGGGACGTGTTTCTTCCTCGCATTGCCAATGGCAACGCTCGTTGCCGTCCGCGGGCTTCCTCTCGTATTCCATGATTGGCACCATGTGCCTCACGGAAAGCTATCGTCGTGAGCCTCACTAGAAGCCATCGCTGCCCACAAGGGGCACGAGGTCTTCTTGTGATGCCAATGGTAATACCCATTGCCGTCTGGGTCCTTCCCCTTTTATCGTCTCGCTCTCTTTCTCTCCGTCCCCTTTTCATCTCCTCATTCCTTTTTCCCATTACTTGATTGAGGTTAGATATAGCCTAGCGCCGTCATATCGTTCTCGTTTTAGAGTAGTATTGACACCGTGCTGGTCTTGAGAACAATGCCTGTTTTGCTACCACTTTAAGTCGGTAGCTTTCCGACCGTCATGCTAGTCTCGCCCCTTTGTCAAGTTTTCTTCTCCTTTATCTCTTTATTCAAAGGCTTCTATTTCATCACTCCCTCATATGAGCATGTGATAAGAGTGAGTTCTTCGACCCACTTGTCTTGCCAATTAACCATAGAAGTGTTGTACAAAAAACAAGAGGATTGCAGGTTAAGGGAGGCGATTTTGAACTAGCTAAAGCAACTGGGGGGCTTTCTTCGTGATCAAAGAGGGCGCCCATGCGAGCTAGCCCTTGTAAGTCCCGAACCCACCTTAAATTCCTCTCTCATCGGTTGGTATACCTACTCTTGCTCTTGAGCAATGTTCTGAGACAGCAATCTCAAATCTCGAGTTCGTTAAAAACCCGAGATACGTGCCGCCAGATCATCTAGATTTAGAAGGTGAGATTGAGGCACCTAACCAAAGGGATTTGAATTTTGAGCGGTAAAACTACTTCACCCCCATAGACTAGGGAATAAGGAGTGGAATCAGTCGCATTTCATGCGGTAGTGTGATACGCCCACATGGCTTCAAGAAGCTTCTCATGCCAATTCTTCTTCTTGATTGGAACAACATTTGTTAGCCACTTTGGGTACTTGACTTTGTGAATGAAGCATACTTGTTTGACTTTTGTCACCTTGGCATCTATCTGCATTTCGAGGTTAGGCCTAAACCTCCTTGATTTCTGTTTGATAGGTTTGACAGTCAGATCGATACCAAGACGGTGGACTGCGACTTGAGGGTCTAAATTAGGCATCTCATGGTAATGTCAGGCAAAGACATCTCGGTTTTCTCGCAACAAAGTAGTGAAATTTTCTTTCTCTTTTGAAGACATATTCGTCGAGATGAAAGTGGGTCTGGGATCAGCCTCATCCCCTAAATTTATCTCCTCGAGCTCATTAGCTGTGGTTTGACCACCCTCTTCTCATTATTCTGGGGCCTCTTGTAACTCTTCCTCGTTTTCTTCAGAGGTCTTTACATTAACCTCAAAAGCAGAGACCCCATGATCCTGACATCTCCACCTCCAATAGAGCTCCAGGGTAGGTCATGACTTCTGCACTGTTCTCGAACTGAAGAACGGAAAGGTCTACCTCAATCATGGACTGCATATCTGGCTGCATGAGTTTGACTTGAAAGTTATAGGGAAATTGAGATTCAGCGGTTGTGGGGCGAGAAGCCTCCGCATATGAATCACACGGTATTTGCACGGGTGTCTGCAGTGTTTGTCCCGCGCTAGCTGATACTTCATAGACTTGTATCATGTGGCATGCTTCTTGAGAATAGAAGCTCTGCCCTCTTGATTCTCTCTGCCTCTACTCAAAGTCAAGATTAGGGGGCCAACGGGGTTTCTTTGACTTGACTTCTTGCGCTTCTTTGAAGAAGATGGCTATGCTTTGGTCGAGCCACCAGGGCATCAGCAACTGTTAAGAATCTGGCTGCTTGGGCCAGCATCTTTTTCAACTTCCTCCTATGCGTCTTTCTTATGTTGGCTCCTTCAAGTTCTCTGTTAAGAGCTTCGAAGTCTGGACATTTCATGATTATACATGCAGGATACATAGAAGAGGAAGGGTGAGAAGCAGAAGGAGAAGGGTCAGTAAGTGACGGACTTTTAAGGTCGTTCCCCTCATCAGATTGATTTGGGTAGCTTTTTGTATCATCATCAGAGTTGGATGTGTGTAGGGAGTCTTTAAGGTCTTTCCCCTGCTTAGACCGTTGGGTGTGCTTTTAACATCATCACCCTCATTGGACGTGCTCCAAGGAGAAGATGGCTCAGGGATGTCCTCTTGATGTGATGAGCAAGGAAGGATGATCATGCCATGGATGAAGGCCAGTAAAGATGGAAATGGGGGAAGAGGCCTGAGAAATTCTTGCTTGACTGGCGGTTGAGCCATTTTGTTTCTTCGGCGAGCGGCCCTTGGTGCTCGTCTTCTCCTGGTTTTCGTTGGAAGTGCTTGATTCGTG
This sequence comes from Amborella trichopoda, assembly GCF_054954075.1. Classification (NCBI taxonomy): domain Eukaryota; kingdom Viridiplantae; phylum Streptophyta; class Magnoliopsida; order Amborellales; family Amborellaceae; genus Amborella; species Amborella trichopoda. The sequence goes on from NC_142339.1 coordinate 22,560,046, forward strand.
TAGCTAGGCTTATGCATAGCCCTAGCTTCACGAACTCCTTCTCATCTTAAGGACGTGAGTCTGCTTCGATCGTGGTTGACTCTCCATGGTTGGGAAGTTAAGGGTTCCACAAAATCTGAATCATCATTACCCGAGTCTTGCGTTGGGAGGCCCTCTCGCACCGGTGGAGCAATGACTGGAGGATCACTTTTTGGCACGCTACAAGGCTCTTGGCATCCCTGTATTTTCTTTTCAATTATATCATGGAAACTGGAGCATTCGCTCACGTCGTAGCCCCATATCAGATGGTATGGGCACCAATGCTCATCAGTCCCATGAGCAAGGCGTTGGGGCTGCTTAGCCGGTTTTGGTGTGATAAGACCTTCTTGAAGCATTATAAGGAACAAGGCACGAAGAAGATCAGGTGCTTCGTCTTCTTCTTGGACTGTCACTACGTGGGAAGTTTCTGCTGGCCCGAATGCCTTCTTTAGCTCTTCAAGCTTTATCTGACCCTTCTAAATTTGGGCCTTGATAATGCCTTTTAGCATGTAGCAGTCATCTGTGGGTGGTTGATCCTTCAATGGTAAGCATAATAATTTGCCTGGGTATCGAGTCCAGCTTGATCAGGGAACTTGGTCTCCGAGAGCTCGATCATGTTCTGTTCTAGTAACAATCAGAGTAGGGCAGGGACCCATTCCTTCTCAAAATGATAGACTTTATTCTTATGCTTGGTCAAAGAATCATCTCGATTAAGGTTCGCAGGTGGGGGTACTCGGTTGTACGACTGTCGTTTCTTGCCTGTTTGAGGTACTTTCACTGTGTTTACCCCTTTGGAGCGGTCCAAAGTCTGGGAGGGAGCTTTCTTTGGATCACTTACGGTGACAGCTGTGCTGATCACTCCTTTTGGTTGGTTGCCTCGGTATTAGTTCGAGAGCTACCATTACCCCGGTTGTTCCCTGAGCTTGCAAACTATTGTCATGACCCACCATGGTGGTTTGACAGGTTTTCTATGCGGACCGATTTAGAGATCAGCTCTGACATGCAAGTCGGATTGGATGCCTCAACATGATGGAGGTTGGATTGGAGGCCCCAACATGTAGAGCAATCTTAGATTGCATGTTTTGAACACAGGTCTGAATTGCTTCCTTCTCAAGCATAGGATTGGGATGGCGAGCAACCAAATTTCTCCACCTTGATATGAATTGATCCACAGCCTCATCAGGTTCTTGCGACAAGGTGAGAAGCTTGATGGTTTGAACCTCTCTCTCGATCTCATAGAAACGCTGGTGGAATATTTTCTCCATTTTTTCCCAAGTATGTACTGAGCTTGAGGGAAGCCGAGCATACCACTAGAAAGCTGGGCCATCAAGGGTTTCAACAAACTAACAGAGAAGGAGTCTCCCATCAACCTTTGTCTCTCGATATGCTACTTGAAAGTGGGCGATATGCTGGTTTAGGGATGTGGCTCCATTGAACAGGGGAAACTTCCCTTTCTTGCAATCTGAGGGAAAAGGCACCTGGTCAATGTATGAAGGGTATGGCTTTTGATAAGGCGTTGCACCATGTATTCCCCAAATTTGTCTATTCTTTAAGCTATGGGTTACCATAGCATCGATATCTGCCTGTGAGATGGGGTGAGGGATAGCATTGTCCTGTGAGGCAGAGGGAATAAGCTTTCTTGGAGGTGCATCATCTGAGTGATGGGAATCGACCTCATGGTTAGCTGATTGTGTTGCGACATCTATGCGATCAATCTTCTCCATCATTGCATGCACCATGCCTTCGAACTTATTCATGCTCCATTCCTGCGAGTCGCAAGGCTCATTCACATCCATTATGCTGACTATTTCTCCAGAGAGGTTAGCCTTTGTAGTTGAGGGCTTCTGAGCTTGACAGGCCGCATGCGACAGATCCATCAACAAGGGGTAAGCATGATCTGATTGGACTCGAGTCTTGTATGTCGTTCGCATGAGGACCGATTCTCGACGGTCCTGGGACCGTGGCTGATGAGTGGTTGGGTCATCTTCTATAACACTAGCCACAATGCAGGGTTTATGGACTTCTTCTTTAGGCTTTGTCATATGAAGAGGATAGAACGGGTTCAGGTGAAGAGGGTCACCAGAGCTGGTTGCTCTGACTGTCTTGGTTGCTTCCCTAGTCAGAATTTGCAGGCCCCTATCGTGTATGGCTTTGAGGTTTTGATGGACCTCATGCCAGAACTGTGATTGAGCCTACAGCTGGTCAGCCTTTCCTACACAAGAAAGAGTTATTTCCATTAAGTGAAGCAATGAGTGTGGGCCAGGAACAGGGGTCATCTTGGGCCGAGGAGGATGACGGACTTGATCTCCAATCAAGTCTTTGCCCCGAGTCCTCTTATGAGCTCCAGAGACATGACCGAAATGACCGGGCTGGTTGAAGATGGTACTCTTGGGGAAGGTCTTCGAGTACCAAGTTTGGAGGTGCTTGCTCAAAGAAGGAGGAGCAGGGAAAAGCAGGGCTGACTCTTGAGGATGCCTGAGTCGGGGGCGAGGAGCTGTCTGTGATGGCGACGTGTGTGCGTCCCTTGAAGAAGGATCACAGGTGACTTGGGGGTCAGCCCAGGCTTGAGCAAGTGGTCTGGCCTTAAGAGGTCGAGAATTGTGAGCTGGTGTTTGTAAGAGAGTAGGTGGAAGCCTGCCACTTAGGTGCGCTAATGTGTGCTGAGTAGGAGGACGAGGGGGTATTCTTCCGTGTACTCGGGATGACGTGGCGATGGCGTTACCCTAAGTGGTGGGATGCACATGCACAACATGTGCAGTACCTAGCCTTATGAGGCCTGATCCTGGACATTGACTCGAAGTAACATCAGGGTTGCCCGAGGTGTAGCTCTAGTGGATGTCTCATGAGCCTTATGATGTGTGCGAAAGGTGGAGGCCCCAGGGTCTCCACCTCGATGTGTTGAGCCTCTAAGGATAGAGACTGGTGGTGGTGTAAGAATGTGGGGGGTAGCCTTGTGGTGACCCACAATAGCAACGACAACTTGCTTACCTTCTGCAAAAAGGAATTTAAGGTACACCGAGGGCAGGTACACCGACCGATGAGAGAGGAATTTAAGGTGGGTTCGAGACTTACTCGGGCTGGCTCATGTCGATGCCCCATTAGATCACGAAGAAAGCACCAGAGTCGTAGAACTGGTTCAGCATCGCCTCCCTTAGCCTATATTCTCCTGTTTTTGCAATCACACACACATGGTTAATTTTACAAGATAAGTGGGCCGAGAGAGACCCCCCTTGTCTTTGAGCGAATGTACATGGGTGTACACATCCAAAAGAAGAAAGGGTAAGAGAATAGATGAAAGAAGAAGAAAAGGTAGATCAAAGGAATTTTGACTAGGTGGTGAGGCTAACAAGTGATTGACCCGGCGTGGTAGCAAGATGGGCATGATAACTAGACCGGCACACCATAAATACTACTAGCCGCCAGAACTATCATCGGCCTGCCTAACACAATGTTTTACCTATCGTGGCAGTAAGGAGGGTACGGTAACTAAGATCGGCTCAGCAGCAATATTGTTAGACTACAAGACTATCATGGTAGAGTTTGTCACAGACTCTCTTGGTCAAACGAGAGAGAGAGAAAGAGAGACATGCACAATACTACCGATGTCGTGCATGTAAGAAGAAGACGAGATGAACAATGAAGGAGAAAGGAAAAAGGGAGAGAGAAGAGAGCAAGGGAACATTGGCGGTGATGAGAGAAAAGATAGGAAAGAACATGGACAGCGATGAGCTCCCACCGTTCATGGCAGAAGGGTAAGAAGAGAGAGAAAATATGGGTGGCAATTAGCCTCCGCTGCTCATGACAGAGTAATAAAAAAAGAGGGAAAACATGGATGGCAATGAGCTTCCGCAGTCCATAACAGAGGAATGAGGAAAGAAAGATAAAACATGGATGGTGATGGGCTTCCACCGTCCATGACACAGGAATGAGAGGAAAGAGAAAACATGGGCAGCGATGTGCTTCTGCCGTCCATAATAGAAAATTAAGAGGAGGGAGAAAATACGGGTAGCGATGTACTTCTACTGTCCATGACAGAAGATTAAGAAGAAAGAAAAAACATAGGTAGTGATGTACTTCTGCCGTCCATGACAAAAGACTTAGAGAAGAGAGAAAATATGGGCAACGATGTGCTTCCACCATTCATGACAGAAGATTAGGAGGAGAGAAAAAATATGCGTGACGATAATCTTCCGCTGTCCATGACAAAAGATTAAGATGAGAGAGAAAACATGGGCGGCGATGTGCTTCCGTTGTCCATGATAGAAGGGAAGACAAGGAGACTTTGATAGAGGCCGGCTTGCCACTGGGGTCAAGGCCCGACTCACTGTTCGTGTCCCTGCAGCAAGAAGACATCATGCCAAGCGATAGACTCTGCCATGCATGAACAGAGAGAACGGAGAGAGAACAGAGAGAGAATAGGAACGAGAAGAAAGAGATAGAGACGAGGAGACAGATGAGAGGAGAGAGAAAAAGAGAGATGAGAGGAGAAGAGAGAAATTCACCTTCATCAAAGGGTACCAAACCTTTTCTTCTCTCTCCTCTCTCTCTCTCTCCAAGACTTTCCCACAATTTGAACGTGAAAACTCTCAAATTTTATTGATGAGTATTGAAAAATCAAGGGATCTTTAAAAATTGTGTTTAACATGTACTTATAGAATTGGGCCCAAGCATGGGTAGATGCCCAAACACTACCTAAATTGATGATAATAATAATTTAATTGAATTAAAATAAATTCTAAAATTGGGTGCAAAAGGATTGTTTTCCCCCTGCCTAACAATGAGTAAAATTTCAAAATAGTCCCGATTGCTGCCCTAGAACTTGTGTGATCTTCCATGGATGATTCGAGGTTGCTCTGGCATCTGTTTGGCCAAAGGATGATTGCTTTCTTGTCTGGCTCGGCATGATGATCAATTTAATACCAACTTCGAGCCACTGATCGTGTTTTTTGGGTCACGATCATTCGACTCGAAATTTGCATAGATTTTGAAAACTTCGGATCGATAGTGTGTTTGTTTGATGTTTTTCCTTGATTTCTTCGCTGACTCACACTAAGTATGCCGTCACGGTCACGTTGCAATGAACGCAGCTCCATTTCGTGTCCGGACGAAGATTTCATCGTTTTGGATTTTTGGCTGGATCTTGAAATCCGACGGCCGAAATCTATAGCAACTTTGACGCCTTCGTGTTCTTAATCCAACCATTCATCATTCACGAGATTCGTCCAAAGATAGCCCTAGACCTTACGTACATAATGCAATTGGTTTCGCGTCCATTGGGTACGGGAGCGGCATGATATGGTCACTCGAGTGAGATGTGTTGCTGCTTAATTTTCTGCAACTATCTTCACAAATCATCAATTTCTCTCTAGTTTTTCTCCCTACTCGGGTATTGTCACAGGTCGTGTCAGATATCAAAACGCTCGTCTTGATGAGATGAACACGCTCACCAAATTTGAGAGTGATCCAACTCAAACTGAGTGAGATACGGGTCTTTAAAGTTGTTGCTTGGGATTATGCACATCAACCTCCTATAATGGTGATTGGTGCATAGCGTGTAGCCTAGCCCTTTTTAATGTTTCACCCATAACTTTGTCCTGGAATGTCCGTTTAAGCCGAAACTTGACCTTTAAGGGTTTTCAACCGTGTCGGATCCAATGGCCGTGGTCCCACAGTTGTTTGACAAACCAAAAATAGAGTTTTAGTTACGGGGTCCATTTCAAAGTGCTAGAAGCCGATTTTTTCAAAAAAATTTCTTTGTTTGCACTGCCATAGACATGTTGGATTGCAACGAAACTTGGCAGGTGGCCTTTTGAGTGCTTAGGAATATTTTGACCCATTCTAGGACAATTCTGAGGCTGTCGAGAATTTCACCGTATGTTAAGGCTTTATTGGCCGGCTTCCTCTTTATTCCGCATCAAGGAGCATGGTGCTGAAAAATATCTACAAATACTTGACTCCTGCACAAATTAAAAAAATGCAGGATTGGTGACATTCTAAAGTCTTCAAGACTTGAGAAAAAAAAAAAAAACAAAAGAAAAGCAAAGTGAAACTTACCAAGTCCCTATAATCCAACTTCAGTTTCACGATGAGCATGCCCGGAGGAGTACTATAGCTTTCGTCGATAAGTTTGAGCAATTTTTTGCAGTGCTGGTTTGGGCTCACAATGCACCAACCGCATTGGAATTCATCCTTTGTGACAGCAGCGGTCACAACAGAAATTGAGATGAAACTTAACATCTGAACTAAAATTACGTAACTCTTCTTCATTGTTCTCCCTCTCACTCTGAATATTGCTCTCTCTATGTGTTTAAGCTCTAAGGACGAAGGGGCATGGTATTTATCGTAAGGAGAGATTACCAAAAGGGATAGAGAGATAGACATGTAAAGCAACCCATCATGTAAAAGTAGAAAAGTTTTGTTTCCAGTCCCTTTCGTCTTGGTGATTTCATTAGAATGATAGTAGAAAAATCGAGGGATCCCACGAGAGCATAGATTATTTGTAGTCCTTCAGTCATGAGACTTACATGGAAGGACCCTTTCAATATCAAACTTTAGGAACCACTGATTATTCTAAAAAAAAAAGAACAAAACCATGATATCTAAGTTGTCTAACACTTATATCTCACCACCATCTGAGAATTAGGTCTCTATTCAATCAGGGACACTATTTCTTTCCAACTGCCAATTAGGATATTTTTCTTACTTATTGAAGTTAATCTATGGGAATCTCCAAATTGTGGGATCCTAAAATTAATTCTAGAGAGGCTTTATACAGGGGAGTAAATGTACATTCTACTCCCCACATGAGTATAATATCTTTTTCGCAACCAAGGAATTAGAATATCATTGCCAATGCGATATTTCTCAAAACGTTACAAACAATGCTTGCTTGAAATCATTCCATAAATAAAACATGATATTCAAGAATATAGTGTCGTCTCAGATAGGGCAATTAGTTACGAGAGTAGGATTCCAATATGATGCTTGAAACACCCCTATTCCTATTGCAAGGGAGTTTAGGAGCTTAAAACCTCAAAATAATGCTTGCAAAAATTCAGAAAATGGGGTAGGTTCTTGGTTCAATTTTATCTATTTTTACCCTATCTCTATCTATCACTTCAATTTCTCCTATGTCCTAACTAGAGAAAATTAAAAGAAATAATATATTACACTGAGGTCAATATTTATTTTGTATTAAGTCAAGGCCCACCCCCGGCACGTTCCTAGGTCTGACGTTCCTAACATCGGACGTGTCAGAATTTAACTTTATTTTTTGTTATAATCTCTTGCTTGGTCCTATATTAGAAACATCGAATTGCCCTATCCTATGGTCCAGATGTCCGATATCACAAATATCGGAATGCTCAGTTTCTTTCGTTTCAAGTTGTCCGATAGTTTTTATTTAGCACCTTTAAAATTTACGCATAAAGTTGTGGCCTAGATGTTTGATATCATAAATCCTAGACTGATTTCCATGGTTCGAGGGGTGTAGTATCGACCATATCGAACCGCTTGAAACCAAAAGAATTGATTGAAGATCTATCTATAGCATAAGGCACGAGTTTTTGGGTGGTTCGCTGTTTCTAATTTCAAAAAAAAATAGGGAAATCACTAATCTTATGTTTGGAACATCTGACCGAGTGATAACACTAAAATAAAAGGGTGCACACGGGGTTGGACCTTGGCATAATACGAGGCAAAATATAGATCTCAATGTAGAATACTATTTTTTATATCCATAAGTAATTTTCCAAAATCTTTTATCTCTTTCTTCTCTTTTTACGCATTAGCTTATCTTCATATTCAAAATGATGCTTGTGTTGCCTCGAGTATGGGGTAAATATTTGTTTGAAGTGCAGAAAATAGTATTCTTGCTGTACCCTATAATCAAGTACTTCTCTATGAGTCTGTAGTTATCAATAAAAAGTAGAAATATTTGTCAAAAAAAAAAAAAATTACTTCTCTTATGAAACTCAACTTTTATCAAGTAGAAATATAAATGGATAATTGAAGGGCCAAAATTCAGAGAGAGAGAGAGAGAGAGAGTTATCAAAATAAATAAATAAAAGATTGTACAAGTTCTTTATTTCCTCTTTAGGATCGTATAAAATGAGTACACAAAATGTTGTGTCAAAAACAAAAAATGTCTTAAAAATGTTATGCACTCAACGGGTCCTTTTCCTTTATTTGTCTTGGCTAGTTAAGAAGTAAGATTATAGTTTGGGATGTAGCATAAAAAAGCATTGGTGTTCAGCGTTTTATGAGACCAAGGTAAAACCCTTTTAACTCCCGTGCTTGAATTGGGATGCTTATGACCAAGTCAAACCTCAATGGATGCCATGCCTATGAAAGAAATGATGATGTCGTTTCCTTTTTCGACGGCTTTTTTTTTTTTTGGGAAGGCTTTCTATGTGACCCGCCCATATTTGGGAGGGCTTTCTATGTGAACCCACTCACATATATAGTATATGTGACCCCTAGTCCATTAGATCTAAGTAGATGGCTAAGGTAGCTTGAGTCATAATGTCCCAAATTGGCTATTAGCTGCATATATAATATATAGGCTTTCTATGTGACCCCACCTACATTTAGGAAGGCTTTCATGTGAGCCCACCCACATATAGAGTATATGTGAGCCCTAATCTCAGCCAATAGATCTAAATAGATGGCTAATATGGCTTGAGTCACAATGTCACAAATTGGCTTTTAGCCATCAAATCTTAATCAGACATATCACGACCCCACCCCCGACCGCTTTACCTCTGATAATCGAGTAGGAGCAAACTCAACGCCTTATTCTCGGTACTTCAGCAAACCAAGGAAAGTAAATTCTCAACAGCCCAAAAAGAAATAAAACTTAGCAAATTCATCATTACAAAAGATGCTTCATTCCATTACAACCCCAAAGTAGTACAATAGCGTTCAGGGCTCCATAGCCCAAGGTTACATAGTTTAAGGCAATTAGTATAGTCAAGGTTGAGAGCCCAACAACCTACAAGATCTAGAACTCCTCCTTAGTGGCTGCCTTGATCCTTAACTGCAACCCGCACTACCAACTCTGAACCTGCCACTCTCAGTCTACAAGGAGGAAAAAAAAAATAGTGGGATGAGCTTTGAAGCTCAGTAAGCAAATCTAGTGTTATGCATTGGTAACAAGTCTAAACAATTTATTTAAATATAACAAGTTGCAGAGTAATAGTCCTATGCAGTAATCGACATATCAAAGCATCAATTATAGACATGATATCCAAGTAGCAATCACAATGCAGTCATTACAGTTATAGGAAATCACATACATAATTCATTTACTATACACTCACTCCTTAATCCACCTACTACTTCTAGTAGAAGCCCTATCCATCAAGCCAAGCCAATCCTGTTGCTTAGGACTTCTACTATCCCACAGGAAGGAGGGTAATGACAAGTGGGGTAATTCGCTTCGTAATACCCTTGTCACACACACACATAGTCCCCAACACGCATTGGGGTTAGACAGGCCTTTACCTTGCAAGGCATCCATCAATCACATATCTCATCTCATGAATCACAGGGAGCAACCCTTCTTTCTCCCCTAACCAGTTCCTATCATTGTGTAGGTTAGGGAATATGCTGGCCCAACCACCTTGATGTATCAATCTCCATTATCGATGGATGTCAGATCGTGTAGTGGCCAGTATCAGTAAAGCAGTGCCCAGTATTCTCATCAACGTAATAGTACAATACCCCCTACCGATGGGTGTCCCATTACGTAGTGGACATCATTAAGGTATCTTTGTACGCTTGACCATTCAACTCATTCATGCCAATTCAGTGCCTCATAACAGATAAACCACATTCTCATCATATCAGTATGGCAATTAACAAGAAACATTCATCACATGAATCATAGCGTAACATTTACATATGGATATCATCAACGGCATTTTGGCACATATCATGAAACTTTCATCATGAAGTTCTCACATTGATATTTCCATGTCACTTTTTCACATAGCATATTGTGGCGAACGATCATTGACATAATCTTATGCTACAAGCATAGCAAATATCATATATCATTCCCACTTTTCACTTATCAAGAAAAATTCGATGTTTCAATTAATAACTAAATGGGAAAATTAAATGCTTCATTAATCAAGGAAATCAGGCCTCATTTGTTAGATCAAAGGCTTGGCTCCATACAAGTGATAGTTGCTGGAAAATAGTAAGCAGTGACGTGATAATACATCTTGAGGCATCACTCAAAATTTATAGGGAATTTCGGAAATTTTAAGACAAGCACATTAGAGCTCATTCACATACCTTTCCAATGATGTATTTTAAGGGCGTTTGGAAGCCTTTTGCCAAGGCAATGGCCTGGCCCAAAGTAAGTCACAGTTGTTGGAGTTTACAGCAATTAGGAACAGTGTCATGTCTCAACACTTTAGTTCACATCTATCAATCTATATAACATTTCAATGTAGCATATAAAGGAAACTTGAAGTGAGCACGTATATCTCTCATTCAAGACCAGTTTGAGCCCGTTTGGGCGCCGTTTGGCCAGCGCAAAGCTCAAAGCAAGAGCCCTTACAGTTGCTAGAAAAGTTTCCTTCCCACAAGTATTTACATGTTACCACCATGATACACACCATTTTACAAGTCAAGTTAGCAAGTTTTGCAACGAGATTTACTTTTATAATTTTTTCAAGTTCATTGGCAATGGATGAATACTCATTTTTTATTTTCCATACATTCTATGTTCATGCATCTTAATCTACCATTCTTCCTATCCTTCATACTCTGTCACTCCATGGAATCCTTAAGGGCAGCACAATACTAAGTCCCCTTACCTAAGGTCAGAGCGCTCTGAAGCCTCCACACGCAAGTCACCTCTTGCTCATGTTGTCAGTCTCAGCACATGGACCACACTAAGCTCTAGGGAGAGAAAGTTTGATGGAAAGAGAGGGAAACGACACTGAGGGTGAGAAGGGGCATGATTTATAGGCTCATGGGTTGGTGGGATCCACTGTGGCTGACATCGTGGGTGGTTGGGAAAAAGTGTTGTGGTTGTTGTTACTTGCACGGCACAGCATTGACGAATTCGGCGTGGCGCTGACCCTGTTGGTGGTTGTACCAGGTTGGTCGAACGTGCGCGGTGTTTCCCTCTGGTCGCATGCGGTGATGCTCACATGGCAATGACACTCGCGACGATGGCCATCTCTGTTTTTCCACACGGCATTGGTTACTCATTCACGCGACGCTTCTTCTTCTTCAAGCTTGGTGTTACATCTCCCACCTTCCACCCGCGGTGTTAGCCCAGGTGGCATTACTCACGATGCTAAGGCTTCTTCGCTCCCTCTTCAATTCTCAGACAGTGAAACCTCACGTCGTGCATGACATTACTCCATATGCTCATGGCGATGCCTCCACTCGTGCACGGTGTTAGTCTGGCTTGTGCACGACAATAACCCTTATACCCACGGCCTTACCACTCCTTCATCTTTGCGCGGAGTGATAGCCTTACGCACGCAGCGTTACCACTCCTTCATCTTCGCGCGCGGTGATAGCCTTATTCAACACAGATGGCGTGCGCTTCCGCCTCTCTCGACTTCCTTCTCTCTACGGCCGCGAGTGGTCAGATTCAATGAATTGTGGCCCTTACATCATCCCCCTCTTAAAAGGACTTTTTCCCCAAAATCGTTAATCAAAGAGGTGGGGATATTTCTCCTTAATTTCATCCTCTCGTTACCATGTTTGTTCTTCCCTTGTGTGATATTGCCACTGCACCCAAACCAGGGGAATTTCTTTATTGTGCAACACCTGCTCTCTTCAGTCCAATATTCTAATTGGTCGTTCAACATAAGTTAGGTCTTCCCTGAGTAGGATTGGTTCATACTTCAAGGCGTGGGACGGGTCAGGTTGATATTTCCTTAGCAGGGATATATGGAAGATATTATGGATATGAACTAAATCAGGTGGCCGGGCAAGTTGGTATGCCACACTCCTAATTCTTTCTAGGATTTCAAAAGTCCCAATATATCGCGAGCTCCCTTTTCCCTTCTTACCAAATCTCATAATGCACTTGGTCGGTGATATCTTCAGGAAGACTACATCACCTACTTTAAATTCTAGATCTCTCCTCTCGCCCACCTCATCCCAGCAGATGGACGATCTATATTTCCTCTCATATAGGGCCTCATACGGGGCCATTTGGATGTTGACTTGGAAGCTATTGTTGTAAGCACACTCTATGAGGGGCAGGTAGTCCTCCCAGCTTCCTTTAAAATCAGTGACACATGCCCTTAGCATATCTTCTAGTGTCTAAATGGTCCTTTCTGATTGGCCATTTGTCTGGGGATAAAAGGCGGTGCTGAAGGTAAGTTCAGTCCCCAAAGCTGATTGTAGACTAGCCCAGAATCTAGAGGTAAACCTATTGTCTCTGTTGGATACGATGCTGATGGGTACACCATGTAATCTTACATTTCTCTGATGTGCAACTGGGCTAGCTTTTCCAGGGTATAAGTCATGCGAACTAGTAAGAAATGAGCGGCCTTAGTTAATCGTCCACAATAACCCAGATACTATCATCTCCAGAACTTAACCTGGGCAATCCAAAAATAAAATCTATTGTGATGTGTTCCCACTTCCACTCTGGTATGTGCAAGGGCTACAATAGTTTGACGGGTTTCTGATGTTCTTCCTTCACTTGCTGACATGTCAAGCACTTGGAGACCAACTGAGCCACATCTCTCTTCATGTTGTTCCACTAAAAGGCCTTTTTCAGATCCTAGTACATCTTTGTACTCCCAAGGTGTACCATGTAGTGTGAGTGGTGTGCTTCTTCCAGAACAAGCCTTTTTACGCTATCATTATTAGGGGCACACACTCGGCCCTTGAATCTCAACATCTCATCACTGCTCAAGGTGAAATCGCTTTCTTCCTCCGTTTTCACTTCTTCACGAACTTTCATGAGCTGAAGATCTTCTTTTTACGAATTTGTTGAACGGGCTGGGGTTCTACCCTTACACACGAAAGTACACCGACCCCATCATCGAGGGGTAGAGTTGGGTGCCACTGTATTGTGTCTTCTAGCAATCTCATCTCTCGAATCATCAGGTGTGCCACTGAGACAACAACTTTTTGGCTTAGGGCATCGGCTACTACGTTAGTTTTGCCTGGATAATAATCACTTGTACAGTCGTAATCATTCAATAACTCCATCCATATCCTTTGCCTCATATTCAGCTCCTTCTGGGAAAATAGATACTTGAGGCTCTTATGATCTGTGAACACTTTAAATTGGGCCCCATAGAGATAGTGCCTCCAGATCTTAAACACAAACATTATGGCCGCCAGCTCCAAGTCATGCGTTGGATAGTTCTACTCATATGGTTTCAATTGTCTGAAGGCATATGCAAAGACCTTGCCGCTCGGCATGAGCACACCCCCGAGTTCTTTAGGGAATGCATCGACATACACCACAAAGTCTTCATTCCCTTTGGGCAAGGCCAGTATTGGGGTTGTGGTTAATCTCTTCTTATGTTCCTAAAAACTTCTCTCACAGTCATCTGACAACAAAAATTTCGTATTCTTCTGGGTCAGCCGAGTAAGGGGAAGTGTTATCTTCGAGAATCCCTCTACAAAGCACTGGTAGTATCCTGCTAACCCCAGAAAGCTGCGAACTTCGGTTAAATTTGTTGGTTTCTCCCACTTAAGCACTGCTTCAACCCTAGAGGGATCGACCGTGATCCCATCCTTAGAAATGATGTCACCAAGGAAGGCTGCACTGGGGAGCCAAAATTCGCTCTTGCTTAGTTTGGCATACAATCTTTTTGACCTCAGAGTTTGCAAGACGGTTCTCAGATGCTGCTCATGTAATTCTCAACTCTTCAAATACGTCAAAATATCACCAATAAAAACTATTACAGAATCGTCCAGGAAAGGTCGAAACACTCTATTCATGAAATCTATGAACATCGTAAGGGCATTAGTTAACCCGAACGATATTACAAGAAAATCGTAGTGGCCGTATCGAGTTCTAAAAGCAGTCTTCGTGATGTCTCCCTCCTTAATTTTCAATTGGTGATTCCCCCATCGGATGTTGATCTTTGAAAACTGCTGGGCCCCCTGAAGTTGATCAAAGAGGTCATCAATTCTATGCAGAGGATACTTATTCTTCACCGTTACTTGGTTCAGCTGCCGATAATCAATATATAGCCTCAAGGACAAGTGCACCCCAGGCTAACACACTAGGTCCGATGAACCCCACATCCAACAACTCCTGCAACTTCTCTTTTAACTCCATCAACTCAGCTGGAGCCATTCTATACAGGGCTTTAGAGATGAGAGTCGTGCCTGGGACTACATTTATCTCAAATTCAATTTCCCTCATTGGAGGCATCGAGGGTAACTCTTCTGGGAATACATCAGGGTAGTCCTTAACAATCGGTATTTCCTCTAATTGGGCCTGAACACCCCTATTCTCTACTACATAAGCCAGATACCCTTCACATTTCTTAGTCAGGAGGCAAGATGCCCAAAGGGAGGAAATAAGGTGTAGAGGGGAAATGTCCCTGGTGCCCTCGAAGTGTAGCACTGCTTGATCAGGACATTTAAACGTTACCGTCTTTTTATGGCAATTGACGGTGGCAAGATGGATGTACAACCAATCCATGCTCAGGATAACATTAAAGTCCTGAATATCTAAGAGGATCAAATTTATAGGTAGGTCGCACCCATCATATTTAATCCCACACTATCGAAATACCCTATCAGTTTCCAGGGAATCCTCTACAGGTGTGCTTACTACCAGAGTATAGTTGAGACATGTAAGTGTAACATTTAAATGGCAAGCAAACTGGGGTGCATCAAATGAATGAGAGGAACCATGATCAATTAAGGCTTTGGCTCTAGCACCACAGATAGAGACCGTACCTCTGATCACCGAGGTGGATTCCTTTGCTTCTTGTTTGGTGAAAGCAAACACTCGTCCTTGTGTCTTCGGTCAGTCCTCGACCTTTTCCACAGGGGCAATCCTTAACCCAGTGACCGGGCTTGCCACACTTTAGGCATACATTCTGCTTCCTGTAGCATTTGACGGCAGTGTGGTTATCTTTACAACAATGAGAGCATATCGTGCGTCGATCACCTTCCATGTTGCCCGGGTGATTCTTTTGGGCCTTCTGATTAAGCTAGTAAGGCTTTCCTCTAATATCCCTTCTTAGAGATTGTCGAGGCTTCTTTCCAAACCTTATCAGCGGCACAACCTTCATCTTTCCTTCCTTCCTCGATCTATGGTCCTTGCAGTCCCTCTCAATCTTTAAGGCAAAGTCCACCAATGGGGTGTAAGAATTTAGGTTAACCAACATCACTATCCCTCTAATATCCGGCTGAAGGCCCCACTCGAATTTAGTCGCCTTCTGTGCCTCAGTGTTAATAATGTGGGGCATGTACCTAGAGAGTTCTACAAATCTGGTGGTGTACTGCTTCACTTTCATACCCCCTTGTTGCAGTTCAATAAACTCTACTTCTTTTCTCTCCTTGATGGAGTCTGGAAATACTTATTATCGAAGGCTATCAGGAAGTTTTCCCATGTTGTTTCGGTCCCTGACTCCCCCCAAGACTGCTTCACCCATTTCCACCAGTGCTCAGCTTCTCCTTCCAGCATGAAGGTTCCTAATCTAACCTTCTACTCGCTCGAGCAGTGCAACACCTTTAGGATATTTTCTATTTGTCTCTTCCATCTCTCAACATTCTCAACTCGTCCTTGCCCCAAAAAGGTTGGAGGCCCCAGTCTTCTAAACCTCTCTAAACGGCTACTATCATTCTGTTCCAGGGCAGGGGTGGACTGGGCGAGCATCGACTTCTTCATCATCTAGGTCATAGCCCCTAGAGTCCTATAGAATTCACCGAGCGCCTCAGTGTTCTTGTTGCTGAAACTAGCATTGGGGGTACAAGCTCTTGGCATCTTCAACCTAACCACAAGAGCATCCAGTCACTTGTCTACCCCAAGGCTATTCTAAAGACTCCCCTTCTAAACTCCCTAGGCCAAAGACCCTATCCTAGCTGCTCTGATACCATAATTGTCACGACCCCACCCCCGACCACCTTACCTCTGATAACGGAGGACGATCGGGTGCGGGTTTGTGATCCAATGTAGTGTTTGTTACTTGGGTAGGAGCAGACTCAATGTACTCAAGCAAACCAAGGAAAGTAAAAATAGTACAATAGAGTTCAAGACTCCAAAGCCCATGGTTACATAGTTTAAGGTAATTAGTATAGTCAGGGCTGAGAGCCCAACAACCTACAAGAACTAGAACTCCTCCTTAGAATGGTCGCCTTGATACTTAACTGCAACCCGCACTACCAACTCTGAACCTGCCACTCTTAGTCTACAAGGAGGAAAAAAAAAATAGTGGGATGAGCTTTGAAGCTCAGTAAGCAGATCTAGTGTTATGCATTGGTAACAAGTCTAAACAATTTATTTAAATATAGCAAGTTGCATAGCAATGGTCCTATGCAGTAATCAACATATCAATGCATTAATTATAGACATGATATCCAAGTAGCAATCATCATGCAGTCATTGCAGTTATAGGAAATCACAAACACAATTCATTCATTATACACTCACTCTCTAATCCACCTACTCCTTCTAGTAGAAGACCGATCCATCAGGCCAAGCCAATCCCGTTGCTTCGGATTTCTACCATCCCGCATGAAGCAGGGTAATGACAAGTGGGGTAATCCGCTTCGTAATACCCTCGACTCACATGCACACATTGAGCTTTCGACAAGCCTTTACCTTGCAAGGTATCCATCAATCATATATCTCATTTCATGAATCATAGGGAGCGACCCTCCTTTCTCCCCTAACCAGCTTCTGTCATTATGCAAGATAGGGAATATGCTGGCACCACCTCCTTGATGTGTCAATCTCCACTACCGATGGGTGTCCCATTGTGTAGTGGCCAGTATTAGTATCCTCATCAATGTAATAGTACAATACCCACTACCAATGGGTGTCTCATTGTGTAGTGGTCATCATTAAGGTCTCTTTTTATGCTCGAGCATTCAACTCATTCATGCCAATTCAATGCCTCATAACAGATAAATCACTTTCTCATCATATGAGTATGGCAATTAACAAGAAACATTCATCACATGAATCGTAGCATAACATTTACACATGGATATTATCAACGGCATTTTGGCACTTATGATGAAACTTTCATCATGAAGTTCTCACATTGATATTGCAATATCACTTTTTTACATAGCGTATTGTGGCAAAGATTCATTCACATAATCTTATGGCACAAGCATAGCAATTATCATATACCGTTCCCACGTTTCACTTATCAAAAAAAATTTGATGTTTCAATTAATAGCTAAATGGGAAAATTAAATGCTTCACTCATCAAGGAAATCGGGCTACATTTGTTCGATCCAAGGCTTGGCCCCATACAAGTGATAGTTGCTGGAAATAAGTAAGCAGTGACGTGATAATGCATCTTGAAGCATAACTCAAAATTTATAAGGAATTTCGGAAATCGCAAGGTATGCACATTAGAGCCCATTCATAGACCTTTCCAACGGTGTAGTTTAAGGGCGTTTGTAAGCCTTTTGCTAGAGCAAAAGTGTGGCCCAAAGTATGTCACAGTTGCTGGAATTTACAGCAATTATGAACAATGGCATGTCTCAACATTTTAGTTCACGTCTTTCAATCTATACAACATTTCAATGTGGCATATAAAACAAACTTGAAGTGAGCACGTATATCTCTCATTCAAGACCATTTGGGTGCCGTTTGGGTAGGGCGACGCTCAAAGCAAGAGCCCTCACATTTGCTGGAAAATTTTCCTTCCCACAAGTATTTACATATTACCACCATAATACACACCATTTTACAAGTCAAGTTAGCAAGTTTGGCAAGGATATTTACTTTTATAATTTTTTGAAGTTCATTAGCAATGGATGAATACTCATTTTTCATTTTCCATACATTCTACGTTCATGCATCTTAATCTACCATTTTTTCTATCCTTCATACTCCATCACTCTATGGAAGCCTTAAGGGCGGCACAACACTAAGTCCACTTATCTAAGGTCAAGGCGCTCCGAAGCTTCCACGAGCAGGTCACCTCTTGTTCTTGACAGCAGTCTCCCAACAGCAGCAAGACATGGCTTACACTAAGCTCTAGAGAGAGAGAAAGTTTGAGGGAAAGAAAGGGAAACGACGCTGAGGGTGAGGAGGGCCGCAATTTATAGGCCCGTGGGTTGGTGGGATCTACTGTCTCTGACGTCGTATGTGGTTGGGAAAAATTGTTGTGGCTATCATCACTCGCATGGTGCAGCATTGATGAATTCGGCATGGCGCTGACCTTGTCTGCGGTTGTACCAGGTTGGTCAAAAGCACACGGTGTTACCCTCTGGTCGCACGCGGCAATGCTCACACGGCATTGACACTCGCGGCGATGCCCATCTTTGTTTTTCCACACGGTGTTGGTTACTCGTTCACGCGGCGCTCCTTCATCTTCACGCTTGGCATTACATCTCCCACCGTCCATGCGCGGCGTTTGCCTTGATGGCGTTACTCCAAACGTCGATGCTAGGGCTTCTCCGCTCTCTCTCCATTTCTCAGACAGCGCAACCTCACACCGTGCACGGGGTTACTCCCTATGCTCGCGGTGATGCCTCCACTCACCCGCGGCGTTAGTTTGGCTTGCGCATGCTATTAACCCTTAGACCCACAGTGTTACCACTCCTTCATCTCCGAGCGAGGCAATAACCTTACGCACGCAGCATTACCACTCCTTCATCTTTGCGCACGGCGATAGCCTTATTCAACACAGACAGTGCTAGGCCAAATTATACAGATGGTGCTAACCTTTGCCCTTATCGCTGGGCATGCGCTTCCGCCTCTCTCGACTTCCTTCTCTCTATGGCCGCGAGTGGTCAGGTTCAATGAATTGTTGCCCTTACAAGACGGCTTAGAGTTTTTTATTTTAAATTTTTATTTTATAAATCATTTTAAAACAAAATTTGGGGAATGCATAGATCTGACAAGGGTGCAAATGATAAAATATTAAAAAATATTTTCGGTGATGAATAATTATCAGAATACCCCTGAAAATTCCAGAGGTATTTTTGTCATTTATTTTTATTGAACATATTTATTTTTTAGTTTTAGTGAAAATTTCTAACAAGGGCCCAAAATTTTATCCAAAAATATTTTTTAGAATAAAACTGAAAAATAAAATTGTGTTTGATGTGACATTGGAGTATGAACAATCATAGTCGTTCGATTCAAATCGAACAGCTAAGAAGTGGCGTCACATATAACTTATATATTATTGGGGCCACATAGAAACATTTCCCTATTATTTTTTTTTACCACGTTATACTTGAAGTGTCATACTTGAAAGGAAGGAAACATTTATATAAGGTGTAACCATACACTATTGCAGTAAGCTGCACCTAAAAAATCCTCTAGAAAGGAGTTACGCCACAATGGAAAACCTTCCAAATAGGGATGCCAATGGTCTAGGCTGGGCCGGCATTCCTAGCCATCATCAGGCCTAGCCAGGGCCGAGACGCAAGGAAGGTAGTCTTTTATTGGGGTTGGGCCAAAATGGACCAAAAACTCTCCAAAGGGCCGGACTGGCCTGGTAAGACTGAAAAATAGTTCAGCCCAACCCAATAAGGCCTAAAGCCTTTTTTATCCCCTCAAAATATTCACTCTTCAAACTTTTCTTGTTTGTAGTAACCAAAAGAAAAGAGTAAATAGATGCTAAACTATTTTTAGAAAACTTAAATTCCTCTCTCTTTATATACCCAATCTCTCCTTTTCTCTCTAAAAACTCATTCTCTCTCTCAAAACCTGATCTCTCTTTTTCTCTCTATAATCTCATTTGCTCTTTGGAAACCCAATCTCTTTTTCCCTATCTAAAAACCTATTTTCTCTCTCTAGAAATTGAATATCTCATTCTCTGTAACCCAATCTCTCATTTTCTCTCTAAAAACCCATTATCTCAAGAAACCCAATCTCTATTTCTCTCTCTAAAAACCCATTCTCTCTCTCTAGAAGTCCAATCTCTCTTTCTCTCTAAAACCCAGTAACTCTTTCACTCTCTTGAAACCAATATCTCTCTAAGAAACCAATCTCTCTCTAGAAACCTAATCTCTCTTTCTCTCTCTAAAATCCAATGTCTCGTTAAAAAAAATACAGTCTTTCTTTCTCTCTCTAGAAACCACTATCTCTCTAGAAATCAAAGTTTTCTTTCTCTCTAAAAGTCCATTCTCTCTCTAAAAACCTGCCCTAAAACATAGAGAGAGATGGCAGAGAGAAGAAAGTGTCTTTGGGCTGAGGGAGAGGGGGGGGCAAGTAGGGCAGCCAATAGTCCGAGCTGGGCCGCAAGTAGCACATTTTTTTCTGTTATAAATATCACAAATTACATTAAAATATTAAATTTTCCAAAAATATTATAGCTTATGTATTTTTGTTTTTTGGAGGGCTTACTACAAGTAAGAAAAATTTGAAGAGTGAGATTAAAACCAAGCCTGACCGTGCTTTAACCCTGCAATTTTGGGCCGGTCCAGCTGAGATTTTCAAACGCAATTTCCTGGCCAGACCAATTTGGTTTTGGCCCTTTACCAAGCCTAGGCCAGGCTAGCCCGGTAGGAGCCCTACTTCCAAAGGATCATCTCCACCTCAAGATATATAGATACATATCAAAGGAGAATTTCATGTAACAAAAAAAGTGCATATTCTATAATTATTTGGACCATCTATAGATTGATAAGTATTTATAGATCTTCTCGATCAATATATTTTTTAACTTTAAATTTAAGAACCGTGGATGTAAATAGAATTTTACGCCCTCATAAGATTTCCGACACTAAAACTATATCTAGGAGAATAATTTAAAGGTGTGCCTTACTTCTATAGTCCAAAGTGGGTGCCTAACATAAGCCTCAGCCTTAAATAAAAGTACATAACGTTAATTCAGCACCTAGTAAAAAACAAATGTGAAAGAAAGAATGTCTCAAGCAAAAAAGTTGCAAAAAGCTTAAAAATAAATAAAAATTAATCACAAAAAATTTGTATACATGATCATGATTTTTATTCCTTCACTAAGTTACTCGTTTCAAACATAATTATAATTCGAACTTATAAATTTCGTATAAAAAAAAAAGGAAAAAATAAAGTCAAATACCCAAAACACCACTAAATAGCAAGAAATTTTATGAGAGCAATGGTGGAGCGTATGTCTTTACTGACCTTTTAACGGAAAACATATATTGTAGATTCGGCATCAACCAATCCAAGGCATTTTGACACGATTTAGAATTGCCTTTTTCTAGTTACCTGGTTTTTTTTTTTTTTTTGAGAGAGAGAGAAAGTTCAAAGATATTATTAATCTAGAACGAGATTACAGAATCCAAAATAACGGCTTCAGAGAGGGTATAACCTCATTTGGTCAAGGAATCTGCTAGCACATTAGCCTCCCTATACACATGAACAAAAGAGAAAAAAAAAGTGGAGGCGAGATCTAAACTCTGAAACACCAAAGATTTCAACTCCCAAGGAAGCTTCTGATCCCCTTTGCACTATTTCACAACATTGAGGGAATCTCCTTTAATAATGTAAGAAGTCCCCAAATTCTTCTCCACAAGGGAACGAAGTCCAAAGAGAAGGGCAAAGATCTCTGCATAATTCGCAGTCCGCACCCCAAGTGGCCCTGGATAGGAGAAGATCACATTACCCATCCAATCCCGAAGAACCCGCCCAAAACCAGTAAGACCTGGGTTACCCAATGAGCTGCGATCAAAGTTGAGCTTATAAACCCCCAAAGGTGGTACCATCCATCTGCCTTTGGACCTACACTATTGGAAACCCAAATGGAAAAAAGTTAATTAGATTACTTCTTACATCCACTTCAGAAATATTTTGTCCACAACTCGTACCAAAGAGGTACAACTAGATGGAATGCAAGATTTTCTCCAAAACTTTTCCAACCGGCAAAGAGATACCTTCAAACATTATTCTATTTCTCTCTCTCCAGATCTCCCACAAAATGACACCTCTAGAGATTTTCCATACAACACTCCCAGTCTTCTATAAAGTAACTGAAAGATTATAAAGAACCCCAATCAATGACGGTGGCATTACCAACGCAGCCCCAAGCTTGTCAAAAACGACTTCCAAATGCGATTGGCAAACGGACAATAGAGAAAGAGATGATCACCAGTCTCTCCGTTTTCCTTGCACATGAGACATAAGTTTTGCTCTCTTAATCAGATTATCAACCGTTAGAACTCTATAACCGCCAACCAAAGAAACCTTGCACTTTGAGAGGTAGGGGCAATTTTCACAAGATAGCTATTTCAGGCATAGACCATCGTACCCTATCATGGTAGAGTAAATGATACATACATTTAACTGAATAAATCCCATTTTTGTCAATCTTCAAAACTACCACATCAGAAGCATTATGTAGGATATAAACATTCTTCAATAGTCTGTGAAGGTCAACAAACTGAGAGAAACCAAATCAAAAACCCTATAATAAGGCAGAGTAATATTCCACTCAACATTACTACCCTTGTGACTTGGTTTCTTGTTCGAACTAGAAATTGTTGTAACTCGGATGGTTGCCTCCACTTCCTTAAGGTAACCAAGTGATTTGTTAGGAACCTGGAGATCCCAATCTGCAAATTCGACTTGGTTCTCATCCATATTATTATTATTTAATTAATTTTTCTTATTTAATTATTGTTTTATTTATTAATTTTTATGAATTGATTCGCACACAATAGAATCCATCCAATTCACTTATCTTTACTGGATTTCCTTAAGTTGTTCACCTGGCTAGTCCAACTTTCGAAAAACTGTTTGAAATGTGCAAACTTGCCTTAGTGCCTTACACTTAATGCTTAGCAGCATTATCAAGATCATTGAAAAAATGATGAGGAATATTTTGTGATGATCGTTAGAAGGAGGGAAGTGTTGTTCTCTGATACCACTTATTGTGCGCGAAAGCTCTAAACCTGATGGGGATTTTTGACAAATAAAGTACGAGAAGTAAAACGTGAAATATGCACTACAAGAACATAAAGATTTACATGGTTCACCCAAGAGGGCTATATCCACGGGCATGGCAAACCTGAAATCCAATATACCAATGAAAGTTACATCAAAGATTTTGGAACAAACCTCGACAAAAACACAAATCGGGTAGACCTTTTTAAACCTGCTCTCTCAAACGGAACCATTGCCGATCTCTCATCTCTATTCCATAAATAGACCATTGTCAAGGAAGAGAGTTTTGAGAGCAAATGAGACTATATCTCACTAAAAGGGAAACCATCCAAAATCTCAATGAGAACAGCTTCTCTGCAAGAAACAAGTCTCTCAATCTTCGGGAGTACAAAAGAGATAACATCACATTGTTTATGTCCAAATGAAGCTCTCTTATATAGGAGGAAATCGCATCTTATGCACAGAAGGCTCTACCTTTCTTTCTCTAGAAGAACCACCATAACCATATGGTGACCCAAATTAGACATACGAGTTCTCTATACTTTCATCCCATATATATAATCAGGAGTCCACACAAAATAGGAAACTTCCTATTTATATAACATATATCTCAAAAAACCAAGAGATAAATCCAAGAGTCTTAATCTTTTTGGATTTCTATTTCTTTTAGGAAGCTTATCAATATTAATCTCAATCCTTAAGGGAATATCTCAATCCCATGTAATATGGGAATATCTCAATTCCGCATAATTTGGGAATATCTCAATGTTGGTGATTTTGGATCGCAACAAATCCAACAATCTCCACCTTGATATCAAAATCATTTTCTCACCATACCAACATCAATTGGATAGCTTCATGAATTCTTTATCTTTTTCCAGATAAAAATTCTCATCATTCTTGTTAAAAAATAATGCTTGCTATCAAATTTTTTGACCTCAAACTTTGCATTCGAAACCTTTACTGTCATAGTGAAAACCCTAAACCAGGGCTTTGATACTAATTGATGTGCGTTGATACCACTTGTTGTGCATGGAAGCTCTAAACCCGATGGGTTGATTTTTGGCAAATAAAGTACGAGAAATAAAACATGAAATATACACCACAAGAACCCAAGAGGACTACATCCACGGGCATGAAAAAACTAAAATCCATTATACCAATGAAAGTTACATTAAAGATTTTAGAACAAACCTCGACAAAAACACAAGTCGAGCAAACTCTTCCAAACGATACCACTGTCGATCTCTCATCTCTATTTCATAACTAGACCATTATCAAGGAAGAGAATTTTAAAAGCAAACGAGACTTTATTTCACTAAAAAGGAAACCATCCAAAATCTTATTGGGAACCGATTCTCTACAAAAAACAAGCTTATCAATCTTTGGGAGTCCAAAAGAGGCACCATTATAATGTTTCTGCCTAAAGGAAGCCTCTTCACTGAGAGGAAATCGCATCTTATGCATAGGAGGCTCAACCTCTCTCTCTCTAGAGGAACCACCATTCTCATATGGTGACCCAAATTGGGCACACGAATTCTCTGCACTTTCATCTCATATATATAATTAAGATTCCATACAAAATAGGAAACTTCCTTTTGATATAACATATATCTCAAAAGACCAAGAGATAAATCCAAGAGTCTTAAATTTTTTAGATTTCTATTTCTTTTAGGAAACTTATCAATATTAATCTTAATCCTTAAAGGAATATCTCAAACCCACATAATATGAGAATATCTCAGTTCCACATAATTTGGGAATATCTCAATGTTGGTGATGTTGGATGGCACCAAATCCAATAGGAAGAAGTATCTAGTTAATTGGGACAGTGTGTACTTCAAAGATGGACGGTGGTTTAACTATTCTAAGGCTAAAATGGTGGTGGAGGTTTATGGTAGATGAAGAGCAGCCTTGGAGGAGTGTTCTAGTAGCAAAGGATGGAGTTGATTAGATTATCCAATTCATTAGTGATATAAGGGGTCAACAAAATTAGTCTTAGCTTTCAAATGATATTCTAAGTGGTAGGGGTTTAGTAGTAATTTATAAGTGGTGGGTGGTTAGAAACGGGGATAGGATAAATTTTTGGTCAGATAAATGGGGGCATTGATCTTTGAAAATTCAATTTCCTCAACTTTTCTCTAAGGAGTCCAACTGTTTGGGAAAGATGCATGACGTTTATGATTGACACCTTGGGAGTGAGTTGGAACATCCATTGCATGCCAGGCTCTATCATTTCTCAACTTACAGAATTCAGTAAGGAATTGGAAGGGATTTGTTCTTTAGAGAGGGAGGAGATGAAGTAGGGTGGTGGGGAGGAAAGTGATGGGATCTTTTCTGTTGAATCAGTCAATAGATTATTATCCCATGATTGGTTTTGGTGGTCCGATAGCAACCTTCTTAAAATCTGGAAAGGGGATATTACTGGTAAGGTTAAAATTTCTTTATGGGGTCTCTTGTAAGGAAGAACTCTTACCGTGCATTATTATCATCATAGCCTTTTCTTAATTAATTGGTGTAAGCTACACGAATTCTAGTCCTCTATTCTACTCTATTAAAGACCATACCCTCAGTGAGGCCATAAGTCCCCATATCTTTTAGGACTACGCCTTACCTTTTTCAGTCTTTTTACTTAAACTAACTTGCACTTCCTAACAGGTGCTATACTTGGTCAACGCCATACACGGTCAGCCCACCAAAATCTACTCTCTCTCATCTTATTGCGTATTAGTGCCACACCTAAATTCTTTCGAATGGATTCATTTCGAATTCTATACCTTCTTGTCTTGCCACTCATCCAACTCAATATCTTCATCTTCACTACACTCATTCTATGGGTATATTGTTTTTTGTCCGCCCAATAATTCACCCCATAGAGCAAAGCTGATCTCACAGTTGTCCTATAAAACTTACCTTTTAGCTTCAGTGGTATGCAATGATCACATAAAATTCTAGTTGCATATCTCCACTTTGCCCACCATGTTGTAATTCTGTGTACGATGTCTTCCTCAATCTTTCTATTTTCTTGAATTATCGACCCAAGTTATCGAAAGTGAGATCTTTTTTGGACTTCCTGGCTGTTAATCTTAACTACTTCCTCATCTCTACTCCTATTATTACTAAACTTGAATTCCATATATTCAGTCTTAGTACGGCTAATCTTAAAACCTTTGGATTCTAGGGCATCCCTCCAAAGTTCTTACTTTATGTTGACATTGTTTCGGGTCTCATCCATCAAAAATATGTTATCTACAAACAACATGCACCACGGTACCTCATCCTATAGGTGCCTAGTTATATCGTCCATAATTAAGACAAAGAGGTACAAGCTCAATGGCGACCCTTGATGTAACCCTATTGTCACTGAAAGCTCACTCGTCTATCCATTAGTTGTTCGTGCACTAGTTAGAGTTCTATCATACATATCTCCCTCCAAGTCAATTTAGTGTCTGGTTACTCCTTTCTTTTCTAACACCCGCCAAATCAAATCTCGAGGTACTCTATCATAAGCATTCTCTAGATCAATAAAGATTGTATGGAGATCTTTTCCCTCCGTCCTAAACTTCTCAATCAATTACCTAAGTCCGAAAATAAGCCTCACTGTGGATAATCTTAAGAAAAAAGGATTTTGGTCAACATTTGTTTTTTGTGCAATAATGATGAAGAGAATGAGGATTATTTGTTTCTACAATGTGAGTTTACCAGTTCTTTATGGAGGTGAGTCTTCCAATTGCTTGTTTTTCCAATGATTTTACTACAAGGACACGGTAATATTTTGCAGCATCTTTTTAGGGATTGGTAAAAAAAGGAAAGGTTGTTTGGGATATTATGAGGATGACGTTGTTGTGGGAAGTTTAGCTAGAGTGCAACAAAAGATCTTTTTAGGGGAAAACTTTTTGTATGGAACAGTTACAAGAGAGGATTTTACATGCATGTAAGGGGATGGTATATCTAAGGTGGATGCGGTGCTCAATTTGTAAAACATCATTTGATAGTCTACTCTTTCTGCTAGGCCAAAGGTTAGATGGAGTCCATCAGTAACTAGTTGCATCAAGCTTAACTTTGATGGTAGATTTTTTAGAAATCCTGAGCCAGCAAAAATTGAGAAGTTTAAATATTCTGATGATGGTATCCTTTACTGCTATTTTGGTCCTATTGGTAATTCTACAACAAACATGGTTGAATTGAGTATTGTGCTTTTTGGACTTAAAGGAGTGAAAAAAAGATATCAAGGCTTATGATGTGTAGTAGAAGACTCCCTCACTGTTATCAATTAGTATAAAAATTGAGATCGTTATGGCTAGAGATTTTGGATGAAGTTATTGGATTGCAGGTTGAGTTCAACCATGTTTATAAGAAGGCAAACGAAATTGGTAAACATGGTGTAAGTGGATACAAAATTGTAACACGTGATTATTTGAATTTGTGATTGTAATGTTCATCCTTGTCACTATAAAAGTTTATAATCTTGTCAAACATTGGATAATTGAAGGGCCAAAATTTAGGAAGAAAAACTTAAAAAATAAATAAAAAATTGTATGCCAACTTTATTATTACCCTTAATGACTATCAGCGGTGGGAAATATACAACTTCTTTATCTTCTTCTTTAGGGTCGTATATAATAAGTACACCGAAAGTCATAAAAATGTTATGCACTCAACCTTTTTCTTTATTTGTCTTGGGTAGTTGAGAAGTTGGACGCCATACCTATGAAAGAAATATTGCCCTTTTATTTTTTACCGTTGCTAGACTTGACACTTTGAAGGGTCGTACTTGAAAGAACGGAAATAGTTATATAAGGTGTCAACGTTATAACGTTATACTATTGAAGAAAGGTGCACCTAAAAGATCCGCTAGAACAGTGGACTATAGCATTCGAAAAGCTTCCAAAGCATCTTCTCAACTTCAAGATATATGACTATAGAGAAAAAAGTAATTTCATATCCTAAAAAAAAATATATCTTGTAATAAATTATTTGGACCATCTATAAATTATCAAGTATTTATAAATCTGTTTGATCTATATCATTTAGAATTTTAAATTTAAGAACCGGGGATGAAAGTAGCAAGAAAAATAATCACAAAAAATTGGTAAACCTCATCATAATTTCCGTTCTTTCACTAAGTTACTCTTTTCATACATCATTAGAGTTTGCAATTGATGTTATGAGTAAATAAAGAAAAAGAAGAAGTGAAATACCCAAAATACGGCTAAATAACAAGCAATTTTTTAAGACCAATGGCCGTTACCTATCTTAAGCGTGACAACAATCCCTCGACAGTTTATTGTGACATTTTTTTTTTGGGCAATTCAGTGGGAAAGACAAGGCCCCTACCCGTATTTTTCAATTGATTGGAGAGTTACATTATGAAGATATTAATTGGGGATGTCAGCGATTGGAATGGATACCATAAAGTGGTAACTGGATGTTTGTATTTGCATAGGAAAATAAGTATTCAACGGAAAAATATATTGTAGATTCCGCATCAACCAGCCCAATGTATTTTGAAACGATTTGGAATCGTGAGTCTCCATTGACCTGGTTTCTTGTTCCAACCAGACATTGGTTTGACTCAAATGGTTACCCTGGTTCAAGAAACTAGGTGGGTTTGTCAGGGAAGTGTACGAATTAAATATGCAAATTCGACCTAATTCTTACCCATAATATTTTTTATTAGCATTTTCTTTATTATTTTTTGAGATATCGATTTTTATAAAATGATTCTCACAACATAGAACCCATAAAATTCCCCTATCTGAAAATGATTTCCTTAAGTTGTTCACTGGACTGGTTGATTTTTTATAACTGAAATGCGGCTCGTATAGACTCGAGGTTCTAAACAATCAAAACAATGCGCACCTTCAAATAGTGTCGAGAAATGTGGTTTCAATACTAGAAATCTTTGAGATAGCCTTAAAATATATTTTCATCTTTAATTATAAAATTTAGATCTTCAAAAATAGTGTAGATCGAGCAGATATATGAAAATTTAAAAATCTTGAAAATTGACGGCTTAAAAAATTCATTACAAAATGCATTGTTTCCAATATTTGAAATCTATTTTTTTTCACATGTTCATGCATCTTAATGTCGAGATAATCAATTTGAGTATATTTGGGCACAAAAAAAACCCTTTGTAGTAAAATTTTTGAGGTAGGCTCTAATTTAATTGTTTAGAGCCTCAGCTCCATATAAAATTTTCCCTTACTTC
The DNA here is from genome assembly GCF_054954075.1 of Amborella trichopoda. Lineage (NCBI taxonomy): Eukaryota > Viridiplantae > Streptophyta > Magnoliopsida > Amborellales > Amborellaceae > Amborella > Amborella trichopoda. The sequence continues at coordinate 22,589,301 of NC_142339.1, forward strand.
AACCGACAATCTTTAAGGGCATGTTTGGCGTGTGGAAGAGGGGGCTGCCAAAGACCCCCTTGTACACAATATGGAAGGGGCAGCTTCCCGAATTGGGGCCATGTGATCCATTAAAAATAAAGGGCTTCGTTGAATGCGCACTTCCATCTTTTTGGATCGACGGGGTTGCGGACGTGGTTTTTGGTGTATTGCTGAACTTCCACTTCAAAAAACTCAGAATATCAAACACCCCCTAAAACTCCCCTGTTGCATTGTCAAAATGTGGACAAGATAGTAACTTTCAAAATATGTCAGAGCCTACTGTTGTTTCCGTTGTTTTTCAGTTGTACCCTTTTCAAATTTCAATCATTTTTGCCCAACTTTGTCCATTTTGACGGCGTAGGGGTTGGTAATTCACATAGGCAAGCCATACTCGGTGTATAAAAATAAGAGCAAGAGCAGTCCGTGGAACATGATAAAATTGGTTTTTTCGTACTATTTGAAACAACCTTAGGTGCATTAGGTATATTTACTTGTGGTGTAGGCAACATTTATATATTGGAGTGATTTTATGCCACTGTTGTATTATAATATAACAAAACTACTCTTTTAAGAAAATCATGTTCGTGCCAGGTGACACCATATTTTATAATCATATTCTCTTCATCCCAATAATCAATGACGCTATAAAAATGTCAAAATCTTCACTCACCAACAATGTAACCAAATTCCTTTAGGTGAGCATTGAATCTATTCCTTTAAGAATTCAAGATCAATTTTTATTTTTTACTATTGTTCATCTAACATCTATAAGGCCGGCAACAAAAATTCAGATTAAAAAATAATCCGACATAGATTCAATTTGTTGTGCACGGATGCTCTACGACTCAACAGGTTGATTCTTGAAAAGGTAAAGAGCGGGAAAAAACCAACCGGTGGGAAGAAAGCAACAAGCAAAACAAGAAGTCATGCATGTTGGTACGGGTGTGTGGCCATGGGGCCTTTAAACATGCCATATTTATCTCTTTTATAATTTAATGCTTATCACTAAAAAAAAAAGCTTCTTAGAGAGAGAAAGTATCGTTATCTAATGGCTAGAAAGTAACCACCCACTTCCCAAGATTACAGGGCCACGTTTTCTTAGATAATTCAGGAGGAAGCCGAATATTAGAGAACGGCCATCTCCATCTCTCTTTAAGAAGGGTTTTATGGCCATAGAGAGGTACACAGAAATTTACAGAGTTCTCACAGTTCTGGTAAAAGCCTGATCTTTGCGATCAATAGTCTCACGATACTGCCCCTAATCCTAAGAGTGGATCCATCTCTTCCCTCAAGTTTTTCAACATTGGTATTAGAGCGGGTTGTGGAAGCGTGGTGGGCTCGTAACCTACCATTCCCAGGTTCCATTATTCATTTATTTTATTTTATTTAATTCTTTTTTTTTTTTTTTTTAATTCTTACTCATAACCCACAGGTCTCGGGGGATCAAAATCGATTATTTGGTTTCCTGTAAGTTTGTATTTTATTGAACAATATCTGTCGTAATTTTTTTTTTTATCAATTCTCTATTTACTCTGAGAAAGTTGATTTCATAAGCCGTGAGTCAATTTATTATTTATTCGTTATTATCTCTAAGATAATTGTTCCATTGTTGGGTTTATCTTATTGTTGTAAAAATTGGCTGAAATCCATTGATATCAATCTATTGTTATTTTCTCTCATAAATTATTATACCTTTTGCAAGTTAATAGGCGTACTTTGTTAAAGCAACAAAAGTAGATGCACTTTGATTTAGACTATATGCACTTTTGATATACATACTTTGTAAATAGGAGATTTCTATCAAAAGGTAGAGAGAAACAAATCACATATTTTTTATTCTTTCTTGGCCTTTATTTCTTGCTCATCAAGAAGGTAACATTTCTTTTTAATGCTGATTTTTTTTTTTTTTGTGTGCCACTGTGTAACCAATATTTTTTTTTTTGAGGAAAAACTTTTTCAATAGAAATTGTTGTTGATGGTTATAAAAATAAAAATAAATAATAAATAAATAAAAGGTTGCTGAAATTTTAGATAGAGAAAGATAAAGACACACATAATTGCTGAAAATTAGTTGGCTTGCACCTTTCTTTCTTCCATATTTTATTCCTGAAAATTAGTGCATAATTTTATTGGATTATTGAAAATTGTTATGCACACAACAACTATTCAAGTAAAAGTTGTTATATCAATTGCATGCATTTTTTTTTTTTTTTATGGCTTATAATTTAGGGATTTACTACATATTTTATTTGTATAATAATTGTCATTGCATAATTATCCTATGCTTGGGTCTTTTTTAAGTTAGAAAATTTCATGATCTTGATTTTGTGAATTCATTATTTTTATGATTATGCAATGCCATATTTTTGTTGAAAATATCAAAGTATCATTGTAGACTCTCTCTCTTGTGCTAAAACAAATTCATATATTTATGAAACTTATTTTTAGGCAAGATTTGACATAAAGTAATTGTGGCCTTACTTTATTAATTTTTTGTTGCATCACAGCAGTGCGAACACAAACTGTTCGAGAAATTTTTTGTTTTGAGGCCTCAATTCACTGAGAGTTGACGAACCTTTTGAGTTAACTAGCAGACAACCCTTTCTTAAACACAATTCATTTTTTTTTTTTTAAATTTTTTATCTAAAAATTTAAAATAGCATCTAGGCTAGTCATGTCAGAACTATCCAAACTTGAACAACTCAATAGGACTAATTTTTCTATGTGGAAAAGAAAAATTGGATATATTCTTTTTCAAGATAGGGTAGATTATGTCTTAGAAACAGAACCACCAGTTTTAGAGCCTAAATGCCAATGATCAAGCCATAAGATAACTTGAAAAATGGTTAAAAGATGATAAAATAGCTAGGACTACTATGTTGAGCTTTATGGAAGATAATTTAATTAGAGTCTTTGAGGATTACACCACAACTCAAAGTATGATGGGCAATTCTTGCAGAATAAAAGAAATGAACTCAGTGATCGAGCATGTCAATAAAATGACAGTACTCGTAAAGGACCTTGCTGTAGCTGAGAATCCAGTCCCCGATCTCATGCAAATGTCCATTGTCCTTAACAGTCTCCCTTCATCTTGGGAGTCTGTTGTAATTTCATTAAACCATTCTGTACAAGGGGTAACCATGTTAAATCTTCCTATGCATCTTAATATTGAAGGTGAGAGAAGAATGAGGAAGAAGTCAAATGAGCTCTACTTTGCCCAAAGTTCATCTTCTCAGATCCCTAAGAAACCTTTCAATTATCAGAAAAATAACAGGTATAAGGAAAATGGGAGAAATTTTAAAAATCAAAAGAATAAGGTTGAGAAGACCTGTTTTTATTGTATAGAAATTGGGCACATCAAGTTTAATTGTCCTAAGCTGAAAAATAAAAATAAGAACTAAAATAACAACTCTGCTCAAAATAATCAAAATAAGATAAAGGACTTGATCTGCGTAGTCCTAGAATCAATAGTTGCCGATGATGACCTGAGAAATTGGTGGGTCAACTCAGCCTCCACTCGACATGTCTCGAGGATCAAGGATGGATTCATAGAATTGGAAGAGATTGCAGCCGATAACCAGCAGATTTATATGAGAAATGACACCTACTGCGATGTACTAGGTGTTGGTACATTCAAGCTATGTTTATCAGGATGAAGAAATATCTTATTGATTGATACATTGTATGCGCTCAATATGAGGCACAATTTGATTTCTGTCCATAGACTAGATGACAAGAGTTATGAAATAAGGTTCAGGTCTAGTCGGGTTACTATTGGGAAGCATTCTAGAGCTTTGGTATACGGTATTAAAGTTGACAATATGTACCGACTGAATGTTAATGAAAGTTCATCAGTTTCTGATTATATTGATGCTTCTTTTGATACTTTTATGTGTATGGATGATCCATATTTATGACACTTAAGATTAGGACATATAAATAAAGACAAAATGAATCAAATGGTTAAAAGAGGCTTGCTCTCCAATTTAGGAGAAATTGCGTTCAAAATATGCGAGCCATGTATTTCTGGTAAATTAACTAAGAAGCCTTTCCCTAAAGGGAAGAGGTCTAGTGAACTACTTAGTATTATTCACTCTGATATATGTGGCCCAATAAATACTAAAACACATAGAAGTATGGAATATTTCATAACATTTACAGATAATTATTCACGTTATGGATATGTATACCTAATTAGTAATAAATCAGATATATTAGAAACATTTAAATAATATAAAGCTAAGGTAGAAAATCACTTAGATAGACATATTAAAATTCTTCAAACAGATAGGGGAGGTGAATATAGCTCCTCTTTTTTTCTGAATTTTGAAAGGAGCATGATATAATTCACTAAACAACTATACCATATACACCACAACAAAATAGTGTAGCTAAAAGGAAAAATAAAACTCTAATGGACATGGTTAGGTCCATGATGGGCCATTCAAATTTATCACCTCATTTTTTGGGTGAGGCTCTCAACACTGCAATATATATCATTAATCATGTTCCAACGAAATCTATAGACTTGACCCCATATGAATTATGGACAGGTAGGAAACCTGACCTTACTATATTGAAAGTTTGGAATTCTTGAGTACGTGTTCTTATACGACCACAAAATAGAGATCAATTATAAAGTAAAACTATAAAATGTTATTTTATAGGCTATTCAGAAAATTCTAAAGGGTATAGATTCTATAACCATGATACTAGATCATTGATAGAGAGTCGTGATGCTCATTTATTAGAAAATATAGATGATGAAAGTATTTTAAATAAGCCTATTGACTTACATGAAATTGACAAAGGTAAGGGTTTGGAAGATCTTGTTTCTCAAACTCCCTCTACATTTGGTGAGAATGATTCAATTGAATCAAGTATACCAGATAGGCCTAAAAGACCTAGAGCCCCACCTTCAACTTTAGAAGAATTTTAAGTAATTATGAATGAAGATAATTACTCCTCAATGAGTAAGGATATAATAGATGAACCTCGAAGCTACAGTGAAGCTATTAGCTCACATGACTCTACTGAGTGGACTCAAGCCATGGATGATGAACTTGATTCTATTAAAAAAAATCAAGTCTAGGAGTTGGTTGACCTCCCTAAAGATAAAAAAGTCATCGATTGCAAATGGGATCCTAAAGAAAAAGCTTAATGCAAATGTATCCATTGGTAAATATAAAGCTAGGTTGGTAGCTAAGGGATTTACTCAAAGGGAGGGCATAGATTATATAGAAACTTATTCTCCAGTAGTCAAATTTTCATCTATTAGGATCATCCTTGTATTAGTAGCATATTATGATATAGAATTATTTCAGATGGATGTCAAAACAACTTTCTTAAATGGAGAATTAAAAAAAGATATATACATGAAACAACCAGAAGGATATGTAATTAAAGGCTAAGAAGACAAAGTATATAAACTTAATAAATCTTTATATGGTCTAAAACAGTCTTCTAGGCAGTGGTACTTTACTTTTCATAATGCAATCACTGAAATTGGTTATATAGCAAATAGGTTAGACCATTGTGTATATGTCTGAAATAGTGGGAGCAATTTTGTTATATTGGCACTATATGTGGATGATAATTTGATAGTCGGTAATGATATTGGCATGACTAACCATACTAAATCATGATTGAGTTCCCATTTTGAGATGAAAGATATGGGAGAAGTCTCATATGTATTGGGCATTAAGATAACAAGAGATAGAAGTTCAAGACTTCTATGTTTATCTCAAGAAAATTATTTAGAAAGTGTTTTAAAGAGATTTAAGATGGAAATTGTAAGCCCATAGATACAACTGTTTGTAAAGGCTTGAAATTATCAAAGAAAATGTATCCATTAAATGATAGTGACAAAGCTGAAATGGAAAGAATTCCATATGCTCAAACTGTAGGATGCATAAATTATGTCATATTGTGTTCAAGACCTGATTTGAGTCATGCATATAGTCTAGTAGATTTCAGAGTAATCCTAAGATGGCTCATTAGCAAGTTGTAAAAAGGATACTCGGTTATATTCATAAAACTAAAAATTACAAGTTGTGTTTCCAAGCTGACAACTTAAAGGTTACTGGGTACTCTGACGCAGATTTTGCAGGACACTCAGATGATAGAAAATCAACCTCAGGAATTGTATTCCTCTTTGGAGGTGGATGTGTTTATTGGTCTAGTAAGAAACAAGGTTATGTAGCTTGGTATACTATGGAAGCCGAGTATATTGCTTGTCGCATTGCTACAACTTATGCCGTTTGGATTAAGCGCTTCATAAATAATTTGAAGCTGGATATAGCCGACGGACCTGTTAAATTTTTTAGTGATAATCAGGCTTTTATTTCATCAATTAGAAATAGAGCTTATAGTTCCAAGGGTAAGCACATTGAAATTGATTACCATTATATTTATGATATTATTGGAAAGAATGAAATAACTGTAAGTTATTTTCCATCTTCAGATATGATTTGTAGACCCTTTAACAAAGGTATTGACTGCAGAAATATTATCAAAGCATGTAGCTTTGATGAGACTTAGAATATTTAAGTCAGGAACTCCCAAATGGGATTTTTTTTATGTCTTGGTCATGAGAGAAAAAACCACATTAGCGTGAAAAACCATGACTTGAATTTGGATATTTTTTTGTTATGAGATGTATAACCACACTTGCGTGAAAGCCTCAAGACAAAAATATGCAATAAATGTTAAATTCATTAAGTGGTAAAGACTTTATGATATTGCAATATATCTGGCCCTTATAGCCAAGTGGAAGATGTTTATACGTGTGTGTGACCATGGGGCCTTTAAACGTGCAATATTGCTCTCTCTTATAATTTAATGCTTATCACTAAAAAAGGGAGGCTTCTTAGAGAGAAAAAGTATCGTTATCTAATGGCTAGAAAGTAACCACCCACTTCTTAGGATTACAGGGCTACGTTTTCTCAGAGATTTCAGGAAGAAGCCGAACGTTGAAGAACGACCTCCTCCATCCCTCTTTAAAAAGGGTTTCATGGCCATGGAGAGGTACACAGAAATTTACAGAGTTCTCACAATTCTAGTAAGAGCCTGATCTTTGCAATCGATAGTCTCATGATACTGCCCCTAATCCTAGGAGTGGGTCCATCTCTTCCCTCAAGTTTTTCAACAATGTAAACAAAATCACCAAGGTTTTGTATAATTCATCACAATTGTGACTACATTTGCAAGTGAAGATCGACTGGTTTTCACTAATGAATGAAAGAAAAGAGTATGCAAAAACTTTTACTTGAAAGAACGATCAACACACACTCAATATTGAACAAGCTTGTCAAACAACAAGTTGTAGGCACACCATTCCTGGCTGGGGATGTTCCAGGAAACCGAAGGGTCCTAGACAAGCCACCACAAACCCTAGGATCACCTAGAGCTCTGAAAACCAGCACCCTGAAACCCATACACCTATGGTGTATCAGTTGGGTCCAAAATCAAGCTCAGAATTTTAACAAGGATCCCCAATAGATCAAGAACCACATTAATGCACAAACAATTTGGAAGAAACTATCTGAGATGGCTTAGCTGCAAGAGGCCAATGCCATGACCAGCAATGCTAGCTCCAAGGGTAGCAATGTCGACGTTGGGGGGAATCACGTTAGCATAAAAATAAGCGGTGAGGGTCCCAACACTAGAGTTGGGAGGAGCAATGCTACAAAATCACTAGCTCCACTCACAAGCCCACAAATCAGGCCTTTAGAAGTCAACACCGTGACTAGAATTGTCAGCTCTGGGGGTGGCAATGTCAGCGACAGAATCAGGCACCGGAGATAGCAATGCCAGCTATATGAGAGAAATGTCGGATAATGAAAGATGGATATTGTGATATAGCCAAGCATATGTATTTAAATTTTCCCTTTTTCTTGTAGTCATTCTCGCTAGAATGCTTATAAGTGTCCAAAATTACAACTTTATTCATGACATAAATTCTAAGATAATCTCGGATCTTATCTTGCATATTATTGCGATGCTTTATAATCAAACAAAACATAATGCATGAAGAATCAAGAAATATGAGCTATTAGAATTACCGAATACCTTACCTCAAGTTATCCCCAAAGACTTCATACATCCCACATCGGGTTTCCTCTACCGATGTCACACGAGCTCTCAATTTTAATATTGCCTAATAATTCAAGAAGCTTAGACAAAACTGTTACTCAAATATGTGAGCATGACATAGAATGGGATATGGGGTGTGCTACCACTTCTATGGCTACGTCGTGGCACCTCTTTTATTTATCTTTTTCCTTAAAGAGAGAGAGATGACAGAGAACATAGAATAGAGAGAGAGAGAGAGGGATGCTACTCTAGAGAGGGAGAGAGAGAAACCGACCTTTTAGGTGTTTGTAGAGAATAATTCCCCATAGAGAATAATTTTAATTTAGGCTACGATTTTTTCGTCATTGTGTGACTCAATTTTGACCTTTTAGGTGTTTGTAGAGAATAATCCCCCATAGAAAATAATTTTAATTTAGGCTAGGATTTTGTCGCCATTGTGTGACTCAATTTGAAGTAGATCTTGGAGATCTTTGGGGTGAAGAGATTTTTCGCCTTTCATTCCATAAATCAGCCATTGTGATTAAAAGAATTTGCTAGGACCATAATTTCTCAGTTTCTATAACTCTATTACCATCAAATATTTTATATAGAGAAAATAGAACATTGTTTAATTGATTTCAACTAATCACAAGACTTTACCTTTTTAAAAAAATCTTCCTATTTCAAAAAACTTTCTATTATCTGAGAATATCTTCTTGAAGTCTTGATCAACAAGCTACTCCATTGGGAAAGAGGAGGTAGGGTGTGCCACTTAGTATGAGCTCATGTGGCCCCATGCCCCAATATTATGGGCTTTTTTGTGGTGACCCACAAGTCCAATGGGCTCCCACAACAACTACATTATTTTAGACTTGTAAAATCATTGTTTATAAAACAAAAAATAATTTTATTTTCTCTATGAAACAATTAAATATAGAAAATTTGTTTTAGACTATTTAAAAATAACTTTTTTCCAAAATGAAATATCTAGACAACTTAAAAAATTGATTTTAATACTCTAAAATATAAATAACATATAATTAAACATATTAAAATGAATTTGAAGTAGAAGATGGATCCAAAGAGTTAGGAATAACTCAAATATATTGTGGACTCTATCTATTCTAAAAGACTATATCCCACTGTCATTTTCTCAAACTAACCCAATAGATCCCATGACCCATAGCCCATCATAGAGGATCATACTTGGACTATGAAAGTCATCTAATAAATGAAAGAAATAGAATTCTAGTCCATGGATTATATATCCCTCCCTATTAATAATTCTAAGTCATATTGTAGCACAATACCTCATGAGTCCTTCCAACACAATCCAATATTGCAGGGAGACATTTCTTCAGCACATGTACACAACTTGCCCCAGGGGGCTGTCCGAAAGGCTAGTTGGTGTACATGTCATGCAATGACAATGATTAAAATTTTAGCTTTTGTCTTCTCTAGTGAACTACCTCACACAGGGGTCACATAGAGTCCCCTGGCCAACCACCTTGGGTATATCTCCAACCTCATCAAGAGATAACCTATCTATGAAATCCTCTTCAGTTGTGCACAATGCCCTGGGCTACCAATTTTAGACATTAACTCAAGCCTAGCCAGTTGATACTCAAGTGAATCTCGGCATCATGAATGCCTGATAATCCATCTAGTCCATGATTCCACTAGAACCATCATATTACTATATGAAAATGTTCAGTACATGCTTTCATAAGGCCTTTAAATGACCACATAATCCCAATACATAATTGATGAGTCAAGTTACACGTATGTTAGCTGGACGTCAGGCCTCGTAATGAAGTCGCAAAAGTTCATGATTACCCTGACAATGGGGGTACCAATGTTGGCTGCTAGAACCAACAATGTCAGCTGCTCATTGGCCCCCTGGCTGAATACCGATCTTGAAATGCTCAGATTGTAGTAGAAAGTAACCATCATTGTTTTGAGGGTCCCGACACTAGAGACATAACTAGCCACATCAAGACCAATTTTGAATGGGAGCTTCTAGTAGCAACGCCCAATGCTATCAATGATGTCGTTATCACTTGGCATGCCACCTCGTAAAATCACATCGGATTTAATGAAGGGGGTAACATTTTACACAACTCGTAATCATTTTGTCCCAACATCATAGGTAGTAGCATCAGCGTGGTTACCTGTGGGATTGGCAATAGTTATCCCAGATTCAATTGCAAATTTGGGACATTGTTTAAGGAGGTCATATCTATAAATAGGGGACGTCTAGATTTGAACCAAAACCCTACAGATAAAATACCGACCGTGAGCCCTCTATCTCAATACAATGAAACCTTAACTGCAATACATCTGAACCTTACTCTCAGTATCCCAAGGTCCTAAAGTTCTTTTGATATAAATCTCTTCTTTTGGCAGACCTAAAGAACTGGAGAAGTCAATACATCTAATTCAATCCTAAACTGACACTGACTTTGTGTGACAAGCCTAGGGGCTTGGCTTGAGGTTATCCGCCCTTTCTTTTTCTTCATTTCATTTATTTTGTCTAGTTCTAAAATGTTTCTCAATCCCCTCCTTTTCTTGAAAATCACCTTTCAAAGAGTTTTTAGTTTTGTTGTTTCATGAGGAAGCACTATCAATGATCAGTTCTGGGGCGGTTATGTGGCCAATCTCTGCCTCGGATCAAAGTTCAAAGGGGACCCCTTATGTACCACTAATTCGATGGGTTTAGGCCCAAAAATGAAGCAGAGGTCACAATTGCTCTGCTGAAATTTTTGTGTATAAACAGTCTGACACCCACCGTAGGGCCCATCGAGCATCTGAAGTACCCCTCTGAGCATCGTCCCGAAGGGTAGTCTTAGGTGAAAACTCACATCCTTTCATTCCGAAGAATTTTATGAGGATTCTAGGGTCTAGATCAGGCTAACTTTGGAGGTATTATTAGTGTTTTGTCCATTAGGTCCCCAAAACCTCATGTTTTCCTTCTATTTTATTACTTTCTGGTTCCTTTTCTTTGGAAATGTGAGGGCCTAGGCTTGGCTATTAGCAATACCAATATTTGGACTGAGCATGCTGATACCTGGGCTCTTGGATTGCTTCTGGTGAGCCTTGAGTTCAACGAAGCCACTCCAGATGTTGAAGTTGTCGATGCCAACATTAGTATCCGGCAGCTCTAAAAATTTCTCGTCTTTTTTTTGGTTCGTTTAGATTATTCCCTACATCTTGCTGCATTATTGTTTTCTATTTTCTTTAACTTATAACAGAAAACAAAAACCCCAGAAGTCCCTTGAGGCTGAGGTTAGGGGTAGCGATGTTGGAGTGACTACTTCAAATGTCGGTGCTGCTACCATCAGTGTAGCATCCCAGGGGCCAGAACACCCCCTGTTTTCCATAAGTTCCATTTCTTGCTTTATGTAGTTTCTTTCTAGAAGACAGGGGCCTCAAATTGACGCTACTATTAGTAACTCCAGTGTTTGGCCTGACCAAGCTGATACTTGGGCTCCTGGATTTCTTCTGGTGAGTCCTGAGTTCAACATGGCCCCTCCCAACGTTGAAGTTGCCAGTGTCGGCATTGACATCCAGCAGCTTCAGAAGTTTCCCATCTTTTTTCTGTTAGTTGAAATTATTCCCTTAGTCTTTCTGTATTCTTGTTTTCTATTTTATTTAACTTGAAAAATAAAAAACTCTTCAAGGGTTGCCTAAACCCTTGTCCTAATTGCACCTTCGATTGGGCCCCTGCGACCTCAGTTGCCCGTTGCTAGACCTGTGCCCGGCGCTCACCTATCATTCACTTTGCTTGGGGGCACCTCCCGGCCCGAGGCGCACCTCGCTCGGCATAGACCATGCCTGGAACTCACCTTCTAGCACTCTTATTGGTTGGGGTCACCTCTCCCCCATTCTAATTGCACCTCTAATTAGATCGCCCCTAAGTTGAGGCAGACTACACCTGGCACGAACTATGTCTGATGTTCATTCGCTTCTCATGTGCACCCGTGCTTCATACACACTTTATCACAAACTTGGACATGAAAGAAAAACCTTTGCTAAATATTCTTCGAAGACCCTGGATTTGACCTTAATGTTTATGGAACATGCACCTAGTTCCTAGAGGAAGGGTAGTTGGGAGAGTTGGCCTTCAACAAGAGTGTGACCCCTTGTATATTTCCCGGCCTTTAAGAACACCCCACAATACTTTGGTCCAATATCCACTTATAGGAGAGGCTTAGATCGTTATACCCCTAACCTATCTCATTTTGAAATTTACCCTTAGAATACCTTAGACATTTGACCTACCCAATACACCAAAACATCTAATATTCCATGTGATCTTTTGCCAATGTTAGGAGCATGTCTCATGACTAGGATAGATTGGGATCTCGAGGGCATATTGAGTCAACGACCACTTCCCCACATAGATCAATGACATCCCACCACTAGTGCGAGGGGCATTATTCGCATGCTCCTTAGAAACCGTTGAACCACCACTAGTGAATTAAGTCTTAGTCCATTTGGTACCATTACCAGAGTCCTTAGTCTCCAAATAGGTAGTCCTCGAGACCACCAACTCGGAATTGCAGATTATTAGGTCTGTATGACCACAAGAAATGCCTTGAATATTCAACGTCTTGGATCGGGGGCAATCCTACAAAATCTAAGAATTACACCCCAAAAACATCAACATGGTTAAACCCAAACTTACATTCATATCTTGAACAACCTCGATCTAGTTGGCCCAAGTTGAGTTAACCCCGAAAATAAAAAGATACACTGCACTCACCAAACCTAGAACCTCCGACTAGAAGTAGGGGCAACTCCACCTCACCTCCGACCATTGCCTTGGTTGAGGGTGGCCATGCCATAAAAGCCTTTGTCAAATCCCTCTGACAATCCCGTAACAGACGACTCAAGCGCAGCACAACAACCAGCCCATCCCCCTCTAGCATTCATGGCCAACCAATAACAAACTTACATTCAAACTATGGCCAACCCTAGCCATCCACAACATCCCCCATTGCCCAGCCATTGCTATCCTGGACCGTTCATCATCAACCCATGGGTGACCTATATCAGCCTCGACATGTGTCCGCCTGCTAATCAATCAATTCATGGTAGGGAGCTTCCCAGCAACTCTGCAACTTCAATAAAATCTCTAGTTAGGTATGTAGCCTTAGAAAACGCCATCAAGGATATTCAAGACACCATTTTACGGTTAGGAGTGCATGACAACATGCCTTTTGAGTCATATTTGGAAGGATTTGATGATGTCCCTCTCAGTTTCATTCTTCCTAAGTTTCAAAAGAAGTTTGACGGAAAGGGAGATTCAAGCCTTCATAGTACTAGCTACAAACTCATGATCCCGACAATCCGCGACTTGCCCACCGTGCTTAAACTTTATTCGCCTACAGTCGCGTAGGAGATGCACTTACATGATATGACATTTTCACAAGAGATTATCCGAATATGTCATACCATGAGATGTTTTGTAGGTTTGTCGCACATTTCTTAGCGAACAAACTACAAAAAACATCACTTCGAGATCTCATTGCTATAAGACAAAAAGATGCTGAGTCATTCAGAAACTTTGCCGAGAGATTTAAGATGTGATGGTTTATTTCATTCACATGTGCATTGTACGTGTCGTACTCCTTGAACAATTTCACTTCACTTCCCCATCTTTTCTACCACCACATACCTTTCTTCGGTCATCGTTTGTATATTTCTGCCCTCACACCTTCCCCATCTTTTTTACTCCATTCCTAACGATCTCTCAAAAACAATCTTCATACAAGGTATGCTCTACTCTTCTTACTCTTTTAAGTTTTTTATTTGGGTGTCTATTCTATGTAAGAGGTATGCATTAGAATGTTGATAGATTAAACTGCAAGAAGTGGTTAATAAATTAGATTACTTAGTTCATATGTCCCAAAGTTTTACAATGAATTTTTTTAACTTTTTTGAATGCATTGCAGCCATATTTTCCTTTTTATGTGGGAAATTAACTCCTTTTTTTAATCAATGATTTTTTTATTTTGGGGACATTTTGATTTATTTTCTTTATATCGGCTTTTTTCTACATGTTATTATTTATTTTAATCAAAATTTAAACACACCCCCCAAAAGAAAAAGAACTTTGTGGACATTCTATTCCCCAATACATTTAGCATCATATAAATAACTAATCACTACTTTTTCTTGTTTTTACCCCCTCCCCAATACATTTAGCATCATATAAATAACTAATCACTACTTTTTCTTGTTTTTACCCCCTCCCCCAGTCAAAAATAAATGTTTTAAAAACCAAACTATCATTCCCCTCTGTTACTCCCTAACTATTAATCTCTATCTACCCACCCTCTCTCTTTCTCTAACTTTCTCTTTCTACATGCCCTTCTCTCTTTCTCTCTCTACTTGCCCTCTCTCTACCCACCATCTCTCTCACCCTCTTTCTCTCGCTACCCACCGTCTCTCACCCTCTTTCTCTTTCTTTCTCTCTCTCTCTCGTCTCTTGTTGCATATACAAAATCTCTGTGCCACCAATTTTGCTAGTCCCTATCACCCATAAAAATGTGTGAGAAAGCATATTGGTGATTCTGATGGGAGAAACTGAGAAACATATACATTGGCTAGACTATATTTTGCATTTATCGAGGAGAGAGAGAGAGGCAGGTGGAGAGAGAGGGTTGGGGTGTAGATAGGGAAAGAGTGACTAAGAAAGGGACGGTAGAGAGAGAGAAAGAGAGATATGCAAGGCAAAGAGAGCGGGCGGGTAGAGAGAGATTTAATGGGTAGGGAGTATAGGAGGAAAATAGTAGTTTAGTCTTTAAAACATTTACTTTTTTATTAGGTAAAGCAAGAAACAATCGTGATTGGGTTATAGTTGTGATACTAAAAGTATTGGGGGTAGAATGTCTACGAAATTCATTTTGGAGGATATCCATAATTTTTCCAAATTTATAAAATATAAAACTTTATTTATGCAGGGGAGAGAGAGAACAGGTGCGAGAGAGAGAGATAGAGGGACACACTGTTTAATCTATATTTTAAGGAAAAATAAAAAATCACAGTGAAGTATAAATATGAAACTTTACAATGAAAAAGTATCATAAATTAAATACACTTGTTTATATTGGAGTCATTCCCAATTAGTTTTCAGAGTTGGTGCTGCCTCATAATAAGGAACTCCACTTTTTTTGTGAACAAATTTGTGCACATAGATACATGTATGCATACTTTCTTTTCTATTACAGTATTAAGTTAGAAAATTGTTTTAAAATAATTTTAGTTTATATTGAATTTTTATGCTTCTAAATGTCATGCATGTAATAGATTTTATAACATAAAGATTAAAGTATTTATTAAATACAAAACTTGAAAATCTTTTATGACCAATTTTCAAAAAAATTGTAAAAATAATAAGTTTTTGTCAATTTTCTTTTTATTATAACTACAGCTCCATGTTACCATAGTTAAAATTTTCTTATTATCTAAAGGGTGATTCATGATTAATCAGATTTTCAATTAATAGATGTCTTTGATTATTGAATATTTAATTGATATTTTACATGTAATTGCATACTTGCAATTCATGTAATTCAACTAATATAAGTTTTTGCACACTAACATAACCTGCTGCTGACAATTATATTTTTGAAGAAGCCTTATTTTAAGAAAAAAGTTTATATAGAGCCTCGGCCCTATAAAAACCGCACCCATTCTTTTAGAACTTTTGAATAATTTGATTATAGTTTCCCAATGTCGACAACACATTTGCATTGATTTATATTTGTTAAAGAAAAATTTAGAAGTAGCGCTGAAAATTTTTTGAAAGAGAAAATTACGTACGGAGCATATTGGGGTGGGTCAATTACAAATGGGAGCACATTGTTCTCAAATTATGGGCAGCACCCCTCTCTCCTTCTGGTGTTTGTTCCCAGTTTACCCTGTCTGGTAAACCGAACCAATAGATGAGGTTTTTGTGTTTATACGAAAAGAAGCTATTTGATGTTCGAAATATTGGATAACTCTTTAAGTTTTTTAAATTTAAAGTTTGTTGTGACTGCTTCTTTTTTTTCTCTCTCTAAATATCCAAACTCCCTATCGTTTCCCTCTTTTTCTCTTTTGCCAGCAAAACTCAAAAGAACTTCCACCTCCTCACCCTTTCTCCTCTCTCTCTCTCTATCTGCAACTGTATCTCTCTCTCGCTCGCTGCCACTGCACTTAGCCATCACCATCTTCAAGGAGAGGAAAAACTCAAACTTAGGATAGCTTGTTAGGAGATGAAGGTTTAATGGAGGACCGTTGCTTCCATTCACTAAATTCACAGATTTTTTCACAGTCAAAGCCCCCATTTCTAATTGAGTACTGAGTTTCCACAATTTCTTCACAATTTCCATTCTCTAGGAAATCTCTAGTTTCTCTCTCTAGAAAATCTCTAGTTTATCTCTCTATTTTCCATGGATTTTTCTGGTCTCTTTACTCTTTAGTTTTTGTTTTCTCCCTACAATTGTTCTGTTTCCTCTTTCTAATCTGAGGAAAACATGATCCCAGTGTATAATTGACCCGCTCCAGTATGGTTCGTACGTAATTTTCTCTTTCATGAATGGTTACATGGTCATGATTGATTAGCGAGTGATGATTACGACTCAAAAAAGGAAAAGAATTGTTGGAAATTACGGTAGGAAGAATATTTGATATGGCGAATTTCTTGGGTATCTCTAATATGTCGTATTGCTAATATCAAAGTAGCATTTCGTAGCATTTAGAAAACAGAAGGTGCAATATTTGTAAAGCAAGAACCCCATTGCCTAGTCACTGAATTACCCAAAAATAAAAAAGGACCCGATTGCCACTTCCGCCTCTCCCCAAGATTGTGTCCAGCATGACAAAATCACCGAATCCTTCCTCAAACACAGAATTAGAAATCCCTCATTAAGCCTAAAGATTGACTTCCCCTTTTGTACACCTTTTTTGATTTCCTTCTAAATAACATTACATTAACTCAATCCAAGCCATATATGGGTAAAAAGCCACCAAAAACAGCCTATTCTGGACTCTTGCTAGGAAATATTAGCAGGAATTGTTTGAGTTGTGATCTTAGTTGCAGAGAGAGAGGATGGGTCGTGTTGCAGGATTAACTGTAAGGAGAAATGTTGTCTCTATCCTTTTGTGTGCAATGATTTGGGTGCTTGAGACTGGTCTAGCTTCAGCTTTGCAGCTTCTCCCCCCATGAGGACCAAGGATGGGTTTTTGCATGCTCATCCAGATTAGCTCCATTCCTTCAAACCACACGCACCCATCCCTTCAAACCTCAGCCCAAAACAAGGGCTTTGGCCTTCTACAGGGTTTGGCAATGGCATCATAATCGGTGTCTTGGACTTTGGCATATGTCCTCAGCACCCATCCCTGAATGACACAGGTATGCTGTGTGTGGATGCTGGTCACAACTTTAACTCATCCCACTGCAACAAGTTAATGGGTGCCCAAGTCTTCAATGAGGGCATGACCCCTGGCTTGTCAAACTCACCCCTAGATGATAATGGGCAGGGCACGCACACAGCCACAACAGCAGCTGGAGGGTTCGTGGAGAGGGCTGAGATGCTGGGCAATATGCTCCACAGTTGACAATTTGGAGCATATGGCCCGGGGAATTCCGGGCCATATGCTCCACAGTTGACAATTTGGAACCTAGGGTCCTCACAGTCGGCGCCAATACCTTAGACAAGCAGCTCCGGGTGGACACAACTTGGAAATAGCAAAGTATTTCATGGCTATTCTATCCACCAACCGAAAAGCTTCAAGTCCAAATTACTATCCATTGTGTACCCGATATCCGATCCGCAATGCAGAGGCAATATAAGTGCAACTGCACTCTCCGGTAAAGCGGTGTTTTGCGAGTGGGGGTCAGATGGAGTGGACGAGGGGAATGTCATTGCAAATGCTGGAGCAACGGTCATGATACTCATGAATCCAAAGGAGGGTCTCTTCGAGGTTGATCCTGAAGGACATGTACTGCCGGTATCCAATGTAAACTACTATGACGGAATTGAGATAAAGGCCTACATAAACTCTGCGCTACACCCAGAGGCCGAGATATTATGATGATAGGCTCAATACTCGGCAAGGCAGTGTCTCCGGTGGTCTCCGACACCCCTTTGATAGGGCCCAACAAGCTAAGCCCAGGAATTCGGAAGCCCAACATCATCGGCTCGGGAGTGAGCATCTTGGCTGGGTGGCCTCCTTACATGACCCCAACAGGAGATGGGAAGGATGAGAGGAGAGTGTTTTTCAACCTGAAATCCGGCACCTTGATGTCAACTCCACATTTGAGAGAAATAGCTGCCGCATTGCTCAAGGCAGCACACCCAGAATGGTCGCCAGCGGCAATAAAGTCCGCCATGATGACCACGGCTGATGTTCTAGACAATAAGGGGAAGCCCATAAAGGACTTCAACCATGAACAGGCCAACGTCTTTGCCGTAGGTGTAGACCATGTAAACCCTAATAAAGCTGTCGATTGGCCTGGTTTATGATATCGACACAGAGGATTACATACCATATTTATGTGGTTTGGGGTACTCTGATTGTGAGATTCTAACCATCACCAGAAGGAGGGTACGCTGCTCAAACCAAACCAGCATATCAGAAGGGGATCTAAATTACCCATCTTTCTCTTTGGCTTTCTCGCCTTCTGGGCCGTCCACTTTTAGCTTTCGGCAAACAGTGACCAATGTTGGGGAAGGGAACTCATCTTACCTGGTGGACGTGAGTGCACCCCTTGGCGTAAACGTCACTGTGAAACCCATGAAACTTATTTTTACAGAGTTGAACCAGATGAAGAATCATAAAGTAACTTTCTCTCGCAAGGGAAGAAATCTTTCCTCTGTATCTGAAAGTTGTATAAAATGGTATTTCAACATCCGAAGATACCAAGTGAGAAGCAACATCGCCGTTTTCTTGAAACCTCTAATCTGGTGAAATTACACTACTTATTTAGCTTGAGTAGTTGCGCCATCATTCTTTTTGCTGTCCAAGTTCTTGATTTGATAAGATGAATTTGCTGTTTCGCACCGGATTAGAGGTTGGGGTATTTAGTGTAAATATCATGGATAAGAATGTGAGGCAATTATCCATCAAACAAAACTAAGGTTCTGAACTTAGTCAAATTAGCATTTTTAGTCTTGATGGTATGACGCACACACACAAAAGCTTCTTAAGATTTGACGACCTCTTTTCTTCTTGAAGCTTAAAGTCACCACGTATCTTAATAGTTAAATTTGTAGAAAATACTAACTATTCTCTCAAAGTCTCAATATTTTTGAGCTGGATCTCGCTAAGGACTAGGAAACAAGGAAAACTGAACAAAGCATGCATAAGGACATAAAGGACATGGAGAAAATGCCCAGAAAACAGCAAAGAATGTGGAGAAAACAACAAAGTATGGGCAACACAAATTGCAAAAAATCTAAAGCAATAATAAAAGAACGAAAGAAAAGAGCACAAAATTTAACAGGGTTCAGCCATAATAAGGGAAAATCTCATTGCTTTTCTTACTGGTTCAATGAAGTTACTGTTGACGGGTATAGCAACAAGATATTAAGTTTTCTATATTTTGATTACAAGATATTGAGTTTTTGTATTGAGATTTTTATTTTGTGAGATTACGGTTTGTAAAGAGATTTATTTCCTAAAAAGACAAGAATAGCAACTCTATAAAATCTCTTGCAAAAGTAATCTTTATGAATAAATCTCTGGTAAACTAGAATAATCTCTATGAATGAAATAATGTCTCTAGGGGTAAGAATTGACCCCATCCAAATTCGAAACTTGGATTTCTGATCCAGGTCCAGACCCAAAATCTAGGTCCGAATTGAAATTTGGATCGGATTTGGGTGCAGATAGATCCGATCCGGATCTCCAACCCAATTTTTTTAAATAGTACATTTTTATTTTATTTATATAATTTTTTCAAATAGTATATATATATATATATATATATATATATATATATATAGTAATCCGAATTCGGATCAGATGTAGACTATTTAGATCTAGATCAAAAACTGTATGTCCAGGATCCGGTTTGGACCCGAATCTATTGTATACTATTCGGATCCAGATTCTGATTTGGTCGGATCATTCCACACCTAACTATCTCTACTAAACCAGAATAATCCCTATGAGTAAATCTATGGTATGCCAGAGTAATCTTCATGAATGAAATAACTCTCCATAAAACCCTTTGTGAACGTAGATATAAGCAATATTGGCGAGCCACATATATGCAGTGTTGGTCTATTTCTCATTCTCTATTTTCTATTTCTTTTATTATAATTTCAACGATTACAATGAATACAAGGACCAAAGACCTTTCTAGGATACTACTTTCCCTCTCCAAAGTTCCTTTTATATCAAACTCACGTAACAACGAATGAGAGTACTCCCACTCTCACTCAAGATCTCCCTTTAAAAGAAAATAGCTATCAACCCCTTCTATAAGAAAAGTTTCTAAATTGTGGGGACTGCGCCGCACCCGTCATGAATTATGACCAATACGGGTCAAATGGCCATGGGCTGGGATATGCCTCTTGGATGGTGCGTGGCGCTTTGGTGTCTCTTGACATGTCGTTGATTTAATCACGACTTTTTAAAAAAATCGGAGCTATTTTAAAAATATCATCCACATATAGTGATAATATAACAAAATTGCTTCCACTATTCCAAACATATATACGATGGTCTAACCTATTGGCTATATAACCAATTTCAGTGATCGCATTATGAAAAGTAAAGTACCATTGCTTAGAAGACTGTTTTAGACCATATAAAGATTTCTTAAGTTTATATATTTTGTCTTCTTGGCCTTAAATTACATATCCTTCTGGTTTTTTCATGTGTATATCTTCTTTTAATTCTCCATTTAAGAAAGCCGTTTTGACATCCATCTGAAATAATTCTAGATCATAATATGCAACTAATGCAAGAATGATCTTAATAAATGAAAATTTTGCTACTAAAGAATAAGTTTCTACATAATTTATGCCTTCCCTTTATGTAAATCCTTGAGCTGCCAACCTAGCTTTATATTTATAAATGGATCCATTTGCATTAAGCTTTTTCTTTAGGACCCATTTGCAACCGATGACTTTTCTATCTTTAAGGAGGTCAATTAACTCCCCGACTTGATTTCTTTTAATAGAATCAAGTTCATCATCCATGGCTTGAGTCCACTCGGCTAAGTCATGTGAGCTAATAGCTTCACTGTAGCTACGAGGTTCATCTATTGTATCATCACTCATTGAAGAGTAAGTATCTTCATTCATAAATACGTAAAATTCTTTTAAAGTCGTAGGTGGGGCTCTAGTTCTTTTAGGCCTACCTGGTATACTTGATTCAATTGAATCATTCTCACGAAATGTAGAGGGAGTCTGAGAAACAGGGTCTTTCAGACCTTTATCTTTATCTATTTCATGTAAGTCAATAGGTTTATTTAAAATATTTTCATCATCTATATTTTCTAAGAAATGAGCATCACGGCTCTCTACTAATGATCTAGTATCATGGTTATAGAATCTATACCCTCTAGAATTTTCTGAATAGTCTATAAAAGAGCATTTTACAATTTTACTTTGTAATTTATCTCTATTTTGTAGTGGTATAAGCACATGTACCCAAGAACCCCAAACTTTCAAAATAGTAAGGTCAGGTTTCCTACATGTCCATAATTCATATGGGGTCAAGTCTATAGATTTAGTTGGAACATGATTAATGATATATATTGCAATATTGAGAGCCTCACCCCAAAAATGAAATGATAAATTTGAATGGCTCATCATGGATCTAACCATGTCTATTAGAGTTCTATTTCTCCTTTCAGCTACACAATTTTGTTATGGTGTATATGGCATAGTTGTTCGGTGTATATGGTATAGTTGTTTGGTGAATGATACCATGCTCCTTACAAAATTCAGAAAATAAGATGGAGCAATATTCACCTCCCCTATCTGTTCAAAGGATTTTAATATGTCTACCTAACTGATTTTCTACCTCAACTTAATATTCTTTAAATGTTTCTAATGCATTTGATTTCTTACTAATTAAGTGTACATATCCATAAAGTGAACATATATCAGAGTGAACAATACTAAGTAGTTCACTACACCTTTTCCCTTTAGGGAAAGACTTCTTAGTTAATTTACCAGAAATACATGGCTTACATGTCTTGAACACAATTTCTCCTAAATTGGAGAGCAAATATCTTTTAACCATTTGATTCATTTTGTCTTTATTTATATGTCCTAATCTTAAGTGCCGTAAATATGGATCATCCATACACATAAAAACATCAAAAGAATCATCAATATAACCAGAAAATGATGAAATTTCATTAAAGTTCAGTTGGTACAATTGTCAACTTTAGTATCATACACCAAAGCTCTAAAATGCTTCCCAATGGTAACCCGACAAGACCTGAACCTTATTTCTGAACCCTTGTTGTCTAGCCTTGGGATATAAATCAATTTTTGTGTCTCTTAATGGGCGCATATAATGTATCAGTTAATAAGAGATTTGTTTCGCCTGCTAAACATAGCTTGAAAGTACCAACACCTAGTACATCGCAGTAGGTATCATTTCCCATATAAATCCGCTGGTTACCGACTACAATCTCTTTCAATTCTGTGAATCCATCCTTGGTCCTCGAGACATGTCGAGCAGAGGCTGAGTCGACCCACCAATTTCTCAGGTCATAATCGGCAACTATTGATTCTAGGACTACGTAGATCAAATCCTTTCTCTTATTTTGATTATTTCGAACATGATTGTTATTTTAGTTACTATTTTTATTTTTCAGCTTAGGACAATTAAACTTGATGTGCCCAATTTCCTTACAATAAAAACAAATCTTCTCAACCTTACTCTTTCGATTTTTAAAATTTCTCCTCATTCCCTTATACTTATTATTTTTCTGATAATTGAAAGGTTTCTTGAGGATCTGATAATATGAACTTTGGGCAAAGTGGAGCTCATTTGACTTCTTCCTCATTCTTCTCTCAACTTCAATACTAAGATGCATGGGAAGATTTAACATGGTTATCCCTTGTGCAGAATGGTTCAATGCAATTATAATAGATTCTCAAGATGGAGGGAGATTGTTAAGGTCTATAGACACTTGCATGCCATGGGGGACTGGATTTCCAGCTGCAGCAAGGTCCTTTGCGAGCACTGTCATTTTATTGACATGCTCGGTCACTGAGTCTGTTTCTTTCATTTTGCAAGATTTTCTAACAACAATTGTACATGGGTCTCAGCAGTGGTCCCATACTTTTCAGATAGGGCGCTTATCGTACTTTGAGCTGTGATGTAATCCTCAATCATCCTCCATAAGGCTCAACATAGTAGTCCTAGCTATTTTATCATCTTCTAAGCATTTTTCAAGTCGCCTTTTTGGCTTGACCATTGACATTAGGTTCTAAAACTAGTGGTTCTATTTCTAGAACATAATCTACCCTATCTTGAAAACGAAAATATCCAATTTTTCTTTTCCACATAGAAAAATTGGTCCCATTGAGTTTTTCAAGTTTGGATAATTCTGACATGACTAGCCTGGATGCCATTTTAAATTTTTAGATAATGCCTAAAAGTTCAAAAACAAATTTAATTGTGCTTAAGAAAAGGTTGTCTGTTAGCTAAATCAATAAGTTTGCCGACTCTCAGTGAGCTGCAACTTCAAAGAAAAATTTTCTCGAACAGTTTATGTTAGCATTGCTGTAATGCAACAAAAAATTAATAAAGTAAGGCAACAATTACTTTTATGTCAAATCTTGCATAAGAATAATTTTTATAAATATGTGAATATGTCTTAGCACAAGATAGAGAGTCTACAATGATATTTGATATTTTTCAACAAAAAAATATGTCATTGCATAATCACAAAAAAAAATAAAAATAAAAAATAAAAAAAAAATCACAAAATCAAGATCATGAAAATTTTTAACTTAAAAAGACTAAAAGCATACGATAATTATGCAATGCAGTGATAATTATTATGCAAATAAAATATGTCGAAAATCCCTAAATTATAGGTCACAAAAATAAAAATAAAAATAAATAAATACATGCAATTGATATGTAAGCCTTTACTCCAATAGAATTGGCCCGTGCATAATAAGATTCAATAAAAAAAAAAAATATGCACTAATTTTCAGCAACAAAAAGATGGAAGAAAGAAGATGTCAACCCCCTGATTTTTAACAGTCCACGGTAAGTAAAAAAGGATATAACAATATGTAAATTTAGATGCTCAGCTACTGTGCATAGAGCATAAGAAATTTTTATTTTGGACAGTCTTTATAAATTACTATTATTATTATTATTATTAATTTTATTAAAAAATATAGAGAAGAATTATTTG
The DNA here is from genome assembly GCF_054954075.1 of Amborella trichopoda. Taxonomy (NCBI): domain Eukaryota; kingdom Viridiplantae; phylum Streptophyta; class Magnoliopsida; order Amborellales; family Amborellaceae; genus Amborella; species Amborella trichopoda. Next base: position 22,613,791 of record NC_142339.1, read on the forward strand.
CCTTATTTTCTGTTACTTGATCGTGGGCTCAAGTATGTACTGTATCAGCAACTTGATCTTATAGAGAGAGAAAATAACTACACAACTTGTTCCTACTCTAGAGAGAGAGTCTAATATTGAGGTGTAGAGAAAGAATCTAATATTGAGGCGTATTCTCTCTCTTCCTATTCTTTTGATGATTCTTCTAGCATCTCTATCTCTTTAACTTTTCTCTACAAAAGATTAAACAAAGGACTTATCCTAGTACGCTATGATCACGTATGCCAAATGCAATCTAGAGAGAGAAAATATGGCAAAAGAATTTACGGGGAGAAAATATTCCTGGACCAACAATACCAGTAAAAACAAACACTGAATCGCAAATGAGGAGCAGTAAATTAAGAGAGAGAAATTCATAAAAAAAAAAAAAAAAATTTAGTCTATTAAATTTAAGGTTAGAAAAAATTTACAGCAAGATATACGTGAATGACAAAGCGCTTCCACAACCTGCTCTGATACCAATGTTGAAAAACTTGAGGGAAGAGATGGACCCACTCCTAGGATTGGGGGTAGTGTCTTGAGACTATCGATCACAAGGATCAGGCTTTTACCAGAACTGTGAGAGCTCTGTAAATTTTTGTGTCCCTCTCCATGGCCATGAAACCCTTGGAGGAGGTCGATCTCCAACGTTCGGCTTCCTTCTGAAATCTGTGAGAAAATGTGGCCCTGTAATCCTGGGAAGTAGGTGGTTACTATCTAGCAGTTAGATAATGACACTTTCTCTCTCTAAGAAGCCTCCTTTTTTAGTGATAAGCATTAAATTATAAGAGAGAGAAATATTACATGTTTAAAAGCCCCATGGCCACACACATACCAACAATACGAAAGTAAGCTCTAACTTGATTGTTTAGAGGCTAGGTTCTATACAAACCGCACCATTTTTTAATATGCTCCCATCTTGTACTTTGTGGTGTGGAGTATAATCGACCCTGGATTAATATTTCCACATTTGAAACTTTTGTTGACCATCCATTGATTTCAATAGTAGTCTTACCACACTAATGAGGGGACAGGATTGCCATCAAATACATATTGCGAAGACCGCTCGAGAATGAGCGCTTTGTATACAGTGTTGTAGCCTTAAGGATCCTAAAGCGGTTGGTCTGCCATGACCCTAACACTATTCAGCCAACATTCAGAATGCCATTATTTATCCATTTTGCAATTGATATGGAAAGAGACTAGCCACAAACATTTCATTGCAATTACATGAACATGAAGCATAATCACGTTAAACGATATTATCTGGCACTTGTGCTAAGACCGAAGGGTTTGTCATTGAAATGCAACAGCTCAAAGGATTTTAAGGGCCCCATCAATCGCATTAGAGAAAAATTGATTCTATGGTGCAGGCATGCAAAATCTAAAATGATTCTGACAGTCCCACGGCGCCTCAACATTAGCTAGCACTCATCAGACTGTATCAATCGTTCATAGGGCACATAATTTTTGGACTGTGAGTTTAACTTATATTCATCTAATATTTATATTCCACAAAGTATTAACTAAACTTCGGCCATAAAACTAAATAAAAACTTAAATTAAATTGAGGTTGTGCATAACATTGTCTACCGACTGCTTTAATTTTGAGGTGCAATGATGTTTATCATGTAACATTTGCGTCAATTGGTGTACAAATGTATCTCTATCTAAGACGCTTCTCTCACTCATCAATAAAACTCTATCTCAAAACTCTCTCTCTCTCTCTTTCAATCCAACATACTTTTCTTTCAATTGATATTGTATTCCAAAAATAATACTCTACGAATTAATAAAAAATAATAATATCTAGGTCTCAATTTTAACATTTAGGTATTATTTACTTAAAGCTAATCCAATACAGATACCCAGTTCTTCTTTAACTTCCAATGAGCTTATCAAATACAAAAACCATGAACTTCTTAACTTCCCTTATCAAACACAGAAACCAAGAACTTCTTAACTTCCCAGAGATGTTATCCAACACAGAAACTAGAAACTTCTTTAGGAACTTCAAATTTATAGTTCTTTTGGAACTTCCAATTTACAGTTCATAAACTTGCTTCCAGTTATCAAACAGGCCCAAATGGATTCCAAAATTGACTTACAAAAAAAAGGAAATATTATAAAAAAACAAGTCAAATACTAAAAAAAACTTAAGACTAAAATGCCCTCTTCTCTCTCCTTCTCTACCCACCCTCTCTCTCGCGCACTCTCTTAATACCTCGCCGGTTTTCTCTCTCTTCAACTTACCTTACTGGCCAGAAATATCATAGCAGGGGAGGTTTTCCTGCAGCCAAGATCCCCACTCTTGGGGCACCGAGCACCATTCCTAGCCAATCAGTTGGTTACCCGACAACAATGTCCCATTTCCTTCCAAAAATAAGTAGCCCACTCATTTCTATGCCAAGAGGTCCCAGTTTCCAACCAATTCAGAAACCTGCATATGTTACGGCAAGAAATAGAAACCCTAGTTCAAGAACTAGAAACCCCGTAATTTGTGGGCAACGAAAGTTCCCTTTTCCAGCCAACCTATTGATTTTCTTGTTTTTCTAGGTTCCCAAGTCTGGTTTTCGATCATATATTGTACCCAAGGCCTCCATTTGGTTGAAACGAACTTAAAAATTTTGAGGCGTGCTGTTTGCTTCAAATTGAGGACTGGTAATATTCAAACGAGAATGGGATTTTGCTATATCGAGGTCAGAAGACTTGGAGTGAAGCTAGTTCTAGAGAGAGAAAGGGGATGCAGAGATGTTGATTGTAGTGAGTGGAAATTAATGGAGAGCAGTGGGTAGAGAGAGAAAGAGAGAGGGTGGGTAAAGAGAAAGAGAGAAAGAGAGAGGGTGGGTAAAGAGAAAGAGAGAGGGTGGGTAAAGAGAAAGAGGGTGGATAGAATTGTTCATAAAATCGCCACATCTAACTGTTAACCGCATGGTTAGATCGGAACCTGTCATTTCCCAGTTCCGGTTTTGGGCGGTTAGGGTGATCAACCGGTATTTAAAAACAAAAAATTCAAAAACATTTATATAATTTCTCAAAAATAAAGAATTTGATTTGCAAGGAATTTTAAAATATTATTTATATTATAGTAAAGATTAAAAATAGTTTTGGTCATTAATACTCACTTTTATATTTTTTTAGAAAATTTAAAAAATAGCTTTTGGAAAATATAAAATGGGTTAAAATCCATTTTTTTCATTAATTTTCAACTTCATTTGAATGTGTTTTGTTTCAATCATTCTATATATACTTTTCATATTTTAGTAGATTTTTTTAAAAAACTTTATTTTTTTAACACTTTTTTGATCGTCCGGGACTTACCCGGTTAAAGCGGCTGAATGGACTGGTTTACCAGTTAGGCCAGTTAAACCGCTTCTAAGCCCATGTTCGGTTAACCATTCCAGTTCGATTTTACTAACACTGGTAGGTAGAGAGGGCTGGTAGAGAGAAAAAGAGAGAAAGGGTGGGTAGAGAGAGTAAAAGAGAGGGGCATCCAAACCATTCGAAGACGGGATGTAAGCAACCACTTCTTTTATTTCAATTGAGTGAAGACAGTCCACAAGTCCTCCGGTTATTATAATTTCATTATGATTTTTTACTATAAACTTTTCTCCAACAAAAGTAGTGATAAATCCAACCTTAGATATCTTGGAAACAGAAATCAAGTACTTCCTCATTTCGGGAGCATAAAGTGTCTGTTTTATGATCAACATCTTTCCATTCTTCAATTCAAAAAAGTAGTCCCCAACACCCAACACCTCAGTTTTTTTATTCCTCCTATGAAGATATGTTGTTTGGCCGGCCCCACGGGAGTGAAAGTGCGGAACCCTTCCGTTGTGTTTGTAACGTGAGCCGTAGCTCTCGAGTCAAAACACCAAGATGCACCATTGAGGTTGGCCAACAAGGTTTTGAAGACCACATAAATAAGTTACTTGTTGGTTCTTAGATTCTTGTTCAACCTACAATTCTTTGCTATGTGACCCACCTTCTTGCAAACAAAACAATTCTTTGCTATGTGACCCACCTTCTTGCAAACAAAACAAGTTCTAGATTCTCTTTTCTCTTTATATTTTTTTTTCTTAGATCCTAGTTTATTGTTAAAAATGTTCTTACCCATTCCTTTATAACGCTTAAAGAAAGGTTTAGATTTTACCATATGTATCATCTCTTTCGGTGTCAGTTCTCTCATCTTCTCCATTGAGCGCAATGATTAGCTCCTCCAGCTTGGGAGCTTTTGATCGCACCGTAACGGAAGTAATGAAAGTATCCCAAGAATTGGGAAGTGAGTTCATGAGATGAACCACTTGCATGGGCTCTTCGGGTTGCATTCCAGTGGCTTATACTTCTCAAATGAGTGCACATGATCTGATATTTTCATGCTCTCGCTCATCTTGAGTTCATTGTACTTTTTCATAGCCAAGGATTGTTTTATAAGTGACGGATCAACATGCTCCCTTTCAAGTCTCTCGTGCATCTCTTTTGCCATGTTCATTGACTCATATTCCGATATATATGAGTCGACCATCGCACAAAGCAAGACATTCTTTTTTTACGTAATTTTACCCTTCCAAGTAGTGTATTTATCCTTAGCATATTGGGATGAATTGTTATATGGACTATGAGGACGGCTTTCAATCAAGATGTCATCCACATCTTCCTCATAAAGCATATATCCGATTTTGCGCTACCAAGAGCAGTAGTTGGACCCATCGAACCTCTCAGTTTTTAAGATCTCGGATATGAAAGTTCGTGCGGCCCTCTATCTCTTTTTTCCAAAAGCAATGAAAGACTCAATAAAAAGAAAAGAAAATAAATCTTAGAGGTAGCGAGAAGCCTTCCTCTGATACCAGTGAAAGGACTTTGATAAAGCACGGTGCATATATATTAAAAACATTCTCTATTCCTACACCTACAAGATCACTTACAATGTCCAAATACAATCAAACCACTCTTGAAATAAATAAAATAGAATAAAATCGGTTCTCAATTGCTGCCTTTTCAAATACAATTCTTTATTCAACAAACAAAACTAGACTTTATTGCTTTATAGAAAGAGAAGATTAAAACAAAAATAAATATTTAAAAAGGTAAAATTCTTGTAGATTATCTCAATTGGGCTTAGTACACCCCACGTCGAGTCTCCTCTTTTCGATTGTGCTCGGGACCCCACGCTGAGTCGCCTCCTTCCGATGTTGCTCAGGATTTATGATCGGAATGTTGATTTTCCTACTATGGTAAAAATCCACTCAATGACCTAATTTTGATCAAGCCTTTTATCGTGATTTTAGAGAGATGAGAGATGGATATATGAAGAAAGAAGAAGAGATCTACTAGAAAGGGGTTCCACCCCTTTGCCGCCCACAAAGAAAGATACCGCTTACTATGACAAAAATCCACTCAATGGCTTAATTTTGATCAAACATCTTAGCTTGACTTTAGAGAGATGACAGATGGATATGAAGAGAGAGAGGAGAGATCTATTAACAAGGGGTTCCAACCCTTTGCCACCCACAAAGAAAGGCCCACAGCGAAAGACACCACATAGGCTTAGGTGTGCCACCCAAAATAGGCTTAGGTGTTCTACCCAAAACAACTTGGAGAGAGACGACACCACCTAGGCTTAAGTGTGCCACCCAAAATAGGCTTAGGCATGCCCTCCCCTTCGTCTTGAGAGAGAGCTAAATTTGGAGCAGGGACAGAGAATTCTTAAAGAGAGAGAAGATAATACGTACGTAATTTTATGAGGTGGGAGGCCTCTTTTTATAAATTTTATATGCCATAGATTTTGCCTCAATAAAAGTTTCCATGCCATAAATTTTGCCTCAATTCATAAGGTCAAATCTCAACCGTCGATCTAGAAAGACTTGTGGGGTGAGAGATTGGAGTCAACCATCTCCTTGATCCACCATCAACAAGATTTGAGCGAGAGGGTTATCTCACTTTTCCTAAATCTATTCCCATCAAATAAGAAATGTTTATATTTCTTATTTTAATCCTTGAATCAACTAAATCTTGATACAAAGATTTAGTAAATATCTAAAACAATCAAAATTATCATATAAGTTATAATAAATACCTCAACTATTCAACTTTATCGCATAAGTTGGTTATACCTAAAAGATAAGCTAACCAAGAGGATAAACATTATTGAGAAAAATATATAGATACCCCCAATTTTTAAGTTTCATTTGACAATAGACTCAAGGTTTTAAAAGATGTCTTGGGGTATAATAATGGTAGATTTTATTCCTTCTAACCCCCTGAGCTACTTTAAACATGTTTTGTTCAGGCCAAACAAATCTAAAAAGACATGCATTTTCTAAATGCCATCATTGCAAAGTTCTATCGCTTTCTCGCTCCCCATGCCCCTTCTCTGTCGCCATCTTTCCCATCTCTAACCCATCAGTCTCTCTCCTCTCGCTTTCTCTCCATGTTTCCCATCTCTCGCCCCTCACTCTCTCCTCCTCCGCCCAAGTACACAGGGGAGTGAGAGATGCTTGGATAAACACAGGAAGAGAGAGGTGTTTGGTGGTGATAGGCTATCAAGAAGAGAGAGAGATGTGTTTGGATAATACAGGAAGAGATAGAGAAGAGAGGTGTTTGGATAAACAAGGGATGAGATATATGCTTGGTGGTGAGAGGTTATCGGGGGGACAAAGAAGTGTTTGGATAAATACAAGAAGAAAAATGTATTTGGATAAACACATGAGGAGTGAAAGTGTCTGAAACACACATCAAGAGAGAGATAAAGAGAAGTTTTGAGTATATAAATGAAGAGGGAGAAGGGATTGGGTTTAAAAAGAGTATGTCTTTTTTACATTTGTTTAGGTTAAAAAATAGGTTTAAAGTGGCAAAGGGGTTAGAATATATTTTTGGAAACCTTGGGTTCATTAAGAAATAAAATTTTAAAATATAAGATACGGAGTTATTTTCCCAACATTTTTCCCAAGAAGAATACATAAATGGGTGGGGCGTGCCAACCTATTAGTGGCCACGTGTGGGCCCCACTTAATCCACATGTTTTTAAATTTTGGGCCCATATTTTATAGAGGTCCTATATATTTTTAGAAAATATTTTATTTCATATTTAAAATTTTTAAATCTTATATTTTGTTGAAAATATTGAAAAATTAATTTCTCTTAATTTATAAGTGCAAATGACGAAAGTAAAATATCAGAAGATTTACAAAAATTCGAATAAACATTCTCAAATTACATAATATAAAATTAATTAAGTTCAATGAGAATCGGATCTATTAATTCTATGAAATTTTCACAACATGGGAGCACTCCACCTTCAACTGCGAATCACGATCCACCTAGATTTCTCAAACTGACCCAGCAAATCTCATAAACCATAGTTTACTGCAGGGTCTCATGATTGGACCACCAAAGTCAGTCAATAGACTAGGGAATGCAATCTTTATGGATTTCAGGTTCTCCCTTAGAGATAAAAATCATGGTCATCCAGACCATGATGCAACCATAACTCTATGGGGGATAATCTCTCACACATGTACACGTTTCACCTATAAAGGCAAATCTCAAAATAGCTATCCATGTACATGTCGTGTGATGATATAATGATGAGATTTTAGCCTTGGCCAAACGGTCCCTCAGCTCTCACCCAAGCATATACCAATCCCATCAAGGGTTAGCCTACTAAACTCTTCTTTGTTAGATCCCTATACCCAGATATCTTGGGTTGTTCTAAACCTCAGTTGGCTTAGCTTGTCGAGCCTAGTCTGAGTATCAGCAAATGACATTTGCCTAGTATGGTCCACAAAAAGGCCACACTATCACTGAGTTTATGTTTAATTTATTAATTATGTTTTATACAGTCTCTCATAAGGCCTTTAAAGGCTACATAAACCCAATAGGGTGAGTGAGTCAACTAGCAACTTGGAGTCACTCTCAATAATAAGAGGGTGGCAATCAAGCTCATTTTTCAAGTAGATGCATGGATTCCATGGCGTGTAAATCAGCGGTATTGTTGGAGCTAATGCCGAGGGGGACGGCAAAATGCGCTACATAGCTGCTTGTGTCGTTTCTGATGATACCCCCACATCTCGCAGTGCCTGGGTTGTAAAAGGACGAATCATTGATGTTAAGCTTAAATACTCGGAGGATGGGAGAGACGTTTTCTGCAAATTAGATGAAATGTACTAAAATCGTATTTATGAACCTTCACTTTGACTAAAAAAGTTAGCTCATATGGGTAAACTTTGAACGATTAATCCAGAGGAGAGGAAATAGGGAAAAACATAGAAAAAGAAGATAAATGAATAGAAATCCAGCATTGAAGAAAGACAAACAAGAACCATCGATAAAGTTTTCCAAGAGAGAAAGCAAAACAGTCTCAAACTACCCTTTTCGTTTAGCAACTAATTAGTTTTCATGGAGAACATCAAACGTGTATTATAGAACATTTGCATGCATATTAAATACCAAAGACGTTTGTCAAATTTTTATTTTGTTTTTGTTGAAGTTAACTTAAACAAAGAATAAAGCAATGAATTTCTCTATAATAATAATTCTTTATGAGCATATCAGTTTTACTTATGAAAATAGCATGTGCGCGAGAATATATATATATATATATATATATATATATATATATATATATATATATATGGAAAACACTACGCAACACCTACTTCCATCACCGTCCAAAGTTCATCGTGCGGTCACGATTGTCCGGTAGTGGTTTTTTTTTTATTTTTTTCTACAATTCAGAATGACTTAAATTTTGAGCGTGTATTTATCAAAAATAGGGGAATCTTTGAAAATTACAAAAAAAATATTTTACATGAAACAATATTGATCAAAATACCCCTGAAAAGATATAGGGGCATTTTGGTCAATTTATTTTTTACGGATAACTCATTTATATATTTTTATTAGATGTGCCTCAGTAAGGTGTACATACTCTCCAAATTTCAGGTCATTCCAAATTGAAGAAAAAAAATAAAAAATGAAATACAACCAAACAATCGTGACCGCGTGATGAAATTTGGACGCTGATAAGAGTAGACGAAATCACTATTCATTTTGACCTATAGGTGTTGGAAAGACTATCTCTCTCTCTCTCTCTCTCTCTCTCTCTCTCTCTCTCTATATATATATATATATATATATATATATATATATATATATATGCAGATATGTTAAAATGTTTAAACGTCCAACACATGCTTTATTGTTCGTAAGCATAAACAGTTCTATTTAAGTAATATCAAACCGCTCTATACTTTGAAATATTATAAATTATGGAGCGGTTTTTCATTAAACCACGTCATATTTGAAAGAATCTATAAGAATGGAATGGTTTGATGCTACAAATATTGAACCATTCTATGCTTACAAAGAATTTCCATCTGTAAAGTTTTTTAATAGTGCTAGTACAGAATTTTATATTTAAAAAGATTCAAAATTATTGGGATAGTGCTCATATGGATCTGCTCCATACTTGAAATAATTCTAAAATATTGGGATGGTGCCCTATATAGAATTGCTCAAACTTTAAAAAAAAATTAAAATCATGGAGTGGTTTTATATCGCACTTATGGAGCGGCTCCATACATGGAAATATTTCAAAGGATCGAGAAGATGGATGTTGCCAATATATAGAACTTCCCAACAATATGATTTTAGTGGTTCTTTACCGCCCTAGAAATAACCGAAATTCAAACAAGGCAAAGAATATTGTAGTGGCTTTTGCCGTGCTATTCAATATAAAAGAATATGAACGTGAAGCGAAAAAAATAATAAAAATAAAAAAATAAAAAAAGAAAGAAAGAATGGAGGAATGTTGTATTTTCGAATTATCCTTATTTTTATACCCAATACAAAAATTGACTGAAAAACTAGCATGCGTATAGTGGTTTGTGACCAAAATAAAGGAGTGCCAGTCGGAGCGTGAGCATGTGAGCAGGGTTTTATCTCAAAAACCATGATTATCATAACTATGGTTTGAATTGACGAAAATGTACATATATATATATATATATATATATATATATATATATATATATATATATATATATATATGTGTGCAGATATGTTAAATTGTTTAAACGTCCAACACATGTTTTATTGTTCGTAAGCATAAAACAGTTCTATTTAAGTAATATCAAACCGCTCTATACTTTGAAATATTATAAATTATGGAGCGGTTTTTCATTAAACCACGTCATATTTGAAAGAATCTCTAAGCATGGAATGGTTTGATGCTACAAATATTGAACCATTCTATGCTTACAAAGAATTTCGAACTGTAAAGTTTTTTAATAGTGCTAGTATAGAATTTTATATTTAAAAAGATTCAAAATTATTGGGATAGTGCTCATATGGATCTGCTCCATACTTGAAATAATTCTAAAATATTGGGATGGTGCCCTTTATAGAATTGCTCAAACTTTAAAAAAAGTTAAAATCATGGAGTGGTTTTATATCGCACTTATGGAGCGGCTCCATACATGTAAATATTTCAAAGGATCGAGAAGATTGATGTTGCTAATATATAGAACTTCCCAACAATATGATTTTAGTGGTTCTTTACCGCCCTAGAAATAACCGAAATTCAAAAAAGGCAAAGAATATTGTAGTGGCTTTGGCCGTGCTATGCACTATAAAAGAATATGACCGTGGAGCGAAAAAACATAATAAAAAAAAAAAGAAAGAAAAAAGAAAGAAAGAATGGAGGAATGTTGTATTTTCGAATTATCTTTACTTATATACCCAATAGAAAAATTGACTGAGAAACTAGCATGCGTATAGTGGTTTGTGACCAAAATAAAGGAGCGCCCAGTCTGAGCGTGACCATGTGAGCAGGGTTTTATCTCGAAAACCATGATTATCATAACTATGGTTTGAATTGAAGAAAATGTATATATATATATATATATGTGCAGATATGTTAAAATGTTTAAACGTCCAACACATGTTTTATTGTTCGTAAGCATAAAACAGTTCTATTTAAGTAATATCAAACTGCTCTATACTTTGAAATATTATTAATTATGGAGCGGTTTTTCATTAAACCACGTCATATTTGAAAGAATCTCTAAGCATGGAATGGGTTGATGCTACAAATATTGAACCACTTACAAAGAATTTCCAACTGTAAAGTTTTTTAATAGTGCTAGTATAGAATTTTATATTTAAAAAGATTCAAAATTATTGGGATAGTGCTCATATGGATCTGCTCCATACTTGAAATAATTCTAAAATATTGGGATGGTGCCCTATATAGAAATGCTCAAACTTTAAAAAAAAGTTAAAATCATGGAGTGGTTTTATATCGCACTTATGGAGCGGCTCCATACATGGAAATATTTCAAATTATCGAGAAGATTGATGTTGCAAATATGTAGAACTTCCCAACAATATGATTTTAGTGGTTCTTTACCGCCCTAGAAATAACCGAAATTCAAAAAACGCAAAGAATATTGTAGTGGCTTTCGCCGTGCTATTCACTATAAAAGAATATGACCGTGGAGCGAAAAAATCAATAAAAATAAAAAAAGAAAGAAAGAATGGAGGAATGTTGTATTTTCGAATTATCCTTACTTTTATACCCAATACAAAAATTGACTGAGAAACTAGCATGCGTATAGTGGTTTGTGACCAAAATAAAGGAGTGCCCAGTCTGAGCGTGAGCATGTGAGCAGGGTTTTATCTCAAAAACCATGATTATCATAACTATGGTTTGAATTGAAGAAAAGCTTGAAGAAGGGGAAGAAGGTTGCAATCTATGGAGGTGGAAGATATCGAAGGTGGTGAGGATGCTCTTGAAGCAGGTGGAGATGTTGTGGTTTCTATCAGGTTCGATCTATCTGGTGGATTATTGTCAGATGCGAAGTTTCCATAGGTGGGTGTTGGAAGATATTTTTCATGATCATAGTGCCCCCGCTCAATGAAAGCCTAGCAAACATTGGAAATCTTGACAATCTCAGAATAACCCCGAAACTGACCAAGATCTTCATGAGGTCTCTCAAAATTCTCCCACCAAGTTTCGCCGCATTCCAACATGTTTAAGACAGTGCAAACTAATAAACAGATCCAGCAAAATCGGCCTCGAGCACCCTGAAATAGACCCTGCAACTAGAACTACATTCTCGGTGTCTCAATTTGCTATGGGACCACCGCCATTGGATCTGGCACGGTTGAAAACCAACAGGGGTCAAATTTCAACTCGAACGGACATTCCAAGAAGAAGTTATAGGCAAAAGAGGGAAACAGTAGGAGCCGCACACGATTATCGTACGGCCACTCAGCAACTCTACACCATTGAAGGGACAGTCACGAGCAGTGACTTTCGGCGCTCATATCTCACCCGTCTCAAGTTGGATCGTGCTCAAAATTGGTGAGCATGGTCATCGCATCAAGACGAGCGATTTGATATGTGGCATGCCCCGTGATGATACCCGAGGGCGAAGAAAAACTAGAGAGAATCTGCTGATTCGTGAAGAAAGTGCAGGAAATTCAGCAACGGTGTGCCTCGCTTAAGCGGTCGTCACACTGCTTGCAAGCCCGATCGACGCGAGACTAATTCCATTGCATGCGTAAGGTCTCGGGCCATCTCTGAGTTGAACCTTGTACATGATGAACGGTCGGATTCTGCACACGGAGCCGACGAAGCCACTGCAAATTCTATCGTCGGAATTCTAGATTCTAGCAAAAATTCCAAAGCTGCAAAATCTTCGTTTGGGCACGGAATCGAGCTGCGTTTGTTGCCCCATAATCGTAATGACATCCTCAGTGTGATCTAGTGAAGAAATCACCGAAAAACATCAAGCAGCGAGCACACTATCGATTTGAAGTTTCAAGATCCATTCAAATTTCAATCACAAGATCATGCACTAAAAACACGATCCATGGCTCCAAGTTGGTATCAAATCGATCTCCATGCTGAGCCATACAAGAAAACAATCATCTTTCAATCAACCGGGCATCAGAACGACCCTGGATCATCCATACAAGATCACACAAGTTCTACGGCAACATAGGGACTATTTTAAAATTCAACAAATTGTTAGGAAGGGGCAAATCAGTTCAAATTTCTTTTAAATCATTTTAATCTTAATTTTCAACAATTAGGGTTACTTTTGATCATCCACCCATGTTTGAGGCAAATTCTATATATACGTACCATCATTGTACGCACAAAAGGACTCAATCCCTCACAAAAGATAGAGTTTTTACTTAATACAGTTTCTCTTTCTTGCCAGTGTTGGGTCATGTTTGGAGAGAGAGAGCAAGGTGAGAGAAACGTTTAATCGGTACCCCTAGGCTGGAGGTAGATCTTCTCTCTCTTCCTTTTCTTTTCTTTTCTCTTTTTCTCTTCTTTCTCTTCCTCTCTCTTCTTCCTCTCCTCCACCTGAATTTCCCTTAGAGGCCATGCACGGCAGTGGCAGTGCTGTGCATGCCTCTTCGATGATCTCATAGGTCACACAAGACAATGACAACACCATGCTCGCGCTCTCCTCCCCCTTCTGTTTGTCTGTCTCCCTCTCCCAGTGAGGCCTACAGATGGAGCTGCTCATCGTCGTCCGCAGACGTAGCTTCGACGTCTCAGTGAAGAGCCTAGACGGCGTAGTTCGTTGCGGCCTGCAGGGGTCTTCCCTTGTTGTGCACCCAGTCCAGACGGCAATACCTATCGCCGCCCGCTAGAGGCCTCGGCAACACCTATCGCCGTCCGTGATCTTTCTTTGGGGACTCGACGCCCATCACCGTCCATGAGCTTCCTCCGCACATTCGGGGCTCATCGTTGTTCTTCTTGCATCCCACGCCTGTCGCAGTGCGCCTCATGAGAACTGTTGCCGCACACTTCGCAAATGGCTATCGTCGTGCGCTCCGTGAGAGGCTATCACCGCCTGCACAGGGTAACATTATCTTCTTATGTTGCCAACGGCGATGTCTAGCACCGTCCGTCGTCCTCTACTCACCCTCTAGCTGTGAGCAGCAGTGTCTAGCGTTGTCTCATGGCCATGACACTACTACTCCACGGTCATGGGTGGCAACGTCTAGCGCCATCGGGACCCTATTCCCTCCGCTGTCTCGCTCTCTTTCTATCGATTTATTTTCTTCTCTTCACTCTTTTCTCCCCTTACTTGATTGAGGGTAGACTTAGCCTAGCACTGGCATATCGATCTCGATTTAGAGTAGTATTGACGCCGTGCTGGTCTTGAGAACCATTCCGGTCTTACCACCACTACGAGTTGATAGCTTTCCAGACGTCATGCTAGTCTTGCCCCTTTGTCAAGTTTTCTTTTCTTTTCTCTCTTTATTGGCAGCCTTCCATTTCTCGGTCCCTCATATGAGTATGTGATGCCCTAAGATAAGGGTAGGTTTCTTTGACCCACTTGTCTCTCCAAGTAATCATATAAGTGTTGTGCAGAAAACAAGAGGATTGCAGGTCAAGGGAGGTGATTCCGAACCAACTAAAGCAGCTTGGGGGCTTTCTTCATAATCTAAGAGGGCACCGATATGAACTAGCCCGAGTAAGTCCCAAACCCAACTTAAATTCATCTCTCATTGGTTGGTATATCTGTCCTTGCTCTTCAGCAAGGTTCCAAGAGAGCGATCTCAAATCTCGGGTTCACTAGAAACCGAGATACGTGCCGCCACATCACCTAGATCTGGAAGGCGAGATCGAGGCACCTAACCAGCTTGGCGACTCCATTGGGGACTTACTACCCTTTAGTCGGTTCGCTTTCGTTTGACCAGTATTCTCTTTTACTTTCTACATTACTTTCTATAGCACCTGGGTTGTTCAACCCGTTCATTCGAGTTGGGATTTTCTCATCCCCGCACTCATGATTGTCCCAGGGAAGCAAACTGCGCAAGCTTCCTTCCCTACTATCCTTCTGAGTCGCCACTCAATGTCTGCCTACCAGGTTCTTGACTAGGTCGGTGCAAGAGGGGACTTAAAAGTCCTTATCTCCCCGCTTCCTCGCCCTGGTGGACCCTCCACCAAGGCCCCTTGCATCGGTGGCACGTCTGCCACCGCAAACAGCACGCACCCTGCTACTAGCAAGTCTCTTGCTGGTCATATTGCTAGGGCACCTCGAAAGGCTGTGTTAACCACTTTCGCGGGAGGCAAGCAAGTTGTCGTCGCTCTTGAGGTTCGCCGCAAGGCAACTCCCCATACTCTTTCACCTCTCCGAACCTGTAGATTTAGAGGCTCAGCACACCACGGTGAAGACCTTGCAGCCTCCACCTCTTGCACACACCCAAGGGCTCGTGGTCCGTCCACTAGAGCCACACCTCGGGGCAACCCCCACGTTGCCTTGAGATAGTATCAAGGGCTAGCCCTTCTTGGGCAGAACCCTGCGTGCACGATACATTTTTTTTCCACAACTTGAGGCAGCGCTAGCTCTATGCCACCTCGAACATCTGAGGGTCGATCACTTCATCCTCCCTCCCAGCACACATGGGTCCACTCTGTGAGAGATAATCTTCCGCCTCATCCCTCACAAATACAAGCTCGTGGGTCTCGACCTCCCAAGGTGGAACCAATTGACCGAGCCCGGGTTGACCCCGAAGTCACCCGAACGGCTAACCCCAAAGGTGCACACACACCGTTTTCCCAGGTTCCTCCCCAGCCCAGACTCAGGTAGAGTCATGAACCAGCTACTTCCTCTGTCGCTCGCCCGACACCAGTCAAGCACATCAAGCCCTAGTACTCAAAGGTCTTCCCTAGGCGTACCATCTTAAGGCTGCCCCGCACATGGGCCTCACAAAGGAACTCGGGGCAACAACTTGATGTCAGACAAAGGTCTCCAACCTCTAAGGCAGAAACAGAGGCGGCCTTCTTTCCTTGGACCCCACTCCCTGCTCCAAGTCATAGACATGGCCCTTGAGTGTTCAAAGAAGGTGGAGCAGTCCAGGACTCAGGCTCGATTTTGGAATGAAGTCCACAACTGTCTCAAGGTTAAGCAGAAGAGAGGTCTTCAGATTCTGACCAAGGAGGCCTCCATGGCAGTCGAGGTTGCCACCCTTGATGACCTCCTGCCTCGTAACCCCTTTTTCCCTCTTCAAACTCCAGAATTAGAGAGAGTCCAAGAGTATTGCTGGGTCATCACAATCCAGAAGCCACGGTCCCAATACTTTCGAGAATCGGTCCTCACAAGATCGGCATACAAGGCTCGAGTCCAGCCAGTGCAAGCTGAGCCCCTGCAGGCCGACCATCCATGACTCGCCGACCGTAGCATTCCACTCCTCCTCCTAGCTCTGGCCTCCCAGGGGAGACGGTCAGTGTCATGGTGATCAATGACCCGGATGAAGCCCAAGAGGACAGAATGACCAAGTTCGAGGTAATGATGAAATCCATCCTTGTAAGATGGAATGCCTAGAAGCCTCCAGGCCAACTTCCTCTCACTATGAGAGCGATTCCCCGATCGGTGAGGACCCGGCTCCTAGGCAAACTCCCCCACCTGTCTCCCAAGCAGTCCTGCCTCTTGTGGGGTCTCCCAAACTGACATGGATGCGATGGTGGCCCATAGTCTCAAGAACAAGGTCCCAGGCATGCAAGAGGCGCCACTCTACCAGAAGCCATACCCTTCGTACATTGACCAAGTACCCTTCCCTCTGAACTATCAAAAAGGGAAGCTTCCCCTGTTCAACGGTACTACGTCTCTGCACGAGCATACTACTCACTTCCAGGCGGCCTATCAAGAGATGGCAACTGATGGGAAACTCCTCCTCCTCCAGTTCGTCGAGACTATTGAAGGGCCAGCCTTCCAGTGGTGTGCTCGGCTGCCTCCCAACTCGGTACACACGTAACAAGAGATGGAGCAGTTGTTTTACAAACGCTTCTACGAAGTCCAAAGGAACATGGAGACCATCGAACTCTTCACCCTGATGCAAGAACCTGGTGAGCTGGTTGACAAGTTCATCACCCGATGGAGAGCGTTAGCAACCTTCCACGCCACTCCCATGACTGCGAAGGAAGCGGTCTAGACCTGCGTATGGAACATGCTTCTTGAGATCGCCCTGCATGCCAAGGCATCCAATTCACCCTCCATGTCAAAGCTCATCTCTAAGGCAATTCATATTGACGGGTTGTTCAAGTACCATGGCAGCCCTCGTCTGCAACTCTCTGGCCCAAACCCTCTCTCCAATAGTCGGGGCAACCAAAAAGCAGTGATCAGTGCGGCCGTCACCATGAGTGACATAAAGAGCGTGGTTTCTCATACTCTAAGCCTCTCCAAGGCACAGACGTCTCAAACTAGAAGCAAGCAGCAGTCCTACAATAGCGTCCTGCCCCCTAAAAATACTAAGCAAAATGACTTATTGATCTAGCACCTGAATAAAGTTTACCCCTTCTACAAGGAGTGGACGCTTGCACTGTTTCGACTGCTTCTAGAACAGAACATGATCCAACTACTGGAGGCCACTATTGCAGAGTCAGCTAGGCAGGAGACGAATGAGAAGTACTGCTCCTATCACAGGAAAGTAGGCCACCCTACTCATGACTGCTATAAGCTCAACAACACTATAGAAGCCCTTATCAACAAGGGTCAGATAAAACTCGAAGAGTGGAAGAAAGAATTCGGGGCAACTATGGCTTCTCACATAGTCACGATCCAAGAGGATGACAAGGCACCCGCTATTCTCCGTGCATTTTTCTCCATAATGCTCTAAGAAGGACTCGTCACTCCCAAGCTGACAAAGCAGCCCAAGATCCTGCCTCCATGAATCGATAACCTCTGGTGCGCATATAACCATATACGACGACATGATGTTAGCGAGTGCTCCCGCTTTCATACGGTTTTAGCAGAGTCAGAAAGTTCAAGGAAATCCAAGAGGACGCCCTCAAGTCCCTCTTCGGCCTGTGCAAGAAGACCTCATAGCGTTAGCCCAGGGAAACAAGGGACCAGACCCTCTGTAGACCTTCTTCGAGGTGATGCTCAAACGGGGCCTCGTCACTCCCAAACCAACTAGGCAGCCTAAGCAGCGTGCCCAGGGCACAAAAAAACTCTGGTGCCCTTATCACCAAGTATGGGGCCACGAACTCAACGTGTGCTCTGGGTTTGAAGCTATAGTCGCGGAGAAAGTCCAGCAAGGCCAAATCACTTGTTTTGGTTCTCCCAAAACGCGTCCAGGCGATTGTGCCCATTCAAGAGGAAGTCACACTACAAGCCCCTAGTGAGCATACATTGGCCTCTTCAGAACCCTCGACCTCTTAGCCTTGAGAACTCTACCATGGGAGAAGTAGGCTCAAGTCCTTGAATCATGAGGCAGTCCATTAAGCTAGGACTACTCATTAGCTAGAGAGGGCAGTCCGAACACCCCCTCATGGACCCAGAAGGACACCGCGGGCACCTAGGTCAGCCTCCCGAAGGAATCCCATCCCATAGCCACCAGTCGAGGAAGAATTGCTTAGGCCCCTTCCTTCAGTGCCGACCTTGCAAGACTTCATCCCAGGCTCAACTCGCGTTATCCTCTTGTCCAATCAGGTGGACATCCCTGAAGCACCAGCAGCTCGAGATTCCTCAAATATGGGTGACAATGCTAAAAGCACTCCATAATGGTCAAAGCTGAGGCAAGACCTAAAATACCTCCTGCACACGTCCACTTCCGGCGACGACATAAAATGCTGCCTGAAACGATCTAACTCTTCTTCTCCTCTCTCCTCCTCTATTTTCTCCACAAGTGCAGCTCGATGGTGCCCAGACTTCGACACTCTAAACAGAGAGTTTGGAGGCACCAACCTCACCCAGCCACAGCAAGGGCGCCTCAAAGAGATGTTGCCCCAGGCTGTTGGATTCTCGACAACCGCTGATGCCCTATCAACCCGAGCAAAAACTGAGTCATTCTCAGGCTCCACTCCCACGAGACCTGCCACATGATCGAAGTGCATGAAGCACCCAGCTTGGGGGAAGCACCAAGTGATCCCAGCCACGAGGTCATAGACTCCTCATTCGAAGCTGACCCTTATATCGCCTGGACTAGCCAAAGACCGGTCCTCTACCACACTCGACCCCTCCTAGAAGCCGAGATGTCAGGATCATGGGTTTCAGCACTCGAGGTCAATGAAAATCCTTGTGAGTCCCCTAATGTGGAACTTCAAGAAGCTCCAAAAGAGTGGGAAGAAGGCGGTCAGGCCATGACTGACGAACTCGAAGAGATCAACCTGGGAGATGAGGCCGACCTAAGGCTAACTTTCATCGCAGCAAAGATTTCCCTAAAGGAGAAAGAAAATTCTATTTCCCTCCTCCGAGCATATCGAGACGTCTTCGCTTGACATTATCATGAGATGTCTAGACCCTCCGATTTCTCTCCATCACCTTAGCATTGATCCAACCAACAAACCCATCGAAGAAATGCTATTCTCATGAAGACGAAGCAAAACCACTTGGATAAGTTAGCACCACTACCACCAAAGAAGATGGTTACAGGCCAAAAGTAGAAGCCAACCATTTCCAAGTCAACTTCAATTCATTTAACAAGGCATGACTAGCTTCTAAGGAGTCGGCCCATGCTGAAACAACATGGACTTCACGGTTGTGCTGGGGGACTTGGCTTCCAACAGATCGCGGCGGCACAACCTTCTCGATTGCCATCACCCTTGACCCCAGCGAGACATCGCCGTCCAAAGTCATCGCTGTGCACGACTCAACCCCTTGCGCAGCCATCATCGTGCGCAACACAATGCTGTGTCCTACCATCACCACGGGCAAGCTAATGCCCCGTGAGCCCATTAATGTGAGCAGCAAGCTCTCGAAAGTGGCTATCGCCGACCGTTGCCTAGAGACACACGAAGGTGGCCCTGCATGCGACTTAATGGCGCACATGCCCTCGTTGTACCTCGGTTCCCACCGTCCTCAATTCTCAGGGGGCATTAACCCTCGTGTCTCTTCAGTTTCCTCAGCTGTCTCCCTATGGTGATGGTCAGCCTTCTCACGACCCTTTGCCTACCTCGTAATCCTTCAGGATTCACCAGAAATACTCCTCCGACCACCAAAAATCCTTGCCCGACCCTGTTCTTTCCCCTACTAACGTAGCCTCCCCCTTCGGAAACACTTCGTTGTCCGATGGCAATCCCTGTCAATCTTTCCCCTTTTTTGACAAACGAGAATACAACTGAAAGCCATCAAAAATTCCCGAAAGCTCCCTGTGATGCTGTGGATCTCCCTTCTCCCTATTTTCCCACTTCAGCAAGCTCACCACGAACTCACTAGAATTCCGCTGAGTTCCCGATGAGCCCACTATTGTTCCTCCTCCTCCTTCAATAACCCGAGGATCAACAAAGTCCCCTGAATTCTCTACAACCTCCCTTCAACTATAGAATGACCAAAGGAGCACTCAAACTCTGGCAAGGCACCTTTGCAAACGGACTAAGGCCCCAAGAAACCATGTTCCTTGCTTGGAGAGCCTCTGCACTCTCCAAAGATGTTCGGAGGCATCTTGCGAAGGTACATAACCCACTGAAGCTCGCCAGGAACAGCTCCCTCTCTACTGTAGATTTCGGCCGAGAAGTTCTAATCGGGAAATCTCTCCCCAGAAGCTCAGGCCCTCTCTCTCTCTCTCTCTATAAGAAAACTCTTCAATTGTTTTACCCTTCGGTAAAATGGTAAAGAGGGGTTTTTCCCCCTTTTATACCCAACAGTGCCTCAAACTGCCCTCGACAAACATGAAATGACACTCTAGTCCCCAGTTCATGACGGCAATAAAACCAGGCAGGGGCAGGTCAAAACCCGTGACCTGGAAAGGCCAACGCCGCATGCTTCACCTAAAGGCCATCGTCTCATGCGTTCATCAAGGGGGCATCGCCGCGTGCCTTCGTCAAGGGGCATCGCCATGTGCCTACGTCAAGAGCCATCATCGTGTTCCTTCGCCCTGAGGTCATCGTCGTGCGCCTCGTCAAGACTATCATTGTGCGCTTCGTTAAAAAGTCATCACCGAACGCCTCATCAAGGGTTACTATCATGCGCTTCACCAAGAGACCTAACGTTGTGTGCACATCATCTAGGCCTAATGTCGCATGCACCATCCAACACTTACTGCCACATGCATGTCGTGGAACTCCCATCTGGACCTTCGTCCTGCATCCTCAGGAAGTTCATTCCCTGCACCACATTCTCGCTCCTCAAGGAGTCCAATCTTCAGTGGCAGTGTTTTTTCCCATCGAGACGCATTCCCTCATCACACAACGGTCCAGATGCATGACCTTAAACTGCATGGTCCAAACTATAAAACCTTAAAATGTTGCCGAGGTCTAGTTGCACAACCTTAAAATGCTAAGTCCTCATCACACGACTCAAAATTGTATGACCAGGGTCCAAACTACATGACCTTAAACTGTAGTGGAGGTCTAATTACACGACCTTAAGTCGCATGGTCCTAGTTGCATGATTTTAAATTGCATAACCATAGTGCACACTGCATGACCTTAAACTGCATAGCCAGGGTCCAAACTACATGACCTTAAACTGTAGCAGAGGTCCATTTGCATGACTTTAAACTGCATGGTCCTAGTTGCATGACTCTAAACTACATAACGATGGTCCATGTTGCATGACCTTCAACTGCATAGCCATGGTCCAAACTATATGACCTTAAACTCTAGCAGACGGTCTAGTTGCATGACCTTAAACTACATGGTCCATACTACATGACCTTAAATTGCGCAGCCATGGTCTAAACTATATGACCCTAAACTATAGCGGAAGGTCTAGTTGCATGACCTTAAACTGCATGGTCCTTGTTGCATGACTTTAAAATACTATATGACCTTAAACCATAGTACACGTCCTGATCGCATGACGTTAATTTGCTTTGCCCATGTTTAGGAGGCATGACCTTAAAGATGCCCCCACATAAGCACACAACCCCTTTTACACGTATCTTCATGCACGTCCTCCCTAACCGACCCGATCGTGTGTGCACATCACCTCCATTACCTCTCTAGTGAGACTACACACGTACACACGCCTTTTACATGCATCTTCGTGCATGTCTTCCCTAGTCGACCCATTCACGTGCGCACACCACCTTCACTACCTCCTCAATGAGTCTATTCATCATTACCATCTTTCACCAATCCTCAGTGAGTCGTACCCATGCTCACAAAATGGCAGGCCATCTCGCCACTCAGACTCGCCATCAGCTAGTGGGTCACCATTATTCACTCACCATTCATTCATCATCAACTCTTCTTAGATAACCTTGTGCCATCTCCTCAAAAGTGAGTCAAAGCCATGATGTAAGGACCACAATTTCCTAAGACACCAACGACAGTAAAAAGGGGGAAGCACAAGCCCGGGGCTAAGAGAAGACAACAGCACCAGTTGTGTTGTGTGCAGAGAGCAGCGCCGGTTGAGAAGAGACCAACGTCGACTGTATTGTGTGCATAGAGTAGCACTGGCTGAGAAGAGACCAGCACTGGCTGTGCTGCGTGCAGAGAGCAGCGTCGGCTGAGAAGAGACCAGCGCTGATTGTGTTGTGTGCAAAGAGCGGCGTCGATTGAGAAGAGACCAGCGCCGACTGTGTTGTGTGCAGAGAGTAGCCCCAGTTGAGTTGAGAGCCCAGCACCGGCTATGTAGAGAGTCAGTGCCTGCTGTGTCTTTGACTTGTATGAGTTGAGTATGCCACTTGTTAGATGCATGCTGAGGCGAGTGCAACTTGCCCAGATTTTAAGTCTTTTGAGGATACTTGGAACACCCCCCCAAACATAAGAGTACTTAAACCTCTTCTCTCTCACCCACGCCACTCACTCTTCCCTCATTTCTCCTCTATCTCTAAGACACAAGGTAGAAGTAACTGTTGGAAGGAAACCAATGTCGGGCGGGTGAGAGCTGGGAGAACAGGATTGGAGAAGGCACCATTGTTATTCATGTAAGTGGATCTATCACCATTGCATGGTAGTCGTAAGGATGCATGGGAATTTGGGGGTTTTGTTTTATAATGAAAGTGGATGCTAAGACTGAATGTATGATTCCTAGATTATGTGAGAAATGAATTTTATATGTGTACATTGTGAGTGAATGGTTGTGTAAAATGAATGTCATGGAATGTGTTCTTGAGATATGTTATATGCCACTATGAAATTTCAAAAATATGTGTATTCTTATAGGAGGCTTTTGAATAGTCAAATAGGGTCCGATTGACCTCAAATTACCTCCATTAGAAATATATGCAAGTCTAATAAACGTTTTGTGTTGGCCCCTTTATCGAATTCCTTACGAAAATGAAGATATATTTCCAAATGTGCATATAGGTTACAGTTTGACTGTTTTCCTTGATTTTGCACTAACCCTGTTGTGGTCAATGATTTTCACTAACCAAATAAAGTCCATTTCTAGTCAAGCTACAGCCATTTGAAAGATATTTGAGTGAGCTAAAAGTTGCATGAGAAATTATTTTGAAATTCCTTTTAGATTGGAAGTTATGCATCTTTTTATAAAGAGATGTCATTGAGGGAAGTTTTGATAAAAAACAGAACTATCACCTTGTTTAGCACAACCTTTTAAACAACCAAATAAAGTCCAAATGCTTTCAATTGGTGTTGTTGGAAAGATATATGTCTTGGATTGAAATTTTATTTTGAAATTATCTCAAAATTCATCACGGTTTAAAAGTTATAGTGATGTGAAGCAGGGTACATCGGTGTTAACTGTACACAATAGGGTGCAGCTAGTTAACCCTCTTCTCCTTGAACCTTTAAGGGTTCAAATGGCATCCTATTGTCCTCAAAGCCATCCCCATTTGAAGTATAGGTGTGTCTAATATAAAAAAAATTTTATAACTATCTTCAAACTCTAAATGGACCAAAAATTACGACCCTAACTGTGAGCACACATCATTGCCTATAAACATTGTTATTGTGATACTGCCACTATTACCGTGATACTGCCACTGTTACTGTGATACTGCCACTATCACTGTGATACAACCACTGTCACTGTGATACTTCCATTGTTATTGTGATACTACCACTGTTACTGTGATACTACCACTGTACTGTGATACTGCCACTATTACTATGGCACTGTGACTGATACTGTAAGCCCTTATGTGACTAACTACTAAGCAATGGGACACCCATTGGTGGGGGAGGGAGGGGGGATGTTGTACTATGACACACTGTGAGACTGCTATACTGTGTTATATCATGAGGTCAACCGCTACGCAATGGAGCACTGTTATACTGAGGAAAACTGTGAATACTGATAAACTGTGATACACTATGGCACTGACCACTACACAATGGGTCACCCATTGGTAGTTGGATACTGTTTGCCGGTAAATATTGACTGCACCTCGACCCCAATGATAGGAATGGGATCGAGAAGTTAAACGAAGCAACAGGGAGGGTGGTCGCTCCCCCCAATGTTATGGGAACTACGCATTGGGGCACGCAGCACCCAATGGTAGCGTTACGCCCTCTCATCGGAAAAGCATAAGGAGAGGGTCATGTCTTGCAAGGCCATTGCCTATAAAATACCCCGAAATGCGCTGGGGATACATGTGTGTGTGTGTGCAAGGACAGTATGAAGTGGGTCACCCACTTGTCATTGTCGTCCCTCCTGAATGAGGGTAGAGGTTCCAAGGTGCAGGATTGGTTGGGCCTGAGCAATGGAACTTCTGTTTCAGGAGTAGGCGCATCTAGTTCCTATTGTGTGATTAGAAGCTCTATTGGTATTACTATTATGTGAGAAATTAAATGACAGATGCCTTATCCACTGCATGTAATTCTATAATTGAATGGTACGTACTCGTACACTGTTATTGTACTGATGAGCATGAATAGAGATAATCTTCTCGATACCTGTATTAATTATGAGTATTGTTGATTGCTTTTATCGTTTTTGGTCATAATGCAATGGTGTAAATTTACATACTGGGCTGTTAGCTCATTCTATCTCTTGTCTCAATTGTAGAGTGATAGTCTTGACCTGAAGGGTGACTCGCGTGCCGAACGTGTGGAGTTTGGAGTTTTGAAGAAAGGATCTTGCAGGAGCTGTTCATAGTAGATGTTTGGTGGCGGTGCTGCCGAGATGTGTGTTATGTTAACTTTGTAATTTTGTAGGCCATTAGTGGCTTAAACTGATTGTAAAAGGATTTTGGAGATGAATGCCTATGAGCATGAATGGTTTCAATTTATTTAGCTTTTGTTGTTGTTCATTGTGGGTATTTGTGTTTCCTTTGATGGTTTGCACTGAGCCACTCTGACCTGTGTGACGTTCACGACCTCTGTGATCGCGATCCCATGCTCTGTCACCCTCCAGCGGTGTATGGTGGGGCTAAGGGCGGGGTCGTGACACATGACCATACTCATTCATCATCACTACGATCCAACTATATGATCCTAAACTATAGTGTACATCTAGGCCACATGACGTTAAAAGGCTTTGCATAGGTCTTGAAGGAACGACCCTAAAAACATGCCTACACAAAAAAATGGGCATGGTGTACACCTGGGCAAGGGAACACCATGAGTAAAAATGACGGATGAGCATCATCACGAAACTATGAGTAAGAGAGTTCCATGGAAAAAAAATTCCAGGCATGGTGAATACCCCAGAAGGGCATCGTGAGCAAAACGGATGAAAAGGGTGGACATGACTGTAAGGTCATGGGTAAAAGAGCCCAGAAATAACGGAAGTTGGTGAAAACCTTCTTTACGGCACCACTTCGCTTGTTCAAGTGAAAGACTGCAAAGGGCGCTTGAACCGACAAGATAAGTTGATGCACGACCGCTTCCTCAGTCGAGAATCAATCACAATCGTAATGAGGTCTACCTAAAATCCTTAAATGTCAAGCATCAACCAACACAAAATGGCTCGTTAAGGAGTGAGAGCTGCACACTTCAAAACATGAACAACATGGCTCGCCAGGGAGTGAGAGCCGCATACGATCTCCTAACAACAACAAGAGTCCTCAACGGTGAGGTCGATGAACAACAGATCCCTCGAAAATTCTAAAAACCATCACGAAGGCAAGAAACCAACCAAGCCAAGGTCTAACCTGCCATAGGCTTTAGGTTCCTCGTCAAATCCCCTAGCCCACATGGGACCAGACTTTTGAGATAGGTCAGAACCCCCTGACTGGACGCCGCTAGACGGAACCTATAGAGATAGCCTAAGCATCAAAGTAAACCTGGTGTAGCAGCAAACAATGTCGACCAAAATGCTCTTAGCACTTGGCCTCCACGTAGGTCTGATTCTATCTGAGGAGGTCCCTACAAAGGCCTCACGCTTCATAATCACAAAAAGTCCCTTGAGGGTGAGGACTTCAACAAGATCCCTCAGGTCTGATTCTATCCGAGGAGGTCCCTACAAAGGCCTAACGCTTTAGAATCACAAAAATTCCCTTGAGGGTGAGGACTTCGACAAGATCCCTCAAGTCTGATTCTGTCCGAGGAGGTCCCTACAAAGACTTCACGCTTCAGAATCACGAATAGTCCCTTGAGGGTGAGGACTTCAACAAGATCCCTCAAACTTCCTGAAGGATTGCACTTCTCGATTCTCTCGAAACACAACATTCAACGGGGCATTCTGTTGGAAGATATTTTTCATCATCATGGGTCCCCTCAATAAAAGCCTAACAAACAGTGGAAATCTCGACAGTGTCAGATTAGCCCCAGAACTGGCCAAGATCTTCATTAGGTCTCTCAAAAGTTTCCCACCAAGTTTCGTCGCATTCTGTCATGTCTAAGGCAGTGCAAACTAAGAAACAGTTCTTATAAAATCTGCCTCTTACACCATGAAACGGACCCTATAACTAGAGCTACATTCTTGGTTTCTCAATTTTCTATGGGACCATCGCCATTGGATCTGGCACGATTGAAAACCCTTAAGGGTCAAATTTCAACTCGAACGGACACTCCAGGAAGAAGTTAGAGGGAAATGAGGGAAACAAGAGGAGTTGTACGCTATTACCGTGCGGCCACCCTGCAACTCTACACCATTGAAGGGATACTCATGAGCTGTGATTTTTGCTGCTCATATCTCACCCATCTTTAGTCGGATCGCGCTCAAATTTGGTGACCATGTTTGTCTCATTAAGACGAGAGATTCGATATGTGGCACACCACGTGACGATACTCGAGCACGAAGAAAAGCTAGAGAGAAGTTGCTGATCCGTGAAGAAAGTGCAAGACGTTCAACAACGTCGTGCCTCACTCAAGTGGCCGAATCACTCAGCTCGCGATCCCGGTCGACCCGAGACCAATGGCATCGCATGCGTAACGTCTCGGGCCATCTTTTACCTGAGCCCCGTACATGATGAACAGTCAGACTCCACACATGGAGTCGACGAAGCCACTGCAAATTCCGTCACTAGAATTCTAGATTTCGGCCAAAAGTCTAAAGTCGCAAAATCTTCGTTCAGGTATGAAATTGAGCTGCGTTTGTTTAAAGCGATCGTAATGAGTACTCAGTGTAATCTAGTGAAGAAATCACCGAAAAACATCAATGAATGAGCACACTATCGATTCGAAGTTTCAAGTTTCATTCAAATTTCAAGTCACATGATCGTGTACTAAAAACATGATCCATGCCTCAAAGTTGGTATCAAATCGATCGCCATGCTGAGCCCTATAAGAAAGCAATCATCTTTCGATCAACCGGGCATCAAAACAACCCCGGATCATCCATGCAATATCACGCAAGTTCTAAGGCAACACAGGGACTGTTCTAAAATTCTATGAATTGTTAGGAAAGGGACAATCTGTCATTTTTCACCCTATTTTCTAATTTCTTTTGAATCATTTTAATCTTAATTTTTAGCAGTTAGGGTTACTTTTGATCATCCACCCATGTTTGGGGCAAATTCTATATAAATGTACCATCATTGTACACACAAAAGGACTCAATCCCTCACAAAAGAGAGAGTTTTTACTTAATACAGTTTCTCTTTCGTACCATTGTTGGGTTACATTTGAAGAGAGAGAGCAAAGTAAGAGAAACGTTTGATCGATACCCCTAGGCTGGAGGTAGATCTTCTCTCTCTTCCTTTTCTTTTCTTTTTTCTCTTTTTCTTCTTCTTTCTTTTCCTCTTTCTCTTCTTCTTCTCATCTGCCTGAGTTTTCCTCAGAGGCTAGGCACGGCAATGGCAGTGGCGTGCATGCCTCTTCGGTGATCTCACAGGTCATGCATGGCAATGGCAGCGCCATGCTCGAGCTTTCCTCCCCTTTCTGTTTGTCTGTCTCCCTCTCCCAGTGAGGCCTGTAGATGGCACTGCTCATCGCTGTCCACAGACATAGCTTTGGCGTACGCAGACATAGCCTAGACAGTGACGTTCGTTGCCTCCCTCAGGGGTCTTCCCCTGTTGCGCGCCTAGCGCAGACGGCGATACCTATCGCCTCCTGCTAGAGGCCTTGGCAACACCTATCATCGTCTGCGAGCTTCCTTTGTGAACTCGGTGCCCATCGCCATCCACGAGCTTCCTCTGCATGTTCGGGGCTCATCGCCGTTCTTTTTGTGTCCCATGCCTGTCACCGTGCGCCTCATGAGAATTGTCGCCGCCCGCACAGGGGCATGTTACCTTCTTATGTTGCCAATGGCGATGTCTAGCGTCATCCATGGTCTTCTACTCACCCTCTAGCCGTGAGCAGTAGTGTCTAGCGTCATTCTAAGGACGTGACACTGCTACTCCACGGACATGGGTGGCAACGTCTGGCACCGTCGGGACCCTATTCCCGACGCCATCTCGCTCTCTTTCTTTTCCCTCTCTTTGCTTCTCTTCACTCTTTTTTCCCCTTACTTGATTGAGGGTAGACTTAGCCTAGTGCCTCCATATCGATCTCAGTTTAGAGTAGTATTGACGCTGTGCTAGTCTTGAGAACCATGCCCGTCTTACTACCACTCCGAGTCGATAACTTTTCGGCCGTCGTGCTAGTCTCTCTTTATTGGAAACCTTTCGTTTCATATGAGCATGTGATGCTCTAAGACAAGGGTGGGTCTCTTCGACCCACTTGTCTCGTCAATTAACCATAGAAGTGTTGTGCAGAAAACAAGAGGATTGCAGGTCAAGGGAGGGGATTCCGAATCAGCTAAAGCAGCTGGGGGGCTTTCTTCGTGATCTAAGAGGGCACCCACGTGAGCTAGCCCGAGTAAGTCTCGAACCCACCTTAAATTCCTCTCTCATCTATTGGTATATCTGCCCTTGCTCTTGAGCAAAGTTCCAAGAGAGCGATCTCAAATCCCAGGTTCACTAAAAACCCGAGATACGTGTCGTCAGATCACCTAGATCAGGAAGTCGAGATTGAGGCACCGAACCAGTGGGTTCTTTCTCTCCCCCATTTAATGATATCTTCGCTTTCTCTGATTAGGCTAGAAGGAGTTGAGGTTTGTCTTATGCTCCGAAGGTTAAAATCATGGGGGACAACCAGATCGTCTTCTTTCTTCGTTCTAAGAAGGAAGTAGTTTGGACACTGAAGAATTGATTTTTCTGTATTAGAGGTAAGCTTTATCTCTTGACCTATGGAAACCTACGTCTCATCATTCTTATTTAAGGAGAGAAAGTCTTTGGATGATGCTGCCAAGTATTCCCTTCCTTGCGTGGTCTATGATGACTTTTCCTAAACTGGCTAATACATGTGGGGAGTTTTGTGATATTGATAAAGCCGCTTTTGATGGAGTTGACTTGAGATTTATTCGTATCCGTATCTAGAAATTGTTTGAGACTTTCATTCCTAAGTCCTTGAGATTGCAAGTGGGACAAGAGTCCTTTTTAATTATGGTCTTGCAAGAATCGAAGGATTTGTGCAGTGGCCCTCTTGGCTTAAAGAGGGTTGTACCTCAGGTGGTAGAGGTAGGATGGCAGAAAGTTGTTTGACATGGTAGAGTTGCACTGGTCTGAGCTATTCCATACTCTGCTTCTCTATCATCGAATGGGCTCTAGATTTTCAAGAAAAGGAAGAGGGAGTTTCAAATTTTAAAAATATGCAAAAGGTAGATTCCTGTGGGCCATTTTGCTGATTGTTAGACAAGGTCCTCATCGTACATTACTGGAAAAGTTGAGGGATCACAAGATGTTATGAATTGTGCGCGACCACCGAAGCCGGAAATTTTGCATGCACAATGTGACGTCGAAATGGGGGAAGGCATATCTCTGCGCCACGGATTTGCGGCCCAATCTTCGAGGGTTGAGATGACGGCGGGGGAAAGCAATGTGGTGGTTCGTACCATCGTTCCGCAAGGATGCACGAAGGTTGGAGTCTACTTCTCCAAGATTCTGAAGATTACTCCTAAGGTGGTGGCTAAAAATATTTTGAGGGTTGATATAATAATCCTAAAATTTCAAAAAAAAAAAAAAACGGAAGAAACTTTTAATAAGTGATGGTCTATATGAGCATGATAGTCCTTGGGGACTATCACTAATTTCAAAAGCTTTTGGTTTAAGTTTCTGCTGCCTTGCCACGTCCTTTAGTGGACGTCGGCTTTAAACGTTCAGGTGTAATATAACTGTTACACCTCATGTATGAGGTGTAACTTAATAAAATAAAATAATAAGGTTTCTTAAGAATTTAAATAGGAGAGGCGAGGACTCCCACCCTAGAAACTTTTTTGAGATCTTTCTCTCTCTAGTCGAAGCACAGTCAGATCTTTCTCTCTCAAGCTGAATTTTTATCGGAAGCTCCTTCTCAAATATTTTAGGTAACTGACTTCATTATCTTGAAAAATAATCGGTTCTTTTTAAAAATAAAATGAAATAATTACTTCTGCTTATTATCATGAATTTTAGGCGCGATAAATTTTATGCGCAAGCACCTCATTATTTTGAAAAATAATCTTTTTTAATAAAGTTGTGATATTTTATCTACTGTTAGGAATTTTAAATACTGTAAATTCTTAGAAATAAATTTATTTATTTTTTTGTCCATTGTTAGAAAATTTTAAATAGTGTAAAATTATTAAAAATAAATGTGATATTTCTGCTTTTAGTAAAATTGTGAGATTTCTTTCTACTGTTTTTGAATATTTAGACATTATAAAATTCATGTGCAAATGACTGCCTTATTATTTGAAAACTGATATTTTTGCAATTGATTATAGCGTTGTCTATGAAATGCTTATTTTCGAATTGACATCCCATAAATTGGGATAATTCTCTATTCTTGAATTTCTATAAGAGTTTTTCTATACATATTAGATTGGAAATTATGATAGAATGTCTTTACGAACTGCTACCTTTCTAAATTTGAGCCCAAAATATTTGACTGGTTATATTTGAAATGTTACTGAAAGTGATTGTTATTAATGGTTTCATTGAAATTCATATTAATAATTTCAGTGATATGTTGAGGACATGATATTTCTGCTTTCGAATGTTTAAAGAGATTTAATAATACTTTAAGTATGCAAGTGGACTCATCCAGTTCGCTGGTGAGGTTTAAGTGGACTTATCCGATACGTCGGTAGGGACGGTGAGGTATAAATGGACCTGCAGGGATTAAGTGGACCTATCTGGGACGCCGATAGGGATTAAGTGGACCCATCAGGATGCGGATGGGGTATATAGGTGATCTACTTGGGACGCCAATAGGGTAATTTGTGAAATTATTTGAATTATACAGTGCAATTAAAATGTTATATGCATTTCAATATACTTAATTATGCATTTTTTAAAGTGAAACTGTTAATGCATTTTTGTTAATAGATCTCCTTCTTGAAAATATTGATATCTTTTAACTATGATTATTTTTAAGATTGTGATGATCACTTATTGAGTAGCCAAACTCATCAAATTATGGTAAACATTTTTCAGGATAACTGCGGTTTCATTTTGAGTGCTCGTCAGGATCAACTCTGGAAGATATTGTAGTTATGCTTAAACTTTCTTTGTTACTTTGTAAGAATTCGCCATTGTAAATTTGTCCTATCAAGAGATGTATATATGTTTTGACTGTCACATATCAGGAATGTCAGTATTGTAAATTCTTGAGGCGTGACAATTATGGTATCAGAGCAATAGATTTAAGATTCTTAGGAAATTTAAAAAGAATGTACATAAAATCACATTTATTGCGTGTATAGACTGGGACGAAGTCAAGATCTAGAATAGGTGAAGCTAATATGGAAGGAATTCACAAAGCCTTGGAAAATATGGTTACTCTAATACAACATCAGATGAAAAACAACAATTCATCCAGGCAGTCAGTTACGGGAAATGGTGGGAGTAATATCAAACAATTTAAGAAATTGAACCCAACTTCTTTTAAGGGTGTTGTAAACCCACAAGAAGCCGAGGGATGGATTATGCAGTTGGAGAAAATATTCAAGGTAATGGAATATCCTGATGATAGGAAAGTGGCCTTGGCAGTTTTTATGTTAGAAGGAGAAGCACAACTTTGGTGGCGAATGGCACAAGGAGTATTGGTTAAAGAAAACAAACCCTTGACTTGGGAGGTATTTCTAGAGGCATTTAATGAAAAGTATTTCCCATATTTTATTCGAGACAAAAAAGAAATGGAATTTTTGGAATTAATCCAAAGAAATCGGACAGTAGCACAGTACGGGGCCAAGTTTACTGAATTGGCTAGGTTTGCACCACATATGATTAACAATGAGGTAAGAAAGGTGAAAAAAATTTGGAAGGGGTCTCAGACCAGCTATTAGAAGCAGAATATCAGTCTTAAAATTGAGAACTTATGCTGAAATAGTGGATCGAGCCTAAATTGTCAAAAAAGATTTCGAAGATTACCAAAAGATGAAAAATCAGAAAAGTCAGGTTAGACCAACACCATCTAATGGACAACAGTTTGAAAGGGCAAACAAGAAGCCAAGGTCCTTGCCACTTCAAATCTTAATAGAACCCATGTAAAAAAAATGGGAAAAAGCATGGATTGAGCCCTTTTTATTAGAATACTGGAGCCTATTTTAAATGTAGAAAATTGGGGCACCAGATTAGGAAATGTCCCAGCTTACAGATGCAACAGCTTCCAAAGCAGAGATAGATAGCTCAAAAGCCTTAGATAAAGGGAAAAGTATTTGCGATCACCCAGCAAGACGCTCAGGCCTCAAAATCAGTGATCCAAGGTACTCTTATTATCTTCCAAAAAGTAGCTCATGTTTTGATTGATCCTGGATCTACTCTTTCATTTGTGTCACCACACTTTGCATGCCACTTAAAGGTAGAACCAAAACAATTAGAATACATTCTAGAGGTAGTCACACCGATGGGAAATTCAAGTGACACTAATATAGTATATAAATTCAGGGTAATAAAGATAGAAGAAAAGGAACTGTTGGTTGATTTAATACTTCTAGAAATTCAAGATTTTGACGTAATCTTAGGCATGGATTGGCTTTCTGCATGCCATGCAAATATTGATTGTTACAAGAAAATGGTTACCTTTAGTATTCCGGATCAACTAGTCTTTTACTTCAATGGTATCAAAGAAGACTCCTCATCATATTTAATCTCTTGTATTCGAGCTAATCGCCTCCTTCAAAAAGGGTGTCAAGGCCTTCTTGCCTATATCAAAGAAGATAAGAAAGGAAAAAATAAATTTGGATACCACTCCGGTTATCCGAGAATTTCCCGATGTTTTCCTTGAAGAATTCCCATGATTACCGTCTGACAGAGAAATTGTATTCTCTATTGAATTATTGTCAGGGGTAGCCCCAATTTTCAAGGCACCTTACAGAATGGCACCTGCAGAACTTAAGGAACTTAAACAACAATTGGAAGAATTATTAGATAAAGGTTTCATCAAGCCCAGTTTGTCACCTTGGGGTACTCCGGTACTGTTTGTTAAAAAGAAAGATGGGACCATGAGATTGTGTATCGATTATAGAAAGTTGAACCAAGTGACAATGAAAAATAAGTATCCATTACCTAGATTTGATGATTTATTTGATCAATTACCAAGATCACAAGTGTTTTAAAAAATTGATTTTAGATCAGGATACCATCAGCTTAAGATTAAAAGTGAAGATGTTCCCAAGACAGCTTTCAAAACAAGGTATGGCCATTATGAATTTTTAGTCATGCCTTTTGAATTAACCAATGCATCTGCTGCATTTATGGATTTGATGAATCTGGTCTTTAAGCCTTTTTTAGATAAATTTATTGTGGTATTCATCGATGATATTTTAATTTATTCCAAGAATCAGAAGGAACATGAGCAGCATGTAAGAATGGTATTGCAAACATTAAGAGAAAAGAAAGTGTATGCCAAACTTAGTAAATGTGAATATTGGCTTGAACAAGTGACATTTTTAGGACATGTCATATCCAAGGAATGTCTATCGGTTGATCCTTCAAAGGTTGAAACCGTTGTTAATTGGAAACAACCAAGTAATGTGACTGAAGTTCGAAGCATTTTAGGATTGGCAGAATATTACAGAAAATTTGTAGAAGGATTTTCTCGAATCGCAATACCATTGACTCGATTGACACAGAAAAATATCAAATTTGAGTGGACAAGTGAATGTGAGGAGAGTTTTCAAGAACTAAAAGTTCGATTAACTTCAGCACTTATTTTAACTATTCCTGAGGGGAGTAGGGGATTTGTGATTTATAGTGATGCTTCACATAAAGGCTTGGGCTATGTATTAATGCAATATGGGAAAGTAGTGGCAAATGCATCCAAACAGTTGAAATCCAATTCATGAGTTGGTGCTAGCTGTAATAGTATTCGCTTTGAAAATGTGGAGGCATTATCTATATGGACGCCAGTAGGGCAATTTGTGATATCCTTTGAATTATACACTGCCGTTAAAATGTTATATGCATTTCAATATACTTAATTATGCATTTTGGAAAGTAAAACTATTAATGCATTTCTGTTACTAGATCTCCTTTTTGAAAATATTGATATCTTTCAACCATGATTATTTTTAAGATTATGATGATCACTTACTGAGTAGCCAAACTCCTCAAATTATGGTAAACATTTTTCAGGATAACTAGGGTTTCATTTTGAGTGCTCGTCAAGATCAACTCTGGAAGATATTATAGTTGTGCTTAAATGTTTTTTTGTTACTTTGTAGGAATTCGCCACTAGAAAGTTGTCCTATCAAGAGATGTATATATGTTTTGACTGTCACATCTCAGGAATGTCAATATTATAAATTCTTGGGGCGTGACAGTTGAGGTTCTCGCCGCTGTTCTATTACTTGTTGGTTATCGCCTCCGATCGATGGTTGCCCTCCAATTCGTGACTAGGTTTCGTGTATCCCCTATGGCATCATCGAGTAGCAAGAAAGGTCCATCCCATAAGCCACCCTTTGACCCGCTTAATATCAATCCGCTGACCTTGGTGGTGGTGGATGAGGGGGTCGATCCTATTTCAGTGACGGAAGAGGGAGAGCTGAAGTTTCCACCTGATGTTGTGCTAGAAGATGGAGGAGGGGCTGAGGGGCCTAAGCTTGCAATGGTGGAAGTTGAAGCAAATGTGCCCCTTAATGTGCTTCATGCTGAAGACCAGCCACTACTTCTTTGTCTAACAACAACGTCTTATGGGGATTTTGTCTCGGTGCCTGATGTGATTTCTTCTCCTTTGCTATCTCCTGAGGGCGTTGTACAAGATCAGTGTGGGGTTAGGGTCGGTTCTATTGTTCATTATAGCGGGATGGATTTTGATTGCCCATTGGGGTTGTGTTCAAGGACATTGTTGAGAAACTTAGAGCAGGGAATGCAAGGAAGAATGACTTCTGTGAAGGGAAGGTGAACATATGTGATGTAGGGAAGAAAGAGGTCAGTGCTGGTGAGATGTCCCCTTCTAAGGAGGTCGTTAGAAAAAAGAAGAATGGAAAGAGTCCAATGAAGGGTACTAGATCGTCTGCTCGACTATTGGCTCGGGGTCATTCTCCTAGTGCTGCATTAGGAATTGTCATTCATGATGAATAGGTGATTGAAGTTAGTTCCTCTCCTTCCTGGTCATCTTTGGAAGTAGCTTTTAATGAGGCTATGGAGGATGCACTGATGCAGGAAGAGACCTATTTTGGCACCAGCAGGGATGGGTCAGGCTCTTCCCTCTCTAAACCTTGTTAATGTTGGTGCTTTCTCGGAATTTAAGAGGTTTGAAGACCTCAGAAGTAAGAAAGGCATCTTTTTTTTTTGTTTGCAAGTATAAGCCTTATGTACTTATTCTATAGGAAACTAAACTTCTCAGTCCCAATTTATCTGGGGCTGGGGAGGTGTGGGGTCCTGGAGCAGTCGACTTTGTGGTGGGGCCTTTGGGGGGCTGTGGATCTTATGGGATCCTTCGGTTTTGCTTTCTTTGACTTTGGTTAAAAAGACAAATTTTTACTTGTGGGTCCAGAGGCTGATTTTCAGTGCGGTTTGATGAATGTTTACGGTCCCCATATTTCTGCTCAAAAGAAAAGTTTCTTTACTGATATATCTGATGTTATTTCTCAGTTTGATTATCCTATATGCATTGGGGGGGATTTTAATTTCACTAGGTTGCCAGAAGAGAGTTCTCATGGTGGGGGATTACTGCTGCTATGCGCCTTTTTAACCGTTTTATAGAGTCCCATGCTTTGATTGATCTGCCCATTTTTGGCACGACTTTTACTTTGACTAATGGAAGTATCTCTAACTTGTCAATGTCCAGGATTGACAGGTTTATGGTGTCTGGAGAGTGGTTTGAATTGTTTCCCTTAGCATCTGTCAAAGCTCTCCTTAGACTTTCTTCTGATCATATTCCTATGTTACTATCATCTAAAATTTGGTCGGGGAGTCCTAAACCTTTCGAGATGGAAATAGGGTGGCAAAAGGAAATGGAAGTGGTTGAGTTAATAAGTACTTGAGAGAATACTATTTCATTTGGTTATTTAGACTTCCAAATATATATGAAGCTCCTGAATATTAAACATAAGCTTATGGATTGGAAAATAGTTAAGTACTTTTCTGTCAAAAATAAGATTGACGTTGTTTTGAAATGTATAGAGGAGGCGCTACTGAAGCTATGCAACAGTCTGAGGTTTGATCTGAGGAGCTGGCTATGGCAAGAAGTGTCAAAGTGAATGAGCTTCAGGAGTTTAGAAAAGTGAATGTATTGAAAACAAAGATTTAGGGTTAAATGGTTGAATGAGGGAGATTTGAACACCACATTCCTTCACGCCATAACTAATGCTCGAAGATGTCAAAATGATGTTTCTGGTCTCTTAATTCAGGGAGTGGGTTCTGATGATAGTGAAGGTATGTCCCAAGCTATTTTCAGTCACTTCTAGAAAGCTTTCTCCTCAGAAGTCAAAGTCACTCCTAGGCTTAGTAGGGTGGGAATTAAAGTCCTTGCCTCCAATTTGATTCATATCCTAGATAGGGATGTCTCTTTGGAAAAGTTAAAAAAAAACTGTCTTTGCTCTCCCAGGCGATAAGGCCCTTGGTCCTGAATTTGATTAGTGGTGAGCTTCTGGAAATGATTAGGGGATTCCTTAGGAGAGAACATATTTCTAAATGATTGAACTCCACATTCATTGCTCTGATCTTTAAAAAGTTAGTCATAGCCAGTTTGGGAGACATCAGACCCATTAGCCTGTTGACGAGCCTCTACAAAATAGTGGCTAACGTTTTGGCTAAACGCTTGAAAGTGGTTCTACCAGTCATTATTTCTGGTCTCCAATCTGCCGTCATCAAAGATAGGCTACTTTCTGATTGTGTTTTGATTGCACAAGAGTGTAGCCAATCACAAATTCTTTGTGGAGGCCTTGGAGTTGTTGTCAAACTAGACATGGAAAAAGCTTATGATAGGGTGGAGTGGAATATTATAGTAGAGATAATGAAGAACCTGGGTTTTAGCGAAAATTGGGGACAATGGATCTTTGGATGCCTATCCTCAGCTCATTTCCCTATTTTGTATAAAGGAAGTCAGACTGAGTTCTTTAAGGCTACTCGGGGTCTTCGTCAAGGTGACGCTCTCTCTCCTTTCCTCTTCAGTCTTTATGCTAAATGTTTCAGTTTAATGTTGTCTAATGTTGCAAGGAGTGAAGATTTTTCGGTTTTTCAGCTGCCTAACAGAGGACCTTGTATTTCCCACTTGCAATATGTTATTCTGTGAAGCTCAGATTGCTCAGGTTAGCAATATTGCAACTTTCTTAAGTTGCCATGAAGTTGCCTTAGGACTTAAGGTTAACTTTTGGAAAACTATAGTGGTTTGCTTGAATTATAGTGATGAAGTGATAAGTTTAATGGCACAGGTTCTTGGGCGCCAAGCAGAGAAGTTTCTAATCATGTATTTGGAAATGCCAATCTCGGATGGCCGACTACCAATTGTGGTTTGGAACAAAATTCTTTAGTGAATCCAAGTGAAGCTTGACTTATGGAAATTTAAGTATCTGTCATTTGGGGGTAAGATTACTCTGATTAAGACATGCTTGTCGAACTTACATATATATCAGATGTCAATCCTACAGATCCCTTTTTCGGCGGCTAGGAGAATTGAATTGATGATGAGGAACTTTCTATGGGGGTCCTCCTTGGAGACGAAGAAATTTCATCTTCTTTGATGGGATAGAGTGCGCACGCCCAAAAAGGAGGGCAGTCTTCGGATTAAGAAAATTAGTGTTGTTAACCAAGCCTTGCTCTGTAAATGGTGGTGGAGGAGTTTAACTTCTAAAGATCATCTATAGTACAAAGTTATCGCTTCAAAGTATGGAGAGGACATATTTGGTATGTGGGTTGGTAAAGGAAATGGGGTTAGGGGAATGTCTTCATGCTGGAGATCGATTTATAATTGTAAAGCCTTGATTCATAAAGACATTTGTTGGACCTTAAGCAATGGCACCAATATTTCATTTTGGCATCATAAGTGGTTGGGGGATGCTCCTTTGAAGCTAGTTTTTCCTTTGATTTTCCAAAGAATGGCTAACCCTAATGCTGTAGTCTCTAATCTCTATGAGCGTAGGGGTGATCATATTCTTTGGAATATCAACTTTCCTTATAATAGGATTGATGATTCTCTCTTTTCTGAACTCTTTGGTTTGCTCAAATTATTGGATGAGGTTAATATCCCTCATAATGCTGAGGATGAGGTTGTTTGGGAGATCGATAAGGATGGAGATTATTAGGTGAAGTCTATGTACCAGCTGCTCTTCCACAATAGGTGGCAGTGGTCTTAGCCTGCATTTGTCATCGTTTGGAGGTGGCCTTTACCTCTTAAGGTGCATGGTTTTTTATGGATGGCGGTTCAAAATAAGGTGCTGACGATAAATAATCTTATCAAGAGAGGAAAAATATTGCCAAATGTATTTCTTCTGTGTGAGGATGGGGAATCTGAAGTTCATCTTTTTTTGCACTGTTCTTTTACCTATTATATTTGAAGTAGGTTCTTTGACCTGCTTGGGATTGCGATGGTAATGCCACCAAGTATTGTAGGTATTTTACAAAATTTAGCGATAGACTTACCTCGAACTGGCGTTATTATTTGGCAAATCACTAGAAGCGTAATTTTATGGGAAAACTGAAAAGAGAGGAATAGAAGAGTGTTTGACGGGATTAGCTTGCCTTTTGAGATAATATGGGAGAAGATTTTGCATGCTATTTGATTATATCTGTCAATTACCAAAGTTGGCCAAGATATTCGGATTTGGATGTTGGGAGAAATTTAAAGATTTTGTTTCAGCTGGGTGTTTTGAATTGCATATCGAAAGGAAGATGGGTGACCCCATTCTTTGGGGTATTCAAGATAAACTTTGATGGTAGTTCGTTAGGAAATCCGGGTCCTGCGGGATTTGGTGGTGTGCATAGGGATTGGCTGGGGAATGTTATCTTTTCTTATGCTAGTCATCTTGGGGTGCGTACTGATAATTATGTTGAACTATATGCACTTTTATATGGCTTAACTATCTTTGTGGCAAGAAACTTGGGGCATTACTGCATCCTAGAAGGTGATTCCATGAACGTCATCAAATGGTGTAAAGGGGAGCAGAAGTTGCCTTGGGAGTTCAAATATCTGCTTCTTCAAATCTTTTACCTCTCTAGTCCCTTTTCCTTTTCTTTTGAACATGTCTATAGGGAAGCGAATGTTATGGCTAATTCTCTTGCTAAAGGGGGTTCTCTCTTCACTGAGACTCTTGTCTCTGACTCTGTAATTTCATTTTAGTTTAATAGAATAGTGGAATTTCAATAAATAAAAAAAAGGATTGTGAAAAAATTAATACTTTATTGGAAAACTTATTTCACCACATCATTAATTTTAAGATGCCTTTTACACTACTTTGATGCGATTTTAGTTAAGCACAATGTAAGACCAAATGTCAAATGCTTAATATTTTATTAAGAAAAACAATATTACTAGGTCATAATTACTCCTAGCCATTAAATTCATTTGGGGTGTCACACAATATTCAAATTTTGTTTTTTTGGACTCCGAGTCTAATCAAAGCTACCCGATTTAGAACTGATGGATAATGATTCTGACCTCCTTGTACTGAAAATAAATAGTTTACTTTTTATTGTATTTAGAAAAATAAATAATCTTTTTATATATTTTTCCATTTATTATGACAAGAATTAAGCAAACAATACTTTGTTAACTTTCTAATTTGAGGCAAGAAATAGGCACTATTGCAAGTCGGTTTTATCACAACATGTAACCTATTGCCTCGTTTCGTGGTAAAATATTATATTAAATTTAAAAATTCTTGGTGAGAAACAGGCACTATTGCAAGTCGTGTTGTCACGCCATGTGACCTATTGCCTCGTGTCAAGGTAAAATACTATATATTAAGTCTAAAAAGAATGCCTTTGGGGGGATTTGAACCTTGCTATGAGTTCTACCACTGCTCCATCAACTTGGAAAGTGACAGAATTAAAAATCATATTATATCTACATGAATGTCTTAATGAAAAACAAATACACGGATGTGTCTTAATAATATCAATATCAAGGGCAATGATTTTATGTAATGGTTGTAGAGTAATATGATGTATAGCCATTTGTTTGATCCAAATTTTGAAATACGTTTTATTTTAATAAACAATAATAAATAATAAATACATAAATAAATAATTGAAAACACAACTTATAAAGTATTTTTTTTGCCCAATAAACATAAGTCGTTCATTTTGGTGAGATGTTTAGATCTAGGCCTTAGAAGGATTTTTTCATTTCTAATTTTTTTGGATGGCTTTATTATCATTAGATGAACAATGTGAAAAAAGAAAAAAATGATTTTGAGTTTATAAAGGCTAAGGTCTTGAAATTCATTAAATTAATAGTTTAGACTCGTTTTTGGAGGGACTCATTTTAACTATATCTAGGTTTGAAATTGAATGTTTTTTTTTTATTGATTATTGAGATGAAGAGAGTGTGTATGCAAAATTTTGTGTCATATAAATACCACAAACATGATTTTCTAGAAGAGTCATGAGATAATATTGTGATACAACCATTACATGAAATCACTGCCCTAATATCAATATTTATTTCTCAACCCTTAAGACACCCAACAACTATATCGGTGTTCTTATAAAAGTCCTACAAAAGCAATACTGAGAAAGGATCCCAAGCGTCAAACCATAAAGGGATAATTATCGGTCCCGTAGCAAACACAAGACGAGAGCGCGCTCTTATTGAGGAAGCTTGTTGATCTTACGATGCTGGAAGTCCTTGAAGGTTTTAGTTGAAAACAATGGTGGATTAGTCTCGTTTAGGAGGTGGGGAAGAGGCCCAATGATTTTGTCTGGTGGAGGCACGAAAAACACTGCCCATGACATACGTGTTTCGTCCTTGCTCACCGAGCTTTTGTGGAGAACGCTTTTGTATCTTCCATTGCTCAACACCTTCAACACAAATCAAGCAAACTCGAATGAATGGATCTTCCTTTGGGAGTTCTAACTATGTCCAGAAGTACTGATTGATGGGAAGAAATTTGCTGGAAACTGCATGTCGAGAACTCTTTTTATTTTTATTTTTTATTTTAATATTATCTGCCATTAGAAAAAAAAAAAAAAAATTGACGACAGTTGCCATTATTGATCCTTGGCCTACAATTGTAGACCCCTTAGGTATCAATCAAGGGGCGAGCTTAGAAGCCACAACTTCATTTATTCCAGCATAGCGCTTCATGAACTTAAAAAATATATAATGAGACCGTCTACTTTTGGTTTAAGAAAGTCCTATTTATTAAGAAAAATATATAATGAGATTATTTACCCAAAGAAAAAAGGTTATAATGACATAGTCACAATTAATTTTGACCATTGGATGTGAAATTGAGTGGCTTCATTTATTTCATTGACCAAGCTCAATGTTCAAAAGAAATTTTCACGGACTTTGTGACACCCAAATAATCAGATTTCACATTGGATGATTGTAAGTAATTGTGACCTCTATATCTTAAAAGACAAATTGTCTCATTGTATACCATCCCTATTTATTATTGGCTATTAAATGTGAAATCAGTTGTTGAGGATGTGTCAATTTCACACAAACTGCAAAAAAAAATTGTTCGAATGTTGTTTCCCATTTCAATATGTCTGATTTCATATTCCAATGCCCAATATTGTAAATACCAAAAGTGAATAGTCTTACAATACACTCTCCCTTAAGAAAATGGGCCGCCCTTCCAATATAAGCTTTGCTTGGGCCTAATAACGATGTTCCGCTTCTACTTTAACATAGTTTAATTGATGATGTACAAAGGGAGTTACACTTCTCCCAACCATGGTTTAGTTGATGGAGGCCGAATTTTGAAGTCAAGTTTCAAGATCTTTCGTCCTTGGGCATTCCTTTAAAAATTGTTTCATGAGTCGTGGGACACATTTCTATATTTGTGGCCCCAAGGTTTAAAACATTCACTTTAAAGATGGATCCAAATGGGCGGTCCATCTACAAATAGTTGAAACCAACGGTCCAAATGTTGTCTTCATAAAAGCAATATTTTAAATTTTTAAAATTTGTTTATTTTTCAATTTTATGATCTCCATGTTAGAGATTATATGTCCTTAACAATTGGGTCCAAAAATCCATTTCAAAAATAGATTTTTTAAGAGGGCACTCATTTCTACAAGACTAATAGAAACCGTGTCCTTAACAAAATCAAAGTAATCATAAGTAGCAAGTATTCCTCCAAAATAAAGTTAATGCAAGGGTATGACACCCCATTTTTCTCAAGAATTTTAATGCTGTCAGTGCCTGACTCAATTATAATAATTCCACGTCCAATTTTTTTCAAGAACTTTAATGCTTTCGATGCGTGCCTCAATTACAATATTTCCACGTCGACTAGTTAAGTCTCTTTGTTGGGGTTGCAATTGCTTGCATTTAAACTAACTGTTAAAGCTTTCATGAACTATTTAACTTCGAAACTATAAAAACAGTAAAACCGGTATAATACATCTTACATATATGTATTTTTATGGGAAATGTTTTTATATGGCATGGATTTTATAATAAGAAACGTAAAGTCACACCTCAAAACCACGGCGAAAATTACACTTTAACACAAAAAAAAACCCTCTTGAATATGAAGAGAAAAAATAAATTTCAAGCCCCATAAATATTAAATCTTGTGGCACATTACCTGGATTTGCTCATTTGCAAGTGTGTACTATATTATATTTGAAGGTTAAAGTTTCAAAATCAGATAAAGTAAATCTAAGGCCATCATGAGGTTCTGGTGCCGAATTGCCATTTTACGATAGGTGTGGCTGTATTTATTTTTACTGTGAAGCCTTGGCCTCGTGCTACACACACCCATTACATAAACCGGGGTTCATAAACTCACACGTAACTGCAACCATCACATAAAACACCGTTCATAAACTAACCTCGGGCCCTGTACTTGGTCTTGTCCCCAGGCGACTTAGGACTCACTCAAGAACCGTACAAGTCCAAAAGCTCTAGAAAATTTTAAATTATGCCAAAAAATGGAAAAATATAGAAAAATACAACAAAGGTCTAAAAGTTAAGTAAAACCAAAAGCAACAAAAAAAGTATAGGACAAAGGG
This sequence comes from Amborella trichopoda, assembly GCF_054954075.1. Classification (NCBI taxonomy): domain Eukaryota; kingdom Viridiplantae; phylum Streptophyta; class Magnoliopsida; order Amborellales; family Amborellaceae; genus Amborella; species Amborella trichopoda. The sequence continues at coordinate 22,657,669 of NC_142339.1, forward strand.
TTTTAAAAACGGAAAAAAATTATGTAAGGTTGCAACTTGAAAATGTAGAATTAAATATGCACTTAAAAAATCCATTGGACAGGATTGTTTTTAGGTTGAAAAACCTTGTAATTGATCATCTCGACATTGAGACGTATGAATATGAAAAAAAAAAAAACAGATTTTGAGTCCCAAAAATAACGCATCTTGCAGCACATTATCTAGACCGTCCTTTTTCAAGATTTTCATATGTTTATAGATATACTTGATTTCAACATTTTTTAGAATTTAAAATATAATAATTAGATATAAAAATAGATTTTCAGATAATCTTAAGAATATTTTACACCAAAATTATTTATTATGATCAAATTTGGATGTGCGCCTTGATTGGATTGTTTAAGGTTGCAACCTTATAGAAACCGCACCCTTTAAAAAAATCATTTATCATTGGGAACATTTTAAAAAATCCAAACACAGAAAATTTAAAAATACAGATTATCATAAAAAAACGTTAGCCCATAATTGAAAAAAATCGAAATTATATATAGAAAAATTATACAACAATCCGGACTTTCCTACTTATTTTTAGAATTTTTTCAAAAACTATTTTTATGGACCCTGAGTTGTACACATAACTCGGGGCAACTTGGCCGTCTTATAACACTAACATATAAACTATAAAATAGTCATGCATATAAAATTTGCTCTCTCACTCACACCCATAAATAGGGTTTGCAATGGCCCAGCCTACCCAATATCTAGAGAGAGCTTTCTGGGGAGAGAAATAATTTCCACTACGAGAGAGATTAATATAATTATTTGTTTGGTGTAAAGAGAAGACTCATATTATTGTATTTATTTAGAGACATAGGGATACAAGTAGGGTTGGTTTTGTGCAATGAGAATAGGCAATGCACTAAAAGAGAGTATAGCAGGATTGTATGTGTGGAGAGAGCGAGAGTAGTAGATTGAATGGATGAACAAAGAGAGTAAAAGGGCATACGCTTTGGGGAAAGAGAGTAGGATTTGTGCAAACAGCGAGCAGCAGGATTCATTAAGGAGAAGGAGATAAAGGGAAACCTTTGGGAGAAGAAAAACAATTTGTGTTTGTGACGGAGCGCTTTGGGGGAAGAAAAATGGCGTTTGGGTCATTAATTATAGTAGTAGCATGGTTATGATGCTGGGCCGAGGCCACTCGGACTCGGTTGAGTAACTCGTCCTCCCTCCAAGATAAAGCGAGTTGGTTGTACAACTTTAGAAACTATATTTATATTTGGGCAAGCTTTTTATGTTTCCCCTTCAACATAAAACTTATATACCTTTATCCAACCGTCCATTTTGAATGGAGGGTTAAGATTACCTCAAACACAGTGTCACCTTTCAACACTTTTTTATTTTAAAACTTTTTCTATAAACTATTTTGAATTTTGTACATCCAATACTCTATTAACCTCGCTCTAACGAAAAATATAAAAAAAATATTTTCAATAAAATAAAATGACAAAAATACCCCTGAAATTTTCAAGGGCTATTTTGGTCACTATATTTTATCAAAAAATTATTTTTAATATTTTTTATAGGTACCCCGAATGAGAAGATGGCACATACCAAATTTTTTAGGGAAAGGTTTCTATACTACCCCTACAACTTAGAAGATCTATGCTTCTCCTACCATCCAGCCGTCCAATTTTGATCAAGAGAGCCACTCACCGTTTGATCTTAGTTCCGATGTCTCAAGGTATTTTATTTTTATTTTTTTTTATAGAAATTATATGAATATGAAATTTGGTATGTGCTATCTTCTCATTTGGGCGCACTTATAAAAATTATTAAAAATAATTTTTCGATAAAATATAATGACCAAAATGCCTCTTGAAGCTTTCAAGGGTATTTTGGTCACTTTATTTTATTGAAAATATTGTTTTAATATTTTTCGCTAGTGAAAGTTTAATAGGGGATTAGACGACCAAAATTTGGTTCCAAAATAATTTATAGAAAAAAATTTAAAATAAAATATTGTAGAGACGTGACATTGTGACTGGGGCAAAATAAAACAGTGTAGGGACGTGACATTGTGACTGGGGCAATCATAGCCCTCCATTCAGAATGGACGGTTGGATAAGGAGAAATATAAAAGTTTTATGCTGTAAAGAAAACGTAGAAAGCTTGCCCTTATATTTATTTGTCACATTTAAGTTACGTAAGTTGTCAAGTCTCTCTGGTTATTATTTTCACGTAGGAGTTTGTAGATTTTGTATAGTGAGTTGGTTGTAAAACAACTTTATAAATTATATTTATATGTCACATTTAAGCCACATAAGTTGTTCTCCCGGAAGAGTTTGTTGGTTGTACAACAACTTTATAAACAGTATTTATAGTTATATTTATATGTTGTCTGGTTATTACTTTTGCGTTTTATAAAAACTTGTCTTTTTTTTATTCAAAGGAGCTTTAAAAACATTATTAGGACATGAGGAATTGAACCTAAAAACCCTCCATTATGGAGGCCGCCAATGTCCCGAAAAATAACCAACACATCACCAGTATTTAATATTAATAAACTTCGAACGAAACATACATATTATGTTTTTTTCTTTATTTTAGTTTTTCAAAAAATGCACTTGACTCGGGTGAGTTATTCAGACTCATCCGAGTAAATAGTCTCGGCTAGGGCCCAAATATATTGGCCGAGTCGATTTTTTGAACACTGAGTAGTAGGATTGGCTTTTTCAAGAGTGACACTAGTATCAATTGACTTTATTTAGAGAGAGAAACTATTAGGATCAACTTTGTGGGTAGAGAGAGAGAAAAATGGGGATCACGTTGTAAAAAAAAAAAAAGAAAGCAAGAGAATGAGAGAGCCGGTTTGTGGTTACGGAGAGAGTCAGAGTTTGGGTTTTACCAGAGAGGGAGAATGAATTTGGACGAGAGAGATTAAATTTAAAGGGTTTTTGGATACCTGTAAATATATTTTCATAAATTTTTTTTAGCGAAGATGGCATCTTTCAGGGGTTTAGATCCAAATTTTGAAACTGAAAAGTATTTCTGCCTTTAATTTTTTTTCTTATTTTAAGCCAAACATAAAGAAATCTTTATCATTGTCTTTTCCTTCTGAATTTGATTTCTAGGGAGATTTCCTCGTTATGGAGACGTCCACTTTATAAAATACAATTAATTCCACAAAAACACCCACACGAATTAGAGAGAGAAACTACCACAAATTTTACATTTTCGACAGAGAGATTTTCTTCAAATTTTAGTGAGAGAAACTATTCTTGATTTTGAGCTTTAGAGAGAGAAAATAGTTTAAATTTTTTAGAGAAATTATTTAAAAATATTTTTAGGGCAAGAAACTGTTTCCAAATTTAATTTTTTTAAAAGTTTTTTAGAAAGAAACTATATCAAATTTTAGAGAGCGAAGTACCAAAAAACCTATAGAGAGAACCTACCAAAAAACATTTATAAAGAAAATCTATTTCAAAATTTAATTTTTAGAGAGAGAATATATTAAAAAAAAATTTGAGAGAAAATATCTCAAAAATTTTAAAAAGAGAAACTCTCAAAATTTGGGTCAAGAAATTAATGACGCAGTTTTTGGTCTTGGGAGAGACAGAACCCCGGGACCTGATGGCTTTCCCTTAGCCTTCTTTCAAATATTTTGAGATCTCCTGAACGACAACTTGATTCAATTGTTGGAGGAATTCTATTTGAGAGGTAGAATTAATGTGGCAATAAATTCCACCTTCAATACCCTTATTCCAAAGAAAAAGGTAATAGAGGATGTGTAAGACATCTGCCCCATTAGCTTATTGGGTAGTCTTTATAAAATCATTGCAAAGATATTTGCCAATAGATTACGTAGGTGATCCACTTGGTTATTTGAGATCCTCAATTCTCTTTCCTAAAATATAAACAAATTATGGATAGCATTCTAGTAGCTAAAGAATGTATTCGTTTCATAATCAAAGAAGAAAAACCAAGTCTTCTTTGTAAGATAAAGTTTGAAAAAGCCTATGATAAGGTGGATTAGGACGTGCTTTAAAGTACCATGGGAAGCATGGGTTTTAGGTAGAGATAGAGTATACGGATTGAGGGCTGTCTTTTATCTTCTCGCTTCTCAATGGTCATGAATGGTAAGACAACTGGTTTCTTTAGGAGTTCTGGGGCCTCAGACAAGGAGATCCCCTATCACTTTTCTGGTATACATTGGTGGCAGAAAGTTTCAGTGTTATGCTAAGAGATGTATTTTCACAAGATCTTATTTTAGGCATTGAGGTTGGGAACAATGGTGTGACTGTATCACACTTACAGTTTGCAGATGGTACCATAATTTTTTGCGATCCAAATGTAATGGAAATCATTAGATTATGGATATTTCTAAAGAGCGTTGAAATTGCAACTGAGTTGAAAGTAAATATCTCTAAACCAAGTTGATCAGAATTGGATGTCCTCAAAACATAGTGTCAAGGATGGCTGGACTACTAGGATGTGGTGTTGAGAAGATTCCTTGCAAATATTTGGGTATCCCTTTGGTGGATTCGAGGCCCTCAAAATCTATTTGGGATCCAAGGGGAGAGAGATTCAATAAGAAATTATATTTGTGGAAGGCAAAGACTCTTTCTCTAAGAGGTCGATATACACTTATCAAATCTACTCTATCTAACCTTCTGGTCTACTCTATGTTTTTATTTTGATTGCCTACGTAGATTGTTAGCATTCTAGAGAAGCTTATGAGGAACGTTTTGTGGGGAGATGATGAAAAAAAAGAAGGGGCTTCATTTGGTTAGTTGAGCTACGGTGTGCGCACCTATAAAAAATGGTGGTTTGGGATTTCATAAATTGAAAAACATGAACTTTGCATTACTCTTAAAATGGTGGCGAAGAGCACATATCCACCAAGAGTTATTTTGGGTAGAAATTTTGAAAGAAAAATATGGGATCGAGAAGGTTTATGGTATTATACAAAGTCCAAGGAATAAAGCCACTCTATACCATATTTGAAGGGAATTGACCTTGAGAGACCTATATATCCTCGTCATTTTCAAAAAGTAGTGCGTAATGAGGAATCTACACTTTTCTGGTACGATAAATGGTTTGATGACTACCCTCTTATATACCTTTTCCTTGAGGTGTTCTATTAAGTCTCAAACCCACTAGCTACGGTAAAAGAGGCTAGTGTGGATGCTCATACTAACATGGTTTGGTCGATTCATTGCAGGCATAGGAGAATGACCGATAATTTTATCCATGAGTGTCAAACCTTGTTGGACATGTTAAACAATGCCCAGCTTTTCCCTATTCTACATAATGATGTGATTTGGGACCTTACAACCTTAGGTGATTTTTTGATTAAGTCTGCATATGTTCATATCTTCTACAATCGATATAAATAGCACGATTCAGTACTTTCCTAAATAAAGAAACTTCATGTTCCACTTAAAGTTCAGTTGTTTCTATGGATATTTTGTAAAGAAAAGCTGGCCATTGTGGATAACTTAAGGAAGAGAGGGGTTCATTATACCCTATGTCTGCCTTTTGTGCAAAGCTAGTGATTGATACGACATAACATTTATTCCTCTACTGCCCTTTTATTTATGATCTTTGGAATTGGGTTCGACAATGTTTTAACTTATCCATTCCAATTCCAAAAGTTTGTAGACTGCTTATCACTCAATGGTTATTCCCTGGTATTCCAAAGGTGGATAATATATTTTAGCATTCTTTCTGGGTAAGTGTCCTTTGGGGTATGTGGAAGGAGAGAAATCAAAGAGTGTTTGAAGGAATCTCTACTGATTTTTCTATATTAAAATCTAACATTTTAGCCTCAACAATAGATTGGTTTTCCTCTCACAAAGATAGTGGCTCTACACCAAAGAGTCTTATCATTAACTACCCCTTAGCAGTCGTGAAATCTAGCCGAAAAGCTATTGTTTGGTCCCCACCTCCTCTGTACTCAATCAAATTGAACTTTGATGACAATAGCTTTGGAAATCTAGGAGCAGCTGGTATGGTGTGTTGATTAGAAATCATTTGGATTATGTCTTTTGCTCATATTTAGGTCCGTGTGGTATTGCTACTGCAAATAAAGCGTAGGCTAGAGGTCTCCTGGAGGGTTTGAAACTTCTTTCACAGTGGGAAGGGCAAACAATTATTGAAGGAGATTCGACAAATGTCATAGCTTGGAGCTATGAAGAATTCAATGTTCCATCGAGCTTTAAAGTATTATTTCATGAGATTAGGAACATCCTTTCTTCGATCAATGCCAACTTGTATCATTGCTTTCGTGAGCGAATGAGGAGGCAGATGCCTTAGCTAAAAAATGAGCAAACCGCACTTCTTTGATTGTCAAGTTTTTGTAATTCTTCATCTTCTTTACTTCCTACATGTTTTGTATTTTGTAGCTCTTTTAATGGAAATGTTGTATTAATGTTGAAAAGAAAAAAAATCAAAATTTAAGTAATAATAAGAGAAACCATGAAAAATTTTTAGAGAGATAAACTATCTCAAATATTAAGTTTTATAAAGAGAAAGAACCTGAAAATTATTGAGAGAGAGAAACTATCTGAACGTATAATTTTTATAAAGAGAAAGTACCAAAAAATTATAGAGAGGGAAACTATCTCAAATTTTTAGTTTTATAAAGAGAAAGTATCTAGAAATTATAGAGAGAGAAACTATCTCAAAATTTTTTGGGAGAGAAGCTATTTCATATTTTAAGTCTTAGAGAGAGAAACTCTAGTATTTTAAGTTCTAGAGAGATAAAGTACTTAATTTTTTTTAAAAGACTATCCTAAATCTTAAGTTTTAGAGAGAGAGAGAGGCCCTAGAAATATTTAGGGAGAGAAACTATTTTAAAATATTTAGACTGATAAACTACCTCAAATTTTATGTTTTAGAGAGATAAACTATCTCAAATTTTTAGAGAGAAAAACTATCTCAAATTTTAAATTTTAGAAAAAGAGAGTACTTCAAAAATATTTAGGGAGAGAAACTATCACAAAATTTTCAAGGAGAGAAGCTATCTCAATTTATAAGTCTTAGAGAGAGAAACTATCTCAAATTGTTTAGAGAGAGAATTTATCTCTAATTTTAATTTTTTAAAAGAGAAAAGACTAAAAAATTTTAGAAAGAGAAACTATCTCAATTTTTATGTTCTGGAGAGAGAAATTATCTTAAAATTTTATAGAGAGAAACTACATCAAATTTTAGAGAGAGAAACCATCTCCAATATTAAGCTTTAGAGAGAGCAAGTACCTAACTGATTTTAGAGAGAGAAAATATTTCAAAATTTTTAGAAAAAAAAATTACATTAAAATTTTTAGAGAGAAACTATATCAAATTTTAGGTTTAGAGAGATAAATTAATTGAAAATTTTTAGAGAGATAAATTAATTGAAATTTTTTAGAGAGATAAACTACATCTAAGTTTTAGAGAGAGAAACTACATCAAATTTTAATTATCGTTTTTGTTTTAGATTTTTATTTAGTACGACACTACCCTAAAGCTTGGAGCACTGCCCTACTAACGAAAAAGCTAAAAAAAAAAAAAATTCAAACTGATGATTCCATCATCAGACCAAAAGGTAAGTTTGAAAAAATTAAAAAAAAATATGCTAACGGAGTAATATCAATCAGTCACTTTGAAATATCACCCTCAGGCACGGGCTGCAGGAACTTCTTAAAATGCCCAATGATTATGGTAATTAATTAGCTTTTAGCATACCGAAAAACGCAAATTACAGTCTAAAAACCTAAGGTCAAAACCAAATTTTCGAGCCCCAATACGTACTCTACCCAGAGGCACAAAGATAGTCTCAACCTAGTGGAAAACCCAATGCCATGGTCGAGCCAGTGCTTTTGTTTGCCGAATGAAACCCACAAAAAAGAGTACCCGGCCTTCAAAATCCACTTGACTATATCGTACTAATCCTAGACACTCAGCCCATATGATGCAATCGAGGGTGGAACAAATATACTTCAATGACAGAACTGCTCCTAGTGAAACATTCTTGGAGTCATTGGGGGATAACGCAGCCCTAGACAGTATTTCTACATTTTGATGAGAAACTGATACGTGTTAAATTAGATTCATAGGGAAAAAGTTCCAACCAAAACTGGTTTGAAAAACACTGAGAAAACTTGGCTAACCACCACGAAAACTCGCGTGAGCAGAGTTTTGCCTCTTTAAGCAAATAGGCGTCAAGTGTTCAATAAAAAATGGGGGTTTATATAGACTTGAAATTCAATTTTCATCTATAATCTGTAGACACAGTGGAGCTGGTGAGATTGGCTGAAACAGTAGGTACGTATCAGAGATAATCGGAAGTTCAAAGTGGGCGGAGTAAGGCCATGATGATTGTGGCAAATCGCAGCATCGTCGCAAATACCATGGCAAACATTTTTTTGGCATTCTGATTGTTTACCCTGAACTTTATATCTAAAATTTGAATTTAAATCATTCAAACTTATCATAATTCACTGAAAAGCAAAATGATTTATCCAAATAATCGTTTGCGTTGATTAGACACAAGATAACTTGCTTAAACACCTAGTATCTCTCATTCCAAGTTGCTTTTAGTCCTGTTTTAAGTTTCAACAAAACAAAAACACGCTGTTCGTACTTCCTATCATCTAGTTTTAAGTTTTGTTAAACTTTTTCCCCAAGCGAATCGATATCCTAGGATTGCAACCACTTACATGCTCTAAATTTAGTGGCCCAAAACATCCAAAAAAAAAAAAAGAAAAAAATTAAAGGACAAGCGCATGGATAGGTCCTGGAGTTTACCTCAATCTGGTCTCCCACGTGCACAACAAGGGCATCAGGAACATAGTCCACAGACACCCAGGACCCATCTTTGATGACTTGAAGGCCAGGTACTTGGTTGGGAAGGAGGATTGTGAGGGCGCGCTCATATCAGTGTGGGCCTCCACTCCCAGGCCAGCTCGGTGTTGGGCATGGGGGGTACAGGTTTATCTTCATCTCCAAGGACATCACCTCACCACCCAATGCTTCTTTCAAAGCCCCTGCTTCCAGTCCCAACCCCACCGACAGAGCCTCCGGAACCCCCTCCGCAACCCTTTTTATTCCTTCCCCGTACTCCTCTGTCACTTCCCTGAATACAATCACAACAAACACAATCAACCTTTTCCTACCTTTTAATTAAAAGCACCAAACATAAGTTTAGTTTTTGATTGACTTGGTTCTCCTTTTGATTCTATTCAGATGCCTACCTGTAATTGGGGGGGCTTTTGGGCCATTTGTCGTAATTGACTCTCGATGTTGGCCACATGAAATGGAAGAAGTAGTCGATCCACTCCAGTTTCTGGTCTGGATTCTTCGCAAGCTTGGTAGTTGGTGCGTTGGAGCCGCGATCCAGGTGCTGAAGGAGTTTTCTAGGGAAGAAGGAACGGGACATATCCTGAACTAGAGTTGCCCCGTGACACTCCTCATTATTCCTTGGGATGAAAGCAAAATATTAGGGCACATTTGTTAATATACTTTCACGTTAGAAAATTTCCTAATGCAATCACGCACCAGAGGCTGACAATTAGTGTGAAAAACTGCACTAGGTCCAATTTGTGTAAGCACTTTTACAAGGAAAAGAAAAAAAATAAATCCAACTACCATCTCTCCCGATCTAGTATTTTTATTGATTTCAAGATAAAAAATATGGATAGCAACTTCAGAACTACAAAATAAATCAGGTATAGATGTAATAACAGTAAATTATAAGTAATTTTCAAATAACAGTAAATAAAATGGATATTGACGTAATTTTCTCTAGCTTTTTTCAGCTCAAGCCAATTTAGTGAGAGCATGGCATTGCATCTGTTCCGGTATGAAATTGTTTTCTTCCCCCTTAAAATTTGCAAGAATTTTGTGCAGGTCGGGTCAAGCTGCATTACTTTGAGGGAAAAAACAGGCAAGAGAAATTTATCAAAGTGTAATTTATGTATGGACCCAAAATAATTATCTAAAATATGAAATGAGCCAATTTGAGCAAAAAATTACTTAGAAGCTAAATCAACCGGCATTTTTTTTATTTTTTCAAAATTACCCCTTTTTCCAAAGATGCCATCTTCGAACCACATTTAATTTTTTTTTTTAGCTTTTTCATTAGTAGGGATTAGTAGGGTAATGGCGAAAGCTTTTGGGGCAGTTCGCCAAGCTTTAGCGTAGTTCCCAGCCAATCTGAGGGTAGAATCACTAGACCGGTCTGCGAGTCAATTAAACCTCTCGTGGCCTTTTTCTAGTAAGGTCGAACCAAAAGCTTTAGGGGCAGTTTCCCAAGCGTTAGGAGAAGTTCCAAGCCGGTCCGAGGGTAGAATCACTGGACTGGCCTCCGGGTCATTTTAAACCTCTCATGGGTTTTCTCTAGTATTTGATCTTCCTCTCTCTGTCAACATTCTTTCTCTATCTAGATTGTCAACTGGCCACGAATCCAGGGGTGGATTTTCGGCCTCAGAAGTGAGATTCTGGCTACGTACCTGGGGAGTTCCTTTTTTCTAAATTTTTTTTATTATTTGTAGAATTTGGAAAGCATGGATGCTAAGTTTTAAGTTAGGTTTTTTAAAAGAGGTGTGTGCTGCACCCCTTAGGGTGCATGGGCGTGTGCACACTTGGGTGACTCTGGTGCTTGCTAGGATAAGGGTGGGCATAGCGGTGGAGCTGTTTGAACCAACAAAAGAAATGTGCGAGGTAAGGCTTACCTCGCCAGAATGGACTTGGATGCACTCAGGCGGGTTCCCCTATTAGATTAAGATGCCTTGAAGTGCATGCAAAAATCCCCCAGGCCTTTGGTCGGCATGGTTTGGAATAGACATCTTCACAATCCTTAGGTTGGTGCTCCCTTGGAAGCTACGACCCTTGGGCTTTGTCTCTTGGCTTGGAAAAGTTGTGCTTGGATGAGACTTGGTGGCCATAATAGGTGGATTCTTAGACTAGACCAAGGTTGGTTAAGTTAGGCTAGTTAGGACAAGGTTGGAGCATGCTAGACTAGCCTAGGGTTGGGGCATACTAGGCTAGGCTAGGTTGGGTGAGCCAGACTAAGTTGAGTAGGTTGGGTAGCTTGGGTAGGCTAAGCTAGCCTAGCCTAAGGTGTTAAAGGACACTCAATAATCCACCGGACATCTGGGGTCACCTCCCCTAGGAGGCAATATCGATACCACGAGCAAAAGGTAATAGGCATGAGCAGTGTTTCGAAAAGCGCTAGGTGGCACCTAGGCGGTCGGGGGGGTCTAGGCCGCCCAGTGCCTAGGCGGCACTCAGAACCCCGACAGCCTAGTAAATGTTTTTTTGTTTTTGGGTTTTCTCTCTCTAAAATAGCCTCTAATGGGTTTTTGATTTCAAATGAACTTAAAACCCACAAATTTTCTGCTTTAGTATTAAAAAAATGACCCAAAAATACCTTAAGGAGCGGCATTTCTGCCCCTGGGCGGGGTGCAGGCCCTGGACGGGTGCCTAGGCGGGTTCAAGTGGGCGCCTAGGTTGGTTCCCGGGAGCCTAGGCGGGCGCCCTGGGATATCCGTCTAGTTTAGCTGCTTAGGCCTGGGCGATGCACCCAGGCCTTCTAGACTGTATAGGTGTTGGGCGGCCTGCTTTTTAAAACTATGTGCATGGAGCCTACGTAATCGCAGAGACTTGTCAAGGGTGCGTGTCACAGCCCCACCTCTACTCCCTGCCACACACTCTGGAGGGCGATAGGGTGCAGGACTGTGACCACTTGTGACGAATGCCACTCAGGTGGTAGTGTGCTCAACGCTTTGAAAACATGGAAATCAAAGCCAATCACGAAGTAAAAACCAAATTAATAAGCACACAACCCACAAAATACTAGACAATCCCAATCTCAAAATTTCATAAGATAGATCCAAAATATTACAAAAGAGTCCAAGGCACCAAAGGCCCAACAACAATACATAGTTCCAATACTAGCAGACTATATGGCCAAAATGCGATCCATCACATATAATTGAAAAGTTACTTCCACAAGAATTACGGGAAACCCCCAGCCGTGATCACCAAACCGCAAGTCCACAACCTGCGGCTATCACTCTACAGAGATGAAAGTTAAAGGGATGAGCTATAAAGCCCAGTAAGTAGATCATGGTGCCATGCTTTCATGCTTATGAATATCATCTCACAACAATGCTCAAGGTGCTATGCCATTCTTATAAAACATGAGTCGTGTGTCATAATCATATCTATCCATGTGCCGTGCATGATTCATAGTGAAGCAATAACAAATCAGATCAATTATATATGATAAGAACCATAGGTCAATCAAATCATTCAACCATACAAATCTTAGCAAATCAATATATTAAGGTAAGCATCAACAATTACCAAGTATCTCATTTCTTAATTCGTCTACTTCCGAAGTAGAAGCTCTATCCATCAGGCCAAGCCAATCCCATTACTTAGGACTTCTATCATCATTCAGAATGGAAAACAATGACAAATGGGGGAATCCATTTCGTAATGTTTTCACATACACACGCATAAACACACACAGCCCCCAGCGCACTTTGGGGCTTTTGATAGGTAATGACCTTGTAAGACACTACCCTTTATGCCACCTTGGCTAGGACTAATACACCTTTTGCGTGCCAATCACTATTAATGGGGGAGCGATCACTCAAACATCATGTACCCTAACCCTCGTCCTTTCATTGGGAGAGCCGAAGAGGTCATTAGTCGGGGTCTGATTTTCTCTGGTTCCCTCGTGCGTGGACACAGAGAGAAGAACCTCTCTCAAACAACCGTCGAAGGGTTGCACGCGTGGCTCGCTAGCTTTCTAAAGCACGGATAGGCTACAAACAAAGAGAGAGATTTTACGACGGGGAAGGGTTGATTCACTTACCTTGTCATTGTAGGTTCGTGGCACACGTGTAGGTAGCTTGCCCTCTTAGATCAGTTACGAAAGCCCTCTGGCTGTTCACAAGCGCGGTTTAGTCAGGGACTCTCTTCAAACTCTACGACCCTCTTCTCTCCTCTCGAGTGTTAAGTTCAGATGGATGTCTCAATTCTTCGTGCCAGGGTTGACTTCTATTTTTGTTGATCGAACAAAAGAGTGGGGAGTTTCATCATTCCCATCGCAGTGTCCAAATGAGGAAGGGGGATTAGACATGGACGCGCGTCGGTTTGGACCTCTTCTGGCTTGCTCGGACCCGGGTAGTCTCGGATGTGTGGGAGATTTCGAGGGTGGGATAAGAAGAGAGAAAGCTTCAGAAGCTACAAACGTTTTCAGGAAGATAAAAGTGTGTGCCCGCATGGTCGGGGGTATTTTCCTCTCTTGCAAGAGTTTTCTCTCTCCTCTCCTTGGGACGTTAGGGCTAAGAGAAAAGATAAGAAGAATCAAGCGTAATGCCTCTTCTTTATTGAATTGTCCTCCCTTTTACAGTTGACTTAAGCCTGTTTATATAGAGTTTTCTACAAACAGGGGTGGATACTAAAAAATAAAGCCTAAATACAATTAAAAGTTATTAAAATAATGTCCTGAAATTGGGTACAATGATCAAAATGCCCTTAAGCTCTTTTACACATATGACAAACTCGTCCTTCTCTGAGAAGCCCACCGCCATTGTCAAAACCTTAAGAGCTCTTACCGGGAATTTGTAGCATTAGTTTGGTTGATCTTTTGTTGTAATCTTGTCGTTTGTTTCCTCGTGATCATTTTGATGTCTTTTGATCGTGTTGCGTCAATCCTTTTTGTGCGGGAAGGAGCCTGGTCAGTTTTGTGGGTTCTTTTGACTACTTCTTTCTTCTTGATTTGCAGCATCTCAGCGATTTTGGGAAAGGTTTTCTTCAAGTGGTCTTCTTTGCAAAACGTTTTTTATCTGTTTTTTGTTTTTCTTGGACTTTTGGTGGATCGTCGGAAAACGGATGTTCGACGATGGGGATTTCCTTGCTTTTATTGTCATGACCTTGGGTTTCCTTGCTTTTTTTTTTTTTGCTTTGAATGGTGCTCGTCATGTCTTGGCTTGAGTTTTTCTTCTTGGAAGTGTTTCTTCTTTAGTTTTTTATCAGCCGAATTTCTCTTCTGTGAGGGTAAAGATATCCTTCTGAAGATTCTGGAGTTCATGGATTCAGGCCGTTTTTTCCTTCTTTTTCGTTGAGGAGACTTGTCTTCTTCATGTTGTTTGTCTAGAGAGAGAAATGTCGTTGAAGCTCCATGGGCATCTGGGGCCTTGACTTCTTTTCTACTGCAGGGAAGGAGTTGTGAGCTCACCGAGGAGCGGCCAGAGATCGCCATGACTGTCAACTGTTTCAGTGAGGGCATACGGTGGAAGGCGTACCTCTGCCCTACCTCGTGATCGTTCTGGCGTAGGGCCACTGAGTAGATCCGTTTGAGCCCGGGCCCACTTCCTTTTTTCTTAGAAGATGACGATGGTTGTTCGGCGTGTCTATCCAGCTCTTGTACACGTGGTGGCGAGGATAAGGCTTCTACTCTTATTCGTGTAGGCATCTTTTTCTTTGGTCATCCTTTTTCGAGGTTTATTTCTTCCACCGCTACTGTGTTCTGCGCGGCTATGTCGTGTATGCTACAGTGACTGGGTTGTAGCCAGCTCTCTTCCTTTATTTGATTGAGGGGCTGAGGTGCGTCAACAATGACGTATAACTACTTACCCCAACGGATGTTACACTTCGATAGAGGTGAGAAGTGCAACATTTGGAAAGAAGTGGTTTTTGACGTCGAACCTCATCATTTTAGAATTCTTGCCAAGACGTTTTGGAGGCCTGTGCCTTTGGATAGATGGCAGAAGAGCCCTTAGCAGGTGCATGAGCTACTTCGTTGGAGTTTTGGGGATGGTTTTTGGTTGGTTAGGGATACCTCTTTCCCGTTCCCATCCTATCGGGTCTAGTTGGGGGCTTTTGTGTGGCCTGTCCCGAATAGTCTGAACTAGTTGATAGGTTTCCGAGGAGGTCACTTTGGCGAGACTTCCCCATGAGTTTTTGACGGGTGTTGTGTTCCTCCTGGCTTGACAGTCATGTGCCTTCGGTGGCGTCCTCAACTTGTCGGCGTGACTTTTTTTCTTTCCTAGTTTCTTCTTTCTTCTTTTAGACCTTGTTTCGGGTGGCACTAGGCCTCAGGTCTTCTTCTGGGGGCGCTAAGGTCGGAATTTGTTTTTGTGAGGGGTGGCACTGAGGTTGGATTTTTGTCTTTTGGGGTGGCGCTGAGACTGAAACTTTGTTTGGAGGGTGGCGTTGAGACTGAAACTTTGTTTGGAGGGTGGCGTTGTGGCCGTAATTGTGTTTTGAGGGTGACGTTGTGGCCGTAATTTTGTTTTGTGGGTGGCGATGTGGCTAGAATTTTGTTTTACGGGGTGGCCCTATGGTCGGAAGTTTGTTTTAAGGGGTGGTGTCACGACCTCGGGCCCTGGCCCCTGCAGGAGGGAGAAAGATAGCGAGATCACGAGCAAAGGTCACAAACGTCACTCAGGTAGAAGTTACTCAATCGATAAAAACACGGAATCGAGAGACAAGATAAAATCAAAGCTACATCCATCTCAATCATATCTGAAGATGGCAAATAACTTACAAGTATTTCATTATTTCCCATAATATCATAAATATAATGATAATCAATTTCAATGTGCTTACCCTTGGAACTATAAGCTCCATTTCTAATTGATGAAATAGCAACCTGATTATCACAAAAAATTTTAACAGGTCCGTCGGCTATATCCAGCTTCAAATCATTTATGAAGCGTTTAATCCAGACGGCATAAGTTGTAGCAATGTTACAAGCAATATACTCGGCTTCCATAGTATACCGAGCTATACAACCTTGTTTCTTACTTGACCAAGAAACACATCCACCTTCAAAGAGGAGTACATATTCTGAGGTTGATTTTCTATCATCTGGGTCTCTTGCAAAATCTGCATCAGAGTACCCAATAACTTCTAAGTTGTCAGCTTGGAAGCACAACTTGTAATTTTTAGTTTTTTGAATGTATCTGAGTATAATTTTTACAGCTTACCAATGAGCCATCCCAGGATTACTCTGAAATCTACTTACAAGACCATATGCACGACTCAAATCAAGTCTTGTACACAACATGGCATAATTTATGCATTCTACAGCTTGAGCATATGGAATTCTTTCCATTTCAGCTTTGTATGGACGCATTTTCTTTGATAATTTCAAGCCTTTACAAACAGGTGTATCTATGGGCTTGCAATTTTCCATCTTAAATCTCTTTAAAACACTTTCTAAATAATTTTCTTGAGATAAACATAGAAGTCTTGAACTTCTATCTCTTGTTATCTTAATGCCCAATGCATATGAAGTTTCTCCCATATCTTTCATCTCAAAATGAGAACTTAGCCATGATTTGGTGTGGTTAATCATGTCAATATCATTACCGGCTATCAAAATATCATCCATATATAGTGACAATATAACAAAATTTCTCCCACTATTCCAGACATATACACGATGGTCTAACCTATTGGCTATATAACCAATTTCAGTGATTGCATTATGAAAAGTAAAATACTATTGCCTAGAAGACTGTTTTAGACCATATAAAGATTTCTTAAGTTTATCTACTTTGTCTTCTTGACCTTCAATTACATATCCTTCTGGTTGTTTCATGTATATATCTTCTTTTAATTCTTCATTTAAGAAAGCTGTTTTGAAATCCATCTGAAATAATTCTAGATCATAATATGCAACTAATCCAAGGATGATCCTAATAGATGAAAATTTTGCTACTGGAGAGTAAGTTTCTACATAATCTATGCCCTCCCTTTGGGTAAATCCTTTAGCTACCAACCTAGTTTTATATTTATCAATGGATCCATTTGCATTAAGCTTTTTCTTTAGGACCCATTTGCAACCAATGGCTTTTCAATCTTTAGGGAGGTCAACTAACTCCTAGACTTAATTTCTTTTAATAGAATCAAGTTCATCATCCATGGCTTGAGTCCACTCAGCGGAGTCATGTGAGCTAATAGCTTCACTGTAGCTACGATGTTCATCTATTGTATCATCACTCATTGAAAAGTAATTATCTTCATTCATGAATACATAAAATTCTTCTAAAGTCGTAGGTGGAGCTCTAGTTCTTTTAGGACTATCTGATATACTTGATTCAATTGAATCATTCTCACCAAATGTAGAGGGAGTCTGAGAAACATGGTCTTCCAGACCTTTATATTTATCAATTTCATGTAAGTCAATAGGCTTATTTAAAATATTTTCATCATTTATATTGTTTAAGAAATGAGCATCACGACTCTCTACTAATGATCTAGTATCATGGTTATAGAATCTATACCGTCTAGAATTTTCTGAATAGCCTATAAAAGAGCATTTTATAATTTTACTTTGTAATTTATCTCTATTTTGTGGTCGTATAGGCACATGTATCCAAGAACCCCAAACTTTCAAGATAATAAGGTCAGGTTTCCTACCTGTCCATAATTCATATCGGGTCAAGTCTATAGATTTAGTTGGAATACGATTAATGATATATATTGCAGTGTTAAGAGCCTAACCCAAAAAATGAGATGATAAATTTGAATGGCTCATCATGGACCTAACCATGTCCATTAGAGTTCTTTTTCTTCTTTCAGCTACACTATTTTGTTGTGGTGTATATGACACAGTTGTTTGGTATATATGGCATAGTTGTTTGGTGAATTATACCATGCTCCTTACAAAATTCAGAAAATAAGGTGGAGCAATATTCACCTCTCCTATTTGTTCAAAGAATTTTAATATGTTTACCTAACTGATTTTTTACCTCAGCTTTATATTCTTTAAATGTTTCTTATGCATCTGATTTCTTAATAATTAGGTATACATATTCATAAAATGAATAATCATCTATAAATGTTATGAAATATTCCATACCTCTATGTGTTTTCATATTTAATGGGCTACATATTTCAGAGTGAACAATACTAAGTAGTTCACTAGACCTTTTCCCTTTAGGGAAAGGCTTTTTAGTAAATTTACCAGAAATACATGGTGCGCATATTTTGAACACAATTTCTCCTAAATTGGAGAACAAGCCTCTTTTAACCATTTCATTCATTTTGTCTATATTTATATGTCCTAATCTTAAGTGCCATAAATATGGATCATCCATACTCATAAAAGCATCAAAAGAAGCTTCAATATAACCAGAAAATGATGAACTTTCATTAATGTTCAGTCGATTCAAATTGTCAACTTTAGTACCGTACACCAAAGTTCTAAAATGCTTCCTAATGGTAACCCGACCAGACCTGAACCTTATTTCATAACCCTTGTTGTCTAGCCTTGGGACATAAATCAAATTGCACCTCATATTGGGCGTATACAATGTATCAGTCAATAAGAGATTTGGTAAAAATAGCTTGAAAGTACCAACACCTAGTACATCGCAGTAGGTGTCATATAAATCTGCTGGTCACCGGCTGCAATCTCTTTCAATTCTGTGAATCCATCCTTGGTCCTCGAGACATGTTGAGTGGATGCTGAGTTGGCCCACCAATTTCTCAGGTCATGATCGGCAACTATTGATTCTAAGACTACGCAGATCATGTCTTTTCTTTTATTTTGATTATTTCGAACGTGGTTGTTATTTTGGTTCATATTTTTATTTTTCAACTTGGGACAATTAAACTTGATGTGTCCAATTTCCTTACAATAAAAACAGGTCTTCTCAACTTTATTTTTTTGATTTTTAAAATTTTTCCTCTTTCCTGTATACCTATTATTTTTTTTATAATTGAAAGGTTTCTTGAGGATCTAAGAAGATGAACTTTGGGCAAAGTGGAGCTCATTTGACTTCTTCATCATTCTTCTCTCAACTTTAATACTAAGATGCATGGGAAGATTTAACATGGTTATCCCTCGTGCAGAATAGTTCAATACAATTACAACAGACTCCCAAGATGGAGGGAGATTGTTAAGGACACTGGACACTTGCATGTGATCGGGGACTGGAATCGCAGCTGCAACAAGGTCCTTTCCGAGCACTATCATTTTATTGACATGCTCGGTCACTGAGTCTGTTTCTTTCATTCTGTAAGAATAATATTTTTCTAACAACAATTGTACATGGGTCTCAATAGTGGTCAGATAAGGCACCTGTCATACTTTGAGCTGTGGTGTAATCCTCAATGACTCTATTTAAATCATCTTCCATAAGGCTCAACAGAGTAGTTCTAGCTATTTTATCATCTTCTAACCATTTTTCAAGTCATCTTCTAGCTTGACCATTGGTCCCATTGAGTTTTTCACATAGAAAAATTGGTCCCATTGAGTTTTTCAACTTTTAAGAATTCTGACATGACTAGCCTAGATGCCATTTTAAATTTTTAGATGGTACTTAAAAGTTCAAAAAAAAATTTAATTGTGTTTAAGAAATGGTTGTCTACTAGCTAAATCAATAAGTTTGCCGACTCTCAGTGAGTTGCAACTTCAAAGAAAACTTTTCTCGAACAGTTTAAGTTCGCACTGCTGTAATGCAATAAAAAATTAAGGCAACAACTACTTTTATCTCAAATCTTGCATAAGAATAATTTTCATAAATATGTGAATATGTCTTAGCACAAGATAGGGAGTCTACAATGATATTTGATATTTTTCAACCAAAAACATGAAAAAAAAAAAAAATCACAAAATCAAGATCATGAAATTTTCTAACTTAAAGAGACCAAAGCATAGGATAATTATGCAATGCAGTGACAATTATTATGCAAATAAAATATGTTGAAAATCCCTAAATTATAGGTCACAAAAAAAATATAAATAAATAAATACATGCAATATACATGTAAGCCTTTACTCCAATAGAATTGGCGCGTGCATAATAAGATTCAATCATAAAACAAAAATATGCACTAATTTTCAGCAACAAAAAGATGGAAGAAAGAAGATGCTAGCTGCCTGATTTTCAACAGTGCATGGTCAGTAAAAAACTATATAACAAGACACAAATTTAGATGCTCAGCTACTGTACATAGAGTAGAATAATTTTTTTATTTTTTTTGGACAGTCTTTACAAATTACTATTATTATTATTAATTTTATTAGAAAATAGAGAGAAGAATTATTTGCCTTATTTTCTGTTACTTGATCATGAGCTCAAGTATGTACTGTATCAACAACTTTATCATATAGAGAGAGAAAATAACTACACAACTTGTTCCTACTTTAGAGAGAGAGCCTAATATTGAGGTGTAGAGAGAGAACATAATATTGAGGCGTGTGCTAAGTCAAGATAACTCTTCTACAACAACCTTAAACTTATTTTCTCTCTCCTCCTATTCTTTTGATGATTCTTCTAGCGTCGATATCTCTTTAACTTCTCTCTACAAAAGATTAAACAGAGGACTTATTCGAGTACACTATGATCGCGTAAGCCAAACGCAATCTAGAGAGAGAAAATATGGCAAAAGAATTTACGAAGAGAAAATATTCCGGAACCAACAATATCAGTAAAAACAAACACTGAATCGCAAATGAGGAGCAATAAATTAAGAGAGAGAAATTCATTAAAAAAAAATAAATCAGAATACTAAATTTAAGGTTAGAAAAAATTTACAGCAAGATATACGTGAATGACAAAGCACAATATCAAAGTTACTTTAAATTAAACTCAGGAAAAAAATAAGATATAAAATACCAAAAAAAATTGAGACCTGTAGGTTATGAGCCCACCACCCTTTCACAACCTGCTCTGATACCAATGTTGAAAAACTTGAGGGAAGAGATGGACCCACTCTTATGGTTAGGGGCAGTGTCTTGAGACTATCGATTGCAAAGATCAGGCTTTTACCAAAATTTTGAGAACTCTGTAAATTTCTGTGTCCCTCTCTATGGCCATGAAACCCTTCTTAAAGAGGGATGAAGGAGGTCGTTATCCAGCGTTCGGTTTCCTTCCGAAATCTCTGAGAAAATGTAGCCCTGTAATCTTGGAAGTAGGTGGTTACTTTCTGGCGGTTAGATAACGACACTTTCTCTATCTAAAAAGCTTCCTTTTTTTAGTGATAAGCATTAAATTATAAAAGAGAGAAATATTACATGCTTAAAGGCCCCATGGCCAAACACACGTACCAACAATATGTAAGTGAGCTCTAATTTGATTGCTTAGAGGCTAGGTTCTATACAAACTTCACCCTTTTTTAATATGCTCCCATCTTGTACTTTGTGGTGAGGAGTATAAGCGACTATGGATTAATATTTCCACAATTGAAACTTTTGTTGACCATCCATTGATTTCAATACTAGTCTTACCCCACTGTTGAGGGGATAGTAATGCCATCAAATACATATTGCGAAGACCGCTTGAGAATGAGAGCTCTGTATACAGTGTTGTAGCCTTAAGGATCCTAAAGCGGTTGGTCTGCCAAGACCTAACACTATTCAGCCAACATTCAGAATGCCATTATTTATTCGTTTTGCAATTGATATGGAAAGAGACTAGCCACAAGCATTTCATTGCAATTACATGAATGTGAAGCATAATCACGTTAAACGATACTATCTGGCACTTGTGCTAGGACCGAAGGGTATGTTATTGAAATGCAACAGCTCAAAGGATTTAAAGTGCCCCATCTATCGCATTAGAGAAAAACTGATTCTATGGTGCAGGCATACAAAATCTAAAATGATTCTGACGGTCCCACCCCGCCTCAACATTAGCTAGCACTCATCACACTGTGTCAATCGTTCATAGGGCACATAATTTTTGGACTGTGAGTTTAACTTATATTCATCTAATATTTATATTCCACAAAGTAGTAACTAAACTTCGGCCATAAAACTAAATAAAAACTTATTAAATTGATGTTGTGCTTAACATTGTCTACCGACAACTTTAATTTTGAGGTGCAATGATGTTCATCATGCAACATTTGCATCAATTGGTTTACAAATGTATCTCTATCTAAGACGCTTCTCTCACTCATCAATAAAACTCTCTCTCTCTCTTTCAATCCAACGTACTTTACTTTCAATTGATATTGTATTCCAAAAAATAATACTCTACAAATTAATAAAAAATAAACAATATCTAGGTCTCAATTTTAACATTTACATATTTCTTATTACTTAAAGCTAATCCAATACAAATACCCAGTTCTTCTTTAACTTCCCATGAGCTTATCAAATACAAAAACCATGAACTTCTTAATTTCCCTTATCAAACACAGAAACCAGGAACTTCTTAACTTCCCAAGGATGTTATCCAACACAGAAACTAGGAACTTCTTCTGGAACTTTAAATTTATAGTTCTTCAGGAACTTCCAATTTACAGTTCAGGAACTTGCTTTCAGTTATCAAACAGGCCCAAATGGATTCCAAAATTTGACTTACAAAAAAAAGGAAATATTATAAAAAAACCAGTCAAATACTCAAAAAAACTTATGACTAAAATGCCCTCTCCTTCTCTACCCACCCTCTCTCTCGCGCACTCTCTTAATACCTCGTCAGTTTTCTCTCTCTTCGACTTACCTTACTGGCAAGAAATATAATAGCATGGGTGGTTTTCCTGCAGCCAAGATCCCCACTCTTGGGGCACCGAGCACCATTCCTGGCAAATCAGCTGGTTACCCTACGACAGTGTCCCATTTCCTTCCAAAAATAAGATGCCCATTGATTTTCAGGCTAAGAGGTCCCGGTTTCCGGCCAAATTGAGAAACCCGCAAATGTTACGGCAAGAAATAGAAACCCTAGTGCAAGAAATAGAAACCCCATCAGTTTTGGGCAACGAAAGTTCCCTTTTTCAGCCAACCTATTGATTTTTTTTTTTCTGGCTTCCCAAGTCTGGTTTTCGATCATATATTGTCCCCAGGGCCCCCATTTGGTTGAAACAAACTTAAAAATTTTGAGGCGTGCTATTTTCTTCTAATTGAGGACTGGTAATATTCAAATGAGAATGGGATTCTGCTAAATCGAGGCCAGACGACTTGGAGTGAAGCTAGTTCTAGAGAGAGAAAGGGGATGTACTGTAGTAAGATGCAGAGATGTTGATTGTAGTGAGTGGAAATTAATGGAGACCAGTGGGTAGAGAGAGAAAGAGAGAGGGTGGGTAGAGAGAAAGAGAGTAAGAGAGAGGGTGGATAGAATTGTCCATAAAATCGCCCCGTCTAACCGCTAACCGCATGGTTAGATCGGAACCCGCCACTGCCCGGTTAGGGTGATCAATCAGTATTTAAAAACAAAAAATTCAAAACAATTTATGTAATTTATCAAAAATAAAGAATTTGATTTGTAAGGCATTCTTAAATATTATTTATATTATAGTAAAGATTAAAAATTGTTTTGGTCATTAATACTCACTTTTATATTTTTCCATCTTTTTTAGAAAATTTAAAAAATAGCTCTTGGAAAAAAAAAAAAGGGTTAAAATCCATTTTTTTCATCAATTTTCAACTTCATTTGAATGTGTTTTGTTTCAATCATTGTTTATATGCTTTTCATATTTTAGTAGATTTTTTATTTTATTTTTATTTTTTTAACACCTTTTTGGATCGTCCGGGACTTACCCGGTTAAAGCGGTTGAATTGACTGGTTTACCAGTTAGGCCAGTTAAACCGCTTCTAAGCCCATGTTCGGTTAACCATTCCAGTTCGATTTTACTGGTGGGTAGAGAGGGCTGGTAGAGAGAAAAAGAAAAAAGGGGTGGGTAGAGAGAGTAAAAGAGAGGGGCATCCAAACCATTCGAAGACGAGATGTAAGCAACTACTTCTTTTATTTCAATTGAGTAAAGACGGTCCACAAGTAGTCCGGTCATCACAATTTCATTATGATTTTTCACTATAAACTTTTCTCCAACAAAGGTAGTGATAAATCCAACCTTAGATATCTTGGAAACAGAAATCAAGTATTTCCTCATTTCGGGAGCATAAAGTGCCTGTTTTAGAATCAACATCTTTCCATTCTTCATTCAAAAGAGTAGTCCCCAACACCCAACACCTCAATTTTTTGATTTCCTCCTATGAAGGTATGTTGTTTGGCCTGCCCCACAGGAGTGAAAGTGTGGAACCCTTCTGTGGTGTTTGTCACGTGAGGCGTAGCTTTCGAGTCAAACACCAAGATGCACCAAGTCAAACACCAAGATGCACCATTGAGGTCGGCCAACAAGGTTTTGAAGACCACATAAGCAAGTTACTTGTTGGTTCTTGGATTCTTGTTGAACTTACAAGTCTTTGCTATGTAACCCACCTTCTTGCAAACAAAACAATTATTTGCTGTGTGGCCCACCTTCTTGCAAACAAAACAAGTTCCAGATTCTCTTTTCTCTTTATATTTTTTCTTTTTAGATCCTTGTTTATTCTTAAAAATGCTCTTACCCTTTCCTTTATAAGGATTACAGAAAGGTTTAAATTTTACCAAATGTATCGTCTCTTTCAGTGTCAGTTCTCTCACAATCTCCATTGAGCGCAGTGATTAGCTCCTCCAGCTTAGGAGCTTTTGATCGCACCGCAACGAAAGTGATGAAATGTAATAATCCTAAAATTTCAAAAAAAAAAAAAAAAAAAAGAAAAAAAAGTGATGGTTCATATGTGCATGATGGTCCTTAGGGACCATCACTATTTTCAAAAGCTTTTACCTGGATTAAGCTTTTGCTCCTTGCCATGTCCTTTAGTGGACCTGGTTTTCACGTATTAAAAGCAGACTTTTGCGCGACACCTCATACATGAGGTGGAGGCATTTTAAAAGAAATTAAATAAGACGAAAGGTAAGACTAACAACTCCTTTCTCGCTCTCCCTCTTACAAACACAGTGAGCACCTCTCTCTAGCCGAATTCTTATAGGAAGCTTCCCCTCAAATATTTTAGGTAAGTGACTTCATTATTTTGAAAAATAATCCGTTCTTTTTAAAAAAGAAATGAAATAATTATTTTTGCTTATTATCATGAATTTTAGGCGCGATAAATTTTATACGCAATCGACCTCATTATTTTGAAAAATAATCTTTTTAATAAAACTGTGATATTTTATCTATGTTAGAAATTTTAAATGCTGTAAATTTTTAGAAATAAATTTATTTATTTTCTTGTCTATTGTTGGAAAATTTTAGATACTGTAAAATTATTAGAAATAAATGTGATATTTCTGCTGTTAGTAAAATTGTGAGATTTCTTTCTACTGTTGTTTTTGAATATTTAGATATTGTAAATTTCATGTGCAAATGTCTGCCTTATTATTTGAAAACTGATATTTTTGCATTTGATTATAACATTGTCTATGAAATATTTATTTGCAAATTGACATCCAATAAATTGTGATAATTCCATATTCTTGAATTTCTATAAGAGTTTTTTTATACATATTTTGGCAATTATGCTAGAATGTCTTTACGAACTGCTACCTTTCTTCATTTGAGCCCAAAATGTTTGACTGGTTATTTTAGAATTGTTATTGAAAGTCATTGTTATTATTGGTTTTAGTGAATACATATTAATGATTTCAGTGATATGTTGAGTACATGATATTGCTACTTTCGAATGTTTAAAGAGATTTATAAATATTTTAAGTATGCAAGTAGACTCATCCGGTTTGCCAGTGAGGTATAAGTAGACCTATCTGGAAAGTCGGAAAGGATTAAGTGGACTCATCTGGTACGCAGGTGAGGCGCGATAATAATAATTACTTCTGCTTATTATCATGAATTTTAGGCGTGATAAATGTTATGCGCAAGCGACCTCATTATTTTGAAAAATAATTTTTTTTAATAAAATTGTGATATTTTATCTACTGATAGAAATTTTAAATACCGTAAATTCTTAGAAATAAATTTCTTTATTTTCTTGTCTATTGTTAGAAAATTTTAGATACTGTAAAATTACTATAAATAAATGCGATATTTCTGCTTTTAGTAAAATTGTGAGATTTCTTTATACTGTTTTTGAATATTTAGACATTGTAAAATTCATGTGCAAATGACTGCCTTATTATTTGAAAACTGATATTTTTGCAATTGATTAGAGCATTGTCTGTGAAAAGTTTATTTGCGAATTAACATCCCATAAATTTTGATAATTTCGTATTCTTGAATTTCTATAAGAGTTTTTCTATACATATTAGATTGGCAATTATGCTAGAATGTCTTTACGAACTGCTACCTTTCTAAATTTGAGCCCAAAATATTTGACTGGTTATTTTTGAAATGTTACTGAAAGTGACTATTATTAATGGTTTCAGTGAAATTCTTATTAATAATTTCAGTGATATGTTGAGTACATGATATTGCTGCTTTCGAATGTTTAAAGAGATTTAATAATACTTTAAGTGTGCATGTGGACTCATCCAATTCGTCGGTGAGGTATAAGTGGTTTATCCGGTACGTCGGTAGGGATTAAGTGGACTCATCCGGTACGTCGGTGAGGTATAAGTGGACCTACAGGGATTAAGTGGACCTATCTAGGACATCGATAGGGATTAAGTGGACCCATCAAGATGCTGATGGGGTATATAAGTGACCTACTTGGGACGCCAGTAGGGTAATTTGCGAAATCCTTTGAATTATAGACTACAATTAAAATGTTATATGCATTTCAATATACTTAATTATGCATTTTTTAAAGTGAAACTGTTAATGCATTTCTGCTAATAGATCTCTGTTTTGAAAATATTGATATCTTTCAACTATGATTATTTTTAAGATTATGATGATTACTTATGAGTAGCCAAACCATCAAATTATAGTAAACAATTTTCAGGATAACTGCGAGTTCATTTTGAGTGCTCGTCAGGATCAACTCTGGAAGATATTGTAATTGTGCTTAAACTTTCTTTTGTTACTTTGTAAGAATTCGCCACTGTAAATTTTTCCTATCAAGAGATGTATATATGTTTTGACTGTCACATATCTGGAAAATCAGTATTGTAAATTCTTGGGGCATGACAATTATGGTGTCAGAGCAATAGGTTTAAGATTCTTAGGAAATTTAAAAAGAATGTACTTAAAATCACATTTATTGCGTGTATAGACTAGGATTAAGTCAAGATCCAGAATAGCTGAAGCTAATATGAAAGGCATTCACAAAGCCTTAAAAAATATGGTTGCTCTAATGCAACATCAGATGGAACAATTCACCCAGGCAGCAGGTTACGGGAAATGGTGGGAGTAATATCAATGGGTTTCAGAAATTGAACCCACCTTCTTTTAAGGGTGCTCTAAACCCACTGGAAGCCGAGGGATGGATTATTCAATTGAGAAAATATTCGAGATAATGGATTGCCTTGATGATAGGAAGGTGGCCTTGGCAGTTTTTATGTTAGAAGGAGAAGCACAACATTGGTGGCGAATGGCAAAAGGAGTACTGGTCAAAGAAAATAAACCCTTGACTTGGGAGGTATTTTTAGAGGCATTTAATGAAAAGTATTTCCCAGATTTTATTCGAGACCAAAAAGAAATGGAATTTCTGGAATTAATCCTAGGAAATCGGATAGTAGCACAGTACGAGGCCAAGTTTACTGAATTGGCCAGGTTTGCACCACATATGATTAACAATGAGGCAAGAAAGGTGAAACAAATTTGAAAGGGGTCTCAGACCAACTATTAGAAGTAGAATATCAGTCTTAAAATTGAGAACTTATGCTGAAATAGTGGATCGAGCCTAAATTGTCAAAAACGATTTCAAAGATTACCAAAAGATGAAAAGTCAAAAAAGTCAGGTTAAACCCACACCATCTAATCGACAACAGTTTGAAAAGGCAAACAAGAAGCCAAGGTCCTTGCCACTTCAAAGCTCAATAGAACCATATAAAAAATGTGGGAAAAAACATGAATCGAGCCCTTATTATTGGAATATTGAAGCTTTTTTAAATGTAAAAAATTGGGACACCAGATTAGAGAATGTCCTAGCTTACAGATGCAACAGCTTTCAAAGCAGGGAGAGATAACTCAAAAGCCTCAGATAAAGGGAAGAGTATTTGCGATCACCCAGCAAGACACTCAGGTCTCAAAATCAGTGATCCAAGGTACTCTTATTATCTTCCAAAAAGTTGCTCATGTTTTGATTGGTCCTGGATCTACTCATTCATTTGTGTCACCACACTTTGCATGCCACTTAAAGGTAGAACTAGAACAATTAGAATACATTCTAGAGGTAGCCACACCGATGGGAAATTCAAGTGACACCAATATAGTATACAATCTTGTGTAATAAAGATAGAAGAAAATGAACTGTTGGTTGATTTAATACTTCTTGAAATTCAAGATTTTGACGTAATCTTAAGCATGGATTGGCTTTTTGCATACAATGCAAGTATTGATTGTTACAAGAAATGGTTACCTTTAGTATTCCGGATCAACCAGTATTTTACTTCAATGGTATCAAAGAAGACACCCCATCATATTTAATCTCTTGTATTCAAGCTAATCCCCAACTTCGGAAAGGGTGTCAAGGCTTTCTTGCCTATATAAAAGAAGATAGGAAGGAAGAAATAAATTTGGCTACCACTCCGGTTATCCGAGAATTTCCCGACGTTTTCCCTGAAGAATTGCCAAGATTACCGCTTGACAGGGAAATTGAATTCTCTATTGATTTATTGTATGGGGTAGCCCCAATTTCTAAGGCACCTTACAGAATGGCACCTGCAGAACTTAAAGAACTTAAACAACAATTGGAAGAATTATTAGATAAAGGTTTCATCAGGCCCAGTGTGTCACCTTGGGGTGCTCTGGTACTATTTGTTAAAAAGAAAGATGAGACCATGAGATTGTGTATCGATTATAGACAGTTGAACTAAGTGACAGTGAAAAATAAGTATCCATTACCTAGATTTGATGAGTTATTTGATCAATTAGAAGGATCACAAGTGTTTTAAAAAATTGATCTTAGATCTGGATACCATCAGCTTAAGATTATAAGTGAAGATGTTCCGAAGACAGCTTTCAGAACAAGGTATGGCCATTATGAAGTTTTAGTCATGCCTTTTGGATTAACCAATGCACCGGCTGCATTTATGGCTTTGATGAATCGGGTCTTTAAGCCCTTTTTGGATAAATTTATTGTGGTATTCATCGATGATATTTTAATTTATTCCAAGAATCAAAAGGAACATGAGCAGCATGTAAGAATGGTATTACAAATATTAAGAGAAAAGAAATTGTATGCCAAATTTAGTAAATGTGAATTTTGGCTTGAACAAGTGACATTTTTAGGATATGTCATATTAAATGAAGGTCTATCAGTCGATCCTTCAAAGGTTGAAGCCGTTGTTAAGTGGAAACAACCAAGTAATGTGACTGAAGTTCGAAGCGTTTTGGGATTAGCAGGATATTACAGAAAATTTGTAGAAGGATTTTCTCAAATCGCAACCCCATTGACTTGATTGACACAGAAAACTGTCAAATTTGAGTGGACAAGTGAATGTGAGGAGAGCTTCCAAGAACTAAAAGTTCGATTAACTTCAGCACTTATTTTAACTATTCCTGAGGGGAGCATTTGTGATTTATAGTGATGCTTCACATAAAGGCTTGGGCTGTGTATTAATGCTACATGGGAAAGTAGTGGCAAATGCATCCAGACTGTTGAAAGAATATGAGAAAAAATATCCAATTCATGACTTGGAGCTAACTGTAATAGTATTCGCTTTGAAAATGTGGAGGCATTATCTATATGGACGCCAGTAGGGTAATTTGTGATATCCTTTGAATTATACACTGCCATTAAAATGTTATATGCATTTCAATATACTTAATTATGCATTTTTGAAAGTGAAACTGTTAATGCATTTCTGCTACTAGATCTCCTTTTTGAAAATATTGATATCTTTCAACCATGATTATTTTTAAGTTTATGATGATCACTTATTGAGTAGCCAAACTCATCAAATTTTGGCAAACATTTTTCAAGATAACTGCGGTTTCATTTTGAGTGCTCGTCAAGATCAACTCTGGAAGATATTGTAGTTGTGCTTAAACTTTTTTTTGTTACTTTGTACGAATTCGCCATTGTAAATTTGTCCTATCAAGAGATGTATATATGTTGTGTCTGTCACATCTCAAGAATGACAATATTATAAATTCTTGGGGCGTGATAGTTGAGGTCCTCGCCGCTGTTCTATTACTTGCTGGTTATCACCTCTGATCGATGGTTTCCCTCCAGTTCGTGCTCGCTCTGCTAGGCTTCGTGCATCCTCTATGGCATCATCGAGTAGCAAGAAAGGTCCATCCCATAGGCCACCCTTTGCCCCGCTTAATATCAATCCGCTGGCCTTGGTGGTGGTGGATGAGGGGGTCGATCCTATTTCAATGATGGAAGAGGGAGAGCTGGAGTTTCCACCTGATGGTGTGCTAGAAGATGGAGGAGGGGCTGAGGGGCCTAAGCTTGCAATGGTGGAAGTCGAAGCAAATGTGCCCCATAATGTGCTTCATGCTGAAGACCTGCCACTACTCCTTCGTCTGACAACATTGTCTTATGGGGATTCTATCTCGACGCCTGATGTGATTTCTTCTCCTTTGCTGTCTCCTGAGGGCGTTGTCCAAGATCAGTGTGGGGTTAGGGTTGGTTCTATTGTTCATTATAGCGGGATGGATTTTGATGTGCCCATTGGGGTTGTGTTCAAGGACATTGTTGAGAAACATAGAGAGGGGAATGCAGGGAAGAATGACTTCTGTGAAGGGAAGGTGAACATATGTGATGTAGGGAAGAAGGATGTCTGTGTTGGTGAGATGTCCCCTTCTAAGGAGGTTGCTAGAAAAAAGAAGAAGGGAAAGAGCCTAATGAAGGGCACTAGATCGTCTGCTCTGCTATTGGCTCGGGGTCATTCTCCTAGTGTTGCTTTAGGAATTATCATTCATGATGAATAGGTGATTGAAGTTAGATCCTCTCCTTCCTCGTCATCTTTGGAAGTAGCTTTCAATGAGGCTATGGAGGATGCACTGATGTAGGAAGAGATCTATTTTGGCACCAGCAGGGATGGGTCAAGCTCTTCCCTCTCTCAACCTTTTTAATATTGGTGCTTTCTCGGAATTTAAGAGGTTTGAAGACCTCAGAAGTAAGAAAGACATCTTTTTTTTTGTTTGCAAGTATAAGCCTTATGTACTTATTCTATAGGAAACTAAACTTCCCAGTCCCTATTTATCTGGGGCTGGGGAGGTGTGGGGTCCTAGAGCAGTCGACTTTGTGGTGGGGCCTTTGGGGGACTGTGGATCCTACAGGATCCTTCGGTTTTGCTTTCTTTGACTTTGGTTAAAAAAGACAATTTTTTACTTGTGGGTCCAGAGGCTGATTTTCAGTGCGGTTTGAAGAATGTCTACAGTCCCCATATTTCTGCTCAAAAGAAAAGTTTCTTTACCAATATGTCTGATGTTATTTCTCAGTTTGATTATCCTATATGCATTGGGGGGGATTTTAATTTCACTAGGTGGTCAGAAGAGAGTTCTCATGGTGGGGGATTACTGCTTTTATGCGCCTTTTTAACCGTTTTATAGAGTCCCATGCTTTGATTGATCTGCCCCTTTTTGGCACGACTTTTACTTTGACTAATGGAAGTATCTCTAACTTGTCAATGTCCAGGGTTGACAGGTTTATAGTGTCTGGAGAGTGGTTTGAATTGTTTCCCTTAGCATCTGTCAAAGCTCTCCCTAGACTTTTATCTGATCATATTCCTATGTCACTATCATCTAAAATTTGGTCGAGGGTTCCCAAACCTTTCAGGATGGAAATAGGGTGGCAAAAGGAAAAGGAAGTGGTTGAGCTAATAAGTACTCGGGAGAATTCTATTTCATTTGGTTAATTAGACTTCCAAATATATAATAAGCTCCTGAATATTAAACATAAGCTTATGGATTGGAAAATAGTTAAGTACTTTTCTGTCAAAAATAAGATTGACGTTGTTTTGAAATGTATAGAGGAGGCACTGATGAAGCCATGCAACAGTCTGGGGTTTTATCTGAGGAGCTGGCTATGGCAAGAAGTGTCAAAGTGAATGAGCTTCAGGAGCTTAGAAAAGTGAATGTATTGAAAACAAAGATCTAGGGTTAAATGGTTGAATGAGAGAGATTTGAACACCACATTCCTTCATGCCATAACTAATGCTCGAAGATGTCAAAATGATGTTTCTGGTCTCTTAATTCAGGGAGTGGATTTTGATGATAGTGAAGGTATGTCGCAAGCTATTTTCAGTCACTTCTAGAAAGCTTTCTCCTCAGAAGTCAAGTCACTCCTAGGCTTAGTAGGATGGGAATTAAAGTCCTTGCCTCCAATTTGATTTCTATCCTATATAGGGATGTCTCTTTGGAAAAGTTAAAATAAACTGTCTTTGCTCTCTTGGGCGATAAGGCCCTTGGTCCTGATGGCTTCCCTCTGATTAAGGGATTCCTTAGGAGAGAACATATTTTTAAAGGAGTGAACTCCACCTTCATTGCTCTGATCCTTAAAAAGTCAGTCATAGCCAATTTGGGAGACATCAGACCCATTAGCCTGTTGACGAGCCTCTACAAAATAGTGGCTAAGGTTTTGGTTGAACGCTTGAAAGTGGTTCTACCAGTCATTATTTCTGGTCTCCAATCTGTCGTCATCAAAGATAAGCTAATTTCTGACAGTGTTTTGATTGCACAAGAGTGTATCCATTCACAAATTCTTTGTGGAGGCCTTGGAATTGTTGTCAAACTAGACATGGAAAAAGCTTATGATAGGGTAGAGTGGAATATTCTAGTAGAGATAATGAAGAACCTGGGCTTTAGCGAAAATTGGGGACAATGGATCTTTAGATGCCTATCCTCAGCTCATTTCTCTAATTTGTATAAAGGAAGTCAGACTGAGTTCTTTAAGGCTACTCGGAATCTTCGCCAAGGTGACCCTCTCTCTCCTTTCCTCTTCAGTGTTTATGCTAAATGTTTTAGTTTAATGTTGTCTAATGTTACAAGGAGTGAAAATTTTTCAGGTTTTCAGCTGCCTAACAAAGGACCTTGTATTTCCCACATGCAATATGCTGATGACACACCGTTATTCTGTGAAGCTTAAATCGCTTAGGTTAGCAATATTGCAACTTTCTTAAGTTGCTGTGAAGTTTCCTTAGGACTTAAGGTTAACTTTTTGGAAAACTACAGTTGTTTGCTTGAATTATAGAGATGAAGTGATAAGTTTAATGGCACCGGTTCTAGGGCGCAAGGCAGAGAGGTTTCTAATCATGTATTTGGGAATGCCAATCTCGGATGGCCGACTACCAATTGTGGTTTGGGACAAAATTCTTTAGTGAATCCAAGTGAAGCTTGACCTATGGAAATTTAAGTATCTCTCATTTGGGGGTAGGATTACTCTGATTAAGACATGCTTGTCGAACTTACATATATATCAGATGTCAATCCTACAGATCCCTTTTTCGATGGCTAGGAGAATTGAATTGATGATGAGGAACTTTCTATGGGGGTCCTCCTTGGAGACGAAGAAATTTCATCTTCTTCGATGGGATAGAGTGCGCACGCCCAAAAAGGAGGGCAGTCTTCGGATTAGGAAAATTATTGTTGTTAACCAAGCCTTGCTCTGTAAATGGTGGTGGAGGAGTTTAACTTCTAAAGATCATCTATAGTACAAAGTTATCGCTGCGAAGTATGGAGAGGACATATTTGGTATGTGGGTGGGTAAAAGAAATGGGGTTAAGGGAATGTCTTCATGCTGGAGATCAATTTATAATTGTAAAGCCTTGATTCATAAAGACATTTGTTGGACCTTAAGCAATAGCACCAATATTTCATTTTGGCATCATAAGTGGTTGGGGGATGCTCCATTGAAACTAGTTTTTCCTTTGATTTTCCAAAGAATGGCTAACCCTAATGCTGTAGTCTCTAATCTCTATGAGCGTAGGGGTGATCATATTCTTTGGAATATCAACCTTCCTTATAATAGGATTCATGATTCTCTCTTTTTTGAACTCTTTGGATGAGGTTAATATCCCTCATAATGCTGAGGATGAGGCTGTTTGGGAGATCGATAAGGATGGATTCGGTGAAGTCTATGTACCAGCTGCTCTTCCACAATAGGTGGCGGTGGTCTAGGCCTGCATTTGTCATCGTTTGGAGGTGGCCTTTACCTCTTAAGGTGCAAGGTTTTTTATTGATGGCTGTTCAAAATAAGGTGCTGACGGTAAATAATCTTATCAAGAGAGGAAAAATATTGCCAAATGTATTTCTTCTGTGTGAGGATGGGGAATCTGAAGATCATCTTTTTTTGCACTGTTCTTTTACCTATTATATTTGGAGTAGGTTCTTTGACCTGCTTGGGATTGCGATGGTAATGCCACCAAGTATTGTAGGTATTTTACAAACTTTAGCGATAGACTTACCTCGAATTGGAGTTATTATTTGGCAAATCACTAGAAGCGTAATTTTATGGGAAAACTGAAAAGAGAGGAATAGAAGACTGTTTGACGGGATTAGCTTGCCTTTTGCGATAATATGGGAGAAGATTTTGCATGCTATATTATTATATCTGTCAATTACCAAAGTTGGTTAAGATATTCGGATTTGGATGTTAGGAGAAATTTAAAGATTTTGTTTCAGCTGGGTTTTGAATTGCAGATTGAAAGGAAGATGGGTGACCCTGGTCTTTGGGGTATTCAAGATAAACTTTGATGGTAGTTCGTTAGGAAATCCGGGTCCTGCGGGATTTGGTGGTGTGCTTAGGGATTGGCTGGAGAATGTTATCTTTTCTTATGCTAGTCATCTTGGGGTGCGTACTGCTAATTATGCTGAACTATATGCACTTTTATATGGCTTAAGTATCTTTGTGGCAAGAAACTTGGGGCATTACTGTGTCCTAGAAGGTGATTCCATGAACGTCATCAAATGGTGCAAAGGGGAGCAGAAGTTGCCTTGGGAGTTCAAATATCTGCTTCTTCAAATCTTTTACCTCTCTAGTACATTTTCCTTTTCTTTTGAACATGTCTATAGGGAAGCGAATGTTATGGCTAATTCTCTTGCTAAAGGGGGTTCTCTCCTCACTGAGACTCTTGTCTCTGACTCTGTAATTTCATTTTAGTTTAATAGAATAGTGGAATTTCGATAAAAATAAAAAGGATTGTGAAAAAATTAATACTTTATTGGAAAACTTATTTCACCACATCATTAATTTTAAGATGCCTTTTTCACTACTTTGATGCGATTTTATTTAAGCACAATGTAAGACCAAATGTCAAATGCTTAATATTTTATTAAGAAAAACAATATTACTAGGTCATAGTTACTCCTAGCCATTAAATTCATTTGGGGTGTCACACAATATTCAAAAAAAAAATTTTGGACTCCGAGTCTAATCAAAGCTACCCGATTTAGAACTGATGGATAATGATTCCGACCTCCTTGTACTGAAAATAAATAGTTTACTTTTTATTGTATTTAGAAAAATAAATAATCTTTTTATATATTTTTCCATTTATTATGACAAGAATTAAGCAAACAATACTTTGTTAACTTTCTAATTTGAGGCAAGAAATAGGCACTATTGCAAGTCGGTTTTATCACAACATGTAACCTATTGCCTCGTGTTGTGGTAAAATATTATATTAAATTTAAAAAATTTTGGTGAGAAACAGGCACTATTGCAAGTTGTGTTGTCGCGCCATGTGACCTATTGCCTCGTGTCGTGGTAAAATACTATATATTAAATCTAAAAAGAATGCCTTTGGGGGGATTTGAACCTTGTTATGAGTTCTACCACTGCTCCATCAACTTGGAAAGTGACAGAATTAAAAATCATATTATATCTACATGGATGTCTTAATAAAAAACAAATACACGGATGTGTCTTAATAATATCAATATCAAGGGCAATGATTTTATGTAATGGTTGTAGAGTAATATGATGTATAGCCATTTGTTTGATCCAAATTTTGAAATACGTTTCATTTTAATGAACAATAATAAATAAATAAATAAATAATTGAAAACACAACTCATAAAGTATTTTTTTAGCCCAATAAACATAAGTCATTCATTTTGGTGAGATGTTTAGATTTAGGCCATAGAAGGATTTTTTCATTTCTAATTTTTTTGGATGGCTTTATTATCATAAGATAAACAATGTGAAAAGAGAAAAAAAATGATTTTCAGTTTATAAAGGCTAAGATCTTGAAATTCACTAAATTAATAATTTAGATTCGTTTTTGGAGGGACTCATTTTGACCATATCTAGGTTTGAAATTGAATGTTTTCTTTTTTATTGATTATTGAGATGAAGAGAGTGTGTATGCAAAATTTTGTGTCACACAAATACCACAAACATGATTTTCTAGAAGGGTCATGAGATAATATTGTGATACAACCATTACATGAAACCACTGCCCTAATATCAATATTTATTTCTCTACCCTTAAGACACCCAACAACTATATCGGTGTTCTTATAAAAGTCCTACAAAGGAAATACTGAGAAAGGATCCCAAGCGTCAAACCATAAAGGGATAATTATTGGTCCCGTAGCAAACACAAGAAGAGAGCGCGCTCTAATTGAGAAAGCTTGTTTATCTTACGATGCTGGAAGTCCTTGAAGGTTTTAGTTGAAAACAATGGTGGATTAGTCTCGTTTAGGAGGTGGGGAAGAGGCCCAATGATTTTGTCTGGTGGAGGCACGAAAAACACTGCCCATGACATACGTGTTTCGTCCTTGCTCACCAAGCTCCAGTGGAGACCGCTTTTGTATCTTCCATTGCTCAACACCTTCAACACAAATCAAGCAAACTCGAATGAATGGATCTTCCTTTGGGAGTTCTAACTATGTCCATAAGGTTACTGATTGATGGGAAGAAATTTGCTGGAAAACTACGCTGCATGTCGAGAACTCTTTTTATTTTTATTTTTTATTTTAATATTATCTGCTATTAGAAAAACGAAGAAAGAAAAAAAAAATTGACGACAGTTGCCATTATTGATCCTTGGCCTACAATTGTAGACACTTAGGTATCAATCAAGGGGCGAGCTTAGAAGCCACAACTTCATTTATTCCAGCATAGCGCTTCATGAACTTAAGAAATGTATATAATGAGACCATCTACTTTTGGTATAAGAAAGTCCTATTTATTTGGAAAATATATAATGAGATTATTTACCTAAAAAAAAAAAAGGTTATAATGACATAGTCACAATTAATTTTAACCATTGGATGTGAAATTGAGTGGCTGCATTTATTTCATTGACCAAGCTCAATTTTCAAAAGAAATTTTCACGGACTTTGTGACACACCCAAATTATCAGATTTCACATTGGATGGTTGTAAGTAATTGTGATCTCCATATCTTAAAGACAAATTGTCTCATTGTATACCATCCGTATTTATTATTGGCTATTAAATGTGAAATCAATTGTTGGGGATGTGTCAACTTCACACAAACTGCAAAATAAAATTGCTCGAATGTTGTTTCCCATTTCAATATGTCTGATTTCATATTCCAATGCCCAATATTGTAAATACCAAAAGTGAATAGTCTTACAATACACTATCCCTTAAGAAAATGGGCTGCCCTTCCAATATAAGCTTTGCTTGGGCCTAATAACGATGTTCCGCTTCTACTTTAACATAGTTTAATTGATGATGTACAAAGGGAGCTACACTTCTCCCAAACATGGTTTAGTTGATGGAGGCCGAATTTTGAAGTCAAGTTTCAAGATCTTTCGTCCTTTGGGCATTCCTTTAAAAATTGTTTCATGAGTCGTGGGACACATTTCTATATTTGTGGCCCCAAGGTTTAAAACATTCACTTTAAAGATGGATCCAAATGGGCGGTCCATCTACAAATAGTTGAAACCAACGGTCCAAATGTTTTCTTCATAAAAACATTATTTTAAATGTTGAAAATTTATTTATTTTTCAATTTCATGATCTCCATGTTAGAGATTATATGTCCTTAACAATTGGGTCCAAAAATCCATTTCAAAAATAGATTTTTTAAGAGGGCACTCATTTCTACAAGACTAATAGAAACCGTGTCCTTAACAAAATCAAAGTAATCATAAGTAGCAAGTAATCCACCAAAATAAAGTTAATGCAAGGGTATGACACCCCATTTTTCTCAAGAATTTTAATGCTGTCAGTGCCTGACTCAATTATAATAATTCCACGTCCAATTGCTTGCATTTAAACTAACTGTTAAAGCTTTCATGAACTATTTAACTTCGAAACTATAAAAACTGTAAAACCGGTATAATACATCTTACATATATGTATTTTTATGGGAAATGTTTTTATATGGCCAGGATTTTATAATAAAAAAACGTAAAGTCACACCTCAAAACCACGGCGAAAATTACACTTTAACACAAAAAAAAACTCTCCTGGATATGAAGAGAAGAAATAAATTTCAAGCCCCATAAATATTAAATCTTGTGGCACATTACCTGGATTTGCTCATTTGCAAGTGTGTGCTATACTATATTTGAAGGTTAAAGCTTCAAAATCAGATAAAGTAAATCTAAGGCGATCATGAGGTTCTGGTGCCCGAATTGCCATTTTACGATAGGTGTGGCTGTATTTATTTTTACTCTGAAGCCTTGGCCTCGTGCTACACACACCCATTACATAAACCGGGTTTCATAAACTCACACGTAACTTCAACCATCACATAGAACAATGTTCAAAAACTAACCTCGAGCCAGGTACTTGGTCTTGGCCCAAGGCGACTTAGGACTCACTCAAGAACCGTACGAGTCCAAAAGCTCTAGAAAATTTTAAATTATACCAAAAAATGGAAAAATATAGAAAAATACAACAAAGGTCTAAAAGTTAAGTAAAACCAAAAGCAACAAAAAAGTATAGGACAAAGGGTTTTAAAAACGGAAAAAAATTATGTAAGGTTGCGACCTGAAATGTAGAATTAAATATGCACTTAAAAAATCCATTGGATAGGATTGTTTTTAGGTTGAAAAACCCTATAATTGATCATCTCAACATTGAGACGTATGAATATGGAAAACAAAAAAAAACAGATTTTGAGTCCCAAAAATAGTGCATCTTGCAGCACATTATCTAGACCGTCCGTTTTCAAGATTTTCATATGTTTATAGATATACTTGATTTCAACCATTTTTAGAATTTAAAATATACTAATTAGATATAAAAATAGATTTTCAGATAATCTTAAGAATATTTTACACCAAAATTATTTATTATGATCAAATTTGGAGGTGCGCCTTGATTGGATTGTTTAAGGTTGCAACCTTATAGAAACCGCACCCTTTAAAAAAATCATTTATCATTGGGAACATTTTAAAAAATCCAAACACAGAAAATTTAAAAATACTGAATATCATTAAAAAACGTTAGCCCATAATTGAAAAAAAATCCAAATTATATATAGAAAAATTATACAACAATCAGGTCTTTCCTACTTATTTTTAGAATTTTTTCAAAAACTATTTTTATGGACCCTGAGTTGTACACATAACTCGGGGCAACTTGGCCTTCTTATAACACTAACATATAAACTATAAAATAGTCATGCATATAAAATTTGCTCTCTCACTCACACCCATAAATAGGGTTGGCAATGGCCCATCCTACCCAATATCTAGAGAGAGCTTTCTGGGGGAGAGAAATAATTTCCACTTCGAGAGAGATTAATATAATTATTTGTTTGGTGTAAAGAGAAGACTCATATTATTGTATTTATTTAGAGACATAGGGATACAAGTAGGGTTGGTTTTGTGCAATGAGAGTAGGTAATGCACTAAAAGAGAGTATAGCAGGATTGTATGCGTGGAGAGAGCGAGAGTAGTAGATTGAATGTATGAACAAAGAGAGTAAAAGGGCATACGCTTTGGGGAAAGAGAGTAGGATTTGTGCAAACAGCGAGCAGCAGGATTCATTAAGGAGAAGGAGATAAAGGGAAACCTTTGGGAGAAGACAAACAATTTGTGTTTGTGACGAAGCGCTTTGGCGGAAGAAAAATGGCGTTTGGGTATGTAACTATAGTAGTAGCATGGTTTTGATGCTCGGCCGAGGCCACTCGGACTCGGTCGAGTAACTCGTCCTCCCTCCAAGTTAAAGCGAGTTGGTTGTACAACTTTATAAACTATATTTATATTTGGGCAAGCTTTCTATGTTTTCCCTACAACATAAAACTTATATACACTTATCCAACCGTCCATTCCGAATGGAGGGTTAAGATTGCCTCAATCACAATATCACCTTTCAACACTTTTTTATTTTAAAATTTTTTTTATAAACGATTTTGAATTTTGTACATCCAATACTCTATTAACCTCGCTCTAACGAAAAAAATAAAAAAAATATTTCCAATAAAATAAAATGACAAAAATACCCCTGAAATTTTTGAGGGCTATTTTGGTCACTACATTTTATCAAAAAAATATTTTTTATATTTTTTATAGATACCCCGAATGAGAAGATGGCACATACCAAATTTTTAAGGAAAGGTTTCTATACTACCCCTACAACATAGAAGATCTATGCTTCTCCTACCATCCAGCCGTCCAATTTTGATCAAGAGAGCCACTCACCGTTTGATCTTAGTTTCGATGTCTTAAGGTATTTTATTTTTAATTTTTTTTGAAGAAATTGTATGAATATGAAATTTGGTATGTGCTATCTTCTCATTTGGGCGCACCTATAAAAAATATTAAAAATAATGTTTCGATAAAATATAATGACCAAAATGCCTCTTGAAGCTTTCAAGGGTGTTTTGGTCATTTTATTTTATTGAAAATATTGTTTTTATATTTTTTGCTAGTGAAAGTTTAATAGGGGATTAGACGACCAAAATTTGGTTCCAAAATAGTTTATAGAAAAAAGTTCAAAATAAAATAGTGTAGAGACATGACATTGTGACTCGGGCAATCATAGCCCTCCATTCAGAATGGACGGTTGGATAAGGAGAAATATAAAAGTTTTATGCTGTAAAGAAAACGTAGAAAGCTTGCCCTTATATTTATATGTCACATTTAAGTTACATAAGTTTTCAATTCTCTCTGGTTATTGTTTTCACCTAAGAGTTTGTAGATTTTGTATAGTGAGTTGGTTGTAAAACAATTTTATAAATTATATTTATATGTCACATTTAAGCCACATAAGTTGTTCTCCTGGAAGAGTTTGCTGGTTGTACAACAACTTTATAAACAGTATTTATAGTTATATTTATATGTCGTCTGGTTATTACTTTTACGTTTTATAAAAACTTATCTTTTTTGTATTCAAAGGAGCTTTAAAAACATTATTAGGACATGAGGAATTTGAACCTAAAAACCCTCCATTATGGAGGCCGCCAATGTCCCGAAAAATAACCAACACATCATCAGTATTTAATATTAATAAACTGCGAACGAAACATACATATTATGTTTTTTTCTTTATTTTAGTTTTTTAAAAAATGCACTTGACTCGGTTGAGTTATTCAGACTCACCCGAGTAAATAGTCTCGGCTAGGGCCCAAATATATTGGCCGAGTCGATTTTTTGAACACTGAGTAGTAGGATTGGCTTTTCCAGAGTGACACTAGTATCAATTGACTTTATTTAGAGAGAGAAACTATTAGGATCAACTTTGTGGGTAGAGAGAGAGAAAAATGGGGATCACACTGTAAAAAGAAAGAAAGAAAGAAAGAGAATGAGAGATCCGGTTTTTGAAAGAAAGAGAATGAGAGATCCGGTTTTTGGTTACGGAGAGAGTCAGAGTTTGGGTTTTACCACAGAGGGAAAATGAATGTGGACGAGAGAGATTAAATTTAAGGGAGAGAAGTGCCAAAAAACCTATAGATAGAACCTACCAAAAACATTTATAAAGAAAAACTATTTCAAAATTTATTTTTTAGAGAGAGAAAATATTTAAAAAAAACTTGAGAGAAAATATCTCAAAAATTTTAAAGAGACAAACTCTCAAAATTTGGGTCAAGAAATTAATGACGCAGTTTTTGGTCTTGGGAGAGACAGAACCCCGGGACTTGATGGCTTTCCCTTAGCCTTCTTTCAAATATTTTGAGATCTCCTGAACGACGACTTGATTCAATTGTTGGAGGAATTCTTTTTGAGAGGTAGAATTAATGTGGCAATAAATTCCACCTTCATTACCCTTATTCCAAAGAAAAAGGTAATTGAGGATGTGTAAGACATCTGCCCATCAGCTTATTGGGTAGTCTTTATAAAATCATTTTAAAGACACTTGCCAATAGATTACGAAAGGTGATCCACTTGGTTATTTGAGGTCCTCAATTTGCTTTCCTAAAAGACCGAAAACTTATGGATAGCATTCTAGTAGCTCAAGAATGTATTCATTTCAGGATCAAAGAGAAGAAACCGAGTCTTCTTTGTAAAATAGATTTTGAAAAATCCTATGAAAAGCTGGATTAGAAAGTACTTCAAAGTATCATGAGTAGCATGAGTTTTAGATAGAGATAAGGGATATGGATTGAGGGTTGTTTTTCATCTTCTCGCTTCTCAATACTTATGAATGGTAAGGCAACTAGTTTCTTTAGGAGTTCTAGAAGCCTCAGATAAGGAGATCCCCTATAACTTTTTTTATATACATTGGTGGCAGAAAGTTTCAGTTTTATGCTAAGAGATGTATCTTCACAGGGTCTTATTTCAGGCATTAAGGTTGGGAACAATGGTGTGACTGTATCACACCTACAATATGCAAATAACACCATAATGATTTGCAACCCAAATGTAATGGAAATCAGTAAATTGTGGATATTTCTAAAGAGTGTTGAAATCGCAACTGGGCTGAAAGTAAATCTCTCTAAAACCAAGTTGATCAGAATTGGATGTCCTCAAAACATAGTGTCAAGGATGGCTGGACTACTGGACTGCATTTTGTGCAAAGCTAGCGATTGATACGACATAACATTTATTCCTCTATTGCCTTTTCATTTTTTATCTTTGAAATTGGGTTTGCCATTATTTTAACTTATCCATTCCAATTCCAAAATTTTACAGGTTGCTTATCACTCAATGGTTATCCCTTGGTATTCCAAAAGTGGATAATATATTTTGGCATTTTGTCTGGGTAAGTGTCCTTTGGGGTATGTGGAAGGAGAGAAATCGAAGAGTGTTTGAACGAATCTCTACTGATTTTTCTATGTTAAAATCTAACATTTTAGCCTCAACAACATATTGGTTTTCTTCTCACAAAGAT
Organism: Amborella trichopoda; assembly: GCF_054954075.1. NCBI lineage: Eukaryota > Viridiplantae > Streptophyta > Magnoliopsida > Amborellales > Amborellaceae > Amborella > Amborella trichopoda. The sequence continues at coordinate 22,700,692 of NC_142339.1, forward strand.
AGTGGCTCTACACCAAAGAGTCTGATCATTAATTACCCCTTAGCACTCGCGACTTTGAGCAGCATGTGATCTAGTCGAAGAGCTGTTGTTTGGTCCCCACCTCCTCTATACTCAACCAAATTGAACTTTGATGACAATAGCTTTGGCAATCTAAGAGCAGTTGGATATGGTGTATCGATTAGAAATCATGTGGGTCATGTTTTCTGCTCATATTTAGGTCTGTGTGGTATTCCTACTGCAAATGAAGTGGAGGCTAGAGGTCTCCTAGAGGGTTTGAAACTTCTTTCACGGTGGGAAGGGCAAAAGATTATTGAAGGAGATTCGGCAAATGTCATAGCATGGAGCTATGAAGAATTCAAATGTTCCATCGAGCCTTAAAGTATTATTTAATGAGATTAGGATCATCATTGCTTTTATCAATGTCAATTTGTATCATTGCATTCATGAGCCGAATGAGGAGGCAGATGCCTTAGCCAAAGAAAGAGTAAACTGCACTTCTCTGATTGTCAATTTTTTTGTAATTCATCTTCTTTATTTCCTGTATGTCTTGATTTTGTAACCCTTTTTTTGATTTAATAGAAATGTCGTGTTAATGTTAAAAAGAAAAAAAATAAAAATTTACGTAATAGTAAAAGAAACCATGACAAAATTTATAGAGGGATAAACTATCTCAAATATTAAGTTTTAGAAAGAGAAAGTACTTGAAAATTATTGAGAGAGAGAAACTATTTGAAAGTTTAAATTTTATAAAGAGAAAGTACCAAAAAACTATAGAGAGGGAAACTATCTCAAATTTTAAGTTTTATAAAGAGAAAGTACCTAGAAATTATAGACAGAGAAACTAATTATAGAGAGAGAAACTATCTCAAAATTTACAGAGAAGGAAGCTATCTCAAATTTTAAGTCTTAGAGAGAGAAACTATCTAATATTTTAAGTTCTGGAGAAGATAAAGTACGTAATTATTTTTTTAAGAAAAACCATCTCAAATCTTAAGTTTTAGAGAGAGAGAGGCCCAAACAATTTTTAGGGAGAGAAACGATCTCAAAAATTTTAGAGAGAGAAATTACCTTAAATTTTAAGTTTTAGAGAGAGAAACTATCTCAAATTTTTAGAGAAAAAAACTATCTCAAATTTTAAATTTTAAAAGTGAGAATACTTCAAAAATTTTTAGAGTGAAACTATCACAAAATTTTCAAAGAGAGAAGCTACCGTAAATTATAAGTCACAGAGAGAGAAATAATCTCAAATTTTAAGTCTTCAAGAGAGAAGACACTGAAAATTTTTAAAAAGAGAAACTATCTCAAATTTTAAGTTCTGGAGAGAGAAATTATCTTTTAGAACGAGAAACTACATCAAATTTTAGAGACAGAAACTATCTCAAATATTAAATTTTAGAGAGAGAAAGTACCTAACCGATTTTAGAGAGAGAAAATATTTAAAAAATTTTAGAGAAAGAAATTGTATCAAAATTTTCATAGAAAAACAATCTCAAATTTTATGTTTTAGAGAGATAAATTATTTGAAATTTTTTAGAGAGAGAAACTACATCTAATATTTAGAGAAATAAACTATATTAAATTTTAGAGAAAGAAACTACTTGAAAAAAATTTGAATGAAAAAAGTGACATTATAATGAATACAACAATAAATATATTTTAGGGTCTGTATGTAAATAAAAAAAGGATCTAACCGTTTATATGCCATAGAGAGAGTGAACATTATATTATGACATATTTGATGAGTAATAAACAACTAATTACTTGAAGGTCTAAGCATTCTTATTTACCCAAAACAATAAGTATAGTTATAAATACCCCCCAAAATAAATTTTGAAGACATCCTTATCCCAATGCTTTTGGTATCACACCCTAGACCCAACCCTGTTTCTTCTTGTATTAACCTTTAGTCAAAAGTAAAAAAACTAAAGACTAAAATTGCTTTTCCCTTTCTTTCTCTACCTGCCCTCTCTTTTACAACCCAAACTCCCTCTCTCTCTACTCGCCCTCTCTTTCTCTACCAGCCTTTTTTCTCTCTCTCTCGACCCAAACTCCCTTTCTCTACCCACCCTCTCTCTTTCTCTACCTGCCCCCCTCTCTTTTTCTCCCCAAGCTCCCTCGTTATCTCTACCCCCTCTCTCTCTTTATCTCTTTCTCCCTCTGCCCGAAAAAACCAATTGAAACCTGGTTATGGAAATTTATGAGAAAGTTGCCCAAAAATGATCTGTTTGGCATTGTGAAAACTGATGAGTTTACAATGGTTTTAAGGGGAAGAGATCTCAAAAATTGGGTAGATCTTTCAACGGCAAGTGCAAGACCTATGCTGCATCATATGCTGTCAATGCAAAAATATTCAAGTCCATTGTTTGTGTCTCATTAGGGTACTGCATTTCAAAATGTGATCTCCATCTCCATGACAAATTGTATAAAGCTTCAGACTTTGGTACATGGGTTTTTTGGGCAGATAGAGAAAGAGAGGGGTTTTCTTAGGCAGAGAAAGAAAGGGAGAGGGTGGATAGAGAGAGATGACTTTGATAAGAGAGAGAAAGAAAAAAGGCGGAGAGAGAAAAGAGGGAGTTTGGGCACAAAGTGAAAAAGGAAGAGAGAGAGTTTGGGTAGAGGTGGAAAGAGAGAGGGCAGGTAGAGAGAGAGGGCATTTGGGCAGAAAAAGAGAAAGAGGGCGAGTAAAGAGAGAGGGCGTTTGGGTAGAGATAAAGAAAGGGCACGTAGAGAGAGAGGGACTTTGGGTAGAGAAAAAAAGAGGGTGGGTAAAGAGAGAGAAAGGGGCATTTTAGTTTCTACTTTTTTGACTTTTTGCCTATAGGGTAAATACAAAAAAAAAAAATATTGGCTTTAAAGTGTGATATCAAAATTATTGGGGGATAAAATTTCTACAATGTTTATTTTAGAGAGTATCTATAATTTTCTATAAAAATAAAAAGCTACGGACGTTCTGGTATATCTATATTCTCGCAGACTTTGGCCCACTTCTAGAATAGTGTGGGCCCATCCGTTGCGATGTTGACTCGTGAATCAAGTAAAGTGAATGTTGGCTTTAGGGTACTTTTAAACTCAATATTTTTCTTTTCCGGAATGTTAAGTCTTAAATTCAATATTTGATAGATAACCTTTGGTAATAAGCATGGTAAATCTTGCTAGAACCATTTGATTATGGCTGATGATCTCGAATCTCTATCAATTGAAACGGATGTTTTCCTATGCTGATATTGCCTCGGCGAAACTGTCCTTCCTTAAAGCTAGAGGCTCCATACGTCTGCTTCCTGATTTGCCTCGCTCTTAGTCTATAAAGCAACCCTTCATTATGCTAAACGACTTTGTTGTACATCAACTTTATAAACTATATTTATATTTGGGTGCGTTTTCTATGTTTTTTCTACAACATAAAACTTTATACTTCCCCTTATCCAGCTGTCCATTCTGAATGAAGGGCTAACTAAGATTGCCTCAATCACAATGTCACGTTTCTATGCTATTTTATTTTTAAATTTTTTTCTATAAACTATTTTTAATTTTGTACATCCAATCCTTTATTAAATTCGCACTAGCAAAACATATAAAAAAAAATATTTTCAATAAAATAAAATGACCAAAATACCCCTTCAGGGGTATTTTGGTCATTTTATTTTATCAAAATATTATTTTTAATATTTTTTATAGGTGAGACCAAATGAGAAGATGGCACGTACCTAATTTTTAGGAAAAGGTTTCTATACTTCCCCTACAATATAGAAAATCTATGCTCCTACTATCCAGCCGTTTGGAAATATTGTTTTTATATTTTTTGCTAGCGCGAGTTTAATAGGGGATTGGACGACAAAAATTTGGTGTCAAAATAGTTTATAGAAAAAAAATGAAACTAAAATAGTGTAGAGACGTGATAATGTGATTGGGGCAATCTTAGTCCTCCATTCAGAATGAACAGTTGGATAAGGGAAAATATATAAATTTTTTAGGGGGAAGCATAAAAAGCATGCCTTTATATCTATATATCATATTTAAGTCACATATGTTGTCAAGTCTCTCTCGTTATTGTTTTCGCGCAAGAGTTTGCAGATTTTGTATAGTGAGTTGGTTGTAAAACAACTTTATAACTTATATTTATATGTCACAATTAAGCCACATATGTTGTTTTCACGTAAGAGTTTGCTTGCTGTATTTATATTTATATTTATATGTCACATTCAAGATAAATAAGTTGTCAAGTCTCTCTGGTTATTATTTTTTGCAGACCATCAGGAATTGAACCTATGAACCTACAACCACTATTTTCAGGGCTGCCAATGTCCCAAACCATAACCAACGGAATTGAACCTATGAACCTACAACCACTATTACAGAGGCCGCCAATGTCCCAAAGTATAACCAACATACCATTAGTATTTAATATTAAAATAAGTTGTCAAGTCTCTCTGGTTATTATTTTTCATAGGCCATTAAGAATTGAACCTACAACCACTATTACAGAGGCCGCCAATGTCCCAAAGCATAACCAACATACCATTAGTATTTAATATTAAAATAAGTTGTCAAGTCTCTCTGGTTATTATTTTTCGCAGGCCATTAAGAATTGAACCTACAATCACTATTATTGAGGCCGCCAATGTCCCAAAGCATAACCAGCATACCATTAGTATTTAATATTAAAAAACCTCGCACTAAATATACATATTATGTTTTTTTTTTTTAAATATACTTGACTCGAGAGAGTTATTCGGACTCGCCCGAGTAAATAACCTTGGCCAGGGCTAGAGTATTTTGGCCAAGTCGATTTTTTGAACACTGAGTAGTAGGATTGGCTTTTTCCAAAAATGAGACTAGTATCAATTGACTTTATTTAGATAGAGACACTATTAGGATCAACATTGTGGGTAGAGAGAGAGAAAAATGGGGATGACTAAAAAAACAAAAAACAAAAAGAGAATGAGAGAGCCTATTTGTTGTTAAGGAGAGAGTCAGAGTTTTGGTTTTACCTGAGAGGGAGAAAGAATGTGCACGAGAGAAAGAGATTTAGGATACTTGTAAATATATTTTCAGAAAGGTCTTTTTAGTGGAGATGGTGTCTTTCAGGGTTTGGATCCAAAATTTGAGACTGAAAAGTATTTCTGCCTTTAGTTATTTTTTTTATTTCAAGCCAAAAATAAAAAAATCTTTAGCGTTCCCTTTACCTTTTGAAATTGATTTCTAGTGAGATTTCCCTGTTATGGAGACGTCCACTTTGTAAAATACAATTAATTCAACAAAAACACCATCATGAATTAGAGAGAGAAACTACCTGAAATTTTATATTTTAGATAGAGAAATTGTCTTCAAATTTTAGAGCAAGAAACTATTCTTGATTTTAAGATTTAGAGGGAGAAAAGACTTTAAATTTCTTTGAGAAATTATTTCAAAATTTAAGTATTTTTTTTTAAAATTTTTTTTAGAGAGAAACTATATCAAATTTTATAGAGAGAAGTACCGAAAACCAATAGAGAGAACCTACCTCCAGAATTTTAGAAAGAGAAACTATTTCAAATTTTAAGTGTTAGAGAGAGAAGATATTTTAAAAAATTTCGAGAGAAAATAGCTCAAATTTTTTAAAGAGAGAAACTCTCAAATTTTAGATCAAGAAATTAAGGAGGCAGTTTTTTGTCATGGGAGAGATAGAACCCCGGGACCTGATGATTTTCCCTTAGCCTTCTTTCAAACATTTGGAGATCTCCTGAAAGACGACATGATTCACTTGATGGAGCAATTCTATTGGATAGGTAGAATTAATGTGGCAATGAATTCTACCTTCATTGCCCTTATTCCAAAAAAAAAGGTAATAGAGGATGTGTAAGACATCTGCCCCATTAGCTTATTGGGTAGTCTTTATAAAATCATTGCAGAGATATTTGCCAATAGATTACGAAGGTGATCCACTTGGTTATTTGAGATCCTCAATCTACTTTCCTAACATATAAACAAATTATGGATAGCATTCTAGTAGCTAAATAATGTATTCATTTCAAGATCAAAGAAAAAAAACCAGGTCTTCTTTGTAAGATAGATTTTGAAAAAGCCTATGATAAGGTGGATTAGGACGTGCTTTAAAGTATCATGGGAAGCATGGGTTTTAGATAGAGATAGAGTATACGGATTGAGGGTTGTCTTTCATCTTCTTGCTTCTCAATGCTCATGAATGGTAAGACAACTGGTTTCTTTAGGAGTTCTGGGGGCCTCAGACAAGGAGATCCCCTATCACTTTTCTTGTATACATTGGTGGCAGAAAGTTTCAGTGTTATGCTAAGAGATGTATTTTCACAGGATCTTATTTTAGGCATTGAGGTTGGGAACAATGGTGTGATTGTATCACACTTATAGTTTGCAGATGGTACCATAATTTTTTGCAATCCAAATGCAATGGAAATCAGTAGATTATGGATATTTCTAAAGAGTGTTAAAATTGCAACTGGGTTGAAAGTAAATATCTCTAAACCAAGTTGATCAGAATTGGATGTCCTCAAAACATAGTGTCAAGGATGGCTGGATTACTAGGATGTGGTGTTGAGAAGATTCCTTGCAAATATTTGGGTATCCCTTTGGTGGATTCGAGGCCCTCAAAATCTATTTGGGATCCAGGGGGAGAGAGATTCAATAAGAAATTATATTTGTGGAAGGCAAAGACTTTGTCTTTAGGAGGTCGATATACACTTATCAAATCTACTCTATCTAACCTTCTGGTCTACTATATGTTTTTATTTTGATTGCCTACGCAGATTGTTAGCATTCTAGAGAGGCTTATGAGGAACGTTTTGTGGGGAGATGATGAAAAAAAAGAAGGGGCTTCATTGGGTTAGTTGTGCTACGGTGTGCGCACCTATAAAAGATGGTGGTTTGGGATTTCATAAATTGAAAAACATGAACTTTGCATTACTCTTAAAATGGTGGCGAAGAGCACATATCCAAGAGTTATTTTGGGTAGAAATTTTGAAAGAAAAATATGGGATCGAGAAGGTTTATGGTATTATACAAAGTCCAAGGAATAAAGCCACTCTATACCATATTTGAAGGGGATTGACCTTGAGAGACCTATATATCCTCGTCATTTTCAAAAAGTAGTGCGTAATGAGGAATCTACACTTTTCTGGTACGATAAATGGTTTGATGACTACCCTCTTATATACCTTTTCCTTGAGGTGTTCTCTTAAGTCTCAAACCCACTAGCTACGGTAAAAGAGGCTAGTGGGGATGCTCATACGAACATTGTTTGGTCTATTCATTGCAGGCACAGGAGAATGACCGATAATTTTATCCATGAGTGTCAAACCTTGTTGGACATGTTAAACAATGCCTAGCTTTTCCCTATTCTACATGATGATGTGATTTGGGACCTTACTACCTCAGGTGATTTTTTGATTAAGTCTGCATATGTTCATATCTTCTACAATCAATATAAAATAGCACGATTCAGTACTTTCCTAAATAAAGAAACTTCATGTTCCATTTAAAGCTCAGTTGTTTCTATGGATATTTTGTAAAGAAAAGCTGGCCATTGTGGATAACGTAAGGAAGAGAGGGTTCATTATACCCAATGTCTGCCTTTTGTGCAAAGCTAGTGACTGATACGACATAATATTTATTCCTCTACTGCCCTTTCATTTATGATATTTGGAATTGGGTTCGACAATGTTTTAACTTATCCATTCCAATTCCAAAAGTTTGTAGACTGCTTATCACTCAATGGTTATTCCCTGGTATTCCAAAGGTGGATAATATATTTTAGCATTCTTTCTGGGTTAAGTGTCCTTTGGGGTATGTGGAAGGAGAGAAATCAAAGAGTGTTTGAAGGAATCTCTACTGATTTTTCTATGTTAAAATCTAACATTTTAACCTCAACAATAGATTGGTTTACCTCGCACAAAGATTGTGGCTCTACACCAAAGAGTCTTATCATTAACTACCCCTTAGCAGTCGCGAAATCTAGCCGAAAAGCTATTCTTTGGTCCTCACCTCCTCTGTACTCAATCAAATTGAACTTTGATGACAATAGCTTTGGAAATCTAGGAGCAGCTGGATATGGTGTGTTGATTAGAAATCATTTGGGTCATGTTTTTTGCTCATATTTAGGTCGGTGTGGTATTGCTACTGCAAATAAAGCGTAGGCTAGAGGTCCCCTGGAGGGTTTGAAACTTCTTTCACGGTGGGAAGGGCAAACAATTATTGAAAGAGATTCGACAAATGTCATAGCTTGGAGCTATGAAGAATTCAATGTTCCATCGAGCTTTAAAGTATTATTTCATGAGATTCGGAACTTCCTTTCTTCGATCAATGCCAATTTGTATCATTGCTTTCGTGTGCGAATGAGGAGGCAGATGCCTTAGCCAAAGAAGGAGCAAACCGCACTTCTTTGATTGTCAATTTTTTGTAATTCTTCATCTTCTTTACTTCCTGCATGTTTTGTATTTTGTAGCTCTTTTAATGGAAATGTTGTGTTAATGTTGAAAAGAAAAAAAATCAAAATTTAAGTAATAATAAGAGAAACCATGACAAATTTTTAGAGAGATAAACTATCTCAACTATTAAGTTTTATAAAGAGAAAGAACCTGAAAATTATTGAGAGAGAGAAACTATCTGAAAGTATAATTTTTATAAAGAGAAAGTACCAAAAAACTATAGAGAGGGAAACTATCTCAAATTTTAAGTTTTATAAAGAGAGTATCTAGAAATTATAGAGAGAGAAACTATTTCAAAATTTTTTGAGAGAGAAGCTATTTCATATTTTAAGTCTTAGAGAGAGAAACTATATAATATTTTAAGTTCTAGAGAGATAAAGTACTTACTTTTTTTTAAGAGACTATCCTAAATCTTAAGTTTTAAAGAGAGAGAGAGAGAGGCCCTAGAAATATTTAGGGAGAGAAACTATTTTAAAATATTTAGACCGATAAACTACCTCAAATTTTAAGTTTTAGAGAGATAAACTATCTAAAATTTTTAGAGAGAAAAACTATCTCAAATTTTAAATTTTAGAACAAGAGAGTACTTCAAAAATATTTAGAGAGAGAAACTATCACAAAATTTTCAAGGAGAGAAGCTATCTCAATTTATAAGTCTTAGAGAGAGAAACTATCTCAAATTGTTTAGAGAGAGAATTTATCTCTAATTTTAATTTTTCAAAAGAGAAAACACTAAAAATATTTAAAAAGAGAAACTATCTCAAGTTTTATGTTCTGGAGAGAGAAGTTATCTTAAAATTTTATAGAGAGAAACTACATCAAATTTTAGAGAGAGAAACCATCTCCAATATTAAGCTTTAGAGAGAGCAAGAAAATATTTCAAAATTTTTAGAAAAAATAATTACATTCAAAATGTTTAGAGAGAAACTATCTCAAATTTTATGTTTTAAAGAGATAAATTAATTGAAAATTTTTAGAGAGATAAACTACATCTAAATTTTAGAGAGAGAAACTACATCAAATTTTAAGTTTTATAGAGGGAAAGTATATTAAAATTTTAAAGAGAGAAACTATATTAAATTTTAGAGAAAGAAATTACTTAAGGAATTTTTGAATAAAAAAGTGACATTATAATGAATATTAAAATAAATAATATTTAACAAATAAAGTAAAAAAAAAAAAACCATGAAAATGTTATGCATTCATGTACCATCCAAACAACTAATATCTATTTTATAGAAAATATTGTTCTTAAAATATATTTCAACGGAGATTTTTTGAGGCAATCTTTTTACATGGATCCAAACGGCCCCTTAAGCTGAACGCAAACCTAGCTGTGAACATTAAACATGTTGTTTGAAGGATTTATATACAGACCCTAAAATTTTTCTAAAAAAATGGACTGCAGTATTTATTGGTAGAAATTACAAAAAAGGTCAACCAACCCACTTTTTTTATTTTTTTCAAAATTGCCCCGCGATCTGAGAATATCCTCGTACCAAATTTTAATTATCTTTTTTGTTTTAGATTTTTATTTAGTACAACACTACCCTAAAGCTTGGAGCACTGCCCTACTAACGAAAAAGCTAAAAAAAAAAAAAATTCAAACTGATGATTCCATCATTAGACCAAAAGGTAATTTTGAAAAAATTAAAAAAAAGTATGCTGACGGAGTAATATCAATCAGTCACTTTGAAATATCACCCTCAGGCACGGGCTGCAGGAACTTCTTAAAATGCCCAATGATTATGGTAATTAATTAGCTTTTAGCATACCGAGAAACGCAAATTACAGTCTAAAAACCTAAGGTCAAAACCAAATTTTCGAGCCCCAATACGTACTCTACCCAGAGGCACAAAGATAGTCTCAACCTAGTGGAAAACCCAATGCCATGGTCGAGCCAGTGCGTTTGTTTGCCGAATGAAACCCACAAAAAAGAGTACCCGGCCTTCAAAATCCACTTGACTATATCGTACTAATCCTAGACACTCAGCCCATATGATGCAATCGAGGGTGGAACAAATATACTTCAATGACAGAACTGCGCCTAGTGAGACATTCTTGGAGTCATTGGGGGATAACGCAGCCCTAGACAGTATTTCTACATTTTGATGAGAAACTGATACGTGTTAAATTAGATTCATAGGGAAAAAGTTCCAACCAAAACTGGTTTGAAAAACACTGAGAAAACTCGGCTAACCACCACGAAAACTCGCGTGAGCAGAATTTTGCCTCTTTAAGCAAATAGGTGTCAAGTGTTCAATAAAAAATGGGGGTTTATATAGACTTGAAATTCAATTTTCATCTATAGTCTGTAGACACAGTGGAGCTGGTGAGATTGGCTGAAACAGTAGGTACGTATCAGAGATAATCGGAAGTTCAAAGTGGGCGGAGTAAGGCCATGATGATTGTGGCAAATCGCAGCATCGTCGCAAATACCATGGCAAACATTTTTTTGACATTCTGATTGTTTACCCTGAACTTTATGTCTAAAATTTGAATTTAAATCATTCAAACTTATCATAATTCACTGAAAAGCAAAATGATTTATCCAAATAATCGTTTGCGTTGATTAGACACAAGATAACTTGCTTAAACACCTAGTATCTCTCATTCCAAGTTGCTTTTAGTCCTGTTTTAAGTTTCAACAAAACAAAAACACGCTGTTCGTACTTCCTATCATCTAGTTTTAAGTTTTGTTAAACTTTTTCCCCAAGCGAATCGATATCCTAGGATTGCAACCACTTACTTGCTCTAAATTTAGTGGCCCAAAACATCCAAAAAAAAAAAAAGAAAAAAATTAAAGCACAAGCGCATGGATAGGTCCTGGAGTTTACCTCAATCTGGTCTCCCACGTGCACAACAAGGGCATCAGGAACATAGTCCACAGACACCCAGGACCCATCTTTGATGACTTGAAGGCCAGGTACTTGGTTGGGGAGGAGGATTGTGAGGGCGCTCATATCAGTGTGGGCCTCCACTCCCAAGGCAAGCTCGGGTTGTGGGCTTGGGGGGTACAGGTTTATCTTCATCTCCAAGGACATCACCTCACCACCCAATGCTTCTTTCAAAGCCCCTGCTTCCAGTCCCAACCCCACCGACAGAGCCTCCAGACTACAATCACAACAAACACAATCAACCTTTTCCTACCTTTTAATTAAAAGCACCAAACATAAGTTTTTTGACTGTGACTTGGTTCTCCTTTTGATTCTATTCAGATGCCTACCTGTAATTCAGGGGCTTTTGGGCCATTTGTCGTAATTGACTCTCGATGTTGGCCACATGAAATGGAAGAAGTAGTCGATCCACTCCAGTTTCTGGTCTGGATTCTTCGCAAGCTTGGTACCATACCCTTCGAAGACGCCGCCAGCAAAGTCATTGGCAAATTGCTCTTTGTACTCTTGGGGGAGACTGAAGAATCCTTCACCAGCCTCCTTCAGACGACGGAAAAGTTCTGGTGACCTTGATCTGTTAATTGGAAGATGCCCCATTCCTCGCTGGCCTTGGCTGCTTGCTTGCAATCCGGAGAAAATGACACCGTGGGGACATGGAGTCCAGTCAGGGCCTTGCTATTTTCCGGCCTCTCGTTCAGGGGCCAGATGAATTGGGGGGGCAGCTTGTCGAGACCAGCCACAGCCAGCCCTTGCACTCTCTCCGCCACCATCTTCTAAGCTCTTCCTTCTCTATTCACTCTTGGTGCCGCTGAGGCCAATATATATTGACCTGCACACGACATTTGTTTGGTGGCCGGTACGATATTGGCTTCATGGCAAAGAATGTGGAATGGTAGGTGACAACAATAGGGTGGATGCATTCCTTACCGGTAGATTTACAAGCAAACTCGAAATTGGAAGGGTATATGGCCGTGTTTTCTATCATGCCATAACTTTGTACACTACCTTTTTTTTTCTTTTGTTTGGTAGTTGGTGCGTTGGAGCCGCGATCCAGGTGTTGAAGGAGGTTTTCTAGGGAAGAAGGAACGGGACATATCCTGAACTAGAGTTGCCCTCTGACACTCCTCATTATTCATTGGGATGAAAGCAAAATATTAGGGCACATTTGTTAATATACTTTCACGTTAGAAAATTTCCTCATGCAATCACACACCAGAGAAGCTAAATCAAACAGAATTTTTTTTATTTTTTCAAAATTGCCCTTTTTTCCAAAGATGCCATCTTAGAACCACATTTAATTTTTTTTTTTAGCTTTTTCATTAGTAGGGATTAGTAGGGTAATACCGAAAGCTTTTGGGGCAGTTCGCCAAGCTTTAGGGTAGTTCCCAACCAATTCGAGGGTAGAATCACAAGACCAGTCTACGAGTCAATTAAACCTCTCGTGGCCTTTTTCTAGTAAGGTAGAACCAAATGCTTTAGGGGCAGTTTCCCAAGCATTTGGAGAAGTTCCCAGCCAGTCCAAGGGTAGAATCACTGGACTGGCCTCCGGGTCATTTAAACCTCTCATGGGTTTTCTCTAGTATTTGATCTTCCTCTCTCTGTCAACATTCTTTCTCTATCTACATTGTCAACTGGCCACGAATCCAGGGGTGGATTTTTGGCCTCAGAAGTGAGATTCTGGCTACGTACTTGGGGAGTTCCTTTTTTCTAAATTTTTTTTATTATTTGTAGAATTTGGAAAGCATGGATGCAAAGTTTTAAGTTAGGTTTTTTAAAAGAGGTGTGTGCTGCATCCCTTAGGGTACATGGGCGTGTGCACACATGGGTGACCCTGGTGCTTGCTAAGATAAGGGTGGGCATTGCGGTGGAGCAGTTTGAACCAACAAAAGAAATGTGTGAGGTAAGGCTTACCTCTCCAGGATGGAGTCGGATGCACTTAGGCGGGTTTCCCTATTAGATTAAGATGCCTTAAAGTGCATGCGAAAATCCCCCAGGCCTGGTAGGCATGGTTTGGAATAGACATCTTCACAATCCTTAGGTTGGTGCTCCCTTGGAAGCTACGACCCTTGGGCTTTGTCTCTTGGCTTGGAAAAGTTGTGCTTGGATAAGACTTGGTGGCCATAATAGGTGAATTCTTAGACTAGACTAAGGTTGGTTAAGTTAGGCAAGTTAGGACAAGGTTGGAGCATGCCAGACTAGACTAGGGTTGGGGCATGCTAGGCTAGGCTAGGTTGGGTGAGCCAGACTAAGTTGAGTAGGCTGGGTAGGTTGGGTAGGCTAGGCTAGCCTAGCCTAAGGTGTTAAAGGACACTCAATAATCCACCGGACATCTGGGGTCACCTCCCCTAGGAGGCAATATCGATACCACAAGCAAAAGGTAATAGGCATGAGCAGTGTCTCGAAAAGCGCTAGGTGGCACCTAGGCGGTCGGGGGGTCTAGGCCGCCCAGTGCCTAGGCGGCGCTCAGAACCCCGACAGCCTAGTAAATGTTTTTTTGTTTTTGGGTTTTCTCTCTCTAAAATAGCCTCTAATGGGTTTTAGATTTCAAATGAACTTAAAACCCACAAATTTTCTGCTTTAGTATTAAAAAAATGACCCAAAAATACCTTAAGGAGCGGCATTTCTGCCCTTGGGCGGGGTGCAGGCCCTGGACGGGTGCCTAGGCGGGTTCAAGTGGGCGCTTAGGTTGGTTCCCGGGAGCCTAGGCGGGCGCCCTGGGATATCCGTCTAGTTTAGCTTCTTAGGCCTGGGCGATGCACCCAGGCCTTCTAAACTGTATAGGTGTTGGGCGGCCTGCTTTTTAAAACTATGTGCATGGAGCCTACGTAATCCCAGAGACTTGTGAAGGGTGCGTGTCACAGCCCCACCCCTACCCCCTGCCACACACGCTGGAGGGCAATAGGGTGCAGGACTGTGACCACATGTGATGAATGCCACTCAGGTGGTAGTGTGCTCAACGCTTTGAAAACATGGAAATCAAAGCCAATCACGAAATAAAAACCAAATTAATAAGCACACAACCCACAAAATACTAGACAATCCCAATCTCAAAATTTCATATGATAGATCCAAAATATTACAAAAGAGTCCACGGCACCAAAGGCCCAATAACAATACATAGTTTCAATACTAGCAGACTATATGGCCAAAATGCGATCCATCACATATAATTGAAAAGTGACTTCCACAAGAATTACAGGACTCCGACCCCCAGCCGTGATCACCAAACCGCAAGTCCACAACCTACGGCTATCATTCTACAGAGATGAAAGTTAAAAGGATGAGCTATAAAGCCCAGTAAGTAGATCATGGTGCCATGCTTTCATGCTTATGAATATCATCTCACAACAATGCTCAAGGTACTATGCCATTCTTATAAGACATGAGTCGTGTGTCATAATCATATCTATCAGTGTGCCGTGCATGATTCATAGTGAAGCAATAACAAATTAGATCAATTATATATGATAAGAACCATAGGTCAATCAAATCATTCAACCATACAAATCTTAGCAAATCAAGATATTAAAGTAAGCATCAATAATTACCAAGTATCTCATTCCTTAATTCGCCTACTCCCGAAGTAGAAGCTCTATCCATCAGGCCAAGCCAATCCTATTACTTAGGACTTCTATCATTACTCAGAATGGAAAACAATGACAAATGGGGGAATCCATTTTCGTAATGTTTTCACATACATACGCATAAACACACATAGTCCCCAACGCACTTTGGGGCTTTTGATAGGCCATGACCTTGTAAGACACTATCCTTTACGCCACCTTGGCTAGGACTAATACACCTTTTGCGTGCCAATCATTATTAATGGGGGAGCGATCACTCAAACATCATCTACCCTAACCCTCGTCCTTTCATTGGACGAGCTGAAGAGGTCATTAGTCGGGGTCTGATTTTCTCTGGTTCCCTCGCGCGTGGACACAGGGAGAAGAACCTCTCTCAAACAACCGTCGAAGGGTTGCACGCGTGGCGCGTTAGCTTTCTAAAGCACGGATAGGCTACAAACAAAGAGAGAGATTTTACGACGGGGAAGGGTTGATTCACTTACCTCGTCATTGTAGGTTCGTGGCACACGTCTAGGCAGCTTGCCCTCTTAGATTAGTTACGAAAGCCCTCTGGCTGTTCATAAGCGCGGTTTAGTCAGGGACTCTCTACAAACGCTACGACCCTCTTCTCTCCCCTCGAGTCTAAGTTCAGATGGATGTCTCAATTCTTCGTGCCAGGGTTGGCTTCTATTTTTGTTGATCGAATAAAAGAGTGGGGAGTTTCATCATTCCCATCGCAGTGTCCAAATGAGGAAGGGGGATTAGACATGGACGCGCGTTGGTTTGGACCTCTTCTGGCTTGCTCGGACCCACGTAGTCTCGGATGTGTGGGAGATTACTTGGGTGGGAGAAGAAGAGGGAAAGCTTCATAAGTTATAAACGTTTTCAGGAAGATAAAAGTGTGTGCCCGCATGGTCGGGGGTATTTTCCTCTCTTGCAAGAGTTTTCTCTCTCCTCTCCTTGGGACGTTAGGGCTAAGAGAAAAGATAAGAGGAATCAAGCGTAATGCCTCTTCTTTATTGAATTGTCCTCCCTTTTACAGTTGACTTAAGCCTGTTTATATAGTGTTTTCTACAAACAGGGGTGGATACTAAAAGACAAAGCCTAAATAAAATTTATTAAAATAATGTCCTGAAATTGGGTACAATGACCAAAATGCCCTTAAGCTCTTTTACACATATGACAAACTCGTCCTTCTCTGAGGAGCCCACCGCCATTGTCAAAACCTTAAGAGCTCTTACCGGGAATTTGTAGCATCAGTTTGGTTGATCTTTTGTTGTATTCTTGTCGTTTGTTTCCTTGTGATCGTTTTGATGTCTTTTGATCGTGTTGCGGCAATCCTTTTTGTGCGGGAAGGAGCCTGGTCAGTTTTGTGGGTTCTTTTGACGACTTCTTTCTTCTTGATTCGCAGCATCTCAGCAATTCTGGGAAAGGTTTTTTTCAAGTGGTCTTCTTTGCAAAAGGTTTTTAATCTGTTTTTTGTTTTTCTTAGACTTTTGGTGGATTGTCGGAAAAGGGATTTTCGACGATGGGGATTTCCTTGCTTTTATTGTCATGACCTTGCGTTTCCTTGCTTTTTTTTTTTTTTTTGCTTTGAATGGTGCTCGTCCTGTCTTGGCTTGAGTTTTTCTTCCTGGATGTGTTTCTTCTTTAGTTTTTTATCAGCCGAATTTCTCTTATGTGAGGGTAAAGATATCCTTCTGAAGATTCTGGAGTTCTTTGATTCATGCCGTTTTTTGCTTCTTTTTCGTTGAGGAGACTTGTCTTCTTCATGTTGTACGTCTAGAGAGAGGATTTTCGTTGAAGCTCAATAGGCATCTGGGGCCTTGGCTTCTTTTCTACTGCAGGGAAGGAGTTGCGAGCTCGCCGAGGAGCCGCCAGAGATCGCCATGACTGTCAACTGTTCAGTGAGGCCATACGGCGGAAGGCGTACCTCTGCCCTACTTCGCGATCGTTCTGGCGTAGGGCCACTGGGTCGATCCGTTTGAGCCCGGGCCCACTTCCTTTTTACTTAGAAGATGATGATGGTTGCTCGGCGTGCCTATCCGGCTTCTGTACACATGGTGGCGGGGATAAGGCTTCTACTCTTATTCGTGTAGGCATATTTTTCTTTGGTAATCCTTATTCGAGGTTTATTTCTTCCACAACTATTGTGTTCTGCGCGGCTATGTCTTGTATGCTACAGTGACCGGGTTGTAGCCAACTCTCTTCCTTTATTTGATTGAGGGGCTGAGGTGCATCAAATATGACGTATAACTACTTACCCCAACGGATGTTACACTTCGATAGAGGTGAGAAGTGCAACATTTGGAAAGAAGTGGTTTTTGACGTCGAACCTCATCATTTTAGAATCCTTGCCAAGACGTTTTGGAGGCCTGTGCCTTTGAATTGATGGCAGAAGAGCCCTTAGCAAGTGCATGAGCTGCTTTGTTGGAGTTTTGGGGATGGTTTTTTGTTGGTCAGGGATACCTCTTTCCCGTTCCCATCCTATCGGGTCTAGTTGGGGGCTTTTGTGTGGCCTGTCCCAAATAGTCTGAACTAGTTGATAGGAAGGGTTTCCGAGGCGAACTTTTTGGCGAGACTTCACCATGAGTTTTTGGCGGGTGTTGTGTTCCTCCTGGCTTGACAGTCGTGTGGCTTCGGTCACATCCTCAACTTGCTGGCATGACTTTTTTTCTTTCCTAGTTTCTTCTTTCTTCTTTTGAACCTTGTTTGGGGTGGCTCTAGGCCTCAGGTCTTCTTCTGGGGGCGCTAAGGTCGAAATTTTCTTTTGTGAGGGGTGGCACTGAGGTCGGAATTTTATTCTTTTGGGTGGCGCTGAAACTGAAACTTTGTTTGGAGGGTGGCGTTGTGGCCGTAATTGTGTTTTGAGGGTGACGTTGTGGTCGTAATTTTGTTTTGAGGGTGGCGATGTGGCCAGAATTTTGTTTTATGGGGTGGCACTATGGTCGGAATTTTGTTTTAAGGGGTGGTGTCACGACCTCGGCCCTTGGCCCCTGCAGGAGGGAGAAAGATAGTGGGATCACGAGCAGAGGTCACAAACGTCACTCCGGTAGGAGTTACTCAACCGATAAAAACACGGAATCGAGAGCAAATCAAGAAAGAAAAACTAGAATAAATCCATTCAACAGACAAGATAAAATCAAAGCTACATCCATCTCAATCACATCTGAGGATGGCAAATAACTTACAATTATTTCATTATTTCCAATAATATCATAAATATAATGATAATCAATTTCAATGTGCTTACCCTTGGAACTATAAGCTCCATTTCTAATTGATGAAATAGCAGCCTGATTATCACAAAAAATTTTAACAGGTCCGTCGGCTATATCCAGCTTCAAATCATTTATGAAGCGTTTAATCCATACGGCATAAGTTGTAGCAATGTTACAAGCAATGTACTCGGCTTCCATAATATACCGAGCTACACAACCTTATTTCTTACTGGACCAAGAAACACATCCACCTTCAAAGATGAATACAATTCTTGAGGTTGATTTTCTATCATCTGGGTCTCCTACAAAATCTGCACAACTTGTAACTTTTAGTTTTTTTAATGTATCTGAGTATAATTTTTACAGCTTGCCAATGGGCCATCCCAGGATTACTCTGAAATCTACTTACAAGACCATATGCATGACTCAAATCAGGTCTTGTACACAACATGGCATAATTTATGCATTCTACAGCTTGAGCATATGGAATTCTTTCCATTTCAGCTTTGTATGGACGCATTTTCTTTGATAATTTCAAGCCTTTATAAATAAGTGTATCTATGGGCTTGCAATTTTCCATCTTAAATCTCTTTAAAACACTTTCTAAATAATTTTCTTGAGATAAACATAGAGGTCTTGAACTTCTATCTCTTGTTATCTTAATGCCCAATGCATATGAGGTTTCTCCCATATCTTTCATCTCAAAATGAGAACTTAGGCATGATTTGGTGTGGTTAATTATGTCAATATCATTACCAGCTATCAAAATATCATCCACATATAGTGACAATATAACAAAATTTCTCCCACTATTCCAGACATATACACGATGGTCTAACCTATTGGCTATATAACCAATTTCAGTGATTGCATTATGAAAAGTAAAGTACTATTGCCTAGAAGACTGTTTTAAACCATATAAAGATTTTTTAAGTTTATATACTTTGTCTTCTTGCCCTTCAGTTACATATCCTTCTGGTTGTTTCATGTATATATCTTCTTTTAATTCTTCATTTAAGAATGCTGTTTTGAAATCCATCTGAAATAATTCTAAGTCATAATATGCAACTACTGCAAGGATGATTCTTTTAGATGAAAATTTTGCTATTGGAGAATACGTTTCTACATAATCTATGCCCTCCCTTTGGGTAAATCCTTTAGCTACCAACCTAGCTTTATATTTATCAATGGATCCATTTGCATTAAGGTTTTTCTTTAAGACCCATTTGCAACCAATGGCTTTTCTATCTTTAGGGAGGTCAACTAACTCCCAGACTTAATTTCTTTTAATAGAATCAAGTTCTTCATCCATGGCTTAAGTCCACTCAGCTGAGTCATGTGACCTAATAGCTTCACTGTAGCTACGATGTTCATCTATTGTATCATCACTCATTGAAAAGAAATTATCTTCATTCATAATTACATAAAATTGTTCTAAAGTCATAGGTGGGGCTCTAGTTCTTTTAGGCCTATATAATATACTTCATTCAATTAAATCATTCTCACCAAATGTAGAGGGAGCCTGAGAAACAGGGTCTTTCAGACCTTTATATTTATCAATTTCATGTAAGTCAATAGGCTTATTTAAAATATTTTCATCATTTATATTTTTTAAGAAATGAGCATCACGACTCTCTACTAATGATCTAGTATCATGGTTATAGCATCTATACCATCTAGAATTTTCTGAATAGCCTATAAAAGAGCATTTTATAATTTTACTTTGTAAATTTATCTCTATTTTGTGGTCGTATAAGCACATGTACCCAAGAACCCCAAACTTTCAAGATAATAAGGTCAGGTTTCCTACCTGTCCATAATTCATCTCGGGTCAAGTCTATAGATTTTGTTGGAACACGATTAATGATATACATTGCAGTGTTAAGAGCCGAACCCCAAAAATGAGGTGATAAATTTGAATGGCTCATCATGGACCTAACCATGTCCATTAGAGTTCTTTTTCTTCTTTCAGCGACACTATTTTGTTTTGATGTATATGGCACAGTTGTTTGATATATATGGCATAGTTGTTTGGTGAATTATACCATGCTCCTTATAAATTTCAGAAAATAAGGCGGAGCAATATTCACCTCTCCTATTTGTTCAAAGAATTTTAATATGTTTACCTAACTGATTTTCTACCTCAGCTTTATATTATTTAAATGTTTCTTATACATCTGATTTCTTAATAATTAGGTATACATATTCATAAAATAAATAATCGTCTATAAATGTTACGAAATATTCCATACCTCTATGCGTTTTCATATTTAATGGGCCACATATATCAGAGTGAACAATACTAAGTAGTTCACTAGACCTTTTCCCTTTAGGGAAAGGGTTTTTTGTAAATTTACCAGAAATACATGACGTGCATATTTTGAACACAATTTCTCCTAAATTGGAGAGCAAGCCTCTTTTAACCATTTCATTCATTTTGTCTTTATTTATATGTCCTAATCTTAAGTGCCATAAATATGGATCATCCATACACATAAAAGCATCAAAAGAAGCATCAATATAACCAGAGAATGATGAACTTTCATTAGTGTTCAGTCGGTAAAAATTTTCAACTTTAGTACCGTACACCAAAGCTCTAAAATGCTTCCTAATGGTAACCCGACCAGACCTGAACCTTATTTCATAACCCTTGTTGTCTAGCCTTGGGACATAATCAAATTGCACCTCATATTGGGCGTATACAATGTATTAGTCAATAAGAGATCTGGTAAATATAGCTTGAAAGTACCAACACCTAGTACATCGCAGTAGGTGTCATATAAATCTGCTGGTTACCAGCTGTAATCTCTTTCAGTTTTGTGAATCCATCCTTGGTCCTCGAGACATGTCGAGTGGATGCTAAGTCGACCCACCAATTTCTCACGTCATGATTGGCAACTATTGATTCTAGAACTACGCAGATCATGTCTTTTCTCTTATTTTGATTATTTCGAACATGGTTGTTATTTTGGGTCCTATTTTTATTTTTCAACTTAGGACAATTAAACTTGATGTGCCCAATTTCCTTACAATAAAAACAGGTCTTCTCTTTTGATTTTTAAAATTTTTCCTCTTTCCCGTGTACTTATTATTATTTTTATAATTGAAAGGTTTGTTGAGGATCTGAGAAGATGAACTTTGGGCAAAGTGGAGCTCATTTGACTTCTTCCTCATTCTTCTCTCCGCTTCAATACTAAGATGCATGGGAAGATTTAACATGTCCCTTGTGCAGAATAGTTTAATACAATTACAACAGACTCTCAAGATGAAGGGAGATTGTTAAGGACAATGGGCACTTGCATGTGATCGGGGACTGGATTCGCAGCTGCAGCAAGGTCCTTTCCGAGCACTATCATTTTATTGACATGCTCGGTCACTGAGTCTGTTTCTTTCATTCTGTAAGAATAATATTTTTCTAGCAACAATTGTACATGGGTCTCAACAGTGGTCAGATAAGGCACCTATCACACTTTGAGTTGTGGTGTAATCCTCAAAGACTCTATTTAAATCATCTTCCATAACGCTCAACAGGGTAGTCCTAGCTATTTTGTCATCTTCTAACCATTTTTCAAGTCATCTTCTGGCTTGACCATTGGCATTAGGCTCTAAAACTGGTGGTTTTTTTTCTAAGATATAATCTACCCAATCTTGAAAAAGAATATATCTAATTTTTCTTTTGCACATAGAAAAATTGGTCTCATTGGGTTTTTCAACTTTGGAGAATTCTGACATGACTAGCAAGATGCCATTTTAAATTTTTGGATGATACTTAAAAGTTCAAAAAAAAATTTAATTGTGTTTAAGAAATGGTTGTCTACTAGCTAAATCAATAAGTTTGCCGACTCTCAGTGAGCTGCAACTTCAAAGAAAAATTTTCTCGAACAGTTTAAGTTCGCACTGCTGTAATGCAATAAAAAGTTAAGGCAACAACTACTTTTATGTCAAATCTTCCATAAGAATAATTTTCATAAATATGTGAATGTCTTAGCACAAGATAGGGTGTCTACAATGATATTTGATATTTTTCAACAAAAAACATAAAAAAAAAAAAATCACAAAATCAAGATCATGAAATTTTCTAACTTAAAGAGACCAAAGCATAGGATAATTATGCAATGCAGTGACAATTATTATGCAAATAAAATATGTCGAAAATCCCTAAATTTTAGGTCACAAAAAAAATAAAATAAATAAATACATGCAATTGACATGTAAGCCTTTACTCCAATAGAATTGGCACATGCATAATAAGATTCAATCATAAAAAAAAAATATGCACTAATTTTTAGCAACAAAAAGATGGAAGAAAGAAGATGCTAGTCGCCTGATTTTCAACTGTGCATGGTCAGTAAAAAAGTATATAACAATACAAAAATTCAGATGCTCAGCTACCGTGCGTAGAGTAGAATAATTTTTTTATTTTTTTAGAACTGTCATTGCAAATTACTATTATTATTATTAATTTTATTAGAAAATAGAGAGAAGAATTATTTGCCTTATTTTCTGTTACTTGATCATGAGCTCAAGTATGTATTGTATCAACAACTTGATCTTATAGAGAGAGAAAATAACTACACAACTTGTTCCTACTTTAGAGAGAGAGCCTAATATTGAGGTGTAGAGAGAACATAATATTGAGGCGTGTGCTAAGTCAAGATAACTCTTCTACAACAACCTTAAACTTATTTTCTCTCTCTTCCTATTCTTTTGGTGATTCTTCTAGCGTCGATATCTCTTTAACTTCTCTCTACAAAAGATTAAAGAGAGGACTTATTCGAGTACGCTATGATCACATAAGCCAAACGCAATCTAGAGAGAGAAAATATGGTAAAAGATTTTACGGAGAGAAAATATTCCAGAACCAGCAATACCAGTAAAAACAAACACTGAATCGCAAATGAGGAGCAATAAATTAAGAGAGAGAAATTCATTAAAAAAAAAAATCAGACTACTAAATTTAAGGTTAGAAAAAATTTACAGCAAGATATACGTGAATGACAATGCACAATAACAAAGTTACTGTAAATTAAACTCAGGAAAAAAATAAGATATAAAATACCAAAAAAAATTGGGACCTGTAGGTTATGAGCCCACCACCCTTCCACAACTTGCTCTGATACCAACGTCGAAAAACTTGAGGGAAGAGATGGACCCACTCCTATGGTTAGGGGCAGTGTCTTGAGACTATTGATCGCAAAGATCAGGCTTTTACCAAAATTTTGAGAACTCTGTAAATTTCTGTGTCCCTCTCTATGGCCATGAAACCCTTCTTAAAGAGGGATGATGGAGGTCGTTATCCAACGTTCGGCTTCCTCCCGAAATCTCTGAGAAAATGTGGCCTTCTAATCTTGGAAAGTAGGTGGTTACTTTCTGACGGTTAGATAACGACACTTTCTCTCTCTAAAAAGCTAAGCATTCAATTATAAAAGAGAGAAATATTGCATGTTTAAAGGCCCCATGGCCACACACACGTACCAACAATATGTAAGTAAGCTCTAATTTGATTGTTTAGAGGCTAGGTTCTATACAAACTTCACCCTTTTTTAATATGCTCCCATCTTGTACTTTGTGGTGTGGAGTATAAGCGACTATGGATTAATATTTCCACAATTGAAACTTTTGTTGACCATCCATTGATTTCAATACTAGTCTTACCACACTGTTGAGGGGATAGTAATGCCATCAAATACATATTGCGAAGACTGCTTGAGAATGAGAGCTCTGTATACAGTGTTGTAGCCTTAAGGATCCTAAAGCGGTTGGTCTGCCAAGACCTAACACTATTCGGCCAACATTCAGAATGCCATTATTTATTCGTTTTGCAATTGATATGGAAAGAGACTAGCCACAAGCATTTCATTGCAATTGCATGAACGTGAAGCATAATCACGTTAAACGATACTATCTGGCACTTGTGCTATGACCGAAGGGTTTGTTATTGAAATGCAATAGCTCAGGATTTTAAGGGCCCCATCTATCGCATTAGAGAAAAACTGATTCTATGGTGCAGGCATACAAAATCTAAAATGATTCTGACGGTCCCACCGCGCCTCAACATTAGCTAGCACTCATCACACTATGTCCATCGTTCATAGGGCACATAATTTTTGGACTGTGAGTTTAACTGAAATTCATCTAATATTTATATTCCACAAAGTAGTAACTAAACTTCGGCCATAGAACTAAATAAAAACTTATTAAATTGAGGTTGTGCTTAACATTGTCTACCGACAGCTTTAATTTTGAGGTGCAATGATGTTTATCATGCAACATTTGCATCAATTGGTGTACAAATGTATCTCTATCTAAGACGCTTCTCTCACTCATCAATAAAACTCTCTCATAACTCTCTCTCTCTCTCTTTCAATGCAACGTACATTACTTTTAATTGATATTGTATTCCAAAAAATAATTCTCTACAAATTAATAAAAAATAAACAATATCTAGGTCTCAATTATAACATTTACGTATTGCTTATTACTTAAAGCTAATCCAATACAGATACCCAGTTCTTCTTAACTTCCCATGAGCTTATCAAATACAAAAACCATGAACTTCTTAATTTCCCTTATCAAACACAGAAACCAGGAACTTCTTAACTTCTCAGAGATGTTATCCAACACAGAAACTAGGAACTTCTTCTGGAACTTCAAATTTATAGTTCTTCAGGAACTTCCAATTACAGTTCCGGAACATGCTTTCAGTTATCAAACAGGCCCAAATGGATTCCAAAATTTGACTTACAAAAAAAAGGAAATGTTATAAAAAAAACTAGTCAAATACTCAAAAAAACTTAAGACTAAATACCCTCTTCTCTCTCCTCTCTCCTCTCTCCTTTTCTACCCACCCTCTCTCTCGCACACTCTCTTAATACCTCGCCAGTTTTCTCTCTCTTCAACTTACCTTACTGGACAGAAATATAATAGCATGGGTGGTTTTCCCGCAGCCAAGATCCCCACTCTTGGCGTACCGAGCACCATTCCTGGCAAATCAGCTGGTTACCCTACAATAGTGTCCCATTTCCTTCCAAAAATAAGAAGCCCATTGATTTTCAGGCTAAGAGGTCTCGGTTTCCTGCCAAATTTAGAAACCCGCATATGTTACGGCAAGAAATAGAAACCCTAGTGCAAGAAATAGAAACCCCGTCATTTTTGGGCAACGAAAGTTCCCTTTTTTAGCCAACCTATTGATTTTCTTGTTTTTCTGGCTTCCCAAGTCTGGTTTTCGATCATATATTGTCCCCAAGGGCCCCATTTGGTTGAAACGTACTTAAAAAATTTGAGGCGTGCTATTTTCTTCTAATTGAGGACATGTAATATTCAAATGAGAATGGGATTCTGCTAAATCGAGGCTAGAAGATTTGGAGTGAAGCTAGTTCTAGAGAGAGAAAGGGGATGTACTGTAGTAAGATGCAGAGATGTTTATTGTAGTGAGTGGAAATTAATGGAGACCAGTGGGTAGAGAGAGAAAGAGAGAGGGTGGGTAGAGAGAAAGAGAGTAAGAGAGAGGGTGGATAGAATTGTCCATAAAATTGCCCCGTCTAACCGCTAACCTCACGGTTAGATCGGAACCCGCCATTGCCCGGTTAGGGTGATCAATCGGTATTTAAAAACAAAAAATTCAAAACAATTTTTGTCATTTATCAAAAATAAAGAATTTGATTTGTAAGGAATTTTTAAATATTATTTATATTATAGTAAAGATTAAAAATTGTTTTGGTCATTAATACTCACTTTTATATTTTCCCATCTTTTTTAGAAAATTTAAAAAATAGCTCTTGGAAAATATATAATGGGTTAAAATTCATTTTTTTCATCAATTTTCAACTTCATTTGAATGTGTTTTTTTTCAATCATTGTTTATATGCTTTTCATTATTTAGTAGATTTTTTGATTTTTTTTTATTTTTTTAACACTTTTTTGGATCGTCCGGGACCTACCTGGTTAAAGCGGCTGAGTTGACTGGTTTACCAGTTAGGCCAGTTAAACCGCTTCTAAGTCCATGTTCGGTTAACCATTCCAGTTCGATTTTACTAACACTGGTGGGTAGAGAGGGATGGTGGAGAGAAAAGGAGATGAAGGGTGGGTAGAGAGAGTAAAAGAGAGGGGCATCCAAGCCATTCGAAGACGAGACGTAAGCAACCACTTCTTTTATTTCAATTGAGTCAAGACGGTCCACAAGTAGTCCGGTCATCACAATTTCATTATGATTTTTCACTATAAACTTTTCTCCAACGAAGGTAGTGATAAATCCAACCTTACATATCTTGGAAACAGAAATCAAGTATTTCTTCATTTCGGGAGCATAAAGTGGCTATTTTAGAATCAACATCTTTCCATTCTTCATTCAAAAGAGTAGTCCCCAACACCCAACACCTCAGTTTTTTGATTTCCTCCTATAAAGGTATGTTGTTTGGCCTGCCCCACAGAAGTGAAAGTGTGGAACCCTTCTGTGGTGTTTGTCATGTGAGGCGTAGCTTTCGAGTCAAACACCAAGATGCACCAAGTCAAACACCAAGATGCACCATTGAGGTCGGCCAACAAGGTTTTGAAGACCACATAAGCAAGTTACTTGTTGGTTCTTGGATTCTTATTGAACTTACAATTCTTTGCTATGTAACCCACCTTCTTACAAACAAAACAATTATTTGCTGTGTGGCCCACCTTCTTGCAAACAAAACAAGTTCTAGATTCTCTTTTCTCTTTATATTTTTTCTTCTTAGATCCTTGTTTATTCTTAAAAATTCTCTTACCCTTTTCTTTATAAGGATTAAAGAAAGGTTTAAATTTTACCATATGTATCGTCTCTTTCAGTGTCAGTTCTCTCATATTCTCCATTGAGCGCAGTGATTAGCTCCTCCAACTTAGGAGCTTTTGATCGCGCCACAACGAAAGTGATGAAATGTAATAATCCTAAAATTTCAAAAAACAATAAAAAAGAAAAGGAGAGAAAAGTGATGGTTCATATGAGCATGATGGTCCTTAGGGACCATCACTATTTTCAAAAGCTTTTGCCTGGATTAAGCTTTTGCTCCTTGCCACATCCTTTAGTGGACGTGGTTTTCTTGTATTAAAAGCAGACTTTTACGCGACACCTCATACCTGAGGTGGAGGCATTTTAAAAGAAATTAAATAGGACGAAAGGTAAGACGTCGCCTAACAACTCCTTCCTCGCTCTCCCTCTTACAAACACAGTGAGCACCTCTCTCTAGCCGAATTCTTAACGGAAGCTTCCTCTCAAATATTTTAGGTAAGTGACTTCATTATCTTGAAAAATAATCAGTTCTTTTTAAAAATGAAATGAAATAATTATTGTTGCTTATTATCATGAATTTTAGGCGCGATAAATTTTATATGCAATCGACCTCATTATTTTGAAAAATAATCTTTTTAATAAAATTGTGATATTTTATCTATGTTAGAAATTTTAAATGTTGTAAATTTTTAGAAATAAATTTATTTATTTTCTTGTCTATTGTTAGAAAATTTTAGATACTGTAAAATTATTAGAAATAAATGTGATTTTTCTGTTGTTAGTAAAATTGTGAGATTTCTTTCTACTGTTGTTTTTGAATATTTACATATTGTAAATTTCATGTGCAAATGTCTGCCTTATTATTTGAAAACTGATATTTTTGCATTTGATTATAGCATTGTCTTTGAAATGTTTATTTGCAAATTGACATCCCATAAATTGTGATAATTCCGTATTCTTGAATTTCTATAAGAGTTTTTTTATACATATTAGATTGGCAATTATACTAGAATGTCTTTACGAACTGCTACCTTTCTTCATTTGAGCCCAAAATATTTGACTGGTTATTTTAGAATTGTTATTTAAAGTAATTGTTATTAATGGTTTTAGTGAAATTCATATTAATGATTTCAGTGATATGTTGAGTACATGATATTGTTACTTTCGAATGTTTAAAGAGATTTAGAAACACTTTAAGTATGCAAGTGGACTCATCCGGTTTGCCAGTGAGTTATAAGTAGACCTATCTGGGACGCCGCTAGGGATTAAGTGGACTCATCTGGTACGCCGGTGAGGCGCGATAATAATAATTACTTCTGCTTATTATCATGAATTTTAGGCGCGATAAATTTTATGCGCAAGCGACCTCATTATTTTGAAAAATAATCTTTTTTAATAAAATTGTGATATTTTATCTACTGTTAGGAATTTTAAATACTGTAAATTCTTAGAAATAAATTTCTTTATTTTCTTGTCTATTGTTAGAAAATTTTAGATACTGTAAAATTATTAAAAATAAATGCGATATTTCTACTTTTAGTAAAATTGTGAGATTTCTTTCTATTGTTTTTGAATATTCAGACATTGTAAAGTTCATGTGCAAATGACTGCCTTATTATTTGAAAACTGATATTTTTGCAATTGATTATAGCATTGTCCGTGAAATGTTTATTTGCGAATTAACATCCCATAAATTTTGATAATTCTGTATTCTTGAATTTCTATAAGAGTTTTTCTATACATATTAGATTGGAAATTATGCTAGAATGTATTTACGAACTGTTACCTTTCAAAATTTGAGCCCAAAATATTTGACTGGTTATTTTTTAAATGTTACTGAAAGTGACTATTATTAATGGTTTCAGTGAAATTCATATTAATAATTTCAGTGATATGTTGAGTACATGATATTGCTGCTTTCGAATGTTTAAAGAGATTTAATAATACTTTAAGTATGCATGTGGACTCATCCGGTTCGCCGGTGAGGTATAGTGGACTATCCGGTACGCCGGTAGGGATTAAAAGGACTCATTCGGTACGCCGGTGAGGTATAAGTGGACCTGCAGGGATTAAGTGGATCTATCTGGGACATCGATAGGGATTAAGTGGTCCCATCAAGACGCTGATGGGGTATATAGGTGACCTACTTGGGACGTCAGTAGGGTAATTTGTGAAATCCTTTGAATTATACACTGCAATTAAAATGTTATATGCATTTCAATATACTTAATTATGCATTTTTTAAAGTAAAACTGTTAATGCATTTCTGTTAATAGATCTCTTTTTTGAAAATAATGATATCTTTCAACTATGATTTTTTTTAAGATTATGATGATCACTTACTGAGTAGCCAAACCATCAAATTATGGTAAACATTTTTCAGGATAACTGCGAGTTCATTTTGAGTGCTCGTCATGATCAACTCTGGAAGATATTGTAGTTGTGCTTATACTTTCTTTTGTTACTTTGTAAGAATTCGCCACTGTAAATTTGTCCTATCAAGAGATGTATCTATGTTTTGACTGTCACATCTCTGGAATATCAGTATTGTAAATTCTTGGGGCAGGACAATTATGGTGTCAGAGCAATAGGTTTAAGATTCTTAGGAAATTTAAAAAGAATGTACTTAAAATCACATTTATTAAGTGTATAGACTAGGATTAAGTCAAGATCCAGAATAGCTGAAGCTAATATGGAAGGCATTCACAAAGCCTTAGAAAATATGGTTGCTCTGATGCAACATCAGATGGAACAATTCACCCAGGCAGTCAGTTACGGAAAATGGTGGGACTAATATCAATGGGTTTAAGAAATTGAACCCACCTTCTTTTAAGGGTGTTGTAAACCCACTGGAAGCCAAGGGATGGATTATTCAATTGAGAAAATATTCGAGGTAATGGACTATCTTGATGATAGGAAGGTGCCCTTGACAATTTTTATGTTAGAAGGAGAAGCACAACATTGGTGGAGAATGGCAAAAGGAGTATTGGTCAAAGAAAATAAACCCTTGACTTGGGAGGTATTTCTAGAGGAATTTAATGAAAAGTATTTCCCAGATTTTATTCGAGACCAAAAAGAAATGAAATTTCTGAAATTAATCCTAGGAAACCTGATAGTAGCACAGTATGAGGTAAAAAAGGTGAAAAAAATTTGAAATGGGTCTCAGACCAGCTATTAGAAGTAGAATATCAGTCTTAAAATTGAGAACTTATGCTGAAATAGTAGATCGAGCCCAAATTGTCAAAAAAGATTTCGAAGAATACCAAAAGATGAAAAGTCAGGTTAGACCCACACCATCTAATCGACAACAGTTTGAAAGGGCAAACAAGAAGCCAAGGTCCTTGTCACTTCAAAGCTCAATTGAACCATGTAAAAAATGTGATAAAAAACATGGATCGAGCCCTTGTTATTGGAATATTGGAGCCTGTTTTAAATGTAACAAATTGGGACACCAGATTAGAGAATGTACTAGCTTACAGATGCAACAGCTTCCAAAGCAGGGAGAGATAACTCAAAAGCCTCAGATAAAGGGAAGAGTATTTGCGATCACCCAGCAAGACGCTCAGGCCTCAAAATCAGTGATCCAAGGTACTCTTATTATCTTCCAAAAAGTTGCTCATGTCTTGATTGGTCCTGAATCTACTCATTCATTTGTGTAACCACACTTTGCATGCCACTTAAAGGTAGAACCAGAACAATTAGAATACATTCTAGAGGTAGCCACACCGATGGGAAATTCAAGTGACACCAATATAGTATACAAATCCTGTGTAATAAAGATAGAAGAAAAAGAACTGTTGGTTGATTTAATACTTCTAGAAATTCAAGATTTTGATGTAATCTTAGGCATGGATTGGCTTTCTGCATGCCATGCAAGTATTGATTGTTACAAGAAATGGTTACCTTTAGTATTCCGGATCAACGAGTATCTTACTTCAATGGTATCAAAGAAGACTCCCCGTCATATTTAATCTCCTGTACTCAAGCTAATGGCCTCCATCGAAAAGGGTGTCAAGGCTTCCTTGCCTATATAAAAGAAGATAGGAAGGAAGAAATAAATTTGGATGCCACTCCGATTATCCGACAATTTCCCGACGTTTTTCCTAAAGAATTGCCAGGATTACCGCCTGACAGGAAAATTGAATTCTCTATTGATTTATTGTCAGGGGTAGCCCCAACTTCTAAGGCACCTTACAGAATGGCACCTGCAGAACTTAATGAACTTAATCAACAATTGGAAGAATTATTAGATAAAGGTTTCATCCGGCCCAGTGTATCACCTTGGGGTGCTCCGGTACTGTTTGTTAAAAAGAAAGATGGGACCATGAGATTGTGTATCGATTATAGACAGTTGAACTAAGTGACAATGAAAAATAAGTATCCATTACCTAGATTTGATGATTTATTTGATCAATTCGAAGGATCCCAAGTGTTTTAAAAAATTCATCTTAGATCTGGATACCATCAGCTTAAGATTATAAGTGAAGATGTTCCGAAGACAGCTTTCAAAACAAGGTATGGCCATTATGAAGTTTTAGTCATGCCTTTAGTCATGACTTTGAGCTAACTGCAATAGTATTCGCTTTGAAAATGTAGAGGCATTATTTATATGGACGCCAATAGGGTAATTTGTGATATCCTTTGAATTATACACGGTCGTTAAAATGTTATATGCATTTCAATATACTTAATTATGAATTTTTGAAAGTGAAACTATTAATGCATTTCTGTTACTAGATCTCCTTTTTTAAAATATTGATATCTTTCAACCATGATTACTTTTAAGATTATGATGATCACTTATTGAGTAGCCACACTCATCAAATTATGGCAAACATTATTCAGGATAACTGCGGTTTCATTTTGAGTGCTCGTCAAGATCAACTTTGGAAGATATTGTAGTTATGCTTAAAAATTTTTTTGTTACTTTAAACGAATTCGCCACTGTAAATTTGTCCTATCAAGAGATGTATATATGTTTTGACTGTCACATCTCAGGAATGTCAATATTATAAATTCTTGGGGCATGACAGTTGAGGTCCTCGCCGTTGTTCTATTGCTTGCTAGTTATCGCCTCCGATCGATGGTTGCCCTCCAGTTCGTGCTCGCTCTGCTAGGTTTCGTGTATCCCCTATGGCATCTTCGAGTAGCAAGAAGGTCCATCCCATAGGCCACCCTTTGCCCCGCTTAATATCAATCCGCTGACCTTGGTGGTGGTGGATGAGGCGGTCGATCCTATTTCAGTGATGGAAGAGGGAGAGCTGGATTTTCCACCTGATGTTGTGCTAGAAGATGGAGGAGGGGCTGAGGGGCCTAAGCTTGCAATGGTGGAAGTTGAAGCAAATGTGCCCCTCAATGTGCTTCATGCTGAAGACCGGCCACTGCTCCTTCGTCTGACAACAACGTCTTATGGGGATTCTATCTTGGCGCCTGATGTGACTTCTTCTCCTTTGCTGTCTTCTGAGGGCGTTGTACAAGATCAGTGTGGGCTTAGGGTTGGTTCTATTGTTCATTATAGCGAGATGGATTTTGAAATGCCCATTGGGGTTGTGTTCAAGGACATTGTTGAGAAACTTAGAAAGGGGAATGCAGGGAAGAATGACTTATGTGAAGGGAAGGTGAACATATGTCAGGTAGGGAAGAAGGATGTCTGTGCTGGTGAGATGTTCCCTTCTAAGGAGGTCGTTAGAAAAAGGAAGAGGGGAAAGAGTCCAATGAAGGGCATTAGATCGTCTGCTCGGCTATTGGCTTGGGGTCATTCTCCTAGTGCTGCTTTAGGAATTGTCATTCATGATGAATAGGTGATTGAAGTTAGTTCCTCTCCTTCCTCGTCATCTATAGAAGTAGCTTTTAATGAGGCTATGGAGGATGCATTGATGCAGGAAGAGACCTATTTTGGCACCAGCAGGGATGGGTTAAGCTCTTCCCTCTCTCAACCTTTTTACTATTGGTGCTTTTTTGGAATTTAAGAGGTTTGAAGACCTCAGAAGTAAGAAAGACATCTTTTTTTTTGTTTGCAAGTATAAGCCTTATGTACTTATTCTATAGGAAACTAAACTTCCCAGTCCCAATTTATCTGGGGCTGGGGAGGTGTGGGGTCCTGGAGCCGTCGACTTTGTGGTGGGGCCTTTGGGGGAATGTGGATCCTACGGGATCCTTCGGTTTTGCTTTCTTTGACTTTGGTTAAAAAAGACAATTTTTTACTTGTGGATCCAGAGGCTGATTTTCAGTGCGGTTTGAAGAATGTTTACAGTCCCCATATTTCTGCTCAAAAGGAAAGTTTCTTTACCGATATGTCTGATGTTATTTCTCAGTTTGATTATCCTATATGCATTGGGGGGGATTTTAATTTCACTAGGTGGCTAGAAGAGAGTTCTCATGATGGGGAATTACTGCTTCTATGCGCCTTTTTAACCGTTTTATAGAGTCTCATGCTTTGATTGATCTGCCCATTTTTGGCACGACTTTTACTTTGACTAATGGAAGTATCTCTAACTTGTCAATGTCCAAGATTGACAGGTTTATATTGTCTGGAGAGTGGTTTGAATTGTTTCCCTTAGCATCTGTCAAAGCTCTCCCTAGACTTTCTTCTGATCATATTCCTATGTTACTATCATCTAAAATTTGGTCGGGGGGTCCCAAACCTTCAGGATGGAAATAGGGTGGCAAAAGGAAAAGGAAGTGGTTGAGCTAATAAGTACTTGGGAGAATTCTATTTCATTTGGTTATTTAGACTTCCAAATATATAAGAAGCTCCTGAATATTAAACATAAGCTTATGGATTGGAAAATAGTTAAGTACTTTTCTGTCAAAAATAAGATTGACGTTGTTTTGAAATGTATAGAGGAGGCGCTGATGAAGCTATGCAACAGTCTGGGGTTTTATCTGAGGAGCTGGCTATAGCAAGAAGTGTCAAAGTGAATGAGCTTCAGGAGCTTCGGAAAGTGAATGTATTGAAAACAAAGATCTAGGGTTAAATGGTTGAATGAGGGAGATTTGAACACCACATTCCTTCACGCCATAACTAGTGCTCGAAGATGTCAAAATGATATTTCTGGTCTCTTAATTCAGGGAGTGGATTTTGATGATAGTGAAGATATGTCCCAAGCTATTTTCAGTCACTTCTAGAAAGCTTTCTCCTCAGAAGTCAAAGTCACTCCTAGGCTTAGTAGGGTGGGAATTAAAGTCCTTGCTTCCAATTTGATTCCTATCCTGGATAGGGATGTCTCTTTGGAAAAGTTAAAAAAAAAACTATCTTTGCTCTCTTGGACGATAAGGCCCTTGGTCCTGATGGCTTCCCTCTGATTTTTTTCCAAAAGTTTTGGAATTTGATAAGTGGTGAGCTCCTGGAAATGATTAGGGGATTCCTTAGGAGAGAACTTATTTTTAAAGGAGTGAACTCCACCTTCATTGCTCTGATCCTTAAAAAGTTAGTCATAGCCAATTTGGGAGACATCAGACCCATTAGCCTGTTGACGAGCCTCTACAAAATAGTGGCTAAGGTTTTGGTTGAACGCTTGAAAGTGGTTCTACCAGTCATTATTTCTGGTCTCCAATCTGCTGTCATCAAAGATAGGCTAATTTCTGACAGTGTTTTGATTGCACAAGAGTGTATCCATTCACAAATTCTTTGTGGAGGCCTTGGAATTGTTGTCAAACTAGACATGGAAAAAGCTTATGATAGGGTAGAGTGGAATATTCTAGTAGAGATAATGAAGAACCTGGGTCTTAGCGAAAATTGGAGACAATGGATCTTTGGATGCTTATCCTCAGCTCACTTCTCTAATTTGTATAAAGGAAGTCAGACTGAGTTCTTTAAGGCTACTCGGGGTCTTCGCCAAGGTGACCCTCTCTCTCATTTCCTCTTCAGTGTTTATGCTAAATGTTTTAGTTTAATGTTGTCTAATGTTGCAAGGAGTGAAAATTTTTCGGGTTTTCAGCTGCCTAGTAGAGGACCTTGTATTTCCCACTTGCAATATGCTGATGACACACCGTTATTCTATGAAGCTCAAATCACTCAGGTTAGCAATATTGCAACTTTCTTAAGTTGTTGTGAAGTTTCCTTAGGACTTAAGGTTAACTTTTTGGAAAACTACAGTTGTTTGCTTGAATTATAGTGATGAAGTGATAAGTTTAATGGCACAGGTTCTAGGGCGCAAGGCAGAGAGGTTTCTAATCATGTATTTGAGAATGCCAATCTCGGATGGCCGACTACGAATTGTGGTTTGGGACAAAATTCTTTAGTGAATCCAAGTGAAGCTTGACCTATGGAAATTTAAGTATCTCTCATTTGGGGGTAGGATTACTCTGATTAAGACATGCTTGTCGAACTTACATATATATCAGATGTCAATCCTACAGATCCCTTTTTCGGTGGCTAGGAGAATTGAATTGATGATGAGGAACTTTCTATGGGGGTCCTCCTTGGAGACGAAGAAATTTCATCTTCTTCGATGGGATAGAGTGCGTACTCCCAAAAAGGAGGGCAGTCTTCGGATTAGGAAAATTATTGTTGTTAACCAAGCCTTGCTCTGTAAATGGTGGTGGAGGAGTTTAACTTCTAAAGATCATCTATAGTACAAAGTTATCGCTTCGAAGTATGGAGAGGACAGATTTGGTATGTGGGTGGGTAAAAGAAATGGGGTTAGGGGAATGTCTTCATGCTGGAGATCGACTTATAATTGCAAAGCCTTGATTCATAAAGACATTTGTTGGACCTTAAGCAATGGCACCAATATTTCATTTTGGCATCATAAGTGGTTGGGGGATGCTCCATTGAAACTAGTGTTTCCTTTGATTTTCCAAAGAATGGCTAACCCTAATGTTGTAGTCTCTAATCTCTATGAGCGTAGGGGTGATCATATTCTTTGGAATATCAACCTTCCTTATAATAGGATTCATGATTCTCTCTTTTTTGAACTCTTTGGATGAGGTTAATATCCCTCATAATGTTGAGGATGAGGCTGTTTGGGAGATCGTTAAGGATGGAGATTATTCGGTGAAGTCTATGTACCAGCTGCTCTTCCACAATAGGTGGCGGTGGTCTAGGCCTGCATTTGTCATCGTTTGGAGGTGGCCTTTACCTCTTAAGGTGCAAGGTTTTTTATTGATGGCTGTTCAAAATAAGGTGCTGACGGTAAATAATCTTATCAAGAGAGGAAAAATATTGCCAAATGTATTTCTTCTGTGTGAGGATGGGGAATCTGAAGATCATCTTTTTTTGCACTGTTCTTTTACCTATTATATTTGGAGTAGGTTCTTTGACCTGCTTGGGATTGCGATGGTAATGCCACCAAGTATTGTAGGTATTTTACAAACTTTAGCGATAGACTTACCTCGAACTGGAGTTATTATTTGGCAAATCACTAGAAGCGTAATTTTATGGGAAAACTGAAAAGAGAGGAATAGAAGAGTGTTTGACGGGATTAGCTTGCCTTTTGAGATAATATGGGAGAAGATTTTACATGCTATATTATTATATCTGTCAATTACCAAAGTTGGCCAAGATATTCGGATTTGGATGTTAGGAGAAATTTAAAGACTTTGTTTCAGCTGGGTTTTGAATTGCAGATCGAAAGGAAGATGGGTGACCCAGGTCTTTGGGGTATTCAAGATAAACTTTGATGGCAGTTCGTTAGGAAATCCGGGTCCTGCGGGATTTGGTGGTGTGCTTAGGGATTGGCTGGGGAATGTTATCTTTTCTTATGCTAGTCATCTTGGGGTGCGTACTGCTAATTATGTTGAACTATATGCACTTTTATATGGCTTAAGTATCTTTGTGGCAAGAAACTTGGGGCATTACTGCGTCCTAGAAGGTGATTCCATGAACGTCATCAAATGGTGTAAAGGGGTGCAGAAGTTGCCTTGGGAGTTCAAATATCTGCTTCTTCAAATCTTTTACCTCTCTAGTCCCTTTTCCTTTTCTTTTGAACATGTCTATAGGGAAGCGAATGTTATGGCTAATTCTCTTGCTAAAGGGGGTTCTCTCCTCACTGAGACTCTTGTCTCTGACTCTGTAATTTCATTTTAGTTTAATAGAATAGTGGAATTTCGATAAAAAAAAAAAGGATTGTGAAAAAATTAATACTTTATTGGAAAACTTATTTCACCACATCATTAATTTTAAGATGCCTTTATCACTACTTTGATGCGATTTTATTTAAGCACAATGTAAGACCAAATGTCAAATGCTTAATATTTTATTAAGAAAAACAATATTGCTAGGTCAAACAATACTTTGTTACCTTTCTAATTTGAGGCAAGAAATAGGCACTATTGCAAGTCGGTTTTATCACAACATGTAACCTATTGCCTCGTGTTGTGGTAAATATTATATTAAATTTAATAAATTTTGGTGAGAAACAGGCACTATTGCAAGTTGTGTTGCACGCCATGTGACCTATTGCCTCGTGTCGTGGTAAAATACTATATATTAAATCTAAAAAGAATGCCTTTGGGGGGATTTGAACCTTGTTATGAGTTCTACCACTGCTCCATCAACTTGGAAAGTGACATAATTAAAAATCATATTATATCTACATGGATGTCTTAATAAAAAACAAATACACGGATGTGTCCTAATAATATCAATATCAAGGGCAATGATTTTATATAATGGTTGTAGAGTAATATGATATATAGCCATTTGTTTGATCCAAATTTTGAAATACGTTTTATTTAAATGAACAATAATAAATAATAAATAAATAAATAATTGAAAACACAACTCATAAAGTATTTTTTTAGCCCAATAAAAATTAGTCGTTCATTTTGGTGAGATGTTTAGATCTAGGCCTTAGAAGGATTTTTTCATTTCTAATTTTTTTGGATGGCTTTATTATCATTAGATGAACAATGTGAAAAAAGAAAAAAAATGATTTTGAGTTTATAAAGGCTAAGATCTTGAAATTCACTAAATTAATAATTTAGATTCGTTTTTGGAGGGACTCATTTTGACCATATCTAGGTTTGAAATTGAATGTTTTTTTTTTTATTCATTATTGAGATGAAGAGAGTGTGTATGCAAAATTTTGTGTCATACAAATACCACAAACATGATTTTCTAGAAGAGTCATGAGATAATATTGTGATACAACCAATACATGAAACCACTGCCCTAATATCAATATTTATTTCTCAACCCTTAAGACACCCAACAACTATATCGGTGTTCTTATAAAAGTCCTACAAAGGAAATACTGAGAAAGGATCCCAAGCGTCAAACCATAAAGGGATAATTATTGGTCCCGTAGCAAACACAAGAAGAGAGCGCGCTCTTATTGAGAAAGCTTGTTGATCTTACGATGCTGGAAGTCCTTGAAGGTTTTAGTTGAAAACAATGGTGGATTAGTCTCGTTTAGGAGGTGGGGAAGAGGCCCAATGATTTTGTCCGGTGGAGGCACGAAAAACACTGCCCATGACATACGTGTTTCGTCCTTGCTCACCAAGCTCCTGTGGAGAACGCTTTTGTATCTTCCATTGCTCAACACCTTCAACACAAATCGAGCAAACTTGAATGAATGGATCTTCCTTTGGGAGTTCTAACTATGTCCATAAGGTTACTGATTGATGGGAAGAAATTTGCTGGAAAACTATGCTGCATGTCGAGAACTCTTTTTATTTTTATTTTTTATTTTAATATTATCTGCTATTAGAAAAACGAAGAAAGAAAAAAAAAATTGACGACAGTTG
Source organism: Amborella trichopoda (assembly GCF_054954075.1). Lineage (NCBI taxonomy): Eukaryota > Viridiplantae > Streptophyta > Magnoliopsida > Amborellales > Amborellaceae > Amborella > Amborella trichopoda. Next base: position 22,739,251 of record NC_142339.1, read on the forward strand.
CCATTATTGATCCTTGGCCTACAATTGTAGACACTTAGGTATCAATCAAGGGGCGAGCTTAGAAGCCACAACTTCATTTATTCCAGCATAGCGCTTCATGAACTTAAGAAATGTATATAGCGCTTCATGAACTTAAGAAATGTATATAATGAGACCATCTACTTTTGGTATAAGAAAGTCCTATTTATTAGGAAAATATATAATGAGATTATTTACTCAAAAAAAAAAAAGTTATAATGACATAGTCACAATTAATTTTGACCATTGGATGTGAAATTGAGTGGCTGCATTTATTTCATTAACCAAGCTCAATGTTCAAAAGAAATTTTCACGGACTTTGTGATACACCCAAATTATCAAATTTCACATTGGATGGTTGTAAGTAATTGTGATCTCCATATCTTAAAGACAAATTGTCTCATTGTATACCATCCGTATTTATTATTGCCTATTAAATGTGAAATCAATTGTTGGGGATGTGTCAACTTCACACAAACTGTAAAATAAAATTGCTCGAATGTTGTTTCCCATTTCAATCTGTCTGATTTCATATTCCAATGCCCAATATTGTAAATACCAAAAGTGAATAGTCTTACAATACACTATCCCTTAAGAAAATGGACTGCCCTTCCAATATAAGCTTTGCTTGGGCCTAATAACGATGTTCCGCTTCTACTTTAACATAGTTTAATTGATGATGCACAAAGGGAGCTACACTTCTCCCAAACATGGTTTAGTTGATGGAGGCCGAATTTTGAAGTCAAGTTTCAAGATATTTCGTCCTTTGGGCATTCCTTTAAAAATTGTTTCATGAGTCGTGGGACACATTTCTATATTTGTGGCCCCAAGGTTTAAAACATTCACTTTAAAGATGGATCTAAATGGGCGGTCCATCTACAAATAGTTGAAACCAATGGTACAAATGTTTTCTTCATAAAAGCATTATTTTAAATTTTTAAAATTTTGAGTTTCGAAGTTAAATAGTTCATGAAAGCTTTAACAGTTGGTTTAAATGCAAGCAATTGCAACCCCAACAAAGAGACTTAACTAGTCGACGTGGAAATATTGTAATTGAGGCACGCATTGAAAGCATTAAAGTTCTTGAAAAAAATTGGACGTGGAATTATTATAATTGAGTCAGGCACTGACAGCATTAAAATTCTTGAGAAAAATGGGGTGTCATACCCTTACATTAATTTTATTTTGGTGGATTACTTGCTACTTATGATTACTTTGATTTTGTTAAGGACACGGTTTCTATTACTCTTGTAGAAATGAGTGCCCTCTTAAAAAATCTATTTTTGAAATGGATTTTTGGACCCAATTGTTAAGGACATATAATCTCTAACAAAACTGTAAAACCGGTATAATACATCTTACATATATGTATTTTTATGGGAAATGTTTTTATATGGCCAGGATTTTATAATAAAAAACGTAAAGTCACACCTCAAAACCACGGCGAAAATTACACTTTAACACAAAATAAAACCTCTGGGATATGAAGAAAAGAAATAAATTTCAAGCCCCATAAATATTAAATCTTGTGGCACATTACCTGGATTTGCTCATTTGCAAGTGTGTGCTATACTATATTTGAAGGTTAAAGTTTCAAAATCAGATAAAGTAAATCCAAGGCCGTCATGAGGTTCTGGTGCCCGAATTGCCATTTTACGATAGGTGTGGCTGTATTTTTTTTTACTGTGAAGCCTTCGCCTCGTGCTACACACACCCATTACATAAACCGGGGTTCATTAAACTCACACGTAACCGCAACCATCACATAAAACACTGTTCATAAACTAACCTCGAGCCAGGTACTTGGTCTTGGCCCAAGGCGACTTAGGACTCACTCAAGAACCGTACGAGTCCAAAAGCTCTAAAAAATTTTAAATTATACCAAAAAATGGAAAAATATAGAAAAATACAACAAAGGTCTAAAAGTTAAGTAAAACCAAATGCAACAAAGGTCTGAAAATGTAGAATTAAATATGCACTTAAAAAATCCATTGGATAGGATTGTTTTTAGGTCGAAAAACCCTATAATTGATCATCTCGACATTGAGACGTATGAATATGGAAAAAAAAATTATAATATTTTGAGTCCAAAAAATAGTGCATCTTGCAGCACATTATCTAGACCGTCCGTTTTCAAGATTTTCATATGTTTATAGATATATGATTTCAACCATTTTTAGAATTTAAAATATACTAATTAGATATAAAAATAGATTTTCAGATAATCTTAAGAATATTTTACACCAAAATTATTTATTATGATCAAATTTGGAGGTGCGCCTTGTTTGGATTGTTTAAGGTTGCAACCTTATAGAAACCGCACCCTTTAAAAAAATCATTTATCATTGGGAACATTTTAAAAAATCCAAACACAGAAAATTTAAAAATACATAATATCATAAAAAAACGTTAGCCCATAATTAAAAAAAAATCCAAATTATATATAGAAAAATTATACAACAATCCGGTCTTTCCTACTTATTTTTAGAATTTTTTCAAAAACTATTTTTATGGACCCTGAGTTGTACACTTAACTCGGGGCAACTTGGCTGTTTTATAACACTAACATATAAACTATAAAATAGTCATGCATATAAAATTTGCTCTCTTACTCACACCCATAAATAGGGTTGGCAATGGCCCAGCCGACCCAATATCTAGAGAGAGCTTTCTGGGGAGAGAAATAATTTCCACTTCGAGAGAGATTAATATAATTATTTGTTTGGTGTAAAGAGAAGACTCATATTATTGTATTTATTTAGAGACATAGGGATACAAGTAGGGTTGGTTTTGTGCAATGAGAGTAGGCAATGCACTAAAAGAGAGTATAGCAGGATTGTATGCGTGGAGAGAGCGAGAGTAGTAGATTGAATGTATGAACAAAGAGAGTAAAAGGGCATACGCTTTGGGGAAAGAGAGTAGGATTTGTGCAAACAGCGAGCAGTAGGATTCATTAAGGAGAAGGAGATAAAGGGAAACCTTTGGGAGAAGACAAACAATTTGTGTTTGTGACGAAGCGCTTTGGGGGAAGAAAAATGGCGTCTGGGTATGTAACTATAGTACTAGCATGGTTTTGATGCTCGGCCGAGGCCACTCGGACTCGGTCGAGTAACTCGTCCTCCCTCCAAGTTAAAGCGAGTTGGTTGTACAACTTTATAAACTATATTTATATTTGGGCAAGCTTTCTATGCTTTCCCTACAACATAAAACTTATATACACTTATCCAACCGTTTATTCTGAATGGAGGGTTAAGATTGCCTCAATCACAATGTCACCTTTCAACATTTTTTTATTTTAAAACTTTTTTTATAAACGATTTTGAATTTTGTACATCCAATAGTCTATTAACCTCGCTCTAACGAAAAATATAAAAAAATATTTCCAATAAAATAAAATGACAAAAATACCCTTGAAATTTTCAAGGGCTATTTTGATCACTATATTTTACCGAAAAATTATTTTTAATATTTTTTATAGGTACCCCGAATGAGAAGATGGCACATACCAAATTTTTAGGGAATGGTTTCTATACTACCCCTACAACATAGAAGATCTATGCTTCTCCTACCATCCAGCCGTCCAATTTTGAGCAAGAGAGCCACTCACCGTTTGATCTTAGTTCCGATGTCTCAAGGTATTTTATTTTAATTTTTTTTTGTAGAAATTGTATGAATATGAAATTTGGTATGTGCTATCTTCTCATTTGGGCGCACTTATCAAAAATATTAAAATTAATTTTTCGATAAAATATAATGACCAAAATGCCTCTTGAAGCTTTCAAGGGTATTTTGGTCATTTTATTTTATTGAAAATATTGTTTTTATATTTTTTGGTAGTGAAAGTTAATAGGGGATTAGACGACCAAAATTTGATTCCAAAATAGTTTGTAGAAAAAAATTCAAAATAAAATAGTGTAGAGACGTGACATTGTGACTGGGGCAATCATAGCCATCCATTCAGAATGGACGGTTGGATAAGGAGAAATATAAAAGTTTTATGCTGTAAAGAAAACGTAGAAAGCTTGACCTTATATTTATATGTCACATTTAAGTTACATAAGTTGTCAAGTCTCTCTGGTTATTGTTTGCACGTAAGAGTTTGTAGATTTTGTATAGTGAGTTGGTTGTAAAACAGCTTTATAAATTATATTTATATGTCACATTTAAGCCCCATAAGTTGTTCTCATGGAAGAGTTTGCTAGTTGTACAACAACTTTATAAACAGTATTTATAGTTATATTTGTATGTCGTCTGGTTACTACTTTTGCGTTTTATAAACACTTGCCTTTTTTTTATTCAAAGGAGCTTTAAAAACATTATTAGGACATGCGGAATTGAACCTAAAAACCCTCCATTATGGAGGCCGCCAATGTCCCGAAAAATAACCAACACATCATTAGTATTTAATATTAATAAACTTCATACGAAACATACATATTATGTTTTTTTCTTTATTTTAGTTTTTTAAAAAATGCACTGGACTCGGGTGAGTTATTCAGACTCACCCGAGTAAATAGTCTCGGCCAGGGCCCAAATATATTGGCCGAGTCGATTTTTTGAACACTGAGTAGTAGGATTGGCTTTTCCAATAGTGACACTAGTATCAATTGACTTTATTTAGAGAGAGAAACTATTAGGATCAACTTTGTGGGTAGAGAGAGAGAAAAATGGGGATCACGTTGTAAAAAGAAAGAAAGAAAGAAATAGAATGAGAGAGCCGGTTTGTCGTTACGGAGAGAGTCAGAGTTTGGGTTTTACTAGAGAGGGAGAATGAATGTAGACAAGAGAGATTAAATTTAAGGGAGCGAAGTACCAAAAAACCTATAGAGAGAACCTACCAAAAAACATTTATAAAAAAAAACTATTTCAAAATTTAATTTTTAGAGAGAGAAAATATTTAAAAAAAAATTGAGAGAAAATATCTCAAAAATTTTAAAGAGAGAAACTCTCAAAATTTGGGTCAAGAAATTAATGACGCAGTTTTTGGTCTTGGGAGAGACAGAACCCCGGGACTTGATGGCTTTCCCTTAGCCTTCTTTCAAATATTTTGAGATCTCCTGAACGACGACTTGATTCAATTGTTGGAGGAATTCTATTTGAGTGGTAGAATTAATGTGGCAATAAATTCCACCTTCATTACCCTTATTCCAAAGAAAAAGGTAATTGAGGATGTGTAAGACATCTGCCCGTCAGCTTATTGGGTAGTCTTTATAAAATCATTTTAAAGACACTTGCCAATAGATTTACGAAAGGTGATCCACTTGGTTATTTGAGGTCCTCAATTTGCTTTCCTAAAAGACCGAAAAATTATGGATAGCATTCTAGTAGCTCAAGAATGTATTCATTTCAGGATCAAGGAGAAGAAACCGGGTCTTCTTTGTAAAATAGATTTTGAAAAATCCTATGATAAGGTGGATTAGAAAGTGCTTCAAAGTATCATGGGCAGCATGCGTTTTAGATAGAGATAAAGGATATGGATTGAGGGGTGTTTTTCATCTTCTCACTTCTCAATACTCATGAATGGTAAGGCAACTAGTTTCTTTAGGAGTTCTAGAGGCCTCAGACAAGGAGATCCCCTATAACTTTTTTTATATATATTGGTGGCAGAAAGTTTCAGTTTTATGCTAAGAGATGTATATTCACAGGGTCTTATTTCAGGCATTATGGTTGGGAACAATGGTGTGACTGTATCACACTTACAAAATGCAAATAACACCATAATGATTTGCAACCCAAATGTAATGGAAACCAGTAGAATGTGGATATTTCTAAAGTGTTGAAATCGCAATTGGGCTGAAAGTAAATCTCTCTAAAACCAAGTTGATCAGAATTGGATGTCCTCAAAACATAGTGTCAAGGATGGCTGGACTGCATTTTGTGCAAAGCTAGCGACTGATACGACATAACATTTATTCCTCTATTGCCTTTTCATTTTTTATCATTGAAATTGGGTTTGACAATATTTTAACTTATCCATTCCAATTCCAAAATTTTGCAGGTTGCTTATCACTCAATGGTTATCCCTTGGTATTCCAAAGGAGGATAATATATTTGGCATTCTGTCTGAGTAAGTGTCCTTTGGGGTATGTGGAAGGAGAGAAATCGAAGAGTGTTTGAAAGAATCTCTACTGATTTTTCTATGTTAAAATCTAACATTTTAGCCTCAACAACATATTCCTTTTCCTCTCACAAAGATAGTGGCTCTACACCAAAGAGACTTATCATTAACTACCCCTTAGCAGTTGCGATTTTGAGCAACATGTGATCTAGTCGAAGAGCTGTTGTTTGGTCTCCACTTCCTCTATACTCAACCAAATTGAACTTTGATGACAATACCTTTGGCAATCTAAGAGCAGTTGGATATGGTGTATTGATTAGAAATCATTTGGGTCATGTTTTCTGCTCATATTTAGGTCCGTGTGGTATTCCTACTGCAAATGAAGTGGAGACTAGAGGTCTCCTAGAGGGTTTGAAACTTCTTTCACGGTGGGAAGGGCAAAAGATTATTGAAAGAGATTCGACAAATGTCATAGCATGGAGCTATGAAGAATTCAATGTTCCATCGAGCCTTAAAGTATTATTTCATGAGATTAGGATCATCATTGCTTTTATCAATGTCAATTTGTATCATTGCATTCGTGAGCCGAATGAGGAGGCAGATGCCTTAGCCAAAGAAAGAGTAAACTGCACTTCTCTGATTGTCAATTTTTTTGTAATTCATCTTCTTTATTTCCTGTATGTCATGTATTTTGTAACTCTTTTTTGATTTAAGTAATAGTAAAAGAAAAAAAATAAAAATTTAAGTAATAGTAAAAGAAACCATGACAAAATTTATAGAAAGATAAACTATCTCAAATATTAAGTTTTATAAAGAGAAAGTACTTGAAAATTATTGAGAGAGAGAAACTATTTGAAAGTTTAAATTTTATAAAGAGAAGTACCAAAAAACTATAAAGAGGGAAACTATCTCAAATTTTAAGTTTTATAAAGAGAAAGTACTTAGAAATTATAGAGAGAGAAACTAATTATAGAGAGAGAAACTATATCAAAATTTACAGAGAAGGAAGCTATCTCAAATTTTAAGTCTTAGAGAGAGAAACTATCTAATATTTTAAGTTCTAGTGAAGATAAAGTACGTAATTATTTTTTTAAGAAAAACCATCTCAAGTCTTAAGTTTTAGAGAGAGAGAGGCCCAAAAAAATTTTAGGCAGAGAAACGATCTCAAAAATTTTAGAGAGAGAAACTACTTCAAATTTTAAGTTTTAGAGAGAGAAATTATCTCAAATTTTTAGAGAAAAAAACTATCTCAAATTTTAAATTTTAAAAATGAGAGTATTTCAAAAATTTTTAGAGAGAAACTATCACAAAATTTTCAAAGAGAGAAGCTATCTTAAATTGTAAGTCACAGAGAGAGAAATAATCTCAAATTTTAAGTCTTCAAGAGAGAAGACACTGAAAATTTTTAGAAAGAGAAACTATCTCAAATTTTAAGTTCTGGAGAGAGAAATTATCTTTTAGAGAGAGAAACTACATCAAATTTTAGAGACAGAAACTATCTCAAATATTACGCTTTAGAGAGAGCAAGTACCTAACCGATTTTAGAGAGAGAAAATATTTAAAAAAATTTAGAGAAAGAAATTGCATCAAAATTTTCACAGAAAAACTATCTCAAATTTTATGTTTTAGAGAGATAAATTATTTGAAATTTTTTAGAGAGAGAAACTACATCTAAATTTTAGAGAAATAAACTATATTAAATTTTAGAGAAAGAAACTACTTGAAAAAAATTTGAATGAAAAAAGTGACATTATAATGAATACAACAATAAATATATTTACCAAATAAAGTAAAAAAAAAAAGCCATGATAATGTCATGCATCCATGTACCATCCAAACAACTAATATCTATTTTATAGAAATTATTTTTCTTAAAATATATTTTAATGAAAAAATATTTTTTTGAGGCAATCTTTTTCCATGGATCCAAACGGCCCCTTAAGCCGATCGCGAACCTAGCTGTCAACATTAAATGTGTTGTTCGAATGATTACATACGGACCCTAAAATTTTTCTACAAAAAATGAAATGCAATATTTATAGGTAGAAATTACATAGAATATCAGCCAGCCCCCTTTTTTTTAGTAGGACACTCCCTTAATGCATGGAGCACTACCCTACTAACGAAAAAGGTAAAAAATAAAATCAAAGGATTCCATCCTCAGACTAAAAGGAAATTTTTGAATAAAATAAAAAAAATAGCTAACAGACCTTCTTTGTGATTATTACCTATAAGCATTTTATATTTTAGAAACAATTTTAGGGTCTGTATGTAAATAAAAAAAGGATCTAACCGTTTATATGCCATAGAGAGAGTGAACATTATATTATGACATATTTGATGAGTAATAAACAACTAATTACCTGGAGCTCTAAGCATTATTATTTACCCAAAACAATACGTATAGTTATAAATGCCCCCCAAAATAAATTTTGAAGACATCCTTATCCCAATGCTTTTAGTATTACACCCTAGACCCAACACTGTTTCTTCTTGTATTAACCTTTAGTCAAAAGTAGAGAAACTAAAAACTAAAATTTCTTTTACCTTTCTTCCTCTACCTGCCCTCTCTTTTATTACCCAAACTCCCTCTCTCTCTACTCGCCCTCTCTTTCTGTACCCAAACTATTCTCTCTACCCGCCTTTTTTCTCTCTCTCTCGACCCAAACTCCCTTTCTCTACCCACCCTCTCTCTTTCTTTACCTACCCCCCTCTCTTTTTCTCCCCAAGCTCCCTCGTTATCTCTACCCCCTCTCTCTCTCTATCTCTTTCTCTCTAGAATAGTGTGGGCCCATCCGTTGCGATGTTGACTCGTGAATCAAGTAAAGTGAATGCTGGCTTTAGGGTACTTTTAAACTCAATATTTTTCTTTTCCGGAACGTTAAGTCTTAAATTCAATATTTGATAAATAACCTTCGGTAATAAGCATGGTAAATCTTGCTAGAACCATTTGATCATGGCTAATGATCACGAATCTCTATCAATTGAAACGGATGTTCTCCTATGCTAATATTGCCTCGGCGAAACTGTCCTTCCTTAAAGCTAGAGGCTCCATACGTCTACTTCCCGATTTGCCTCGCTCTTAGTCAATAAAGCAACCCTTCATTACGCTAAACGACTTGGTTTTACATCAACTTTATAAACTATATTTATATTTGGGTGCGTTTTCTATGTTTTTTCTACAACAAAAAACTTATATACTTCCCCTTATCCGACTGTCCATTCTGAATGAAGGGCTAACTAAGATTGCCTCAATCACAATGTCATGTTTCTATGCTATTTTATTTTTAAATGTTTTTCTATAAAATATTTTTAATTTTGTACATCCAATCCTCTATTAAATTTGCACTAGCAAAACATATAAAAAAAAATATTTTCAATAAAATAAAATGACAAAAATACCCCTTCAAGGGTATTTTGGTCATTTTATTTTATCAAAAAATTATTTTTAATATTTTTTATAGGTGAGCCTGAATAAGAAGATAGCACGTACCAAATTTTTAGGATAATTTTTTTTTACTTCCCCGACAATATAGAAAATCTATGCTCCTCCTACCATCCAGGCGTCCAATTTTGATCAAGAGAGCCACTTACCGTTTGATCTTAGATCAGATTTCTCAAAGTATTTTATATTTATTTTTTTATACAAATTCTATTAGTATGAAATTTGGTATGTGCCATTTTCTCATTCGGGCGCACCTATAAAAAATATTAAAAATAATTTTTCTATAAAATATAATGACCAAAATACCCCTTGAAAATTTTAGAGGTTTTTTTATTATTTTATTTTATTGGAAATATTTTTTTTATATTTTTTGCTAGTGCGAGTTTAATAGGGGATTGGACGACAAAAATTTGGTGTCAAAATAGTTTATAGAAAAAAAATAAAAATAAAATAGTGTAGAGACGTGATATTGTGATTGAGGCAATCTTAGTCCTCCATTCAGAATGAATAGTTGGATAAGGGAAAATATAAAAAATATATGGGGAAGCAAAAAAAGCATGCCTTTATATCTATATATTATATTTAAGTCACATATGTTGTCAAGTCTCTCTCGTTATTGTTTTCGCGCAAGAGTTTGAGATTTTGTATAGTGAGTTGGTTGTAAAACAACTTTATAACTTATATTTATATGTCACAATTAAGCCACATATGTTGTTTTCACGTAAGAGTTTGCTTGCTGTATTTATATTTATATTTATATGTCACATTCAAGATACATAAGTTGTCAAGTCTCTCTGGTTATTATTTTTCGCAGACCATCAGGAATTGAACCTATGAACCTACAACCACTATTTCAAAGGCCGCCAATGTCCCAAAGCATAACCAATGGAATTGAACCTATGAACCTACAACCACTATTACAGAGGCCGCCAATGTCCCAAAGTATAACCAACATACCATTAGTATTTAACATTAAAATAAGTTGTCAAGTCTCTCTGGTTATTATTTTTTGCAGGTCATTAAGAATTGGACCTACAACCACTATTACAGAGGCCGCCAATGTCCCAAAGCATAACCAACATACCATTAGTATTTAATATTAAAATAAGTTGTCAAGTCTCTCTGGTTATTATTTTTCGCAGGCCATTAAGAATTGAACCTACAACCACTATTATTGAGGCCGCCAATGTCCCAAAGCATAACCAGCATACCATTAGTATTTAATATTAAATCTCGCAAACAATATACATATTATGTTTTTTTTTTTCTTTTTTTTTAAATATACTTGACTCGAGAGAGTTATTCGGACTCGCCCGAGTAAATAACCATGGCTAGGGCTAGAGTATTTTGGCCAAGTCGATTTTTTGAACACTAAGTAGTAGGATTGGCGTTTTCCAAAAATGAAACTAGTATCAATTGACTTTATTTAGATAGAGAAACTATTAGGATCATCATTGTGGGTAGAGAGAGAGAAAAATGAGGATGACTAAAAAAACAAAAACAAAAAGAGAATGAGAGAGCCTATTTGTTGTTAGGGAGAGAGCCAGAGTTTTGGTTTTACTTGAGAGGGAGAAAGAATATGCACGAGAGAAAGAGATTTAGGATACTTGTAAATATATTTTCAAAAAGGTCTTTTTAGTGGAGATGGTGCCTTCTTAGGGTTTGGATCCAAAATTTGAGATTGAAAAGTATTTCTACCTTTAGTTATTTTTCTTATTTCAAACCAAAAATAAAGAAATCTTTAGCGTTGCCTTTACCTTTTGAAATTGATTTCTAGTGAGATTTCCCTGTTATGGAGACGTCCACTTTGTAAAATACAATTAATTCCACAAAAACACCATCATAAATTAGAGAGAGAAACTACCTGAAATTTTATATTTTAGATAGAGAAATTGTCTTCAAATTTAAGAGAAAGAAACTATTCTTGATTTTAAGATTTAGAGGGAGAAAATACTTTAAATTTTTTTGAGAAATTATTTCAAAATATTATTAGGAGAGAAACTATTTGAAAATTTAAGTATTTTTTTTTAAAATTTTTTTTAAAGAGAAACTATATCAAATTTTATAGAGAGAAGTACCGAAAACCAATAGAGAGAACCTACCTCCAGAATTTTAGAAAGAGAAACTATTTCAAATTTTAAGTGTTAGAGAGAGAAGATATTTTAAAAAATTTCGAGAGAAAATAGCTCAAATTTTTTAAAGAGAGAAACTCTCAAATTTTAGATCAAGAAATTAAAGAGGCAGTTTTTTGTCATGGGAGAGATAGAACCCCGGGACCTGATGGTTTTCCCTTAGCCTTCTTTCAAACATTTGGAGATCTCCTGAAAGACGACATGATTCAATTGATGGAGCAATTCTATTGGATAGGTAGAATTAATGTGGCAATGAATTCTACCTTCATTGCCCTTATTCCAAAGAAGTAATAGAGGATGTGTAAGACATCTGCCCCATTAGCTTATTGGGTAGTCTTTATAAAATCATTGCAAAGATATTTGCCAATAGATTACGAAGGTGATCCACTTGGTTATTTGTAATCCTCAATCTGCTTTCCTTAAATATAAACAAATTATGGATAGCATTTTAGTAGCTAAAGAATGTATTCATTTCAGGATCAAAGAAAAAAAACCAGGTCTTCTTTGTAAGATAGATTTTGAAAAAGCCTATGATAAGGTGGATTAGGACGTGCTTTAAAGTATCATGGGAAGCATGGGTTTTAGATAGAGATAGAGTATACGGATTGAGGGTTGTCTTTCATCTTCTCGCTTCTCAATGCTCATGAATGGTAAGACAACTGGTTTCTTTAGGAGTTCTGGGGGCCTCAGACAAGGAGATCCCCTATCACTTTTATTGTATACATTGGTGGCAGAAAGTTTCAGTGTTATGCTAAGAGATGTATTTTCACAGTATCTTATTTTAGGCATTGAGGTTGGGAACAATGGTGTGATTATATCACACTTACAGTTTGCAGATGGTACCATAATTTTTTGCGATCCAAATGCAATGGAAATTAGTAGATTATGGATATTTCTAAAGAGTGTTGAAATTGCAACTGGGTTGAAAGTAAATATCTCTAAACCAAGTTGATCAGAATTGGATGTCCTCAAAACATAGTGTCAAGGATGGCTGGACTACTAGGATGTGGTGTTGAGAATATTCCTTGCAAATATTTGGGTATCCCTTTGGTGAATTCGAGGCCCTCAAAATCTATTTGGGATCCAGTGGGAGAGAGATCCAATAAGAAATTATATTTGTGGAAGGCAAAGACTTTGTCTCTAGGAGGTTGATATACACTTATCAAATCTACTCTATCTAACCTTCTGGTCTACTATATGCTTTTATTTTGATTGCCTACGCAGATTGTTAGCATTCTAGAGAGGCTTATGAGGAACGTTTTGTGGGGAGATAATGAAAAAAAAGAAGGGGCTTCATTTGGTTTGTTGAGCTACGGTGTGCGCACCTATAAAAGATGGTGGTTTGGGATTTCATAAATTGAAGAACATGAACTTTGCATTACTCTTAAAATGGTGGCGAAGAGCACATATCCACCAAGAGTTATTTTGGGTAGAAATTTTGAAAGAAAAATATGGGATCGAGAAGGTTTATGGTATTATACATAGTCCAAGGAATAAAGCCACTCTTTACCATATTTGAAGGGGATTGACCTTGAGAGACCTATATATCTTCGTCATTTTCAATAAGTAGTGCGTAATGAGGAATCTACACTTTTCTGGTACGATAAATGGTTTGATGACTACCCTCTTATATACCTTTTCCCTGAGGTGTTCTCTTAAGTCTCAAACCCACTAGCTATGGTAAAAGAGGCTAGTGGGGATGCTCATACGAACATTGTTTGGTCTATTCATTGCAGGCACAGGAGAATAACCGATAATTTTATCCATAAGTGTCAAACCTTGTTGGACATGTTAAACAATGCTCAGCTTTTCCCTATTCTACATGATGATGTGATTTGGGACCTTACTACCTCAGGTGATTTTTTGATTAAGTCTGCATATGTTCATATCTTCTACAATCGATATAAATAGCACGATTTTGTACTTTCCTAAATAAAGAAACTTCATGTTTCACTTAAAGTTCAGTTGTTTCTATGGATATTTTGTAAGGAAAAGCTGACCATTGTGGATAACTTAAGGAAGAGAGGGTTCATTATACCCAATGTTTGTCTTTTGTGCAAAACTAGTAACTGATACGACATAACATTTATTCCTCTACTGCCATTTCATTTATGATCTTTGGAATTGGGTTCGACAATGTTTTAACTTATCCATTCCAATTCCAAAAGTCTGTAGACTGCTTCTCACTCAATGATTATTCCCTGGTAATCCAAAGGTGGATAATATATTTTAGCATTCTTTCTGGGTAAGTGTCCTTTGGGGTATGTGAAAGGAGAGAAATCAAAGAGTGTTTGAAGGAATCTCTACTGATTTTTCTATGTTAAAATCTAACATTTTAGCCTCAACAATAGATTGGTTTACCTCTCACAAAGATAGTGGCTCTACACCAAAGAGTTTTATCATTAACTACCCCTTAGCAGTCGCGAAATCTAGTCGAAAAGCTATTGTTTGGTCCCCACCTCCTCCGTACTCAATCAAATTGAACTTTGATGACAATAGCTTTGGAAATCTAAGAGCAGCTGGATATGGTGTGTTGATTAGAAATCATTTGGGTCATGTTTTTTGCTCATATTTAAGTCCATGTGGTATTGCTACTGCAAATAAAGCGTAGGCTAGAGGTCTCCTGGAGGGTTTGAAACTTCTTTCACGGTGGAAAGGGCAAATAATTATTGAAGGAGATTCGACAAATGTCATAGCTTGGAGCTATGAAGAATTCAATGTTCCATCAAGCTTTAAAGTATTATTTCATGAGATTAGGAACATCCTTTCTTTGATCAATGCCAATTTGTATCATTGCTTTCGTGAGCGAATGAGAAGGCAGATGCCTTAGCCAAAGAAAGAGCAAACCACATTTCTTTGATTGTCAATTTTTTGTAATTCTTCATCTTCTTTACTTCCTGCATGTTTTGTATTTTGTAGCTCTTTTAATGGAAATGTTGTGTTAATGTTGAAAAGAAAAAAAATCAAAATTTAAGTAATAATAAGAGAAACCATATGACAAATATTTAGAGAGATAAACTATCTCAACTATTAAGTTTTATAAAGAGAAAGGACCTGAAAATTATTGAGAGAGAAACTATCTGAAAGTATAATTTTTATAAAGAGAAAGTACCAAAAAACTATAGAGAGGGAAACTATCTCAAATTTTAAGTTTTATAAAGAGAAAGTATCTAGAAATTTTAGAGAGAGAAACTATCTCAAAATTTTTTGGGAGAGAAGCCATTTCATAATTTAAGTCTTAGAGAGAGAAACTATATAATATTTTAAGTTCTAGAGAGATAAAGTACTTAATTTTTTTTAAGAGACTATCCTAAATCTTAAGTTTTAGAGAGAGAGAGAGGCCCTAGAAATATTTAGGGAGAGAAACTATTTTAAAATATTTAGACTGATAAACTACCTCAAATTTTATGTTTTAGAGAGATAAACTATCTCAAATTTTTAGGAGAAAAACTATCTCAAATTTTAAATTTTAGAAAAAGAGAGTACTTCAAAAATATTTAGAGAGAGAAACTATCACAAAATTTTCAAGGAGGGAAGCTATCTCAATTTATAAGTCTTAGAGAGAGAAACTATCTCAAATTGTTTAGAGAGAGAATTTATCTCTAATTTTAATTTTTCAAAAGAGAAAACACTAAAAATATTTAGAAAGAGAAACTATCTCAAATTTTATGCTCTGGAGAGAGAAATTATCTTAAAATTTTATAGAGAAAAACTACATCAAAGTTTAGAGAGAGCAACCATCTCCAATATTAAGCTTTAGAGAGAGCAAGTACCTAACTGATTTTAGAGAGAGAAAATATTTCAAAATTTTTAGAAAAAAAAATTATATCAAAATTTTTAGAGAGAAACTATCTCAAATTTTTTATTTTAGAGAGATAAATTAATTGAAAATTTTTAGAGAGATAAACTACATCTAAATTTTAGAGAGAGAAACTACATCAAATTTTAAGTTTTATAGAGAGAAAGTATATTAAAATTTTAAAGAGAGAAACTATATTAAATTTTAGAGAAAGAAACTACTTAAAGAATTTTTGAATAAAAAAGTGACATTATAATGAATATTAAAATAAATAATATTTAACAAATAAAGTAAAAAAAAAAAAACCATGAAAATGTCATGCATCCATGTACCATCCAAACAACTAATATCTATTTTATCGAAAATATTGTTCTTAAAATATATTTCAAAGAAGATTTTTTGAGGCAATCTTTTTACATGGATCCAAACGGCCCCTTAAGCTAAACGCAAACCTAGCTGTGAACATTAAACATGTTGTTTGAAAGATTTATATACAGACTTTAAAATTTTTCTAAAAAAATGAATTCTAAAAAAATGAATTGCAGTATTTATTGGTAGAAATTACAAAGAAGGTCAACCAACCCACTTTTTTATATTTTTTTCAAAATTGCCCCTCGATCTTAGAATATCCTCGTACCAAATTTTAATTATCTTTTTTGTTTTAGATTTTTATTTATTACGACACTGCCCTAAAGCTTGGAGCACTGCCCTACTAACGAAAAAGCTAAAAAAAATAAAAATTCAAACCGATGATTCCATCATCAGACCAAAAAGTAATTTTGAAAAAATTAAAAAAAAAGTATGCTAACGGAGTAATATCAATAAGTCACTTTAAAATATCACCGTCAGGTACGGGCTGCAGGAACTTCTTAAAATGCCCAATGATTATGGTAATTAATTAGCTTTTAGCAGACCGAGAAACGCAAATTACAATCTAAAAACCTAAGGTTAAAACCAAATTTTCGAGCCACAATACGTACTCTACCCAGAGGCACAAAGATAGTCTCAACCTAGTGGAAAACCCAATGCCATGGTCGAGCCAGTGCTTTTGTTTGCCGCATGAAACCCACAAAAAAGAGTACCGGGCCTTCAAAATCCACTTGACTATATCGTACTAATCCTAGACACTCAGCCCATATGATGCAATCGAGGGTGGAACAAATATACTTCCATGACAGAACTGCGCCTAGTGAAACATTCTTGGAGTCATTGGGGGATAACGCAGCCCTAGACGGTATATCTACATTTTGATGAGAAACTGATAGGTGTTAAATTAGATTCATAGGAAAAAAGTTCCAACCAAAACTGGTTTGAAAAACACTGAGAAAACTTGGCTAACCACCACGAAAACTCGCGTGAGCAGAGTTTTGCCTCTTTAAGCAAATAGGGGTCAAGTGCTCAATAAAAAATGGGGGTTTATATAGACTTGAAATTCAATTTTCATCTATAGTCTGTAGACACAGTGGAGCTGGTGAGATTGGCTGAAACAGTAGGTACGTATCAGAGATAATCGGAAGTTCAAAGTGGGCGGAGTAAGGCCATGATGATTGTGGCAAATCGCAGCATCGTCGCAAATACCATGGCAAACATTTTTTTGGCATTCTGATTGTTTACCCTGAACTTTATGTCTAAAATTTGAATTTAAATCATTCAAACTTGTCATAATTCACTGAAAAGCAAAATGATTTGTCCAAATAATCGTTTGCGTTGATTAGACACAAGATAACTTGCTTAAACACCTAGTATCTCTCATTCCAAGTTGCTTTTAGTCCTGTTTTAAGTTTCAACAAAACAAAAACACGCTGTTCGTACTTCCTATCATCTAGTTTTAAGTTTTGTTAAACTTTTTCCACAAGCGAATCGATATCCTAGGATTGCAACCACTTACTTGCTCTAAATTTAGTGGCCCAAAACATCCAAAAAAAAAAAAAAGAAAAAAATTAAAGGACAAGCGCATGGATAGGTCCTGGAGTTTACCTCAATCTGGTCTCCCACGTGCACAACAAGGGCATCAGGAACATAGTCCACAGACACCCAGGACCCATCTTTGATGACTTGAAGGCCAGGTACTTGGTTGGGGAGGAGGATTGTGAGGGCGCTCATATCAGTGTGGGCCTCCACTCCCAAGGCCAGCTCGGGTTGTGGGCATGGGGGGTACAGGTTTATCTTCATCTCCAAGGACATCTCCTCACCACCCAATGCTTCTTTCAAAGCCCCTGCTTCCAGTCCCAACCCCACCGACAGAGCCTCCAGAACCCCCTCCGCAACCCTTTTCATTTCTTCCCCGTACTCCTCTGTCACTTCCCTGAATACAATCACAACAAACACAATCAACCTTTTCCTACCTTTTAATTAAAAGCACCAAACATAAGTTTTTTGACTGTGACTTGGTTCTCCTTTTGATTCTATTCAGATGCCTACCTGTAATTCAGGGGGCTTTTGGGCCATTTGTCGTAATTGACTCTCGATGTTGGCCACATGAAATGGAAGAAGTAGTCGATCCACTCCAGTTTCTGGTCTGGATTCTTCGCAAGCTTGGTACCATACCCTTCGAAGACGCCGCCAGCAAAGTCATTGGCATATTGCTCTTTGTACTCTTGGGGGAGACTGAAGAATCCTTCACCAGCCTCCTTCAGACGACGGAAAAGTTCTGGTGAAATACCATGATCTGTTAATTGGAAGATGCCCCATTCCTCGCTGCCCTTGGCTGCTTGCTTGCAATCCGGAGAAAATGACACCGTGGGGACATGGAGTCCCGTCAGGGCCTTGCTATTTTCCGGCCTCTCGTTCAGGGGCCTGATGAATTGGGGGGGCAGCTTGTCGAGACCAGCCAGAGCCAGCCCTTGCACTCTCTCCGCCACCATCTTCTAAGCTCTTCCTTCTCTATTCACTCTTGGTGCTGCTGAGGCCAATATATATTGACCTGCACACGACATTTGTTTGGTGGCCGGTACGATATTGGCTTCATGGCAAAGAATGTGGAATGGTAGGTGACAACAATAGGGTGGATGCATTCCTTACCGGTAGATTTACAAGCAAACTCGAAATTGGAAGGGTATATGGCCGTGTTTTCTATCATGCCATAACTTTGTACACTACCTTCTTTTTTTTTTGTTTGGTAGTTGGTGTGTTGGAGCCGCGATCCAGGTGTTGAAGGAGGTTTTTCTAGGGAAGAAGGAACGGGACATATCCTGAACTGGAGTTGCCCTCTGACACTCCTCATTATTCATTGGGATGAAAGCAAAATATTAGGGCACATTTGTTAATATACTTTCACGTTAGAAAATTTCCTCATGCAATCACGCACCAGAGGCTGACAATTAGTGTGAAAAACTGCACTAGGTCCAATTTGTGTAAGCACTTTTACAAGGAAAAGAAAAAAAATAAATCCAACTACCATCTCTCCCGATTTAGTTTTTTTATTGATTTCAAGATCAAAAATATGGATAGCAACTTCAGAACTACAAAATAAATCAGGTATAGATGTAATAACAGTAAAGTATAAGTAATTTTTAAATAATAGTAAATAAAATGGATATTGACGTAATTTTCTCTAGCTTTTTTCAGCTCAAGCCAATTTAGTGAGAGCATGGCACTGCATCTGTTCTGGTATGAAATTGTTTTCTTCCCCCTTAAAATTGGCAAGAATTTTGTGCAGGTCGGGTCAAGCTGCATTACTTTGAGGGAAAAAACAGGCAAGGGAAATTTATCAAAGTACAATTTATGTATGGACCCAAAATAATTATCTAAAATATGACATGAGGCAATTTGAGAAAAAAATTACTTAGAAGCTAAATCAAACGGCATTTTTTTTATTTTTTCAAAATTGCCCTTTTTTCCAAAGATGCCATCTTCGAACCACATTTAAATTTTTTTTTTAGCTTTTTCATTAGTAGGGATTAGTAGGGTAATGCCGCAAGCTTTTGGGGCAGTTTGCCAAGCTTTAAGGTAGTTCCCAGCCAATCCGAGGGTAGAATCACTAGACCGGTCTGCGAGTCAATTAAACCTCTCGTGGCCTTTTTCTAGTAGGGTAGAACCAAAAGCTTTAGGGGCAGTTTCCCAAGCATTAGGAGAAGTTCCCAGCCGGTCCGAGGGTAGAATCACTGGACTGGCCTCCGGGTCATTTAAACCTCTCATGGGTTTTCTCTAGTATTTGATCTTCCTCTCTCTGTCAACATTCTTCCTCTATCTACATTGTCAACTGGCCACGAATCCAAGGGTGGATTTTTGGCCTCAGAAGTGAGATTCTGGCTACGTACCTGGGGAGTTCCTTTTTTCTAAATTTTTTTTATTATTTGTAGAATTTGGAAAGCATGGATGCAAAGTTTTAAGTTAGGTTTTTTAAAAGAGGTGTGTGCTGCACCCCTTAGAGTGCATGGGCGTGTGCACACATGGGTGACCCTGGTGCTTGCTAGGATAAGGGTGGGCATTGAGGTGGAGCAGTTTGAACCAACAAAAGAAATGTGCGAGGTAAGGCTTACCTCTCCAGGATGGAGTCGGATGCACCTAGGTGGGTTTCCCTATTAGATTAAGATGCCTTAAAGTGCATGCGAAAATCCCCCAGGCCTTTGGTAGGCATGGTTTGGAATAGACATCTTCACAATCCTTAGGTTGGTGCTCCCTTGGAAGCTACGACCCTTGGGCTTTGTCTCTTGGCTCGGAAAAGTTGTGCTTGGATGAGTCTTGGTGGCCATAATAGGTGGATTCTTAGACTAGACTAAGGTTGGTTAAGTTAGGCTAGTTAGGACAAGGTTGGAGCATGCTAGACTAGACTGGGGTTGGGGCATGTTAAGCTAGGCTAGGTTGGGTGAGCCAAACTAAGTTGAGTAAGCTGGGTAGGTTGGGTAGGCTAGGCTAGCCTAGCCTAAGGTGTTAAAGGACACTCAATAATCCACCAGACATCTGAGGTCACCTCCCCTAGGAGGCAATATCGATACCACGAGCAAAAGGTAATAGGCATGAGCAGTGTTTCGAAAAGCGCTAGGTGGCACTTAGGCGGTCGGGGGGGTCTAGGCCGCCCAGTGCCTAGGCAGTGCTCAGAACCTCGACAGCCTAGTAAATATTTTTTTGTTTTTGGGTTTTCTCTCTCTAAAATACCATTTAATGGGTTTTAGATTTCAAATGAACTTAAAACCTACAAATTTTCTGCTTTAGTATTAAAAAAATGACCCAAAAATACCTTAAGGAGCGGCATTTCTGCCCCTGGGCGGGGTGCAGGCCCTAGACGGGTGCCTAGGCAGGTTCAAGTGGACGCCTAGGTTGGTTCTCGGGAGCCTCGGCGGACGCCCTGGGATATCCGTCTAGTTTAGCTGCCTAGGCCTGGGCGATGCACCCAAGCCTTCTAGACATTATAGGTATCGGGCGGCCTGATTTTTAAAACTATGTGCATGGAGCCTACGTAATCCCAGAGACTTGTCAAGGGTATGTGTCACAGCCCCACCCCTACCCCCTGACACACACGCTGGAGGGCGATAGGGTGTAGGACTGTGACCACATGTGACGAATGCCACTCAGGTGGTAGTGTGCTCAACGCTTTGAAAACATGAAAATCAAAGCCAATCACGAAATAAAAACCAAATTAATAAGCACACAACCCACAAAATACTAGACAATCCCAATCTCAAAATTTCATAAGATAGATCCAAAATATTACAAAAGAGTCCAAGGCACCAAAGGCCCAACAACAATACATAGTTCCAATACTAGCAGACAATATGGCCAAAATGCGATCCATCACATACAATTGAAAAGTGACTTCCACAAGAATTACGGGACACCAACCCCCAGCCGTGATCACCAAACCGCAAGTCCACAACCTGCGGCTATCACTCTACAGAGATGAAAGTAGATCATGGTGCCATGCTTTCATGCTTACGAATATCATCTCACAACAATGCTCAAGGTGCTGTGCCATTCTTATAAAACATGAGTCGTGTGTCATAATCATATCTATCAGTGTGCCGTGCATGATTCATAGTGAAGCAATAACAAATCAGATCAATTATATATGATAAGAACCATAGGTCAATCAAATCATTCAACCATACAAATCTTAGCAAATCAATATATTAAGGTAAGCATCAACAATTACCAAGTATCTCATTCCTTAATTCGCCTACTCCCGAAGTAGAAGCTCTATCCATCAGGCCAAGCCAATCCCATTACTTAGGACTTCTATCATCACTCAGAATGGAAAACAATGACAAATGGGGGAATCCATTTCGTAATGTTTTCACATACACACGCATAAACACACACAGTCCCCAGCGCACTTTGGGGCTTTTGATAGGCAATGACCTTGTAAGACACTACCCTTTACGCCACCTTGGCTAGGACTAATAAACCTTTTGCGTGCCAATCACTATTAATGGGGGTGCGAACACTCAAACATCATCTACCCTAACCCTCGTCCTTTCATTGGGTGAGCCGAAGAGGTCATTAGTCGGGGTCTGATTTTTTCTGGTTCCCTCGCGCGTGGACACAGGGAGAAGAACCTCTCTCAAACAACCGTCGAAGGGTTGCACGCGAGGCCCGTTAGCTTTTTAAAGCACGGATAGGCTACAAACAAAGAGAGAAATTTTACGACGGGGAAGGGTTGATTCACTTACCTCATTATTGTAGGTTCGTGGCACACGTCTAGGCAGCTTGCCCTCTTAGATCAGTTACGAAAGCCCTCTGGCTGTTCACAAGCGCGGTTTAGTCAGGGACTCTCTTCAAACGCTACGACCCTCTTCTCTCCTCTCGAGTCTAAGTTCAGATGGATGTCTCAATTCTTCGTGCCAGGGTTGACTTCTATTTTTGTTGATCGAACAAAAGAGTGGGGAGTTTTATCATTCCCATCGCAGTGTCCAAATGAGGAAGGGGGATTAGACATGGACGCGCGTCGGTTTGGACCTCTTCTGGCTTGTTCGGACCCATAGTCTCGGATGTGTGGGAGATTACGGGGGTGGGAGAAGAAGAGAGAAAGCTTCGGAAGCTATAAACGTTTTCAAGAAGATAAAAGTGTGTGCCCACATGGTCGGGGGTATTTTCCTCTCTTGCAAGAGTTTTCTCTCTCCTCTCCTTGGGACGTTAGGGCTAAGAGAAAAGATAAGAAGAATCAAGCGTAGTGCCTCTTCTTTATTGAATTGTCCTCCCTTTTACAATTGACTTAAGCCTGTTTATATAGAGTTTTCTACAAACAGGGGTGGATACTAAAAAACAAAGCCTAAATACAATTAAAAGTTATTAAAATAATGTCTTGAAATTGGGTACAATAACCAAAATGCCCTTAAGCTCTTTTACACATCTGACAAACTCGTCCTTCTCTGAGGAGCCCACCGCCATTGTCAAAACCTTAAGAGCTCTTACCGGGAATTTGTAGCATCAGATATTTTGTTGTAATCTTGTCGTTTGTTTCCTTGTGATCGTTTTGATGTCTTTTGATCGTGTTGCGGCAATCCTTTTTGTGCGGGAAGGAGCCTGGTCAGTTTTGTGGGTTCTTTTGACGACTTCTTTCTTCTTGATTCGCAACATCTCAGCGATTCTGGGAAAGGTTTTCTTCAATTGGTCTTCTTTGCAAAAGGTTTTTAATCTGTTTTTTGTTTTTCTTGGACTTTTGGTGGATCGTCGGAAAAGGGATTTTCGACGATGGGGATTTCCTTGCTTTTATTGTCATGACCTTGGGTTTCCTTGCTTTTTTTTTTTTTTTGCTTTGAATGGTGCTTGTCCTATCTTGGCTTGAGTTTTTCTTCCTAAAAGTGTTTCTTCTTTAGTTTTTTATCAGCCGAATTTCTCTTCTGTGAGGGTAAAGATATCCTTCTTAAGATTCTGGAGTTCTTGGATTCAGGCCATTTTTTCCTTCTTTTTCGTTGAGGAGACTTGTCTTCTTCATGTTGTTCGTCTAGAGGGAGAAATGTCGTTGAAGCTCCATGGGCATCTGGAGCCTTGGCTTCTTTTCTACTGTAGGGAAGGAGTTGCGAGCTCGCCGAGGAGGAGCCAGAGATCGCCATGACTGTCAACTGTTCAGTGAGGCCATACGGCGGAAGGCTTACCTCTGCCCTACTTCGCGATCGTTCTGGCGTAGGGCCACTGGGTCGATCCGTTTGAGCCCGGGCCCACTTCCTTTTTTCTTAGAAGATGATGATGGTTGCTCGGCGTGCCTATCCGGCTTCTGTACACATGGTGGCGGGAATAAGGCTTCTACTCTTATTCGTGTAGGCATCTTTTTCTTTGGTCATCCTTATTCGAGGTTTATTTCTTCCACAGCTACTGTGTTCTGCACGGCTATGTCTTGTATGCTACAGTGACCGGTTGTAGCCAGCTTTCTTCCTTTATTTGATTGAGGGGTTGAGGTGCATCAAATATGACGTATAACTACTTACCCCAACGGATGTTACACTTCGATAGAGGTGAGAAGTGCAACATTTGGAAAGAAGTGGTTTTTGACATCGAACCTCATCATTTTAGAATCCTTGCCAAGACGTTTTGGAAGCCTGTGCCTTTGAATAGATGGCAGAAGAGCCCTTAGCAGGTGCATGAGCTGCTTCGTTGGAGTTTTGGGGATGGTTTTTGGTTGGTCAGGGATACCTCTTTCCCGTTCCCATCGTATCGGGTCTAGTTGGGGGCTTTTGTGTGGCCTGTCCCGAATAGTCTGAACTAGTTGATAATAAGGGTTTCTGAGGTGGACTCTTTGGCGAGACTTCACCATGAGTTTTTGACGGGTGTTGTGTTCCTCCTGGCTTGACAGTCGTGTGCCTTCGGTCGCATCCTCAACTTGCCGGCGTGACTTTTTTTCTTTTCTAGTTTCTTCTTTCTTCTTTTGAACCTTGTTTGGGGTGGCTCTAGGCCTCAGGTCTTCTTCTGGGGGCGCTAAGGTCGGAATTTGTTTTTGTGAGGGGTGGCACTGAGGTCGGAATTTTATCCTTTAGGGTGGCGCTGAGACTGAAACTTTGTTTGGAGGGTGGCGTTGTGGCCGAAATTTTTTTCTGAGGGTGGCGTTGTGGCCGTAATTGTGTTTTGAGGGTGACGTTGTGGCCGTAATTTTGTTTTGAGGGTGCGATGTGGCCAGAATTTTGTTTTACGAGGTGGCACTACGGTCGGAATTTTGTTTTAAGGGGTGGTGTCAAGACCTCGGCCCCTGGCCTCTGCAGGAGGGAGAAAGATAGGGGGATCACGAGCAGAGGTCGCAAACGTCACTCGGGTAGGAGTCACTCAACCGATAAAAACACGGAATCGAGAGCAAATCAAGAAAGAAAAACTAGAATAAATCCATTCAACAGACAAGATAAAATCAAAGCTACATCCATCTCAATCATATCTGAAGATGGCAAATAACTTACAATTATTTCATTATTTCCAATAATATCATAAATATAATGATAATCAATTTCAATGTGCTTACCCTTGGAACTATCAGCTCCATTTCTAATTGATGAAATAGCAGCTTGATTATCACAAAAAATTTTACCAGGTCCGTCTATATCCAGCTTCAAATCATTTATGAAGCGTTTAATCCAGACGGCATAAGTTGTAGCAATGTTACAAGCAATATACTCGGCTTCCATAGTATACCGAGCTACACAACCTTGTTTCTTACTAGACCAAGAAACACATCTACCTTCAAAGAGGAATACAATTTATGAGGTTGATTTTTTATCATCTGGGTCTCCTACAAAATCTGCATCAGAGTACCCAGTAACTTCTAAGTTGTCAGCTTGGAAGCACAACTTGTAATTTTTAGTTTTTTGAATGTATCTGAGTATAATTTTTACAGTTTGCCAATGAGCCATCCCAAGTTTACTCTGAAATCTACTTACAAGACCATATGCATGACTCAAATCAGGTCTTGTACACAACATGGCATAATTTATGCATTCTACAGCTTGAGCATATGGAATTCTTTCCATTTCAGCTTTGTATGGACGCATTTTCTTTGATAATTTCAAGCCTTTATAAACAGATGTATCTATGGGCTTGCAATTTTCCATCTTAAATCTCTTTAAAACACTTTCTAAATAATTTTCTAGAGATAAACATAGAAGTCTCGAACTTCTATCTCTTATTATCTTAATGCCCAATGCATATGAGGTTTCTCCCATATCTTTCATCTCAAAATGAGAACTTAGTCATGATTTGGTGTGGTTAATCATGTCAATAACATTACCGGCTATCAAAATATCATCCACATATTGTGACAATATAACAAAATTTCTCCCATTATTCCAGACATATACACGATGGTCTAACCTATTGGCTATATAACCAATTTCAGTGATTGCATTATGAAAAGTAAAGTACTATTGCCTAGAAGACTGTTTTAGACCATATAAAGATTTCTTAAGTTTATATACTTTGTCTTCTTGCCCTTCAATTACATATCCTTCTGGTTGTTTCACGTATATATCTTCTTTTAATTCTTCATTTAAGAAAGCTGTTTTGAAATCCATCTGAAATAATTCTAGGTCATAATATGCAACTAATGCAAGGATGATCCTAATAGATGAAAATCTTGCTATTGGAGAATAAGTTTCTACATAATCTATGCCCTCCCTTTGGGTAAATCCTTTAGCTACCAACCTAGCTTTATATTTATCAATGGATCCATTTGCATTAAGCTTTTTCTTTAAGACCCATTTGCAACCAATGGCTTTTCTATCTTTAGGGAGGTCAACTAACTCCCAGACTTAATTTCTTTTAATAGAATCAAGTTCATCATCCATGGCTTGAGTCCACTCAGCTGAGTCATGTGAGCTAATAGCTTCACTGTAGCTACGATGTTCATCTATTGTATCATCACTCATTTTCAAAGTAATTATCTTCATTCATAAATACATAAAATTCTTCTAAAGTCGTAGGTAGGGCTCTAGTTCTTTTAGGCCTATCTAATATACTTGATTCAATTGAATCATTCTCACTAAGTGTAGAGGGAGTTTGAGAAACAGGGTCTTCCAGACCTTTATATTTATCAATTTCATGTAAGTCAATAGGCTTATTTAAAATATTTTCATCATTTATATTTTTTAAAAAATGAG
Organism: Amborella trichopoda; assembly: GCF_054954075.1. Taxonomy (NCBI): domain Eukaryota; kingdom Viridiplantae; phylum Streptophyta; class Magnoliopsida; order Amborellales; family Amborellaceae; genus Amborella; species Amborella trichopoda. The sequence continues at coordinate 22,765,715 of NC_142339.1, forward strand.
CATCACGACTCTCTACTAATGATCTAGTATCATGGTTATAGAATCTATACCGTCTAGAATTTTTTGAATAGCCTATAAAAGAGCATTTTATAATTTTACTTTGTAATTTATCTCTATTTTGTAGTCGTATAAGTACATGTACCCAATAACCCCAAACTTTCAAGATAATAAGGTCAGATTTCCTACCTATCCATAATTCAGATCGGGTCAAGTCTATAGATTTAGTTGGAACACGATTAATGATATATATTGCAGTGTCAAGAGCCGAACCCCAAAAATGAGGTGATAAATTTGAATGGCTCATCATGGACCTAACCATGTCCATTAGAGTTCTTTTTCTTCTTTCAACTACACTATTTTGTTGTGGTGTATATGGCACAGTTGTTTGATATATATGGCATAGTTGTTTGGTGAATTATACCATGCTCCTTACAAATTTAAGAAAATAAGGCGGAGCAATATTTACCTCTCCTCTTTGTTCAAAGAATTTTAATATGTTTACCTAACTGATTTTCTATCTCAGCTTTATATTCTTTAAATGTTTCTGATGCATCTAATTTCTTAATAATTAGGTATACATATTCATAAAATGAATAATCGTCTATAAATGTTATGAAATATTCCATACCTCTATGTGTTTTCATATTTAATGGGCCGCATATATCAGAGTGAACAATACTAAGTAGGTCACTAGACCTTTTCCCTTTAGGGAAAGGGTTTTTAGTAAATTTATCAGAAATACATGGCGCGCTTATTTTGAACACAATTTCTCCTAAAGCATAAATATGGATCATCCATACACATAAATATGGATCATCCATACCGTACACCAAAGCTTTAAAATGCTTCCTAATGGTAACCCGACCAGACCTGAACCTTATTTCATAACCCTTATTGTCTAGCCTTGGGACATAAATCAAATTGCACCTCATATTGGGCGTATACAATGTATCAGTCAATAAGAGATCTAGTAAAAATAGCTTGAAAGTACCAACACCTAGTACATCGCAGTAGGTGTCATATAAATCTGCTAGTAACCGGCTGTAATCTCTTTCAATTTTGTGAATCCATCCTTGGTCTTCGAGACATGTCGAGTGGATGCTTAGTCGACCTACTAATTTCTCAAGTCATGATCGGCAACTATTGATTCTAGGACTACGCAGATCATGTCTTTTCTCTTATTTTGATTATTTCGAACGTGGTTGTTATTTTGGGTCCTATTTTTATTTTTCAACTTAGGACAATTAAACTTGATGTGGCCAATTTCCTTACAATAAAAACAGGTCTTCTCACTTTATTCTTTTGATTTTTAAAATTTTTTCTCTTTCCTGTATACCTATTATTATTTTTATAATTGAAAGGTTTCTTGAGGATCTGAGAAGATGAACTTTGGGCAAAGTGGAGCTCATTTGACTTCTTCATCATTCTTCTCTCAACTTTAATACTAAGATGCATGGGAAGATTTAACATGGTTATCCCTTGTGCAGAATAGTTCAATACCATTACAACAGACTCTCAAGATGAAGGCAGATTGTTAAGGACACTGGACACTTGCATGTGATCGGGGACTGGATTCACAGCTGCAGCAAGGTCCTTTCCGAGCACTATCATTTTATTGACATGCTCGGTCACTGAGTCTGTTTCTTTCATTCTGTAAGAAAAATATTTTTCTAACAACAATTGTACATAGGTCTCTTCAGTGGTAAGATAGGGCAGGTACCATACTTTGAGCTGTGGTGTAATCCTCAAAGACTCTATTTAAATCATCTTCCATAACGCTCAACAGAGTAGTCCTAGCTACTTTGTCATCTTCTAACCATTTTTCAAGTCGTCTTCTGGCTTGACCATTGGCATTAGGCTCTAAAACTGGTGGTTCTGTTTCTAAGATATAATCTACCCAATCTTGAAAAAGAATATATCCAATTTTTCTTTTGCACATAGAAAAATTGGTTCCATTGAGTTTTTCAACTTTGGAGAATTCTGACATGACTAGCCTTGATGCCATTTTAAATTTTTGGATAATACTTAAAAGTTCAAAAAAAAATTTAATTGTGTTTAAGAAATGGTTGTCTACTAGCTAAATCAATAAGTTTGCCGACTCTCAGTGAGCTGCAACTTCAAAGAAAAATTTTCTCGAACAGTTTAAGTTCGCACTGCTGTAATGCAATAAAACGTTAAGGCAACAACTACTCCTATGTCAAATCTTCCATAAGAATAATTTTCATAAATATGTGAATGTCTTAGCACAAGATAGGGTGTCTACAATGATATTTGATATTTTTCAACAAAAAACATAAAAAAAAAAAAAATCACAAAATCAAGATCATGAAATTTTCTAACTTAAAGAGACCAAAGCATAGGATAATTATGCAATGCAGTGACAATTATTATGCAAATAAAATATGTTGAAAATCCCTAAATTATAGGTCACAAAAGAAAAAAAAAAAAAAAAAATACATGCAATTGACATGTAAGCCTTTACTCCAATATAATTGGCACATTCATAATACGATTCAATCATAAAAAAAAATTATGCACTAATTTTCAGCAACAAAAAGTTGGAAGAAAAAGACGCTAGCCGCCTGATTTTCAACAGTGCATGGTCAGTAAAAAAGTATATAACAATACACAAATTTAGATGCTCAGCTACCGTGCATAGAGTAGAATAATTTTCTTATTTTTTTAGGACAGTCTTTGCAAATTACTATTATTATTATTAATTTTATTAGAAAATAGAGAGAAGAATTATTTGCCTTATTTTCTATTACTTGATCATGAGCTCAAGTATGTACTGTATCAACAACTTGATCTTATAGAGAGAGAAAATAACTACACAACTTGTTCTTACTTTAGAGAGAGAGCCTAATATTGAGGTGTAGAGAGAACATAATATTGAGGCGTGTGCTAAGTCAAGATAACTCTTCTACAACAACCTTAAACTTATTTTCTCTCTCTTCCTATTCTTTTGGTGATTCTTCTAGCGTCGATATCTCTTTAACTTCTCTCTACAAAGGATTAAATAGAGGACTTATTCGAGTACGCTATGATCACATAAGCCAAACGCAATCTAGAGAGAGAAAATATGGCAAAAGATTTTACGAAGAGAAAATATTCCAGAACCAACAATACCAGTAAAAACAAACACTGAATCGCAAATGAGGAGCAATAAATAAAGAGAGAGAAATTCATTAAAAAAAAAAAAATCAGACTACTAAATTTAAGGTTAGAAAAAATTTACAGCAAGATATACGTGAATGACAATGCACAATATCAAAGTTACTGTAAATTAAACTCAAGAAAAAAATAAGATATAAAATACCAAAAAAAATTGGGACCTGTAGGTTATGAGCCCACCACCCTTCCACAACTTGCTCTGATACCAACGTCGAAAAACTTGAGGGAAGAGATGGACCCACTCCTATGGTTAGGGGCAGTGTCTTGAGACTATCGATCGCAAAGATCAGGCTTTTACCAAGATTTTGAGAACTCTGTAAATTCTGTCCCTCTCTATGGCCATGAAACCCTTTTTAAAGAGGGATGAAGGAAGTCGTTATCCAACGTTCGGCTTCCTCCCGAAATCTCTGAGAAAATGTAGCCCTGTAATCTTGGGAAGTAGGTGGTTACTTTCTGGCTGTTAGATAAGGACACTTTCTCTCTCTAAAAAGCCTCCTTTTTTAGTGATAAGCATTAAATTATAAAAGAAAGAAATATTGCATGTTTAAAGGCCCCATGGTCACACACACGTACCAACAATATGTAAGTAAGCTCTAATTTGATTGTTTAGAGGCTAGGTTCTATACAAACTTCACCCTTTTTTAATATGCTCCCATCTTGTACTTTGTGGTGTGGAGTATAAGCGACTATGGATTAATATTTCCACAGTTGAAACTTTTGTAGACCATCCGTTGATTTCAATACTAGTCTTACCACACTGTTGAGGGGATAGTAATGCCATCAAATACATATTGCGGAGACCGCTTGAGAATGAGAGCTCTGTATACAGTGTTGTAGCCTTAAGGATCCTAAAGCGGTTGGTCTGCCAAGACCTAACACTATTCGGCCAACATTCAGAATGCCATTATTTATTCGTTTTGCAATTGATATGGAAAGAGACTAGCCACAAGCATTTCATTGCAATTGCATGAACGTGAAGCATAATCACATTAAACGATACTATCTGGCACTTGAGCTATGACCGAAGGGTTTGTTATTGAAATGCAACAGCTCAAAGGATTTTAAGTGCCCCATCTATCGCATTAGAGAAAAACTGATTATATGGTGCAGGCATACAAAATCTAAAATGATTCTGACGGTCCCACCGCCCCTCAACATTAGCTAGCACTCATCACACTGTGTCCATCGTTCATAGGGCACATAATTTTTGGACTGTGAGTTTAACTTATATTCATCTAATATTTATATTCCACAAAGTAGTAACTAAACTTCGGCCATAAAACTAAATAAAAACTTATTAAATTGAGGTTGTACTTAACATTGTCTACCGACAGCTTTAATTTTGAGGTGCAATGATGTTTATCATGCAACATTTGCATCAATTGGTGTACAAATGTATCTCTATCTAAGACGCTTCTCTTACTCATCAATAAAACTCTCTCTCATAACTCTCTCTCTCTCTCTCTCTCTCTCTCTCTCTTTCAATGCAGCGTACTTTACTTTCAATTGATATTGTATTCCAAATAATATTCTACAAATTAATAAAAAATAAACAATATCTAGGTCTCAATTTTAACATTTACGTATTGCTTATTACTTAAAGCTAATCCAATACAGATACCCAGTTGTTCTTTAACTTCCCATGAGCTTATCAAATACAAAAACCATGAACTTCTTAATTTCCCTTTTCAAACACAGAAATCAGGAACTTCTTAATTTCCCAGAGATGTTATCCAACACAGAAACTAGGAACTTCTTCTGGAACTTCAATTTTATAGTTCTTCGGGAACTTCTAATTTACAGTTCAGGACTTTGCTTTCAGTTATCAAACAAGCCCAAATGGATTCCAAAATTTGACTTACAAAGAAAAGGAAATATTATAAAAAAAACCAATCAAATACTCAAAAAAACTTAAGACTAAAATGCCCTCTCCTCTCTCCTCTCTCCTCTCTCCTTCTTTACCCACCCTCTCTCTCGCGCACTCTCTTAATACCTCGCCAATTTTCTCTCTCTTCAACTTACCTTACTGGACAGAAATATAATAGCATGGGTGGTTTTCCCGCAGCCAAGATCACCACGCTTGGGGTACCGAGCACCATTCCTGGCAAATCAGCTGGTTACCCTACAACAGTGTCCCATTTCCTTCCAAAAATAAGAAGCCCATTGATTTTCAGGCTAAGAGGTCCCGGTTTCCGGCCAAATTCAGAAACCCGCATATGTTGCGACAAGAAATAGAATCCCTAGTGCAAGAGATAGAAACCCCGTCTTTTTTGGGAACGAAAGTTCCCTTTTTCAGCCAACTTATTGATTTTCTTTTTTCTGGCTTCCCAAGTCTGGTTTTTGATCATATATTGTCCCCAAGGCCCCCATTTGGTCGAAACAAACTTAAAAAATTAGAGGCGTGCTATTTTCTTCTAATTGAGGACTGGTAATATTCAAATGAGAATGGGATTCTGCTAAATCCAGGCTAGAAGACTTGGAGTGAAGCTAGTTCTAGAGAGAGAAAGGGGATGTACTGTAGTAAGATGCAGAGATGTTGATTGTAGTGAGTGGAAATTAATGGAGACCAGTGGGTAGAGAGAGAAATAGAGAGGGTGGGTAGAGAGAAAGAGAGTAAGAGAGAGGGTGGATAGAATTGTCCATAAAATCGCCCCGTCTAGCCTCTAACCGCACGGTTAGATCGGAACCCTCCATTGCCCGATTAGGGTGATCAATCGGTATTTAAAAACAAAAATTCAAAACAATTTATGTAATTAATAAAAAATAAAGAATTTGATTTGTAAGGCATTTTTAAATATTATTTGTATTATAATAAAGATTAAAAATTGTTTTGATCATTAATACTCACTTTTATATTTTCCCATCTTTTTTAGAAAATTTAAAAAATAGCTCTTGGAAAATATAGAATGGGTTAAAATCCATTTTTTTCATCAATTTTCAACTTCATTTGAATGTGTTTTGTTTCAATCATTGTTTATATGCTTTTCATAATTTAGTAGATTTTTTAATTTTATTTTATTTTTTTAACACTTTTTTGGATCGTCCGATACGTACCTGGTTAAAGCGGTTGAATTGACTGGTTTACTAGTTAGGTCAGTTAAACCGCTTCTAAGTCCATGTTCGGTTAACCATTCCAGTTCAATTTTACTAGCACTGGTGGGTAGAGAGGGCTGGTAGAGAGAAAAGGAGAGGAAGGGTGGGTAGAGAGAGTAAAAGAGAGGGGCATCCAAACCATTCGAAGACGAGACGTAAGCAACCACTTCTTTTATTTCAATTGAGTCAAGACGGTCCACAAGTAGTCCGGTCATCACAATTTCATTATCATTTTTCACTATAAACTTTTCTCCAACAAAGGTAGTGATAAATCCAACCTTACATATCTTGGAAACAGAAATCTAGTATTTCCTCATTTCGGGAGCATAAAGTGCCTGTTTTAGGATCAACATCTTTCCATTCTTCATTCAAAAGAGTTGTCCCCAACACCCAACACCTCAGTTTTTTGATTTCCTCCTATGAAGGTATGTTGTTTGGCCTGCCCCACAGGAGTGAAAGTGTGGAACCCTTCTGTGGTGTTTGTCACGTGAGGCGTAGCTTTCGAGTCAAGCACCAAAATGCACCAAGTCAAACACCAAGATGCACCATTGAGGTCGGCCAATAAGGTTTTGAAGACCACATAGGCAAGTTACTTGTTGGTTCTTGGATTCTTGTTGAACTTACAATTCTTTGTTATGTAACCCACCTTCTTTCAAACAAAACAATTATTTGCTGTGTGGCCCACCTTCTTGCAAACAAAACAAGTTCTAGATTCTCTTATCTCTTTATCTTTTTTCTTCTTAGATCCTTGTTTATTCTTAAAAATGCTCTTACCCTTTCCTTTTTAAGGATTAAAGAAAGGTTTAAATTTTACCATATGTATCGTCTCTTTCAGTGTCAATTCTCTCATATTCTCCATTGAGCGCAGTGATTAGCTCCTCCGGCTTAGGAGCTTTTGATCGCGCCGCAACGAAAGTGATGAAATGTAATAATCCTAAAATTTCAAAAAAAAAAAAAAAAAAAAAGGAGAAAAAAGTGATGGTTCATATGAGCATTATGGTCCTTAGGGACCATCACTATTTTAAAAAGCTTTTACCTGGATTAAGCGTTTGCTCCTTGCCACGTCCTTTAGTGGGCGTGGTTTTCACATATTAAAAGCGGTCTTTACGCGACACCTCATACATGAGGTGGAGGCATTTTAAAAGAAATTAAATAGGACGAAAGGTAAGACGTCGCCTAACAACTCCTTTCTCGTTCTCCCTCTTACAAACACAACGAGCACTTCTCTCTAGCCGAATTCTTATCGGAAGCTTCCTCTCAAATATTTTAGGTAAGTGACTTCATTATCTTGAAAAATAATTAGTTCTTTCTAAAAAGTGAAATGAAATAATTATTTTTGCTTATTATCATGAATTTTAGGCGCGATAAATTTTATACGTAGAAATTTTAAATGCTGTAAATTTTTAGAAATAAATTTATTTATTTTCTTGTCTATTGTTAGAAAATTTTAGATACTGTAAAATTATTAGAAATAAATGTGATATTTCTGCTATTAGTAAAATTGTGAGATTTCTTTCTACTGTTGTTTTTGAATATTTACATATTGTAAATTTCATGTGCAAATGTCTGCCTTATTATTTGAAAACTGATATTTTTGCATTTGATTATCGCAGTGTCTGTGAAATGTTTATTTGCAAATTGACATCCCATAAATTGTGATAATTCCGTATTCTTGAATTTCTATAAGAGTTTTTTTATACATATTAGATTGGCAATTATGCTAGAATGTCTTTACGAACTGCTACCTTTCTTCATTTGAGCCCAAAATATTTGACTGGTTATTTTAGAATTGTTATTGAAAGTGATTGTTATTAATGGTTTCTGTGAAATTCATATTAATGATTTCAGTGATATGTTGAGTACATGATATTGCTACTTTCGAATGTTTAAAGAGATTTAGAAATACTTTTAGTATGCAAGTGGACTCATCCGGTTTGCCAGTGAGGTACAAGTAGACCTATCTGGGACGCCGGTAGGGATTAAGTGGACTCATCTGGTACGTTGGTGAGGCACAATAATAATAATTACTTATGCTTATTATCATGAATTTTAAGCGCGATAAATTTTATGCGCAAGCGACCTCATTATTTTGAAAAATAATCTTTTTTAATAAAATTGTGATATTTTATCTACTGTTAGGAATTTTAAATACTGTAAATTCTTAGAAATAAATTTCTTTATTTTCTTGTCTATTGTTAGAAAATTTTAGATACTGTAAAATTATTAAAAATAAATGCGATATTTCTACTTTTAGTAAAATTGTGAGATTTCTTTCTACTGTTTTTGAATATTTGGACATTGTAAAATTCATGTGCAAATGACTGCCTTATTATTTGAAAACTGATATTTTTGCAATTGATTATAGCATTGTCCGTGAAATGTTTATTTGCGAATTAAGATCCCATAAGTTTTGATAATTCCGTATTCTTGAATTTCTATAAGAGTTTTTCTATACATATTAGATTGGCAATTATGCTAGAATGTCTTTACGAACTGCTACCTTTCAAAATTTGAGCCCAAAATATTTGACAGGTTATTTTTGAAATGTTACTGAAAGTGACTATTATTAATGGTTTCAGTTAAATTCATATTAATAATTTCAGTGATATGTTGAGTACATGATATTGCTGCTTTCGAATGTTTAAAGAGATTTAATAATACTTTAAGTATGCATGTGGACTCATCCAGTTAGCCGGTGAGGTATAAGTGGACTATCCGGTATGCCGGTAGGGATAAAGTGGACTCATCCGGCACGTCGGTGAGGTATAAGTGGACCTGCAGGGATTAAGTGGACCTATGTGGGACATCGATAGGGATTACGTGGACTCATCAAGACGCTGATAGGGTATATAGGTGACCTACTTGGGACGCCAATAGGGTAATTTGTGAAATCCTTTGAATTATACACTGCAATTAAAATGTTATATGCATTTCAATATACTTAATTATGCATTTTTTAAAGTGAAATTGTTAATGCATTTATGTTAATAGATCTTTTTTTTGAAAATATTGATATCTTTCAACTATGATTATTTTTAAGATTATGATGATCACTTACTGAGTAGCCAAACCATCAAATTATGGTAAACATTTTTCAAGATAACTGCGAGTTCATTTTGAGTGCTCGTCAGGATCAACTCTGGAAGATATTGTAGTTGTGCTTAAACTTTCTTTTGTTACTTTGTAAGAATTTGCCACTGTAAATTTGTCCTATCAACAGATGTATCTATGTTTTGACTGTCACATCTCTAGAATATCAGTATAGTAAATTCTTGGGGCAGAACAATTATGGTGTCAGAGCAATAGGTTTAAGATTGTTAGGAAATTTAAAAAGAATGTACTTAAAATCACATTTATTGCGTGTATAGACTAGGATTAAGTAAAGATCCAGAATAGCTGAAGCTAATATGGAAGGCATTCACAAAGCCTTAGAAATATGGTTGCTCTAATGCAACATCAGATGGAACAATTCACCCAGGCAGTCAGTTACGGGAAATGATGAGACTAATATCAATGGGTTCAAGAAATTGAACCCACCTTCTTTTAAGGGTGCTGTAAACCCACTGGAAGCCTAGGGATGGATTATTCAATTGAGAAAATATTCGAGGTAATGGATTGTCTTGATGGATTGTATTGGTGGTGAATGGCAAAAGGAGTATTGGTCAAAGAAAATAAACCCTTGACTTGAGAGGTATTTCTAGAGGCATTTAATGAAAAGTATTTCCCAGATTTTATTCGAGACCAAAAAGAAATGGAATTTCTAGAATTAATCCTAGGAAACCGGACAATAGCACAGTAGGAGGCGAAGTTTACTGAATTGGCCAGGTTTGCACCACATATGATTAACAATGAGGCAAGAAAGGTGAAAAAAATTTGAAAGGGGTCTCAGACCAGCTATTAGAAGTAGAATATCAGTCTTAAAATTGAGAACTTATGTTGAAATAGTGGATCGAGCCCAAATTGTCAAAAAAGATTTCGAGGATTACCAAAAGATGAAAAGTCAAGTTAGACCCACACCATCTAATCGACAACAGTTTGAAAGGGAAAACAAGAAGCCAACGTCCTTGCCACTTCAAAGCTCAATAGAACCATGTAAAAAATGTGATAAAAAACATGGATCGAGCCCTTGTTATTGGAATATTGGAGCCTGTTTTAAATGTAACAAATTGGGAATCCAGATTAGAGAATGTCCTAGCTTACAGATGCAACAGCTTCCAAAGCAGGGAGAGATAACTCAAAAGCCTCAGATAAAGGGAAGAGTATTTGCGATCACCCAGCAAGACGCTCAAGCCTCAAAATCAGTGATCCAATGTACTCTTATTATCTTCCAAAAAGTTGCTCTTGTTTTGATTGATCCTGGATCTACTCATTCATTTGTGTCACCACACTTTGCATGCCACTTAAAGGTAGAACCAGAACAATTAGAATACATTCTAGAGGTAGCCACATCGATGGGAAATTCAAGTGACACCAATATAGTATACAAATCCTGTGTAATAAAGATAGAAGAAAAGGAACTGTTGGTTGATTTAATACTTCTAAAAATTGAAGATTTTGATGTAATCTTAGGCATGGATTGGCTTTCTACATATCATGCAAGTATTGATTGTTACAAGAAATGGTTACCTTTAGTATTCTGGATCAACGAGTATCTTACTTCAATGGTATCAAAGAAGACTCCCCATCATATTTAATCTCCTGTATTTAAGCTAATCGCCTCCTTCGAAAAGGATGTCAAGGCTTTCTTGCCTATATAAAAGAAGATAGGAAGGAATAAATCAATTTGGATACCACTCCAGTTATCCGAGAATTTCTCGACGTTTTCCCTGAAGAATTGCTAGGATTACCGCCTGACAGGGAAATTGAATTCTCTATTGATTTATTGTCAGGGGTAGCCCCAATTTCTAAGGCACCTTACAGAATGGCACCTGCAGAACTTAAAGAACTTAATCAACAATTGGAAGAATTATTTGATAAAGGTTTCATCAGGCCCAGTGTGTCACCTTGGGGTGCTCCGGTACTGTTTGTTAAAAAGAAAGATGGGACCATGAGATTGTGTATCGATTAGAGACAGTTGAACTAAGTGACAGTGAAAAATAAGTATCCATTACCTAGATTTGATGATTTCTTTGATCAATTAGAAGGATCACAAGTGTTTTAAAAAATTGATCTTAGATCTGGATACCATCAGCTTAAGATTATAAGTGAAGATGTTCCGAAGACAGTTTTTATAACAAGGTATGGCCATTATGAAGTTTTAGTCATGCATTTGGGATTAACCAATGCACCGGCTGCGTTTATGGCTTTGATGAATCGGGTCTTTAAGCTTTTTTTGGATAAATTTATTGTGGTATTCATTGATGATATTTTAATTTATTCCAAGAATCAGAAGGAACATGAGCAGCATGTAAGATTGGTATTGCAAATATTAAGAGAAAATAAATTGTACGTCAAATTTAGTAAATGTGAATTTTGGCTTGAACAAGTGACATTTTTAAGACATGTCATATCAAATGAAGGTCTATTGATCCTTCAAAGGTTGAAGCCATTGTTAATTAGAAACAACCAAGTAATGTGACTGAAGTTTGAAGCGTTTTGGGATTGACAGGTTATTACAGAAAATTTGTAAAAGGATTTTCTCGAATCGTAACCCCATTGACTCGATTGACACAGAACACTGTCAAATTTGAGTGGACAAGTGAATGTGAGGAGAGTTTTCAAGAACTAAAAGTTTGATTTACTTCAGCACCTATTTTAACTATTCCTGAGGGGAGTGAGGCATTTATCATTTATAGTGATGCTTCACATAAAGGCTTGGGCTTTGTATTAATGCAATATGGGAAAGTAGTGGCAAATACATCCAGACAGTTGAAAGAATATGAGAAAAAATATCCAATTCATGACTTGGAGCTAACTGCAATAATATTCGCTTTGAAAATGTGGAGGCATTATCTATATGGACGCCAATAGGGTAATTTGTGATATCCTTTGAATTATACACTCCCGTTAAAATGTTATATGCATTTCAATATACTTAATTATGCATTTTTTAAAGTGAAACTATTAATGCATTTCTGTTACTGGATCTCCTTTTTGAAAATATTGATATCTTTCAACCATGATTACTTTTAAGATTATGATGATCACTTATTGAGTAGCCAAACTCATCAAATTATGGCGACCATTTTTCAGGATAACTGCGGTTTCATTTTGAGTGCTCGTCAAGATCAACTCTGGAAGATATTGTAGTTATGCTTAAACTTTTTTTTGTTACTTTAAACGAATTCGCCACTGTAAATTTGTCCTATCAAGAGATGTATATATGTTTTGACTGTTACATCTCAGGAATGTCAATATTATAAATTCTTGGGGCATGACAGTTGAGGTCTTCGCCGCTGTTCTATTACTTGCTGGTTATCCCATCCGATCGATGGTTGCCCTCCAAATCGTGCTCGCTCTGCTAGGTTTCGTGTATCCCCTATGGCTTCATCGAGTAGCAAGAAAGGTCCATCCCATAGGCCACCCTTTGCCCTGCTTAATATCAATCCACTGGCCTTGGTGGTGGTGGATGAGGCGGTCGATCCTATTTCAGTGATGAAAGAGGGAGAGCTGGAGTTTCCACCTAATGCTGTGCTAGAAGATGGAGGAGGGGCTGAGGGGCCTAAGCTTGCAATGGTGGAAGTTGAAGCAAATGTGCCCCTTAATGTGCTTCATGCTGAAGACCGGCCACTGCTCCTTCGTCTGACAACAACGTCTTATGGGGATTCTATCTTGGCGCCTGATGTGATTTCTTCTCCTTTGCTCTCCTGAGGGTGTTGTACAAGATCAGTGTGGGGTTAGGGTTGGTTCTATTGTTCATTATAGTGGGATGGATTTTGAAATGCCCATTGGGGTTGTGTTCAAGGACATTGTTGAGAAACTTAGAGAGGGGAATGCAGGGAAGAATGACTTCTGTGAAGGGAACGTGAACATATGTGATGTAGGGAAGAAGGATGTCTATGCTGGTGAGATGTCCCCTTCTAAGGAGGTCGTTAGAAAAAAGAAGAAGGGAAAGAGTCCAATGAAGGGCATTAGATCTTCTGCTCGGCTATTGGCTCAGGGCCTCCTAGTGCTCCTTTAGGAATTGTCATTCATGATGAATAGGTGATTGAAGTTAGTTCCTCTCCTTTCTCGTCATCTTAGGAAGTAGCTTTTAAGAGACCTATTTTGGCACTAGCAGGGATGGGTTAGGATTTTCTCTCTCTCAACCTTTTTAATGTTGGTGCTTTCTAAGAATTTAAGAGGTTTGAAGACCTCAGAAGTAAGAAAGACATCTTTTTTTTTGTTTGCAAGTATAAGCCTCATGTACTTATTCTATAGGAAACTAAACTTTCCAGTCCCAATTTATCTAGGCCTGAGGAGGTGTGGAGTCCTGGAGTAGTCAACTTTGTGGTGGGGCCTTTGGGGGACTGTGGATCCTACGGGATCCTTTTGTTTTGCTTTCTTTGACTTTGGTTAAAAAAGACAATTTTTTACTTGCGGGTCCAGAGGCTGATTTTCCGTACGGTTTGATGAATGTTTACAGTCCCCATATTTCTGCTCAAAAGGAAAGTTTCTTTACTGATATGTCTGATGTTATTTCTCAGTTTGATTATCCTATAAGCATTGGGGGGGATTATAATTTCACTAGGTGGCCAGAAGAGAGTTCTTATGGGGGGGGATTACTGCTGCCATGCGCCTTTTTAACCGTTTTGTAGAGTCCCATGCTTTGATTGATCTGCCCATTTTTGGCACGACTTTTACTTTGACTAATGGAAGTATCTCTAACTTGTCAATGTCTAGGATTGACAGGTTTATAGTGTCTGGAGAGTGGTTTGAATTGTTTCCCTTAGCATCTGTCAAAGCTCTTCCTAGACTTTCTTCTGATCATATTCCTATGTTACTATCATCTAAAATTTGGTCGGGGGGTCCTAAACCTTTCAGGATGGAAATAGGGTGGCAAAGGAAAAGGAAGTGGTTGAGCTAATAAGTACTTGGGAGAATTCTATTTCATTTGGTTATTTAGACTTCCAAATATATAAGAAGCTCCTGAATATTAAACATAAGCTTATGGATTGGAAAATAGTTAAGTACTTTTCTGTCAAAAATAAGATTGACGTTGTTTCGAAATGTATAGAGGAGGCGCTGATGAAGCTATGCAACAGTCTGGGGTTTTATCTGAGGAGTTGGCTATGGCAAGAAGTGTCAAAGTGAATGAGCTTCAGGAGCTTAGAAAAGTGAATGTATTGAAAAAAAATATCTAAGGTTAAATGGTTGAATGAGGGAGATTTGAACACCACATTCCTTCACGCCATAACTAATGCTGGAAGATGTCAAAATGATGTTTCTGGCCTCTTAATTCAGGGAGTGGATTCTGATGATAGTGAAGGTATGTCCCAAGCTATTTTCAGTCACTTCTAGAAAGCTTTCTCATCAGAAGTCAAAGTCACTCCTAGGCTTAGTAGGGTGGGAATTAAAGTCCTTGCCTCCAATTTGATTCCTATCCTGAATAGGGATGTCTCTTTGGAAAAGTTAAAAAAACTGTCTTTGCTCTCCTGGGCGATAAGGCCCTTGGTCCTGATGGCTTCCCTCTGATTCTTTTCCAAAAGTTTTGGAATTTGATTAGTGGTGAGCTTCTGGAAATGATTAGGGGATTCCTTAGGAGAGAACATATTTTTAAAGGAGTGCACTCCACCTACATTGCTCTGATCCTTAAAAAGTCAGTCATAGCTAATTTGGGAGACATCAGACCCATTAGCCTGTTGACGAGCCTCTACAAAATAGTGGCTAAGGTTTTGGTTGAACGCTTGAAAGTGGTTCTACCAGTCATTATTTCTGGTCTCCAATCTGCCGTCATCAAAGATAGGCTAATTTCTGACAGTGTTTTGATTGCACAAGAGTGTATCCATTCGCAAATTCTTTGTGGAGGCCTTGGAGTTGTTGTCAAACTAGACATGGAAAAAGCTTATGATAGGGTGGAGTGGAATATTCTAGTAGAGATAATGAAGAAGCTGGGTTTTAGCGAAAATTGCAGACAATGTATCTTTGGATGCCTATCCTCACCTCATTTCTCTAATTTGTATAAAGGAAGTCAGACTGAGTTCTTTAAGGCTACTCGGGGTCTTCGCCAAGGTGACCCTCTCTCTCCTTTCCTCTTCAGTGTTTATGCTAAATGTTTCAGTTTAATGTTGTCTAATGTTGCAAGGAGTGAAAATTTTTCGGGTTTTCAACTGCCTAACAGAGGACCTTGTATTTCCCACTTGCAATATGCTGATGACACACTGTTATTCTATGAAGCTCAGATTGCTCAGGTTAGCAATATTGCAACTTCTTAAGTTGCTGTGAAGTTTCCTTAGGACTTAAGGTTAACTTTTGGAAAACTACAGTTGTTTGCTTGAATTATAGTGATGAAGTGATAAGTTCAATGGCACAGGTTCTAGGGCGCAAGGCAGAGAAGTTTCTAATCATGTATTTGGGAATGCCAATCTCGGATGGCCGACTACCAATTGTGGTTTGGGACAAAATTCTGTAGTGATTCCAAGTGAAGCTTGACTTATGGAAATTTAAGTATCTCTCATTTGGGGGTAGGATTACTCTGATTAAGACATGCTTGTCGAACTTACGTATATATCAGATGTCAATCCTACAAATCCCTTTTTCGGTGGCTAGGAGAATTGAATTGATGATGAGGAACTTTCTATGGGGGTCCTCCTTGGAGACGAAGAAATTTCATCTTCTTCGATGGGATAGAGTGTGCACGCCCATAGAGGAGGGCAGTCTTCGGATTAGGAAAATTATTGTTGTTAACCAAGCCTTGCTCTGTAAATGGTGGTGGAGGAGTTTAACTTCTAAAGATCATCTATAGTACAAAGTTATCGCTTCGAAGTATGGAGAGGACATATTTGGTATGTGGGTGGGTAAAAGAAATGGGGTTAGGGGAATGTCTTCATGCTGGAGATTGATTTATAATTGTAAAGCCTTGATTCATAAAGACATTTGTTGGACCTTAAGCAATGGCACCAATATTTCATTTTGGCATCATAAGTGGTTGGGGGATGCTCCTTTGAAACTAGTTTTTCCTTTGATTATCCAAAGAATGGCTAACCCTAATGCTGTAGTCTCTAATCTCTATGAGCGTAGGGGTGATCATATTCTTTGGAATATCAACCTTCCTTATAATAAGATTCATGATTCTCTCTTTTTTGAACTCTTTGGATGAAGTTAATATGCCTTATAATGCTGAGGATGAGGCTGTTTGGGAGATCGATAAGGATGGAGATTATTCGGTGAAGTCTATGTACCAGCTGCTCTTCCACAATAGGTGGCGGTGGTCTAGGCCTGCATTTGTCATCGTTTGGAGGTGGCCTTTACCTCTTAAGGTGCAAGGTTTTTTATGGATGACTGTTCAAAATAAGGTGTTGACGGTAAATAATCTTATCAAGAGAGGAAAAATATTGCCAAATGTATTTCTTCTGTGTGAGGATGGGGAATATGAAGATCATCTTTTTTTGCACTGTTCTTTTACCTATTATATTTGGAGTAGGTTCTTTGACCTGCTTGGGATTGCAATGGTATTGCCATCAAGTATTGTAGGTATTTTACAAAATTTAGCGATAGACTTACCTCGAACTAGCGTTATTATTTGGCAAATCACTAGAAGCGTAATTTTATGGGAAAACTAAAAATAGAGGAATAGAAGAGTGTTTGACGGGATTAGCTTGCCCTTTGAGATAATATGGGAGAAGATTTTGCATGCTATTTGATTATATCTGTCAATTACCAAAGTTGGCCAAGATATTCGGATATGGATGTTAGGAGAAATTTTAAGATTTTGTTTCAGCTGGGTTTTTTGAATTGCAGATCGAAAGGAAGATGGGTGACCCTGGTCTTTGGGATATTCAAGATAAACTTTGATGGCAGTTCGTTAGGAAATCCGGGTCCTACGGGATTTGGTGGTGTGCTTAGGGATTGGCTGGGGAATGTTATCTTTTCTTATGCTAGTCATCTTGGGGTGCGTACTGCTAATTATGTTGAACTATATGCACTTTTATATGGCTTAAGTATCTTTGTGGCAAGAAACTTGGGGCATTACAGCGTTCTAGAAGGTGATTCCATGAACGTCATCAAATGGTGTAAAGGGGAGCAGAAGTTGCCTTGGGAGTTCAAATATCTGCTTCTTCAAATCTTTGACCTCTCTAGTCCCTTTTCCTTTTCTTTTGAACATGTCTATAGGGAAGCGAATGTTATGGCTAATTCTCTTGCTAAAGGGGGTTCTCTCCTCACTGAGACTCTTGTCTCTGACTCTGTAATTTCATTTTAGTTTAATAGAATAATGGAATTTCAATAAATAAAAAAAAGGATTGTGAAAAAATTAATATTTTATTGGAAAACTTATTTCACCACATCATTAATTTTAAGATGCCTTTTTCACTACGATTTTATCTAAGCACAATGTAAGACCAAATGTCAAATGCTTAATATTTTATTAAGAAACACAATATTACTAGGTCATAATTACTCCTAGCCATTAAATTCATTTGGAGTGTCAAACAATATTCAAATTTTTTTTTTTTGGACTCCGAGTCTAATAAAAGCTACCCGATTTAGAACTGATGGATAATGATTCTGACCTCCTTGTACTGAAAATAAATAGTTTACTTTTTATTCTATTTAGAAAAATAAATAATATTTTTATATATTTTTCCATTTATTATGACAAGAATTAAGCAAACAATACTTTGTTAACTTTCTAATTTGAGGCAAGAAATAGGCACTATTGCAAGTCGGTTTTATCACAACATGTAACCTATTGCCTCGTGTTGTGGTAAAATATTATATTAAATTTAAAATTTTTTGGTGAGAAACAGGCACTATTGCAAGTCGCGTTGTCACGCCATGTGACCTATTGCCTCGTGTCGTGGTAAAATACTATATATTAAATCTAAAAAGAATGCCTTTGGGGGGATTTGAACCTTGCTATGAGTTCTACCACTGCTCCATCAACTTGGAAAGTGACAGAATTAAAAATCATATTATATCTACATGGCTGTCTTAATAAAAAACAAATACACGGATGTGTCTTAATAATATCAATATCAAGGGCAATGATTTTATGTAATGGTTGTAGAGTAATATGATATATAGTCATTTGTTTGATCCAAAATTTGAAATACGTTTCATTTCAATGAACAATAATAAATAATAAATAAATAAATAAATAAATAAATAATTGAAAATACAACTTATAAAGTATTTTTTTAGCCCAATAAACATAAGACGTTCATTTTGGTGAGATGTTTAGATCTAGGCCTTAGAAGGATTTTTTCATTTCTAATTTTTTTGGATGGCTTTATTATCATTAGATGAACAATGTGAAAAAAGAAAAAAATGATTTTGAGTTTAGAAAGGCTAAGATCATGAAATTCAATAAATTAATAGTTTAGATTCGTTTTTGGAGGAACTCATTTTGACCATATCTAGGTTTGAAATTAAATGTTTTTTTTTTTATTGATTATTGAGATGAAGAGAGTGTGTATGCAAAATATTGTGTCATACAAATACCACAAACATGATTTTCTAGAAGAGTCATGAGATAATATTGTGATACAACCATTACATGAATTCATTGCCCTAATATCAATATTTATTTCTCAACCCTTAAGACACCCAACAACTATATCGGTGTTTTTATAAAAGTCCTACAAAAGCAATACTGAGAAAGGATCCCAAGCGTCAAACCATAATGGGATAATTATTGGTCCCGTAGCAAACACAAGAAGAGAGCGCGCTCTTATTGAGGAAGCTTGTTGATCTTACGATGCTGGAAGCCCTTGAAGGTTTTAGTTGAAAACAATGGGGGATTAGTCTCGTTTAAGAGGTGGGGAAGAGGCCCAATGATTTTGTCTGGTAGAGGCACGAAAAACACTGCCCATGACATACGTGTTTCGTCGTTGCTCACCAAGCTCCTGTGGAGAACGCTTTTGTATCATCTATTGCTCAACACCTTCAACACAAATCAAGCAAACTCGAATGAATGGATCTTCCTTTGGGAGTTCTAACTATGTCCATAAGGTTACTGATTGATGGGAAGAAATTTGCTGGAAAACTATGCTGCA
Organism: Amborella trichopoda; assembly: GCF_054954075.1. Lineage (NCBI taxonomy): Eukaryota > Viridiplantae > Streptophyta > Magnoliopsida > Amborellales > Amborellaceae > Amborella > Amborella trichopoda. The sequence continues at coordinate 22,785,115 of NC_142339.1, forward strand.
TGTCGAGAACTCTTTTTATTTTTATTTTTTATTTTAATATCATCTGCTATTAGAAAAACGAAAAAAGAAAAAAAAAATTGACGACAGTTGCCATTATTGATCCTTGGCCTACAATTGTAGACACTTAGTTATCAATCCAGGGGCGAGCTTAAAAGCCACAACTTCATTTATTCCAGCATAGCGCTTCATGAACTTAAGAAATGTATATAATGAGACCATCTACTTTTGGTATAAGAAAGTCCTATTTATTAAGAAACTATATAATGAGATTATTTACCCAAAAAAAAAATGGTTATAATGACATAGTCACAATTAATTTTGACCATTGGATGTGAAATTGAGTGGCTGCATTTATTTCATTAACCAAACTCAATGTTCAAAAGAAATTTTCCCGGACTTTGTGACACGTCCAAATTATCAAATTTCACATTGGATGGTTGTAAGTAATTGTGATCTCCATATCTTAAAGACAAATTGTCTCATTGTATACCATCCGTATTTATTATTGGCTATTAAATGTGAAATCAATTGTTGGGGATGTGTCAACTTCACACAAACTGCAAAATAAAATTGCTCGAATGTTGTTTCCCATTTCAATCTGTCTGATTTCATATTCCAATGCCCAATATTGTAAATAACAAAAGTGAATAGTCTTACTATACACTATCCCTTAAGAAAATGGGCTGCCCTTCCAATATAAGCTTTGCTTGGGCCTAATAACGATGTTCCGCTTCTACTTTAACATAGTTTAATTGATGATGTACAAAGGGAGCTACACTTCTCCCAAACATGGTTTAGTTGATGGACGCTGAATTTTGAAGTCAAGTTTCAAGATCTTTCGTCCTTTGGGCATTCCTTTAAAAATTGTTTCATGAGTCGTGGGACACATTTCTATATTTGTGGCCCCAAGGTTTAAAACATTCACTTTAAAGATGGATCCAAATGGGCGGTCCATCTACAAATAGTTGAAACCAACGGTTCAAATGTTTTTTTCATAAAAGCATTATTTTAAATTTTTAAAATTTATTTATTTTTCAATTTCATGATCTCCATGTTAGAGATTATATGTCCTTAAGGGCACTCATTTCTACAAGAGTAATAGAAACCGTGTCCTTAACAAAATCAAAGTAATCATAAGTAGCAAGTAATCCACCAAAATAAAGTTAATGCAGGGGTATGACACCCCATTTTTCTCAAGAATTTTAATGCTGTCTGTGCCTGACTCAATTATAATAATTCCACGTCCAATTTTTTTCAAGAACTTTAATGCTTTCAATGCGCCTCAATTACAATATTTCCACGTCGACTAGTTAAGTCTCTTTCAATTTCTTGCATTTAAACTAACTGTTAAAGCTTTCATGAACTATTTAACTTCGAAACTATAAAAACTGTAAAACCGGTATAATACATCTTACATGTATGTATTTTTATGGGAAATGTTTTTATATGGCCAGGATTTTATAATAAAAAACGTAAAGTCACACCTCAAAACCACGTCGAAAATTACACTTTAACACAAAAAAACCCCTCTTGGATATGAAGAGAAGAAATAAATTTCAAGCCCCATAAATATTAAATCTTGTGGCACATTACCTGGATTTGCTCATTTGCAAGTGTGTGCTATACTATATTTGAAGGTTAAAGTTTCAAAATCAGATAAAGTAAATCTAAGGCCATCATGAGGTTCTGGTGCCCGAATTGCCATTTTACGATAGGCGTGGCTGTATTTATTTTTACTGTGAAGCCTTGGCCTCGTGCTACACACACCCATTACATAAACCGGGGTTCATAAACTCACACGTAACTGCAACCATCTCATAAAACACTGTTCATAAACTAACCTCGAGCCAGGTACTTGGTCTTGGCCCAAGGCGACTTAGGACTCACTCAAGAACCGTACGAGTCCAAAAGCTCTAGAAAATTTTAAATTATACCAAAAAATGGAAAAATATAGAAAAATACAACAAAGGTCTAAAAGTTAAGTAAAACCAAAAGCAACAAAAAAGTATAGGACAAAGGGTTTTAAAAACGGAAAAAAATTATGTAAGGTTGCAACCTGAAAATGTAGAATTAAATATGCACTTAAAAAATCCATCGGATAGGATTGTTTTTAGGTTGAAAAACGCTATAATTGATCATCTCGACATTGAGACGTATGAATATGGAAAAAAAAAAAAAAGATTTTGAGTCCAAAAAATAGTGCATCTTGCAGCATATTATCTAGACCGTCCGTTTTCAAGATTTTCATATGTTTATAGATATACTTGATTTCAGCCATTTTTAGAATTTAAAATATAATAATTAGATATAAAAATAGATTTTCAGATAATCTTAAGAATATTTTACACCAAAATTATTTATTATGATCAAATTTGGAGGTGCGCTTTGATTGGATTGTTTAAGGTTGCAACCTTATAGAAACCGCACCCTTTAAAAATATCCTTTATCATTGGGAACATTTTAAAAAATCCAAACACAGAAAATTTAAAAATACAGATTATCATAAAAAAACGTTAGCCCATAATTGAAAAAAAACTCAAAATTATATATAGAAAAATTATACAACAATCCGGTCTTTCCTACTTATGTTTAGAATTTTTTCAAAAACTATTTTTATGGACCCTGAGTTGTACACATAACTCGGGGCAACTTGGCGGTCTTATAACACTAACATATAAACTATAAAATAGTCATGCATATAAAATTTGCTCTCTCACTCACACCCATAAATAGGGTTGGCAATTGCCCAGCCTACCCAATATCTAGAGAGAGCTTTCTGGGGGAGAGAAATAATTTCCACTTCGAGAGAGATTAATATAATTATTTGTTTGGTGTAAAGCGAAGACTCATATTATTGTATTTATTTAGAGACATAGGGATACAAGTAGGGTTGGTTTTGTGCAATGAGAGTAGGCAATGCACTAAAAGAGAGTATAGCAGGATTGTATGCGTGGAGTGAGCGAGATTAGTAGATTGAATGTATGAACAAAGAGAGTAATAGGGCATACGCTTTGGGGAAAGAGAGTAGGATTTGTGCAAACAGCGAGCAGCAGGATTCATTAAGGAGAAGGAGATAAAGGGAAACCTTTGGGAGAAGACAAACAATTTGTTGTGTTTGTGACGGAGCGCTTTGGGGAAAGAAAAATGGCGTTTGGGTATGTAACAATAGTAGTAGCATGGTTTTGATGCTCGGCCGAGGCCACTTGGACTCGGTCGAGTAACTCGTCCTCCCTCCAAGTTAAAGCGAGTTAGTTGTACAACTTTATAAACTATGTTTATATTTGGGCAAACTTTCTATGCTTTCCCTACAACATAAAACTTATATACACTTATCCATCCGTCCATTCTGAATGGAGGGTTAAGATTGCCTCAATCACAATGTCACCTTTCAACACTTTTTTATTTTAAAACCTTTTCTATAAACTATTATGAATTTTGTACATCTAATACTCTATTAACCTCGCTCTAACGAAAAATATAAAAAAAATATTTCCTATAAAATAAAATGACAAAAATACCCCTGAAATTTTCAAGGGCTATTTTGGTCACTATATTTTATCGAAAAATTATTTTTAATATTTTTTATAGGTACCCCGAATGAGAAGATGGCACATACCAAATTTTTAGGGAAAGGTTTCTATACTAACTTCTACAACATAGAAGATCTATGCTTCTCCTACCATCCAGCCGTCCAATTTTGATCAAGAGAGCCACTCACCGTATGATCTTAGTTCCGATGTCTTAAGGTATTTTATTTTTATTTTTTTTTGTAGAAATTGTATGGATATGAAATTTGGTATGTGTTATCTTCTCATTTGGGAGCACCTATAAAAAATATTAAAATTAATTTTTCGATAAAATATAATGACCAAAATGCCTCTTGAAGCTTTCAAGGGTGTTTTGGTCATTTTATTTTATTGAAAATATTGTTTTTATATTTTTTGCTAGTGAAAGTTTAATAGGGGATTAGACGATCAAAATTTGGTTCCAAAATAGTTTATAGAAAAAAATTTAAAATAAAATAGTGTAGAGACGTGACATTGTGACTGAAGCAATCCTAGCCCTCCATTCAGAATGGACGGTTGGATAAGGAGAAATATAAAAGTTTTATGCTGTAACGAAAACGTAGAAAGCTTGCCCTTATATTTATATGTCACATTTAAGTTACATAAGTTGTCAAGTCTCTCTGGTTATTGTTTTCACGTAAGAGTTTGTAGATTTTGTATAGTGAGTTGGTTCTAAAACAACTTTATAAATTATATTTATATGTCACATCTAAGCCACATCAGTTGTTCTCATGGAAGAATTTGCTGGTTGTACAACAACTTTATAAACAGTATTTATAGTTATATTTATATGTCGTCTGGTTATTACTTTTACGTTTTATAAAAACTTGTCTTTTTTTTATTCAAAGGAGCTTTAAAAACATTATTAGGACATGAGGAATTGAACCTAAAAACCCTCCATTATGGATGCCGCCAATGTCTCGAACAATAACCAACACATCATCAGTATTTAATATTAATAAGCTTCGAACGAAACATACATATTATGTTTTTTTCTTTATTTTTGTTTTTTAAAAAAATGCACTTGACTCGAGTGAGTTATTCAGACTCACCCGAGTAAATAGTCTCGGCCAGGGCCCAAATATATTGGCCGAGTTGATTTTTTGAACACTGAGTAGTAGGATTCGCTTTTTCAAGAGTGACACTAGTATCAATTGACTTTATTTAGAGAGAGAAACTATTAGGATCAACTTTGTGGGTAGAGAGAGAAAAATGGGGATCACGTTGTAAAAAGAAAGAAAGAAAGAGAATTAGAGAGCCGGTTTGCGGTTACGGAGAGAGTCAGAGTTTGGGTTTTACCAGAGAGGGAGAATGAATGTGGACGAGAGAGATTAAATTTAAGGGGTTGTTTGGATACTTGTAAATATATTTTCATAATTGTTTTTAGGGAAGATGGAGCCTTTCAGGGGTTTAGATCCAAATTTTGAAACCGAAAAGTACTTTTGCCCTTAATTATTTTTCTTATTTCAAGCCAAACATAAAGAAATCTTTATCATTGTCTTTTCCTTCTGAATTTGATTTCTAGAGAGATTTCCTTGTTATGGAGACGTCACTTTATAAAATACAATTTATTCCACAAAAACACCCAAACGAATTAGAGAGAGAAACTACTACAATTTTACATTTTTGACAGAGAAATTTTCTTCAAATTTTAGCGAGAGAAACTATTCTTGATTTTGAGCTTTAGAGAGAGAAAATACTTTAAATTTTTTAGAGAAATTATTTCAAAATAATTTTAGGGCAAGAAACTGTTTCAAAATTTAATTTTCTTAAAATTTTTTTAGAAAGAAACTATATCAAATTTTAGAGAGAGAAGTACCAAAAAACCTATAGAGAGAACCTACCAAAAAACATTTATAAAGAAAAACTATTTCAAAATTTAATTTTTAGAGAGAGAAAATATTTAAAAAAAATTTGAGAGAAAATATCTCAAAAATTTTAAAAAGGGAAACTCTCAAAATTTGGGTCAAGAAATTAATGACGCAGTTTTTGGTCTTGGGAGAGACAGAACCCCGGGACTTGATGGCTTTCCCTTAGCCTTCTTTCAAATATTTTGAGATCTTCTAAACGACGACTTGATTCAATTGTTGGAAGAATTCTATTTGAGAGGTAGAATTAATGTGGCAATAAATTCGACCTTCCTTACCCTTATTCCAAAGAAAAAGGTAATTGAGGATGTGTAAGACATCTGCCCATCAGCTTATTGAGTAGTCTCTATAAAATCATTTTAAAGACACTTGCCAATAGATTACGAAAGGTGATCCACTTGGTTATTTGAGGTCCTCAATTTGCTTTCCTAAAAGACCGAAAAATTATGGATAGCATTCTAGTAGCTCAAGAATGTATTCATTTCAGGATCAAAGAGAAGAAACCGGGTCTTCTTTGTAAAATAGATTTTGAAAAATCCTATGATAAGGCGGATTAGAAAGTGCTTCAAAGTATCATGGGCAGCATGAGTTTTAGATAGAGATAAAGGATATGGATTGAGGGGTGTTTTTCATCTTCTCGCTTCTCAATACTCATGAATGGTAAGGCAACTAGTATCTTTAGGAGTTCTAGAGGACTGAAACAAGGAGATCCCCTATACCTTTTTTTATATACATTGGTGGCAGAAAGTTTCAGTTTTATGCTAAGAGATGTATCTTCACAGGGTCTTATTTCAAGCACTAAGGTTGGGAACAAAGGTGTGACTGTACCACACTTACAATATGAAAATGACACCTTAATGATTTGTATCCCAAATGTAATGGAAATCAGTAGATTGTGGATATTTCTAAAGAGTGTTGAAATCGCAACTGGGCTGAAAGTAAATCTCTCTAAAACCAAGTTAATCAGAATTGGATGTCCTCAAAACATAGTGTCAAGGATGGCTGGACTACTAAACAGCATTTTGTGCAAAGCTAGCGACTGATACGACATAACATTTATTCCTCTATTGCCTTTTCATTTTTTATCTTTGAAATTGGGTTTACCAATATTTTAACTTATCCATTCCAATTCCAAAATTTTGCAGGTTGCTTATCACTCCATGGTTATCCCTTGGTATTCCAAAGGTGGATAATATATTTTGGCATTCTGTCCGGTAAGTGTCCTTTGGGGTATGTGGAAGGAGAGAAATCGAAGAGTGTTTGAATGAATCTCTACTGATTTTTCTATGTTAAAATCTAACATTTTAGCCTCAACAACATATTGGTTTTCCTCTCACTAAGATAGTGGCTCTACACCAAAGAGTCTTATCATTAACTACCCCTTAGCAGTCGTAACTTTGAGCAGCATGTGATCTAGTCGAAGAGCTGTTGTTTGGTCCCCACCTCCTCTATACTCAACCAAATTGAACTTTGATGACAATAGCTTTGGCAAGCTAAGAGCAGTTGGATATGGTGTATTGATTAGAAATCATTTGGGTCATGTTTTCTGCTCATATTTAGGTCCGTATGGTATTCCTACTGCAAATGAAGTGGAGACTAGAGGTCTCCTAGAGGGTTTGAAACTTCTTTCACGATGGGAAGGGCAAAAGATTATTGAAGGAGATTCGGCAAATGTCATAGCATGGAGCAATGAAGAATTCATGTTCCATCGAGCCTTAAAGTATTATTTCATGAGATTAGGAACATCATTGCTTTTATCAATGTCAATTTGTATCATTGCATTCGTGAGTCGAATGAGGAGGCAGATGCCTTAGCCAAAGAAAGAGTAAACTGCACTTCTCTGATTGTCAATTTTTTTGTAATTCATCTTCTTTATTTTCTGTATGTCATGTATTTTGTAACTCTTTTTTGATTTAATGAAAATGTCGTGTTAATGTTAAAAAGAAAAAAAATAAAAACTTAAGTAATAGTAAAAGAAACCATGACAAAATTTTTAGAGAGATAAACTATCTCAAATATTAAGTTTTATAAAGAGAACGTACTTGAAAATTATTGAGAGAGAGAAACTATTTGAAAGTTTAAATTTTATAAAGAGAAAGTACCAAAAACCTATAGAGAGGGAAACTATCTCAAATTTTAAGTTTTATAAAGAGAAAGTACCTAGAAATTATAGAGAGAGAAACTAATTATAGAGAGAGAAACTATATCAAAATTTACAGAGAAGAAAGCTATCTCAAATTGTAAGTCTTAGAGAGAGAAACTATCTAATATTTGAAGTTCTAGAGAAGATAAAGTACTTAATTATTTTTTTAAGAAAAACTTTCTCAAATCTTAAGTTTTAGAGAGAGAGAGGCCCAAAAAAATTTTAGGGAGAGAAACGATCTCAAAAATTTTAGAGAGAGAAACTACCTCAAATTTTAAGTTTTAGAGAGAGAAACTATCTCAAATTTTTACAGAAAAAAACTATCTCAAATTTTAAATTTAAAAAATGAGAGTACTTCAAAAATTTTTAGAGAGAAACTATCACAAAATTTTCAAAGAGAGAAGCTATCTTAAATTATAAGTCACAGAGAGAGAAATAATCTCAAATTTTAAGTCTTCAAGAGAGAAGACACTGAAAAAATTTTAGAAAGAGAAACTATCTCAAATTTTAAGTTCGGGAGAGAGAAATTATCTTTGAAAGAGAGAAACTACATCAAATTTTAGAGACATAAACTATCTCAAATATTACGCTTTAGATAGAGCAAGTACCTAACCGATTTTAGAGAGAGAAAATATTTAAAAGATTTTTGAGAAAGAAATTGCATCAAAATTTTCATAGAAAAACTATCTCAAATTTTATGTTTTAGAGAGATAAATTATTTGAAATTTTTTAGAGAGAGAAACTACATCTAAATTTTAGGGAAATAAACTATATTAAATTTTAGAGAAAGAAACTACTTGAAAAAAATTTGAATGAAAAAAGTGACATTATAATGAATACAACAATAAATATATTTAACAAATAGAGTTAAAAAAAAAAGCCATGATAATGTCATGCATCCATGTATCATCCAAACAACTAATATCTATTTAATGGAAAATATTTTTCTTAAAATATATTTCAATGAAAAGAGATTTTTTTGAGGCAAACGGCCCCTTAAGCCGAACGCGAACCTAGCTGTCAACATTAAACGTGTTGTTTGAACGATTACATACGGACCCTAAAATTTTTCTACAAAAAATGAAATGCCGTATTTATAGGTAGAAATTGCATAGAATGTCAGCCAACCCCTTTTTTTTGTTTTTCTCAAAATTGCCCCTCGATCCGAGGATATCCTCAAACAGAATTTTAAATTTCTTTTTTTTTTAGATTTTTATTTAGTAGGACACTCCCTTAAAGCATGGAGCACTGACCTACTAACGAAAATGGTAAAAAAAAAGAGCAAAGGATTCCATCCTCAGACCAAAAGGAAATTTTTGAATAAAATAAAAAAAATAGCTAACAGACCTTCTTTGTGATTATTACCTGTAAGCATTTCATATTTTAGAAACAATTTTAGGGTCTGTATGTAAATAAAAAAAGGATCTAACCGTTTATAAGCCATAGAGAGAGTGAACATTATATTATGACATATTTGATGAGTAATAAACAACTAATTACTTGGAGCTCTAAGCATTCTTATTTACCAAAAACAATATGTATAGTTATAAATACCCCCCAAAATAAATTTTGAAGACATCCTTATCCCAATGCTTTTGGTTTCACACCCTAGACCCAACCCTGTTTCTTCTTGTATTAACCTTTAGTCAAAAGTAAACAAACTAAAGACTAAAACTTCTTTTCCCTTTCTTTCTCTACTTGCCCTCTCTTTTACTACCCAAACTCCCTCTCTCTCTACTCGCCCTCTCTTTCTCTACCCAAACTACTCTCTCTACCCGCCTTTTTTCTCTCTCTCTCGACCCAAACTCCCTTTCTCTACCCACCCTCTCTCTTTCTCTACCTGCCCCCTCTCTTTTTCTCCCCAAGCTCCCTCATTATGTCTACCCCCTCTCTCTCTCTATCTCTTTCCCAAAAATGAACTGTTTGGCATTGTGAAAACCGATGAGTTTACAATGGTTTTAAGGGGAAGAGATCTCCAAAATTGGGTAGATCTTTCAACGGCAAGTGCAAGACCTATGCTGCATCATATGCTGTCAATGCAAAAATATTCATGTCCATTGTTTGTGTCTCATTAGGGTACTTCATTTCAAAATGTGATCTCCATCTCCATGACAAATTGTATAAAGCTTCAGACTTTGGTATATGGGTTTTTTGAGCAAAGAGAGAAAGAGAGGGGTTTTCTTAGGCAGAGAAAGAAAGGGAGAGGGTGGGTAGAGAGAGATGACTTTGAGCAGAGAGAGAAAGAAAGAGGGTGGAGAGAGAAAAGAGGGAGTTTGGGCACAGAGAGAAAAAGGAAGAGAGAGAGTTTGGGTAGTGGTGGAAAGAGAGAGGGCAGGTAGAGAGAGAGGGAGTTTGGGCAGAAAAAGAGAAAGAGGGCGAGTAGAGAGAGAGGGCGTTTGGGTAGAGATAAAGAAAGGGCACGTAGAGAGAGAGGGACTTTGGGTAGAGAAAAAAAGAGGGTGGGAGAGAGAGAGAAAGGGGCATTTTAGTTTCTACTTTTTTTGACTTTTTGCCTATAGGGTAAATACAAAAAAAAATAATATTGGCTTTTAAGTGTGATATTAAAATTATTGGGGGATAAAACTTCTACAATGTTTATTTTAGAGAGTATCTATAATTTTCTATAAAAAGTAAAAAGCTACAAACGTTCTGGTATATCTATATTCACGCAGACTTTGGCCCACTTCTAGAATAGTGTGGGCCCATCCGTCGCGATGTTGACTCATGAATCAAGTAAAGTGAATGCTGGCTTTAGGGTACTTTTAAACTCAATATTTTTCTTTTCCGGAATGTTAAGTCTTAAATTCAATATTTGATAGATAACCTTTGGTAATAAGCATGGTAAATCTTGCTAGAACCATTTGATCATGGCTGATGATCACGAATCTCTATCAATTGAAACGGATGTTCTCCTATGCTGATATTGCCTCGGCGAAACTGTCCTTCCTTAAAGCTAGAGGCTCCATACGTCTGCTTCCCGATTTGCTTTGCTCTTAGTCTATAAAGCAACCCTTCATTATGCTAAACGACTTGGTTGTACATCAACTTTATAAACTATATTTATATTTGGGTGCGTTTTCTATTATTTTCTACAACATAAAATTTATATACTTCCCCTTATCCAACTGTCCATTCTGAATGAAGGGCTAACTAAGATTGCCTCAATCACAATGTCACGTTTCTATGCTATTTTATTTTTAAATTTGTTTCTATAAACTATTTTTAACTTTGTACATCCAATCCTCTATTAAATTCGCACTAGCAAAACATATAAAAAAAAATTATTTTCAATAAAATAAAATAACCAAAATACCCCTTAGGTGAGCCCGAATGAGAAGATTGCACGTACCAAATTTTTAGGAAAATGTTTCTCTATTTCCCCTACAATATAGAAAATCTATGCTCCTCCTACCATCCAGCCGTCCAATTTTGATCAAGAGAGCGACTTATCGTTTGATCTTAGATCAGATTTCTCAAAGTATTTTATATTTTTTTTTTTATACAAATTCTATGAGTATGAAATTTGGTATGTGCCATATTCTCATTCAGGCGCACCTATAAAAAATATTAAAAATAATTTTTCGATAAAATATGATGATCAAAATACCCCTTGAAAATTTTAGAGGTATTTTGATTATTTTATTTTATCGGAAATATTTTTTTTATATTTTTTGCTAGTGCGAGTTTAATAGGGGATTGGACGACAAAAATTTGGTGTCAAAATAGTTTATAGAAAAAAAATAAAAATAAAATAGTGTAGAGATGTGATATTGTGATTGGGGCAATCTTAGTCCTCCATTCAGAATGAACAGTTGGATAAGGGAAAATATATAAATTTTATAGGCGGAAGCATTAAAAGCATGCCTTTATATCTATTTATCATATTTAAGTCACATATGTTGTCAAGTCTCTCTCGTTATTGTTTTCGCGCAAGAGTTTGCATATTTTGTATAGTGAGTTGATTGTAAAACAACTTTATAACTTATATTTATATGTCACATTTAAGCCACATAAGTTGTTTTCACGTAAGAGTTTGCTTGCTGTATTTATATTTATATTTATATGTCACATTCAAGATACATAAGTTGTCAAGTCTCTCTGGTTATTATTTTTCGCAGACCATCAGGAATTGAACCTATGAACCTCCAACCACTATTTCAGAGGCCGCCAATGTCCCAAAGCATAACCAACGGAATTGAACCTATGAACCTACAACCACTATTAAAGAGGCCGCCAATGTCCCAAAGCATAATCAACATACCATTATTACTTTATATTAAAATAAGTTGTCGAGTCTATCTGGTTATTATCTTTCGCAGGCCATTAAGAATTGAACCTACAACCATTATTACAGAGGGCGCCAATGTCCCAAAGCATAACCAACATACCATTAGTATTTAATATTAAAATAAGTTGTCAAGTCTCTCTGGTTATTATTTTTCGCAAGCCATTAAGAATTGAACTTACAACCACTATTATTGAGGCCGCCAATGTCCCAAAGCATAATCAGCATACCATTAGTATTTAATATTAAAAAACATCGCATTAAATATACATATTATGCTTTTTTTTTTTTTAAATATACTTGACTCGAGAGAGTTATTCGGACTCGCCCGAGTAAATAACCTTGGCCAGGGCTAGAGTATATTGGCCAAGTTAATTTTTTGAACACTGAGTAGTAGGATTGGCTTTTTCCAAAAATGAGACTAGTATCAATTGACTTTATTTAGATAGAGAAACTATTAGGATCAACATTGTGGGTAGAGAGAGAAAAATAGGGATGACTAAAAAAACAAAAACAAAAAGTGAATGAGAGAGCCCATTTGTTGTTAAGGAGAGAGTCAGAGTTTTGGTTTTACCTGAGAGGGAGAAAGAATGTGCACGAGAGAAAGAGATTTAGGATACTTGTAAATATATTTTCAGAAAGGTCTTTTTAGTGGAGATGGTGCCTTTCAGGGTTTGGATCCAAAATTTGAGACTGAAAAGTATTTCTGCCTTTAGTTATTTTTCTTATTTCAAGCCAAAAATAAAGAAATCTTTAGCGTTGCCTTTACCTTTTGAAATTGATTTCTAGTGAGATTTCCCTGTTATGGAGACGTCCACTTTGTAAAATACAATTAATTCCACAAAAACACCATCATGAATTAGAGAGAGAAACTACTTGAAATTTTATATTTTAGATAGAGAATTTGTCTTCAAATTTTAGAGCAATAAACTATTCTTGATTTTAAGATTTAGAGGGAGAAAATACTTTAAATTTTTTTGAGAAATTATTTCAAAATATTATTAGGGAGAGAAACTAATTCAAAATTTAAGTATTTTTTTTAAAATTTTTTTTAGAGAAAAACTATATCAAATTTTATAGAGAGAAGTACCAAAAACCAATAGAGAGAACCTACCTCAAGAATTTTAGAAAGAGAAACTATTTCAAATTTTAAGTGTTAGAGAGAGAAGATATTTTAAAAAATTTCGAGAGAAAATAACTCAAATTTTTTATAGAGAGAAACTCTCAAATTTTAGATCAAGAAATTAAGGAGGCAGTTTTTTGTCATGGGAGAGATAGAGCCCCGGGACCTGATGGTTTTCCCTTAGCCTTCTTTCAAACATTTGGATATCTCCTAAAAGACGACTTGATTCAATTGTTGGAGTAATTCTATTGGATAGGTAGAATTAATGTGGCAATGAATTTTACCTTCATTGCCCTTATTCCAAAGAAAAAGGTAATAGAAGATGTGTAAGACATCTGCCCCATTAGCTTATTAGGTAGTCTTTATAAAATCATTGCAAAGATATTTGCCAATAGATTACAAAGGTGATCCACTTGGTTATTTGAGATCCTCAATCTGCTTTCCTAAAATATAAACAAATTATGGATAGCATTCTAGTAGCTAAAGAATGTATTCATTTCAGGATCAAAGAAAAAAAACCAGGTCTTCTTTGTAAGATAGATTTTGAAAAAGCCTATGATAAGGTGGATTAGGACGTGCTTTAAAGTATCATGGGAAGCATGGATTTTAGATAGAGATAGAGTATACGGATTAAGGGTTGTCTTTCATCTTCTCGCTTCTCAATGCTCATGAATGGTAAGACAACTGGTTTCTTTAGGAGTTCTGGGGGCCTCAGACAAGGAGATCCCCTATCACTTTTCTTGTATACATTGGTGGCAGAAAGTTTCAGTGTTATCCTAAGAGATGTATTTTCACATGATCTTATTTTAGGCATTGAGGTTGGGAACAATGGTATGCTTATATCACACTTACAGTTTGCAGATGGTACCATAAATTTTTGCGATCCAAATGCAATGGAAATCAGTAGATTAAGGATATTTCTAAAGAGTGTTGAAATTGCAACTGGGTTGAAAGTAAATATCTCTAAACAAAGTTGATCAGAATTGGATGTCCTCAAAACATAGTGTCAAGGATGGCTGGAGTACTAGGATGTGGTGTTGAGAAGATTCCTTGCAATTATTTGAGTATCCCTTTGGTGGATTTGAGGCCCTCAAAATCTATTTAGGATCCAGTGGGAGAGAGATTCAATAAGAAATTATATTTGTGGAAGGCAAAGACTTTGTCTTTAGGAGGTCGATATACACTTATCAAATCTACTCTATCTAACCTTCTGGTCTACTATATGTTTTTATTTTGATTGCCTACGCAGATTGTTAGCATTCTAGAGAGGCTTATGAGGAACGTTTTGTGGGGAGATGATGAAAAAAAAGAAAGGGCTTCATTAGGTTAGTTGAGCTACGGTGTGCGCACCTATAAAAGATGGTGGTTTGGGATTTCATAAATTGAAAAACATGAACTTTGCATTACTCTTAAAATGGTGGCGACGAGCACATATCCACCAAGAGTTATTTTGGGTAGAAATTTTGAAAGAAAAATATGGGATCGAGAAGGTTTATGGTATTATACAAAGTCCAAGGAACAAAGCCACTCTTTACCATATTTGAAGGGGATTGACCTTGAGAGACCTATATATCTTCGTCATTTTCAAAAAGTAGTGGGTAATGAGGAATCTAAACTTTTCTGATACGATAAATGGTTTGATGACTACCCTCTTATATACCTTTTCCCTGAGGTGTTCTCTTAAGTCTCAAACCCACTAGCTACGGTAAAAGAGGCTAGTGGGGATGCTCATACGAACATTGTTTGGTCTATTCATTCAGGCAGAGAAGAATGACCAATAATTTTATCCATGAGTGTCAAACCTTGTTGGACATGTTAAACAATGCCCAGCTTTTCCATATTCTACATGATGATGTGATTTGGGACCTTACTACCTCAGGTGATTTTTTGATTAAGTCTGCATATGTTCATATCTTCTACAATCGATATAAATAGCACGATTCAGTACTTTCCTAAATAAAGAAACTTCATTTTCCACTTAAAGTTCAGTTGTTTGTATGGATATTTTGTAAAGAAAAGCTGGCCATTGTGGATAACTTAATGAAGAGAGGGTTCATTATACCCAATGTCTGCCTTTTGTGCAAAGCTAGTGACTGATACGACATACATTTATTCCTCTACTGCCCTTTTATTTATGATCTTTGGAATTGGGTTCGACAATGTTTGAACTTATCCATTCCAATTCCAAAAGTTTGTAGACTGCTTATCACTCAATGGTCATTCCCTGGTATTCCAAAGGTGGATAATATATTTTAGCATTCTTTCTGGGTAAGTGTCCTTTGGGGTATGTGGAAGGAGAGAAATCAAAGAGTGTTTGAACGAATCTCTACTGATTTTTCTATGTTAAAATCTAACATTTTAGCCTCAACAATAGATTGGTTTACCTCCCACAAAGATAGTGGCTCTACACCAAAGAGTCTTATCATTAACTACCCCTTAGCAGTCGCGAAATCTAGCCGAAAAGCTATTGTTTGGTCCCCATCTCCTCTGTACTCAATCAAATTGAACTTTGATGACAATAGCTTTGTAAATCTAGGAGCAGTTGGATATGGTGTGTTGATTAGAAATCATTTGGGTCATGTTTTTTGCTCATAATTAGGTCCGTGTGGTATTGCTACTGCAGATAAAGCGTAGGCTAGAGGTCTCCTGGAGGGTTTGAAACTTCTTTCACGGTGGGAAGGGCAAACAATTATTGAAGGAGATTCGACAAATGTCATAGCTTGGAGCTATGAAGAATTCAATGTTCCATCGAGCTTTAAAGTTTTATTTCATGAGATTAGGAACATCTTTTCTTCGATCAATGCCAATTTGTATGTTTTGTATTTTGTAGCTCTTTTAATGGAAATGTTGTGTTAATGTTGAAAAGAAAAAAAATCAAAATTTAAGTAGTAATAAGAGAAACCATGACAAATTTTTAGAGAGATAAACTATCTCAACTACTAAGTTTTATATAGAGAAAGAACCTGAAAATTATTGAGAGAGAGAAACTATCTGAAAGTATAATTTTTATAAAGAGAAAGTACCAAAAAACTATAGAGAGGGAAACTATCTCAAATTTTAAGTTTTATAAAGAGAAAGTATTTAGAAATTATAGAGAGAGAAACTATCTCAAAATTTTTTGGGAGAGAAGCTATTTCATATTTTAAGTCTTAGAGAGAGAAACTATATAATATTTTAAGTTCTAGAGAGATAAAGTACTTAATTTTTTTTAAGAGACTATCCTAAATCTTAAGTTTTAGAGAGAGAGAGAGAGAGGCCCTAGAAATATTTAGGGAGAGAAACTATTTTAAAATATTTAGACTGATAAACTACCTCAAATTTTAAGTTTTAGAGAGATAAATTTTTAAGTTTTAGAGAGATAAGTTTTAGTGGAGCACTGCCCTACTAACGAAAAAGCTAAAAAAAATAATAATTCAAACTGATGATTCCATCATCAGACCAAAAGGTAATTTTGAAAAAATTAAGAAAAAGTATGCTAACGGAGTAATATCAATCAGTCACTTTGAAATATCACCCTCAAGCACGGGCTGCAGGAACTTCTTAAAATGCCCAATTATTATGGTAATTAATTAGCTTTTAGCAGACCGAGAAACGCAAATTACAGTCTAAAAACCTAAGGTCAAAACCAAATTTTCGAGCCCCAATACATACTCTACCCAGAGGCACAAAGATAGTCTCAACCTAGTGGAAAACCCAATGCCATGGTCGAGCCGGTGCTTTTGTTTGCCTAATGAAACCCACAAAAAAGAGTACCCGGCCTTCAAAATCCACTTGACTATATCGTACTAATCCTAGACACTCAGCCCATATGATGCAATCGAGGGTGGAACAAATATACTTCAATGACAGAACTGCGCCTAGTGAAACATTCTTGGAGTCATTGGGGGATAACGCATATCTACATTTTGATGAGAAACTGATAGGTGTTAAATTATATTCATAGGGAAAAAGTTCCAACCAAAACTGGTTTGAAAAACACTGAGAAAACTTGGCTAACCACCACGAAAACTCGCGTGAGCAGAGTTTTGCCTCTTTAAGCAAATAGGCGTCAAGTGTTCAATAAAAAATGGGGGTTTATATAGGCTTGAAATTCAATTTTCATCTATAGTCTGTAGACACAGTGGAGCTGGTGAGATTGGCTGAAACAGTACGTACGTATCAGAGATAATCAAAAGTTCAAAGTGGGCGGTGTAAGGCCATGATGATTGTGGCAAATCGCAGCATCGTCGCAAATACCATGGCAAACATTTTTTTGGCATTCTGATTGTTTACCCTGAACTTTATTTCCAAAATTTGAATTTAAATCATTCAAACTTGTCATAATTCACTGAAAAGCAAAATGATTTATCCAAATAATCGTTTGCGTTGAATAGACACAAGATAACTTGCTTAAACACCTAGTATCTCTCCTTCCAAGTTGCTTTTAGTCCTGTTTTAAGTTTCAACAAGACAAAAACACGCTGTTCGTACTTCCTATCATCTAGTTTTAAGTTTTGTTAAACTTTTTCCCCAAGCGAATCGATATCCTAGGATTGCAACCGCTTACTTGCTCTAAATTAAGTGGCCCAACCAAAACATCCAAAAAAAAAAAAGAAAAAAATAAAAGGACAAGCGCATGGATAGGTCCTGGAGTTTACCTCAATCTGGTCTCCCACGTGCACAACAAGGGCATGGGGGGTACAGGTTTATCTTCGTCTCCAAGGACATCACCTCACCACCCAATGCTTCTTTCAAAGCCCCTGCTTCCAGTCCCAACCCCACTGACAGAGCCTCCAGAACCCCCTCCGCAACCCTTTTCATTTCTTCCCCGTACTCCTCTGTCACTTCCCTGAATACAATCACAACAAACACAATCAACCTTTTCCTACCTTTTAATTAAAAGCACCAAAAGTAAGTTTTTTTATTGTGACTTGGTTCTCCTTTTGATTCTATTCAGATGCCTACCTGTAATTCGGGGGGCTTTTGGGCCATTTGTCGTAATTGACTCTCGATGTTGGCCACATGAAATGGAAGAAGTAGTCGATCCACTTCAGTTTCTGGTCTGGATTCTTCGCAAGCTTGGTACCATACCCTTCGAAGACGCCGCCAGCAAAGTAATTGGCATATTGCTCTTTGTACTCTTGGGGGAGACTGAAGAATCCTTCACCACAAATCCAGGGGTGGATTTTCGGCCTTAGAAGTGAGATTCTGGCTACGTACCTGGGGAGTTCCTTTTTTCTAATGTTTTTGTATTATTTGTAGAATTTTGAAAGCATGGATGCAAAGTTTTAAGTTAGGTGTTTTAAAAGAGGTGTGTGCTGCACCCCTTAGGGTGCATGGGCATGTGCACACATGGGTGACCCTGGTGCTTGCTAGGATAAGGGTGGGCATTGCGGTGGAGCAGTTTGAACCAACAAAAGAAATGTGTGAGATAAGGCTTACCTCGCCAGGATGGAGTCGGATGCACTCAGGCGGGTTTCCCTATTAGATTAAGATGCCTTGAAGTGCATGCGAAAATCCCCCAGGCCTTTGGTCGGCATGGTTCGGAATAGACATCTTCACAATCCTTAGGTTGGTGCTCCCTTGGAAGCTACGACCCTTGGGCTTTGTCTCTTGGCTTGGAAAAGTTGTGCTTGGATGAGATTTGGTGGCCATAATAGGTGGATTCTTAGACTAGACTAAGGTTGGTTAAGTTAGGCTAGTAAGGACAAGGTTGGAGCATGCTAGACTAGACTAGGGTTGGGGCATGCTAGGCTAGCCTAGGTTGGGTGAGCCAGACTAAGTTGAGTAGGCTGGGTAGGTTGGTAGGCTAGGCTAGCCTAGCCTAAGGTGTTAAAGGGCACTCAATAATCCACCGGACATCTGGGGTCACCTCCCCTAGGAGGCAATATCGATACCACGAGCAAAAGGTAATAGGCATGAGCAGTGTTTCGAAAAGCGCTAGGTGGCACCTAGGCGGTCGGGGGGGTCTAGGCCGCCCAGTGCCTAGGCGACGCTCAGAACCCCGACAGCCTAGTAAATGTTTTTTTGTTTTTGGGTTTTCTCTCTCTAAAATAGCCTCTAATGGGTTTTTAGACTTCAAATGAACTTAAAACCCACAAAGTTTCTTCTTTAGTATTAAAAAAATGACCCAAAAATACCTTAAGGAGCAGTATTTCTGCCCCTAGGCGGGGTGCAGGCCCTGGACGGGTGCCTAGGCGGGTTCAAGTGGGCGCCTAGGTTGGTTCCCGGGAGCCTAGGCGGGCGCCCTGGGATATCCGTCTAGTTTAGCTACTTAGGCCTGGGCGATGCACCCTGGCCTTCTAGACTGTATAGGTGTTGGGCGACCTGCTTTTTAAAACTATGTGCATGGAGCCTACGTAATCCCAGAGACTTGTCAAGGGTGCGGGTCACAGCCCCACCCCTACCCCCTGCCACACACGCTGCAGGACGATAGGGTGCAGGACTGTGACCACATGTGACGAATGCCACTCAGGTGGTAGTGTTCTCAACGCTTTGAAAAGATGGAAATCAAAGCCAATCACGAATTAAAAACCAAATTAATAAGCACACAACCCACAAAATACTAGACAATCCCAATCTCAAAATTTCATAAGATAGATCCAAAATATTACAAAAGAGTCCAAGGCACCAAAGGCCCAACAATAATACATATATCCAATACTAGCAGACTATATGGCCAAAATGCGATCCATCACATACAATTGAAAAGTGACTTCCACAAGAATTACGGGACTTCGACCCCCAGCCGTGATCACCAAACTGCAAGTCCACAACCTGCGGCTATCACTCTACAGAGATGAAAGTTAAAGGGATGAGCTGTAAAGCCCAATAAGAAGATCATGGTGCCATGCTTTCATGCTTATGAATATCATCTCACAACAATGCTCAAGATGCTATGCCGTTCTTATAAAACATGAGTCGTGTGTCATAATCATATCTATCAGTGTGCCGTGCATGATTCATAGTGAAGCAATAACAAATCAGATCAATCATATATGATAAGAACCATAGGTCAATCAAATCATTCAACCATACAAATCTTAGCAAATCAATATATTAAGGTAAGCATCAACAATTACCAAGTATCTCATTCCTTAATTCGCCTACTCCCAAAGTAGAAGCTCTATCCATCACGCCAAGCCAATCCCATTACTTAGGACTTCTATCATCACTTAGAATGGAAAACAATGACAAATGGGGGATTCCATTTCGTCATGTTTTCACATACATACGTATAAACACACACAGTCCCCAGCGCACTTTGGGGCTTTTGATAGGCAATGACCTTGTAAGACACTACCCTTTACGCCACCTTAGCTAGGACTAATACACTTTTTGCGTGCCAATCACTATTAATGGGGGAGCGACCACTCAAACATCATCTACCCTAACCCTCGTCCTTTCATTGGGCGAGCGGAAGAGGTCACTAGTTGGGGTCTGATTTTCTCTGGTTCCCTCGCGCGTGGACACAGGGAGAAGAACCTCTCTCAAACAACCGCCGAAGGGTTGCACGCGTGGCGCGATAGCTTTCTAAAGCACGGATAGGCTACAAACAAAGAGAGAGATTTTACGACGGGGAAGGGTTGATTCACTTACCTCGTCATTGTAGGTTCATTGCACACGTCTAGGCAACTTGCCCTCTTAGATCAGTTACGAAAGCCCTCTGGCTGTTCACAAGCGCGGTTTAGTCAGGGACTCTCTTCAAACGCTACTACCCTCTTCTCTCCTCTCAAGTCTAAGTTCAGATGGATGTCTCAATTCTTCGTGCCAGGGTTGACTTCTATTTTTGTTGATCGAACAAAAGAGTGGGGAGTTTTATCATTCCCATCGTGGTGTCCAAACGAGGAAGGGGGATTAGACATGGACGGGCGTCGGTTTGGACCTCTTCTGGCTTGCTCGGACCCACGTAGTCTCGGATGTGTGGGAGATTACGCAGGTGGGAGAAAAAGAGAGAAAGCTTCGGAAGCTATAAACGTTTTCAGGAAGATAAAAGTGTGTGCCAACATGGTCGGGGGTATTTTCCTCTCTTGCAAGAGTTTTCTCTCTCCTCTCCTTGGGACGTTAGGGCTAAGAGAAAAGAAAAGAAGAATCAAGCGTAATGCCTCTTCTTTATTGAATTGTCCTCCCTTTTACAATTGACTTAAGCCTGTTTATATAGAGTTTTCTACAAACAGGGGTGGTTACTAAAAAACAAAGCCTAAATACAAATAAAAGTTATTAAAATAATGTCCTGAAATTGGTTACAATAACCAAAATGCCCTTAAGCTCTTTTACACATATGACATACTTGTCCTTCTCTGAGGAGCCCACCGCCATTGTCAAAACCTTAAGTGCTCTTACCGGGAATTTGTAGCATCAGTTTGGTTGATCTTTTGTTTTATTCTTGTCGTTTGTTTCCTTGTGATCGTTTTGATGTCTTTTGATCGTGTTACGACAATCCTTTTTGTGCGGGAAGGAGCCTGGTCAGTTTTGTGGGTTCTTTTGACAACTTCTTTCTTCTTGATTTGCAGCATCTCAGCGATTCTGGGAAAGGTTTTCTTCAAATGGTCTTCTTTGCAAAAGGTTTTTAATCTGTTTTTTGTTTTTCTTGGGCTTTTGGTGGACCGTCGGAAAAGGGATTTTCGACGATGGCGATTTCCTTGCTTTTATTGTCATGACCTTGGGTTTCGTTGCTTTTTTTTTTTTTTGCTTTGAATGGTGCTGGTCCTGTCTTGGCTTGAGTTTTTCTTCCTGGAAGTGTTTCTTCTTTAGTTTTTTATCAGCCGAATTTCTCTTCTGTGAGGGTCAAGATATCCTTCTGAAGACTATGGAATTCTTGGATTCAGGCTATTTTTTCCTTCTTTTTCGTTGAGGAGACTTGTCTTCTTCATGTTGTTCGTCTAGAGAGAGAAATGTCGTTGAAGCTCCATGGGCATCTGGGGCCTTGGCTTCTTTTCTACTGCAGGGAAGGAGTTGCGAGCTCACCGAGGAGCGGCCAGAGATCGCCATGACTGTTAACTGTTCAGTGAGGCAATATGGCGGAAGGCGTACCTCTACCCTACTTCGCGATCGTTCTGGCGTAGGGCCACTGGGTCGATCCGTTTGAGCGGGGGCCCACTTCCTTTTTTCTTAAAGATGATGATGGTTGCTCGGCGTGCCTATCCGGCTCCTGTACACATGGTGGCGGGGATAAGGCTTTTACTCTTATTCGTGTAGGCATCTTTTTCTTTGGTCATCCTTATTCGAGGTTTATTTCTTCCACAGCTACTGTGTTCTGCGCGGCTATGTCTTGTATGCTACAGTGACCGGGTTGTAGCCAGCTCTCTTCCTTTATTTGATTGAGGGGCTGAGGTGCGTCAAAAATGACGTATAACTACTTACCCCAACGGATGTTACACTTCGATAGAGGTGAGAAGTGCAACTTTTGGAAAGAAGTGGTTTTTGACGTCGAACCTCATCATTTTAGAATCCTTGCCAAGACGTTTTGGAGGCCTGTGCCTTTGGATAGATGGCAGAAGAGCCCTTAGCAGGTGCATGAGCTGCTTCGTTGGAGTTTTGGGGATGGTTTTTGGTTGGTCAGGGATACCTCTTTCTTGTTCCCATCCTATCGGGTCTAGTTGGGGGCTTTTGTGTGGCTTGTCCCGAATAGTCTGAACTAGTTGATAGGAAGGGTTTCCGAGGCGGTCTCTTTGGCGAGACTTCACCATGAGTTTTTGACGGGTGTTGTGTTCCTCTTGGCTTGACAGTCATGTGCCTTCGGTGGCGTCGTCAACTTGCCGGCGCGACTTTTTTTCTTTCCTAGTTTCTTCTTTCTTCTTTTGGACCTTGTTTTAGGGTGGCACTAGGCCTCAGGTCTTCTTCTGGGGGCGCTAAGGTCGGAATTTTTTTTTGTGAGGGGTGGAACTGAGGTCGGAATTTTGTCTTTTGGGGTAGCGCTGAGACTGAAACTTTGTTTGGAGGATGGCGTTGTGGCCGTAATTGTGTTTTGAGGGTGACGTTGTGGCCGTATTTTGTTTTGAGGGTGGCGATGTGGCTAGATTTTTGTTTTACGAGGTGGCGCTATGGTCGGAATTTTGTTTTAAGGGGTGGTGTCACGACCTCGGGCCCTGGCCCCTGCAGGAGGAAGAAAGATAGCGGGATCATGAGCAGAGGTTGCAAACGTCACTCAGGTAGGAGTTACTCAACCGATAAAAACACGGAATCGAGAGCAAATCAAGAAAAAAAAACTAGAATAAATCCATTCAACAGACAAGATAAAATCAAAGCTACATCCATCTCAATCATATCTGAAGATGGCAAATAACTTACAGTTATTTCATTATTTCCAATAATATCATAAATATAATGATAATCAATTTCAATGTGCTTACCCTTGGAACTATAAGCTCCATTGCTAATTGATGAAATAGTAGCCTGATTATCACAAATAACAGGTCCGTCGGATATATCCTGCTTCAAATCATTTATGAAGCATTTAATCCAGACGACATAAGTTGTAGCAATATTACAAGCAATATACTCGGTTTCCATAGTATACCGAGCTACACAACATTGTTTCTTACTAGACCAAGAAACACATCCACCTTCAAAGAGGAATAAAATTCCTGAGGTTGATTTTCTATCATCTAGGTCTCCTGCAAAATCTGCATCAGAGTACCCATTAACTTCTAAGTTGTCTTCTTGGAAGCACAACTTGTAATTTTTAGTTTTTTAATGTATCTGAGTATAATTTCTACAGCTTGCCAATGAGCCATCCCAGGATTTCTCTGAAATCTACTTACAAGACCACATGCATGACTCAAATCAGGTCTTGTACACAACATGGAACAATTTATGCATTCTACAGCTTGAGCATATGGAATTCTTTCCATTTCAGCTTTGTATGAATGCATTTTCTTTGATAATTTCAAGCCTTTACAAACAGGTGTATCTATGGGCTTGCGATTTTCCATCTTAAATCTTTTTAAAACACTTTCTAAATAATTTTCTTGAGATAAACATAGAAGTCTTGAACTTCTATCTCTTGTTATCATAATGGCCAATGTATATGAGGTTTCTCCCATATCTTTCATCTCAAAATGAGAACTTAGCCATGATTTGGTGTGGTTAATCATGTCAATATCATTACCGGCTATCAAAATATCATCCACATATAGTGACAATATAACAAAATTTCTCCCACTATTCCAGACATATACACGATGGTCTAACCTATTGGCTATATAACCAATTTCAGTGATTGCATTATGAAAAGTAAAGTACTATTGCCTAGAAGACTGTTTTAGACCATATAAAGATTTCTTAAGTTTATATACTTTGTCTTCTTGCCCTTCAATTACATATCCTTCTGGTTGTTTCATGTATATATCTTATTTTAATTCTTCATTTAAGAAAGCTGTTTTGAAATCCATCTGAAATAGTTATAGGTCATAATATGCAACTAATGCAAGGATAATCCTAATAGATGAAAATTTTGCTACTGGAGAATAAGTTTCTACATAATCTATGCCCTCCCTTTGGGTATATCCTTTGGCTACCAACCTAGCTTTATATTTATCAATGGATCCATTTGCATTAAGTTTTTTCTTTAGGGCCCATTTGCAACCAATGGCTTTTCTATCTTTAGGGAGGTCAACTAACTCCCAGACTTAATTTCTTTTAATAGAATCAAGTTCATCATCCATGGCTTGAGTCCACTCAGCTGAGTCATGTGAGCTAATAGCTTCACTGTAGCTACGATGTTCATCTATTGTATCATCACTCATTGAAAAGTAATTATCTTCATTCATAATTACATAAAATTCTTCTAAAGTCGTAGGTGGGGCTCTAGTTCTTTTAGGCCTATCTGATATACTTGATTCAATTGAATCATTGTCACCAAATGTAGATGGAGTCTGAGAAACAGGGTCTTCCAGACCTTTATATTTATCAATTTCATGTAAGTCAATAGGCTTATTTAAAATATTTTCATCATTTATATTTTTTAAGAAATGAGCATCACGACTCTCTACTAATGATCCAGTATCATGGTTATAGAATCTATACCGTCTAGAATTTTCTGAGTAGCTTATAAAAGAGCATTTTATAATTTTATTTTGTAATTTATCTCTATTTTGTGGTCATATAAGTACATGTACCCAATAACCCCAAACTTTCAAGATAATAAGGTCAGATTTCCTACCTATCCATAATTCATATTGGGTCAAGTCTATAGATTTAGTTGGAACACGATTAATGATATATATTGCAGTGTTAAGAGCCGAACCCCAAAAATGAGGTGATAAATTTGAATGGCTCATCATGGACCTAACCATGTCCATTAGAGTTCTTTTTCTTCTTTCAGCTACACTATTTTGTTGTGGTGTATATGGCACAGTTTTTTGGTATATATGGCATAGTTGTTTGATGAATTATACCATGCTCCTTACAAAATTCAGAAAACAAGGCGGAACAATATTCACCTCTCCTATTTGTTCAAAGAATTTTAATATGTTGACCTAACTGATTTTCTACCTCAGCTTTATATTATTTAAATGTTTCTTATGCATCTGATTTCTTAATAATTAGGTATACATATTCATAAAATGAATAACCGTCTATAAATGTTATGAAATATTCCATACCTCTATGTGTTTTCATATTTAATGGGCCACATATATCAGAGTGAACAATACTAAGTAGTTCACTAGACCTTTTCCCTTTAGGGAAAGACTTTTTAGTAAATTTATCAGAAATACATGGTGCACATATTTTGAACACAATTTCTCCTAAATTGGAGAACAAGCCTCTTTTAACCATTTCATTCATTTTGTCTTTATTTATATGTCCTAATCTTAAGTGCCATAAATATGGATCATCCATACCCATAAAAGCATCAAAAGAAGCATCAATATAACCAGAAAATGATGAACTTTCATTAATGTTCAGTCGTTTCAAATTGCAACTTTAGTACCGTACACCAAAGCTCTAAAATGCTTCCTAATGGTAACCCGACCAGACCTGAACATTATTTCATAACCCTTGTTGTCTAGCCTTGGGACATAAATCAAATTGCACCTCATATTGGGCGTATACAATGTATCAGTCAATAAGAGATCTGGTAAAAATAGCTTGAAAGTACCAACACTACATCGCAGTAGGTGTCATATAAATCTGCTGGTTACCGGCTGCAATCCCTTTCAATTATGTGGATCTATCCTTGGTCCTCGAGACATGTCGAGTGGATGCTGAGTCGACCCACCAATTTCTCAGGTCATGATCGACAACTATTGATTCTAGGACTACGCAGATCATGTCTTTTCTCTTATTTTGATTATTTCGAACATGGTTGTTATTTTGGTTCCTATTTTCATTTTTCAACTAGGGACAATTAAACTTGATGTGCCCAATTTCCTTACAATAAAAACAGGTCTTCTCATCTTTATTCTTTTGATTTTTAAAATTTTTCCGCTTTCCTGTATACCTATTATTTTTTTTATAATTGAAAGGTTTCTTGAGGATCTGATAAGATGAACTTTGGGCAAAGTGGAGCTCATTTGACTTCTTCCTCATTCTTCTCTCAGCTTCAATACTAAGATGCATGGGAAGATTTAACATGGTTATCCCTTATGCAGAATAGTTCAATACAATTACAACAAACTCCCAAGATAGAGGGAGATTGTTAATGACACTGGACACTTGCATGTGATCGGGGACTGGATTCGCAGTTGCAGCAAGGTCTTTTCCGAGCACTATCATTTTATTGACATGCTCGATCACTGAGTCTGTTTCTTTCATTCTGTACGAATAATATTTTTCTAACGACAATTGTACATGGGTCTCTACAGTGGTCAGATAGGGCAGCTACCATACTTTGAGCTGTAGTGTAATCCTCAAAGACTCTATTTAAATCATCTTCCATAGCGCTCAACAGAGTAGTCCTAGCTATTTTGTCATCTTCTAACCATTTTTCAAGTCGTCTTCTGGCTTGACCATAGGCATTAGGCTCTAAAACTGGTGGTTCTGCTTCTAAGATATAATCTACCCAATCTTGAAAAATAATATATCCAATTTTTCTTTTACACATAGAAAAATTGGTCCCATTGAGTTTTTCAACTTTGGAGAATTCTGACATGACTAGCCTAGATGCCATTTTAAATTTTTGGATAATACTTAAAAGTTCAAAAACAAATTTAATTGTGTTTAAGAAATGGTTGTCTACTAGCTAAATCAATAAGTTTGCCGACTCTCAGTGAGCTGCAACTTCAAAGAAGAATTTTCTCGAACAGTTTAAGTTCGCACTGCTGTAATGCAATAAAAAATTAAGGCAACAACTACTTTTATGTCTAATCTTCCATAAGAATAATTTTCATAAATATGTGAATATGTCTTAGCACAAGATAGGGTGTCTACAATGATATTTGATATTTTTCAACAAAAAACATGAAAAAAAAAAAAATCACAAAATCAAGATCATGAAATTTTCTAACTTAAAGAGACCAAAGCATAGGATAATTATGCAATGCAGTGACAATTATTATGCAAACAAAATATGTCGAAAATCCCTAAATTATAGGTCACAAAAAAAATAAAAATAAATAAATACATGCAATTGACATGTAAGCCTTTACTCCAATAGAATTGGCACGTGCATAATAAGATTCAATCATAAAAAAAAAAAAATGCACTAATTTTTAGCAGCAAAAAGATGGAAGAAAGAAGATGCTAGCCGCCTGATTTTCAACAGTGCATGGTCAGTAAAAAAGTATATAACAATACACAAATTTAGATGCTCAGCTACCGTGCATAGAGTAGAATAATTTTTTTATTTTTTTAGGATAGTCTTTACAAATTACTATTATTATTATTAATTTTATTAGAAAATAGAGAGAAGAATTATTTGCCTTATTTTCTATTACTTGATCATGAGCTGAAGTATGTACTGTATCAACAACTTGATCTTATAGAGAGAGAAAATAACTACACAACTTGTTCCTACTTTAGAGAGAGAGCCTAATATTGAGGTGTAGAGAGAGAACATAATATGGAGGCGTGTGCTAAGTCAAGATAACTCTTCTACAACAACTATAAACTTATTTTCTCTCTCTTCCTATTCTTTTGATGATTCTTCTAGCGTCGATATCTCTTTAACTTCTCTCTACAAAAGATTAAATAGAGGACTTATTCGAGTACGCTATGATCACATAAGCCAAACACAATCTAGAGAGAGAAAATATGGCAAAAGAATTTACGGAGAGAAAATATTCCAGAACCAACAATACAGTAAAAACAAACACTGAATCGCAAATGAGGAGCAATAAATTAAGAGCGAGAAATTCGTTAAAAAAAGCAAAAATCAGACTACTAAATTTAAAGTTAGAAAAAATTTACAGCAAGATATACGTGAATGACAAAGCACAATATCAAAGTTATTGTAAATTAAACTCGGGAAAAAAATAAGATATAAAATACCAAAAAAAATTGAGACCTGTAGGTTATGAGCCCACCACCCTTCCACAACCTGCTCTGATACCAATGTTGAAAAACTTGAGGGAAGAGATGGACTCACTCCTATGGTTAGAGGCAGTGTCTTGAGACTATCGATCACAAAGATCAGGCTTTTACCAAAATTTTGAGAACTCTGTAAATTTCTGTGTCCCTCTCTATGGCCATGAAACCCTTCTTAAAGAGGGATGAAGGAGGTCGTTATACAACTTTCGACTTCCTCCCGAAATCTCTGAGAAAATGTGGCCCTGTAATCTTGGGAAGTAGGTGGTTACTTTCTGACGGTTAGATAACGACACTTTCTCTCTCTAAAAAGCCTCATTTTTTAGTGATAAGCATTAAATTATAGAAGAGAGAAATATTGCATGTTTAAAGGCCCCAAGGCCACACACACGTACCAACAATATGTAAGTAAGCTCTAATTTGATTGTTTAGAGGCTAGGTTCTATACAAACTTCACCCATTTTTAATATGCTCCCATCTTGTACTTTGTGGTGTGGAGTATAAGCGACTATGGCTTAATATTTCCACAATTGAAACTTTTGTTGACCATCCATTGATTTCAATACTAGTCTTACCACATTGTTGAGGGGATAGTAATGCCATCAAATACATATTGCGAAGACCGCTTGAGAATGAGAGCTCTGTATACAGTGTTGTAGCCTTAAGGAACCTAAAGCGGTTGGTCTGCCAAGACCTAACACTATTCAGCCAACATTCAGAATGCCATTATTTATTCATTTTGCAATTGATTTGGAAAAAGACTAGCCACAAGCATTTCATTGCAATTACATGAACGTGAAGCATAATCACGTTAAACGATACTATCTGGCACTTGCGCTATGACTGAAGGGTTTGTTATTGAAATGCAACAGCTCAAAGGATTTTAAGTGCCCCATCTATCGCATTAGAGAAAAACTGATTCTATGGTGCAGGCATACAAAATCTAAAATGATTCTGACGGTCCCACCGCGCCTCAACATTAGCTAGCACTCATCACACTCTACACATTAATAAAAAATAAACAATATCTAGGTCTCAATTTTAACATTTACATATTGTTTATTACTTAAAGCTAATCCAATACAGATACCCAATTCTTCTTTAACTTCCCATGAGCTTATCAAATACAAAAACCATGAACTTCTTAATTTCCCTTATCAAACACAGAAACCAAGAACTTCTTAACTTCCCAGAGATGTTATCCAACACATAAACTAGGAACTTCTTCTGAAACTTCAAATTTATAGTTCTTCAAGAACTTCCAATTTACAGCTCAGGAACTTGCTTTCAGTTACCAAACAGGCCCAAATGGATTCCAAAATTTGACTTAAAAAAAAAGGGAAATATTATAAAAAAAACCAGTCAAATACTCTCAAAAACTTATGACTAAAATGCCCTCTCCTCTCTCCTTCTCTACCCACCCTCTCTCTCGCGCACTCTCTTAATACCTCGCCAGTTTTCTCTCTCTTCGATTTACCTTACTGGCTAGAAATATAATAGCATGGGTGGTTTTCCCGCAGCCAAGATCCCTACTCTTGGGGTACCGAGCACCATTCTTGGCAAATCAGCTGGTTACCCTACAACAATGTCCCATTTCCTTCCAAAAATAAGAAGCCCATTGATTCAGGCTAAGAGGTCCCGGTTTCCTGCCAAATTTAGAAACCCGCATATGTTACGGCAAGAAATAGAAACCCTTGTGCAAGAAAAAGAAACCCCATCATTTTTGGGCAACGAAAGTTCCCTTTTTCAGCCAACCTTTTGATTTTCTTGTTTTTCTGGCTTCCCAAGTCTGGTTTTCTATCATAGATTGTCCCCAAGGCCCCCATTTGGTTGAAACAAACTTAAAAATTTTGAGGCGTGCTATTTTCTTCTAATTGAGGACTGGTAATATTCAAATGAGAATGGGATTCTGCTAAATTGAGGCCTGAAGACTTGGAGTGAAGCTAGTTCTAGAGAGAGAAAGGGGATGTACTGTAGTAAGATGCAGAGATGTTGATTGTAGTGAGTGGAAATTAATGGAGACCAGTGGGTAGAGAGAGAAAGAGAGAGGGTGGGTAGAGAGAAAGAGAGTAAAAGAGAGGGTGGATAGAATTGTCCATCAATTTTCAACTTCATTTGAATGTGTTTTGTTTCAATCATTGTTTATATGCTTTTCATAATTTAGTAGATTTTTTAATTTTTTTTTATTTTTTTAACACTTTTTTGGATAATCCGGGACTTACCCGGTTAAAGCGGTTGAATTGATTGGTTTACCAGTTAGGCCAGTTAAACCGCTTCTAAGCCCATGTTCGGTTAACCATTTCAGTTCGATTTTACTAACACTGGTGGGTAGAGAGGGCTGGTAGAGAGAAAAGGAGAGGAAGGGTGGGTAGAGAGAGTAAAAGAGAGGGGCATCCATTCGAAGACGAGACGTAAGCAACCACTTCTTTTGTTTCAATTGAGTAAAGACGGTCCACAAGTAGTCCGGTCATCACAATTTCATTATGATTTTTCACTATAAACTTTTCTCCATCGTAGGTAGTGATTAATCCAACCTTAGATATCTTGGAAACAACAAACAAGTATTTCCTCATTTCGGGAGCATAAAGTACCTGTTTTAGGATCAACATCTTTCCATTCTTCATTCAAAAGAGTAGTCCCCAACACCCAACACCTCAGTTTTTTGATTTCCTTCTATGAAGGTATGTTGTTTGGCCTGCCCCACAAGAGTGAAAGTGTGGAACCCTTCTGTGGTGTTTGTCACGTGAGGCGTAGCTTTCGAGTCAAACACCAAGATGCACCAAGTCAAACACCAAGATGCACCATTGAGGTCAGCCAACAAGGTTTTGAAGACCACATAAGCAAGTTACTTGTTGGTTCTTGGATTCTTGTTGAACTTACAATTCTTTGCTATATAACCCACCTACTTACAAACAAAACAATTAGTTGTTGTGTGGCCCACCTTCTTGCAAACAAAACAAGTTCTAGATTCTCTTTTCTCTTTATATTTTCTCTTCTTAGATCCTTGTTTATTCTTAAAAATGCTCTTACCCTTTCCTTTATAAGGATTAAAGAAAGGTTTAAATTTTACCATACGTATCGTCTCTTTCAGTGTTAGTTCTCTCATATTCTCCATTGAGCGCAGTGATTAGCTCCTCCAGCTTAGGAGCTTTTGATCGCGCCGCAACGAAAGTGATGAAATGTAATAATCCTAAAATTTTTTTAAAAAAAAAAAAGGAAATAAAAGAGAAAAAAGTGATGGTTCATATGGTGGTCCTTAGGGACCATCACTATTTTCAAAAGCTTTTACCTTGATTAAGCTTTTGCTCCTTGCCACGTCCTTTAGTGGACGTGGTTTTCACGTATTAAAAGCGAATTTTTACACGACACCTCATACATGAGGTGGAGGCATTTTAAAAGAAATTAAATAGGACGAAAGGTAAGACGTCGCCTAACAACTCCTTTCTCGCTCTCCCTCTTACAAACACAGTGAGCACCTCTCTTCAGCCGAATTCTTATCGGACGCTTCCACTCAAATATTTTAGGTAAGTGACTTCATTATCTTGAAAAATAATCCGTTCTTTTTAAAAATGAAATGAAATAATTATTTTTGCTTATTATCATGAATTTTAGGCACGATAAATTTTATACGCAATCGACCTCATTATTTTGAAAAATAATATTTTTAATAAAATTGTGATATTTTATCTATGTTAGAAATTTTAAATGCTGTAAATTTTTAGAAATAAATTTATTTATTTTCTTATCTATTGTTAGAAAATTTTAGATACTGTAAAATTATTAGAAATAAATGTGATATTTCTTTTGTTAGTAAAATTGTGAGATTTCTTTCTGCTGTTGTTTTTGAATATTTACATATTGTAAATTTCATGTGCAAATGTCTGCCTTATTATTTGAAAACTGATATTTTTGCATTTGATTATAGCATTGTCTGTGAAATGTTTATTTGCAAATTGACATCCCATAAATTGTGATAATTCCGTAATCTTGAATTTCTATATGAGTTTTTTTATACATATTAGATTGGCAGTTATGATAGAATGTCTTTACGAACTGCTACCTTTCTTCATTTGAGCCCAAAATATTTGACTGGTTATTTTAGAATTGTTATTGAAAGTGATTGTTATTAATGGTTTCAGTGAAATTCATATTAATGATTTCAGTGATATGTTGAGTACATGATATTGCTACTTTCGAATGTTTAAAGAGATTTAGAATACTTTAAGTATGCAAGTGGACTCATCCGGTTTGCCAGTGAGGTATAGGTAGACCTATCTGGGACGCCGGTAGGGATTAAGTGGACTCATCTGGTACGCCGGTGAGGCGCGATAATAATAATTACTTCTGCTTATTATCATGAATTTTAGGAGCGATAAATTTCATGCGTAAGCGACCTCATTATTTTGAAAAATAATCTTTTTTAATGAAATTAGGATATTTTATCTACTGTTAGGAATTTTAAACACTGTAAATTCTTAGAAATAAATTTCTTTATTTTCTTGTCTATTGTTAGGAAATTTTTGATATTGTAAAATTATTAAAAATAAATGCGATTTTTCTACTTTTAGCAAAATTGTGAGATTTCTTTCTACTGTTTTTGAATATTTAGACATTGTAAAATTCATGTGCAAATGACTTCCTTATTATTTGAAAACTGATATTTTTGCAATTGATTATAGCATTGTCTATGAAATGTTTATTTGCGAATTAACATCCCATAAATTTTGATAATTCCGTAATCTTGATATTCTATAAGAGTTTTGCTATACATATTAGATTGGCAATTATGCTAGAATGTCTTTACGAACTGCTACCTTTCAAAATTTGAGCCCAAAATATTTGACTGGTTATTTTTGAAATGTTACTGAAAGTGACTATTATTAATGGTTTCAGTGAAATTCATATTAATAATTTCAATGATATGTTGAGTACATGATATTGCTGCTTTTGAATGTTTAAAGAGGTTTAACAATACTTTAAGTATGCATGTGGACTCATCCGATTCGTCGGTGAGGTATAAGTGGACTATCTGGTACGCCGATAGGGATTAAGTAGACTCATCCGGTACGCCGGTGAGGTATAAGTGGACCTGCAGGGATTAAGTGGACCTATCTGAGACATTGATAGATATTAAGTGGACCCAACAAGACGCTGATGGGGTATATAGGTGACCTACTTGGGACGCCAGTAGGGTAATTTGTGAAATCCTTTGAATTATACACTGCAATTAAAATGTTATATGCATTTCAATATACTTAATTATGCATTTTTTAAAGTGAAACTGTTAATGCATTTCTGTTAATATATCTCTTTTTTGAAAATATTGATATCTTTCAACTATGATTATTTTTAAGATTATGATGATTACTTACTAAGTAGCCAAACCATCAAATTATGGTAAACATTTTTCAGGATAACTGCGAGTTCATTTTGAGTGCTCATCAGGATCAACTCTGGAAGATATTGTATTGTGCTTAAACTTTCTTTTGTTACTTTGTAAGAATTCGCCACTGTAAATTTGTCCTATCAAGAGATGTATATATGTTTTGACTGTCACATCTCTGGAATATCAGTATTGTAAATTCTTGGGGCAGGACAATTATGGTGTCAGAGCAATAGGTTTAAGATTCTTAAGAAATTTAAAAAGAATGTACTTAAAATCACATTTATAGCGTGTATAGACTAGGATTAAGTCAAGATCCAGAATAGCTGAAGCTAATATGGAAGGTATTCACAAAGCCTTAAAAAATATGGTTGCTCTAATGCAACATCAGATGGAACAATTCACCCAGGCAGTCAGTTACGAGAAATGGTGGGAGTAATATCAATGGGTTTAAGAAATTGAACCCACCTTCTTTTAAGGGTGCTGTAAACCCACTGGAAGCCGAGGGATGAATTATTCAATTGAGAAAATATTCGAGGTAATGGATTGTCTTGATGATAGGAAGGTGGCCTTGACAGTTTTTATGTTAGAAGGAGAAGCACAACATTGGTGGCGAATGGCAAAAGGAGTATTGGTCAAAGAAAATAAACCCTTGACTTGGGAGGTATTTCTAGAGGCATTTAATGAAAAGTATTTCCCAGATTTTATTCGAGACCAAAAAGAAATGGAAGTTTTGGAATTAATCCTAGGAAACCGGACAGTAGCACAATACGAGGCCAAGTTTACTGAATTGGCCAGGTTTGCACCACATATGATTAACAATGAGACAAGAAAGGTGAAAAATTTTTGAAAGGGGTCTCAGACCAGCTATTAGAAGTAGAATATCATTCTTAGACCTACACCATCTAATCGACAACAGTTTGAAAGGGCAAACAAGAAGCCATGGTCCTTGCCACTTCACAGCGCAATAGAATCATGTAAAAAATGTGACAAAAAACATGGATCGAGCCCTTGTTATTGGAATATTGGAGCCTGTTTTAAATGTAACAAATTGGGACACCAGATTAGAGAATGTCCTAGC
Organism: Amborella trichopoda; assembly: GCF_054954075.1. Lineage (NCBI taxonomy): Eukaryota > Viridiplantae > Streptophyta > Magnoliopsida > Amborellales > Amborellaceae > Amborella > Amborella trichopoda. The sequence continues at coordinate 22,820,011 of NC_142339.1, forward strand.
TTACAGATGCAACGGCTTCCAAAGCAGGGAGAGATAACTCAAAAGCCTCAGATAAAGGGAAGAGTATTTGCGATCACCCAGCAATACGCTCAGGCCTCAAAATCAATGATCTAAGGTACTCTTATTATCTTCCAAAAAGTTGCTCATGTTTTGATTGATCCTGGATCTACTTATTCATTTGTGTCACCACACTTTGCATGCCACTTAAAGGTAGAACCAGAACAATTAGAATACATTCTAGAGGTAGCCATGCCGATGGGAAATTCAAGTGACACCAATATAGTATACAAATCCTGTGTAATAAAGATGGAAGAAAAGGAACTGTTGGTTGATTTAATACTTCTAGAAATTCAAGATTTTGACGTAAACTTAGGCATGGATTGACTTTCTGCATACCATGCAAGTATTGATTGTTACAAGAAATGGTTACCTTTAGTATTCCGGATCAACGAGTATCTTACTTCAGTGGTATGAAAGAAGACTCCCCATCATATTTAATCTCCTGTATTCAAGCTAATCGCCTCCTTTGAAAAGCGTGTCAAGGCTTTCTTGCCTATATAAAAGAAGATAGGAAGGAAGAAATCAATTTGGATTCCACTCCGATTATCCCAGAATTTCCTAACGTTTTCCCTGAAGAATTGTCAAGATTACCGCCTGACAGGGAAATTGAATTCTCTATTGATTTATTGTCAGGGGTAGCCTCAATTTCTAAGGCACCTTACAGAATGGCACCTGCAGAACTTAAAGAACTTAATCAACAATTGGAAGAATTATTAGATAAAGGTTTCATCAGGCCCAGTGTGTCACCTTAGGGTGCTCCGGTACTGTTTGTTAAAAAGAAAGATGGGACCATGAGATTGTGTATCGATTATAGACAGTTGAACTAAGTGACAGTGAAAAATAAGTATCCATTACCTAGATTTGGTGATTTATTTGATCAATTAGAAGGATCACAAGTGTTTTAAAAAATTGATCTTAGATCTGGATACCATCAGCTTAAGATTATAAGTGAAGATGTTCTGAAGACAGCTTTCAGAACAAGGTATGGCCATTATGAAGTTTTAGTCATGCCTTTTGGATTAACCAATGCACCGGCTGCATTTATGGCTTTGATGAATCGGGCCTTTAAGCCCTTTTTGGATAAATTTATTGTGGTATTCATCGATGATATTTTAATTTATTCCAAGAATCAAAAGGAACATGAGCAGCATGTAAGAATGGTATTGCAAATATTCAGAGAAAAGAAATTGTATGCCAAATTTAATAAATGTGAATTTTGGCTTGAACAAGTGACATTTTTAGGACATGTCATATCAAATGAAGGTCTATTAGTTGATCCTTCAAATGTTGAAGCTGTTGTTAATTAGAAACAACCAAGTAATGTGATTGAGGTTCGAAGCGTTTTGGGATTGGCAGGATATTACAGAAAATTTGTAGAAGGATTTTCTCGACTCTCAACCCCATTGACTCGATTGACACAGAAAACTGTCAATTTTGAGTGGACAAGTGAATGTGAGGAGAACTTTCAAGAACTAAAAGTTCGATTAACTTCAGCACCTATTTTAACTATTCCTGAGGGGAGTGGGGCATTTGTGATTTATAGTACTCCTTCACATAAAGGCTTGGGCTGTGTATTAATGCAATATGGGAAAGTAGTGGCAAATGCATCCAGACAGTTGAAAGAATATGAGAAAAAATATCCAATTCATGACTTGGAGCTAATTGCAATAATATTCGCTTTGAAAATGTGGAGGCATTAACTATATGGACGCCAATAGGGTAATTTGTGATATCCTTTGAATTATACACTGCCGTTAAAATGTTATATGCATTTCAATATACTTAATTATGCATTTTTGAAAGTGAAACTATTAATGCATTTCTTTTATTAGATCTCCTTTTTAAAAATATTGATATGTTTCAACCATGATTATTTTTAAGATTATGATGATCACTTATTGAGTAGCCAAACTCATCAAATTATAGCAAACATTTTTCAGAATAATTGCAGTTTCATTTTTCGTGCTCGTCAAGATCAACTCTGGAAGATATTGTAGTTGTGCTTAAACCTTTTTTTGTTACTTTAAACGAATTCGCCACTATAAATTTGTCCTATCAAGAGATGTATATATGTTTTGACTGTCACATCTCAGGAATGTCAATGTTATAAATTCTTGGGGCATGACAGTTGAGGTCCTTGCCGCTGTTCTATTACTTGCTGGTTATCGCCTCCGATCGATGGTTGCCCTCCGGTTCGTGCTCGATCTGCTAGGTTTCGTGTATCCCCTATGGCATCATCGAGTAGCAAGAAAGGTCCATCCCATAAGCCACCCTTTGCCCCGTTTAATATCAATTTGCTGGCCTTGGTGGTGGTGGATGAGGCGGTCGATCCAATTTCAGTGATGGAAGAGGGAGAGCTGGAGTTTCCACCTGATGCTATGCTAGAAGATGGAGGAGGGGCGGAGGGGCCTAAGCTTGCAATGGTGGAAGTTGAAGCAAATGTGTCCCATAATGTGCTTCATGCTGAAGACCGGCCACTGCTCCTTCGTTTGACAACAACGTCTTATGGGAATTCTATCTTGGCGCCTGATGTGATTTCTTCTCCTTTGATGTCTCCTGAGGGCGTTGTACAAGATCAATGTGGGGCTAGGGTTGGTTCTATTGTTCATTATAGCGGGATGGATTTTGATGTGCCCATTGGGGTTGTGTTCAAAGACATTGTTGAGAAACTTAGAGAGGGGAATGCAGGGAAGACTGACTTCTGTGAAGGGAAGGTGAACATATGTGATGTAGGGAAGAAGGATGTCTGTGCAGGTGAGATGTCCCCTTCTAAGGAGGTCGTTAGAAAAAAGGTAAAGGGAAAGAGTCCAATGAAGGGCATTAGATCGTCTGCTCGGCTATTGGCTCGGGGTCATTCTCCTAGTGCTGCTTTAGGAATTGTCATTCATGATGAATAGGTGATTGAAGTTAGTTCCTCTCCTTCCTCGTCATCTTTGGAAGTAGCTTTTAATGAGGCTATGGAGGATGCACTGATGCAGGAAGAGACCTATTTTGGCACCAGCAGGGATGGGTCAGGCTCTTCCCTCTCTCAACCTTTTTAATGTTGGTGATTTCTCGAAATTTAAGAGGTTTGAAGACTTCAGAAGTAAGAAAGGCATCTTTTTTTTTGTTTGCAAGTATAAGCCTCATGAACTTATTCTATAGGAAACTAAACTTCCCAGTCCCAATTTATCTGGGGCTGGGGAGGTGTGGGGTCCTGGAGTAGTCGACTTTGTGGTGGGGCCATTGAGGGACTGTGGATCCTACGGGATCCTTTTGTTTTGCTTTCTTTGACTTTGGTTAAAAAAGACAATTTTTTACTTGTGGGTCCAGAGGCTGATTTTCAGGGCAGTTTGATGAATGTTTACAGTCCCCAAATTTCTGCTCAAAAGGAAAGTTTCTTTACTGATATGTCTGATGTTATTTCTCAGTTTGATTATCCTATATGCATTGGGGGGGATTTTAATTTCACTAGGTGGCCAGAAGAGAGTTCTCATGGTGGGGGATTACTGTTGCTATGCGCCTTTTTAACCATTTTATAGAGTCCCATGCTTTGATTGATCTGCCCATTTTTAGCACGAATTTTACTTTGACTAATGGAAGTATCTCTAACTTGTCAATGTCCAGGATTGACAGGTTTATAGTGTCTGGAGAGTGGTTTGAATTGTTTCCCTTAGCATCTGTCAAAGCTCTCCCTAGACTTTCTTCTGATCATATTCCTATGTTACTATCATCTAAAATTTGGTCGGGGGGTCTTAAACCTTTCAGGATGGAAATAGGGTGGCAAAAGGAAAAGGAAGTGGTTGAGCTAATAAGTACTTGGGAGAATTCTATTTCATTTGGTTATTTAGACTTCCAAATATATAAGAAGCTCCTTAATATTAAACATAAGCTTATGGATTGGAAAATAGTTAAGTACTTTTCTGTCAAAAATAAGATTGACATTGTTTTGAAATGTATAGAGGATGCGCTGATGAAGCTATGCAACAGTCAGGGGTTTTATCTGAGGAGCTGCTATGGCAAGAAGTGTCAAAGTGAATGAGCTTCAAGAGCTTAGAAAAGTGAATGTATTAAAAACAAAGATCTAGGGTTAAATGGCTGAAGAAGGGAGAGATTTGAACACCACATTCCTTCACGCCATAACTAATGCTCGAAGATGTCAAAATGATGTTTCTGGTCTTTTAATTCAGGGAGTGGATTCTGATGATAGTGAATGTATGTCCCAATCTATTTTCAGTCACTTCTAGAAAGCTTTCTCCGCAGAAGTCAAAGTCACTCCTAGGCTTAGTAGGGTGGGAATTAAAGTCCTTGACTCCAATTTGATTCCTATCCTGGATAGGGATGTCTCTTAGGAAAAGTTAAAAAAAACTATCTTTGCTCTCCTGGGCGATAAGGCCCTTGGTCCTGATGGCTTCCCTCTGATTTTTTTCCAAAAGTTTTGGAATTTGATTAGTGGTGAGCTCCTGGAAATGATTAGGGGATTCCTTAGGAGAGAACATATTTTTAAAGGAGTGAACTCCACCTTCATTGCTCTGATCCTTAAAAAGTCAGTCAAAGCCAATTTGGGAGACATCAGACCCATTAGCCTGTTGACAAGCCTCTACAAAATAGTGGCTAAGGTTTTGGTTGAACGCTTGAAAGTGGTTCTACCAGTCATTATTTCTGGTCTGCAATCTGCCGTTATCAAAGATAGGCTAATTTCTGGCAGTGTTTTGATTGCACAAGAGTGTATTCATTCACAAATTCTTTGTGGAGGCCTTGGAGTTGTTGTCAAACTAGACATGGAAAAAACTTATGATAGGGTGGAGTGGAATATTCTAGTTGAGATAATGAAGAACCTGGGTTTTAGCGAAAATTGGAGACAATGGATCTTTGGATGCTTATCCTCAGCTCATTTATCTAATTTGTACTTTAAGGCTACTCAGGGTCTTCGCCAAGGTGACCCTCTCTCTCCTTTCCTCTTCAGTGTTTATGCTAAATGTTTTAGTTTAATGAATTTTTTGGGTTTTTAGCTGCCTAACAGAGGACCTTGTATTTCCCACTTGCAATATGCTGATGACACACCATTATTCTGTGAAGCTCAGATTGCTCAAGTTAGCAATATTGCAACTTTCTTAAGTTGCTGTGAAGTTTCTTTAGGACTTAAGGTTAACTTTTGGAAAACTACAGTTGTTTGCTAGAATTATAGTGATGAAGTGATAAGTTCAATGGCACAGGTTCTAGGGCGCAAGGCAGAGAAGTTTCTAATCATGTATTTGGGAATGCCAATCTTGGATGGCCGACTACCAATTGTGGTTTGGGACAAAATTCTTTAGTGAATCCAAGTGAAGCTTGACTTATGGAAATTTAAGTATCTCTCATTTGGGGGTAGGATTACTCTGATTAAGACATGCTTGTCGAACTTACGTATATATCAGATGTCAATCCTACAAATCCCTTTTTCGGTTGCTAGGAGAATTGAATTGATGATGAGGAACTTTCTATGAGGGTCCTCCTTGGAGACGAAGAAATTTCATCTTCTTCGATGGGATAGAGTGTGCACGCCCAAAAAGGAGGGCAGTCTTCGGATTAGGAAAATTATTGTTGTTAACCAAGCCTTGCTCCGTAAATGGTGGTGGAGGAGTTTAACTTCTAAAGATCATCTATAGTACAAAGTTATCGCTTCGAAGTATGGAGAGGACATATTTGGTATGTGGGTGGGTAAAAGAAATGGGGTTAGGGGAATGTCTTCATGCTGGAAATCGATTTATAATTGTAAAGCCTTGATTCATAAAGACATTTGTTGGACCTTAAGCAATGGCACCAATATTTCATTTTGGCATCATAAGTGGTTGGGGGATGCTCCTTTAAAACTAGTTTTTCCTTTGATTTTCCAAAGAATGGCTAACCCTAATGCTGTAGTCTCTAATCTCTATGAGCGTAGGGGTGATCATATTCTTTGGAATATCAACCTTCCTTATAATAGGATTCATGATTCTCTCTTTTTTGAACTCTTTGGATGTGGTTAATATCCCTCATAATGCTGAGGATGAGGCTGTTTGGGAGATCGATAAGGATGGAGATTATTCAGTGGAGTCTATGTACCAGCTGCTCTTCCACAATAGGTGGCGGTGGTCTAGGCCTGCATTTGTCATCGTTTGGAGGTGGCCTTTACCTCTTAAGGTGCAAGGTTTTTTATGGATGATTGTTCAAATAAGGTGCTGACGGTAAATAATCTTATCAAGAGAGGAAAAATATTGCCAAATGTATTTCTTCTGTGTGAGGATGGGGAATCTGAAGATCATTTTTTTTGCACTGTTCTTTTACCTATTATATTTGGAGTAGGTTATTTGACCTGCTTAGGATTGCGATGGTAATGCCACCAAGTATTGTAGGTATTTTACAAAATTTAGCTATAGACTTACCTCGAACTGGCGTTATTATTTGGCAAATCACTAGAAGCGTAATTTTATGGGAAAATTGAAAAGAGAGGAATAGAAGAGTGTTTGACGGGATTAGCTTGCCTTTTGAGATAATATGGGAGAAGATTTTGCATGCTATTTGATTATATCTGTCAATTACCAAAGTTGGCCAAGATATTCGGATTTGGATGTTAGGAGAAATTTAAATATTTTATTTCAGCTGGGTTTTTTGAATTGCAAATCGAAAGGAAGATGGGTGACCCCGGTCTTTGGGATATTCAAAATAAACTTTGATGGCAGTTTGTTAGGAAATCCGGGTCCTGCGGGATTTGGTGGTGTGCTTAGGGATTGGTTGGGGAATGTTATCTTTTCTTATGCTAGTCATCTTGGGGTGCGTACTGCTAATTATGTTGAACTATGTGCACTTTTATATGGCTTAAGTATCTTTCTGGCAATAAACTTGGGGCATTACTGCATCTTAGAAGATGATTCCATGAACGTCATCAAATGGTGTAAAGGGCAGCAGAAGTTGCCTTGGGAGTTCAAATATCTGCTTCTTCAAATCTTCGACCTCTCTAGTCCCTTTCCTTTTCTTTTGAACATGTATATAGGGAAGCGAATGTTATGGCTAATTCTCTTTCTAAAGGGGGTTCTCTCCTCACTGAGACTCTTGTCTCTGACTCTGTAATTTCATTTTAGTTTAATAGAATAGTGGAATTTCGATAAAAAAAAAAAATTAATACTTTATTGGAAAACTTATTTCACCACACAATTAATTTTAAGATGCCTTTTTCACCACTTTGATGCGATTTTACTTAAGCACAATGTAAGACCAAATGTCAAATGCTTAATATTTTATTAAGAAAAACAATATTACTAGGTCATAATTACTCCTAGCCATTAAATTCATTTGGGGTGTCACACAATATTCAAAATTTTTTTTTTTGGACTCCGAGTCTAATCAAAGCTACCCGATTTAGAACTGATGGATAATGATTCTGACCTCCTTGTACTGAAAATAAATAGTTTACTTTTTATTCTATTTAGAAAAATAAATAATCTTTTTATATATTTTTCCATTTATTATGACAAGAATTAAGCAAACAATACTTTGTTAACTTTCTAATTTGAGGCAAGAAATAGGCACTATTGCAAGTCGGTTTTATCACAACATGTAACCTATTGCCTCGTGTCGTGGTAAAATATTATATTAAATTTAAAATTTTTTGGTGAGAAACAGGCACTATTGCAAGTCGTGTTGTCACGCCATGTGACCTATTGCCTCCTGTGGTGGTAAAATACTATTATATTAAATCTAAAAAGAATGCCTTTGGGGGGATTTGAACCTTGCTATGAGTTCTACCACTGCTCCATCAACTTGGAAAGTGACAGAATTAAAAATCATATTACATCTACATGGATGTCTTAATAAAAAACAAATACACGGATGTGTCTTAACAATATCAATATCAAGGGCAATGATTTTATGTAATGGTTGTAGAGTAATATGATGTATAGCCATTTGTTTGATCCAAATTTTGAAATACGTTTCATTTTAATGAACAATAATAAATAAAAAATAAATAAATAAATAAAAAATTGAAAATACAACTTATAAAGTATTTTTTTAGCTTAATAAACATAAGTCGTTCATTTTGGTGAGATGTTTAGATCTAGGCTTTAGTAGGATTTTTTCATTTCTAATTTTTTTGGATGGCTTTATTATCATTAGATGAACAATGTGAGAAAAGAAAAAAATGATTTTGAGTTTATAAAGGCTAAGATCTTGAAATTCACTAAATTAATAGTTTAGATTTGTTTTTGGAGGGACTCATTTTGACCATATCTAGGTTTGAAATTGATTGTTTTTTTTTTTATTGATTATGTGTATGCAAAATTTTGTGTCATACAAATACCACAAACATGATTTTCTAAAAGAGTCATGAGATAATATTGTGATACAACCATTACATGAATTCACTGTCCTAATATCAATATTTATTTCTCAACCCATAAGACACCCAACAACTATATCGGTGTTCTTATAAAAGTCCTACAAAAGCAATACTGAGAAAGGATCCCAAGCGTCAAACCATAAAGGGATAATTATTGGTCCCATAGCAAACACAAGAAGAGAGCGCGCTTTTATTGAGGAAGCTTGTTGATCTTACGATGCTGGAAGTCCTTGAAGGTTTTAGTTAAAAACAATGGTGGATTAGTCTCGTTTAGGAGGTGGGGAAGAGGCCCAATGATTTTGTCTGGTGGAGGCACGAAAAACACTGCCCATGACATACGTGTTTCGTCCTTGCTCACCAAGCTCCTGTGGAGAAGCTTTTGTATCTTCCATTGCTCAACACCTTCAACACAAATCAAGCAAACTCGAATGAATGGATCTTCCTTTGGGAGTTCTAACTATGTCCATAAGGTTACTGATTGATGTGAAGAAATTTGCTGGAAAACTATGCTGCATGTCGAGAACTCTTTTTATTTTTATTTTTTATTTTAATATTATCTGCTATTAGAAAAACGAAGAAAGAAAAAAAAAATTGACGACAGTTGCCATTATTGATCCTTGGCCTACAATTGTAGACACTTAGGTATCAATCCAGGGGCGAGCTTAGAAGCCACAACTTCATTTATTCCAGCATAGCGCTTCATGAATTTAAGAAATGTATATAATGAGACCATCTACTTTTGGTATAAGAAAGTCCTATTTATTAGGAAAATATATAATGAAATTATTTATCCAAAAAAAAAAAGGTTATAATGACATAGTCATAATTAATTTTGACCGTTGGATGTGAAATTGAGATGCTGCATTTATTTCATTGACCAAGCTCAATGTTCAAAAGAAATTTTCACGGACTTTGTGATACACCCAAATTATCATATTTCACATTGGATGGTTGTCAGTAATTGTGATCTCCATATCTTAATGACAAATTGTCTCATTGTATACCATCCGTATTTATTATTGGCTATTAAATGTGAAGTCAATTGTTGAGGATGTGTCAACTTCACACAAGCTGCAAAATAAAATTACTCGAATGTTGTTTCCCATTTCAATCTGTCTGATTTCATATTCCAATGCCCAATATTGTAAATACCAAAAGTGAATAGTCTTACAATACACTATCCCTTAAGAAAATGGGCTGCCCTTCCAATATAAGCTTTGCTTGGGCCTAATAACGATGTTCCGCTTCTACTTTAACGTAGTTTAATTGATGATGTACAAAGGGAGCTACACTTCTCCCAAACATGGTTTAGTTGATGGAGGCCGAATTTTGAAGTCAAGTTTCAAGATCTTTCGTCCTTTGGGCATTCCTTTAAAAATTGTTTCATGAGTCGTGGGACACATTTCTATATTTGTGGCCCCAAGGTTTAAAACATTCACTTTAAAGATGGATCCAAATGGGCGGTCCATCTACAAATAGTTGAAACCAACGGTCCAAATGTTTTTTTCATAAAAACATTATTTTAAATTTTTAAAATTTATTTATTTTTCAATTTCATGATCTCTATGTTAGAGATTACATGTCCTTAACAATTGGGTCCAAAAATCCATTTCAAAAATAGATTTTTTAAAAGGGCACTCATTTCTACAAGAGTAATAGAAACCGTGTCCTTAACAAAATCAAAGTAATCATAAGTAGCAAGTAATCCACCAAAATAAAGTTAATACAAGGGTATGACACCCCATTTTTCTCAAGAATTTTAATGCTGTCAGTGCCTTACTCAATTATAATAATTCCACGTCCAATTTTTTTCAAGAACTTTAGTGCTTTCAATGCGTGCCTCAATTACAATATTTCCACGTCGACTAGTTTAAGTCTCTTTCAATTGCTGGCATTTAAACTAACGGTTAAAGCTTTCATGAACTATTTAACTTCGAAACTATAAAAACTGTAAAACCGGTATAATACATCTTACATATATGTATTTTTATGGGAAATGTTTTTATATGGCCAGGATTTTATAATAAAAAACGTAAAGTCACACCTCAAAACCACGGCGAAAATTACACTTTAACACAAAAAAAAACCCTCTTGGATATGAAGGGAAGAAATAAATTTCAAGCCCCATAAATATTAAATCTTGTGGCACATTACCTGAATTTGCTCATTTGCAAGTGTGTGCTATACTATATTTGAAGGTTAAAGTTTCAAAATCAGATAAAGTAAATCTAAGGCCGTCATGAGGTTCTGGTGCCCAAATTGCCATTTTACGATAGGTGTGGCTGTATTTATTTTTACTGTGAAGCCTTGGCCTCGTGCTACACACACCCATTACATAAACCGGGGTTCATAAACTCACACGTAACTGCAACCATCACATAAAACACTGTTCATAAACTAACCTCGAGCCAGGTACTTGGTCTTGGCCCAAGGCGACTTAGGACTCACTCAAGAACCGTACGAGTCCAAAAGCTCTAGAAAATTTTAAATTATACCAAAAAATGGAAAAATATAGAAAAATACAACAAAGGTCTAAAAGTTAAGTAAAACCAAAAGCAACAAAAAAGTATAGGACAAAGGGTTTTAAAAACGGAAAAAAATTATGTAAGGTTGCAACCTGAAAATGTAGAATTAAATATGCACTTAAAAAATCCATTGGATAGGATTGTTTTTAGGTTGAAAAACCCTATAATTGATCATCTCGACATTGAGACGTATGAATATGGAAAAAAAAAAAAAAGATTTTGAGTACCAAAAATAGTGCATCTTGCAGACATTATCTAGACCGTCTATTTTCAAGAGTTTCATATGTTTATAGATATACTTGATTTCAACCATTTTTAGAATTTAAAATATAATAATTAGATATAAAACTAGATTTTCAGATAATCTTAAGAATATTTTACACCAAAATTATTTATTATGATCAAATTTGGAGGTGCGCCTTGATTGGATTGTTTAAGGTTGCAACCTTATAGAAACCGCACCCTTTAAAAAAATCATTTATCATTGGGAACATTTTAAAAAATCCAAACACAGAAAATTTAAAAATACAGATTATCATAAAAAAACGTTAGCCCATAATTGAAAAAAAAATCCAAATTATATATAGAAAAATTATACAACAATCCGGTCTTTCCTACTTATTTTTAGAATTTTTTCAAAAACTATTTTTATGGACCTTGAGTTGTACACATAACTCGGGGCAACTTGGCCGTCTTATAAGATTAACATATAAACTATAAAATAGTCATGCATATAAAATTTGCTCTCTCACTCGCACCCATAAATAGGGTTGGCAATGGCCCAGCCGACCCAATATCTAGAGAGAGCTTTCTGGGGAGAGAAATAATTTCCACTTCGAGAGATTAATATAATTATTTGTTTGGTGTAAAGAGAAGACTCATATTATTGTATTTATTTAGAGACATAGGGATACAAGTAGGGTTGGTTTTGTGCAATGAGAGTAGGCAATGCACTAAAAGAGAGTATAGCAGGATTGTATGCGTGGAGAGAGCGAGAGTAGTAGATTGAATGTATGAACAAAGAGAGTAAAAGGGCATACGCTTTGGGGAAAGAGAGTAGGATTTGTGCAAACAGCGAGCAGCAGGATTCATTAAGGAGAAGGAGATAAAGGGAAACCTTTGGGAGAAGACAAACAATTTGTGTTTGTGACGAAGCGCTTTGGGGGAAGAAAAATGGCGTTTGGGTATGTAACTATAGTAGTAGCATGGTTTTGATGCTCGGCCGAGGCCACTCGGACTCGGTCGAGTAACTCGTCCTCCCTCCAAGTTAAAGCGAGTTGGTTGTACAACTTTATAAACTATATTTATATTTGGGCAAGCTTTCTATGCTTCCCCTACAACATAAAACTTATATACACTTATCCAACCGTCCATTCTGAATGGAGGGTTAAGATTGCTGTAAAGAAATCGTAGAAAGCTTGATCTTATATTTATATGTCACATTTAAGTTACATAAGTTGTCAAATCTCTCTGGTTATTGTTTTCACGTAAGAGTTTGTAGATTTTTAATAGTGAGTTGGTTGTAAAACAACTTTATAAATTATATTTATATATCACATTTAAGCCACATAAGTTGTTCTCACGGAAGAGTTTGTTGGTTGTACAACAACTTTAAAAACAGTATTTATAGTTATATTTATATGTCGTCTGGTTATTACTTTTGCGTTTTGTAAAAACTTGTCTTTTTTTTATTCAAAGGAGCTTTAAAAGTATTATTAGGACATGAGGAATTGAACCTAAAAACCCTCCATTATGGAGGCCGCCAATGTCCCGAAAAATAACCAACACATCATCAGTATTTAATATTAATAAACTTCGAACGAAACATACATACTATGTTTTTTTCTTTATTTTAGTTTTTTAAAAAATGCACTTGACTCGGGTGAGTTATTCATACTTACCCGAGTAAATAGTCTCGGCCAGGGCCCAAATATATTGGCCGAGTTGATTTTTTGAACACTGAGTAGTAGGATTGGCTTTTTCAAGAGTGACACTAGTATCAATTGACTTTATTTAGAGAGAGAAACTATTAGGATCAACTTTGCGGGTAGAGAGAGAAAAATGGGGATCACGTTGTAAAAAGAAAGAAAGAAAGAAAGAGAATGAGAGAGCCGGTTTGTGGTTACGGAGAGAGTCAGAGTTTGGGATTTACCAGATAGGGAGAATGAATGTGGACGAGAGAGATTAAATTTAAGAGGTTGTTTGGATACTTGTAAATATATTTTCATAAATTTTTTTTAGGGAAGATGGCGCCTTTCAGGGGTTTAGATCCAAATTTTGAAACGTAAAAGTATTTCTGCCCTTAATTATTATTTTTATTTCAAGCCAAACATAAAGAAATCTTTATCATTGTCTTTTCCTTCTGAATTTGATTTATAGTGAGATTTCCTCGTTATGGAGACGTCCACTTTATAAAATACAATTAATTCCACAAAAACACCCATACGAATTAGAGAGAGAAACTACCACAAATTTTTTATTTTCGACAGAGAAATTTTTTTCGAATTTTAGCGAGAGAAACTATTCTTGATTTTGAGCTTTAGAGAGAGAAAATACTTTAAATTTTTTAGAGAAATTATTTCAAAATATTTTTAGGGCAAGAAACTATTTCAAAATTTAATTTTTTTAAATTTTTTTTAGAAAGAAACTATATCAAATTTTAGAGAGAGAAGTACCAAAAAACCTATAGAGAGAACCTACCAAAAAACATTTATAAAGAAAAACTATTTCAAAATTTAATTTTCAGAGAGAGAAAATATTTAAAAAACATTTGAGAGAAAATATCTCAAAAATTTTAAAGAGAGAAACTCTCAAAATTTGGGTCAAGAAATTAATGACGCAGTTTTTGGTCTTGGGAGAGACAAAACCGCTGGACTTGATGGCTTTCCCTTAGCCTTCTTTCAAATATTTTGAGATCTCCTGAACGACGACTTGATTCAATTGTTGGAGGAATTCTATTTGAGAGGTAGAATTAAGGTGGCAATAAATTCCACCTTCATTACCCTTATTCCAAAGAAAAAGGTAATTGAGGATGTGTAAGACATCTGCCCATCAACTTATTGGGTAGTCTTTATAAAATCATTTTAAAGACATTTGCCAATAGATTACGAAAGGTGATCCACTTGGTTATTTGAGGTCCTCAATTTGCTTTCCTAAAAGACCGAAAAATTATGGATAGCATTCTAGTAGCTCAAGAATGTATTCATTTCAGGATCAAAGAGAAGAAACCGGGTCTTCTTTGTAAAATAGATTTTGAAAAATCCTATGATAAGGTGGATTAGAAAGTGCTTCAAAGTATCATGGGCAGCATGAGTTTTTGATAGAGATAAAGGATATGGATTGAGGGGTGTTTTTCATCTTCTTGCTTCTCAATACTCATGAATGGTAAGGCAACTAGTTTCTTTAGGAGTTCTAAAGGCCTCAGACAAGGAGATCCCCTATCACTTTTTTTATATACATTGGTGGCAGAAAGTGTCAGTTTTATGCTAAGAGATGTATCTTCACAGGGTCTTATTTCAGGCATTAAGATTGGGAACAATGGTGTGACTGTATCACACTTACAATATGCAAATGACACTATAATGTTTTGCAACCCAAATGTAATGGAAATCAGTAGATTGTGGATATTTCTAAAGAGTGTTGAAATCGCAACTGGGCTGAAAGTAAATCTCTCTAAAACCAAGTTGATCAGAATTGGATGTCCTCAAATATAGTGTCAAGGATGGCTGGACTACTGGACTGCTTTTTGTGCAAAGCTAGCGACTGATACGACATAACATTTATTCCTCTATTGCCTTTTCATTTTTTATCTTTGAAATTGGGTTTGCCAATATTTTAACTTATCCATTCCAATTCCAAAATTTTCCAGGTTGCTTATCACTCAATAGTTATCCCTTGGTATTCCAAAGGTGGATAATATATTTTGGCATTCTGTCTGGGTAAGTGTCCTTTGGGGTATGTGGAAGGAGAGAAATCAAAGAGTGTTTGAAGGAATCTCTACTGATTTTTCTATGTTAAAATTTAACATTTTAGCCTCAACAACTTATTGGTTTTCCTCTCACAAAGATAGTGGCTCTACACCAAAGAGTCTTATCCTTAACTACCCCTTAGCAGTCGCGACTTTGAGCAGCATGTGATCTAGTCGAAGAGCTGTTATTTGGTCCCCACCTCCTCTATACTCAACCAACAATAGCTTTGGCAATCTAAGAGCAGTTGGATATGGTGTATTGATTAGAAATCATTTGGGTCATGTTTTCTGCTCATATTTAGGTCCGTGTGGTATTCCTACTGCAAATGAAGTGGAGGCTAGAGGTCTCCTAGAGGGTTTGAAACTTCTTTCACGGTGGGAAGGGCAAAAGATTATTGAAGGAGATTCGGCAAATGTCATAGCATGGAGCTATGAAGAATTCAATGTTCCATCGAGCCTTAAAGTATTATTTCATGAGATTACGATCATCATTGCTTTCATGAGCCGAATGAGGAGGCAGATGCCTTAGCCAAAGAAAGAGTAAACTGCACTTCTCTGATTGTCAATTTTTTTGTAATTCATCTTCTTTATTTCTTGTATGTCATGTATTTTGTAACTCTTTTTTATTTAATGGAAATGTAGTGTTAATGTTAAAAAGAAAAAAAATAAAAATTTAAGTAATAGTAAAAGAAACCATGACAAAATTTATAGAGAGATAAACTATCTCAAATATTAAGTTTTATAAAGAGAAGTACTTGAAAATTATTGAGAGAGAGAAACTATTTGAAAGTTTAACTTGTATAAAGAGAAAGTACCAAAAACTATAGAGAGGGAAACTATCTCAAATTTTAAGTTTTATAAAGAGAAAGTACCTAGAAATTATAGAGAGAGAAACTAATTATAGAGAGAGAAACTATCTCAAAATTTATAGGGAAGGAAGCTATCTCAAATTTTAAGTCTTAGAGAGAGAAACTATCAAATATTTTAAGTTCTAGAGAAGATAAAGTACTTAATTATTTTTTAAGAAAAACTATCTCAAATCTTAAGTTTTAGAGAGAAAGAGGCCCAAAAATTTTTTAGGGAGAGAAACGATCTCAAAAATTTTAGAGAGAGAAACTACCTCAAATTTTATATTTTAGAGAGAGAAACTATCTCAAATTTTTAGAGAAAAAAGCTATCTCAAATTTTAAATTTTAAAAAATGAGAGTACTTCAAAATTTTTTACAGAGAAACTATCACAAAATTTTCAAAGAGAGAAGCTATCTTAAATTATAAGTCACAGAGAGAGAAATAATCTCAAATTTTAAGTCTTCAAGAGAGAAGACACTGAAATTTTTTAGAAAGAGAAACTATCTCAAATTTTAAGTTCTGGAGAGAGAAATTATCTTTTAGAGAGAGAAACTACATCAAATTTTAGAGATAGAAACTATCTCAAATATTACGCTTTAGAGAGAGCAAGTACCTAACCGATTTTAGAGAGAGAAAATATTTAAAAAATTTTAGAGAAAAAAATTGCATCAAAATTTTCACAGAAAAACTATCTCAAATTTTATGCTTTAGAGAGATAATTATTTGAAATTTTTTAGAGAGAGAAACTACATCTAAATTTTAGAGAAATAAACTATGTTAAATTTTAGAGAAAGAAACTACTTGAAAAAAATTTGAATGAAAAAAGTGACATTATAATGAATACTACAATAAATATATTTAACAAATAAAGTAAAAAAAAAAAAAGCCATGATAATGTCATGCATCCGTGTACCATCCAAACAACTAATATCTATTTTATAGAAAATATTTTTCTTAAAATATATTTCAATGAAAAAGGGTTTTTTTGAGGCAATCTTTTTCCATGGATCCAAACGGCCCCTTAAGCCAAACACGAACCTAGCTGTCAACATTAAACGTGTTGTATGAACGATTACATACGGACCCTAAAATTTTTCTACAAAAAATGAAATGCAGTATTTATAGGTAGAAATTGCATAGAATGTCGGCCAACCCCCTTTTTTTGTTTTTCTCAAAATTGCCCCTCGATCCGAGGATATCCTCAAACAAAATTTTAAATTTCTTTTTTTTTTAGATTTTTATTTAGTAGGACACTCCCTTAAAGCATGGAGCACTGCCCTACTAACGAAAAAGGTCAAAAAAAAATCAAAGGATTCCATCCTCAGACCAAAAGGAAATTTTTGAATAAAATAAAAAAAATAGCTAATAGACCTTCTTTGTGATTATTACCTATAAGCATTTCATATTTTAGAAACAATTTTAGGGTTTGTATGTAAATAAAAAGAGGATCTAACCGTTTATATGCCATAGAGAGAGTGAACATTATATTATGACATATTTGATGAGTAATAAACAACTAATTACTTGGAGCTCTAAGCATTCTTATTTACCCAAAACAATACGTATAGTTATAAATACCCCCCAAAATAAATTTTGAAGACATCCTTATCCCAATGCTTTTAGTATCACACCCTAGACCCAATACTGTTTCTTCTTGTATTCACCTTTAGTCAAAAGTAAAGAAACTAAAAACTAAAATTTCATTTCCCTTTCTTCCTCTACCTGTCCTCTCTTTTACTACCCAAACTCCCTCTCTCTCTACTCGCCCTCTCTTTCTGTACTCAAACTATTCTCTCTACCCGCCTTTTTTCTCTCTCTCGACCCAAACTCCCTTTCTCTACCCACCCTCTCTCTTTCTTTACCTACCCCCCTCTCTTTTTCTCCCCAAGCTCCCTCGTTATCTCTACCCCCTCTCTCTCTCTATCTCTTTCTCTCTAGAATAGTGTGGGCCCATCCGTTGCGATGTTGACTCGTGAATCAAGTAAAGTGAATGCTGGCTTTAGGGTACTTTTAAACTCAATATTTTTCTTTTCCGGAACGTTAAGTCTTAAATTCAATATTTGATAGATAACCTTTGGTAATAAGCATGGTAAATCTTGCTAGAACCATTTGATCATGGCTGATGATCACGAATCTCTATCAATTGAAACGGATGTTCTCCTATGCTGATATTGCCTCGGCGAAACTGATGTTCTCCATACGTCTACTTCCCGATTTGCCTCGCTCTTAGTCAATAAAGCAACCCTTCATTACGCTAAACAACTTGGTTGTACATCAACTTTATAAACTATATTTATATTTGGGTGCGTTTTCTATGTTTTTTCTACAACATAAAACTTATATACTTTCCCTTATCCGACTGTCCATTCTGAATGAAGGGCTAACTAAGATTGCCTCAATCACAATGTCACGTTTCTATGCTATTTTATTTTTAAATATTTTTCTATAAAATATTTTTAATTTTGTACATCCAATCCTCTATTAAATTTGCACTAGCAAAACATATAAAAAAAAATATTTTCAATAAAATAAAATGACCAAAATACCCCTTCAGGGGTATTTTGGTCATTTTATTTTATCGAAAAATTATTTTTAATATTTTTTATAGGTGAGCCTGAATAATAAGATGGCACGTACCAAATTTTTAGGAAAATTTTTCTTTATTTCCCCGACAATATAGAAAATCTATGCTCCTCCTACCATCCATCCGTCCAATTTTGATAAAGAGAGCCACTTACCGTTTGATCTTAGATCAGATTTCTCAAAGTATTTTATATTTATTTTTTTATACAAATTCTATGAGTATGAAATTTGGTATGTGCCATTTTCTCATTCGGGCGCACCTATAAACAATATTATAAATAATTTTTCGATAAAATATAATGACCAAAATACCCCTTGAAAATTTTAGAGGTATTTTGATTATTTTATTTTATTGGAAATAGATTTTTTTATATTTTTTGCTAGTACGAGTTTAATAGGGGATTGGACGACAAAAATTTGGTTTCAAAATAGTTTATAGAAAAAAAATAAAAATAAAATAGTGTAGAGACGTGATATTGTGATTGGGGCAATCTTAGTCCTCCATTCAGAATGAACAATCGGATGAGGAAAAATATATAAACTTTATAGGGGGAAGCATAAAAAGCATGCATTTATATCTATATATCATATTTAAGTCACATATGTTGTCAAGTCTCTCTCGTTATTGTTTTCGCGCAAGAGTTTGCAGATTTGGTATAGTGAGTTGGTTGTAAAACAACTTTATAACTTATATTTATATGTCACATTTAAGCCACATAAGTTGTTTTCACGTAAGAGTTTGCTTGCTGTATTTATATTTATATGTCACATTCAAGATACATAAGTTGTCAAGTCTCTCAGGTTATTATTTTTCGCAGACCATCAGGAATTGAACCTATGAACCTACAACCACAATTACAGAGGCCGCCAATGTCCCAAAGCATAACCAATGGAATTGAACCTATGAACCTACAACCACTATTACAGAGGCCGCCAATGTTCCAAAGCATAACCAACATACCATTGGTATTTAATATTAAAATAAGTTGTCAAGTCTCTCTGGTTATTATTTTTCGCAGGCGATTAAGAATTGAACCTACAACCACTATTACAGAGGCCGCCAATGTCCCAAAGCATAACCAACATTCCATTAGTATTTAATATTAAAATATGTTGTCAAGTCTCTCTGGTTATTATTTTCTGCAGGCCATTAAGAATTGAACCTACAAGCACTATTATTAACCAGCATACCGTTAGTATTTAACATTGAAAAACCTCGCAACTCGCCCGAGTAAATAACCTTGGCCGGGGTTGGAGTATTTTGGCCAAGTCGATTTTTTGAACATTGAGTAGTAGGATTGGCTTTTTCCAAAATGAGACTAGTAGCAATTGACTTTATTTAGATAGAGAAACTATTAGGATCAACATTGTGGGTAGAGAGAGAGAGAAAAATGGGGATGACTAAAAAAACAAAAACAAAAAGAGAATGAGAGAGCCTCTTTGTGGTTAAGGAGAGAGTCAGAGTTTTTGGATTTACCTGAGAGGGAGAAAGAATGTGCACGAGATAAAGAGATTTAGGATACTTGCAAATATATTTTCAGAAAGGTCTTTTCAGTGGAGATGGTGTCTTTCAGGGTTTGGATCCAAAATTTGAGACTGAAAAGTATTTCTGCCTTTAGTTATTTTTCTTATTTCAAGCCAAAAGTAAAGAAATCTTTAGCGTTGCCTTTACCTTTTGAAATTGATTTCTAGTGAGATTTCCCTGTTATGGAGACGTCCACTTTGTAAAATACAATTAATTCCACAAAAACACCATCATGAATTCGAGAGAGAAACTACCTGAAATTTTATATTTTAGATAGAGAAATTGTCTTCAAATTTTAGAGCAAGAAACTATTCTTGGTTTTAAGATTTAGAGGGAGAAAATACTTTAAATTTTTTTGAGAAATTATTTCAAAATATTATTAGGGAGAGAAACTATTTCAAAATTTAAGTATTTTTTTAAATATTTTTTTAGAGAGAAACTACATCAAATTTTAGAGAGAGAAGTACCAAAAACCAATAGAGAGAACCTACCTCAAAAATTTTAGAAAGAGAAACTATTTCAAATTTTAAGTGTCAAAGGGAGAAGATATTTTAAAAATTTTCGAAATAAAATAGCTCAAATTTTTTAAAGAGAGAAACTCTCAAATTTTAAATAAAGAAATTAAGGAGGCAGTTTTTTGTCATGGGAGAGATAGAGCCCCGGGACCTGATGGTTTTCCCTTAGCCTTCTTTCAAACATTTGGAGATCTCCTGAAAGACCACTTGATTCAATTGTTGGAGCAATTCTATTGGATAGGTAAAATTAATGTGGCAATGAGTTCTACCTTCATTGCCCTTATTCCAAAGAAAAAGGTAATAGAGGATGTGTAAGACATCTGCCCCATTAGCTTATTGGGTAGTCTTTATAAAATCATTGCAAAGATATTTGCCAATAGATTACGAAGGTGATCCACTTGGTTATTTGAGATCCTCAATCTGCTTTCCTAAAATATAAACAAATTATGGATAGCATTTTAGTAGCTAAAGAATGTATTCATTTCAGGATCAAAGAAAAAAAAACCAGGTCTTTTTTGTAAGATAGATTTTGAAAAAGCCTATGATAAGGTGGATTAGGACGTGCTTTAAAGTATCATGGGAAGCATGGGTTTTAGATAGAGATAGAGTATACGGATTGAGGGTTGTCTTTCATCTTCTCGCTCCTCAATGCTCATGAATGGTAAGACAACCGGTTTCTTTAGGAGTTCTAGGGGCCTCAGACAAGGAGATCCCCTATCACTTTTCTTGTATACATTAGTGGCAAAAAGTTTCAGTGTTATGCTAAGAGATGTATTTTAGCAAGATCTTATTTTAGGCATTGAGGTTGGGAACATTGGTGTGATTGTATCACACTTACAGTTTGCATATGGAAATCAGTAGATTATGGATATTTCTAAATAGTGTTGAAATTGCAACTGGGTTGAAAGTAAATATCTCTAAACCAAGTTTATCAGAATTGGATGTCCTCAAAACATAGTGTCAAGGATGGCTGGACTACTAGGAGGTGGTGTTGAGAAACTTCATGTTCCACTTAAAGTTCAGTTGTTTCTATAGATGTTTTGTAAAGAAAAGCTGGCCATTGTGGATAACTTAAGGAAGAGAGGGTTCATTGTACCCAATGTCTGCCTTTTGTGCAAAGCTAGTGACTGATACGACATAACATTTATTCCTCTACTGCCCTTTCATTTATGATCTTGGAATTGGGTTCGACAATATTTTAACTTATCCATTCCAATTCCAAAAGTTTGTATACTTCTTATCACTCAATGGTTATTCCCTGGTATTCCAAAGGTGGATAATATATTTTAGCATTCTTTCTGGGTAAGTGACCTTTGGGGTATGTGGAAGGAGAGAAATCAAAGAGTGTTTGAAGGAATCTCTACTGATTTTTCTATGTTAAAATCTAACATTTTAGCCTCAACAATAGATTGGTTTTCCTCTCACAAAGATAGTGGCTCTACACCAAAGAGTCTTATCATTAACTACCCCTTAGCAGTCGCGAAATCTAGCCGAAAAGCTATTGTTTTGTCCCCACCTCCTCTGTACTCAATCAAATTGAACTTTGATGACAATAGCTTTGGAAATCTAGGAGCAGCTGGATATGGTGTGTTGATTAGAAATTATTTGGGTCATGTTTTTTGCTCATATTTAGGTCCGTGTGGTTTTGCTACTGCAAATAAAGCGTAGGGTATAGGTCTCCTGGAGGGTTTGAAACTTCTTTCACGGCGGGAAGGGCAAACAATTTTTGAAGGAGATTCGACAAATGTCATAGCTTGGAGCTATGAAGAATTCAATGTTCCATCGAGCTTTAAAGTATTATTTCATGAGATTAGGAACATCTTTTCTTCGATCAATGCCAATTTGTATCATTGCTTTCGTGAGCGAATGAGGAGGCAGATGCCTTAACCAAATAAGGAGCAAACAACACTTCTTTGCTTGTCAATTTTTTGTAATTCTTCATCTTCTTTACTTCATGCATGTTTTGTTTTTTGTAGCTCTTTTAATGGAAATGTTGTGTTAATGTTGAAAAGAAAAAAAATCAAAATTTAAGTAATAATAAGAGAAACCATGACAGTGTTTTAGAGAGATATACTATCTCAAATATTAAGTTTTATAAAGAGAAAGAACCTGAAAATTAGTGAGAGAGAGAAACTATCTGAAAGTATAATTTTTATAAAGATAAAGTACCAAAATACTATAGAGAGGGAAACTGTCTCAAATTTTAAGTTTTATAAAGAGAAAGTATCTAAAAATTATAGAGAGAGAAACTATCTCAAAAGTTTTTTGGAAAGAAGCTATTTCATATTTTAATTCTTAGAGAGAGAAACTATATAATATTTTAAGTTCTAGAGAGATAAAGTACTTAATTTTTTTTAAGAAACTATCCTAAATCTTAAGTTTTAGAGAGAGAGCAGCCCTAGAAATATTTAGGGAGAGATACTATTTTAAAATATTTAGACTGATAAACTACCTCAAATTTTAAGTTTTAGAGAGATAAACTCTCTCAAATTTTTAAAGAGAAAAACTATCTCAAATTTTAAATTTTAGAAAAAGAGAGTACTTAAAAAATATTTAGAGAGAGAAACTATCACAAAATTTTCAAGGAGAGAAGCTATCTCAATTTATAAGTCTTAGAGAGAGAAACTATCTCAAATTGTTTAGAGAGAGAATTTATCTCTAATTTTAATTTTTCAAAAGAGAAAGCACTATGGAGAGAGAAATTATCTTAAAATTTTATAGGGAGAAACTACATCAAATTTTAGAGAGAGAAACCATCTCCAATATTAAGCTTTAGAGAGAGCAAGTACCTAACTGATTTTAGAGAGAGAAAATATTTCAAAATTTTTAGAAAAAAAATTACATCAAAATTTTAAGAGAGAAACTATCTCAAATTTTAAGTTTTAGAGAGATAAATTAATTGAAAATTTCTAGACAGATAAACTACATCTAAATTTTAGAGAGAAAAACTACATCAAATTTTAAGTTTTATAGAGAGAAAGTATATTAAAATTTTAAAGAGAGAAACTATATTAAATTTTAGAGAAAGAAACTACTTAAAGAATTTTTGAATAAAAAAGTGACATTACAATGAATATTAAAATAAATAATATTTAACAAATAAAGTAAAAAAAAAAAACCATGAAAATGTCATGCATCCATGTACCATCCAAACAACTAATATCTATTTTATGGAAAATATTGTTCTTAAAATATATTTCAAAAGAGATTTTTTGAGGCAATCTTTTTACATGGATCCAAACGGCCCCTTAAGCTGAATGCAAACCTAGCTGTGTACATTAAACATGTTGTTTGAAGGATTTATATACAGACCCTAAAATTTTTCTAAAAAAATGAATTGCAGTACTTATTGGTAGAAATTACAAAGAAGGTCAACCAACCCACTTTTTTTATTTTTTTCAAAAATGTCCCTCGATCTGAGAATATCCTCATACCAAATTTTAATTTTCTTTTTTGTTTTAGATTTTTATTTAGTACGACACTACCCTAAAGCTTGGAGCACTGCCCTACTAACGAAAAAGCTAAAAAAAATAAAAATTCAAACTGATGATTCCATCCTCAGACCAAAAGGTAATTTTTAAAAAATTAAAAAAAAGTACGCTAACGGAGTAATATCAATCAGTCACTTTGAAATATCACCCTCAGGCACGGGCTGCAGAAACTTCTTAAAATGCCCAATGATTATGGTAATTAATTAGCTTTTAGCATAGCGAGAAACTTAAATTACAGTCTAAAAACCTAAGGTCAAAACCAAATTTTCGAGCCCCAATACGTACTTTACCTAGAGGCACAAAGATAGTCTCAACCTAGTGGAAAACCCAATGCCATGGTCGTGCCAGTGCTTTTGTTTGCCGAATGAAACCCACAAAAAGTGTACCCGGCCATCAAAATCCACTTGACTATATCGTACTAATCCTAGACACTCAGCCCATATGATGCAATCGAGGGTGGAACAAATATACTTCAATGACAGAACTGCGCTTAGTGAAACATTCTTGGAGTCATTGGGGGATAACGCAGCCCTAGACAGTATATCTACATTTTGATGAGAAACTGATAGGTGTTAAATTAGATTCATAGGGAAAAAGTTCCAACCAAAACTGGTTCGAAAAACACTGAGAAAACTTGGCTAACCACCACGAAAACTCACGTGAGCAGAGTTTTGCTATTTTAAGCAAATAGGCGTCAAGTGTTCAATAAAAAATGGGGGTTTATATAGACTTGAAATTCAATTTTCATCTATAGTCAGTAGACACAGTGGAGCTGGTGAGATTGGCTGAAACAGTAGGTACGTATCAGAAATAATCAGAAGTTCAAGTGGGCGCCTAGGTTGGTTCCCCGGAGCCTAGGCGGGCACCCTGGGATATGCGCCTAGTTTAGCTGCCTAGGCCTGGGCGATGCACCCAGGCCTTCTAGACTGTATAGGTGTTGGGCGGCTTGCTTTTTAAACTATGTGCATGGAGCCTATGTAATCCCAGAGACTTGTCAAGGGTGCGTGTCACAGCCCCACCCCTACCCCCTGCAACACACGTTGGAGGGCGATAGGGTGCAGAACTCTGACCACATGTGACGAATGCCACTCAGGTGGTAGTGTGCTCAACGCTTTGAAAAGATGGAAATCAAAGCCAATCACGAAATAAAAACCAAATTAATAAGCACACAACCCACAAAATACTAGACAATCCCAGTCTCAAAATTTCATAAGATAGATCCAAAATATTACAAAAGAGTCCAAGGCACCAAAGGCCCAACAACAATACATAGTTCCAATACTAGCAGACTATGTGGCCAAAATGCGATCCATCACATACAATTGAAAAGTGACTTCCACAAGAATTACGGGACTCCGACCCCCAGTCGTGATCACCAAACCACAAGTCCACAACCTGCGGCTATCACTCTATAGAGATGAAAATTAAAGGGATGAGCTGTAAAGCCTAGTAAGTAGATCATGGTGCCATGCTTTCCTGCTTATGAATATCATCTCACAACAATGCTCAAAGTGTTATGCCATTCTTATAAAACATGAGTCGTATGTCATAATCATATCTATCAGTGTGCCGTGCATGATTCATAGTGAAGCAATAACAAATCAGATCAATCATATATGATAAGAACCATAGGTCAATCAAATCATTCAACCATACAAATCTTAGCAAACCAATATATTAAGGTAAGCATCAACAATTACCAAGTATCTCATTCCATAATTCGCCTACTTTCGAAGTAGAAGTTCTATCCATCAGGCTAAGCCAATCCCATTTCTTAGGACTTCTATCATCACTCAGAATGGAAAACAATGACAAATGGGGGAATCCATTTCGTAATGTTTTCACATACACACACATAAACACACACAGTCCCCAGCGTACTTTGGGGCTTTTGATTGGCAATGACCTTGTAAGACACTACCCTTTACGCTTTTGCATGCTAATCACTATTAATGGGGGAGCGACCATTCAAACATAATCTACCCTAACCCCCGTCCTTTCATTGCGCGAGCCAAAGAGGTCACTAGTCGGGGCCTGATTTTCTCTGATTCCCTCGCGCGTGGACACAGGGAGAAGAACCTCTCTCAAACAACCGCCGAAGGGTTGCACGCGTGGCACGTTAGCTTTCTAAAGCACGGATAGGCTACAAACAAAGAGAGAGATTTTACGACGGGGAAGGGTTGATTCACTTACCTCGTCATTGTAGGTTCATGGCACACGTCTAGGCAGCTTGCCCTCTTAGATTAGTTACGAAAGCCCTCTGGCTGTTCACAAGAGCGGTTTAGTCTGGGACTCTCTTCAAACGCTACGACCCTCTTCTCTCCCCTCGAGTCTAAGTTCAGATGGATGTCTCAATTCATCGTGCCAGGGTTGACTTCTATTTTTGTTGATCGAACAAAAGAGTGGGGAGTTTTATCATTCCCATCGCGGTGTCCAAACGAGGAAGGGGAATTAGACATGGACGCGCGTCGGTTTGGACCTCTTCTGGTTTTCTCGGACCCGCGCAGTCTCGGATGTGTGGGAGATTACGCGGGTGGGAGAAGAAGAGAGAAAGCTTCGGAAGCTATAAACGTTTTTAGGAAGATAAAAGTGTGTGCCCGCATGGTCGCGGGTATTTTCCTCTCTTGCAAGATTTTTCTCTCTCCTCTCCTTGGGACGTTAGGGCTAAGAGAAATGATAAGAAGAATCATGCGTAATGCCTCTTCTTTATTGAATTATCCTCCATTTTACAATTGACTAAAGACTGTTTATATAGAGTTTTCTACAAACAGTGGTGGATACTAAAAAACAAAACCTAAATACAATTAAAAGTTATTAAAATAATGTCCTGAAATTGGGTACAATAACCAAAATGCCCTTAAGCTCTTTTACACATATGACAAACTTGTCCTTCTCTGAGGAGCCCACCGCCATTGTCAAAACCTTAAGAGCTCTTACTGGGAATTTGTAGCATCAGTTTGGTTGATCTTTTGTTGTATTCTTGTCATTTGTTTCCTCGTGATCGTTTTGATGTCTTTTGATCGTGTTGCGGCAATCCTTTTTGTGTGGGAAGGAGCCTGGTCAGTTTTGTGGGTTCTTTTGACGACTTCGTTCTTCTTGATTCGCAGCATCTCAACAATTCAGGGAAAGGTTTTCTTCAAGTGGTCTTCTTTGCAAAATGTTTTTAATCTGATTTTTGTTTTTCTTGGACTTTTGGTGGATCGTCGGAAAAGGGATTTTCGACGATGGGGATTTCCTTGCTTTTATTGTCATGACCTTGGGTTTCTTTGCTTTTTTTTTTTTTTTTGCTTTGAATGGTGCTCGTCCTGTCTTGGCTTGATTTTTTCTTCCTGGAAGTGTTTCTTCTTTAGTTTTTTATCAGCCTAATTTCTCTTCTGTGAGGGTAAAGATATCCTTCTGAAGATTCTGGAGTTCTTGGATTCAGGCCGTTTTTTCCTTCTTTTTCGTTGAGGAGACTTGTCATCTTCATGTTGTTCGTCTAGAGAGAGAAATGCCATTGAAGGTTCATGGGCATCTGGGGCCTTGGCTTCTTTTCTACTGCAGGAAAGGAGTTGCGAGCTCGCCGAGGAGCGGCCAGAGATCGCCATGACTGTCAACTGTTCAGTGAGGCCATACGGTGGAAGACGTACCTCCGCCCTACTTCGCGATCGTTCTGGCGTAGGGCCACTGGGTCGATCCGTTTGAGCCCGGGCCTTTGAATAGATGGCAGAAGAGCCCTTAGCAAGTGCATGAGCTGCTTCGTTGGAGTTTTGGGGATGGTTTTTGATTGGTCAGGGATACCTCTTTCCCTTTCCGATCGTATCGGGTCTAGTTGGGGGCTTTTGTGTGGCCTATCCCGAATAGTCTGAACTAGTTGATAGGAAGGGTTTTCGAGGCGGACTCTTTGGCGAGACTTCACCATGAGTTTTTGACGGGTGTTGTGTTCCTCCTGGCTTGAATGTCGTGTGCCTTCGGTCGCGTCCTCAACTTGTCGGCGTGAATTTTTTTCTTTCCTAGTTTCTTTTTTCTTCTTTTGGACCTTGTTTGGGGTGGCACTAGGCCTCAGGTCTTCTTCTGGGGGCGCTAAGGTCGGAATTTTTTTTTGTGAGGGGTGGCACTGAGGTCGGAATTTTGTCTTTTGGGGTGGTGTTGAGACTGAAACTTTGTTTGGAGGGTGGCGTTGTGGCCGAATGTTCTTTCTGAGGGTTGCGTTGTGGCCGTAATTTTGTTTTGAGGGTGACGTTGTGGCCGCAATTTTGTTTTGAGGGTGGCTATGTGGCCAGAATTTTGTTTTACGGGGTAGTGCTATGGTCGGAACTTTGTTTTAAGGGGTGGTGTCACGACCTCGGCCCCTGGCCCCTGGCCCCTGCAGGAGGGAGAAAGATAGCGGGATCACGAGCAGAGGTCGCAAACGTCACTCGGGTAGGAGTTACTCAACCGATAAAAACACGAAATCGAGAGAAAATCAAGAAAGAAAAACTAGAATAAATCCATTCAACAGACAAGATAAAATCAAAGCTACATCCATCTCAATCATATCTGAAGATGGCAAATAACTTACAGTTATTTCATTATTTCCAATAATATCATAAATATAGTGATAATCAATTTCAATGTGCTTACCCTTGGAATTATAAGCTTCATTTCTAATTGATGAAATAGCAACCTGATTATCACAAAAAAATTTAATAGGTCTGTCGGTTATATCCAGCTTCAACTCATTTATGAAGCGTTTAATCCAAACGGCATAAGTTGTAGCAATGTTACAAGCAATATACTCGGCTTCCATAGTATACCGAGCTACACAACCTTTTTTCTTACTAGACCAAGAAACACATCCACCTTCAAAGAGAAATACAATTCCTGAGGTTGATTTTCTGTCATCTGGGTCTCCTGCAAAATCTGCATCAGAGTACCCAGTAACTTCTAAGTTGTCTGCTTGGAAGCACAACTTGTAATTTTTAGTTTTTTGAACGTATCTGAGTATAATTTTTACTGCTTGCCAATGAGCCATCCCAGGATTACTCTGAAATCTACTTACAAGACCATATGCATGACTCAATCAGGTCTTGTACACAACATGGCATAATTTATGCATTCTACAGCTTGAGCATATGGAATTCTTTCCAGTTCAACTTTGTATGGACTCATTTTCTTTGATAACTTCAAGCCTTTACAAACAGGTGTATCTATGGGCTTGCAATTTTTCATCTTAAATCTCTTTAAAACACTTTCTAAATAATTTTCTTGAGATAAAGATAGAAGTCTTGAACTTCTATCTCTTGTTATCTTAATGCCCATTGCATATGAGGTTTCTCCCATATCTTTCATCTCAAAATGAGAACTAGCCATGATTTGGTGTGGTTAATCATGTCAATATCATTACCGGCTATCAAAATATCATCCACATATAGTGACAATATAACAAAATTTCTCCCACTATTGCAGACATATACACGATGGTCTAACCTATTGGCTATTTAACCAATTTCAATGATTGCATTATGAAAAGTAAAGTACTATTGCCTAGAAGACTGTTTTAGACCATATAAAGATTTCTTAAGTTTATATACTTTGTCTTCTTGCCCTTCAATTACATATCCTTCTGGTTGTTTCATGTATATATCTTCTTTTAATTCTTCATTTAAGAAAGTTGTTTTGAAATACATCTGAAATAATTCTAGGTCATAATATGCAACTAATGCAAATTTGATCCTAATAGATGAAAATTTTGCTACTGGAGAATAAGTTTCTACATAATCTATGCCCTCCCTTTAGGTAAATCCTTTAGTTACCAACCTAGCTTTATTTTTATCAATGGATCCATTTGCTTTAAGCTTTTTCTTTAGCACCCATTTGCAACCAATGGCTTTTCTATCTTTAGAGAGGTCAACTAACTCCCAGACTTAATTTCTTTTAAAAGAATCAACTTCATCATCCATGGCTTGAATCCACTCAGCTGAGTCATGTGAGCTAATAGCTTCACTGTAGCTACGATGTTCATCTATTGTATCATCACTCATTGAAAAGTAATTATCTTCATTCATAAATACATAAAATTCTTCTAAAGTCGTAGGTGGGGCTCTAGTTCTTTTAGGCCTATCTGATATACTTGATTCAATTGAATCATTCTCATCAAATATAGAGGGAGTCTGAGAAACAGGGTCTTCCAGACCTTTATATTTATCAATTTCATGTAAGTCAATAAGCTTATTTAAAAGATTTTCATCATTTATATTTTTTAAAAAATGAGCATCAAGACTCTCTACTAAAGATCTAGTATCATGGTTATAGAATCTATACCGTCTAGAATTTTCTGAATAGCCTATAAAAGAGCATTTTATAATTTTACTTTGTAATTTATCTCTATTTTGTGGTCGTATAAGCACATGTACCCAAGAACCCCAAACTTTCAAGATAATAAGGTCAGGTTTCCTACCTGTCCATAATTCATATCGGGTCAAGTCTATAGATTTAGTTGAAACACGATTAATGATATATATTGCAGTGTTAAGAGCCGAACCCCAAAAATGAGGTGATAAATTTGAATGGCTCATCATCGACCTAACCATGTCCATTAGAGTTCTTTTTCTTCTTTCTGCTACACTATTTTGTTGTGGTGTATATGGCACGGTTGTTTGGTATATAGGGCATAGTTGTTTGGTGAATTATACCATGCTCCTTACAAAATTCAAAAAATAAGGAGGAGCAATATTCACCTCTCCTATTTGTTCAAATAATTTTAATATGTTTACCTAACTGATTTTCTACCTCAGCTTTATATTCTTTAAATGTTTCTTATGCATCTGATTTCTTAATAATTAGGTATACATATTCATAAAATGAAGAATCGTCTATAAATGTTATGAAATATTCCATACCTCGATGTGTTTTCATATTTAATGGGCCACATATATCAGAGTGAACAATACTAAGTCGTTCACTAGACCATTTCCCTTTAGGGAAAGAGTTTTTAGTAAATTTACCAGAAATACATGGCGCGCATATTTTGAACACAATTTCTCCTAAATTGGAGAGCAAGCCTCTTTTAACCATTTCATTCATTTTGCCTTTATTTATATGTCTTAATCTTAAGTGCCATAAATATGGATCATCTATACACATAAAATCATCAAAAGAAGCATCAATATAACCAGAAAATGATGAACTTTCATTAGTGTTCAGTCGGTACAAATTGTCAACTTTAGTACCGTACACCAAAGCTCTAAAATGCTTCCTAATGGTAACCCGACCAGACTTGAACCTTATTTCATAACCCTTGTTGTCTAGCCTTGGGACATAAATCAAATTGCACCTCATATTGGGCGTATACAATGTATCAGTCAATAAGAGATCTGGTAAAAATAGCTTGAAAGTACCAACACCTAGTACATTGTAGTAGGTGTCATATAAATCTGCTAGTTACCGGCTGTACTCTCTTTCAATTTTGTGAATCCATCCTTGGTCCTCGAGACATGTCGAGTGGATGCTGAGTCGACCCACCAATTTCTCAGGTCATGATCAGCAACTATTGATTCTAGGACTACGCAGATCATGTCTTTTCTCTTATTTTGATTGTTTCGAACATGGTTGTTATTTCGGTTCCTATTTTTATTTTTCAACTTAAGACAATTAAACTTGATGTGCCCAATTTCCTTACAATAAAAACAGGTCTTCTCAACTTTATTCTTTTGATTTTTAAAATTTTTCCTCTTTCCCGTATACCTATTTTTTTTTTTTATAATTGAAAGGTTTCTTGAGAATCTGAGAAGATGAACTTTGGGCAAAGTGGAGCTCATTTGACTTCTTCCTCATTCTTCTTTCAGCTTCAATACTAAGATGCATGGGAAGATTTAACATGGTTATCCCTTGTGCAGAATAGTTGAATACAATTACAACAGACTCCCAAGATGAAGGGAGATTGTTAAGGACACTGGACACTTGCATGTGATCGGAGACTGGATTCGCAGCTGCAGCAAGGTCCTTTCCGAGCACTATCATTTTATTTACATGCTCAGTCACTGAGTCTATTTCTTTCATTCTGTAAGAATAATATTTTTTTAGCAACAATTGTACATGGGTCTCAACAGTGGTCAGATAAGGTACCTATCATACTTTGAGCTGTGGTGTAATCCTCAAAGACTCTATTTAAATCATCTTCCATAACGCTCAACAGAGTAGTTCTAGCTATTTTGTCATCTTCTAACCATTTTTCATGTCGTCTTCTGGCTTGACGACTTGTCATCTTCTAACCATTTTTCTGGCTTGAAAAAGAATATATCCAATTTTTCTTTTGCACATAGAAAAATTGGTCCCATTGAGTTTTTCAACTTTGGAGAATTCTGACATTACTAGCTTGGATGCCATTTTAAATTTTTGGATAATACTTAAAAGTTCAAAAACAAATTTAATTGTGTTTAAGAAATGGTCTACTAGCTAAATCAATAAGTTTGCCGACTCTCAGTGAGCTGCAACTTCAAAGAAAATTTTCTCGAACAGTTTAAGTTCGCACTGCTGTAATGCAATAAAAAATTAGGGCATTAACTACTTTTATGTCAAATCTTGCATCAGAATAATTTTCATAAATATGTGAGTATGTCTTAGCACAAGATAGGGACTCTACAATGATATTTGATATTTTTCAACAAAAAACATGAAAAAAAAAAAAAATCACAAAATCAAGATCATGAAATTTTCTAACTTAAAGAGACCAAAGCATAGGATAATTATGCAATGCAGTGATAATTATTATGCAAAAAAAATATGTCGAAAATTCCTAAATTATAGGTCACAAAAAAAATAAAAATAAATAAATACATGCAATTGACATGTAAGCCTTTACTCCAATAGAATTGGCGCGTGCATAATAAGATTCAATCATAAAAAACAAATATGCACTAATTTTCAGCAACAAAAAGATGGAAGAAAGAAGATGCTAGCCGCCTGATTTTCAACAGTCCATGGTCAGTAAAAAGTATGTAACAATACACAAATTTAGATGCTCAGCTACCGTGCATAGAGTAGAATAATTTTTTTATTTTTTTTGGACAGTCTTTACAAATTACTATTATTATTATTAATTTTATTAGAAAATAGAGAGAAGAATTATTTGCCTTATTTTCTGTTACTTGATCATGAGCTCAAGTATGTACTGTATCAACAACTGGATCTTATAGAGAGAGAATAACTACACAACTTGATCTTATGGAGAGAGAATAACTACACAACTTCTTCCTACTTTAGAGAGAGAGCCTAATATTGAGGTGTAGAGAGAGAACATAATATTGAGGCGTGTGATAAGTCAAGATAACTCTTTTACAACATCTTTAAACTTATTTTCTCTCTCTTCCTATTCTTTTGATGATTCGTCAAGCGTCAATATCTCTTTAACTTCTCTCTACAAAAGATTAAACAGAGGACTTATTCGAGTACGCTATGATCACATAAGCCAAATGCAATCTAGAGAGAGAAAATATGGCAAACGAATTTACGGAGAGAAAATATTTCAGAACCAACAATACCAGTAAAAACAAACACTGAATCGCAAATGAGAAGCAAAAAATTAAGAGAGAGAAATTCATTAAAAAAAAAAAAAATCAGACTACTAAATTTAAGGTTAGAAAAAATTTATAGCAAGATATAAGTGAATGACAAAGCACAATATCAAAGTTACTGTAAATTAAACTTAGGAAAAAAATAAGATATAAAATACCAAAAAAAATTGGGACCTATAGGTTATGAGCCCACCACCCTTCCACAACCTGCTCTGATACCAATGTTGAAAAACTTGAGGGAAGAGATGGACCCACTCCTATGGTTAGGGGCAGTGTCTTGAGACTATCGATCGCAAAGATCAGGCTCTTACCAAAATTTTGAGAACTTTGTAAATTTCTGGAAAGAGACTAGCCATAAGCATTTCATTGCAATTACATGAATGTGAAGCATAATCACGTTAAACGATACTATCTGGCAATTGTGCTATGACCGAAGGGTTTGTTATTGAAATGCAACAGCTCAAAGGATTTTAAGTGCCCCATCTATCGCATTAGAGAAAAACTGATTCTATGGTGCAGGCATACAAAATCTAAAATGATTCTGACGGTCCCACCGCGCCTCAACATTAGCTAGCACTGATCACACTGTGTCCATTGTTCATTGGGCACATAATTTTTGGACTGTGAGTTTAACTTATATTCATCTAATATTTATATTCCACAAAGTAGTAACTAAACTTCAGCCATAAAACTAAATAAAAACTTATTAAATTGAGGTTGTGCTTAACATTGTCTACCGACAGCTTTAATTTTGAGGTGCAATGATGTTTATGATGCAACATTTGCATCAATTGGTGTACAAATGTATCTCTATCTAAGACGCTTCTCTCCCTCATCAATAAAACTCTCTCTCATAACTCTCTCTCTCTCTCTCTCTCTCTCTCTCTCTCTCTTTCAATCCAACGTACTTTACTTTCAATTGATATTGTATTCCAAAAAATAATACTCTACAAATTAATAAAAAATAAACAATGTCTAGGTCTCAATTTTAACATTTACGTATTGCTTATTACTTAAAGCTAATCCAATACAGATACCAAGTTCTTCTTTAACTTCCCATGAGCTTATCAAATACAAAAACCATGAACTTCTTAATTTCCCTTATCAAACACAGAAACCAGGAACTTCTTAACTTCCCAGAGATGTTATCCAACACAGAAACTAGGAACTTCTTTAGGAACTTCAAATTTATAGTTCTTCAGGAACTTCCAATTTATAGTTCAGAAACTTGCTTTCAGTTATCAAACAGGCCCAAATGGATTCCAAAATTTGACTTACAAAAAAAAGGAAATATTATAAAAAAAACAAGTCAAATACTCAAAAATACTTATGACTAAAATGCCCTCTCCTCTCTCCTCGCTCCTCTCTCCTTCTCTACCCACCCTCTCTATCGCGCACTCTCTTCATAATTCGCCAGTTTTCTCTCTTTTCGACTTACCTTACTGGCCAGAAATATAATAGCATGGGTGTTTTTCCCGCATCCAATATCCCCACTCTTGGGGTACAGAGCACCATTCCTGGCAAATCAGCTGGTTACCCTACAACAGTGTCCCATTTCCTTCCAAAAATAAGAAGCCCATTGATTTTCAGGCTAAGAGGTCCCAGTTTCCTACCAAATTCAGAAACCCACATATGTTACGGCAAGAAATAGAAACCCTAGTGCAAGAAATAGAAACCCCGTCATTTTTGGGCAACGAAAGTTCCCTTTTTCAGCCAACCTATTGATTTTCTTGTTTTTCTGGCTTCCCAAGTCTGGTTTTCGATCATATATTGTCCCCAAGGCCCCCATTTGGTTGAAACAAACTTAAAAATTTTGAGGCGTGCTATTTTCTTCTAATTGAGGACTGGTAATATTCATATGAGAACGGGATTCTGCTAAATTGAGGCCAGAAGACTTGGAGTGAAGCTAGTTCTAGAGAGAGAAAGGGGATGTACTGTAGTAAGATGCAGAGATGTTGATTGTAGTGAGTGGAAATTAATGGAGACCAGTGGGTAGAGAGAGAAAGAGAGAGGGTGGATAGAATTGTCCATAAAATCGCCCCGTCTAACCGCTAACCGCACGGTTAGATCGGAACCAGCCATTGCCCGGTTAGGGTGATCAATCGGTATTAAAAAAATAAAAATTCAAAACAATTTATGTAATTTATCAAAAATAAAGAATTTGATTTGTAAGGCATTTTTAAATATTATTTATATTATAGTAATAATTAAAAATTGTTTTGGTCATTAATACTCACTTTTATATTTTCCCATCTTTTTTAGAAAATTTAAAAAATAGCTCTTGGAAAATATAGAATCGGTTTAAATCCATTTTTTTCATCAATTTTCAACTTCATTTGAATGTGTTTTGTTTCAATCATTGTTTATATGCTTTTCATATTTTAGTAGATTTTTTAATTTTGTTTTATTTTTTTAACACTTTTTTGGATCGTCCGCCCGGTTAAAGCTGTTGAATTGACTGGTTTACCAGTTAGGCCAGTTAAACCGCTTTTAAGCCCATGTTCGGTTAACCATTCCAGTTCGATTTTACTAACAGTGGTGGGTAGAGAGGGCTAGTAGAGAGAAAAGGAGAGGAAGGGTGGGTAGAGAGAGTAAAAGAGAGGGGTATCCAAACCATTCGAAGACGAGACGTAAGCAACCACTTCTTTTATTTCAATTGAGTAAAGACGGTCCACAAGTAGTCCGGTCATCACAATTTCATTATGATTTTTCACTATAAACTTTTTTCCAACAAAGGTAGTGATAAATCCAACCTTAGATATCTTGGAAACAGAAATCAAGTATTTCCTCATTTCGGGAGCCTAAAGTGCCTGTTTTAGGATCAACATCTTTCCATTCTTCATTCAAAAGAGTAGTCCCCAACACCCAACACCTCAGTTTTTTGATTTCCTCCTTTGAAGGTATGTTGTTTGGCCTGCCCCACAGGAGTGAAAGTGTGGAACCCTTCTGTGGTGTTTGTCACGTGAGGCGTAGCTTTCGAGTCAAACACCACGATGCACCATTGAGGTCGGCCAACAAGGTTTTGAAGACCACATAAGCAAGTTACTTGTTGGTTCTTGGATTCTTGTTGAATTTACAATTCTTTGCTATGTAACCCACCTTGTTAAAAACAAAACAATTATTTGTTGTGTGGCCCTTCTTCTTGCAAACAAAACAAGTTCTAGATTCTCTTTTCTCTTTATATTTTTTCTTTTTAGATCCTTGTTTATTCTTAAAAATGCTCTTACCCTTTCCATTATAAGGATTAAAGAAAGGTTTAAATTTTACCATATGTATCGTCTCTTTCAGTGTCAGTTCTCTCATATTCTCCATTGAGTGCAGTGATTAGCTCCTCCAGCTTAGGGGCCTTTGATCGCACCGCAACGAAAGTGATGAAATGTAATAATCCTAAAATTTCAAAAAAAAAAAAAAAAAAAGAAAAAAAAGAGAAAAAAGTGATGGTTCATATGAGCATGATGGTCCTTAGGGACCATCACTATTTTCAAAAGCTTTTACCTTGATTAAGCTTTTGCTCCTTGCCAAGTCCTTTAGTAGACGTGGTTTTCACGTATTAAAAGCGGACTTTTACGCGACACCTCATACAAGAGGTGGAGGCATTTTAAAAGAAATTAAATGGGACGAAGGGTAAGACATCGCCTAACAACTCCTTTCTCGCTCTCCCTCTTACAAACACAGTGAGCACCTCTCTCTAGCCGAATTCTTATCGGAAGCTTCCTCTCAAATATTTTAGGTAAGTGACTTCATCATCTTGAAAAATAATTCGTTCTTTTTAAAAATGAAATGAAATAATTATTTTTGCTTATTATCATGAATTTTAGGCGCGATAAGTTTTATACGCAATCGACTTTATTATTTTGAAAAATAATCTTTTTAATAAAATTGTGATATTTTATCTATGTTAGAAATTTTAAATGCTGTAAATTTATAGAAATAAATTTATTTATTTTCTTGTCTATTGTTAGAAAATTTTAGATGCTGTAAAATTATTAAAAATAAATGTGATATTTCTACTGTTAGTAAAATTGTGAGATTTCTTTCTACTGTTGTTTTTGAATATTTACATATTGTAAATTTCATGTGCAAATGTCTGCCTTATTATTTGAAAACTGATATTTTTCCATTTGATTATAGCATTGTCTGTGAAATATTTATTTGCAAATTGACATCTCGTAAATTGTGATAATTCCGTATTCTTGAATTTCTATAAGAGTTTTTTTTTACATATTAGATTGGCAATTATGCTAGAATGTCTTTACGAATTGCTACCTTTCTTTGAGCCCAAAATATTTGACTGGTTATTTTAGAATTGTTATTGAAAGTGATTGTTATTATTGGTTTCAGTGAAATTCATATTAATGATTTCAGTGATATGTTGAGTACATGATATTGCTACTTTCGAATGTTTAAAGAGATTTAGAAATACTTTAAGTATGCAAGTGGGCTCATCTGGTTTGCCAGTGAGGTATAAGTAGACCTATCTGGGACGCCGGTAGGGATTAAGTGGACTCATCTGGAACGCCAGTGAGGCACGATAATAATAATTACTTCTGCTTATTATCATGAATTTTAGGCGCGATAAATTTTATGCGCATGCGACCTCATTATTTTGAAAATAATCTTTTCTAATAAAATTGTGATATTTTATCTACTGTTAGGAATTTTAAATACTGTAAATTCTTAGAAATAAATATCTTAATTTTCTTGTCTATTGTTAGAAAATTTTAGGTACTGTAAAATTATTAAAAATAAATGCGATATTTCTACTTTTAGTAAAATTGTGAGATTTCTTTCTACTGTTTTTGAATATTTCGACAATGTAAAATTCATGTGCAAATGACTGCCTTATTATTTGAAAACTGATATTTTTGCAATTGATTATAGCATTGTCCGTGAAATGTTTATTTACGAATTAACACCCCATAAATTGTGATAATTCTGTATTCTTGAATTTTTATAAGAGTTTTTCTATACATATTAGATTGGCAATTATGCTAGAATGTCTTTACGAGCTGCTACCTTTCTAAATTTGAGCCAAAATTATTTGACTGGTTATTTTTGAAATGTTACTGAAAGTGACTATTATTAATGGCTTCAGTGAAATTCATATTAATAATTTCAGTGATATGTTGAGTACATGATATTGCTGATTTCGAATGTTTAAAGAGATTTAATAATACTTTAAGTATGCATGTGGACTCATCCGGTTCGTCGGTGAGGTATAAGTGGACTATTCGATACGTCGGTAAGGATTAAGTGGACTCATCCGGTATGCCAGTGAGGTATAAGTGGATCTATCTGGGACATCGATAGAGATTAAGTGGACCCATCAAGATGCTGATGGGGTATATAGGTGACCTACTTGGGACGCCAGTAGGGTAATTTGTGAAATCCTTTGAATTATAAACTGTAATTAAAATGTTATATGCATTTCAATATACTTAATTATGCATTTTTTAAAGTGAAACTGTTAATGCATTTCTGTTAATAGATCTCTTTTTTAAAAATATTGATATCTTTCAACTATGATTATTTTGAAGATTATGATGATCATTTACTGAGTAGCCAACCCATCAAATTATGGTAAACATTTTTCAGGATAACTGCGAGTTCATTTTGAGTGCTCGTCAGGATCAACTCTAGAAGATATTGTAGTTGTGCTTAAACTTTCTTTTATTACTTTGTAAGAATTCACCACTGTAAATTTGTCCTATCGAGAGATGTATATATGTTTTGACTGTCACATATCTGGAATATCAGTATTGTAAATTCTTGGGGCAGAACACTTATGGTGTCAGAGCAATAGGTTTAAGATTCTTAGGAATTTAAAAATAATGTACTTCAAATCACATTTATTGCGTGTATAGACTAGGATTAAGTCAAGATCCAGAATAGCTGAAGCTAATATGGAAGGCATTCACAAAGCCTTAGAAAATATGATTGCTCTAATGCAACATCAGATGGAACAATTCACCCAGGCAGTCAGTTACGGGAAATGGTGGGAGTAATATCAGTGATCCAAGGTACTCTTATTATCTTCCAAAAAGTTGCTTATGTTTTGATTGGTCCTGGATCTACTCATTCATTTGTGTCACCACACTTTGCATGCCACTTAAAGGTAGAACCAGAACAATTAGAGTACATTCTAGAGGTAGCCACGTCGATGGGAAATTCAAGGGACACCAATATAGTATACAAATCCTGTGTAATAAAGATAGAAGAAAAGGAACTGTTGGTTGATTTAATACTTCTAAAAATTCAAGATTTTGACGTAATCTGAAGCATGGATTAGCTTTCTGCATACCATGCAAGTATTGATTGTTACAAGAAATGGTTACCTTTAGTATTCTGGATCAACCAGTATCTTACTTCAATGGTATCAAAGAAGACTCCCCAGCATATTTAATCTCCTGTATTCAAGCTAATCGCTTCTTTCGAAAAGGGTGTCAAGGCTTTCTTGCTTATATAAAAGAAGATAGGAAGGAAGAAATCAATTTGGATACCACTCCGGTTATCCGAGAATTTCCCGACGTTTTCCCTGAAGAATTGCTAGGATTATCGCCTGACAGGGAAATTGAATTCTCTTTTGATTTATTGTCAGGGGTAGCCCCAATTTCTAAGGCACCTTACAGAATGGTACCTGCAGAAATTAAAGAACTTAATCAACAATTGGAAGAATTATTAGATAAAGGTTTCATCAGGCCCAGTGTGTCACCTTGGGGTGCTCCGGTACTGTTTGTTAAAAAGAAAGATGGGACCATGAGATTGTGTATCGATTATAGACAGTTGAACTAAGTGATAATGAAAAATAAGTATCCATTACGTAGATTTGATGATTTATTTGATCAATTACAAGGATCACAAGTGTTTTAAAAATTGATCTTAGATCTGGATACCATCAGCTTAAGATTATAAGTGAAGATGTTCCGAAGACAGCTTTCAGAACAAGGTATGGCCATTATGAAGTTTTAATCATGCCTTTTGGATTAACCAATGCACCAACTGCATTTATGGCTTTGATGAATCGGGTCTTTAAGCCCTTTTGGATAAATTTATTGTGGTATTCATCGATGATATTTTAATTTATTCCAAGAATCAGAAGGAACATGAGCAACATGTAAGAATGGTATTGCAAATATTAAGAGAAAAGAAATTGTATGCCAAATTTAGTAAATGTGAATTTTGGCTTGAACAAGTGACATTTTTAGGACATGTCATATCAAATGAAGGTCTATCAGTTGATCCTTCAAAGGTTGAAGCCATTGTTAATTGGAAACAACCAAGTAATGTGACTGAAGTTCGAAGCGTTTTGGGATTGGCAGGATATTTCATAAAATTTGTAGAAGGATTTGCTCGAATCGCAACCCCATTGCCTCGATTGACACATAAAACTGTCAAATTTGAGTGGACAAGTGAATGTGAGGAGAGTTTTTAAGATCTAAAAGTTCGATTAACTTCAGCACCTATTTTAACTATTCCTGAAGGGAGTGGGGCATTTGTGATTTATAGTGATACTTCATATAAAGGCTTGGGCTGTGTATCAATGCAATATGGGAAAGTAGTTGCAAATGCATCCAGACAATTGAAAGAATATGAGAAAAAATATCCAATTCATGACTTGGAGCTAACTGCAATACTATTCGCTTTGAAAATGTGGAGGCATTATCTATATGGACGCCAGTAGGGTAATTTGTGATATCCTTTGAATTATACACTGCGGTTAAATGTTATATGCATTTCAATATACTTAATTATGCATTTTGGAAAGTGAAACTATTAATGCACTTATGTTACTAGATCTCCTTTTGAAAAATATTGATATCTTTCAAACATGATTATTTTTAAGATTATGATGATCACTTATTGAGTAGCCAAACTCATCAAATTATTGCAAACATTTTTCAGGATAACTGCGGTTTCATTTTGAGTGCTCGTCAAGATCAACTCTGGAAGATATTGTAGTTGTGCTTAAACTTTTTTTTGTTACTTTAAACGAATTTGCCACCGTAAATTTGTCCTATCAAGAGATGTGTATATGTTTTGACTGTCACATCTCAGGAATGTCAATATTAGAAATTCTTGGGGCATGACAGTTGAGGTCCTCGCCGCTGTTCTATTGCTTGCTGGTTATCGCCTCCGATCGATGGTTGCCCTCCAGTTTGTGCTCGCTTTGCTAGGCTTCGTGTATCCCCTATGGCATCATCGAGTAGCAAGAAAGGTCCATCCCATAGGTCAACCTTTGCCCCGCTTAATATCAATCCGCTGGCCTTGGTGGTGGTGGATGAGGCGGTCGATCCTATTTTAGTGATGGAAGAGGGAGAGCTGGAGTTTCCACCTGATGCTGTGCTAGAAGACAGAGGAGGGGCTGAGGGGCCTAAGCTTGCAATGGTGGAAGTTGAAGCAAATGTGCCCCTTAATGTGCTTCATACTGAAGACCGGCCACTGCTCCTTCGTCTGACAACAACGTCTTATGGAGATTCTATCTTGGCCCCTGATGTGATTTCTTCTCCTTTACTGTCTCCTGAGGGCGTTGTACAAGATCAGTGTTGGGTTAGGGTTGGTTCTATTGTTCATTATAGCGGGATGGATTTTGATGTGCCCATTGGGGTTGTGTTCAAGGACATTGTTGAGAAACTTAGAGAGGGGAATGCAGCGAAGAATGACTTCTGTGAAGGGAAGGTGAACATATGTGATGTAGGGAAGAAGGATGTCTATGCTGGTGAGATGTCCCCTTCTAAGGAGGTCGTTAGAAAAAAGAAGAAGGGAAAGACTCCAATGAAGGGCATTAGATAGTCTGCTCAGCTATTGGCTCGGGGTCATTCTCCTAGTGCTGCTTTAGGAATTGTCATTCATGATGAATAGGTGATTGAAGTTAGTTCCTCTCCTTCCTCGTCATCTTTGGAAGTAGCTTTTAATGAGGCTATGGAGGATGCACTGATGCAGGAAGAGACCTATTTTGGCACCAGCAGGGATGGGTCAGGCTCTTCCCTCTCTCAACCTTTTTAATGTTGGTGCTTTCTCGGAATTTAAGAGGTTTGAAGACCTCAGAAGTAAGAAAGACATCTTTTTTTTTGTTTGCAAGTATAAGCCTTATGTACTTATTCTATAGGAAACTAAACTTCCCAGTCCCAATTCATCTGGGACTGGGGAGGTGTGGGGTCCTGGAGTAGTCGACTTTGTGGTGGGGCCTTTGGGGGACTGTGGATCCTACAGGATCTTGTGGGTCTAGAAGATGATTTTCAGTGCGGTTTGATGAATGTTTACAGTCCCCATATTTCTGCTCAAAAGGAAAGTTTCTTTATTGATATGTCTGATGTTATTTCTCAGTTTGATTATCCTCTATGCATTGGGGGGGATTTTAATTTCACTAGGTGGCCAGAAGAGAGTTCTCATGGTGGGGGATTACTGCTGCTATGCGCCTTTTTAACCGTTTGATAGAGTCCCATGCTTTGATTGATCTGCCCATTTTTGGCACGACTTTTACTTTGACTAATGGAAGTATCTCTAACTTGTCAATGTCTAGGATTGACAGGTTTATAGTGTCTGGAGAGTGGTTTGAATTGTTTCCCTTAGCATCTGTCAAAGCTCTCCCTAGACTTTCTTCTGATCATATTCCTATGTTACTATCATCTAAAATTTGGTCGGAGGGTCCTAAACCTTTCAGGATGGAAATAGGGTGGCAAAAGGAAAAGGAAGTGGTTGAGCTAATAAGTACTTGGGAGAATTCTATTTCATTTGGTTATTTAGACTTCCAAATATATAAGAAGCTCCTGAATATTAAACATAAGCTTATGGATTGGAAATAGTTAAGTACTTTTATGTCAAAAATAAGATTGATGTTGTTTTGAAATGTATAGAGGAGGCGCTGATGAAGCTATGCAACAGTCTGGGGTTTTATCAGAGGAGCTGGCTATGGCAAGAAGTGTCAAAGTGAATGAGCTTCAGGAGCTTAGAAAAGTGAATGTGTTGAAAACAAAGATCTAGGGTTAAATGGTTGAATGAGGGAGATTTGAACACCACATTCCTTCACGCCATAACTAATGCTCGAAGATGTCAAAATGATATTTCTGGTCTCTTAATTCAGAGAAGTTTCTAATCATGTATTTGGGAATGCCAATCTCGGATGGCCGACTACCAATTGTGGTTTGGGACAAAATTCTTTAGTGAATCCAAGTGAAGCTTGACTTATGGAAATTAAGTATCTCTCATTTGGGGGTAGGATTACTCGGATTAAGACATGCTTGTCGCACTTACGTATATATCAGATGTCAATCCTACAAATCATTTTTTCGGTGGCTAGGAGAATTGAATTGATGATGAGGAACTTTCTATGGGGGTCCTCCTTGGAGACGAAGAAATTTCATCTTCTTCGATGGGATAGAGTGTGCACGCCCAAAAAGGAGGGCAGTCTTCGGATTAGGAAAATTATTGTTGTTAACCAAGCCTTGCTCTGTAAATGGTGGTGGAGGAGTTTAACTTTCAAAGATCATCTATAGTACAAAGTTATCGCTTCGAAGTATGGAGAGGACATATTTGGTATGTGGGTGGGTAAAAGAAATGGCGTTTGGGGAATGTCTTCATGCTGGAGATCGATTTATAATTGTAAAGCCTTGATTCATAAAGACATTTGTTGGACCTTAAGCAATAGCACCAATATTTCATTTTGGCATCATAAGTGGTTGGGGGATGCTCCTTTGAAACTAGTTTTTTCTTTGATTTTCTAAAGAATGGCTAACCCTAATGATGTAGTCTTTAATCTCTATGAGCGTAGGGGCGATCATATACTTTTGGAATATCAACCTTATAATAGGATTCATGATTCTCTCTTTTTTGAACTCTTTGGATGAGGTTAATATCCCTCATAATACTGAGGATGAGGCTGTTTGGGAGATCGATAAGGATGGAGATTATTCGGTGAAGTCTATGTACCAGCTGCTCTTCCACAATAGGTGGCGGTGGTCTTGGCCTGCATTTGTCATCGTTTGGAGGTGGCCTTTACCTCTTAAGGTGCAAGGTTTTTTATGGATGACTGTTCAAAATAAGGTGCTGACGGTAAATAATCTTATCAAGAGAGGAAGAATATTGCCAAATGTATTTCTTCTGTGTGAGGATGGGGAATCTGAAGATCATCTTTTTTTGCACTGTTCTTTTACCTATTATATTTGGAGTAGGTTCTTTGACCTGCTTGGGATTGCGATGGTAATGCCACCAAGTATTGTAGGTATTTTACAAAATTTAGCGATAGACTTACCTCGAACTGGCGTTATTATTTGGCAAATCACAAGAAGCGTAATTTTATGGGAAAACTGAAAAGAGAGGAATAGAAGATTGTTTGACGGGGATTAGCTTGCCTTTTGAGATAATATGGGAGAAAATTTTGCATGCTATTTGATTATATCTGTCATTTACCAAAGTTGGCCAAGATATTCGGATTTGGATGTTAGGAGAAATTTTAAGATTTTGTTTCAGCTGGGTTTTTTGAATTGCAGATCGAAAGGAAGATGGGTGACCCCGGTC
The DNA here is from genome assembly GCF_054954075.1 of Amborella trichopoda. Lineage (NCBI taxonomy): Eukaryota > Viridiplantae > Streptophyta > Magnoliopsida > Amborellales > Amborellaceae > Amborella > Amborella trichopoda. The sequence continues at coordinate 22,864,908 of NC_142339.1, forward strand.
TTTGGGGTATTCAAGACAAACTTTGATGGCAGTTCGTTAGGAAATCTGGGTCCTGCGGGATTTGGTGGTGTGCTTAGGGATTGGCTGGGGAATGTTATCTTTTCTTATGCTAGTCATATTGGGGTGCGTACTGCTAATTATGTTGAACTATATGCACTTTTATATGGCTTAAGTATCTTTGCGGCAAGAAACTTGGGGCATTACTGCGTCCTAGAAGGTGATTCCATGAACGTCATCAAATGGTGTAAAGGGGAGCAGAAGTTGCCTTGGGAGTTCAAATATCTGTTTCTTCAAATCTTTGACCTCTCTAGTCCCTTTTCCTTTTCTTTTAATAATGTATATAGAGAAGCGAATGTTATGGCTAATTCTCTTGCTAAAGGGGGTTCTCTCCTCACTGAGACTCTTGTCTCTGACTCTGTAATTTCATTTTAGTTTAATAGAATAGTGGAATTTCGATAATAAAAAAAAAGGATTGCGAAAAAATTAATCCTTTATTGGAAAACTTATTTCACCACATCATTAATTTTAAGATGCCTTTTTCACTACTTTGATGCGATTTTATTTAAGCACAATGTAAGACCAAATGTCAAATGCTTAATATTTTATTAAGAAAAACAATATGACTAGGTCCTAATTACTCCTAGCCATTAAATTCATTTGGGGTGTCACACAATATTCAATTTTATTTTTTTTGGACTCTGAGTCTAACCAAAGCTACCCGATTTTTAGAACTGATGGATAATGATTCTGACCTCCTTGTACTGAAAATAAATAATTTACTTTTTATTGTATTTATAAAGTATTTTTTTAGCCCAATAAACATAAGTCGTTCATTTTGGTGAGATGTTAGATCTAGGCCTTAAAAGGATTTTTTCATTTATAATTTTTTTGGATGGCTTTATTATCATTAGATGAACAATGTGAAAAAAGAAAGAAATGATTTTGAGTTTATAAAGGCCAAGACCTTGAAATTCACTAAATTAATAGTTTAGATTCGTTTTTGGAGGGACTCATTTTGACCATATCTAGGTTTGAAATTGATTGTTATTGTTTTGATTGATTATTGAGATGAAGAGAGTGTGTATGCAAAATTTTGTGTCATACAAATACCACAAACATGATTTTCTAGCAGAGTCATGAGATAATATTGTGATACAACCATTACATGAAATCACTGCCCTAATATCAATATTTATTTCTCAACCCTTAAGACACCCAACAACTATATCGGTGTTCTTATAAAAGTCCTACAAAAGCAATACTAAGAAAGGATCCCAAGCGTCAAACCATAAAGGGATAATTATTGGTCCCGTAGCAAACACAAGAAGAGAGCGCGCTCTTATTGAGGAAGCTTGTTGATCTTACGATGCTAGAAGTCCTTGAAGGTTTTAGTTGAAAACAATGGTGGATTAGTCTCGTTTAGGAGGTGGGAAAGAGGCCCAATGATTTTGTCTGGTGGAGGCACGAAAAACACTGCCCATGACATACATGTTTCGTCCTTGCTCACCAAGCTCCTGTGGAGAACGCTTTTGTATCTTCCATTGCTCAACACCTTCATCACAAATCAAGCAAACTCGAATGAATGGATCTTCCTTTGGGAATTCTAACTATGTCCATAAGGTTACTGATTGATGGGAAGAAATTTGCTGGGAAACTATGCTGCATGTCGAGAACTCTTTTTATTTTAATACTTGGTACCAGCACGATGGCAATACAGCCCGACTGCCAGACCGCTATGGCCATACTAGACTGAGTCTACCCTTGGTCAAGTGACAAGAGAATGAAGAAAATGCACGAGACGGTGAAGAGATCGGATCCCGATGGCACTAAGTGTCACCACATCATAACCTTGAAGTGGCAGTGTCATGGCCATTGGACGGTGCTAGACACTATCACTCATGGTTAGGGGGCAAGTAGTGAACTACAGGCGGCGTTAGGCAGTACCGTTGGGGCTACACAAGAAGACAGCGCACCCCTGGCGATAGCCTCTTGTGAAGCACGTGGCAAGAGCCATTTGCGAGGCGCGCGACGATAGTTCTTGCCAAGGCACACGACGATAGGTGTGGGATGCAAGAAGAGCATGCGCACGACGATAGGCACCGAGCAGGCATAGGAAGCTCGCGGATGACAATAGGCACTGAGCACATGAAGGAATCGCGGACGGCGATAGGTGTTGCCATGACCTCTCGCGGTCAGCGATAGGCATCGTCGTCTACGATAGGCGTGCAACAGGGGGAGACCACTGCGGGCAGCAATTAGTTTCGTCGTCTGTGCTCTTCACTGAGACGTCGAGGACACATCTGCGGATGGTGATAAGCAGTGTCGTCTACAAGCCTCATTGAGAGATAAAGATTGACTAACAGAAGGGAGAAAGGAGCACGCACATGGTGCTGGCATCGCCATGTGCGACCTGTGAAACCATAGGAAGGGGAAAAGGAAAAGAAAGAGGCATGCATGACACTTCCACAGCAGTGCATGGCCTCTGAGGGAGGCTCAGCCGACGAAGAGGAAGAAAGAAAAGAAGACAGAGAAGGTTTACCTTGAGCCAAGGGGTACCGGTCCAAAAGTTTCTCTCTCCTTACTCTTTATCTCCAAACGTGACCCAACGATGAGAAAGAAAGGGAATTCTATTGGAATTCTATTAAGTAAAAATTCTCTTTTGTGAAGGGTTCAATCCTCTTGCGTACAATGATGATACGTAGTACATATAAAATTGTGCCCAAATATGGGTGGATTGATCAAAATTAAACCTAATTACTAGAAATTAAGATTTAACTGAATTAAAAGTAATTAGAAAATAGGGTGCAAATTGACAGATTTGCTACTTCTTAACAAGTTGTTGAATTTCAAGACAATCCCTGTGTTGCCTTAGAACGTGCATGATTTTCATGAATGATCTGGAGCTGTTTTGATGCCCTTTTGATCGAAAGACGATTGCTTTCTTGTAGAGTTCGACATGGAGATCGATTTGATACCAACTTCGAGCCATGGCTCGTATTTTTAGGACACGATCATGGGACTTGAAATTTGAATAAATCTTGAAACTTTGGATTGATTATGTGTTCATTCCTTGATGTTTTTCTATAATTTCTTCGTTGGATCACATTGAGCCTGCCGTCAAGATCAGGGCAACAGACGCAGCTCGATTCCATGCCCAGACGAAGATTTTGCAACTTTGGAGTTTTGGTCAGAATCTGAAATTCCAACGATGGAATTTACAGTGACTTTGTCGGCTTCGTATACGGAATCCGATCGTTCTTCATAAACAAGGTTCAGACTAGATAGCCCTAGACCTTATGCATGCGATGGAACTGGTTTCGCGTTGATCGGGTTCGTGAGCGGTGTGATTTGGCCGCTAGAGCAAGCCATGATACTGCTGATTTTCCTACAATTTATTCATGGATCAACAACTTCTCTCTAGCTATTCTCGGTGATCCGGAATCGTAGCGGGGCGTGTCACATATCGAAACCCTCGTCTCGACGAGTGGAATACGTTCCATCAAGTTTGAGCGCGATACGATCTCGGATGAGGGACATATAAGCGTCGAAAGTCGCCGTTCGTGACTACCCCTTTAATGGAGTTCAGTTGCAGGGTGGTCGCATGGGAATAGTGTGCGGCTCCTCTTGTTTCGTTCTTTTGCCTATAACTTCTTCCTGGAATATCTGTTTAAGCTAAAACTTGACCCTTGGGGGTTTTCAACCATGTCAGATCCAATGGTGGTAGTCCCACAGCAATTCGACTCGCTGAAAAATGTAGTTCCAGTTATAGGGGTCCGTTTCAGGGTGCTAAAGGCTGATTCTACCGAAACCATTTTTCAGTCTGCACTACCTTAAACATGTCGGAATGGACGAAACTTGGCAAGAGACTTTTGAGAGTCCGTATGAAGATCTTGGTCAGTTTTGAGGTTATTTTGAGACTGTCAAAAGTTTCACTGTTTGTTAGGCTTTATTGACCGGGAACCCATGATGATGTAAAATGTCTTCCAACATGGGGTTACCGCATGACACCCTCCTACGCCTCCCCTACTACATCCTTCTTCACAAGCCCATGGTGAAAGGACACCACTTCTCCGACGTGTCCTCCTTAATCAACATGAACCTCGGTTGTGATTGTGAGGCTTAAAGCAAAGCATGCACTTCAAAGCTTGCGCCAGTCTCTATAAAGCCATATCCCAAAGAGCTGTACCATAGTTCTGACTGTGAGGTTTTGAAGCAGAGCATGCAACCATCAAAGCATGTACCCACCTCTACATATCACAAAATGGTGTACCACAGTTCCGATTGTGAGGCTTTGAAGTAGAGCATGCACTTCAAAGAATGCGCCCACCTCTACAAAGCCATATCACAAAGAGGTGTATCACAGTTATGACTGTGAGGTTTAGAAGGAGAGCATGCACTTCAAAGCAGGCGCTCGCCTCTACAAAGCCATATAGGTGTACCACAGTTCCAACTGTGAGGCTTCGAGGCAGAGCATGCAACCGTCAAAGCATTCGCTTGCCTCTATAAAGCCATATATTAAAGCGGTGTACCACAGTTCCAGCTGTGAGGTTCCGAAGCAGAGCATGAAACCATCAAGGCATGTGACCACCTCTACAATGGCATATCACAAAGAGGTATACCACGGTTTCGACTGCGAGGCTTCAAAGTAAAGCATGCAAGGCATGCGCTCGCCTCTACAAAGCAATATCTCAAAGAGGTGTTCTGCAGTCTCAACCGTATACCCCTACACTTGATAGGATGCTTTCACAACCCATTGTACCCATTCCACGCGTCACCATTACCTCAAGACTCTCTTGGCCTCCATTTTTCCATTTGAGTCATACCACTCATAGCCCTCTTAAGCCTCCATCATATACTCTAACTGCCCATGCCCCATTTCTTATCATGCGTGCCCTTATGCTAGACCCTGTTACCACCGAGCATGTTTTACCACTATCCCTAGTGGGGTTACACCTATGCTTTGGCCTGTCATCCCCAATGGAGTTACATGAAGCCTCATCCTTCACAACTGGGAGTCACACTTGCCCTCTTAATCCCCAGTGAAGTTCGCTTCAATTTGCCACTCCTTGTAGGGCCACCATCTTCATCTAAAGCTCTCTGCCGAGTCATACTGCTATCTACAGACCTATGGTGCTTTTCCTAGATGGCGACCCACACAATGGTCCGTGCTGCATGACCTTAAACTGCATAGCCATGATCTAGATGCACGACCCTAAACTCCATGGTCGAAACTATATGATCTTAAACTGTAGTGGAGGTCTAGTTGCATGACCTTAAATTGCATGGTCCTAGCCGCATGACTTGAAACTGCATAGCCATGGTCCGAGCTGCAAGACCTTAAAACTGTAACGCACGTCCCTATAGCAAGAAGTTAAACGGCATGACAGATAGTCCATGCACATGACTATAAGCTGTGAAATGGACGCACCTCTCCACCTGGTGTATTCTACCACTATCCCCAGTGGGGTCACACCTGTGCTCCGGACTATCATTCCAGTAGAGCTACATGTAAGCCAGTGTCCCTTATCCCCAGTAGGAGACACATCCGTATTGTAGCCCATTATTCCCATGAAGTTAGAGTCATTCTTATCTTTTCAATCCCCAGTGGGGTTCCGTTGGTTCTCCGGACTTCATTCTCAGTGGAGTTATATGCATGCCATTGATCATTATCCTCATGGAGTCATATTTACCCAAGTAATCCCCAGTGGGTCCGCTTCTAACCGAGCTACTATCTCCCACGGAGCTTTACTTACATGGAAACCCACTTAAATGGTCTAGGTGCATGACCCTAAACTGTATGGTCCGAGCTATATGACCTTAAACTGTAGCGGATGTCTAGTTGCACGACCTTAAACTGCATGGTCCTAGTTGCATGACATTAAATTGCATAACCACGGTCCAAGCTATATGACCTTAACCCTTAGTGCACATCCTGGCGGCATTACGTTAAACTGCTTTGCATAGGTCCCGGAGGCATAACCTTAAACATGCCCCCACACACGCTCAAACGCCCTTTACGTGCATTTTCACGCACTTCTTCCCAAAGCGACCCATCCGTGTGCGCACATCACCTTCATCACCTCCCCAGTATATCCATCTCTCTCCATTACCATTCATCATTCCTCAGTGAATCTCACCCATGCTCAGCTAGTGGGTCACCATTATCCACTTCCCATTACCCCAAAGTGAGTCAAAACCACCACCATACTCACTCTATGGCTTCCACAGGCTGCCATTCATCACCACCATGGTCCAGCTGTAGGACCTTAAACTATAGTGCAAGTCTTGACTTCATGACGTTAAAAGGTTATGGGGCCACGATCATTGGATCTGGAACGGTCGAAAACCCTTTAGGGTCTAGTTTCGACTTAATCGGGCACTCTAAGACAAAGTTATGGGTAAAAGACCAAAAAGGGGTAGCTCGTGCACTATTGCCGTGTGGCCTCCCTGCACCAAAGCACCATTAAAGGTGACTATTTTGCCAGCCTCGAGCAGTGAATTTTGGGGACCATATCTCATTTGTCCCAAGTCCAATCACGCTCAAATCACGGCCCTCGCAAATCCGATCAACGTAAAACCAGTTGCATCGCATGTGTAAGGTCCATGGCTATCACTGCTCCGAACCCCGCTGATGATGAACGGTCAGATTTTAAACAGAAAGCCGATGAAGTGACTTCAAATTTCGACACCGAAATTCTGTATTCCAGCAAAACTCAAAAGATACAAAATCCTCGCCTAGATATGAAATCGAGTTGCATTTGTTGCCACGTGATCGTGACGACATGCTCAGTGTGATCCAGTGAAGAAATCATAAAAAAACATCAAGGAACGAGCACATTATCGATCCGAAGTTTTCAAGATTCATCAAAATTTGAAGTCGCATGATCGTGACTTAAAAACACGATCCGTGGCTCGAAATTGGTATCAAATCGATCGCCATGCCGAGCCCTATAAGAAAACAATCATCTTTCGTTCAAACGGGCACCGGAGCAACCTTGGATCATCCATGGATGATCACATACATTTTAGGGGTAACAGCATGAACTGTTTTAGAATTTTATGTATTGTTAGGCAGGGGCAAAACAATCATTGTGCATCCATTTTTAGAATTTCATTTAATTCAGTTAAATTTTAAATTTTCAGCAATTAAGTTTAATTTTGATCAATCCACCCATGTTTGGGTCAAAGATTTATATATCACGTACTATCATTGTACAAGGGACCCCACTTTGCTTAATAAAAGTTTCCATCATTTTTCATTGTTGGGTGACATCTTGAGAGAGCTGAGCTTATTTCTTTTCTCTTTTTTTTTTCTCTCCCTTCTCTTCTCTCGCTTCACTTTCTCTCCCTTTCTCTCTCGTTCTCTTCTCTCACTTCGCTTTCTCACTCTTTCTCTCTCCCTTTCATGGGCTTATCTCTTTTGTCCCTTCTTTTTCTCTCTCTTCTCTTCTCTCTCTTCGCTTTCTTTGTCTTTCTCTCTCCCTTTCATAAACAGCGGAACCCCATTGCTGTTTGTGTTTCACTTTTTTTCATTCTCTTTTTTTATTGTGGCCTCACTTGATAACGATCTCTCTCCACTATCCTCCTTGTGGTCCCTCACGACTACAACCTTCCCCTCTTTTCATTGTGGTCCGAGACCACTATTTCCCCCTTTTTTTTTTTTTTTATCTCCCGCATGCGCACTTCCTCCCTGTGCACCCTAAGGTTCACCTCCTCTTTTCTGAGGATCCCTTATTCATCTATCTCCTCTTCACTCCTTCACAGCACCCTTTCTTTGGTGCACGCTCTTGATGACTTCCTCTCTTTCATGTCCTGTGGTCCCGCGAGACCACCTTTGCCCAACATCTTACCAATCGCACTCTCGTGTACTCATTTACGTATTACCCTCTCGTGTACCCATCTTACCTACAGCTGTCTCGTCAATCCATCTTACTTATCGCCGTGTGCACCCATCTTACCTATCGCCGTGCACGCATCCATCTTCCCCAACGCGGCGCGATATATCTTTCCCCAACGCCCCGCGCATCCTATCTTCCCCAATGCTATGTGCGACTGACCTCTTTCCATCACCGTGTGCGACTGGAGTCTATCGCCATGCGTGACAAGCAACCCATTGCCACGTGCGACAACTCCGTCTCGTGCACCCAGCTCCGTGCGTCGCCACTGCCCCTTCCCTGCCTGAGACCAACTCTGCTGAACCCGGCAGCCCCGGCAGCCATCTCTCTGCTACACCACCTCTGTCACTACTTTCTCTCTCTAACTCCCTGTCTTTAACCACGACCCACCACTAGCACTTTTCCCATCTTCACCTTTCCCTGCTCTATCACCTACAGCCAGACTTCACTGTTCTTCTTCTCCTTTCTTACTCTGCTGCAACCCATCGCAACCCCATCTCTCTTCGCTACTCTCACAAAGAGTTCCCCTGCCCATCTCTCCTTCACTTCCATCCATCCTTTCCTCATCACCAACCGCAGCTCCATCTTTCTCCAATTACTCTTGCAGCCTCACCTCTCACAAAAGCAAACCATACTGCTCCCTCACTGTCTCCTTTCTCTGCTACTCAGTAACCAACCCATTATTCCGCCTCTCTAATCACCATCCGCCAACCCTCTCTCAGGTGTTCTCTCCTTGCGACCTTCTCCTCTGCTCAAATCGCCACCATCTCTCCGCTCCCAACCAGCTGCCACCATCTCTCATCAGGTAGCCACGCTTCCTTCCGCCTACTTTCCGCAACCTCATGCAGCCATGATTATCACCTTGCTACCCTGTCTCCGCCCCTCACAGCCTCTCACGAGTGGTCTCAGCCACCTCCATCTAGGATAGCATGCCCGCTATCCTCTCGCGCCTTCTACTCTCCTCTCTCTAAAAAACTCACAAGCTGCACTTCATGATTTTCTCTCTCTAAAAACACCCAAAGGAAATGCCCCACCCCATTTCTTCTTTTCGCCTGGTTTCGTTTTGTTTCTTTGCTTTTCTTTTCATCTTGTTTCGTTCAACCGTCTTTACCCAAGGAAGCTCCTCGTGTCCTTCGTACTCCTTACATCTAAATAACCCAACAAAAAGCACTGCACCCTCTCTCTCATCTAAATAACTAAAAAAAGCCAATACTCTTCCCTCTCATTCAAAGAACCCTAAAAAATCCTTCACTCTCCTTTAATCAATTTATTTCTTTAAGTGGTTTAAAAATCGTCGAGTCGGCATGGAATCGACCAATTTGAATTGGGAATCAGTCATCCCGTGTCGATTCTTTTGTAAAACAACCGGGAATCGCGCGATTCTAAAGAAGAACCAGTGATTCTGTAGAGTGAATCGCTGGATGACGGCCATGACTCGCCTGGTTGACGTCATGAGTCACAAGAGGCAAACACGTGCTCCATCACAAACCCACACTGCTACATGGGTTTCGCGTGCGACTAGCTTTAGTAGCAGAAGACTATTTATCCTTATCAAATTTGTTTTGTGGGTTCGATGTGGGACAATTGCGCCAAGGTAATAGCTCAGAAAGAAATAGGATATAATTATTGCTCGACCTCTTTGTATCTCAACTTAACATTTGATGTGGTGGTTAGAGCGTTGCTTTGTGTATTGTGGATGTCACAAGATCAATTCCTTCCCAAGTGTCATTATTCCTTCATAAACAAATTAATTTTTTCCTTTTTACAAAATAATTTTTTTTACAAAAAAAGTAAAAGTTTTTTATAAAAAAAAATATTTTTTGTTTAAAAAAAATATAAGGTTTTTGTCAAAACAAAAAAAGGTAATACAACAAAAAAAAAATTTCTTATCAAAAAATAAAAGCTTATTGTAAAAAAATTATAAGGTTCTTGTTAAAAAAAAAAAAAAAAGGTAATACAATAAAATTTCTTTTTCTTGTCAAAAAATAAAACATTATTGTAAAAAAATATAAGGTTCTTGTAAAAAAAAAAAAAAAAAAAGTTATACAACAAGTATTCCTTGTAAAAAAAAAAAAAAGGTTCTTGTTAAAAAAAAAAGAAAAAGTAATACGACAAGCATTTCTTGTAAAAAAATAAATAAAAAGTTATTGTCATAAGAAATAAAAGGTTTATGTCAAAAACAAAAGATCAAAAGTAATACAACAAATATATATTGTAAAAAAATAAGAGGTTGGATTTGTTATTATTTGTATAATAAAATGTTTATAAAATGTAGAGCAACAAGTTTAATTTCAGTATATAATGTTGTCCACCAATTCGAGATTTTGGTGGCCATTTTTTATCGATTACAACCATTCTTTATTATAGTCCATCTATAATTATATATTTCATCCATGATAATTCTATGATTTTTCTTTTGTGTGATGTAAATTTAATAGTCAAAATAAGTTCATACAAAGAAAAAACATCTCAATATTCACATATTGATGAAAAAATGAAAATTAATAATGTAGTACCCCGATTTCTTATTGGATTCCTAAAAAGAAACATTTATAATGAATTTTAATAATTTTTTTAGATCTTTTTAAAGCTTAATCCAACCGATTCGACCGATTCCCGATCCGAATCGTCGATTCCCGATCCGAATCGCCGATTCACCGATCCGGATAGATTTTTGGGGTGCTCAATCCGGGCCACCGATCCGTTTTTTAAACCACTACTTTCTTTTATTTATCCTACTCTGCCTTCTTTCATCTACCTCATTACTTTTTTTTTTATTATAACACTTTATCTTATGGACTTCTTTTATTTTACTTTATTTTATCCCTCTTACCTCTTTTGTTTTATTCCCTTTTAATTTAGTTTTATCTCCCCTTTACTTCACGTTATTTACCCCTTTTATCTTATATTCCTTTACTTTATTCTATTTACTCTACTTATTTTATTTTAATTTATTTTTATCTTCTTTATTTTATTTACTTTATTTATTTTATTTTATTTTTTTCACCTCATTCATTTTATTTCATTTCTCTTTATTCCATTTTATTTTCTTTATTTTATTCCACTTATTTTATCTCACCATATTTTACTCTATTCCATCTATTTATTTTATTTTAATTATCTCATCTTACTTTATTTTCTTCCATCCCTTTTATTTTATTTTACTTTATTTTATTTTATTTATTTCACTTCACCCTGTAACGAGGTGGGGACCTATGCCCTACTTATTTGTACTTTTAATTACGTGTGTGTGTTTGCAGAAAAGGACAAACAGGTCAAGGGAGGCGATTCCAAACCGGCCATAGGCTAGGAGGCTTTCCAACATGATCTAAGATGACGCCCACGCGAGCCAGCCGGAGTGTGTCACGGACTCACATGAAGTAAGTCCCACATCACGACCCTTATTCCTTTCTTATCGTTGGTACTCTTTTCCGTGTCTTCTTTATATGGTTCCCGAAAGAGCGATCTCATGTTTCGGGTCCATCTCGAACCCAGAACCAATCCTTCAAGTCAACCCGACTTGGAGGATGAGATCGAGGCACCTAACCACTCATCACCTCTCATTCTCTATGCAAAAAATCTATCTCTAAACTCTCTAGGGTGGAATGCCACCCTCTGAGAAAATTCTCACTCACTCTCTCTCTCATCCAAGATCTCATCTCTCTAAAGAGAGATAGGGGGCACACCCCCATAAGAGACTATAGAGGTGGGCACATCCAACTCATAAAATTGCCTAGACATTGAGGCATTCGCTCAATCAAATTGTTCTTGTTCTCATATTTTAGTGAATGAAATTAGCCAGGACTATCACATATTTAGAAGATCCGAGATTTACTATTGATCTCGTGTGTTATTGGAGGAGGAGTCTTGGTGTAGGGTGTACTAAATCCGATTGAGGTAAACTTCTGGTGTCTTGTTTTATCGTTTACAGTATTTTATTTGTTATGCTTTATTACTCCCATAAGCATTATGTTGGTTTTATTCATTGAACAAAAAAAGTTGTAATTAGTGGCAGCAAGTGAGAACCACTTTTGATTATTTATTTGTATATTTTGAGTTGAGTTTATTGTAATTATACCATTGTAAGTGTTCTAGTCGGTGTGAAAAAGAAAAATGAAAAACAATATACACCATGTTAGATCACCTTAACCTACTTTTATTGGTATTAGAGCTAGATCTATTTGATGTCATATCTTTTTTTTTCACTATTTTTTGTTGAGTTGAATGTTAGAGATTTGAAGTAAAATGGCTTTGTGGTCGTATGGGAAACCTCCAAAAAGATTATTGGCATAATTCATGCACCAAAAAGGTACTATGCAGAATAAGGTATTATGTGTTGTTTTGGACAACTAATATGAACAAGATAATGAGGTATTTCTCTAATGCATACTTCAATAATTTATTTATTTACAGTAGGATCTTCTTGCAAAATTTCAGTGGGAGATAACAGGGGAATTGAGAGTTATGGACTTATCTTTCATGGGTGTCAGTTCTGACTTCTGCAAAATCTAGGAATTGTATATTGAGTTTCATGAATTTTTCCACTTAGTAAGTAATTTTATTTTAGGGTAATATTCGGCGATAGCTCATCAAATTGAGTCTACTTTCAAAATAATTTCGTGGAGAAACTTCTTACAATTTGAAAAATATGGTCATTTTTATTTAAGGGTACACAAGTGCTATTTTTTGCAATGAAGATTTTTTTTTAGTGACATGAATGTCATGATTTTATTTTTATTCTTAAAAGAATATTTTGAGGCCCATACTAAGTTTTTAAGATGCTTTTCGAGCCTAGTTTCTAAAAGAAATTATTTAAGAGATAAATATCCTTGCGAAATAAGGAAAATTTTTTTTATTGGAAAGAGCTTATCCTGAAATTCTGCAGTTTGGTGTGTTTCATTGAGATGTGAACATCTATATTTTCAAGCCTACCTAACAAAGTGATATGAGGCATGTAGAAAGATATTTTTTAACTTTTTGTGTCTACTTTGAAACAAAAGAACTTTGAAAGGGAAACTCCATATTGATAGAGAAGAAAGGCAATTGTACTAGATAGTGTTCATCTTGGAATTCTGCAGTATGATATATACTGTGACGTGATTGTCACTTATTTTATTTTTATGAAGAAAAAATATTAATTTATTATTCACACAACTAGATTAAGGTTTGTTCTTGAGTCTAGTTTTCAACAAAAAAGGTTTGAGGTAGAGATCCTTTGTGAATTGAGATAAACAATTATTTTATTGAGAGGTGCACAACCTAATTTTCTATTGTAAAAATAATATTGTGACGTAAATGTTACTAAATCGTGGACTTACTAAATGGTGTGATTTCGGGATGGCACTGAGTAATATTTTGTATATTTGTGTCTATTTCAATATTAAAAAATTTTTAGAGATAAACTTTTTGTGATTTGAGAGATATCATATTTTTATTATTGGATGCTTATCTTCCATTCTGCAGTAAATTAAAAGATGTGGAATCTTAAGGCACATCTTTGCACTCCTCATAATGTAAGCCTTTTAGTACTCATTCTAATATTTTATATTGTACCATAAGTATGGTTTATAACATTAAGACTTCAAAGAGGGGTATTACAAATTTGGTGAGATATGACACTTTATGTGAATAGTGCTAAATCATGGAATGTAGAAAGGAATAAACACAATATCTATGAAAACATCTTAGTTTCTATTTGCAATGAAGCGATGTGTAGAGTACCTTTGAGGCAGCATATAAACTCTACGATCAGTTGGACTATCAAGATTGTGATTTTTTGTGGGATGACATGAAGAAGAGTATTTCTTCAAGGCATATGTAAGGGAGAATCCAAAGGTCGACGAGGTGGACGATTCATTGACTTGTAAAAGATGATGACCAAGTGATTATTCATCAGTTGTGTGCTCTTCTAAGATCACAAAAGTTCGTCAACAAGCAAAAGCAATAATGACAAATGCCCAGGTACGACACTACATGGTTTTGACGTAAGATCCCACATTACCTATTAAGTTCATATAGGGAAAGAGGATTCAGTAACATTTTTTATGTCTAATATACTTCTTTGATTATAACTTGTATATTTGTTTATGAATATGAATGGAATGTATGAACATTAGTTGATAGGTGTAGACAAATTTAAAAAAGCCAATTTATTTTAATAACCTGTTTTTTTTTGTGCCTCCTTGTGCTTGTGTGAACTACTTAAGGTAGCAAAACATATGGAGATGTGGTTCGATCAAGGTCAATGAACCTAAGTATCAAACATAAGAGATGGATATGACTCACTCAAATATATAGTACGACGGGAGTGTTCCGATGGAACACGGTCTTAGTGGCCATCCTTCCGATAATGTCCAATAATATGGTATGTTGCATGTGATGAGGATCTCATGTTAAGGTCTCCAAAATATTAGACAATAAAATATGTGTATTTTGGATTTAATCATAGATGGATTTTATGATTCTATATCATGACTTGGTAAGTAATTAAAGGTGAATGATGTAAAATAATTTACAAAGACTAAGAATGTATTTTAAAATTAAATTCGACCGGGGACAGTTCGGGTGTAAATTAAATTAAAATTAAATTGACAACCCTTGGTTCATCCCGTTTGGTGATGGTTTGGGTAATAGGCTTAGGTAGGCTAAGCTTAGGTCTTAGGTGGGATACAGAGGGGTAAGTCAAACGCTGAGGAGAAAGAGGAAGAGAGAGAGAAGGAAGATGACCACTCTTCAATTCTGTAGCCTTCCAGCGTCACCTCCCCCGGCTCAGGCACCTCCACTTAAGCTAGTTCATTAGCAAGATTTAGTCGCCTTGGCTCACACCTCTTTACCTGTTTCAGTGCAAGGTCAAGCTCTGATCGTTCCCTGAGTTTGCCAACCAATTCCAGGAAGCCGCATCAAAGTTCATTCATTACACACTTCTCAAATGAGCATGTGTCTGGAGAACTCTCAACCGGAGTACATCAACTTCATTAGCCATGGGGAACAAACTTTATCATTTCAAAAAATGATCGACCAAGTCGCTTTGCATGAAAGGTCCAAGGTCACTGCTATCAGTGCAAAACCAAAGAACCCTATTGTGGCCTCACCATCACAAAGAAAACAAAGGAGCAATAATAATAACAGCAAAAAGAATAATACTATTGCCTAGGTAAGCTAGATTGTCATGACACTTGCTCTGCCCCAAGCTCAAAAGACTAATAATCAGCCTAGGGGCATCAAGAGGACTAATAATGTTAATGCAAACACTAAAACCAGGAGGCCCTTTCCGGAAGTTAAGGTTCTGCCACTGCAGAAACCACTAGCCATGATACTAACTAAAATCCTGCAAGCGGTGGTCATTGTCCTTCCAGACTCTGTCGAACCTAAATACGAAGTTAAAGAGAAGTACAAGTGGTGTGGATACCATAGAAACCACACCCACAGTACTGAGGAGTGCTATACATTAAAATGCACTATCAAGGAACTCTTAGATAAGGGTGCTATCAACACTCCCACCATCACATCATTAGAACCATCTAATCAAAAGATTGGAAGTGTACCACAACTTTCTTGATTTTTCTAGGTACCCCACGACCCTCATTATTGATCTGGCTAGTTTGAAAAAACCTATGCAATCGAGAGTTGAAGAAATATTGACCCGCAAAAGTTGTTCCTCCCTTCACCTCTATCATTTTGGCTACCTATATTGGTTCCAAAAATTATTTGTTATCCAGCAAAGGCCATATTTCGATTTGGATTTAAGGTTTCTTGAGAAACAAGGGGCTGATTTCTAATTGCATGACCTAGAAGAAGAAGCATAAATTTAGAATAGGAAGGAATCAGACATTTAAACATAAAGGTACCAAAGCTCTCATATTTTGGACCACACAAAAAAATCTCGCCAATTGATTCATTATGTGACCATTTCCATGATGATATTTTAGGTGATAATATTTCCTTCTCATCAATGATGTCTGGAGTGATTTAGAGCTACAAGAGTAGATATCTTGAAGCCTGTTTGAAAACTCACATTGGTTGGTTGAATGTGCCGTCTTTAAGTTTGGTCTTGATCGGTGAATTTGACCCATTGTTTAGTATGAAAATGGGTCTACATAAATAAAAGAATAAAAATATTTTAAAAATTAAACATATAAAAAAATATATGGATGAACTGAGCAATCCAGCCAATTTGAGCATCTGTTTCCCTGACATAGTTGCATTGTTCCCTAAGGGCCCGTTTGGCTCCTTGGATTCAGATTCCTAAGAGTCAGGGCAAGGTACATTTTTAAAGAACGCTCGATGGGAGAATAAGATGGTTATGACTAAAATAATATGCCTTGGGTTAAGTATATATTTAACAGTTATGAGTAGTGGCTTTAACGCACGTTGAATAAGGATATGCAAACTCGACGAGCAAGTCCCTTAAAGAAATGTCTCTTTGGCACATAAAGGCTAAATGTGTTCTAACGAACGCCTGATAGATTGAAGATGTCAAATATACAACAAAGCTAGTACCAACATTGGATAGTTATATTAACTTAGGGTCGATAAGATATGAGTATAGTTCTTGATGATACCTACTAAGATATGCCCTATACGATATGAAATACAAGATATGATCAAGATTCACCATGTGAAGGTCTTGATGTGCCTGTGGATTTTTTACTCATCAATTAGTCACTAAATGTTGTAACTTACAACCGATAAAGATATGATGTCCACAGTTCGTTAGCTGAACATATTCAAAGTTGATTTAAGAATTAAAGCCATCTCATTTTTTAGACAGGTACTATGATACATACACTCTTAAGGTCTGATATGCATGTCTATGAGATATATGGGGGAACATGATATGGTTTAATTTATCGGCATCCAACATTAGTTATACATGAGTGTGATAACTTACAAGCAAGGGTAAGTGATCATAGGGACGTTTTTATTTGAGACGAAACTCTTGAATGCATATATTCCATGGCACATGGATGCCTCTCCACTAAATATTGGAGGAGTTTGGGGTGAGATGTGATAGGACTCTTTTAACCCGTCAGTTAAGAATATGGGGCTTTAACAGACTGAGTATAAGGGAAACCTCGACATATGTTGATGTATTGAGATAATTCTCAAAAGATATACATTTTGAGGTCTTGTATATCTTATACTCCAGGAGTGATGTAACTTGGGCAATATTTGGACTTGGCTTAACCAATGTCCGTATACACCATCTGTTAAGATTTACCTTCGCTGACACCCCAGAACTTTATGCTGTGGAATTGAGTCGAGATTCTCAAGGATCAATGTTTAAGGAATTATAACCTCACGCTAAATTTCATATCAATCAAAGGTGTCTTAATCCATCATTCGTATTGCTCAGCAATTAAAGCCATAAAACCCACCTTATACCCCATGCGTTACATTTAGGATGATACCCAATCACCAAAATTGGGAATTCACCCTCGATATGAGGTCTTTTCTCATGGGACCAGGACCATTAGATTCTGATCCTTAAAAGCTGTGGAATTATTTGATACATGTGGAAGAAGTTGTTGCATCCACAATTCCCTGATGGTGCTGATGCATATTCCAACAAAAATACATTGACTTCGAAGGGTCGTATCTCCTTCATCGGAATTCTATTTTCAACTAGAATTGAACCTATTGGTTTCATCTTTGAGCTCTCTTTAACCTCACTAAATTTCATAATTAAAGGATGTGCATCGAGAAAGCAGCTGAAGATATATAGAGATGTGTCCAACTGAGTAGCAGAAATTGAACGAAAGGGCGATGGGAAGCAACATCATCCCGGTTTTCCTCATGAAATAGCTTCTTTGGATCTCACATTTGCAAATTCAAATTCAAAATTGAAGATGAGTATCGACTGGATATATGGTTATCGATGACGATATGCTAGTATAAATGAATTAATTCATATTTATCAATAGAAAACTTGATCATGAAACACGTGAACTGATAAGCAAGAACTCAACTACAAATTTGCGTATAGTTTTTGTGATTTCAAAGAGACCAGTGCAAGGAATCCAAATACACGTAGGATGAAGATAAGTACCAAATTAGTGGGATGATTAGTTAACAAATTCAAATTCGAGTGAGACCAACTAGAAGATTCAAATTCACATGAAACAAATCGCAAATTCAAATTTGCGTGGAGATGAAGATAAGTATGAAGATCAACTCATAGATTCAAGTACGAATCATACAACGAGATCAATGATGCAGATTGAAAGGACTACAACCTTACGGTTATCAGTTGGAGATTAAAGCTTATCACTCCATGAAGACTATAAAAACCCTTCTGATAATCAAGGGAGGGGGTTTGCACATTTTGGTTCGCATATCTTGTTAGCACACTCCGAGTTTTTTAGCATTTATTAGAGTGTGAATGAGATAGAGAGATAAAACAATGATTGTAATATGTAGGGGAGATAGAGAGAGAGAGAGAGAGAGAGAGAGAGAGAGAGAGAAATGGATTTCTTTTGTGCTCTCGGTATCCACATGACGCACGATCTCAAAAGAGGAAACATGCACATGAGTAACATCCCTGCCTTAAATCATGTATACGGGCTGATGTCCCTTTGATGCTATTTCCCTTCATTTATTATGTTTGTATCGTTTTCTTCTTAGAAACGAATGTATAGGTCTCAAGGATAGAATCAAGGGTAGTTAGCCTTATTTCCTTTTATTTTGTCAATGAAAATTGTAATAGAGGATTAAACCTATAGGACTATTCCGTTCCAAGTAACAAATATAAAAAAAACCATGTATTTTTGTCATATGGAAATACTTGGGAGAATTTGGCCCCAAATGTGATGTTCTCTAGTAAACTTAATTGGAGTCTATATTTGTTTTAAGTATCTTAAATTACTTTTTTAAGCATCACACCTTTTCGGAACATCAAAATCTCTGGCGACACCACTGAGGAATGGTTCACCTGTCATCTCTAGACGGGTCAAGGAAAAACAAGATTTCTCTTTCTCTTGGATATTTCTTTTATGACGGTCTCTCTCTAGTATTCTCATTTACCTATCACCTTGACGAGAAATCCCATTTGTTATTACACAGGTCATCAAAGGTATCATATTTCAGTGGCGGATATCACCATGTATTTTCTTGTAGGAACCCTCGTTGTCCCTTTCTCCATCTTCGTGCTATTAGGTCAAGGGATGCTCAATGAGACCAAGGCTGGTTCAAACCCAATAAAGAAAGGAGCTACGACACACAAGCCTAGGATGCAATCTGTGAGGCCAAGGAGGCTCTCTCAATCTCAACCGGAGGTTGATCTCATCTTGGGAACCAAGCCGCTCCAAGTGGTCCTTACCTACCCAAGTTCAAGATGCCAGGTTGTGAATAGGGGTGACAACGTGACGAGGCATGAAGCAAAAGTGTCTCACCAGGCCCCTGATGAGCATGACAGGATGGCAATGTAGCAGAGTCCACAACTCTCACCCTTACTCATATCCATACCACATTCGTTAAGGAGCACTCAAATGCCAGCTATTGAACGACTTATCCCCGTCTTAAGTATTTCCCTTGTTGACCGGCAGTTAGCCATCCCCCTGGCAATGGATCCCCTGTGTGCGACATGCCACTCATACACCGGCTGTTGAACATCTTCATGACGTCAACCTGCCCAGTCCCAAGTACTTTCCTCATCGATCGACGGTCAGCCATCCCCATGGTGTTGGCTCACCCAGCACATGACATGCCACTCATACACCGGTTATTGAACGTCTTCGTGATGTCAACTTGCCTTGTCCTCCCAAGTATTTTCCTCATTGACCGGAGGTTAGCCATCCCCATGGTGCTAGCTCACCCAGAGTGCGATATGTCACTCATACACCAACTGTTGAACATCTTTGCGACGTCAACCTGCCAGGTCCCAAGTATTTTCGTCATCAGCTGGTGATTTACCATCCCAGTGGTGCTAGCTCACCTAGCGAGCGAAATGCCACTCATACACCGGCTGTTAAACATCTTCGCGACATCAACCTACTTGATCCCAAGTATTTTCCTCATCAACCGGTGGTTAGCAATCCCCGTGGTGCTGGCTCACCCAGCGCACGACATGCCACTCATACATCGGCTGTTGAACATCTTTGAGACAACAACCTACCCGATCCCAAGCTTTTTCCTCATCGATTGATAGTTAGCCGTCCCCATGGCGTTTACTCAACCAGCCTGCAACATATCACTCATACACAGGCTGTTGAAAGTCTTCGCGACATCAAACTGCCCGATCTCAAATATTTTCCACATTAACAGACTGTTAGCCATCCCCATCTTGTTGGCTCACCCAGTGCGTGACATGCCACTCATACACTGGTTGTTGAACGTCTTCGAAGCGTCAACCTGCTAAATCCCAAGTAGTTTCCTCATCCACCGGTAGTCAGTCATCCTCATGGTGCTAGCTCACCCAATGCGTGACATGCCACTCATACACCGGATGTTGAACGTCTTCATGATGTCAACTTGCCTAGTCCCAAGTATTTTCCTCATCTACCAGTGGTTAGCCATCCTTATGGTACTAGCTCACTCCGCTCATGATATCCCATTCATACACCAACTGTTGAACGTCTTCATGACGTCAACCTCCTCAGTTCCAAGTGCGTCCATCATCAACTGGCGGTTAAGAATATTCAAGATATTAGGATACTCAGTTCTCCATGTACATCAGCAGTTAGAGTTCTTTGCGACACTAACTTGCCTGGCCCGCGCGATGCTCATCGACCGGGGGTTAGACATCTTCGCAATACTAACCCACCCGGTTCATATGCTGCTCACACCCAAGCAGTTGAGTGTCATCGCAACCTAGTGTTTGAAGGTATTTTTCAACACTTGTATTCCCGATAGGAATAAAGAGCAGTTTGCAACTTAGGTTCGCAGGTACCAAAATGCCTGTGGACTACAGAAGCCGCAGGTCAATAAGCCCTGATCCAGAATTGAAATTTCTGATAGTCTCAGAATGGCTCAAGAAGGTTCAAAAATGTACCTAAAGGTTTCTTATGAACATCTACCAAGTTTCGTCTCAATCCGGCGAGTTTAAGGCAGTATAGATACATAAATAGTTTTGGAAAAACGACCTCTAACGCCTTGAAAATGGACCTTATAAATGTAGCCCAATCACCGGAGCATCAAATGACCACATAACAACCGCCATTGGATCTGAAACATTCAAAAAATATTAGGGACCAAGTTTTGGATCGATCATACGTTTCTGGGCCAAGTTATGGTAAAATTACACAAAATGGATAGGCCTCACACTATTACTACGCACCCTCAATGAACCAATTTCCATTAATGGAAATTGTGTTTTTAGGTTTTGGGCTGAACTTTGAAACACCATATCTCTCTCGTCCTAGGTTAGATCAAGCTCAAATTTTGGGAGCATGTTCGTCTTGTCGACCGGCGCATTTCACTATGTGGCACGACCCATGTCAAGACCCGAGCCGGGAGAAAAATTAGAGAGAAGATTGCGATTCAAGGCAAGGTTGCAGATTTTCCAATAGGAGCGCGCCTAGATCAAATGCCCACATCACAATGCTCGCACAACGAATCGGCCTCAAACAGATCCATTACGATCATGAGGTCAAAGACTTTGTTCGAGCCGAACCTCACACGTGATGGTTGATCCGATTCGCCGCACAACTGATTCGAAGTTGCTGCAATTTTCGGCCATCGAAAACCAAACCTCGGCCAAAATACCAAATTTGGAAAAATGTCGTTCGGACACCAATCGAGCCACATTCATCGCCAAACACTCATGACAGCATGCTTGTCAAAATTTCTCAAAGAAATCGTGGAAAAACACTGAGAAATGAGTATGATCTTGAATAAAAGATCACATGTTTTTCATGATTTTTACACCTCGTGATCGTGGCCCAAAAGTCCGATCCATGGCTCAAAATGGGTATCATAACGACTGTCTTCCCGAGGCGATCAAGAAAGTGATAATCTTTTGGCTAGAAAAATATCGGAAGGACCCCGAACGAGTCCCGAAAGATTGCAAAGGTTGCATGGCCATGACAGGGACTTAACTGTAAATTACACAAAATGGGTAAGCCTCACACTATTATCGTGCACCCTCAATGAACCAGTTTCCATTAATGGAAACTGTGTTTTTAGGTTTCAGGCTGAACTTTGAAAGGCCATCTCTCTCTCGTCCCGGATCAGATCAAGCTCAAATTTTGGGAGCATGTTCATCTTGTCGACCCGAGCATTTCGCTATGTGGCATGACCCATGTCAAGACCCGAGCAGGGAGAAAAACAAGAGAGAAGATTGCAATTCAAGGCAAGGCTGCAGATTTTCTAATAGGAGCGCGCCTCGATCAAATGGCCACATCACAATGCTCGCACGACGAATCGGTCTCAAACAGATCCATTACGAGCACGAGGTCAAAGAATTCGTTCGAGCAGAACCTCACACGTGATGGATGATCAGATTCGCCGCCCGACCGTTTCAAAGTTGCTGCAATTTTTTGCCATCGAAAACCAAACCTCGGCCAAAATACCAAATTTGAAAAAATGTCGTTCGGACACCAAATCGAGCCACGTTCATCACCAAACACTCATGGCAGCATGCTCGTCAAAATTTAGCGAAGAAATCGTGGAAAAACACTAAGAAATGAGTATGATCTTGTATAAAAGTTCACATGTTTCTCATGATTTTTACACCTTGTGATCGTGGCCCAAAAGTCCGATCCATGGCTCAAAATGGGTATCAAAACAACCGTCTTCCCGAGGCGTTCAAGAATGTGATAATCTTTTGGCTAGATAAATATCGGAAGGACCCCGAATGAATCTTGAAAGATCGCGAAGGTTGCATGGCCATGACAGGGACTTAACTGAAATTTTAGGATTTGTGGGTGAGGGGTAAAATCGTCATTTTGACCAATTTAATAATTTTATTTAATTCATTTAATTCTTTTTTTCCCACAATTATGTTAAAAATTGGGCATCCATCCATGTTTGGACTTAAAATCCATATAAGCACGTGATGCTCACATGTAAAGGAACCTCTACGTCAATTAAAAAATTGGCTTTCGCTTGAGTTTTTGGGTCACGGTTTATAGAGAGAGAGAGAGTGAGAGAGAGAGAAGAGAGACAATTTAGTCCAGTACCCTTGGGCGTTAAAGGTAACTTTCTCTCTCCTCTCATCTTTGTCTCTTTTCTTTCTCTCTCCTCTGCTTCTTTCCTTTCTCTCTTCTTTATCTCTCCTCTGCTTCTTTTCTTTCTTTCTCTTCTTCATTCCTTTCTCTTTGTGCTTCTTTCATGTGCTTCTTTCATTTCTCTCTCTTCTTCTTTCCTCTCTCTCTTAGCTTCTTTCATTTCTCTCTCTTCGTTCTTTTTCTCTCTCTTCTATTTGTCTGGCTCGACAATATCCACTATCGAGTACGATATTTCTCTCTCTTCTCTCAGTTCTCTCTCTGGCACGACAGTATCCACTACCAAGAACATCTCTCTCTTCTCTGTCTGGCATGACAGTACGCACTACCGAGTATGATATTTCTCTCCTTTCTCTCTTCTGTTTAGCACGATAGGACTCACCATCGTGCGCGACATTTCTTCCCTCTCTTTTGTCTAACACTGTAAGGACCAAGACTTTTCTGGCTTGAGATGACTCGGTGCGTGCAAGGAAGGAGTCATTGTGCATGCTTGAGATGTCATCATGTGTGCTCGAGGAGTCGTCGTGCGTGCTTGAGATGTCGCCATGTGAGCAAGGAAGGATCCGCCGTTCATGCAAGTTACTGCTGCACGCAGCAGTAAGAGATACAGGAAGAAAAGAGAGCATGCGATAGTGAGCGTGCACGGAAGAAGAAGAGAGAGTGAGCACGCAGCAGTAAGAGTGCTGCCCTGCGGACCAGAGATGGTGACACTGTCGTGCGCACCAGAAGAAAAGAGTGTTGTCGTGCGCTACTTGGATAAAGAAGACACTGCCGAGCACAGTTCTCTCATGATTGTCTGCATGCTCCTTGTATGCTAAGTGGCACTTGCATGTTTCTCCTATTGAAACTTGGCCTTTGCATGATGCCAACGAGGACACTTGTCATGCTCCTTATGCCACCTCCCCCTTTGGCTTATTTAAGCCCTTCTCACCCTTCCTTAAGCCTTTGCTCTCTCTCTCTCCCCCTCACGCCCTCCCCTCAGCCTTAAGAAGTTGAAGACACATACAATCTTTTGAGCATGGCCCTTGGAGTATACTAGGAGTCTTTGTAATACTGTAAGTGGACTCAAGATCCATGTTTCATGTTTGTTTTATGCATGATTCATTGATGTTAATTTATGAAAATTAAGTAGGAAAATGGAAGTGATGTAGTTAGTCATGTGTGCACTCTGTTTTTCCAGAACTCTGATTCTTCTTTGAGCAACTGTTTGAGTTTTGAGAATACCTCTGTTGCGCATGAACATTCGTGGAAAAATACCTCTTTGAGTCTAATTGAAAAAGGAAAATACCCCATATCAATATCTCTTTCGATTAAAGAGTTATCAGACATTTACTAAAATATGCCAAAATTGTACTAAGGAATTTCCAAGGACTATTATATGTTTTGTACAACGTTTTTGACTAGCCAAATTGCATCCAAATTAACTAAAAATACTTTAAATGAAATATGTGTAAATCTACTTCGAAATGGTTTTGGAACCATGCCAAAATCCTTTATGGTTTGGAAATTATACTCATTTTTCCATGAGTGTGTCACTGTGGTGGTTGCTGGAATTTTAATAACTATTACACATCTTGTAACGAGTTGTTGATTGACCAAATATTATCCAAATGAACTAAAACTACTTTTAAAAGAAGGATTCCTGAATATACTTCAAAAATAGTTTTTGGACCACGTCAAAATTCTTTATGGTTTGGAGGCTATACTCATCTTTCTATGAGGACGTCGTTGTTGTGGCTGAAGGAATTCCCAAAAAAGTGATAAGTCTTATGTAATAAGTGCATGTGATAAGTGTTATTTGTTAAGGGGCATGTGCTAAGTGCCATGTGATAAGCGTATTTGATAAGTGCCATGTGATAAGTGTTATTTGTTAAGTTCTATGTGATAAGTGCCACATGACAAGTGTTATTTATTAAGTGTTAATAAGTGTTATTTGTTAAGTTCCATGTGGTAAGTGCCATGTGATAAGTATTAATTTTTAAGTTTCATGTGATAGGTGCCATGTGATAAGTGTTATTTAATAAGTGCCATTTGATAAGTGTTATTGGATAAGTGCTAAGGGATAAGCGTTTTGTGCTAAGTGCTATGTGATAAGGCCCATGTGGTCGGTGATATGTGTGCTTGATATTGAGACAAGCAAAGTGACATGTGATCCAGTGGCGTGCTTTGAGCGTATTGCATTGCCAACTGCTGCCGACAGTTTCCCTAACTTCCTATGATAGGAGGTGAGTTAGGATAAGTGTGTGATGGGAGGATCCACCCCCCAAAATCTCGTGTGATGCAAAAAGAAAAGTGAATCGTGTCTTGCAAGGCAAGTGCCTATCAAAATCCCTAAAGCTCATTGGGGACTATGTGTGTGTATGAGTGAAGGCATTATGAAGTGGGTCACCCACTTGTCATTGCCTTCCCTCTTGAGTGATAGTAGAAGTCCTAAGCAATGGAATTAACTTGGTCTGATGAATAGGGCTTCGACTTTGGGAGCAAGAGAATCAGGGAGTGAGTTGGTTAATGCTTGCTAATGTTGTTTATATTCATTAATATGCTTGTTGAATTATGAGTGATGATGATTTGTTAGGATTCTTGTGATGGGATTATTTGATAATTGCTAATTCATATGTTCCCTGCATTGTAACTGCTCATCCTTGAAAAGAATCATTCTCGACACATTGCTTGATATAATAATGGCACATGGCATTTGAGTCTACTTACTGGTCTTTTTAGCTCATTCTTTCAACTTCCATCCTTGTAGATTGATAGCAGTGAATCGAGGACAGGTGACCCAGGGACCGCGAGTAGAAGTTGAAGTTGTGTTGCTTACAGAAGTTTGATTTCAATTGTATGTTTTTGATGGCTGTTAGCCACAGACTCTGTTTAAAATTTGAAGTTCTGTAATGATCAGAGCCTTCGAAGCCCGCGAACGTTTTTAATTCTTTGGGAAAAGTTTATATACAGTGTATTTCAGTTAAGGATCTGACTGTCCAGCTTTTAGTGAATGTGTGTATTTTATGGAAGTTTTGTTTTCTTTCGTGGATTGATTTGATTACCGTCTTTCTAAGGCGTTGAGCTCACTCCCACCTGAGTGGCATTCGCTACCCTGGTTCATGGTCCTACACTCTGTTGCCCTCCGGGGTAGGGGTCTGGGGGCGGGGCTGTGACAGTTGTGGTATTAGAGCAGCCAGGATAGGATTCTATGCTTTAAAAGTTTTAAAAGTGTCCTTAGCGTGTTGTTTTTTTGTCTTTTTGGATAGGCTTGTAAATGGGTGTTCCTGTTTAATGTCAAGATGAGGAGGACACGTGGCAACAATGCGAGTTCAAGTAACAAGAACACTGAGGCCTTGGGGGAATTTTTCAAAATGCTTGGGACCATAATTCAAATAATGAAAGACCATATGCTGCCTCTGCCCCAAGCCAAGATGATAGTGAATTGATTGAGAGGTTCAGGAGACTTGTGCCAACATTCACAGGGTACGGGGGAGTAGAAAAGGCAGAAAAATGGAAGAGACAAGTAGAGAAGATGTTGGATGTTTTCCATTACTTTGATGAGCAGAAAGTAAGATTGGGGACTTTTATGCTCGAAGGGGAAGCTGAACATTGGTGGAATTCAGTGAAGCAGTCCTGGAGGGAGACGGGGACTGAGGCCACCTGAGAAAAATTCCTAATGGCATTTGATGAAAAATACTTCCCTGATTCTATCCGGGAAAGGAAGGAAGTCAAGTTTATTGAGCTGCAATAAGGAAGGTTGTTAGTGGAGCAATATGCAGCCAAATTCACAGAGCTCTCTCGGTACGTGCCCCATATCGTCAATATGGAGTCACATAAAGCAAGCAAGTTCGAAAGGGGCCTCCGGCCAGATATCAAAGGGAGGGTAATATCAACTAATCTTAAGACGTTCTCCCCCTTGGTAGATCTCGTTATGAAGATTGAGAGAGATTGCGAGGAGTTTCGGTTGAGGAAATAAGGGAAAGTAAGGTCCGCATCATCGGGGAACTTTTGGAAGAGGACTCGACTGCCTCCTAAGGCAACGTGGATGATAACTGGTGCCAGGCCTGTTCTTATTGTGGGTTGAACAACCATTCTACGGATGAGTGTTACAATAAGTTTAACGCATGTTTGAAGTGTGGCAAACCTTGTCACTGGATCAAGGACTGTCCTATGATAAAGCTAGAGAACCGATCGAAGACTCAAGGTCGGGTATTTGCACTTACAGAATAGGAGACCAAGGCATCTACCTTGGTGATAAGATGTACACTCCCTGTTTGTGGTAGAGAAGCTAAAATCTTAGTTGGCCTTGGTTCGTCTCACTCTTTTGTTGCACCTCATTTTGCATGTCATCTAAATATTGAACCTTCATGTCTTGACTATACTTTAGTGATGTGCAAACCTGTGGGGGATTCTATGGAAATTGATAGGGTATACAAACAATGTGAAGTCTTGCTTGACGGATGTGACTTGCCCATAGACTTAGTACTTTTAGATATTAAGGACTTTGATGTTATTCTGGGCATGGACTGGTTTGCCACACACTGTGCTACTGTTAATTGTTAGAATAAGACGGTGACCTTTAGACTCCTTTACCAGCCTGAACTGCACTTTGCGAGTTTCAAAGATACTCCCCCTCTACACTTTATTTCTGCCCTTTGGACTTCCCGTCTTCTGGCCAAAAGATGTGTGGGATACTTAGCCTATGTAGTAGAGAATTGGGACATCCAGTTCAAGTTAAAAGAGATACCTATGGTAAAAGAGTATCTAGAAGTTTTTCTTGAGGAGTTGACCTCTTTACCTCCAGTCAGGGAGATAGAGTTTGTGATAGATGTGGTCCCTGATACTGCTTCCATCTCCAAGGCCCCATATAGGATGGCCCCAGTGGAATTAAAAGAACTAAAAGAACAATTGCAGGAGTTGCTAAAAAAGGGGTTAATCCGACCTAGTGTGTCGCCTTGGGGTGCACCTATTCTATTTGTGAGGAAGAAGGATGGGTCCATGAGACTTTGCATAAACTATAGACAATTGAATCAGGCGACAGTAAAATACAAGTATCTTCTGCCTAGGATTGACAAACTCTTTGACCAACCTCCAGGGGCCCAAGTATTCTCTAAGATTGATCTTCGATCGGGCTATCACCAACTTCGGGTCAAGGAGGAAGATGTTCTCAAGACCACATTCAGAACCCAATATGGTCACTATGAGTTTTGGGTAATGCCGTTTGGGTTGACAAATGCCCCAGCTGTTTTCATGGTTCCGATGAATAGAGTTTTTAGACCTTCTATGGATAATTTCGTGGTGGTCTTTATAGATAATATTTTGGTGTATTCAAAGAACCTAGAAGAGCATAGGTCGCATTTAAGAGTAGTCCTTCAGACTCTGAAGTAAAAAACATTATTTGCCAAGCTGAGCAAGAGTGAGTTTTGGCTTCCTAGTGTGACCTTCCTTGGGCATGTGGTTCCAAGGATGGGGTTGTCGTTGATCTTTCTAAGATTGAGGCCGTACTTAAGTGGGGGGGACCGACGAATATAACAGAGGTTCATAGTTTTCTGGGATTAGCATGATATTATAGACATTTTGTACAAGGGTTTTCGAAGATAGCACTTCCCCTGACTCGTCTAACCCAGGAGGAAATAAAATTTGTGCTGTCAGATGATTATGAGAGAAGTTTTCAAGAACTAAAGAAGAGACTGACTATGGCCCCGATATTGACCTTACTCGAAGGAAATGAGGACTTTGTGATTTACACTAATGCCTCTCATAAAGGGCTTGGATGTGTGCTGATGCAGCGAGGGAAGGTCATTGCTTATGCCTTTAGATAGTTAAAGCCGTATGAGCAGAATTATCTGATTCATGACTTGGAGCTTGTGGCTATAGTATTTGCCTTAAAAATATGAAGACACTACCTCTATTGAGCCCAATTTAAGGTATTTATAGATCATAAGAGCCTCAAGTACCTATTTTCTTAGAAGGAATTAAACATGAGGCAGAGGAGATGGATGGTTCTATTGAATGATTATGATTGTACCATCAATTACCACCCGGGCAAGACTAATGTGGTAGAAGATGCCTTAAGTAGAAAGCCTGTAGTATCAGTGGCACATCTAATGGTTCGAGAGATGAAATTGTTAGAGGATAGGTAGGGTGGCACCCAGCTCTTTCCCTTAATGATGGGGTAGGTATGACTACTTGCAAAAGGGTGGAGCCCCAGCTCTTTCAATAAATCAAAATGGCACAAAAAAAAAACCCCCAGCTCATGAAAATTCTAGAAGGAGCAAAACTGGGAAGGAAATATAATTTCTCTATAAGTGGTGATGACTTATTAAGATTCAGGGATCGGGTCTGTGTTCCGAATGATGAGGATATGAAGAGATATATTTTAGAAGAATCTCACTGCTCCCGTTATTCCATTCACCCAGGGATTACTAAGATGTATCAAGCCTTAAAGAAAGCTTTATGGTGGAATGACATGAAGAGAGATGTAATATTACTTGTCTCTAAGTGTTTAACATGCTAACAGGTGAAAGCTGAGCACCAAAAGCCCACCTGATTATTGCAGCCCATGCCCGTGCTAAAATGGAAATGGGAATACATTACTATGGACTTTGTCTCTGATTTGCCTAGAACAGGTTCTGGGCATGATAGCATTTGGGTTGTAGTGGATCGGCTAACCAAAGCCGCTCACTTTTTGTCAATCCGTACGACCTATACCTTGGATAAACTGGCCCAGTTATACATTAAGGAGATAATGAGATTGCATGGAATACTTGCCAACATCGTGTCCGACATGGACGCTAGATTCACCTCTAAATTTTGGGTCAGTCTATAGTCAGCCTTGGGGATGAAACTTACTTTTAGCACTGCCTTTCACCCCCGGACTGATGGGAAATCAAAGAGGGCCATTCAAAATTTGGAGGACATGCTAAGGGCTTGTGTTACTGACTTGAAGGGAAGTTGAAATGATCATTTATGTCTGATTGAATTTTCCTACAACAACAGCTTCCAAGCTAGTATTCAGATGATGCCTTTTGAGGTCCTGTATGGGAGGAAGTGCAGGTAACCTTTCTATTGGGATGAGGTTGGTGAAAGGAGGCTTTTAGGGCTATAAATTGTTCAAGTGACCTTTGAGAAGATTGCTTTGATCTGAGAAAGGCTTAGAACAGCTCAGAGCTGGCAGAAGAGTTATGTTGATAACCGAAAAAGAGACCTCAAGTTTTAGGTAGGTGATTGAGTATTCCTGAAGGTGTCGCCAACTAAGGGTTTACGAGGTTCGGTAAGAAAGGAAAATTGAGCCCATGATTTATTGGACCTTTTGAAATTCTGGAAAAAGTTGGGAGCGTGGCATATCGACTGGCCCTGCCACCTGAGTTGGCAAACATCCATGATGTCTTTCATGTATCTCTGTTAAGGAACTACCAGCCTGACCCGTCCCATGTTCTAAGATATGAATCAGTTCCAATCAGAGAAGACTTGACCTACATCGAGCAACCTATTGAGATATTGGGTTGAAGAGTGCAGGTGTTGCGTAATAAATAAATTCCTCTAATCCGTGTTTTATGATAATACCATGCAGGAAGAGTCGACATGGGAACATGAAGATGACATCAGGAATAAGTACCCCCATTTATTCAATTAGCAAAAATATGTTTTGAGGATAAAATCATTGTTAAGGGGGGGATGATGTAAGGACCGAGACTTTTATGGCTTGAGATGCCGCCGTGAGTGCAAGGACGGTGCCACTGTGCGTGCAAGGAAGGCGCTGCTGTGCTTGTTGGAGGAGCTGCTGTGCATGCTTGAGATGTTGTCGTGAGTGCGGAAGTGAGCACGTGCGGCAGTAAGAAGAGAGACTGAGCATGTGGCAATAAGAGTGTTGTCGTGCACGCCAGAAGACAAGAGTGTTGTCGTACGCGACTTGAACGAAGAAGACACCGCCCAGCATAGTTCTCCCATGATTGTTTGCATGCTACTTGTGTGCTAAGTGGCACCAGCATGTTTCTCTTGTTGACACTTGGCCTTTGCATGTTTGCCAAGGAGGCCACTTGGCATGCTCCTGTTGCCACCTCCCCCCTTTGGCCTATTTAAGCCCTTCTCATTTGTCCTTAAGCCTTTGCTCTCTCTCTCTCCCTCACGCCCACTCCTTAGCCTTAAGAACTTGAAGACACACACCATCTTTAGATCTTGGCCCTTGGAGTACACTAGGAGTCTTTGTAATAATGTAAGTGGACTCAAGATCCATGTTTCATATTTTTTGGATGCATGATTCATTTTTGTTAAATTATGAAAATTAAGTAGGAAAATGGAAGTGAATCTAGTTAGTCATGTGTGCACTCTGTTTTTCCAAAACTCTGATGTTTCTATGAGCAAATGTTTGAGCTTTAAGAATACCTCTATTGGGCATGAAATTACGTGGAAAAATACCTCTTTGAGTCTAAAAAGGGGGAAAATCCCATATCAATATCTATTTTTACTAAAGAGTTATGGGCCATTTACTAATATATGCCAAAATTGTAATAAGGAATTTCCAGGGACTGTTACATGTCTTGTAACCAGTTGTTGACTGACCAAATTTCATCCAAATGAAATTAAAAATTTTTAAATGAAATATGTGTGAATATACATCGAAATTGGTTTTGGGACCATACCAAAATTCTTTTTGGTTTGGAAATTATGCTCATTTCTCCATGAGTATGTCCCTATAGTGGTTGCAGGAATTTCCAAAACTGTCACATGCGTTTTGTAACGAGTTGTTGATTGAAAAAATATTATCCAAATGAAATCAAACCTCTTTTAAATTTAGAATGTGTGCATCTATTTCAAAAATTGGTTTTGGAACCATGCCAAAAAATTTTATGGTTTGGAAATTATGCTCATTTTTCCATGATTGTGTCATTGTGGTGGTTGCAGGAATTTCCAGAACTGTCACAAGTATTGTAACGAGTTGTTGAATGACTAAATATTATCTAAAGGAACTCAAACCACTTTTAAATGAATTATGTTTGAATCTAATTCAAATATTTATTTTGGAACCATGCCAAAATTCTTTATGGTTTGGAAATTATGCTTATTTTTTCATGAGTGTGTCATTGTAGTGGTTGCAGGAATTTCCAGAACTGTCACACATTTTGTAACGAGTTGTTGATTGACCAAATCTTAAACAAATGAACTCAAAAAACTTTTAAATGAACGATGTGTGAATCTACTTAAAAAATGGTTTTTCGACCATTCCAAAATTCTTTATGGTTTGGAAGTTATGCGCATATTTCTATGAGGACATCGTTGTTGTGGTTGCAGAAATTTCAAAAAAAGTGATAAGTGTTATGTAATAAGTGCCATGTGATAAGTGTTATTTGTTAAGTGCGGTGTGATAAGTGCCATGTGATAAGTATTATTTGTTAAGTGCCATGTGATAAGTGCCATATGATAAGTGTTATTTGTTAAGTTCCATGTAATAATTTACATGTGATAAGTGTTATTTGATAAGTGCCATATGATAAGTGTTATTAAATAAGTGCCAAGAGATAAGCATTTTGTGTTAAGTTTTATGTGAAAATTCCCATGTGGTGAGTGAGATGTGTGGTTGATATTAGGACAAGCAAAGAGACAAGTGATCCAGTGGAGTGCTCTGAGAGTATTGCATTGCTACCTGGTGGCAACAATTTCCCTAACACCCTATGATAGGATGGGAGTTAGGATAAGTGTGTCATGGGAAGGTCGCACCCCCCAAAATTTCGTGTGATGCAAAAAGAAAAGTGAACCGTGTCTTACAAGGCAAGTTTCTATCAAAAGCCCCAAAGCGCGCTAGGGACAATGTATGTGCATGAGTGAAGGTATTACGAAGTGGGTCACCCACTTGTCATTGCCTTCCCTCCTTAGTGATGGTAGAAGTCCTAAGCAATGAGATTGACTTGGCCTGATGAATTAGGCTTCTACTTAGAGAGTAGGAGAATCAGAGAGTGTGTTGCTTAATGCATGCTAACGTTATTTATATTCATTAATATGCATGTTGAATTATGAGTGATGATGATTTGTTAGGATGCTTATGACGGGATTATTTGATCATTGTTAATTAATATTTTCCCTGCATTGTAACTGCTCATCCTTGAAAAGAGTCATTCTTCACACATTGCTTCTTATAATAGTGGCACATGGTATCTGAATCTACTTACTGAGATTTTTAGCTCTTTCCTTCAACTTCCATTTTTGTAGATTGATAGCAGCGAGTCAAGGACAGGTGTCCTAAGGACCACGACTGGAGAGTGAAGTTGTTCTGCTTACAAAAGTTTGATTTCCATTGTATGTTTTTGATGGTTGTTAGCCACAAACTTTGTTTAAATTTTGAAGTTTTGTAATGATCAGAGCCTTCGATGCCCGGGAAACATTTGTAATACTTTGAAAAATTTTATATACAGTGTATTTCAGTTAAGGATCTAGTTGTCAAGCTTTTAGTGAATGTGTGCGTGTTATGGAAGTTTTGTTTTCTTTTGTGGTTTGCTTTGATTACCGCTTTTCTAAAGCATTGAGCGCACTCCCACCTGAGTTGAATTCGTTACCCTGGTTCACGGTCCCGCACTATCTTGCCCTCCAGCTAGTGCAGTAGGGGTCTGGGGGTCTGGGGGTGGGGCTGTGACAGGCACGGCAAGGTTCACCATCGTGCATGACATTTCTTCTCTCTCTTCTGTTTGGCACAACAAGGTTCATGCCCACGCACGACATTTCTTCTCTCTCTTCTGTTTGGCATTGCAAGGTTCACTACCGTGCACGACATTTCTTCTCTCTTTTCTGTCTGGCATGACAGGGTTCACCGTCGTGTACGAAATTTTTTCTCTCTCTTTTGTCAGGCATGCAGGGTTCACTGACGTGCATGACATCTCTTCTCTCTCTTCTCACTCTTCTGTTTGGCAAGATAGGGTTCACCGCCGTACACGAGATCTCTTCTGTTTGGCACTGCAAGGTTCACCGCCGTGCAAGACATCTCTTCTCTTCTCTTATTCTTTTCGTGTCTTCTCCCTTTTGGAAGGTTTAGCGAGAACCAAGCGAACATTCATTTTCTTTTCTCATTCCTTATCCTCTCTCTCTATTTTCTTCTTCTCACTTCTCTTCTCTTCTCTTATTCTTTTCATCTCTTCTCCCTTTTGGAAGGTTTAGCGAGAGTTAAACTAACCTTCACTCTTTTTTTCTCATTCCTTTTCTTCTCTCTCTATTTTCTTCTTTTCACTTCTCTTCTCTTCTCTTCTGCTCGCATTCTTTTCATCTCTTCTCCCTCTTTGGAAGGTTTAGCAAGAGCCAAGCTAACCTTCACCCTCTTTCTTATTCCTTTTCTTCTTCCTCTTTTTAAAACAAATGTTTTTCTTTCTTGACCTTTGAAGAGTTAGGTGAAAGCCAAACTAGTATTTGTTTCCCTTTTTTCCTCTCTACAAAAATATTTTCTTTCTTGACCTCTGAAGAGCTAGTTGAAAACCAAACTAGCTTTCGTCTCTCTTTTCTCTCTGTTTCCAAAAAATACATTTTATCTCTGAAGGGTCTGGGTGAAAGCCAAACCATCCTTCGTCTCTTTTCTCTCTCTTTTAAAATATTTTTCTTTCTTTATCTCTGAAGAACCGGGTGGAAGCAAAACCAGTCTTCGTCTCCCTTTTCTCTTTCTATTTTCTCTTCTCTCTCTCTAAAGGACTAGGTGAAAGCCAAACCAGCCTTCGTCTCTCTTTTCTCTCTCGACTTTTTCTTCTCTCTCTGAAGGACTAGGTGAAAGCCAAACCAGCCTTCGTCTGTTTTCTCTCTCGTCAGTTTTCACTCTCCATCCCCTTCTCTTTCTTTTTCTTCTCTCTAAAAGTCTCTTCTCTCTAATGTATTTTCTCCATCTAACCCCTTTTCCCTTTCTCTTTACTATAAAACATGCATTAAGAGTCCCTCGTCAAGGAGACACCGTGAGGATGTCAAATTGACATTGACTCTACTATGTTATTTTCTCATTTTCCTTTGAGTACACACGCACATGTACGCTCACCCTATGACAAGGTGGGGTCCTCTAGACCCACTTGTCTATACTTTTAATGTGTGTGTGTTTACTAAAATGAAGAAACAGGTCAAGGGAGGTGATTCCGAACCGGCCTAAGGCTAGGGGGCATTCCACGTGATCTAAGAGGGCACCCATGCATGCCAGGCTGAGCGTGTCATGGACCCATGTGAGGTAAGTCCCATCTAACGACCAAATTCCTCTCTCACCGGTTGGTATTCCTACCCGCATCTCCTTTATGCGGTTTCCGAGAGAGCGATCTCGCGTCCCGGGTTCGACGTGAACCCGAAACCATGCCACCAGGTCATCCCGACCAAGAGGGCCAGATCGAGGTACCTAACCATCTTGGCGACTCTACTGAGGTCATGCTACCCCATCATTGGATCGTTCTTATTTGCCCTTTCCTTTCTTCTGTTTCCTGCTCACTAATACACCCACATGTCATCGGGGTTGTTTAACCCCTTCATCCGAGTTGAGGATTTCGTAATCCCCACACTCATGAGTCTTCCTCAGGAAGAGGTTCTATGAACCTCATTTTTTACCTTTCTCCTAAGCATCAACCTTGTGTCGCATTCCTAGGTCTTCACATGGATAGAGGTGAGGAGGGACCTAAAAGTCCCTCACTCTCTACCTCGGGGCAACCAGAAGGCCACCCCTCCCTCTTCCAAGACTAACAATTCATCTGCCGTCACTCTTGTGGGTCTCCGTAAGGCTACCCCCTATTCTATGTGGCTCCGGGCACCTGTCACAAGAGGCTGAACATTAGGAGGAGGTGACCCTAAGGCCACGAACTCCCACACACCGATCAAAGCTTGTGGTCCATCCACTCGAGCTACAACTCGGGGCAACCCTCACGTTACCTTGGGACACTGTCAGAGGGGTCTTCTTGGACTTAGCCCTGCACATCCTTTGCATATGCATCACACCTCGGGGCAACCCTCAGGTTACCTCGAGACACTGTCAGGGTTTGAGTCTTCTCAGACTTGGCCCTGTACATTCTTTGCACATGGGCCACACCACTCGGGGTAATCCTCAGGTTATTTCAGGACACTGTCAAGGTTCGAGTCTCTTGGACCTGGCCCTGGACATTCTTTACATATGCATTGCACTACTCGGGGCAACCTTGTTGCTGCACCTGCTCGAGCAAATGAAAGGCAACCTCCTAGTCACCACTTTCAGCACATACCTGCTCACTCTGTGAGGGTTGGTCACACGGCCATTCCATCATGCACACATGCTCACGGCACTGGGCCTCTTATGGCTGAACATGCTATTCGAGCCTGGGTCGACCCCCAGGTCACCCGAAGCCCTTCTTTAAGGGGCACACACATGCCAATCCTGTCGCCCTCCCTGAGCATGCCTTTGCACTGTGCACACATGCACAGATCCAAACCTTCCCCTAGTTCTGAGGGCAAAGAAATGAACAACATTGAAGACTCCCCTGCCAGTGATGTGAACCCTTTCTCCCCTTCTATTCCCCTTGGTGAGGAAGATGTCAGAGAGGCATGTCACGTGGTAAATATCAAAAGGGTTGCTTGGGGCACAATAAAGACCCTCATCTATGAGGTTCAAGACTTGACTCAGGACAAGGACGAGTCTGCTGACGGGACAGAGAGCCAGTCTGACCCTAGTGAACCCATCGACCTGGAGCCAATTGAACCATAACCAGTTTGAACTCTCAACCCCATCTCTAGTCAGGGCACCAGAAGCGACACCTTCGTTGAGCAGCCTAGGTCCGAGCATGTCGAAATTACAAAACCTAAGCAAAGTCAATCCGAGCTCAGGGCAGCTCATGGGTCTGAAAAAGTCCCTCAGGGGAATCCTAATGCCTCAAGGGAGATGGAAGTTGAACCCGCAGATGAGGCAAAGGCCCGAATCAGGGATGAAGACCCAACTAAACTGGTTAGGTCCAAGCCACTCATTGTTAGAAAGCCCAGATTCGCCCTTTCCAAGTTCTTGAGAAACCCATTGTATGAGGATACATCCCAGGTTTTTGAAGAGGTTGAAATTGAGCCAAAAGTCTGCCTCAACATCTCCGCTCCCCAATATGAAGCTGAAGAGAAAACTGATGCCATTGTGCTCCTTCAAAAGTTTATGGAACTCATTATCGAGATCGACCTTTTGAACAAGAAGGGGACTCTACGACTGACCACCCTCCTTCAGTCTTTGCTTGGATTCAACCCCAAATCAAGGAGTTATGGCGAGCATGAGCTCCAGAAAAACTTATCTCGTCGAAAGGTCAAAACCTCCCTTGATTGAAGTCTCTATAGTCAACAGGCTCATCACATCATGAGGGCGATGAACTATGAGCCCCTGACTAATCAAGGACTTAGAGGCGAAGAGGGAACCGCCACTCCGTTCGAAGTCATCAAAGCCGCTACTGCTCACCACACGACGAGACAAGATAAGGGCTCAGGTACTCTACCTCATATCATCTCTCTCTGAAAAGACATACACGATGAAAGCCTGTAAAGGCGTTTATGGGCAAAAATGTCAAAAGACAAGCATGATAAAAACCCAAAAAAAAAAAAAAAAAGTATAGACATGATGAAAACCCGAAAAGGCATCATGGGCAAGAACATCAAAAGAAAAGAAAAAAATTGAGAAGAAGAAAAAAGAAGAAAATGATGGGGCACGATAGTACCATCAACTTTCATGGGCAAAAGTCATCAAATAAAAGATGGGCACAGTAAAAACACGAAAGGGCATCGTGAGTAAAAACAAAAAATGGCAGACGTGGAGTAAAAATCATGGGCAAAAGTGCCACAAAAAATTATTTTCGAGGTCCTATGAAAACCAGAAATGGCATGCACCTCGAGGACTTAAACAAAAATTTAAAAGGGTGTTTAAGTCAAAAGGATGGCTCTTTGTTGTCTTGCAGTCTCCTAGAGGGTAGTAATGAAAGATGAAGAAATACAAGGGAAGTGCAATACAAGCAAAAGGTAAAAAGTGGTGTTTCATTTATTTAGGCAAAAATTGTGTACAAGTATCTGTATACAGTAAAAAAAAAATGAAACAAAAAAGAGGAAGAAGGAGTGAAGCCACTTCTAGAAATGGTCGATGGTCTCATTAATCTTCGCCCTGGCCTCTTCGGACGTTGCCATAGCCCCTTGAGTGTGCTCCCTCAGTTCAACCACCCTTCGACCCTCTTATGCCATGGAGGCAATCTCTAACGCAATGGTGTGAACGAGTTCTGATAGCTCCTCAGTTAGGACCGCATCGAGGGCCTTCCTCTGATTCATCTCCCACTCAAGTTCATCAAACTCGCTCTTCAGTCTCCGCATCTCGGCTTTTATACCTTTCATCCTGTTAAGACAGGCCTTTCCCTGCCTCTTGAGATCGGATTGTCGATTGGTCACGGCGACTTTCCTCTATACGCAGTAGTCCACTTCCTCACGACGATGCATGATTGACGTTTCCAAAAAAGCCAACTAACTTGCTTTCACCTCTTGTTGTAGCCCTTTGCTCTCCATACCTCCATTTCATTCATGAGACGATCATAGTGGTCAAAGACCTCCAAATCACCCTTAATAGCACGCAGTGCGAGGGCATAATTCTGGAGTTTGGCGACTGTTGGGCCAAGCTCTACAAGGGATCGTCCCCTTGGCCGACGAAGGGACGTGCGAAGCACTTCCTCAGCCATGCTAAGATCGCTATTGCCTTGAGCCTTTGTTAAGGTCAGGTCAAG
Source organism: Amborella trichopoda (assembly GCF_054954075.1). Classification (NCBI taxonomy): domain Eukaryota; kingdom Viridiplantae; phylum Streptophyta; class Magnoliopsida; order Amborellales; family Amborellaceae; genus Amborella; species Amborella trichopoda. The sequence goes on from NC_142339.1 coordinate 22,903,644, forward strand.
AATCAAGATCACCTTAGCCAAGGGAACCACAGTTGAAGTGGCCGCAACCACAGTCACTTCCCTAGGAGGAGCCACCTCTGAAGAAATGATGGCCATGTCCATAGCTGCTTCTGGAGGTGCGACCTCGAAGCCTATTGTTTGAACGCGTTTTTCAGCACCTTGGTCCCTAATAAGAAGCAGGTCAATAAGCCTACAAAATAGTGGAAATTCCCGACAATCTCATAATGGCCACAGAATTGGTTAAGATCTTCATCAACACTTCAAAAGACCACTTACCAAGTTTCATCACGATCAGACATGTCTAAGGTAGTGAACACAAGGAAACAATTTCAACGAACTCGATCTCTAGCACCCTGACTAGACCCCGTAATTAAAGCCATACTTTTGGTACATAAAGTAGTTGTGGGACCACCGCCAATAGACTCGGCATGTTTCTGTTTAATCGGACACTCCAAGACAAAGTAATGGGTAAAATACCGAAAAGGGGTAGGCCGCACACTATTCTCATGTGGTCACTCTGCATTAAAACACCATTAGAGGTGGCCGTTTTTACAGTCACAAGAAGTTATTTTGGAGCCTATAACTCACTCGTTCCAAGTCGGATCACTCCCAAATTTGGTGGGCATGTTCATCTCATCAAGACGAGCAATTTGATATGTGGTACGCCCCGTGACGACACCCGAACAGAAAGAAAAACAAAATGAAAGTCGTTGATGCATGAAAGAAGTTGCAGAAAATTCAGCAGCAGCACGCCTCGTTCGAGCAGCCAGATCACGATACTCGCATACCCGATCGACACGAAATCAATAGCATTATGTGTGTGAGGTCCAAGACTATCTTTGGTCCGAACCTCACGTACGATGAACCTGTGGATTTCACACAAGAAGGCATCAGAGCTGCTATAAATGTCGGCTGTAGAATTTCAAGATTCCGGTCAAATACCCAAGACGACAAAATCTTCATCCAGACACGAAATCAAGTTGCGTTCATTACAACATGATCGTGACGACATGCTCAGTGCGATTCAATGAATAAGTCACGAAGAAACCTTAAGGAACGAGCGCACAATCGATCCGAAGTTTTCAAGATTCATCCAAATTTCAAGTCTCATGATCATGGCTCAAAAGCATGATTCATGACTCGAAGTTGGTATCAAAATGATCGCCATGCTGAGCCCTACAAGAAAATAATAATCTTTCGATCAAACAGCATCAGAATGACCCCGGGTCAGCTACGGAAGATCACGCAAGTTCTCAAGCAGCAATAGGGACTGTTTTGAAATTCCACACATTCTTAGGCAGGGGCGAAATAATCCTTTTGCACCCATTTTTAGAATTTCTTTAAATTCAATTAAATTGTAATTATCTTCAATTCTAGGTAGTTTTTAGGTGTACACCCACGTTTTAGCGTGACTCTGTATAAGTAGTCAATGCCTCATTGTACTTCATCTTCTTGGATCAATCAATAAAATTCTGATTTTTGCTTTAGCTTGTGGGTACATCTTGAAAAGAGAGAGAGGAGAGAGAAGAAAAGGGTGGATACCCTTTAATCAAGTAACTTTATCTCTCCTCCCCTCTTTCTCTTTCCTCCCCTCTTTCTCTCTCATCCCCTCTTTCTCTCTCTTCCTCTCTTTCTCTCTCCTCCCCTCTTTCTCATCTTTATCTCTTTCTCTCTCCGCCCCTCTTTCTCTCCCCTACTCTCTTTCTCTCTCCTTCCCCCTTCTCGTGTCTATCTTTTTCTCTCTTCTCCCTTCTTTCTCATCTCTATCTCTATCTCTTTGTTTCTCCTCCCTTCTCTCTCTTCTCTATCTCTATCTCTTTCTCTCTTCTTCTCATCTTTATCTCTTTCTCTCTCCTCTTCGCATCTCTATCTCCATCTGTTCTCTTCTTTTAATGCAGTCGGTGAAGCCTATAGTCGATTGGATCTCTCTCTTCTCTTTTATCACAATCGATGAAGCTTAGTGTCAGCTGAATTTCTCTCTCCTCTTCTATCACAATCGATGAAGCCTAACACCGATTGAATATCTCTCTCTTCTTCTATTACAGTCTGAGAAGCCTAGGGTCGGTTAGACTTTTCTCTCTTCTCTTCTGTTGCAATCGATGAAGCCTAGCATCGACTATATTCTCTCTCTCTCTATCTCTCTCTCTCTCTATCTCTCTCTCTCTCTCTCTCTGTCTCTCTCTCCCTTGCTTCTCTCCCATTACAATCGGCACAAGTCTAGCATCGGTTGGTTCTCTTCTTCTCTTCTCTTTCTGACACAGTCGGTGAAGCCTAGCGTCGATTACGTTTTCTCTCTTTGCTCTTCTGACACAGTAGGTGAAGCCTAGCACTGACTGTATTTTCTCTCTCTTCTCTTTTGACACAATCAGTGAAGCCTAGCGCTGACTGTATTGTCTCTCTTTTCTTTTGACACAGTCGTTAAAGCCTAGTTTCAACTACATTGTCTCTCTCTGACTTTGGACATAGTCGATGAAGCCTAGTGTCGACTTTGTTTTCTGTCTCTTCTTCTGACACAGTTGGTGAAGCCTGGCGTTGATTGCATTTTCTCTCTCTTCTCTTCTAACATAGTCAGTGAAGCCTAACGCTGACTGTATTTTCTCTCTCTTATCTTCTGACACAGTCAGCGAAGCCTTGCACCAACTGCATGTTTTGCCTCTTCTCTTCTGACACAGTCGGTGAAGCCTAGCGTCAACTGTGTTGTCTCTTTCTTCTTCTACCGCAGCCAGTGAAGCTTAGAATTGAATGTGTTTTCTCTCTCTTCTCTTTTGACATAGTCGACAAAGCCTAGTGCTAACTGGGTCTTCTCTCTCTCCTCCTCTGTATAACACAGTTGGCGAAGCCTAACATGGACTGCTTTTTCTTTTTCATCCTTCTAACACTGTCGGCAATGCCTAGCACCGACTACATCTTCCTTCCCTCTTTATCTTTTATCCTCTCATCTTTCAAACTCTTTTCTTCTTTTCTTCTCCCTCCTTTTTTTTGTTCCCCTTCTTCTCTTATTTCATTTCTTATTCTTTCCTCACAACCGTCATTCTGCTACTCTTTCGTTCGACTAAGTGGGATGGAAGTTAGCCTCTCATGGTAGTCTTATAGTCTAGTCGTAATGTTGTTGTTCTAAGATTACGTGGCCCGCTTTATTGCCACGCGACCATTGTGCTTAGCTAGTCGGTACTGGTAATGACGTCTAGTAGTATTCCTGTGAGCCGGTCTTAGTTACTGAGCCTATGTTGCTACCACGTCAGGCCAATTATTCACCAGCTTAGTCACCACTCAGATCCTCTCGCTCAATCTAATTCTTTTCTCCCCCTGTCTTTCTTCTCTTCTTCTTTGAATGCGCATGCTTGTGTATGTTCATCAAAGAGGAAAAAGGAGAGGTATGACCACCTGTCTTATAACCTTGCCATATATGTATGTGATTGTAGAAAACAGAAGAATATAAGCCAAGGGAGGCGATTCCAAACTAGTTTGATTACTGGAGGACTTTCTTCGTTACCTAAGAGGGAACCCACGCGAGCCAGCTCGAGTAAGTCCCACACCCACTTTAAATTCCTCTCTCATCGATTGGTAACAGCTACCATTGTTCTCGGACAAGGATCCCGAGAGAGAAATCTCAAAAATGTCTTTGATCTTCCCTCAAAACTCGAAACGTGTGCCACCCGATCCCTAAGAGGATCTGAAGGGCGAGATCGAGGCACTTAACCAGCTTGGCCACTCCACTGAGGACTTACTACCCCTTTGTCGGATCGTTCTTGTTTGGCTAGTTTCTGCTTTTATTATCTGCTTTCATTATCTTCTCACATTTTATGTATGGCTTGTGGGTTCTTTTACCCATTTATCTGGATCGGCGATTTTTTTATCCCCGCATTCGGAAGTGTCCCTAGGGAATCAATTCCTTCGACTTTGTTCCTAGCCATCCTCTTCAGTAAAGACCCCTTGCCTAGCTCTCAGGACATAACCTGAACCGGTGTGAGGCGAGAGTTAAAAATCCCTCACTCTTCATCTCATCGCTCAGGTGGAAACTCCACCAAGGCGCCCTGCATTGACAGCACTTCTGTTGCCCCACACAGCATGCACCCAGTCACTTGCTGGTCGTGTTCCTGAGGTACGTCAGAAGGCTGCCCAATCCCTTTCTGCAAGAGGTGAACAAGTTGTCATTGCTTTTATGGGTTGCCATAAGGCTATCCCCCACATTTTTGCACCATTGGTCTCTATCCCTAGAGGCTCAACGCATCGAGGCGGAAACCCCACAGTCTCCACCCCTCACACACACCACAAGGCTCGTGGGCTACCTACTTGTGTCACACCTCAGAGCAAACCTTATGTTACCTCAAGTCAACATCTAAGATCTGACCATCTAAGGTCAGGTCCTGTGCATGCTGAGAACATGCATCCCACCCCTCGGAGCAACACCATTGATACGCTAACCCGAGTACTCAGGAGACAACTTCTCATCCTCCTACTTTTCACACACAAGTGCACCCTGTAAGGGGAAGGCCTACACCTGTTCTCTTACAGATACTTTCTCGTAGTTATCGGCCTCCTAAGGCCAGATCACTCGCACGAGCCCGGGTTGACCCTCAGGTCTCCCTTAATCCTTCTTCAAGGGGCGCACACGCGTCGCCTGCACAGACGCCCTTCTGCCCTAGACTTGGGCCTTCTCATGAGTCAACCCTGGTCCTGCCTATTACTCCTTCATCAAGCAAGTACCTTCAACCTTGGCCATCAAAGGTTTTCCCTAAGAGTACCATCCTGAACTAGCCCCATCACTTTTGTCGTGTCTCTAGAGCTCATAAGAGAGCTCAGGGCATTGATTTAATGGAAGATCGAGTCCTTCATCCTCCCCAGCCCAAGATGACTCCACTTCCTAGCACTCATCCATTGCTGCACCTGATGGAAACTGCGCTCTCCTGTGCAAGAAGAGCTGACCAGCCACGACCTAGATCGTAGTTTTGGCACGAGGTTCATCAAAACCTCAAGGCCAAACGTGATAGAGGTCTGTAAATTTTTACTAGGGAGGTGACCAAGGCAATCAAAACAACCAATTCTGACGACCCTCTTCACCTGAATCCCTTCGACCCCCTTCAAATGATGAAGCCTGAAGAAGAGCTCCATGAGCCTTGTGTTGTGGTTACTATTGTAGAAGGAGACCCAGCCACTCAACAACCACAGTCCCAAGAACGTCGAGAACCGGTCTAAATGCAATCAGCATACAAGAGTCGAGTTTAGTTAGGCCATGCTGACCCCCTGCTGACTGACCTACCACGTACGACCCATCAAGTATGCAAGCCCTCAGTAGCCACTAATGTTGACCTGCATAGAGAAACGGTCAGTGTAATAGTTGTATGCGAGCCTGCTGATGCGCAAGATGAGCGCATGAACAAGTTTAAGGATATGGTGCACGTGATGATAGAAAAGATCGATCGTATCGATACCACACGCGAGTCGGCTAATCATGAGGTCAATTCCCATCACTCTGATGGTTCACCTCCACAGAAGCCCCCCCCTTCTACCACACAAGACAATTCTGTCCCTCATCCCATCTCTTGGACAAACATTGACGATATGGTCACCAATAGCCTAAATAATAGACAAATCCCGGGTATACAGGGTGCGGCGCCTTATCAGAGGACATGCCCCTCCTATAATGATCAAATCCCCTTTCCCTGAAATTATAAGAAAGGGAAGTTTCCTTTATTCAACAGGACCATGTCCCCATGCCCACTTTCAGGCAACATGTCGAGAAACAATGGCTGATGGGAGTTCGTTGAGACCCTCGAGGGCCTAGCATTTCAATGGTATGCCCGACTTCCTCCAAACTCAGTCCATACATGGGAGAAGATGGAGAATTTTTTCTATTAATGCCTCTATGAGGTCGAGAGAGAGGTTCAAATCATCGAACTTCTCACCCTAACTCAAGACCGTGATAAGCCTGTGGATCAATTCAAATTAAGATGGAGAAACTTGGCTTCCCGCCATCCTAATCCTATGCTTGAGAAGGAAGTAGTCCAAACTTACATGTGGAACATGCGACCAAAGATCGCTCTACATGTCGAGGCCTCTAATACGACCTCCATTTAAGAGTTGATCTCTAAATCAGTTTGCATAGAAAGTTCATCACGCCACCATGGTATGACACGACAACCATCTACAAGCTCAGCGACCAACCGGCACAATGGTAGCTCTCGGAATAACACACGGGGCAGCCAACAGAAAGGGGTAATCAGTGCAACCGTCATCGTCACTGAATCAAAGAAGGCTCCCCCGCAAACTTTGGACCTCTGTAAAGGGGTAAGCATGGCAAACGTAACACCCCATCTTGGCAAGCAACAACAGTCGTACAATCGGGTACCCCCACCAACCAACCTTGAGCGGGGTGATTATTTCACCAGGCATAGGAACAAGGTCTATCCTTTCGAAAAGGAATGGGTCTTTCGATTATTATTGGAACATAATATGATCCAGCTTTCAGAAGCCAAGTTCCCCGAGTAACCTGGCCTTGACACTCAGGCGAATTATTGTGCCTACCATAAGAGGATCAATCATCCAACAGATGACTGCTACACACTAAAGGATATTATCAAGGACCTAATTTAGAAGGGTCAGATAAAGCTTGAAGATTTAAAGAAGGCCTTTGGGGCAGCCGAGGCCTCCCATGCTGAAACTAGCCAACAGGGAGACGAAATGCCTGGTATCCTTTACGCCTTCTCCATTATAAAACTTCAGGAACGAATAATCACACTAAAGTAGGTAAGACAACCCTGTTGCTTGGCTAAGGAGACTTAAGATCATTGGTGTCTGTACCATCAGATAAGAGGCCATAACCGGTCAGAATGCACAATTTTTCTTTATATATTCGCAAAGAAAATGCGGGAGTGTTAGGAGTTTTACAACCTCCCCGAAAGTGATCCCGAAATCACTTCTCCATCCGGACAAGAAGATCTCCCAAAGTAGGACCTTCCTATCAATGACTCAGATTCTATGGAATCCTCGACTTTCCAGTCATGGATAGTCTACCATGGCCGAAGCAAACTGTCACGCCCCAAGAATTTACAATACTGATATTTCTGAGATGTGACAATCAAAACATATATACATCTCTTTTTAAGACAAATTTACAATGGCGAATTCTTACAAAGTAACAAAAGAAAGTTTAAGCACAACTACAATATCTTCCAGAGTTGATCCTGACGAGCACTCAAAAACCGTAGTTATCTTGAAAAACATGTGTACCATAATTTGATGAGTTTGGCTACTTAGTAAGTGATCACCATCATCCTAAAAATAATCATAGTTGAAAGATATCAATAATTTCAAAAAGGAGATCTATTAACAGAAATGCATTAACAGTTTCACCTTCAAAAATTCATAATTAAGTATAATCCGAATAATTGAAATGCATATAACATTTTAACGACAGTGCATAAATCAAAGGATTTCACAAATTACCCCACTGGGGTCCCAAGTAGGTCACTTATATACCCCATCAGTGTCCTGATGGGTCCACTTAATCCCTATCGACGTCCCAGATAGGTCCACTTAATCCCTGCAGGTCCACTTATACCTCACCGGTGTACCGGATGAGTCAACTTAATCCCTACCGGCGTACCTGATAGGTCCACCTATACCTCACTGGCGAACTGGATGAGTCCACTTGCATACTTAAAGTATTTCTAAATGTATTTAAACACTCGAAAGCAGCAATATCATGTACTCAACATATCACTGAAATTATTAATATAAATTTCACTGAAACTATCAATAACAGTCACTTTCAATAACATTTCAAAAATAACCAGTCAAATATTTTGGGCTCAAATTTAGAAAAGCAGGAGTTCGTGAAGACATTTTAGCATAATTTCCAATCTAATACGTATAGAAAAACTCTTATAGAATTTCAAGAATACGGAATTCTCACAATTTATGGGATATCAATTTGAAAATTAACATTTCACAGACAGTGCTATAATGAAATGCAAAAATTATCAGTTTTCAAATAATGAGGCAGTCATTTGTACATGAATTTTACGATGTCTAAATATTCAAAAGCAGTAGAAAGAAATCTCACCATTTTACTAAAAGCAGAAATATCACATTTATTTTTAATAATTTTACAGTACCTAAAATTCTCTAACAATAGACAAAATAAATAAATAAATTTATTTCTAAGAATTTACAGCATTTAAAATTTTTAACATAGATAAAATATCACAATTTTATTAAAAAGATTATTTTTCAAAATAATGAGGTCTCTTGCGCATAAAACTTATTGTGCCTAAAATTCATGATAATAAGGAGAAGTAATTATTTCACTTCATTTTTTAAAAGAACGGATTATTTTTCAAGATAATGAAGTCACTTACCTAAAATATTTGAGAGGGAGCTTCCGATAAAAATTCGACTTGAGAGAGGAGCTCACTGTGTTTGGACTAGAGAGAGAAAGATCTCAAAAGTTTTCTAAGGTGGGAGTCCTCTCCTCTCCGAATTTAAATTCTTAAGACATATTATTATACTATTTTATTAAGCTCCACCTCATACATAAGATGTGACAATACTATGAAACATGAAACCTTTAAGGCCCACGTCAACTAAAGAATGTGGTAAAGGAAAGAAAAAAGTTAACAAAAGTGGTGATGGTCCCTAAGGACCATAATACTTATATGGACCATCACACTCTAAAGAATTATTTTTTTATTTATATATTTTTTTTTTGAAAGTTTAGGATTGTTACATTCTTCCCGCCTTAAAGAAATTTAGTCTTCTAAATTTGTGTACCAGATTACTGAAAAAGATAGGGATAGTTTCTCTAATATCGTCTACTAGTTCCCAAGTCGACTCCTCTCTTGAATGGTACTGCTATAATATACGGACCAAAGGAATCTCCTTGTTGCGCAACACTTGTACCCTTCTATCCAGTATCAAAATTAGCTCCTCAATGAAGGATAGGTCCTTCCCGATCTGTAAAGGTTCATATTTCAAGATATGGGATGGGTCGGGCTGATATTTTCATAGTGATGATACATGGAAGACATTATGGACGTTTACCAATTCGGGTGGTAAGGCAAATCTATAAGCGACACCTCTGATTCTTTCCAAGATTTCAAATGGTCCGATGTAACGTGGGCTCAGCTTTCCTTTCTTGCCGAATCTCATAATGCTTTTTATTGGTGAGATCCTTAGGAAAACTCGATCACCTTCCTCAAATTCAAGATCTCTCTGTCGGTTATCGACATAACTTTTTTGTCGACTCTGAGCTGTCCTGAGTCTTTCTCGAATTAATGTTATCTTATTTGTGGTTACCTTGACAATTTCTGGCCCCAAAAGCTTTCCTTCACCAACCTCGTCCCAACAGATGGGTGACCTGCATTTCCTTCCATACAGGGCTTCATATGATGCCATTTGAATACTGGCTTGAAAGCTATTATTATAAGCAAACTCAATCATGGGTAAATGGTCATCCCAGCTTCTTGTAAAGTCAATGACACAGGCCCTCAGCATATCTTCCAAGGTTTGGATGGTCCTCTCCGATTGTCCATCAGTTTGGGGGTGAAAGGCAGTGCTAAAGGTGAGTCTCGTCCCCATGGCTGACTGTAGCCTAGCCTAAAATTTAAAAGTAAACCAAGTATCCCTGTCCGATACAATACTAACCGGAACTCCATGCAACCGCACTATTTCCTTAATGTACAACTGGGCCAGTCGATCCAAAGTGTACGTTGTGCGAATCGGTAGAAAATGGGCAGCTTTGGTCAGCCGGTCCACAATGACCCAAATGCTATCTTGTCATGAATTTGTTCTAAGCAAGCTAGAGATAAAATCCATAGAGATGTACTCCCACTTTCACTCTGGTACAGGTAAAGGCTGCAACAACCCAACAGGCCTTTGATGCTCAGCTTTTACTTGCTGGCATGTTAGGCACTTAGACACAAATAGTGCAACCTCTTTTTGCATATTATTCCACCAAAAAGTTTTCTTCAGGTCCTGATACATTTTAATACTTCCGAGATGTATCTTATAACGAGAGTGATGTGCTTCTTCCAAGATAGCTTTCTTCACACTCTCATCATTCAGGACACAAACCCGACCTTTGAATCTTAGCAAATCCTCACTACATATAGAGAATTCGTCTCTCATTCCTAGCTTCTTCTACAATTGTTATAAGCTGAGGGTCTTTCTTTTGTGCCGATCGAATCTGTTGGATTAATTAGGGTTCTACCTTAATGTTGGCAATCATACTTACCACACCATTAATGGACGGAGTCGGATGCCAATCCACTCTTTCCTCTATCAATCTCATTTCTTGGATCATTAGATGAGCTAAGACTCCCGTAGATTTTCTACTCAGAGCGTCGGCCACAACGTTAGCTTTTCCTGAACGATAATGGATTGTACAATCCTAATCTTTTAGGAAATCCACTCATCTTATCTGTCACATATTTAAATCCTTCTGAGAGAATAGGTATTTCAAGCTCTTATGATCTGTGTATATTTCGAATTGCTCACCATATAGATAATGCCTCCACATTTTCAAAGCGAATACCATTACAGCCAGCTCCAAGTCATGAATTGGATATTTTTTCTCATATTCTTTCAACTGTCTGGATGAATATGCCACTACTTTCCCATATTGCATTAATACACAACCCAAGCCTTTATGTGAAGCATCACTATAAATCACAAATCCCCCACTCCCCTCAGGAATAGTTAAAATAGGTGCTGAAGTTAATCGAACTTTTAGTTCTTGAAAACTCTCCCACTTGCCCACTCAAATTTGACATTTTTCTGTGAAAATCATTCTACAAATTTTCTGTAATATCATGTCAATCCCAAAAAGCTTCGAACTTCAGCCACATTACTTGATTGTTTCCAATTAACAATGGCTTCAACCTTTGAACGAGCAACTGATAGACCTTCCTTTGATGTGACATGTCCTAAAAATGTCACTTGTTCAAGCCAAAATTCACATTTACTAAGTTTGTCATACAATTTCTTTTCTCTTAATATTTGCAATACCATTCTTACATGCTGCTCATGTTCCTTCTGATTCTTGGAATAAATTAAAATATCATCGACGAATACCACAATAAATTTATCCAAAAAGGGCTTAAAGATTCGATTCATCAAATCCATAAAAGCAGCCGGTGCATTGGGTAATCCAAAAGGCATGACTAAAAATTCATAATGGCCATACCTTGTTCTGAAAGCTGTCTTGGGAACATCTTCACTTTTATTCTCAAGCTGATGGTATCCAGATCTAAGAGCAATTTTTTAAAACACTTGTGATCCTTGTAATTGATCAAATAAATCATCACTTCTAGGTAATGGATATTTATTCTTCACTGTCACTTGGTTCAACTGTCTATAATTGATACACAATCTCATGGTTCCATCTTTCTTTTTAACAAACAATACCGAAGCACCCCAATGTGACACACTGGGCCTGATAAAACCTTTATCTAATAATTCTTCCAATTGTTGTTTAAGTTCCTTAAGTTCTGCAGGTGCCATTCTGTAAGGTGCCTTAGAAATTGGGGCTACCTCTGGCAATAATTCAATAAAGAATTCAATTTCCCTATCAGGTGGTAATCTTGGCAATTCTTCAGGGAAAACGTCGGGAAATTCTCAGATAACCAGAGTAGTATGCAAATTTATCTCTTCCTTCGATATAGGTAAGAAAGCCTTGACACCCTTTTTGTAGGAGGCGATTAACTCGAATACAGGAGATTAAATATGATGAAAAGTCTTCTTTGATACCATTAAAGTAAAATACTGGTTGATTTGGAATACTAAAGGTAACTATTTTCTTGTAACAATCAATACTTGCATGGTATGCAGAAAGTCAATCCATGCCGAAGATTACATCAAAATCTTGAATTTCTAAAAGTATTAAATCAACCAACAGTTCCTTTTCTTCTATCTTTATTACACAGGATTTGTACACTATATTGGTGTCACTTGAATTTTCCATCGGTGTGGCTACCTCTAGAATGTATTCTAATTGTTCTGGTCCACCTTTAAGTGGCATGCAAAGTGTGGTGACACAAATGAATGAGTAGATCCAGGATCAATCAAAACATGAGCTACTTTTTGGAAGATAATAAGAGTACCTTGGATCATTGATTTTGAGGCCTGAGCGTCTTGCTGGGTGATCGTAAATACTCTTCCCTTCATCTGAGGCTTTTGAGCTATATTTCCCTGCTTTGGAAGCTGTTGCATCTGTAAGCTAGGATATTCTCTAATCTGGTGCCCCAATTTTCCACATTTAAAACAAGCTTCAGTATTCCAATAACGAGGGCTCGATCCTTGGTTTTTCCCACATTTTTACATGGTTCTATTGGGATTTGAAGTGGCAAGGGCCTTGGCTTCTTGTTTGCCCTTCCAAACTGTTGTCGATTAGATGGTGTGGGTCTAACCTGACTTTTCTGATTTTTCATCTTTTGGTAATCTTTGTAATCTTTTTCGACAATTTGGGCTCAATCCACTATTTCAGCATAAATTCTCAATTTTAAAACTGATATTCTGCTTCTAATAGCTGGTCTAAGACCCCTTTCAAATTTTTTCACCTTTATTGCCTCATTATTAATCATATGTGGTGCAAACCTGGCCAATTCAGTAAACTTGGCCTCTTACTGTGCTACTGTCCGGTTTCCTCGGATTAATTCCAGAAATTCCATTTCTTTTTTGTCTCAAATAAAATCTGGGAAATACTTTTCATTAAATGCCTTTAGAAATACCTCCCAAGTTAAGGGTTTATTTTTTTTGACCAATACTCCTTTTGCCATTTGCCACCAATGTTGTGCTTCTTCTTCTAACATAAAAACTGCCAAGGCCACCTTTCTATCATCAGGAAATTCCACTACCTCGAATATTTTTTCCAATTGCATAATCCATCCCTCGGCTTTCAGTGGGTTTACAGTATCCTTAAAAGAAGGTGTGTTCAATTTCTTAAATTGTTCGATATTACTCCCACCATTTCCCGTAACTGGGTGAATTGTTGTTTTTCATCTAATGTTGCATTAGAGCAACCATATTTTCCAAGGCTTTGTGAATTCGTTCCATATTAGCTTCAGTTATTCTAGATCTTGACTTCGTCCCGGTCTGTACATGCAATAAATATGATTTTAAGTAGATTCTTTTTAAATTTCCTAAGAATCTTAAACCTATTACTCTAATACCATAATTGTCACGCCCTAAGAATTTACAATACTGATATTCCTGAGATGTGTCAGTCAAAACATATATGCATCTCTTTGTACGACAAATTTACAATGGCGAATTCTTACAAAGTAACAAAAGAAAGTTTAAGCACAACTACAATATCTTCCAGAGTTGATCCTGACGAGCACTCAAAATGAAACCGCAGTTATCCTGGAAAAAGTGTTTACGATAATTTGATGAGTTTCGCTACTCAGTAAGTGATCATCATAATCCTAAAAGTAATCATGGTTGAAAGATATCAATATTTTCAAAAAGGAGATCTATTAACAGAAATGCATTAACAGTGTAACCTTCAAAAATGCATACTTAAGTATAATCCGAATAATTGAAATGCATATAACATTTTAACGGCAGTGCATAATTCGAAGGATTTCACAAATTACCCTACTGGCGTCCCAAGTAGGTCAGCTATATACCCCATCAGCGTCCTGATGGGTCCACTTAATCCCTATCGGTGTCTTAGATAGGTCCACTTAATCCCTGCAGATCCACTTATACCTCACCGGCGTACCGAATGAGTCTAATTAATCCCTATCGGGATACCGGGTAAGTCCACCTATACCTCACTGGCGAACCGGATGAGTTCACTTGCATACTTAAAGTATTTCTAAATCTCTTTAAACATTCGTAAGCAGCAATATCATGTACTCAACATATCACTGAAATTATTAATAGAATTTCACTGAAACCATTAATAACAGTCACTTTCAATAACATTTAAAAAATAACCAGTCAAATAGTTTGGGCTCAAATTTATAAAGGTAGCTGTTCGTAAAGACATTTTAGCATAATTTCCATTCTAATATGTATAGAAAAACTCTTATAAAAATTCAAGAATACAGAATTATCACAATTTATGGGATGTCAATTTGCAAATAAACATTTCATAAACAATGCTATAATCAAATGCAAAAATATCAGTTTTCAAATAATAAGGCAGTCATTTGCACATGAATTTTACAATGTCTAAATATTCAAAAACAGTAGAAAGAAATCTCACAATTTAACTAAAAGCAGAAATATCACATTTATTTCTAATAATTTTACAGTATCTAAACTTCTCTAACAATAGACAAAAAAAATAAATAAATTTATTTCTAAGAATTTACAGCATTTAAAATTTTTAACATAGATAAAATATCACAAGTTTATTAAAAAAATTATTTTTCAAAATAATTAGGTCGCTTGAGCATAAAATTTATCTCGCTTAAAATTCATGATAATAAGCAGAAGTAATTATTTATTTCATTTTTAAAAAGAATGGATTATTTTTCAAGATAATGAAGTCACTTACCTAAAATATTTGAGAGGGAGCTTCCAATAAAAGATTGGCTTAAGAGAGGAACTCACTGTGTTTTGACTAGAGAGAGAAAGATCTCAAAAGTTTTCTAGGGTGGGAGTCCTCACCTCTCCTATTTAAATTCGTAAGACATATTATTATATTATCTTATTAAGCTCCACCTCATACATGAGGTGTGACAATACTATTTAATGTGAAACCTTTAAGGCCCACGTCAACTAAAGGACGTCGTAAAGGAAAGGAAAAAGTTAACAAAAGTGGTGATGGTCCTTAAGGACCATAATACTTATGTGGGCCATCACACTATAAAGAATTATTTATTTATTTATATATATATTTTTTTGAATGTTTAGGATTGTTACACAGACTCATGTCCTTAAGATGAGAAACAGTTCACCAAGCTAGAGCTGTTGGCAAGCCCAGCGTGGCGAATCAAATATCACCTCAGAAAACCATAAAGAGACGGGCACCAAGGGCTACTCGCCGAAGAAACAAGACCGCTCAACCCACAGTCGAGCAGGATTTCTCAGTCCCCTTCCTCCACTACCAACTTTACTGGACTTCATTCTGGGCACGATCCTTCTTCCTTCTGCATCCTGTCAAGAAGATGTTCACATGACATCTCCCACTCAGCACATGGCCAATGAGAGTGACGACGTTAAAAGCACTCCTCAATGGTCTAAGCAAGGGAAAGACCTAAAAGATCCTCTGCACCCGTCCAACCCTGGTGATGAGTTAAAAAGCTGCCCAGATCGGTGTGATGGGGGGAACGACATTAAAAGTCCCCCACCTTCTAACCCTTCCCGTCCTTTTTTTTCTGCTTCTCATTCTGCCTCTTCTATGTCCCCTGCAGGTACAACCTTGATATGCCTAAACTTTGAGGCTCTCAACCCAGAATTCGAAGGGATCAATATAAGAAGGATGCAACGGAAAAGATTGAGAAAGACCCTGACACAGGTAGCAAGATTCCTAACAGTTTCTAATGCCCTGACAGCTAGAGCCACCTTCTTCAAAGAAGCATAAGAAATGAAAGCCAAAGGAACCCCAGTGGCCCCCTGAGCCTGACTTTGAGCAGAGACTAAGAGAGTCAAGGGCACAAATTTTCTACTTTTAAGAGGCTTGCCACATGATACAAGTCTTTGAAGTACTAGCCAGCGCAGACCAAACACTCAAGATAGCCAATCAAATACCATGTAATTCGTATTGACACACTTCTTGTGCTACAATCGTTGAATCTCAGATTCCCTATAATCCCCAAGTCGAACTCCTGCGGTCTGAGAAACAATCTCTATTCACCGACCTTCCATTCCTCAATATGGGGAAGGTGCATAAATTATGATCCACTCTAGACCTCTATCGGAAGCAGAAATGTCAAGATCATGGGTTTTTGCACTTGAGGTTGATCAAAAGATCTCTGAAAACAATGAGGAAGAGTTGCTAGAAGCCCCGAAAGAATGGGAATAAGGTGGTCAGGTCACAGCTGATGAACTCGAAGAAATAAATTTTGGAGACAAAGATGTCCCTAGACCCACTTTCATTTCAGCAAATACGTCTCCAGAAGAGAAAGAAGATTTCCTACCTTCTTGAGAGCAAACCGAGACGTCTTTACTTGGCATTACCATGAGATGCCTGGTTTAGACCCTCAAGTCAATGTTCACAATCTCGACATTGATTCAACCTTCAAACCTGTCAAGCAGAAATCAAGAAGGTTCAGGAAAATTCTTGTGGTTCATCGTCAGACATCGAGGGATTGAAGTTGAGCTAGTCAAGATCAAGGCAATCTAAGAAATGCTGTCACCGGCTACACTTCGAGAACTACGCTCCCTCCAAGGGCAATTGACATACATTCGCAGGTTCATCTCAAACCTCTCAGGTCACTGTAAACCTTTTACACACCTACTAAAGAATGATACCCCATTCATCTGAGATGAAGCATGTCAGGCAGCCCTTGACAACATCAACCATTATTTACTCTACTCTCTAGTACTCTCTACACCCAAACCCCTCATTCTATACGTGACTACTTTAGACGAGTCACTCGGAGCATTATTGGCATAAAACAATGAAGAAGGAAAAGAGATTGCGTTATATTACCTCAGCCACAGGATGCAAGGGGTCGAGAAGAATTATCCCCCTATTGAGAAGATATGCTTGGCCTTGATCTTCGCAATACGAATACTCTGCCATTACTTGCTTGGCCATGAAGTGAAACTTATATCAAAATCTGATCCTGTAAAATTTCTCATGACACGCCCATGCTTGTCGGGATGTTTTGCTAAGAGGGCATTATAGTTGATGGAGTTCGATATCACTTATGTCCCACAGAAGGCCATCAAGGGCCAGACCTTGAATGACTTTCTCGCAGCACACCCCATACCGACATAATCTCCACTATCAAGTGACCTCCCTGATGAAGAAGTATTTTGTGCTGACCTTGCTCTTGTGTGAGAATTGTACTTCGACGGAGCCTTCCAATCAGATCGAGGAGGCGCCAGATTAGTATTCCTAACTCCTAGAGGAGGAATATTGCCACTTTCTTTCTCTCATTCTCAAGCCAGTTCTCATAATAAGGAAGAATATTAGGCCCTTATAATCGGGCTAGAGATAGCCTTCGACCTCGACTTGGAGCAGCTCAAGATCTATGGCGACTCTTAGTTGGTTATCCAACAGCTCAAAGGGATCTATGATGTGAGAAAGGACACTCTCGAGCCGTATCACAATACTGCAAAATTTATATGGCTTAGTTTGAGGACGTATTCATGAGTCACATCCCCAGGAGGCTAAACTCGTAGGCTGACACACTTGCGAAACCCGGCGCTACAATTTAGTTGTCCTCATTGGGACCCACGCTTGTTTGGTGGTAGAATGGAGACACATTGAACTAAGAGCCAAGGTCGACGTGGATGACAAGAGAAATATCTTCTCGAAGTGCACTTCTATCAGCTAAAGAAGTAATCAAGACTGAACAATGAATAGTACAGAGTCAAGGAGTAAAGGGTCGAAATCAAGAATCAGAATTCTTTGACCCAATGTGCACAGAAATTGAGCTAGTAGAAGATTGGAGAAAGCCCATCACTAATTTCCTAAAACATGGCAGGCTCCCGGAAGATCGTGCCGATCGCAACAGCATACGTCAAATGTCTACTAAGTATACCCTCCTTGAAGGAGAGTATCCAAGAAGCAAATAAGTTGTTAGAAGAACTCAACTCAGGCATTTGTGGACTACACCAGTGTGGTCCTAAGCTCTATGAATGAATACATAGATTGGGATACTATTGGCCTTCCATGATCTCCGATTCCTTAAGCTATGCTAAAATGTGCCACGTATGACAAATACACTCCAACCTAGTTCACCAGCCTCTAGAGCCTTAACACCCTATGGTTGCATCATGGCCCTTCTCACAATGGGGTATGGACATCGTAGGGCCTATTGACCCTCCTTCCGTAATGGGCTATGTTTTTATCCTAGCTGCAACAGACTATTTCTCTAAGTAGGCTGAAGCGGTCCCCCTTAAGCAAGTTCCTAGGACAGCGAGGACAAACTTCACTCGACATCATATCATATACCACTTCGGAGTGCCCGATCGAATTATATCTGATAACAGTCCTCAATTTAGGAGTCAGCACATCTGTCTCTTAATTAACCAGTTCAGTTTCGGATGGAGGTTCTCGACTATGTACCATCCTCGGGCGAATGGATTAGCTGAGGCTTTCAATAAGACTTTGTGCAACGTTTTAAGAAAGTCAATATCAAAAACAAAGAAGAATTGGTGTGAAAAGCTTCCCGAAGCCCTATGGGCTTATCGTACTACTACTCGAAATGCTACTGATTCCACTCCTTATTCTTTGGCCTATGGGGGTGAAGCATTTTACCTCTTGAAATACAAATCCCTTCACTGTGTAGGAATAACCGAAGATGAGAGAGTCAAGCTTTGGTATCAAGAATTGGATGCACTCGATGACAAGAGGTTAGAGGCTCAACAGAACCTTGAACTCAATCAAGGGAGAATGAAGAGGACTTTTGACAAGTCTGTCAAGATCTGCCCATTTACCCGTGGTTATCTAGTTCTGGCTGTCAAGAGGCCTATTGTTATGCATGGCTGGTGTAAAGGGAAGTTTGAGCTTAAGTGGGAAGGTCCCTTTATAGTAAAAAAGGTCTCTCCCAATGGAGCATACATACTAGCACATCCTGAAGGGAGGGAAGCAATGCCCCCTATCAATGGACGATATTTAAAGAAGTACTACCCATAATGCATATTCAAGAAAAAGATACTAAACAAGCAAGATAGTCCAAACAAGTTCTAGCTCTTTTTATTGTAGTAAAAACGAGTTACAAGTTACAAGCTAAAAGAAGCCCATTATTAGGGAGGTTACAAGTCTCTTTCATCTGAGGATAAGAGGACAGTTAGAAACCAAAATCTGTAGTTTTGCTTCTGCATCTGAGGATAATAGGATGGTTATAGGCCAAAACAAATGCCTGCCTCATGAGGAAGAAGCAAACCCACCAAGAAAGGCTTTCGTCATGAAGAAGAAGCGAAACCACTTGGAGAAGTTAACTTCAATTCATCTGACGAGTAAGACGATAGTTACAGGCCAGAAGATGAAGCGAAACCACTCGAAGAAGTTAGCTTCAGTTGATCTGACGTGTCTATCAAACATACAAGCCAGATAGTTCATCTGACGTGTATATCAAATATACAACGAAGGATTCATTCGACATGTGTATCAAACATACAAAGCGGGCTGCCCTGGCAAGGAACTGGCCTATGACGGAAAGCATACCCTGTTCATAGTGGATGCCCTTGCACAAAACAACATGGACCTCACTGTTGTGCTAGAGGACTTTACTCCCAACACTGGTCACAAGCCATGCCTTATCATCATTCGCCACCTTTTGCCGGCTCATGAGCATCACCATACATAGCTCATCACCAAGCGCTGCGAATCTTGCACGTAACTTACTACCATAAGAGAGCATCACTCTCTGCACCATGATAAGTCATATGTGCTGATGAGCACCGATTGAAGTCAGCGCCGACTGTGTCCTCCAAAGGCTAGCGCTGCTTGTGCTCCTAACCCCTAGTGCCGGTTGCCTTTCTTGAGGATCAACGCCTGTTGTCTCAGCGTCGGTTACACTTCTAAACCATCAGCACCGATTGTCTCAGCGTCGGCCCTGTCGCGACTGTTCGCTTCCTCAGACATCTCGGTTTTAAAGCTTAAGTTTTTGCACCTCCTTAATGGTCGCACGATTTCCTAACATCCGTCCACCTTCCCTGCAATGGTTCACCTCCCACGACGGTTCACCTCCTGCAACCGTACACCTTCCACGATAGTCCACCTCTCGTGACCATTTGTCTCTAGTCGAAACTTCTCCTACACTGCCGAAAACCCACTGAAAAACTGTCCCGCCTACGTTTTTGGCAGAGACGTCACCAGATCCTCACCAAAAACTTCTGTAAACTTTCCTTGCCATCCCCGAGAACCTCTGCAAGACCACTAATAGTGTCAGAAGTCACCACAACTTCTAGGAAACCCCTTAAAACTCCCTGAAAAACTCTTAAGACATGCGAAAATACTCACTGTTCCACTTTCTGCCTCTTCTACAAAAACAAAACTGCAGCTGGGACCTCTTCCGTTTCTCAAAAAACTTGCCAGAGAACTCTTCTTTCCCGCTCCTTTCTCTCAACTTCATCAATTTCTTGGCAAAGTCTGCTCGCAGAAGACCTTCCCTGCAAAACTGCCAGGAATCTCACTCTTTACCGAACACCTTCCCTACAAAAATTTTGCTGGAGTCCCACTGCTTGCCGAAACATTAACCGAGCACCCTCTCGTCACTGTTAAGAAATTTTTTGCTTAATTTTTCTTTACCCTTGGTTAAAAGTGAGGTAAAATGGGATTTTACCCCCTTATATAGACCACACTACCCTCAATTGCCCCTCACAAACTGAGAATCCCAGTCGCATCCAAGGAAAGTCAAGCGACGATGAGCCGGGTCGGGCTTTAACATGAGGCCTAAGGTAACTCTCATCTATCCATGCCCAAGGCCGATTGAATTCCAAACAACCCTAGCGCCAGTTGACTTGGCGCCGCGTGAATTCCAAACATCCCTAGTGCCGGTCGCCTTGACGTCGGGTGAGTTTCAAAAAGACCTCAAGGCCAGTCAACTTAGCGCCGGTTGCATTCAAACAATATCACGGGACGTTCACAACGCCAACTAAGTTTCTAACAACCCAACGCCAGTTGCATTTTCAAAAACTCAGCACTGATTGCACACTCGCAAGAAACCATTATCGCTACACCTAGCATCGGCTGTATTTCAAGCAGCTTATTGTCACCTAGTTCGGGCTAAAGCCTTGTGTGTCCTACCACTATCCCCATTGGAGTAGTACCCAAGCCGTGTCTTGTCATCCTCAGTAGACTTGCACATAGGCCGTTGCACCCAAACCATGACCTAGCATCCCCAATAGAGTCAGGAGCTATCCCTCATCCCCATAAGAGTCACATCCATACTGCAGCCCATTATCCCCAGTGGAGTTAGGGTTGACCTCTTCAATTCACGATGGGTCTACCACACACCAAGCTATCTTATTCCCAAGAAGTTGGGTTACCTATTCTCCATAGATTCTCATCTTTCACCCCAGGGAGTACACTTACCCCCCTAAGCCCTAATGAAGTCCTCTTCTGATGACCGTCCTTCATCGGATCACCATTTCCATCTAAGCCCTCAGTTTGTGAATGGTCTTAACTATTTTATCCCCAAGGAATCGGATTTCCATCCACATACCTATTCCCCATCGAGATCCACTTAACCCAACCTTGATCCGTGCTGCACGATCCTAAACTGCATAACTTTGGTCCAAACTATATGACCTTAAACTGTAGCGGAGGTCTAGTTGCATGACATTAAACTGCACGGTCCATGATGCATGACCCTAAACTACACATCCCTAGTCTAGTTGCATGACCCTAAACTGCACAGCTCTGGTCCAAACTATATGACCTTAAACTGTAGTGGAGGTTTAGTTGCATGACCTTAAACTAGACAGTATGTGCAGCATGACCCTAAATTATATAGCCCTTGTCTAGTTACACGACCCTAAACTGCACAACTTTGGCCCAAACTATATGATCTTAAACTGTAGTGGAGATCTAGTTGTACGACCTTAAACTGCATGGTCCGTGCTACATGACCTTAAACTACACAGCCCTGGTCTAGTTGTATGAACCTAAACTGCACAACGTGGTCCGAACTATATGACCTTAAACTGTAACGGAGGTCTAGTCTCACGACCTTAAACTGCACTGTCCTAGTTGCATGACTTTAAACTGCACCACCACGGTCCAACTGTATGACTTTAAACCATAGTGCACATCCTAGCCGCATGGTGTTAAAAGGCTCAGCACCATGGTCCGAACTATATGACCTTAAACTGTAGTGCAGGTCTAGTTGCACGACCTTAAACTTCATGGCCCCAGTTGTATGACTTTAAACTGCATAACCACGGTCCAGCAGTATAACCATAAGCCATAGTACATGTCCTGGCTGCATGACGATAAAATACTTTGTACAGGTCCCAAAGGTATGACCTTTAAAAAACTTGCCCCCTACTTACACATGCCCTTTACGTGCACTTTCATACACTCCTTCCTTAACCTACCTGTTAGTGTGCACGCTCCACCTTCATTACCTCCCCAGTGTGTCCATTCACTTCATCTTCCTACGCCATTCCCCAATGAGTCTCACCCGCGCTCACGAAATGGTGAATCATCCGACCACCTATATTCATTGTAAGTTATGGGTCACCATCTTCCTCTCACATTTCATACATCATCCATCTTTCATAGGTAGCCTAATGCCATTTCTACAAGTGAGTTATACCACTACCATACTTACTCCATGGCCTCCACAGACGGCCATTCATCACCATCACGGTCCAGCTGTATGACCTTAAACCATAGTGCACGTCCTAGTTGCATGACGCTAAATTGTTTCCTACAGGTCCCGGAGGCATGACCTTAAATATGCATTTTAACAAAAATGATGAAATAATGGATATGGTGTATACCTGAACAATGGTACGTGATGAGTAAAAATGGTGAATGGGCATGGTTATGAAACCATGATTATAAGAGTTTCGTGAATAAAAACCCGAGCACGATAAAAACCCGAAAGGGCATCGTGAGTAAAAATGGATGAAAAGGGTGGACATAGCCCAAAGGTTATGGGTAAAAGAGCCCCAAAATAAAAAGAAGTTGGTAAAAACCATCTCTACGGTGCCAATTCCCAAGGTCAAGGGATGCTTGGACCAATAAATAGGTTGATATAGCGTTCGCCTCAACCGGTGGCTTCAGCCCTCACTCAAAGAAAAATCCCTAGTGTCACAATGCCAGGACTCTGAAAGTACGAGCTTCAAGGAAAAGATTCTGACAGCCTGAGTCCAGTTACAAAAAGGACTCGTAAGACAGAAGACCCACCAAGACGGTAAGACATGTCTCATGAGGAAGAGCATTATTCCCAAGTCACAAACATACTCTAGAAATAAACACTCTAAAGGCAAGAAACTGATAAATCCATGGGGAAACCTATCAGAGACTTCAGCTCGCCTAGCCGGCAGTTCCAAACCTTCGGGATTGGCTAATAAAACTGCCCCCAATTGAACTCGATAGACGAGACCTACAGTGGTACTCTGATCGTCAAAAGCAAACTTGGTGTAGCAGCAAACCGTGCCGATTAAAAGAAAATAAAAGAACCCAGACCAAATCGGAACAATACCCTTCCACATGGCACTCAATTGCCGAAAGGGCTTGATTCTGACTAACGAGGTCCGTACAAAATCCTCAGCTTCAGAATCACCAATAGTTTGTATGAGGGTGAGGACTTCGACTAGATCTCTAAAAAAAGTCTCTTCTCCCCCTAAAATTCTCCACAGACAAATCTGCGAACAATGCATCCCTACGTCTGAGCATCCTAGTTACACCATTATGTGAATCTCCTTGGCGTTCCATGTAGGAAGGAAAAAAGTAAAATCCAAAGGATATTTTATGAATGAGTGTCCTTATGCTTCTCTTGAAGAACAATATTCGGTGGGACAAGCTATTTGAACGCATTTTTCAGCACGTTGGTCTCTGATAGGAAGCAGGTCAATAAAGCCTACCAAACAGTGAAAATTCTTGACATTCTCAAAATAGCCCCAAAATTGGTTAAGATCTTCATCAGCACTTCAAAAGATCACTTGCCAAGTTTCATCATGATCAGACATGTCTATGGTAGTGACCACAAAGAAACAATTTTAGTGAAATCAGTCTCTAGCACCCTAAAATGGACCCTGTAACTTGATCCATACTTTGGTACTTCAAATAGATGTGGGACCATTTCCATTAGATTCGGCACGTTCGCAAAACCATATGGGTCAAGTTTCGACTTAATCAGGCACTCTAAGAGAAAGTTATAGGTAAAATATCGAAAAGGGGCAGGCCACACACTATTCTTATGTTGCCACTTTGCATCGAAACACCATTAGAGGTGGCTATTTTTATAGTCACAGGTAGTCTCTTTCGGGGCCTATAACTCACTTGTTTCAATTCTGATTGCTCCCAAATTTGTTGAGAGTGTTCGTCTCATCAAGTCGAGCAATTCGATATGTGGTACGCCTCGTGACGACGCCCGAGCAAAGAGGAAAACTAAATGAAAGTTGCTGATCTGTGAAAGAAGTTGCAGAATATTTAGAAGCAGCACGCCTCATTCAAGCAGCCAGATCACGACGCTTGCATATCCAATCGGCACGAAACCAATTGCATTACGTGTATGAGGTCCGAGGCTATCTCTAGCCTGAACCTCACGTACGATGAATGGTTGGATTCACACACGAAGGCATCAAATCTTCTATAAATTTTAGCTGTCGGATTTCAAGATTCCTGCCAAAAACTCAAGATGAAAAAATCTTCATCCGGACATGAAATCAAGTTACGTTCATTGCAACGTGATCATGATAGCATGCTCAGTGTGATTCAGCAAAGAAGTCACGAAGAAACATCAACGAATGAGCATACAATCGATCTGAAGTTTTCAAGATTCATCCAAAATTCAAGTCTCAAGATCATGGCTAAAAAGCATGATTCATGGCTCGAAGTTGGTATCAAATAATCGCCATGTCGAGCCTTACAAGAAAATAATAATCTTTCTATCAAACGGCATCAGAACGACCCTGGGTAGCCATGGAAGATCACGCAAGCTCTCGGGCAGTAGTAGGGATTGTTCTGAAATTCCATACTTTGTTAAGCAAGGGCAAAATAGTCCTTTTGCACCATTTTTAGAATTTCTTTAAATTTAATTAAATTGTAATTATCTTCAATTCTAGGTAGTTTTTTTGCATACACCCACGTTTTAGCCAACTCTATATAAACAGGCAATGCCTCATTGTGCAAAGGATGGATTCATTCTTCTTAAATCAATCAATAAAATTTTGATTTTTGCTTAAGCTTGTGGGTCATCTTGGAGAGAGAGAGAGAGGAGAGAGAAGTAAAGGGCTGGTACCCTTTGAACAGGTAACTTTCTCTCTCCTCCCTTATTTCTCTCTCCTTCTCTCTTTCTCTCTCCTCCCCTCTTTCTCTCCCCTCCTCTATTTCTCTCTCCACCCTCCCCTCTTCTCGTCTATCTCTTTCTCTCTACTTCATTCTTTCTTACCTCTATCTCTATCTCTTTCTTTCTCCTCACTTCTCTCTCATCTATCTATCTCTTTCTCTCTCTTCTTCTCATCTTTATCTCTTTCTCTCTCCTCTTCTTATCTCTCTTTCTCTCTCCTCTTCTTATCTCTATCTCCATCTATTCTCCTCTTTTAATACCGTCGACGAAGCCTAGCGTCAGCTGGATCTCTCTCTTCTCTTCTGTCACAGTCGGTGAAGCTTAACACCGGCTGAATTTCCCTCTCCTCTTTTGTTACAGTTGATGAAGCTTAACACCGGTTGAATTTCTCTCTCCTCTTCTATTGCAGTCTGTGAAGCCTATCATCGGTTGGCTTTTTCTCTCTTCTCTTCTGTTACAGTCAGAGAAGTCTAGTGTCGGCTGGATTTCTCTCTCTCTCTCTCTCTCTCTCTCTCTCTCTTTTGTTGCAGTTGGCAAAGCCTAGTGTTGACTCGATCTCTCTCCCTTGCTTCCCTCCCATCACAACCAGTGCAAATGTAACACCGGTCGGTTCTCTTCTTCTCTTCTGACACAGTCGGCAAAGCCTAACGTCGATTGTACTTTCTCTCTCTTCTCTTCTAACACCGCTTGGCTTTGCTTGGATGTGACTGAAATTCCTAGTTTGTGAGGGGCATTTGAGGGTAGTATGGTCTATATAAGGGCCCCATTTTCCCTCACTTTTCATCAAGGGTAAAAAAATTTAAGCAAAAATTTTCTTAACAGTGAGGAGGGGGTGTTTGATTGAAGTTCCAGCAAGTAGTAGGACTCCAGCAAAGGTTTTGCAGGGAAGTTCTCAGCAAACAGTGAGATTCCAGGCGGTTTTTGTAGAGAAAGACTTCGACGAGCAGGCTTCACCAAAAATTTGGTTCAATTGTAGAGAAAGGAGCTGAAAAGGAGAGTTCTTCGAGAAGTTTTTTGGGAATCAGAAGAAGTTTTGATCGCAGTTTTATTGGGTAGAAGAGGTAGGAAGTGAAACAGTGAGCACTTCTGCATGTCTTGAGAGTTTTCTGAGGATTTTGAAGAATTTCCAGTGGGTTGTGGTAACTTTTTGACGTTGTTAGTGGTGTTGCATAAGTTCCTGGGGAGTTAGGGAAAGTTTGCAGAAGTTTTCGGTGAGGTCCAGGTGAAAAATACAGGTGGTAATGTTTTTCAGTGGGTTTCTGACCGTTAGAATAAGTTCAGACAAGAGACGAATGGTCACGGGAGGTGAACCACCGTGGAAGGCGTACGGTTGTAGGAGGTGAACCATCGTGGGAGGTGAACCATCGTCGAGGTGTATAGTTGCAAGAGGTGAACCATCATGGGAGGTGAACCATCGTAGGGAAGGGGTACAGTTACCTTTTTCATGTGTCAAGTGGCGCTGAAAGATGTGGTGATGTTTGGCATTTTCATGTGTGTCAGGAGGCACTGAAAGACATGGAGACGGTTGTCAGTTGGCACAGCTGAGTTCTAGGTGTCACAAATAAGATTTGTGGCATGTGTGAGAGATCCGATCACAACTGACGTTGGCCTTTGAAAGGCTCAACCAGTTCTGGGTATTGACAATCTCATCCGGCGTTGAGCATTGACAAGCTCTACCGACGCTGAGTGTTGACAAACTCAACTGGCGCTAGTCGTTGGCACACAACTGGTGCTGGGCATTTGACAAGCTCAACCGGTGCTGAGTGTTTAACAGATTCAACCTGCACTAGTTGTTGGCATGCAACCAGTGCTAAGTATTAGGAAACATAATCGGTGCTAAGTGTTGGCAAACTCAGCCGGCGTTGATTCAGTGTCTTAGCAACATTTGGGAGTAAACCACTAAGCCCTTTAAAAGGGCTGGTTCTTCTTACCAAATTCCTGATGTGAAAGGCTTCCAAGGGAGGGAGAAATCGGTGCCTATGATTTTACATGCGAGGTTTTATCAAGAGGTGAGCCCATTTGGCTGACCCAGCCAGTATGCAAACCAGAGCGACCCTCAGTGTCACTTTCATTACTGACCCCTCTTGTTTTGAAGTATGCGAGGGCAATGACGACAACGTCAATACTGAAGAAGGGATGGAACTTCTTCATTGCATGCATAGGAACATGGCTTCCGGGGAGAACTTGCCTACCTTAGGGAAGAGAATGGTACAGGCAAAGGGACTACTAATGTGGTGAACAAAAGGCCTCCAGATTCATGGGGAGCACCAATACTTGAAGGGATACACTTCTTGGACTTCCAAGGTATTGGCGTTGTACAAAAGCACTCTTGAACGTGTTAGCAGCGGTTCAGTGCTCTGGCAACTACTATGATCGTTGCTCCAATACAGTGAAGCTATTGCTGGAGACATGGAACCATGTTAGTAATACATGGCTTCTTGGGCATGGGGAAGTAGGAATCTCTTTACTAGATCTTCACTTTATTGGAGGTCTCCCGATGATCGAGGCTATGTATGACTAGTTCGTGCCCTCGAGCTCGGTCATCTTCAGTGGTGCTAACTTAGGAGATGAAGAGCAGCCTACCAGTCTTCAAAAGATCTTTGAGGCCTACCAGTCGATCATCGACCGGTCCAGCAATTACAGGGTAACTTTCACAGAGTGGGTGAAATTCTTTTTTGAGGATTATCTTGAAGGTGGTCAGGGAGCCCCGAAAGGGAAAGGGAAGACAGTTGCAAAGGAGATGCCTCCCGTATATCAACTCGAGACCGATGATGAACGTGTCTTCTTGGCCACATATTTGCCCTTATTTTGTGCAAATTCGTGCTTTCTGATTGGGGGGACGACAATCATCCAGATGTACTGTATGTGGCCTGTGCTATGGCCAGAGGGTGTGAGTATGCCCATGCTTAGCCAGTCTTGTGCAACATATACCATGGCTTGGGGGCCACCTCCCGTGGAAAGGCCTATAAGGGAAAAGAGGGAGGGAATGGTACTGTAGGAGGAGAGGCTTTTCCTGGAGATTTTAAAATTTTGTTCCATGTGCATTACATGTATGGGTGGCTAGGGGCTTATTTCCCTGACACCTGCATCAGGCATCAGTGCTCGGGTGATAAACTGTGGCCCTTCTTGATGAGGATTGTTAACCAGAGGGCCATCTTCCATAACCCAGGGGAGGCTCAGAGTCTGTTTGGGAATGATTCTTTGAACATGAGGCTGGTCCCTTTTCCGGCCGGGAGCTTCACCGACCATGCTTTCATTGATGACTTGGGGAAGGAGCTAGAAGGTTCTCCAACAATGATTAAGGAACTCATGTTCATCTTGAGCATCAGAGGGGGAGTCTTACCTTATCGGACTCCGTATAGTGCCAGGTTAGAGGGGTATTTCCCTCACCTCTTTGCCCGTCAGCATAGGCTTGATCAGGCTGCCCCTTTTCGGTGTTTTTCAAAAAGCGCCTGTGTAAGGTGAACAAGGAGAAGACGGAAGAGTTTGGAACTTTCCGTGAGTGCTGGCTGCCAGAGCATGTACGAACCGCTTGGTCTATGTGTGTAGAGATGATAGAAACCAGCAAATGTGGATTACCTCACTTTGGTAAGAGGGTCCACAGGACCAAGGCCTATGTGAACTGGTGGAGAATCGCCAGCAGGGGATATTGGGATAAAAATCACCCTTGGAAAGGGGTGAATGGTAGCTGGTGCTAGGATATCAGGCCAAGGAGACTGGTGGATACTCTCGCTCTTGGTGTAGTATTTGTTGTGGATTATCCCTCTAACTGGCGGGCTTTCGGGTTTCCACGAGAGATAGTAGTTGATGAGGCCTCGCCAGAATTTCTTACAATGAAGATGACAACTAGGAGTGTTTTCGACAATCTTAGTTCCATCTTAGAGTGGTATGAGGGGTGACAAGTCCCTGGTCATTAGAAGCATCCCCCACAGGACTTGAATGCCCTAATAGGGAGTGGTCCCCATAGTAAATTAGATAGGGGGCCTTCTCAGGGAGGTGGATCTGAAGCAGCTGCTCCTACTCTGGCAAGGGGGAAGAAATGAAAGCGCTCAACCGCTATCGATACCTGTGTACCACCTTCAGTTAGTGGGCGTACTCAGAGGCGCAAGAGTCCAAGCTTCCTATGATGTCAGAACCATGAGGTAGTTCTTCCTCTTCTGATCTTTCAGGAACTACTCCAGTATCACCATTTGCGCTCTCTAGACTACCTTCTGCTTCTCTTGAATTATTTTCTTTTTCTTCAAAAATCGAAGTAGATGACTCCGGCCACCCTCAGCCCATTGTCATTGCTTTTGATTGGGAGGTGACTCCGAATCTTGGGGAGGCGCCCTTGAGTCCATGGGTAGTTCCAGAGTCAAAGGTGGCTCAGATGGAGATTGACAAGTATGAAAGCCCCGAAGCAACTACTCCAGATAGGGACTCTGATGTTGATGTAGCCTCGATGCCTCAGGAGCTTAGTGCCCCGACTAAGGCAGGGGCTATGACTCAAGGAGAAGAGCTTGAAGTTGATGATGTGCCTGAGCACCAAGAGGTTGTTGCCCCCGTGGACATAGGTCGTGAAGATGAGGGAGTTAAACTCTTCGTGGCAGAGGTTCTGACTGTTGAAGGCGCAAGCCAAATGGAAAAAACATTGGTCAGAGATGAATTGGCTGGTGAAGGCCAAAGAAAAGAGGCAGTTCCTGAGGCGACAGTTCAGGAGGATGAAGAGCAAGTAGAGGTCCCCATAAGAGAGGGTCAAGATAGTGAGACTGGCATTGAGGAACCTAGGTAGGTTGAGGCCGGGGCTGCATATGAGTCCGAGGGGCAAGGGGCTCTTAGCTTTGCCCTTGTTTCATAGGAGCCAGTTGCTCAGATGGCTATCACTTCAACAAGCTCGGTCCTTGAGGTAGAGGTTTCCTCAGCAGTAGTGGTCTCAGCAGCACCATCTAGGCCTGTTTTCAGTGGTGTTTCTAGCATGATTGCAGGTATGCTTAGAGCAGGCCTTCAGGGCTTGAGGGAGCTGCCTTTCAATGAGCTGGACGAAGCTTTGGCAAAGCTGAGGGAGTTTGTTGTGACTACTGCGATTGGGAGCGCACCAAAGGTGCTTTCCCATTTTGATGCAACTCTAAATGAGTTGGAGAGCTAGCGGTTGGGAGTGCTACATCAAGAGGAAGAAACTAGGAGGCTAGCCTCTCGGAGGAGTCGATCTTGAGCCATTGCGAGAAGATAGATGCTTGCATTGACAAGAAGGCCATGATAACTGACTGTCAGCAGGATCTCAAGAGGGAGGTGTAAGGAAGCTTCAAGAGAATGATTGAAATCCGAGAGGAAATGCAAATATTGAGGCAGGAATTTGCGGGCCTTGAGATATAGATGGTTCAAAGGAGGGCCATGGAGGCCCCATTGGTCGAAGATTTGTCCGAACTCAATGGAACAATTGAGTCGAAAACCATGGCGATGGCAGAGGAGACTCGAACAGTGGTGGAACTGAAGAAGCATGTCTAGGGCAACGAGACTTCTCTTGTAGCGCACAGCGTAGAGATCAATAAGATGATTGATCATTTCCGAACATGTCATTTTCCTTTGTCAGTACTTGTAAAAGTTTTAACTGATGAATAAAGCGCTTCTCTCTTTTGATTGAATTTGCCGCATGATTTCATTATCTTCTTACTTTTGCTGCACCTCATGTGATTTATCTCGCTTCTTTTTTTTCAATGCCTCTCGACACTTTTATTGCCGCTAGAGGCTAATACCCTAGGCCTTGTTTAACCCCATGGTGGGCTGCCGTGACTTGGATAGCTTCGAAATGGGGAGTCGTTGCTTTTTCTCCCCTTAATGTCTGATTGGCCAAGGGCTCATAGTTCATTTTCCTCATGATTTGTTGAGCCTGATTGCTATAGATAGTCCAGACAGGAGGGGTCTCGGCCTCCATTAGTGGCGCATTTACCTCAAGCTCATCATAGCCTTTAGTCTCCAACACGAACTCCTTGAGATGTTTTGAAGCGATACGCATGCCCTCCAATTAACTCTGAAGATTGCGACCTTCTGTTCTTAAGTTTGCTAGGGGATCTTGCTCTTGAGGGGAAGAAAGTTGCTCTTCATCGAACTGCTCTCCTCCTGAGAGGCCGGGTAAAAGTAAAACTTTTAGGTGGTCAACGGTCTGAGGAGCATCCTCTATACTTATAGCAACCAGATTTTGATAAACAATTCACGGCGGTTCGCTTTGCCTTTCAAGAGTGCAATGGGGATATGTAAGACTTTCTGCTGGTTCGGCGTATAGGTGATCCTTAGAGCCAGGAATTCTACCCCCATGGCTTGCTCGATCTCATGAATAACCTCTGGTTCATATTCCGGCCAAGGTGGCTCAGAACTGGAAGCAGAGGGCAAAATATCCTTTTCCAATGTAGAAGGAGGTTCTTGAGGGATGATGGTTGGGATGTTAGAATGAAGGGTGGTTAAGGGTAAGATTCTGCCCTGCCTTTCTTCCTCTTTGAACATGTTCACTAATGTTCTCCCAACATCTTTGACATCTTCATGAGACAAAGGTGTTGTCTTGATTGTAGACTTGTGACCTCCATCATTCGGCTTCAGAGGTGATGTCAGATCTGTGAAGTAATATTTCCCATCGGCATAGTGATTTTCAGCTACAGGGAATGGTCTCTTATCAGCATAGACCGTATGTTGTCTCCCATCTCGACTATATTTGAAGCACTGATGCAATATTGATGGAACCACCCCTGATCATGGAGCCATGGCCGATCGAGGAGAATATTGTAGGAAGTGTCAGTGTCGATCACATGAAACTCGATGTAAAATGAAGGTGTATCGTGCCAGCTGGCTTCTCCTCTGATTGGTTGAACCCTTGAACTATGATGTGGGTCGGGGTAAGATCTTTGAACTCAAACCCTAATCAAGTAAGGATCCTCCTTGGTCCATATAACTTAATTTGTTGTTGGGGAATGCATGTAATTCTCCCGTAACAAAGAGTGGGAGATTATGAAACTTTTACCCCAGCTGTAGATCATCCTTTAAAAAGGTTATCGGCATACATCCTTGTAGAATCGCCTGGTCTACCTCAATGGGTTCTAATTCGGTTTCGTACAGTTCTGGGTTAGAAAGAGCTTGAACCAAATCAATCGGTAATCCTTCGAAAGCATGAGGGCATTGTAAACACTGAGAAGAGCCGAAAGCTTTCGTAGATGCCCTTTCACATCATATTTCACCTTTTCTTTATCAAGGTCGTGTGCTCCTAGTCCTGCCACTGATTTGGGTGGTATGTTGTGTTTAGGTAAAAAGGATTATTTTAGCCGGCTGGCTGACTTGATTGCGCAGCGAGCTTGGTTTGAGTGATGGAAGTTTGAGGTTTTGGAAGAGACTGAGTACATGGGATCAAAGTGGTCCTAGGGAAGTGGAGAATAGGTGTATTGCTTGAAGTATTGGGATTATGAAGCAGCCCAAGGAGCTGTAAGATAGGCAGACTAGTCTTTGAATTAGGGGGCAGTGGCGGACTGGGGAACTTCAAGGTGCCCGACTTCTACGGTGGACGTTGTAGCGTCCTCCCAGATTTGAGATTTATCTGCCCCGTGAAGGGTATGGCGCTTGAAATTTGCACCATGCGGCAAGCTCCCCGAGAATAGGAGCTTTTCCCATTTGATTCTCTTAGTCTCTACCAAAAGTCAGGCTCAGGGGGCCACTGGGGTTTCTTTGGCTTCGACTTCTTGTGCTTCTTTGAAGAAGGAAGCTCTGCTTGGCTTTAGATGCCAGGGCATCAGCAACTGTTTGGAATCCTGCTGCCTGTGCTAGGGTCTTTCTCAATCGTTTCCACTGCATCCTACTTATATTGATTCCTTCGAATTATCGGTCGAGAGCCTTGAAGTCTGAGCATATCAAGGTTGTACCTGCAAAGGACGTAGAAGAGGGAGAATGAGAAGCAGGAGAAGAAAGAGGAGAAGGGTTAGAAGGTGAGGGACTTTTAAGGTCGTTCCCCTCATCAGACCAATCTAAGCAGCTTTTTACGTCATCATCAGGGCTGAAAGGGTGCAAGGGGTCTTTTAGGTCTTTCCCTTGCTTAGACCATTACGGAGTGCTTTTAATGTCATCACCCTCATTGGATGTATGCTGAGTGGGAGATGGCATGGGGACCTCTTCTTGAAAGGTTGAAGAAGGAAGAAGGATCATGCCAGGGATGAAGTCCAGCAAAGTTGGCAATGGAGGAAGGGGCCTGAGAAATTCCTGCTCGATTATGGGTTGAGTGGTCTTGTTTCTTCGACGAGTAACCCGTGGTGCCTATCTCTTTCGATTTTTCTGAGATGATATGTGATTCGTCTCGTTGGGTTTGCAAATAGCTCTAGCTTGGCGAACTGCTTCTCGCCTTAAGGACTTGAGTTTACTTCGACCATGGTAAACTATCCATGGTTGGGAAGTCGAGGATTCAGTGGAGTCCGATTCATTGATAGGAAGGTCCTGCTTTGTGAGATCTTCTTGCCTCGAAAGAGAAGTGATTTGGGAATCACTTATGGGGAGGTTATAAAACTCTTGACACTCACGCATCTTCTTTACGAATATATCAAGGAAACTTGTGCATTCTGATAAGTAATGGCCTCTTATCTGATGATACAAGCACCGACGATCTTCAATCCTCTTAGCAAGGTGATGGGGTTGCCTTGCCTGCTTCAATGTGATTATGTATTCCTTAAGCATTATAATGAAGAAGGTGTAAAGAATATCAGGCATTTCATCTTCCTTTGGATGGTTACGACATGAGAGGCCTCAGCTGGCCCAAAGGTCTTCTTTAAGTCTTCGAGCTTTATCTGACCCTTCTGAATCAGGGCCTCGAAAATATCCTTCAGCGTGTAGCAGTCATCTGTAGGATGATTGATCCTCCGATGGTAGGAACAATAATTCTCCTAAGTGTCAAAGTCAGGTTTCTTAGGGAATTTGGCTTCTGAAAGCTGGTTCATATTTTGTTCCAATAATAACCAGAACAACGAAGGGACCTATTCCTTCTCAAAGGGATAGACCTTGTTGCTATGACTGGTGAAATATCACCCCGATCAAGGTTGGCTGGTGTGGGTACCCGATTGTAAGACTGTTGTTGCTTGCCAGCCTGGGGTGTTACCTTTGATGTGCTTACCCCTTTAGAGAGATCTAAAGTTTGGGAGGGAGCCTTCTTTGATTCAGCGACCATGACGGCTACATTGATTACCCCTTTATGTTGGATGCCCCGTGTGTTATTCCAAGAGTAACCATTGCCTCGATTGTTTGTTGAACTTGTAGACGGTTGTCGTATCCCACCATGGTGGCGTGATAAACTTTCTATGCGAACTGATTTAGAGATGAACTCGGACATGGAGGTCGGATTAGAGGCCTCGACATGTAGAGCGATCTCGGGTCGCATGTTCCGTACACAAGTTTGAACTGCTTCCTTCTTAGGCATAGGATTAGGATGGAGGGAAGCCATGTTTCTTCATCTTAGTATGAATTGATCGACGAGCTCATCAAGGTCTTGGGTCAAGGTGAGAAGTTCGATGGCTTGAACCTCTCTCTCGACCTCATAGAAGCGTTGATAGAACAGTTTCTCCTTCTCCTCCCACGTAAGCACTAAGTATGGAGGAAGTTGGACACACCATTGAAATGCTGGGCCATCGAGGGTCTCAACGAACTATCGGAGAAGAATTCTCCCTTCAGCCACTGTTTCTTGAAAAGCTGTTTGGAAGTGGGCAATATGCTAGTTTGGGACATGGTTCCATTGAATAAAGGAAACTTCCCTTTCTTATAATCTGAGGGAAATGAGACCTGATCAATATTGGAGGAGTATGGCCTTTGATAAGGCGTCGCACCCTGTATCCCTAGGATTTGTCTGTTCTTTAAGTTATGAATGACCATAGCGTCAATATCTGTCTGAGAGACGGGATGAGGGATAGAATTGTCCTGTGAGGTAAATGGAGGGGGCTGTCATGGAGGTGCACCATCAGAGTGATGCGAATTGACCTCATGGTTAGCCGACTGGCGTGTGATGTCGATACGATCAATCTTTTCCATCATCGCGCGCACCATATCCTCAAACTTGTTTATGCGCTCTTCTTGCCCATCACCAGGCTCTCTTACAACCATTACAATGATCGTTTCTCTATGGAGGTCAATGTTAGTGGCAACTGAGGTCTTACGAACTTGACGGGTCGTACGTGGTAGGTCAGTCAGCAGGGGGCCAACATACCATCACTGAACTCGACTCTTGTATACTGATCGCGTTTGGACCAATTTGTGATAGTCTTGGGACCGTGGGTGCTGAGTGGCTGGGTCCTTCTTCTACAACGGTAACCACAACACAGGGATAACGAAGCTCCTCTTCGGGCTTCATCATCTGAAGGGGTTAGAAGGGATTCAGGGGAAAAGGGTCGTCAGAATTGGTTATTTTGACTACCTTGAGGCTTTAATGGACCTCGTGCCAAAATTGTGATCTAGGTTGCGGCTGGTCAGCTCTTCTTACAAAGGAGAGAGCTGTCTCCATCAGGTGCAGCAATGGATGAGGGCTAGGGACTGGAGTCATCTTGGGCTAGGGAAGATGAAGGACTCGATCTTCCATCAGGTCATTGCTCTGAGCTCTCTTGTGGGCTCCAAAGACACGACCAAAGTGACGTTGTTGGTTCAAGATGGTACTCTTGGGGAAAACCTTCGAGTACCAAGGCTGAAGGTGCTTGATCGATGAAGGAAAAGTGGGGAGGAGCAGGATTGACTCATAAGTAGGCCTGAGTCGAGGGCGAGAGGGCATCTGTGATGGCGATGCATGTGTGCCCCTTGAAGAAGGATTATGGGACACCAGAAGGTCAGCCCAAGCTCGTGCAAGTGATCTAGCTTTAAGAGGCCGAGAACTACGAGCAGGTGTCTGTAAGAGAACAGGTGTAGGCCTGCCCCTTATAGAGTGTGCTTGTGTGTGCAAAATAGGAAGATGAGGAGGTCATTTCCTGCGTACTCGGGTTGGAGTAATGACGGCATTGCCTCGAGGAGTGAGATGCATGTGATCAGTGTGCGCAAGACCTAACCTTGGAAGGTTCGATTCTGGACACAGAATCAAGGTAACGTAAGGGTTGCCCTGAGGTGTGACTCGAGTGGGTAACCCACGATCCTTGTGGTGTGTGTGAGCGATGGAGACTGTGGGGTTTCCACCTCGATGTGTTGAGTCTCTAGGGATAGAGACCAATGGTGAAGAAATGTGGGGGGTAGCCTTATGGCATTCCACAGAAGCAATGGCAAATTGTTTGCCTCTTACAGAAAGGGACTGGGCAGTCTTCTGACATACCCCAGGAACATGACCGGCAAGTAACTTGCGGGTGGCTGGGTGCATGCTGTGTGGGGCAACAAAAGTGCTACCGATGCAGGGCTCTTTGATGGAGTTTCCACCAGATCGAGGAGATGGGGAGTGAGGGATTTTTAGGTCCCGCTTCACACCTATCCAGGTTAAGACCTGGGAGCTAGACAAGGGGCTCAAAAGGATGGTTAGAACAACATCGAAGGAACTTGTTCCCTAGGGACACTCTCGAATGCGGGGATAAGAAAATCCCCGATCTGAATAAATAGGTTACAGAAGTCGCACGCCATAATAAAATGTGAAAAGATAATGAAAACCGATAATAAAAGAGGAAACTAGCTAAACAAGAACGATCCGACTAAGGGGTAGTAAGTCTCAAGTGGAGTCGCCAGGCTGGTTAGGTGCCTTGATCTTGCCCTCCGGATCCTTTGAGGATCAGGCGGCACATGTCTCGGGTTTTGAGGGAAGACCCAGAACATTTTTGAGATCGCTCTCTCAGAAACCTCTTTTGAGAACGGGGGCAGGTGTTACCAAAAGGTGAGAGAGGAATTTAAGGTGGTTTGGGACTTACTCGAGCTGACTCGAGTGGGGCCCTCTTAGATTATGAATAAAGCCCCCCAAGAATAAAACTGGTTCGGAATTGCCTGCCTTAGCTTGTATTCTTCTTTTTATTCTACAATCACACACATAAATGGCAAAGGTTATAAGACAGGTGGGTCAAACCTCACCCTTTTCCTCTTTGATGAACGTGCATAAGAATGCGCATTCAAAAAGAAGAAGAGAAGAAAGACGGGGGAAAGAAGAATTCGAATGAGCGAGAGGATTAGAGCGGTGACTAAGTTGGTGAATAATTGGCCTGAAGTGCTAGAAAAAAGGGCTCGGTAACTGAGACCGGCTCATGGGATTACTACTAGATGTCACTACCAATACTGACTAGCTAGGCACGATGGTCAATCTGTCATGACAATAAAGCAGACCAAGTAATCCTGGCACAACAACATTACCGGTAGATGACATGACTACCATGGGAGGCTAACCTCAATCTCTCTTAGTCAAATGAAGGAATAACAAAATTAAGGCAATGAGGAAAGAATAGGAAGAGAATAAGGGAAGAAAAGGAAGAGAAGAGCATGAAAGGCGAGACGATAAAAAAGAGAGATGGAAGGAAGACGTAGTCGGTGCTAAGCATTGCCGACTGTGTTAGAAGGAAGAGAGAGAAAATACAGTCGAACGTTAGGCTTTACCAACTGTATTATACAAAGGAAAAGAGAGAGAAGACGTAGTTGATGCTAGGCTTTGCTGATAGTTTCAAAAGAAGAGAGAGAAAATACAGTCGTTGCTAGGCTTCACTGACTGTCAGAAGAGAAGAGAGAGAAAAACATAGTCGACACTAGGCTTCACCGATTGTGTCAAAAATGAAGAGAGAGAAAAAGTAATCGACGTTAGGCTTTACCGATTGAGTCAAAAGAAGAGAGAGAAAAAGAGGCGGTGCTAGCCTTCATTGATTGAGTCAGAAGAGAAGAGAGAGAAAAAGCAGTCGCCACTAGGCTTCACAGACTGTGATAAAAGAGGAGAGAGAAATCCAATCGATGCTAAACTTCACCGATTGTGACAAAAGAGAAGATGGGAGAGAAGCAAGGAAGAGAGATCAAGCCGGCGCTAAGCTTCGCCAATTCCAATAAAGGAGAAAGAGAGAAATCCAGTTCACACTAGGCTTCACTAACTGTGACAAAAAAAGGAGAGAGAAATCCAATTGATGCTAGGCTTTGCTGATTATGACTGAAGAGGAGAGAGAAATCCAACTGACATTGGGCTTTACCTAATGTGACAAAAGAGGAGAGAGAAATCCAATCGATGCTAGGCTTTACCAACTGTGACAAAAGAGAAGAGAGAAATCCAACCGGTGCTAGGCTTCATCGACTGTGACATAAAAGGAGAGAGAAAGAGATAGAGACGAGAAGAAGAGAGAGAAAGAGATAGAGACGAGAAAAGGGGATAGCGATAGAGACATGAGAAAGGGGAGAGAGGAATAGATAGAGACGAGAAAGAGAGATAGAGATAGAGATAAAAAAGGGAGGAGAGAGAAAGAGGGAAGGAGAGAGATAGAGGCGAGAAAGAGAGAACGAGAGAGAAAGAGGTGAAAAAGAGGGGAGGAGGGAGAAAGAGGAGAGAAAGAGGGAAGGAGAGAGAAAGTTACCTACTCAAAGGGTACTAGCCCTTTTCTTCTCTCTCCTCCCTCTCTCCAAGACGTACCCACAAGCTCAAGTAAGAATCAAAATTTTATTGATTGATCCAAGAAGAATGAATCCGTTCTTTGTACAATGAGGCAGTGCCTGTTTATATAAAACTAGGCTAAAATGTGGGTGTATGCCTAAAAACTACTTTGAATTAAAGATAATTACAATTTAATTGAATTTAAAAAAATTCTAAAAATGGGTGTAAAATGACTGTTTTGCCCCTGCCTAACAATATGTGAAATTCTAGAACAGTCCCTGCTGCTGCTCGAGAACTTACATGATATTCTATGGCTTACCCAGGGTTGTTCTGATGCCCGTTTGATTGAAAAATTATTGTTTTCTTGTAGGGCTCGGCATGACGATCATTTTAATACCAACTTCAAGCCATGAATCATTTATTGACTTGCTTCCTATCAGGGACCAAGGTGCTGAAAAATATGTTCAAACAGTCACCACTGTACATGATATTTATTCTCTCTCTTTTATTTGGCATGGCAGGGTTCACCGCCATGCACGACATTTCTTTGCTCTCTTCTCTCTCTTCAGTTTGGCACGGCAGGGTTCACTGTTGTGCATGACATCTCTTCTCTCATTTCTCTCTTCTGTTTGGCATAGCAGGGTTCACCATCGTGAACAACATCTCTCCTCTCTCTTCTGTTTGGCACGACAAGTTTCATCTCCGTGCACGACATCTCTTCTCTTCTCTTCTTCTCTCATTCTCTTCATCTCTTCTCCCTTTTGGAAGGTTTAGCGAGAGCCGAGCTAACCTTCTGTTTCTTTTCTCATTCCTTTCTTCTCTTTCTATTTTCTTCTTCTCACTTCTCTTCTCTTCTCTTTTTCTCGCATACTTTTAGTCTCTCGCTTTTAGAAGGTTAACTAGAGCCAAGCCAACCTTCACTCTTTTTTTTCTCGTTCCTTTTCTTCTCTCTCTATTTTCTTCTTCTCACTTCTCTTCTCTTCTCTTCTTCTCTCATTCTTTTCATCTCTTCTCCCCCTTTGGAAGGTTTAGCGAGAGCCAAGCTATCTTTCACCCTCTTTCTTATTCCTTTTCTTCTTCCTCTCTTTAAAATAAATGTTTTTCTTTCTTTACCTCTGAAGACCTAAGTGAAAGCAAGACTAGCCTTTGTTTCCCTTTTTCTCTCTACAAAAATATTTTCATTCTTTACCTTTGAAGAGGTAGTCTCTTCTCTCTAATGTATTTTCTCCATCTTACCCTTTTCCCTTTCTCTTTATTGTAAAATATGCATTAAGAGTCCCTCGTCACGGAGGCATCGTGAGGCTATTAAATTGACACGAACTCTATTATGTTATTTTTTCATTTTCCTTTGAGTACACACACACATGTGCGATCACCCTATGACAAGGTGGGGTCCTTTAGACCCACTTTTCTATACTTTGAATGTGTGTGCGTGTGTGTGTGTTCGCAGGAAAGAAGAAATAGATCAAGGGAGGAGATTCCAAACTGGCCTCAGGCCAGGGGTGCGCTCCACGTAATCTAAGAGGGTACCCATGCGATCCAGCCTGAGCATGTCATGGACCCACATGAGGTAAGTCCCTCCTCATAACCAAATTCCTCTCTCACCGGTTGGTATTCCTGCCCGTGTCCCCTTTATGCGGTTTTTGAGAGAGCGATCTCAGGTCCCGGGCTTGATGCAACCCTGGAACCATGCCACCAAGTCATCCCGACCTGGAGGGTGAGATCGAGGCACCTAACCACCAAGATTTTCCCAACTTGATACCAAATGATAAGGAGCTAGCCCATATCCCTAAGGCCGAATCTAAGAGACACATGCGGGCTCAGAAGCTACATGTGAAGGTAGTCCTTAAGCACGCAGGTGAAGTCCTTAATCAATATACTTGTGAAAGACCGAAGGTAGTTATCGAATCAAGCGATTGTTCCATGGTCGAGATGAGGTCAAGATTCATGAATAAGGAATCTAAAGTATGACTTGGGGGATGGTTTCTTCAAAATATGGTCATGCAATGTAACGCTAGAAATCCCCAATAAGGTCAATAAGGACGAAGAACTTATGGGGAACATGAGAAATCGCTCTTGGGTTTGATGATATACCATCTCTCGCATCTAATGAGCGACTTACACCCAGCAAGCCTCCTGCGAAGAGAGCAGACTACGTCGATAGGTTGTCACCAATCCCCATGTTACCCGTAGCATCGTCATGGCTCAAAAATCCTCATTTGTGCTAGCTAACACTCCGACACTCCCCTTCGAGTTGTTGGAATCTATTATGCCTATTTCAGACAGTGAATCCATCGGACCATTCGAGAAACAACCCATTGTAAGTATAATGATGGTTGGAGTGG
The DNA here is from genome assembly GCF_054954075.1 of Amborella trichopoda. Classification (NCBI taxonomy): domain Eukaryota; kingdom Viridiplantae; phylum Streptophyta; class Magnoliopsida; order Amborellales; family Amborellaceae; genus Amborella; species Amborella trichopoda. Next base: position 22,944,584 of record NC_142339.1, read on the forward strand.
GAAATAACTCAATTGAGTACGAAGAGCTGCTACATATGAGGTCTATGCTGGCTCAAAGGGAGGCTGAACTCCAAACGCAGGGTGCTGAACTCGAGGCGCTAGAGGTAGCCTGAGTAACTACCACTTGGGGCAATCCATCTAGACAACAGTCCTCAAACCCAATCATGGAAAATCGATTGGTTCACTAGCCTATGCCACGGTTGCCTCCACATCTTGCCAATACTGCTTTGACCGTTGAAGCAGTATGCGACCTGGTGATGGAGAACTTAAAGTCCTTGCATCTTCCTAGTATACAATCGATAGATACTTCTCAAATGCGATATCCCGCATACATTGACGAGGTGCCTAAGTTTCTAATGTTTGATGGGAAAGGCTCCCCTCATCAACACTTGACCCATTTTGTGTCAATATGCGCGAACACAGCCAATAACGGACACCTCTTGATGTGTCTGTTTAGTCGTTATCAGGGCCGGCCCTTGCCGGGTATTCACAGCTAACTGTCGAGACCATATTCCATGGAGGCAAATGTAAGAGGCATTCTTGGCACGTTTTAACAACACAGAAATGGATGTTCATCTATCTGCGCTTTTTAAGTACGAGGCAAAAGGACCATGAACCCGTGCAAAAATACATAAAAATATGGCAAAACCTTAGCATGGGGAAGGAAACCCCACTCACTGAGACTCAAGAGGTGCACATGTGCATCAAGATCATGAGGTCAGAGATCACGATACCCCTACATACTTTCGATCGTCGAACTTTCAGCGACCTGCTTTCTAGTATTGTGAACCTCAAAAACCTCATAGAAAGATTTGGACTCAGCCCTAAGCCAGTGATCATTAAAAGCGAACCTGATAAATTTCAAAGCCAAGCTACTCAGGCTAAGACAACTATGACTACCTTGGTAATCGCCTAAGGAGGAAGGGGAAAGAATTATCGACCTCCCAAGAATTATGACTCTCAACAACCATCAAGACATGGATGAGGAGGATAAAGAGGTAGACAACGGACCTTCTGGGAACTCCTTAATAGGAAGTATTCATTTGACACGGATCAGGTTCTAGAGATATTGGAGAACCTCTTAATAGCAGGGACCATTACACTCCCTCCACTGAAATATCCTGATCAAGTAAGCCAGACTAATCAACCCGACTACTATGTGTATCATCAGATGTTAGGACATGTGGTAGAAGAGTTTTTCCCTTTGAAAGATATCATTGAGAATCTTATCAAAGAGGGAAGCTAAAACCCTATTATGTGTATCATCAGATGTTAGGACATGTGGTAGAAGATTGTTTCCCTTTGAAAGACATCAATGAGAATCTTATCAAAGAGGGAAAGCTAAAAATCGATGAGCAAGAGGCGTCAACCTCATAAACAGTAGCGGATAACGTGGTGTCTCTGGTGGACAATTAATGTGGACCCTCAAAAGTAGTAAAGGGTTTCTTGTACCAAGAGCCTTATGCCTTCAATAAATCCTTGGTGTCATATATATATATATATATATATATATATATATATAATTAGCTCCTCCTTATGGGCTTGATTATTCCGTTGAAGAGAAAGGGAGTATAAAGAAGGAGATCTACCTCAAATGGAAGCTCATACTGTCGATATCATGACTCTCATCCACATGGGTTGGAGGATTGCTGGTCCATGACAGATTTGATACAAGAATAGATAAATCGCAGGATGGTTGTTCTATCTAAGGGCTCGACCATGCATAGCATCAGCCCGGTCCCTGTGTTAGAGAAAGTTGAGGGGTGCCTTTACTCGGAGATCTTTGAGTTATGCTCAGAATACTCTGGGACCCTTAACTATTCGGCAGACACTGGGGAAGTTTCTGAGCAGGATTGGATTGCCTAAGTTAGCCATAAAGAGAAGAAGCAAATGTAGTCTGAAGCTCTAAAGACGACTGGTTTAGACACATTGGAGACAAAACTATCACAAATGCAAATAATGGCAAAAAATGAAGGGAAAGTTTCTCCCTCTTCATCTAAAGGAGTCACAAATCAAAGCAGAAAGTGAACCAAGCACTCGGATGATGAAAATCCTCAGCCAACATTACCACCACACCCTACCCTGAATGATTTCATGCTTAGGCCTCTGATGATGAGTGGCCTTCATGAAAAAGGGGTGGTGAGTGAAGCCTCTGTAGAAATGGTTTGTAATATGACTTGGGTAGTGGAAAAAGACTCTATCCCCCAAGCCATGCAGTTGGAATTAAGGTCACTATAATCAAGCCACCTAAAGACGTCGCGCCCAAGCGGGTCATGCCCTTACAGAAATACAAGTCGAGGAGCTTGATGTCGACCATCACCCAAAATGACCAGTGAATGGAAAAGTATATGAGTATAATGTGGCATCTAATTTACAAAGAATACCTATTTTTATAAGCATTTATGATGCTCTCATGCTTTCAAAAGAACTTCAAGCAACCATTATACATGTCCTTTCATCACCAGAAGAGTTTCAAGTTGAAGTCAAGTCAAACTTCACCCAGTAATTCTAGCTGATGCTTTGCCAGTCACCTTCTCTGATGCGGATTTGCAGTTGGGAGCCAAGTCTCATAAGCGCCCCCTGATGGTAGACAAAACCCTGCATGGAATCCACGTCAATCGAATAATGATAGACAAAGAATTAGCAGTAAACCTACTCCCTTTAAAAAGATTGAGAGCCATAGGGATGGATATCAAGAACTTACAAAAAGGACATATAATAATACAGGGTTTCAACCAGGCTACTCAGCAAACCATAAGGAGCATCAAATTGAAAATTAGAACCGAAAAATTTGAGGCATATATTACATTTCAGGTCATTGAAACTGAAGCTTCTCACAACGTTATGTTGGGATGCCCCTTGCTACATTACAATGGAGTCATCCCCTCAACCCTTCATCAATGCTTCAATTACTTCCATGAAGGGAAGCAGCATAAAATCTATGTCGATCGAAGGCTAGTCACCAAGGTGGAATCCCATTATGCGAATGTCGGGTTTTACCTACTCGAAGATCCAGATGCTCACTCAGTGAAGATACTGGGAAGTGAAAGTGGTTTCGATGATGATCATGAGATTGGGCAAGCCTTGATTAGGGCCTTTGATGGCTTGGATGTTGTAGTAGGGGCCAGGCCACTCACTTCTGTTGTACCGGTAAAGGTTGATCTAGATATATTATACCATATTGCCGATGACATAATCAATTCTCCCCTGAAAGCAAGATTTAAGAAAGAATATCAAAAGGAATATAAGGCTCTTTCCTTGAAAGATGGATCTTCAAAGCAGCAATGGAAGCTATATAGTCCTCAAGCTCATTAGATCATGAAAAATATGAATAATGTGAAGGTTTGAATAATGTGAAGGGGATGATAGCACCCTTCCAAGCCATTGAGAAGGTGTCTCGTAGGAAATTAACACTCCAGCGCTCAGATATACCATAACCCTCGAATCTACCTCAAAAGGTGTACTTAAGGGGAAGTGGACGGTCAAGTGTGCTATGGTATCTACCAGCAGCCATGATGGCCAAGACTCAGATGATGAGGTTGAGATAGAGAGTGCCCCTCGACAATTGGAGAATGGGGGTCAAGCCATTGTCAATGAACTGATTGAGATCGAATTGGGTGAAGAAGTAGATCATGGGCCCACGTTCTTGAGTTCTTCTTTAGACTAAGAAGAGAGGGAGCAATATGTCAATTTCCTTCGGCTTAACTGGGACACATTTGTATGAAACTACCATGAGATGCCTGGGTTGGATCCCATAGTAGCTATTCATAAGCTCTTTGTCTATCCTAACATCAAGCCGACAAAACAACCTCAAAGAAAATTTCACCCAGACATAGCTCCTGAAATTGAGGATAACGTTAACAAGCTGGTGGAGGTTGGATTTTTCAGGGAGATGATATACCCCATGTGGCTGGCTAACATAGTACCGACCAAGAAAAGGAACGAGCAGATAAGAGTTTGCATTGATTTTCGCAATCTCAACTCGGCTTGCCCCAGTATGACTGCCCCTTACCCCTTACAAAAATTATGATCGACTCCACAGTGGCCTGGTAGACCTTCTCATTCATGGATGGATGTTCTGGTTATAACCAAATCATGATGGCTCTTGAAGACAAAGAATTGACTGCCTTTAGACCCCAATGCGTCATGACAATCATATTTGGGGACATCCTCCATGATGTGATCGAATTCTATGTGGATGATCTGATTGTCAAGTCGAATGACCGATCTGCACACCTTACAAACTTAGAAGTTGTTTTTAAAAGGTTAAGAAAGCATCAACTATAGATGAATCCTTTGAAGTTTGCATAAGAGGTAAAATCAGGTAAATTTCTGCCGTTTATTGTGAGGCACCGAAGAATTGAAGTAGACCCCACAAAGATATATGCCATACAAGAGATGCCTCCACCAAAGAATTTGCGTTAGTTGAAGTCTCTCAAGAGTAGTTTAGCATACATTCGGCGGTTCATATGCAACTCTCACAATGATGCCAGCCCTTTTCCCAGCTCATGAAGAAAGACACTCCTTTTGAGTGGGATGAATCTTGCTAAAATGTATTTTCAAGATATCAAGGATTATCTGTTAAGTCATAAGTCCTTACAGCTCCCATATCTGACAATTTTCTCATCTTATATGTGAGGCTCTCAAGCAGTCTTAGGGTGCCCTCCTTGCTCAGCATAATGATGAAGGGAAGGAAGTAGCTATGTACTATCTGAGTCATACTATGATGCTGGCCGAATACATTTATTCCCCAATTGAGAAGATGTGCTTGGCCCTGGTATTTGTTGCTCAAAAGTTGCAGTATTATCTCTTGGCACACCCATTGCAATTGATATCCCACGCTGCCCCGATCAAATATCTGGTGACGAGGCCTATCCTATCAGGACAGGACGCCAAGCTAAGTAGGCCCTGCTCTTTATGGAATTTGATATTACCTTGGTCCCACAAAAAACTATCAAAGGTTACGACTTGGTGGATTTTTTGACCGCTCATTCCTTGCCTAAAGGGTCACCCTTGAATGAAGACTGACCCGATGAGGAGGTCATGTATACGAAGGAACTTGCACAATGGAAAGTGTTCTTTGATGGTGCATCTCAACCGAAAGGAGCCGAAGTGGGCGTGTTATTTGTCACACCTGATAAGTAACTCGTCCCTTATGCCTTCTCGTTAAATGAGAGGTACTCAAATAATGAAGCTGAGTATCAGGCATTAAATGAGAGGTTCTCAAATAATGAAGCTAAGCATCAGGCATTGATCATCGGTTTGGACATGGTGCTTGAAATGGATCGAGGGTTCCTCAATATCTTCGACGACTCATAGCTGATAATTCTGCAATTAAAAGAAATATATCAAGTCCATAACGATAAACTCAAGTTGTACTATAATACCACAAGGAATCTCCTCGAGAAGATGGACGAAGTCACTATGACTCACATACCCCGAGGATCAAATGTTCAACCAATGCCTTGGCTAAGCTTGGGGCTGCCACGATTGTCGAACCTAGGGCCTTGCTTCATGTCCCTGTATACGAATGGTGAACTATCTTCATGACGGAAGGAGCCGATCTCGAGGATCAAGTGGGTTTATGAGTAGAATTTCCTCCGTACCCTCAAGGGGCTATGAGATGATTGGTCAAAGATCCTACCCGCCACCAATATTGCCCAACCAAATTGGTATGAACCTTTCTTAGAAACAACTAATTCCTTGAAACCAAGAAAGATAAGCTATTCCTTGAAAGGCGAGCCACGAGATTCACTATTGTTGATGACCAGCTCTATATGAGGTATTATGATGGAATGTTGTTGAGGTATCTCTGTATGAGAAGGGGTAGGCCCTGGGCTATTTAGCATGCACCAGTCTAGGCCCAAATTATATCACCAGCTACACTGGACGAGATATTTTTAACCCACTGTGGCAAAGGATGCATTTAAATATGCCAAAAGATGTCATGCGTGTCAAATACACACAAATTATTTTTTAGTCACCCGAACCCTTGCATTCGACTCTTATGACGTGGCCTTTCTCTCAATGGGCAATGGATATTGTGGGACCCATTACCCCATTGTCGACAGGTACCCATCTTTATGTATTGGCAACCATTGATTATTTCTCATAATGTGTTGAAGTTGTTCCCCTTCAAAGGGTAACTGGCAAAACCGTGGCTGACTTTGTTCGACATCACATTGTGTATCGATTTGGAGTGCCGAATAGAATCATATCAAATAACGGATCTCCATTCAAGAGTGATCAAATTTATCAATTGACCAGCCACTTCAGTATTGATTGGAGGTATTTGTCCATGTACAACCCCAACGCTAATGGACAAACAGAGGCATTCCATAAAAGCCTTTGCAAGGTTCTAAAGAAGATCGTTAAGAAAATTCTATGTAATTGGCATGAATGAGTACCCGAGACTCTTTGGGCATATTGGACAGGAAGAATGCAACCTCGGCAACCCCGTATTCACTGGTCTACGTGGTCGCAGCCATCCTACCCCTGGAAGTTCAAATACCTTCTTTAAGGGTAGCGGTCCATTATGGGTTGACAAATGATGAACGTGTAAAGCTCCGACATAATGAGCTAAACACCCTAGATGAAAAGCAACTCATTGCCTAACAGAAATTGGAAGTTTATCATACAAGAATGAGTAGAGAATGTGATCAAAAGATAAGATTATAGTCGTTCAAACGTGAGATGCCCTATCGAGGCTCCACAATCGAAATTTCAACCCAAATGGGATGGTCCTTTGTGGTCAAGAAGGCATATTCTAATAGAGCATACCTCCTCTGTATTGAAATAAGAGAGGAAGTTATGCCCCCGATTAATGGGAGGTATTTGAAGAAGTATTATCCTTAATGATTTATAAGTCTGTGATGCATGATTTTAACCTACATGTCACATAGCCCAAGCTACAAGATGTTAAACTATCCAGTACACAGCGGGTATTTTCTCATAAGACTGTCAAGGCTAGATACGGATATTTTAAAATGGCTGTTATATCTACTAGTCCATACCCCACTACTATAAATTGATGGGTATAATAGTCCTGATACATGACTAGAAACTATTTCAAGATACGGTATGTTTAGCATGACCCTATACTACCATCAATATAGCCCTGATACATGACTATAAATTGTTTCAAGATCCGGTATGCTTAGCATGACCTTAAACTACCACTGACATAGTCCTAATGTATAACTTTAAAAGGGTCCACCATGGGTCCATGATATATGACTTTAAACCATTTCTCAGTCTGTGAAACATGACTTTAAAAGGTCTATCAGTAGGTCCATAGCGTATGACCTAAAACATCAATACATAGCCCGTCCTGTATGAATTTAAACTACAGTACCCTCTTGAGGTCTTAGGACTTGAGCATTGGACTGCCCCTACCCTTTTAAAAGGAGTATGGAAGGCCAAATTACATAGTCCATCATGTATGACTTTAAGCTACAATACCTCTGGGGGTAGTAAGACTCTGAGCATTGAGCTACCCTACAATTTTATAAGGAGTAAGGAAGGCCTTAACACATAGTCCATCCTATATGACATTAAACTACAGTACCCTCTTGGGGTCTTAGGAATGTGAGCATTGGGCCACCTGTACCCCTATATAAGGAGTAAAGATGGCTTTAACACATAGTCCATTCTATATGACCTTAAACTATAGTACCCTCTTGGGGTCTTTTGACCCTAAGCAGTGGCCTCTCGTACTCTCTTTACGAAGGGTACGAACGGCTTTTGACCCTAAGTAGTGGCCTCCATCCCTGTTCGTCACACGAGCAAATTACTAAAGCATGGTTCATTTTGTTACGTTAATGCTTTGAAAATTCCTTTGAGATTTCAAAGCATGATAAATAATTACCAAACCATGAAAGGAAATTCATTACAAAGAAATTTTTTTTGTACATGAGTTCAAGCAAAGAGGGAAATATATTAAGGAGAAATTTGATTATGAAATAAAGGGAAGTGTTCCGTAAATAAAAAAAGTTCCACGGTTCAAAGGGCCTTGAAGCGCCTCTGTAATTCTTCAATCTCCTGACTCTTGTCCCCCATCAGCTTCTGGGCAGTCTGCAGCTGAGCTCTTACCTGGACAAGCTCTTGTTGCTCCTCTTGGGTATTCTCAATCATGTATCTCATACGACGTGAAGTTTTTTCAATCTCAAAAGGCTCAACATCAATCATCTCATGCAAATGATAAGTGAAAGAAAATATTCGAAAGAATTCCCTCTTCTTTGCCCCAAGGAGAGCTTCGATTTTCGATATCTCCTCCACCACCGTGCACTTGTGAGCATCCAACCATGAGTGATGTAGTTGAAATTTCTTGACTTTTTTTTATATTGCTTCAAATTATACTGAAGCCATCGAAACCACCCTTTCAGACTCAGCGGTAGTTTGTTCCCTTTCGGCTTTCTTAGCTGGGAGTGGTTTGGTGCCTCGATCTCGCCTTCCGGATCTTGATGATCTAGCGACACATATCTTGGGTTTTTAGCGAACCCAGGTTTTGAGATCGCTCTCTTAGAACCTTGCTCAAGAGCAAAGGTAAGTATATCAGCCAATGAGAGAAGAATTTAAGGTGGATTCGGGACTTACTCAGGCTAATTGGCATGGACACCCTCTTAGATCACAAAGAAAGCCCCCCAGCTGCTTTAGCTAGTTTAGAATCGCCTCCCTTGACCTGCAATCCTCTTGTGTTATGCACTACACTTCTATGGTTAATTTGCAAGACAAGTGGATCGAAGAGACCCACCCTTGTCTTAGGGCATCGCTTGCTCATATGCGGGACTGATGAAACGGAAGGCTTCCAATAAAGAGAGAAAGGAGAAGAAAACTTGACAAAGGGGAGAAACTAGCATGACAGCCGGAAAGCTACCGACTCAGAGTGGTAGCAAGATGGCCATGGTTCTCCAGACCAGCACGGTGTCAATACTACTCTAAACCGAGACCAATATGGCGGTGCTAAGCTTAATCTGCCCTCAATCAAGTAAGGGGAGAAAAGAATGAGGAGACGAAAAGGGGACGAAGAGAAAGAGAGTGAGACGGCAGAAGGGGAAGGACCCAGACGACAATGGGTATCACCGTTGGCATCAAGAGAAAACGTCGCGTTCCCTATGGGTGGCAATGGCTTCTAGTGAGGCTCACGATGATATCTTCCGGTGAGGCACACGATGCCAGTCATGGAATACGAGAGGGAGGACAATGAGCATCGCCATTGGCAATGCGAGGAAAAGGAAGCAACATGTCCTTTGCAAACAGCAATGACTCCCGATGAGGTGCACAACGATAACTTCCCGTGAGGTGCACAGTGACAGGCACAGAGAGACAGAAGGCGCCTACGCATGGCGACGAGTATTGCCATGAGCCCTTTGTGGACGGCGATGGACATCGCCGCCTGCAATAGTCTCTCATCAAGGTGAAGCCCCCGCAAATGGCAATAGGCTTCACTGCCCGCGTTCCTCGCTGAGATGTTGAGGATACGTCTGCGGATGGTGATGAGCAACGCCGTCTGCAAGTCTCACCAGGAGGTAGAGACGAAGACAGAGGGGGAGGAGAGTTCAGGCATGGCGCTGCCATCGCCATGTGCAACCTGTGAGCTCACCGAAGAGGCATGCACGGCATTGTCACTGTCGTGCATGGCCTCTGAGGAAAACTCAGGTAGAGGGGAGGAAGAAAAGAGAAGAAAAGAGAGAGAAGAAGATAAGAAAAGGAAGAGTGAGAAGATTTACCTTGAACCTAGAGGTACCGGTCCAAAAGTTTCTCTCACCTTACTCTCTCTTTAAAATGTGACCCAACAATGAGAAGAAAAAGAAACTATATTAAGTAAAAACTCTCTCTTTTGTGAAAGGTTGAGTCCTCGGGTGCATACAATGATGGTACGTATGTATAGAATTTGCCCCAAACATGGGTGGATGATCAAAAGTAATCCTAATTTTAAAAAATTGAGATTAAAATGAATTAAAAGAAATTAGAAAATAGGGTACAAAATGATAGATTTGCCCCTTCCTAACAATTCCTGAAATTTTATAATAGTCCCTCTGTTGCCCTAGAACGTGCACGATTTTGTATGGATGATCCGGGGTCGTTTCAATTCCCAGTTGATCAAAAGATGATTATTTTCTTGTAGGGCACGGCAAGACGATCAATTTGATACCAACTTCGAGCCATGGATCGTGTCTTTAGTGCACGATCATGTGACTTGAAATTTGAATTAATCTAGTGTGCTCGTTCCTCGATGTTTTTTATCATTTCTTTGCTAGATCACACTGAGCATGCCGTTATGATCACGAGGCAACATAAGCAACTCGATTCTGTGCCCGAACGAAGATTTTGCAGCCTTGGAATTTTGGTCGGAGTCTGGAATTTCAGCGACAGAATTTGCAATGGCTTCATCGGCTTCATGTGCGAAATCCGACCATTCATCATGTACAAGGTTCAGGTCAGAGATGGCCTGAGACCTTACGCATGCGATGAAATTTGTCTCGCATCAATCAGACTAGCGATTCGATAGCTCGAGCGAGGCACGACGCTGCTGAATTTCCTGCACTTTCTTCACAGATCAGCAACTTCTCTCTAGCTTTTCTTCGTGCTTGGGTATCGTCATGGGGCGTGCCACATTGAATCGCTCGTCTTGATGCGATGAACATGCTAACCAAATTTGAGTACAATCCGACTTGAGAGCGGTGAGATATGAGCATCAAAATTCACTTCTCATGATTGTCCCTTCAATGGTGTAGAGTTGCAAGGTGGCCACACAGGAATAGCATGCGGCTCCTCATGTTTCCCTCTTTTGACTATAAGTTCTTCCTAGAGCATCCGTTCGAGATGAAATTTGACCCCTGGGGTTTTCAACTGTGCCGAATCCAATGGCGACGGTCCCATAGAAAATTGAGAAACTGGAAATGTAGATCTAGTTATAGGGTCCGTTTCAAGGTGCTAGAGACAGATTTTGCTCAGAGTCGCCGAAGATGTTGAGGTGCTCCAGGTATACTCGGCTTTGTTATGAGGAAATGCCTCTATAAGTGAGAAGGATAGAGCGATCATTCTACCATCGAGAGTTAAGAATACAACTCTGGCACCCCCTCTATCAGACTGGACTTCTCCGTCAAAGTACATTTCCCCCAACTGAGTTAGCGCCGTACAAAAAACTTGTTCATCTGGGAGTTTGCTCGACAAGGGAGATTTTGAAGGGACTGGGTGAGTTGCGAGGAAATCTGCTAGGGCTTGACCTTTAAATACCTTCTGCGGTACATACGTGATGTCGAATTCCATCAGCAATAATGCCCACTTGGCCAAACGTCCTGAAAAGAATGGTCGGGTCATAAGGAACTTGACCGGGTCTGCCTTGGAGATTAACTTGACCTCGTGACTGAGCAAGTAATGGCGAAGCTTTTGTACTGCAAAGATCAAGGCTAAGCACATCTTTTTGATGGGAGTGTAATTCGTCTTGGCTCCTTACATTTTGCGGCTGAGATAATAGATCTCTGTGTCTCTCCCTCCATCATTGTTCTGCGCTAGAAGTGCCCCGAGTGCTCATCAAGGGCGGTCACATAAATGAAAAGAGACAATCCTAACACTAGAGTGGAGAGTACCGACGGCTTCAACAAGTACTGCTTGATGTCATCGAGCGCAGCTTGGCACGCTTCATCCCATATGAAAGGAGTGTCCTTCTTCAGGTGGTGTGAAAAGGGTCTGCATTGCCCTAAAAGGTTTGAGATGAACCTTCAAATGTAGGTGAGCTATCCTTTAATAAACCGCAGCTCATGGAGGATTGTAGTCGGTGGCATGTCCTGAATTGCCTTGATTTTGACTGGCTCGATCTCCAGTCTACGGTACCTTACAATGAACCCTAAGAACTTTCCTTAATGTACGTCAAAGGGGCATTTAAGAGGGTTCATCTTGAGTTGGTGATGTTGCAGCAGTTCAAAGACCTTTTTAAGCTCTTGCATTTGAGTGTCCTTTACTTCAGACTTCGACCTCCTTGTGCATCATGTCCTTGAAGATGGTCGTTATGGCTTGCTGGTACATGGCAGCAGCATTCTTTAACCTAAAAGGCATCACAGTGTAGCAAAAGACACTCTTCTAACTCAGAAGGAGAGTAGGGAAGGAAGCTTGAGCAGTTTGCTTCCCTGGGACAGTCACGACTATAGGGATAAGAAAGTACACGACTCGGATGAGCGGGTTGCACAACCCAAGTGTCATAAAAATTAAGGCAGAAAGTAAAATATGATATTGGTTAAACAAGAGCAGACCGACTAAGGGGTAGTAAGTCCCCAGTGGAGTCACCAAGCTGGTTAGATACATTGATCTCACCTTCCGGATCTATATGAAACGGCAGCACGTATCTCGCCACAACCCATACTGCATGAACCTAAACTGAGCCTCGATCTAGATTGCATGACTCGAAACTGCACAGCCTCATTTCTTGCTGCACGAACCTAAACTGCACAGCCTCGATCTATACTGCATGACCATAAACTGCTCAGCCATGGTCCAAACTGCATGACCCTAAGCTGCACAGCCTCAGTCCGTGCTGCACGACCCTAAACTGCATAGCCTTAGTCCACACTGCATGACCCTAAACTTCTCACCCTCGGTCCATACCGCATGACCCTAACTACTCGGCCACAGGTCAGACTGCCGGATCCCTAACTACTCGGCCACAGGTCAGACTGCCGGATCCCGAACTACAAAGCCTTGGTCCATGCTGCATGACCCTAAACTGCACAGCTTGGGTCCATACTGCATGACCCTAAACTGTTCAGTATCGATCCACATTGCATGACCCCGAACTGATCAGTCTCGGTCGATACTGTAAGACCCTAAACTGCTCAGCCACAGTCCATACTGCATGACCCTAAACAGCCCAGCCATAATCCATACTGCATGACCCTAAACAACAGAGCCATGATCCATATTGCATGACCCTAAACTACTCAGCTGCGGTCCATACTGCATGACCCTAAACTGTACAGCCTCGGTTCTTACTGCATGACCCTAAACAGTTAGGCCTCGGTCCATACTTCATGACCCGAAACTTCTCAGCCTTGGTCCATAATGCATGACCGTAAACTGCTCAGCCTCGATCCATACTGCAAACCATAAACTGCTCCGTCTCTATCCATACTGCATGACCCTGAACTGCTCAGCCTCGATCCATACTGTATTATCCTATATTGCTTTGCCACGGTCCATATTGCACGACCCTAAACTGCTCTACCTAGGTCTAATTTGCATGACCCTAAACTACTCATCCTCGGTCTAACTTGCATGACCCTATCCATGATCCACGACTGTAAACTACACAACCTCGGTCCATACTGCATGACCCTAAGCTGCTAAGCCACAGTCCACACTGCAAGACCCAAAACTGCTCAGCCACGGTCCAAACTACATGACCCCAAACTGTACAGCCTCGATTCCTACTGCATGACCCTAAACTGCTAGGCCTCAGTGCATACTTCATGACCCTAAACCGCTCAGCCTCACTCGGCCAGGGTCCATACTACATGACCCTAAACGTCTCAACCACGGTCCGTACTGCATGATGTTAAACTGCTCAGGCTAGGCCCAGACTCCATGACCCTAAACTGCTCAACCTCGATCCATATTGCATGACCCTTAACTGCACAACCTCGATCCATGCTTCATGACCCCAAACCCCAAAGCCACGATCCATACTGCACGACACTATACGGCACAGCACAGGTCCATACTGCATGACTCTAAACTTCTCGGCCTCGATCCGTACTCCATGACCCTAATTTGCTCAGCCTCGGTCCATACTGCATGACCCTAAAGTGCTCAGCCTCTGTCCATACTGCATGACCCTAAACTGCTCAACCTCGGTCAATACTGCATGACACCAAACTACACGGTCTCAGTCCGTGTTACCAGACTCTAAACTATACAGCCACGATTCATATGGAAAGAACCTAAACTGCTCAGCCACGGTTCATATGGAAAGAACCTAAACTGCTCAGCCACGGTTCATATGGAAAGAACCTAAACTGCTCAGCGTCGGTCCATACTGCATGACCCTAAACTACTCATCCTCGATCCATACTGTATGACCTTAAATTGCACAGCCTCGGTCCATACTGCATGACACTAAACTGCTCAGCCACGGTCTAAACTGCATTCCCTAAGCTGCACAGCCTCGGTCAGTGCTGCAAAACCCTAAACTGTACAGCCTCGGTTCATACTGCATGACCATAAATTTCTCAACCTCAGTCCATGATCCACGACCCTAAACTGCACAGCCTCTGTTCATACTGCATGACCCTAAACTGCTCCGTCAAGATCCCTACTGCATTACCCTAAACTTATCTGTCTCGGTCCATACTGCATGACCCTAAACTGGTCAACCACGGTCCGTACTGCATGACCCTAAACTACTCAGCCTTCGGTCCATACTGCGGGGCCCTAAACTCTATGGCCTTGGTTCCTATTGCATGACCCAAAACTGCTAGGTCTCGGTCCATACATCATGACGCTAAATCACTCAGCCTCGGCCCATAATGCCTGACCCTAAACCGCTCAGCCAGGGTCCATACTGCATGACCCTAAGCTGCTCAAGCACGATCCGTACTACATGATCCTATACTGCTCAGGCTCGACCCATATTGCATGATCCTAAATTGCTCAGGCTCGACCCATATTGCATGATCCTAAACTGAGCAGCCTCAGTCCACACTGCATGACCCTTAACTGCTCAACCTTGATCCATGCTTCACGACCCTAAACCACTGCCTAGGTCCATACTGCACGACCCTATACTGCACAGCATGGGTCCATACTGCATGACTCTAAACGTCTAAGCCTCGACCGTACTGCATGACCCTAAACTGCTCAATACTTCATGACCCTAAACTGCTCAGCCTTGGTCCATACTGCATGAGCATAAATTGCTCAGCCTCGATCCATACTGCATGACCCTAAATTGCTCAGCCTCGATCCATACTGCATGATCTAAAATTGCTCCGCCATGGCCCATATTGCGTGACCGTAAACTGCTCAGCCTCGATCCGTGCTGAACTCCCTAAACTGCAATGTCTCGATCCATACTGCATAACCCTAAACTTCTCAGCCTCGATCCGTACTGCATGACCTCAACCTATTCGGCCTCAGTCCATACTGCATGACCCTAAACAGCACAGCCTCAGACCAAACTGCATGACCCTCTACTACACCGCCTGAATACATACTGCATGACTCTAAACTGCTCAGCCTCAGTCCGTATTGCATGAACCCAAACTACGCAACCTCAGTATATACTGCATAACCATAAACGGCTCGGCCACTCTCCATACTGCATGACCCTAAACGGCTTAGCCTCAGTGCATACTTCATGACCCTAAACCGTACCGCCACGGTACATACAACACGACCTTAAACTGCACATACGTATCGACCCTAAACCTCGATACGTATTGCATGACCCTAAATTGCTCAGCCTTGGTCCATACTGCATGACTCTAACTGGTTAGCCTCGGTCCAAACTGCATGACCCTAAATCAATACTGTATGAGACTAAACTGCACAACCTCAGTCCGAGCTACACGACCCTAAACTGTACAACCAAGGTCCATATGGCAAGACCCTAAACTGCTCAGCCTCGGTCCATACTGCATGACACTAAATTGCTCAGTTCGGTTCATACTTCATGACCCTAAACTTCTCAGCCTCGATCGATACTACATGACCCTAAACTGCATAGCCTCGGTCCCTATCGCATGACCCGAAACATTTCAACCACGGTCCAAACTGCATGACCCTGACCAGCATAGCCTTGGTCTGTGTTGCACGACCCTAAACTGCACAGCCTTGGTTCATACTGCATGACCCTAAACATCTCAGCCTCGGTCCATACTGCATGACCCTAAACAACTCGGCCTCGGTCCGTTTTGCATGACCCTAAACAGCACAACCTCGGTCCATGCCGCATGACCCTAAACTGCACAACCTGGGTCCATACTGTATGACCCTAAACTGTTCAACGATTGTCCCTACTGCATGACCCTAAACTGCTCAGCCACGGTCCATACTGCAAGACCCTAAACTTCTCAGCGTCCGTCCAAACTGCATGACCTTAAACTGCACAGCCTCTGTTCTTACTACATGACCCTAAACTGCTATGCCTCAGTCCTTTCTTCTTGACCCTAAACTGCTCAGCCTCAGTCCATAATGCATGACCCTAAACAGCTCAGCCATGGTCCATATTACATGACCCTAAAATGCCCAGTCTCGATCCATACTGCTTGACCCTGATTTGCTCATCGTCGATCAATATTGTATGACCCTAAACTGCTTAGCCATAGTCCATACTGCATGACCTTAAACTGCTCTTCAAGACTGCATTACCTTAAACTTCTCAGGCTCAGTTCATTCTGCATGACCTTAAACTGCTCAACCTCGATCCATGATCCACGACCCTAAACAACACAGTCTCGATCCATACTTCATGACCCTGAACTGCTCATCGTCGGTCCATACTATATGACCCTATACTGCTTAGCCACGATCCACGCTACATGATCCTAAAATGCTCCACCTCAGTCCATACTACATGACCTTAAATTGCTCAGACTGGGTTCATACAACATGACCTTAACTGCTCAGGCTCAGTCCATGGTCAACAACCTTAAACTGCATAGCCTCGGTTCATACTGCATGACCCTAAACTGCTCAGCCACGGTACATACTGCATTACCCTAAACTGCTCAGCCTCAAACCATACTGTATGACCCTAACGCGGTCAACCACGGTCCGTACTGCATGACCCTAAACTGCTAAGCCTCCACCTATCGCATGGCCTTAAACTATACAACCTCGGTTCCTACTGCATGACCCTAAACTGTTAGGACTCGATCCCTACTTCATGACCCTAAACCACTCAGCCTCGATCCATAATGTTTGACCCTAAACTGCTTAGCCAGAGTCCATACTGCATGACCCTAAACTGCTCAGCCACGGTTTGTACTGCACGATCCTAAACTGCTAAGGCTCAGCCCATACTGCATGACCCTAAACTGCTCAGCCTCAATCCATACTGCATGACCCTTAACTGCTCAGCCTCGATCCATGCTTCGCGACCCTAAACCCCACATTCTCAGTCCATTCTGCATGACCCTATGCTACACAGCATGGGTCCATACAGCATGAGTCTAAACGTATCAGCCTCGGTCCGTACTGCATGACCCTAAACTGCTCTACCTCGGTCCATACTGCATGACCCTAAACTGCTCAGCCTCGATCAATATTGCATGAGCCTAAACCCCTCAGCCTTGATTCATACTGCATGACCCTAAACTGCTCTGCCTCGATCCATACTGCATGACCCGAAACTACTCCGCCATGGTCCGTACTGTGTGACTCTAAACTTCTCAGCCTCAGTCCGTACTGCACGACCCTAAACTACTTAGCCTCGTTACACGCTGCGTGACCGTAAACTGCTTAGCCTCGATCCATACTGCATGACCCTAAACTGCTCAGCCTCGATCGATACTGCATGATCCAAAACTGATAGGTCGTGGCCCATACTACATGACCGTAAACTACTCAGCGTCGGTCCATGCTGCATGACCCTAAACTGCACAGTCTCGGTCCATACTGCATGACCCTAAACTTCTCACCCTCGGTCCATACTGCATGGGCCTTAACTACTCGGCCTCGGTCCGGACTGTATGACCCTAAACTGCACGGCCGCGGTTCATACTGCATGACCCTAAACTGCAAAGCCTCGGTCCATACTGCATGACCCTTAACGGCTTAGCCTCGGTCCATACTGCATGATCCGTAACTGCTCAGCCTCGCTCCCTACTGTATGACTCTAAACTCAGTCCATATTGCATGCCCATAAACTGCACAGCCACGGTCCATAGTGCACGAACGTAAACTGCTCTTCCTCGATCCATACTGCATGACGTTAATCTGCTTTGCCTTGGTTCATACTGCATGACCCTAAATTGCTCAGCTTCGGTCCATGCTCCACGACCCTAAACTGCATAACCTCAGTCTATACTACATGACCCTACCCTGCTTAGCCTCGGTACTTACTGCATGACCTTAAACTGCTCGGCCTCGGTCCATATTGCATGACCCTAAACTGTTCAGCCTCCGTCCATGCTGCATGACCCTAAACGGCTCTGCTCGGTCCATACAGCACGACCCAAAACTTCACAGCCTCAGTTTATACTGCATGACCCTAAACTACTCCACCTCGATCCATACTGCACGACCATAAACTGCTCAGCCACAGTCCATACTACATGATCCGACTACTCAGCCTTTGTCCATGCTCCACGACGTAAACCGCACAGCCCTGGTACCTACTGCATGACCCTCTACTACACAGCCTGGGCACATACTGCTTGACACTAAACTGCTCAGCCTCGTTCTGTACTGCATGACCCTAAACTGCTCAGCCTCAGTGTATGCTGCATGACCGTAAACTTCTCTGCCACTCTCTATACTGCATGACCCTAAACGGCTTAGCCTAAGTCCATACTTCATGACCCTAAACCGTACCACTGTGGTTCATACAATACGACCTTAAACTATACAGCAATGGTCTAGATGGCAAGACCATAAACTGCTTAGCCTCGGTCCATACTGCATGACCCTCAACAAGTCAGCCTTGATCCATACCTAAACTACTTAGCCTCGGTCCATACTGCATGCCCCAAAATTGCGCAGCTTCGGTCCACGATCCATGACCCCAAACTGCACAGCCTCGGTCCATACTACAAGACCCTAAGCTGCTCTGTCACGGTCCATACTAAATTACCCTAAACTACTCAGCCTCGGTCCATACTGCATGACCCTAAACTGCTCAGCCACGTCAATACTACATAACCCAAAACTGCTTAGCCTCGGTCCATACTGCATGCCCCTAAACTCTACAGCCTCGGTTCCTACTACATGACCCTAAACGGCTAGGCCTCGGTCCATACTTCATGACCCTAAACTGCCCAACCTCGATCCATATTGCATGACACTAAACTGCTCAACCAAGGTCCATAATGCATAACCCTAAACTACTCAATCGTGGTCTATACTGCACGATCCTAAATTGCTCAGGCTCAGCCCATATTGCATGACCCTAAACTGCTCAAGCTTGGTCCATACTGCGTGACCCTATACTGCTCAACCTCTATCCATGCTTCACAACCCTAAACCCCATAGCCTCAGGCCATACTACACGACAATATACTGCATAGCATGGGTCCATACTGCATGACTCTAAACTTCTCTACCTCAATACGTACTGCATGACCCTAAATTGCTCAGCCTCGGTCCATACTGGATGACTCTAAACTGGTTAGCCTCGGTCCATACTAGATGACCCTAAACTGCTCAACCTCGGTCAATACTGCATGAGACTAAACTGCACAGCCTCAGTCTGAGCTGCACGACTCTAAACTGTATAGCCACGGTCCATATGATAAAACCCTAAACTGCTCATCCTTTATCCATACTGCATGACACTAAACTGCTCAGCCTCGGTCTATACTACATGACCCTAAACTCGCAGCCTTGATCCATATTGCATGAACCTAAACTGCACAGCCTCGGTCCTTACTGCATGACCCTAAACTACTCAGCCATCATCCAAACTGCATGACCCTAACCAGCACAGCCTCGATCTATGCTGCACGACCCTAAACTGCAAAGCCTTGGTACATATTGCATGACCCTAAACTTCTCTTCCTCGATCCATACTGCGCGATCCTAAACTACACAACCGCGGTCTATGCTGCATGACCGTAAACTTCACAACCTGGGTCCATATTGCATGACCCTAAACTTCTCTGTCTCGATCCATACTGCATGACCCTGAACTAATCAGCCTCGGCCCATACTATATGGCCCTAAACTGCTCAACCACTGTCCATATTGCATGACCCAATACTGCTCAGCCATAGTCCATCTGCATGACCCTAAACTGCTTACCCTCGGTCAATACTGCATGGCCCAAAATTGTACAGCCTCGACTCTTACTGCATGACCCTAAATTTCTCGGCCTCTGTCAAAACTGCATGACCCTAAACTGCTCAGCCACGGTCCATACTGCATGACCCTAAACAGCACAGTCTCGATCATACTGCATGACCCTGAAGTGCTCATTGTCGATCCATACTACATGACCCTAAACTGCTTATCCACGGTCCATACTGCATGACCCTAAACTGCTCTACCTCGGTCCATACTGCATGACCTTAAACAGCTCAGACTCAGAAGATAGTGCATGACCTTAAACTTCTCACCCTCGCTCCATGATCCATGACCCTAAACTGCATAGTCTTGCTCCCTATTACATGACCCTGAACTGCTCATCGTCGGTCCAGACTGTATGACCCTAAACTACTTAGCCACGGTTCATACTGCATGACCCTAAACTACTCTACCTCGGTCCATACTGCATGCCCTTAAACTTCTTAGACTCGGTTCCTATTGCATGACCTTAAACAGCTCACCCTCAGTCCATGATCCACGACCCTAAACTGGACAGCCTCGGTCCATACTGCATGACCCTAAAGTGCTCAGCCACGGTCCATACTACATTACCCTAAACTGCTCAGCCTCCGTCCTTATTGCATGACCCTAAACTGGTCAGCCATGATCTATATTGCATAACCCTAAACCGCTCAGCCTCGGACCATAATGCCTGACCCTAAACTGCTCAGCCAGGGTCCATATTGCATGACCTTAAACTGTTCAGCCACGGTCTGTACTACATGATCCTAAACTGCTAAGGCTCGACCCATAATGCATGACCCTAAACTGCTCAGCCTCGGTCCATATTGCATGACCCTTAACTACTCTGCCTCGATCCATGCTTCACGACCATAAACCCCATAGCCTCGGTCCATACCGCACGACCGTATACTGCACAGCATGGGTCCATACTGCGTGAGTCTAAACGTTACAGCCTCGATCCGTACTGCATGACCCTAAACTGCTCTGCCTCGATCCATATTGTATAACCCTAAACTGCTCAGCCTCAGTCCATACTGCATGACCCTATACTACTCTGCCTCGATCCATATTGCATGACTCTAAACTGCTCTGTCTAGATCGATACTGCATGACCCGAAACTGCTCTGCCATGGTCCATACTGCATGACCATAAACTTCTCAGCCTCGATCTGTGCTGCACGACCCTAAACTGCACAGCCTCGATCCATACGGCATGACCTTAAACCTCTCTACCTCGGTCCATACTGCAAGACCCTAAACTACTAGGCCTTAGTCTATACTGCATGACCCTAAACCGCATAGCCTCGGTCCATACTGCATGACCCTAAACTGTAAAGCCTCGGTCCATAGTGTATGACCTTAAACGGCTTAGCCTCGGTCCATATTAAATGACCCACAACTGCTCAGCCTCCCCAAAACTACTCAGCCACTGTCCGTACTACATGACCATAAACTTCTCAGTCACTGTCCATAGTGCACAAACCTAAACTGCTCTGCCTCGATCAATACTGCGTGACCCTAAACTGCTCAGCTTAGGTCCATATCGAATGACCCTAAATTGCTCAGCCTTGGTCCATGCTCCACGACCCTAAACTGCAAAGTCTCGGTCCATATTGCATGACCCTAAACTTCTCGGCCTCGGTGCTTACTACATGACCCTAAACTACTCCTACTTGGTCCATATTGCATGACCTTAAACTGTTTAGTCTCAGTCCATGCTGCATACCCATAAACTGCTCAGCCTCGATCCATACGGCACAACCCTAAACTACACAGCCTTGATCCATGCTCCACAACACAAAATTGCACAGCCTCAGTTCATACTGCATGACCCTAAACTTCTTAGCCTCTATCCATACTGCATGATCGTAAACTGGACAGCCACAATCCATATTGCATGATCCTAAACTGTTCATCTTGGTCCATGCACCACGACTTAAACCGCACAGCCTTGGTACCAAAAGCATGACCCTCTACTACACAACCTGGGTACATACTGCATGACTCTAAACAGTTCAACCTCGGTCCGTAGTGCATGACCCTAAACTGCTCAGCCTCGGTATACTGCATGACGATAAACTGCTCAGCCTCTCTCCATACTACATGACCCTAAACGTCTTAGCCTCGGTTCATACATCTTGACCCTAAACCGTACCACCACGGTACATACAGCATGACCTTAAACTGTACAGCCACGGTCCAGATGGCAAGACCCTAAACTTCTCAGCCTCGGTCCATACTGCATGACCCTCAACAGCTCAGCCTCGATCCATACTTCATGACCCTTAACTACTTAGCCTCAATCCATACCGCATGCCCCTAAACTGCTCAACCTCGGTCCATGATCTATGACCCTAAACTGTATGGCCTCAGACCATACTGCATGACCTTAAGTTTCTTAGCCACACTCCATAATGCATTACCCTAAACTTCTCTACCTCAGTCCATACTGCATGACCATAAACTACTCAGCCACGGTCCATACTGCATGACCGCAAACTGCCTAGCCTTGGTCAAAACTGCATGACCTTAAACTGCTCTGCCTCGATCGATATTTCATGACCCTAAACTGTTCAACCTCGGTCCATGCTGCATGACCCTAAACATCTCTGCCTTGGTCCATACTGCATGAACTTAAACTGCACAGCTTCGGTCTGTGCTCCACCACCCTAAACTTCTTAGCCTCGATCCGTACTGCATGACTGTAGTTGCTCAGCCACTGTCCATACTGCATGATCCTAAACTACTCAGTCTTGGTCCATGCTCCACAACCTAAACCGCACAGCCTAGGTACCTACTGCATGACCGTCTAGTACATAGCCTTGTTACATACTGCATGACTCTAAACTACTCAACCTCGGTCCGTACTGCATGACCCTATACTGCTCAACCTCAATACATACTGCATAACCATAAACTGCTCAGCCTCTCTCCATACTGCATGAACCTAAACGGCTCAGCATCAGTCCATACTGCATGACCCTAAATAGTACCGCCACGGTTCTTACAACATAACCTTAAACTATACAGTCATGGTCCAGATGGTAAGACGCTCAACTGTTAAGCCTTGTTGCCTACTGCATGACCCTCAACACCTCAGCTTCGGTCCATAGTGCATGACCGTAAACTACTTTGCCTCAGTCCATACTGCATGACCCTAAACTGCTCCGCCATGATCCATACTGCATGACCCTAAACTGCTCAACCTCGGTCCCTACTGCATGACCCTAAACTACTTAGCCTCGCTCCATATTGTAAAACTGCTCCGCCACTGTCCATACTGCATGACCCTAAACTACACAGCCACGGTCTGTGCTGCACAACCCTAAATCGTACTACCATCATACATATGGCAATACCCTAAAATGCTCAGCCTCTATGCATACTGCATGACCCTGAACTGCTCAGCCTAGTTCCATACTGTATGACCCTAAACGGCTCACCCTCAGTCCGTACTTCATGACCCTAAACTTCTCAGCTACCATCTATATTACATGACCCTAAACTACATAGCCTCGGTTGATACTACAAGACCCCAAACTGCTCAACCACGGTCCATAGTGCATGACCCTAAACTTCACATCCTCAGTCAGTGCTGCACAACCCTAAACTGCACAGCCCCAGTCCTTACTGCATGACCCTAAACTTCTCAGCCACAATCCATATTGTGCGAATCTATATTGTTCAGCCTCGGTCCATACTACAATACCCTAATCTGCTCAGCCTCGATCCATACTGCATGACCTTAAATTGCACAGCCTCGGTCTCTGTTGTATGACCCTAAACAGCGCAGCCTTTGTCAACAATGCATGACCTCAAATGTCTCAGCCACGGTCCATATTGCGTGACCCTAAACTGCTCAGCCTCGGTCCATACTACATTACCCTAAACTGCTCAGCCTTGGTCCATACTACATGACCATAAACTGCTCAGTCTCGGTCCATATTGCATGACCCTAAACTGCTTTGCCACAGTCTATACTACATGACCCTAAACTGCTCAGTCTCTGTCCAAACTGTATGACCCTAAACTGCTCAGTCACGGTCCATACTACATGACCGAAAACTACACAGCCTTCGTCCAGGCTCCAGAACCCTAAACGGCATAGCCTCAGTCCATACTGCATGACCCTAAACTGCACAACCTCAATCCGTGTTCCACGACCCTATACTGCACAGCCTCAGTCCATACTGCATATCCCTATACTGCTCAGTCTCGGACCATACTACATGACCCTAAACCTCTCAGCCCCGGTCCATACTGCATGATCTAAAACTGCTCAGCCTCCGTCCATGCTCTACGACCCTAAATCTCATAGCCTCGGTACATACTGCACAACCCTCTATTAAGCAACTTGGGTACATACTACATGACACTAAACTACTATGCCATGGTACATACTGCATGACCCTAAACTGCTCAGCCTTGGTGCATACTGCATGCCCCTAAACTGCTCAGTCTTGGTCCGTACTGCACGACCTTATACTGCTCAGTGTCGGTCCATAATGCTGACCCTATTCTGCACTGCCTCGATCTGTGTTGCACGACCCTAAACTATACTACCATGATCCATATGGCAACGTCCTAAACTGTTCAGCCATAGTCCATACTCCCATAAACTGCTCTGCATCTGTCCATACTGCATGACCCTAAACTTCTCCGCCTCGGTCCATACTGCATGACCCTAAATAGCATAGCCTTGGTCCATG
Organism: Amborella trichopoda; assembly: GCF_054954075.1. Taxonomy (NCBI): domain Eukaryota; kingdom Viridiplantae; phylum Streptophyta; class Magnoliopsida; order Amborellales; family Amborellaceae; genus Amborella; species Amborella trichopoda. The sequence continues at coordinate 22,969,273 of NC_142339.1, forward strand.
ATCCGCGACCCTGAACTGCACAGCGTCGGTCCATACTGCATGACCCTAAACTAGTCAGCATCGATCCTTACTGCATGACCTTAAATTTCTCTATCACCATCCATATTGTATGACCGTTAACAACTTAGCCTCGGTCCGTACTGCATGTCCCTGAACTGCTCAGCCTCTGTCCACACAGCATGACCCTAAACTGCACAGCCTCAGTTCGTGCTGCACGCCCGTAAACTGCACAGCCACGGTCCACATGGCAAGACCCTAAACTGCTCGGCCACAGTCCATACTACATGGTCCTAAATTGATCAGCCTCGATCCATACTACTTGACCATAAACTGCTCAGCCTCAGTCCATACTGCATGACCCAAACCTGCTTCGTCACAGTCCATACTGCATGACCCTAAACTGCTCAGCCTAAGTCCGGACTCCCTAAATTGCTCAGTCACGGTCCATACTGCATGACCCTAAACTACATAGCCTCGGTCCGTGCCCCATGACCCTAAACTGCACAGACTCAGTCAATACCGCATGACCCTAAACTTCTCAGCCTCAGACCATTCTCCATGACCCTAAACTACTCAGCCTTGATCCATACTGCATGACCCTACACTGGTCAGCCTCGGTCCACACTACATGACCCTAAACTGCTCTGCCTCGATCTAGACTGCAGGACCCTAAACTGCTCAATAACGGCCCATACTGCTTGACCCTAAACTTCATAACCTCGATCCGTGCTCCACGACCTTAAACTGCACAACCTCAATGCATATTGAATGCCCCAAAATGGCTCAACCTCGAGCCATACTACATGACCCTAAATTTGTCGGCCACGGTCCAAACTGCATGAACCTAAACAATAGAGCCTCGGTCCATTCACCACGACCCTAAACTACACAGCCTCGATACCTACTGCATGACCCTCTACTACAGAGCCTGGGTACATACTGCATGACTCTAAACTACTCAGCCTCGGTCCATACTACATGACTCTAAACTGCTCAGCCCCGATCCATACTGCATATAAACTGCTCAACTTCTATCCATACCGCATGACCCTAACCTGCTTAGCCTCGGTCCGTACTCCATGACCCTAAACTTCACAGCCTCGGTCCGTGCTACATGATCCTAAACAAGTTAGCCTCGATCCATACTACATGACCCTAAACTACATAGCCTCGATCCACACTGCATGACGCTAATCGGCTCAGCCGCAGTATACTGCATGACCCTAAATTGCTCTGCCACAGTCCATACTGCATGACCCTAAACTGTGAAGCCTCAATCCATACTACATGATTCTAGACTACTCTGCCACGGTCTATATTGCATGACCCTAAACTGCACAGCCTTAGTCCATTTTGCATGACCCTAAACAGCAGAACCACGATCCATACTGCATGACCCTAAACTGCTCAGCCTACATGACCCTAAACTGCTTAGTCTCTGTCCATGTTCCACAACCCTACACCGCATAGCCTCGGTCCATGCCGAATGACCCTTTACTGCACAGCTTGGGTCCATACTGCATGACTCTAAACTGCTCAGCCTCGGTCTTTACTGCATGACCCTAAACTGCTCAGCCTCTGCCCATACCGTATGATCTTAAACTCATACTACATGACCCTAAACAACATAGCCTCTGTCCATACTGCATGACCCTAAACTGCTCAGCCTCGGTCCCTACTGCATGCCGCTAAACTGCTCAGCCACGGTCCATAGTGCATGACCCTAAACTGGCTAGCTACGTTCCATAGTGCATGACCCTAAATTACTCTACCTCGATCCATTCTGCATGATCCTAAACTGCTCAGCCACGGTCCATATTGCCTGACCTAAACTGCACAACCTCAGTCCTAGCTCCACGACCCTAGCATGACCCTAAACTGCATAGCATCGGTCTGTGCTACACGAACCGAAACTGCACAGCCTCAGACCATGCTACATGACCCTAACCTACTCAGCCATGGTCCATGCTGAATGACCCTAAGCTACACAGCCTCGGTCCTTGCAGCACGACCCTAAACTGCATAGCCTCGGTCCATACTGCATGACCTTAGCTGTCTTAGCCTCGATCCATACTACAAGAACTTAAACTGCACAGCCTCGGTCCATACTGAATGACCTTAAACTGCTTGGCCTCGGTCCATACTTCATGACCCTAAACTGCTTAGCCACGGTCCATACTGCATGACCCTAAACTGCACAACTTCTGTCTGTGCTCCACGACCCTAAATTGCACTGCCTCGTCCCATACTTCTTGAATATAAACTGCCCAGCCTCGAAACATACTGCGTGACCCAAAACTTCCCAGCCTCGGTCCGTGCTGCGCGAACCTAAACTGCATAGCCTCGAACCATACTGCATGACCCTAGCTGCCCAGCCATGGTCCATACTGAATGACCCTAAGCTGCACAGCCTCGGCCCGTGCTACACGACCCTAAACTACACAGCCTCAGTCCATACTGCATGACCTTAAACGTCTTAGCCTCGATCCATACTACATGACCATAAACTTGTTTGCCTCGGTCCATACTGCATGACCTTAAACTGCTTGGCCTAGGTCCATACTGCATGACCCTAAACTGCTCAGCCACGGTCCATACTGCATGACCCTTAACTGTACAACCTCGGTCCGTGCTCCACGACCCTAAATTGCACTGCCTCATTCCATACTGCATGAACATAAACAGTTCAGCCTCGGTTCATACTGCATGCCCCAGAACTGCTCATCCCCGATCCATACTATATGGCCCTAAACTGCTCAGCAACAGTCCGTACTGCTTGACCATAAGCTGCTCAGCCACGGTCCATAGTGTACGAACGTAAACTGCTCAGCCATGGTCCATACTGTTTGACCCTAACTTCATAGCCTCTATCCATACTACATGACCCTAAACTGCTGCTCCACAGTCCATACCGCAAGACTCTGAAATTCTCAGCCACAGTCCACACTGTACGACCCTGAACGGCTCAGCCACGGTCCAAACTAATTGACCCTAAACTTCTCAACCACAATACATATTGCATGACCCTAAACTTCTCAACCACAGTCCGTAGTGCATGGCCCTAAACTCTCTACCTCGGTCCATACTGCACGACCCTAAACTGCTCAGCCTCGGGCCATACTACAAGACCCTAAACTGTCCAGCGTCTGTCCATGATCCACGACCCTGTACAGCACAGCCTCGGTCCATACTTCGTGACCCTAAATTGCCCAGACTCGGTCTATACTGCATGACCATAAACTGCTCAGCCTCGGTCCATACTGCATGACTCAAAACTGCATAGCCTCGATTTGTGCTACACGACCATAAACTACAAAACCCCAGTCCATATGGCAAGCTCCTAAATTGCTCATCCTCGGTCCATTCTGCATGACCCTAACTTGCTCAGACTCGGTCCATACTGCAAGACCCTAAACTCCTCAGCCTCAGTCCATACTGCATGACACTAAACTGCTCAGCCTAAGTCCATACTGCATGACCCAAAACTGCTCCGCCACGATCCATACTGTATGACCCTAAACTGCTCAGCATTAGTCTGTGCTATATGACTCTAAACTGCTCAGCCACGGTCCATACTGCATAACCCTAAACTGCACAGCATCGTTTCGTGCTGCACGAACCTAAACTGCACAGCCTCGGACCATAACCCAAAACGTCTCAGCCACTGTCCATATTGCATGACTCTAAACTGCACAGCCTCGATCCATACCACATGACCTTAAACATCTCAGCCTCGGTCCATACTGCGTGACCTTAAACTGCTCAGCCTCGATCTTTACTGTATGACCTTAAACTGCTCGGCCTCGGTCCATAATACATGACCCTAAACTGCTCAGCCACGATCCATTGTGCATGACCCTAAACTACACAACCTCGGTCAGTGCTCCATGACCCTAAACGGACCGCCCTCGGTCCATTCTACATTATCCTAAACGGCTCTGCCTCAGTCCATACTGCATGACCCTAAACTGCTCTGACTCAGTCCATACTGTATGACCCAAAATTGTTCAGCCACGGTCCATACTGCATGATCCTGAACTTCTCAGCCTCGGTCCATAACTCAGCCTCGATCCATGCTCCACGACCCCAAACCGCATGGCCTCGGTCCATACTACATGACACCAAACTGCTCAGCCTCGGTGCTTTCTGCATGACACTAAACTGCTCCGCCTCGGTCCGTACTACATGACCCCAAACTGCCCAGCCTCGATCCATATTGCTTGACACTAAACTGCTAAGCCTTGGTCCATATTGTCTGCACAGCCTCGATACGTGTTGCACAACCCTAAACTGAACAACCACGGTCCATATGGCAAGACCCTAAACTGCTCAGCCTCAGTGCATATTGCATGACCCTAAACTGCTCTGCGTCGATCCATACTGCATGACCCTAAACTGTTCAGCCTCGGTCCGTTCTGCATGAACCTAAATTTCTTCGCCACGGTCCATACTGCATGATCTTATCCTGCTCAGCCTCAGTCCATATTGCATGACCGTAAACTGCTCAGCGACGATGTATCTTGCATGACGCTAAACTGCACAGCCACGGCCCGTGCTCCACGACTCCAAACTGTGCAGCCTCAGTCCATACTACATGACCCTAAAGTACTCAGCCTCGGTCCATATTGCATGACCCTAAACTCATCACCCTCGATCTATATTGCATGACCCTAATCTACTTAGCCTAGTTTCATACCGCATGATCCTAAACTGCTCCGCCATGGTCCATAATGCATGACCCTAAATTGCTCATCCTCTGTCCTTACTGCATGACCCTAAATTGCTCCGCAACAGTTCATATTACATTACTCAAAACTGCACAGCCTCGAGCCGTGCTCCACGACCCTAAACTGCAAATCCTCTGTCCATACTGCATGACCCTAAACTACTCAGCCTCGGTCCATACAGCATGATCCAAAACTATTTAGCCACGGTCCATATTGTATCACCCTAAACTGCTCAGCCTCGGTCCATGCTCCACGACCCTAAACCGCACAACCTCGGTCCATACTGCACGGCCCTATACAGCACAACCTGGATCCATACTACATGACTCTAAACTACTCAGCCTCGATTTTTACTACGTAACCCTAAACTACTCAACCTTGGTCCGTACTTCATGACCCTCAACTGCTCAGCCTCGGTCCAAACTGCATGACCCTAAACCGCTTAGCTTCAGTCCATACTGCACAACCCTAAACTGTACAGCCACTGTTCATATGGCAATACCCAAAACGACTTAGCCTCGGTCCACACTGCATGACCCTAAACTGTGCAGCCTCTGTCCATATTGGATGACCCTAAACTGCTCAGCCTCGGTCCATACTACATGAACCCTAAACTGCTCAACTTTGGTACATACTACATGACCCTAAATGGCTCCGTCAAGGTCCATACTGCCTGACAATAAACTGCTCAGCCTCGGTCCGTTCTGCATGACCCAAAGCCATACGGCCTCGGTCCATGTTGCACGACCCTAAACTGTACAGCCTCAGTCCATACTGCATGACCGTAAATTTCTCATCCTCGGTCCATACAACATGACTCTAAACTACTCAACCTTAATCCATAAACTCCATAGCCTCGGTCCCTACTTCATGACCCTAAATAGCATGGCCTCTGTCCATACTGCATGACTCTAAACTGCTCAACCTCAGTCCATACTGCAAGACCTTGAACTGTTCAGTCTCGGTCCATACTATTATGACCCTAAACTACTCAGCCTCGGTCCATAGTGCAGAACCTAAACTGCTCTGCCTCGGTCCATAGTGCATCACCCTAATATGCTCAGCCTTGGTCCATACTGCATGACCTGAAACTGTTCAGCCTTTGTTCAAGATCTACAACCCTAAACTTCGCAGCGTGGGTCCATATTGCATGACCTAAAATTGCTTAGCCACAGTCCATACTGCATTACCCAAAACTGCTCAGTCTCGGTCCATAGAACATGACCCTAAACTGCTTAGCCTTAGTCCATACTGCATGACCATTAACTGTTCAGCCTCGGTCCATCTAGCATGACTTTATACTATAGAACCTCAGTTCTTACTGCATGAACCTAAACTATTAGGCCTCGGCCTCGCTCTATACTGCATGACCTTAAACTACTCAACCTCGATCCAAAATACATCACCCTAAACTGCTCAGCCACAGTCCATATTGCATGATACGTGACCCTAAATTGCTTAGCTACGGTCCTTACTACATGAACTTAAACAGCTAAAGCTTGGCCCATATTGCATGATCCTAAACTGCTCAACTTCAGTCCATACTACATAAACTGGTCAGTCTTGGTCCCTGCTGCATAACCCTAAACAGCTAAGCTTCGGTCCATATTGCATGACCTAAACTGCTCAGCCTTGGTCCATACTGGATGACCCTAAACTGTTCAGCCTCGGTCCATACAGCATGACCCTAAACTGCTCCTACACGGTCCTTACTGCATGACCCTAAATTGCTCAACCTCGGTCCATACCGCATGACCCTAAACTGCTCAGCCATGGTCCATACTGCATGACCCTAAACTGCACAGCATCGTTTCGTGCTGCACGAACCTATACTGCACAGCCTCGGTCCATACTGCATGACCCTAATTGTCTAGCCACGGCCCATACTGCATGACCCAAAGCTGCACTGCCTCTATCCGTGTTGGACGACACTATACTGTACAGCCTCGGTTCATACTACATGACCTTAAATGTCTCATCCTCGATTCATTTTGTATGACCCTAAACTACTCAGCCTCAGTCCATACTACATAGACCTAAAACTTCACAGCCTAGATCCATATCGCATGACCCTTAACTGCTCTGCCTCGGTCCATGGTCCATGACCTTAAACTGTACAGCCTCAATCCACATTGCATGACCTTAAACTGCTCAGCTATGCTCTGTTTTGAATTACCTTAAACTACTCAGCCTTGATCCATATTGCCTGACCCTAAATGACTCAGCCATGGTCCATATTGCATGACCCCCAAACTGCTCAGCATTAGTCCATACAGCATGACCCTATATTATACAGCATATGTTCATACTGCATAACCCTTAACTGCCAGGCCTCGATCCATACTACATGACCCTAAACTACTCAGCATCGGTCCATAATGCATGAACCCTAAACTGCTCAGCCATTGTCCATACTGCACGACCTTAAACTTCTCAGCCACGGTCCATACTGCATGACCCTAAACATTTCAGGCTTGGCCCATACTGCATGATCCTTAACTCCACAACCTCAGTCCATATTGCATGACCCTAAACTGGGTCCATATTCCACGGCCCTAAACTGTACAGTATCGGTCCATACTGCACGACTATATGATGCACTGCCTGGGTCCATACTGCATAACTCTAAACTGCTCAGCCTCGGTCCATACTGCATGACCATAAACTTCTCAGCCTCGATCCAGACCAGAAACTATTGAACCTCGGTCCATACTGTATGACCCTAAACTGTTAAGCCTCAGTCATTACTGCTAACCCTAAACTACATAGCCTCGATCTGTGCTGCACGACCCTCAACTGTACAGCCACAGTCTATATGGAAAGACCCTAAACTGCACATCTTCGGTCTGTACTGCATGACCCTAAACTGCTCAGCCTCGGTCGATACTGCATTACCCTAAACTGCTCAACCTTGGTCCATACTGCATGACCCTAAACAGCTCCACCACGGTCCATACTGCATGACCCCAAACAGCTCAGCCTCGGTCCATGCTACATGACCCCAAACGGCTTAGCCACGGTACATAATGCATGACCTTAAACTGTGCAGCCTCGGTCTGTGCTGCACTAACTTATACTACATGCCCTCTGTCTATACTGCATGACCCTAAAGTGCTCAACCACGGTCCACACTGCAGTACCCTAAGCCGCACAGCCTCGGTTCGTGCTACACGACCCTAAACAACATAGCCTTGGTCCATCCTGCATGACCCTAAACTTCTTGGCCTCGATTCATACTGCCTGACCCTAAACTACTTGGCCTCGGTCTATAGTGCATGACCCTAAACTGTACAGCCTTGGTCCATACTGCATGACCTTAAACTATACAGCCTCGATCCATACTCTATGACCCCAAACTGCTCAGCCTCGGTCCAAACTGCATGATCTTAAACTGCCCAGCCTTGATCCATACTGTATTACCCTAAACTGCTTAGCCACAGTCCATACTGTTTGACCTGAAACTCCTCAGTCATGGACCCTAAACTGCTCTACCTTGGTCCACACTGCATGACCCTATATTGCTAATCCTCGATCCATACTGCAGGACCGTAAACTGCTCAGTCATAGTTCATGTTCCACGACCCTAAACTTCACAACCTTAGTCCATACTACACGACCCTATATTGTACTGCCTGAGTCCATACTGCATAATGTTAAACTGCTCAGCCTCGGTCCGTACTGCATGACCCTAAACTGCTCATCCTCGATCCATACTGCATGACCCTAAACTGCTCAGCCTTAGTCCGTACTACATGACCCTAAACTGCTCAGCCTCGGTCCATATTGCATAACCCAAAACTGCTCTGTCACGATCCATACAGCATGACCCTAAACTGCTCAACCCCGGTCCATACCCCAAGACCCTAAACTTCTCAGCCATGGTCCATACTTCATGACCCTGAACTACACACCCTCGGTCTGTGCTCCACAGCAATAAACTGCATAACCTCAGTCCAAACTGCATGACCCTAAACTGCTTAGCCTCGGTGCATACTGCATGACCCTAAACTGCTCAGCCACAGTCCATACTGCATGATCTTACACTCCTCAGCCTCGGTCCATGCTCCACGACACTAAACTATTTAGCCTCGATATTTAATGTACGACCCTCTCCCACACAACCTGGGTACATACCACGTGACTTTAAACTGCTCAGCCTCGATCCGTACTACATGACCCTAAATTGCTCAGCCTCGGTCCATACTTCATGACCTTAAACTTATCAGCCTTGGTCCATACTGCATGACCGTAAACTGCTCAACTACAGTATATACTGCATTATCCTAAACTATTCAACCTCGATCCATACTGCCCCTAAACTGCTCAGCCATGGTCCGTACTGCACGACCCTAAACTGCTCAGCCTTGGTCCATACCGCATGACCCTAGTATACTATACAGCCTAGGTTCTTACTGCATGACCCCAATCTGCAAAGCCTTAGTCCATATTGTACAATCGTAAACTCCTCAGCCTCAGTCCATAATGCATGACCCAAAACTAATCAGCCACTGTCCATACTGCATGACCCTAAATTGCTCAGCCACGGTCCTTACTGCATGACTCTAAAAATCTCGGGCTCGACCCATATTGCATGACCCTAAACTACTCAGTCTCGGTCCACATTCCATGACCCTAAACCACACATCCTCGATCCATACTGCATGACCCTATACTACACTACCTGGGTCCATACTGCATAACTCTAAACGACTTAGCCTCGGTCTGTACTGCGTGACCCTAAACAGTTCAACCTCAATCCATAGTGCATGACCCTAAACTGCGTACCCTCGGTCTAGACTGCATGATCCTAAACTGCTCAGCCTCGATCCATACTACGTTACCCTAAACTGCTCAGCCTTGGTCCGTACTGCTTGACCCTAAACAGCTCCACCGCGGTCCATACCGTATGACCCTAAACCTCTCAGCCTCGGTCCATAAAGCATGACCCTAAACGGCTCAGCCACAGTTCATACTACATGACCCTAAATTGTGCAATCTCTGTCCATGCTGCACGAACCTACACTGCACCACCTCCATCAGTACTGCATGCCCGTAAAGTTCCTAGCCACGATCCGCACTGAATGACCCTTACACAGCTTCGATTCGTGCTGCACGACTCTAATCTGCACAGCTGCAGTCCATACTGCATGACCGTAAACTTCTCGGCCTCGGTTCATACTGCCTGACTCTAAACTACTCATCCTCGGTCCATACTGCATGACCATATACTACACAGCCTCAGTCCATACTACATGGCCCTAAACTGTACAGCCTCGATCCAAACTCTATGACCATAAACTGCTCAGCCTCAGTCCATACTGCATGACGCTGAACTGCTCAGCCTCAATCCATACTAAATTACCCTAAATTGCTCAGCCATAGTTCATACTGCTTGACCCTAAACTGCTCTGCCTCAGTCCATATTGCAGGACCCTAAATTGCTCTGCCTCGGTCCACACTGCATTACCCTAAACGGCTCAGCCTCGATCCATACTGTGTGACCCTAAGCTGCTCAGCCACGGTCCATACTGGATGACCCTAAACTGCTTAGCCTTGGTTCATTCTGCATGACTCTGTACTATAGAGCCTAGGTTCTTACAGCATGACCCTAAACTGCTAGGCCTAGGTCCATATTGCATGACCCTAAACTCCTCAACCTCGGTCCATAATGCACGAACCCTAAACTACTCAACCACTGTCCATACTGCATGACCCCAAACTTCTCAGCCACAGTCCTTACTGCATGACCCTGAACATCGTAGGCTCGGCCCATACTGCATGATCCTTAACTACTCAGCCTCGATCGAGAGTGCAGGACCCTTAACTTCACAACATCGGTCTGTGTTGCACGAACCTAAACTGCACAGCCTTAGTCCATACTGCATGACCCTAAACTCTTCAGCCATGACCCATACTGCACGACCCTAAGCTGCACTGCCTCGGTCCATGCTGCATGACCCTTAACTGCACAGCCTCGATTCATACTGCATGACCATAAACAACTCGGCCTCAGTCCATACTGCATGATCCAAAACTGCACAGCCTCGATCCATATTGCATGACCCTAAACTGCTCAGCCTAGGTCCATGATCCTTGACACTAAACTGCTCAGCCTTGGTCCATACCGCATGACCTTAAACTGCTCAACCACCATCTGTTCTGCATTACCCATTACACTAAACGGCTCAGCCACCGTCCATACCGCATGATCCTAAACTGCTCAGCCACTGTCTGTTCTGCATTACCCTAAACTGCTTAGCCTCGACCGATACTGCATGACTCTAAACTGCTCTGCATTGGTCCATATGGCATGACCCTATACTATACAGCATAGGTTCTTACTGCATGACCCTAAACTGCTAGGCCTCAGTCCATACTGCATGACCGTAAACTCCTCAGCCTCAGTCCATAATGCATGACTCTAAAATGCTCAGCCACTATCCATACTGCATGAGCCTAAACTGTTCAGCCACAATCCTTACTGCATGACCCGAAACATCTCAGGCTCGGCCCATACTACTTGACCCTAAACTTCAAAATTTTGTGATAGTTTCTCGTTCTAGAATTTTTTATGTACTTTCTCTCTCTAAAATTTGATATAGTTACTCTCTTAAATTTTAAGATGCTTTCTATCCCTAAAACTTCAAGTTTGAGATAGTTTCTCTCTCTAAAATTTTGAAATAGTTTCTCTTTTTAGAATTTGATATAATGTCTCTCTAAAATTTGATATACTTTCTCTCTCTAAAGTTTAAAATTTGAGATACTTTCTCCCTCTAAAATTTAAAATTTGAGATACTTTCTTTCTCCAAAACTTAAAAGTTTAATTATACTTTTCTCTCTACAATTTTAAGAAGGAAAAGGTTTATATAAGGATACTACCGTATAATGTAGAATTACGGATGCCCCCTCAAAAATCCATCGAAAAAGGTAGTTTTAATGTTGAAAAACCCTTTGATTAATCATCTCGATGTATGACTATGAAAAATAAAAATATTTTAACTCTCAAAAATAGTGCATTTTACAACATGTTATCTACACTGTCCATTGTCAAGATTTTTATATGTTTATAGATCTACTTGATTTTAACCATTTTTAAAATTTAAAATTTTATAATTAGATATCAAAATAGATTTTGAGATAATCCTAATAACATTTTACATCAAAATTATATACTATGATAAAATTTGAAGGGCACCGTACCTCTACACCTACAGAGGCATCCGTATGCCAACTGCACCCTTTTAAGAATACTTTCTCTCTCTAAACTTAAGATTTGATATAGTTTCTCTCTTTAAAAATTTTGAGATAGTTTCTATCTCTAGAACATTTTAGGTACTCACTCCAAAATTTAATATAGTTTCTCTTTCTAAAAATTAAAATTGGAGATTGTTTATCTATCTAAAAAAATATAAATAGTTTCTCTCTCTAAAAATTTGAGATAGTTTCTCTCTTTAGAATATGATAGTTTTTCTCTAAAACTTAAATTTTGAGATATTTTCTCTCTCTAAAATTTTGAGATAGTTTATCTCTCTAAAAAGCTTATGTACTTTCTCTCTCTAAAATGTTAACATCATTTCTCTCTTTGAAAGTTAAAATTTGAGATAGTTTCTTTCACTAAAAATTTTGAGATAGTTTTTCTTTAAAAAAATTTAGGTTCTTTCTCTCTCTAAAATTTTCATACCTACCAAATGTTCCCTATGTTTCCAGTTGAGGGAGCCTGAATAAAACCCATGAGCCTTGAAAATTAAAATAAATATATATATATATATAGACACGTTTTGTTGTGGAAATGAAATCATGGAAAAGTAGGTCTTAATGATTTTGATTTTCTTTATTTTAAGTATCCTAGTCATTAACTTGATGTGAGTTGTCGGTGTCAAAGGAAGGATGGGGGATCTCAAAAGTTGATGTTATGGTAAATCTCTCTAATCTATTTTCTCTTGGTGTGAGTAGATGTCGGCCTAAGGGATTGTGGTTTGCTCCGCCTATGGGTTGTCTGAAGCTAAATTTTGATGGGAGCTCTTTGCGAACCTAGGCCCTATTGGTATTAGTGGTGTTATTCATGATTGTTTTGGAAATATTGTTTTATCTTATGCGGGAGCAATTGGTACTGCCACTGCTAATTTTACGGAATTAAGTGCCTTGCTTAGGGGTGTGAATATTTTCATAGAAATGAGCTCGGGGACCAGTTGTTTAATTGAAGGAGACTCTCTAAATGTTATTAAGTGGTGCAGGAAGGAGCAAAAAATACAGTGGGAACTTCAATCTTTGTGGTTGCAGGTTATGGATGCTATTACATCTATATCTATATCGTTTTCCTATGTTTCCCGTGAAGCTAATGGTGTTGTTGATACATTAGTAAAGGACAACGTTTCTCTTGGTTCTTTTACTATTTCTACAGATGCAATTTCATTTTAAGTTATCAATAAAATTATTGAATGTTGGTAAAAAAAAAGTATCCTAGTCATTAAGCAATCCAAACGGTGGATTTTAGTAATATCTAAGATATTAGAAATCCATGTCTTAAAATCCATGCACCCAAACAGGCCCTAAGACAAAATGAGAGATTTTCTAATTAATGAAAGAATCTGGTTGCTCTCCTTCCTGACTCAGGATACGGTGAGATATAGGAACGTACCAAAGTAGGAGATAAAATATAACAAATTATATAGTGAAAGGGGAGATTTTTTTTAAAAAATAAATATATGGCATCTTTGTGGATCATTCATGACACTCTTATGTGTTCATAGTTTTTGTGCACATCGATGCATCGAGGATAAAACAATTACATTTGATATTTTATAACTCAATTTTTACTTTGCGTAATAGAATAAAAGTACTCTACATTTTTATTTGATAGTCCATAAATTAAAAGTACTATTTTTTTTTTAATGTTACTAAAATCTTATATCTCCTCTTCTACATATGGCGTTTGGACATATCCTACCTAAAAAGCCAATTTTTGGAAGTCACACTTTGACACTTTGTCGAAGGCTAATACATTTATCCTTATTCTATATAGTTTTTATTTGGGTGTGGTTTCTATAAGGTTGCAACTTTAAACAATCCAATTAAGGCGCATCTCCAAACTTTATCATAATATATAATTTTAATGTGAAAAATTATTAGGATTATCTCAAAATTTGTTTTCATATCCAATTGTAAAATTTTAAACTCCAAAATTGGTTAAAATCAAGTAGATCCAAAAACATATGAAAATCTTGAAATGGACGGCCTAGATAATGTGTTGAAAGATGCACTATTTTGGGACTCAAAATCTTTTTCTTTTTATATCCATACATCTCGATGTCGAGATGTTCAATTGGATAGTTTTTCAACATTAAAACAACCTTTTCCAATGGATTTTTGATGTGCATCATTAATTCTACATTTTAAAGTTACAATTTTATATGGACTATTTCCTTTTTCTTTTTCTTTTTCTTTTCATTTTTTGCCTTATTTTATCTTTTAGGTAGCTCAGATTTATCTTTTAGGTAGCTCAGTAATAGGAATTGAATATGAAAGGCTTTTTTTTTTTTTTGGATAAGTAAATAGGATGGGCACTGCCAAACAATAATAGCATGAACACATAAAAAAAAAAAGAAATAATAGCATGGATTACACGAGGAAAAGGATGACAAATGGAGGCCAACCTAACAAGAGCAACTGATGGAGGTTGTCGGTGCAAAGGGGAAATAATTAAAGAGGGTTCCCCCTTTTTGTTGTTCGATAAGAGAAGATTGGGTTATAGAACCGCGCTGTACTACTTGTACCAGTTAAAACATACCAAAATAAATCGTTGGGCATTTCATAGGTTCCCAGGATCCTAAAAGTTGGAACTCCAAGTGATTTAACCTTGCAAAACACCAAAGTTTAGTAAAGGTTGTTTTTACCATATGCCTCTCTTTCAATATGCATGTATAAAATCTCCCTCATTCTATATGTATGCCCAAGTTAAATGTGTCGACCTAACCTACCCCATATAAGTTCAAAAGTTCACTAGACAAGGTTGTTTCGATGCTTAAAAACCCTCTAACTAATCATCTCGAAGTTAAGATGTATGGACACGAAACAAGGATTTTAAGTGTTAAGAATAATGTATCATGTAATGCATTATTTATACCATCTATTTTTAAGAGTTCAATAATTTATACATCTCAATCTACACTCTCTTTTTAGCTTTAAATTTTATAATTAAGGACGCATAAAAATTTCAGGTAATTGAAAAAATTTCTAACACCAAAATAACGTCTTTCAATTGGATTTCAAAGTGCCCCGTACCTTGATTGTTTAGGATTGATGCATCAAGCGCACGCACGCATTAAAATCTCATAGAAGGTGTCAACTTTATACTGCAAAAGTGGGACACACCTCAAATACCTATTGAGAAAGGTTGTTCCAACGCATAAAAACATTTTAGTTGGCCATCTAGACTTTGAGATGTAAGGATAACAAAAGAAAAATAAAGTCTTAAAAATAGTACATCTTGTAATACATTTCCTACACAATCCATTATCAAGATTTTCAAATGTCTATAATTTTTTTTTTCAATCTACACTATTTTAATAGCTTTAAATTTCATAATTTACCGTTGTTTCTAGAAATTGGAAGAGTTTCCAGCACCAAAACTGCATATTCCAATAGAGTTCAAAAGTGTGTATATATATATTCTTCTTCCCGCATGTATGCAGTCGAGAGATTGGCAACCTGAGATATGCGAAGATAGAAAAACGTGCTGGTTTTTGGGATGGAATAGGTTACCGTTCCTAACTCTTCCTACAAAAGATATGTCACGACACTTGTATTTCCTGGCCTAGAGAAAATTGTTCTCATGTTGAGATTCATTTAGTGCAACAAAATAAGACTTGGGGCGTTCGCAAGAGTATTCACGATAGCTTTTGCTCTTTTGCCCCGTCCAAAAAGGTTAGAGAAAGCCCTCATAGGTTATAAACCATATTTAGCAAGCAGAGAGTTTACTCGGTCTTATTTGAATGTTTTATATATTTTCGTAGTCCGCCCCAAATCCAAGAATGCTAAGTGAAACAAATAAAAATTAAAAAAATGTAGAGTGAATAAATTTTACTTATTCCGAATAGAAGGTGATGGTGATACTGGAGCCTCTGAAAGATAATAATTTAGGCCAATCAACTGAAAAATCTAACTCTATCTTTACCTCACAACACATTACACACATGGTTTCTGGCATGGCAAATTACGTTTGTAGCTCAAATTCAACAAATTGCTTCCAAAACTTCCACAGACTATCATGATGAATACTACCCAGTAAGAGGGAACCTCCTTCGGAAATTGGACCAATTCCTAGAGCTGGCTATTTACGACGAGATAAGATGCCCTGTTCACTGATCCTTGACATTACACAGGGGTTTCCATCTGCTCAATCACAGTTTTCTCAGAAGGAGCTGAGTTGCTTTTGTCTCCACCTGATTCCTTGACAACAAAGTCCTGTTGGCTTTCTTGTAGCCTTCGGGCTTTCCCAATTGCAAGAATAAGTTCTAGCTGCTTCTGCTGTTGTTCCTAAAATGTACAAGACAAGGTTCAGCAATATAATCTAGAAAACTGCTCGACAACGACCATATGTAACCAAAGCAATTCAAATCATTAAAGAACAAGTCATTTTGTTCAGCCCATGCTTTGTGCACATGTATGGAGTTGACTGAGAAATTGCAGACAGCCAATTTCTAGGAAATTCCTAGAAGTAATATTTTATCAAGTCAGGAGAGCATCTGGTTGAAATGCAGAACTGAGGGATATTGGCCTACCCTCACCAACCATGCAACTAGAAACTGGGATACAAATTAAAATTGTTGCAGAGAAAATTACACTTCCAGAGAAGGAAAGTTGCTTCATGGTATATCAGAAGCAGAAAAAATTATCTATGCATTATAGTAGCCAAGGTCATTGCATACTGCAAGAAACAGAGGTTAAATCTATAAATACATCAATGAGAAACATCAGGCATGTGTGATCATACACATTATGGCAGAGCCTCGAAATTTGGAATCCAAAACTTAAACTTCTATCAACCAAGAAGACATAGTAATCTTTAAAATTTGAATCACTACATCTTAGATAGAGGAACTGAATAGTTCTATGCCTGAGAGGTTGTACCTAATTCAAGATTTTTCGTCTTAACCTAGTATTGTGTTAGCATCTGATATAGATACATTTGTAAGAAACACCAAACCAAAATTAGCCTTTCAAACACAACATGCACATACATCATTTAAAGCATCAGATGCGTGAGTCTAAGTGACATTGAAGACTGTCACAATAGAATTTCTAACAGAAAAATTCAAGAAGGAAATTCCAAGTTCCTTAAGTGTTGGACGTGCATGTCCCTAGCGTGTGGAAACATCCAGAGAACCATGGACACGTGCATCCAAGTTACATACATTTAACTGATTAAAGGAATTGGATTAGCACATATATCAATTATTTGGCTTATTTATTATTTCTACACTGGTAGAGATTTAGAAATCTTAAACACATCAAAACAGTGACATTCTAAAAAATTTAAGTCTGCCAAAGAAAGTCCACAGTATATCCAAAAGTCAAAATACAAGCTTAATTCAATAACACTTTCTCACACTCGAGGAGATGAGCAACAAGTATACCTGACACAGCAATACAATCATCATATTTATAAACTTTTGCAGTGGAAGTCCCACCGTAAGAAACAATTGTTTGAACAAACTGACAACATGATTTCCAAGTAAGATTGTGTTGTCCCTTTTATTCAAAAGGCGTCCAACACCTCGTATCGTCGCATTTTTTCTTGCTATTGACATCTAACGAATTTCAGTCTCTTCTTCTGTTATTAAAGTTTTTAGTTCTTTATGCATGCATGCACTGACAGACACACATACTACATCGACATAACACACTATACTTGCAGATGGATAACTATATATACACATAGAAAACAAATACACAGGTACATATACATGTGATTGTATGTATGTCTGAATGCATGCAAGCACAGGCAAGCTTGTGGATGTGCAAGTGTATAAGAGAGAGAGAGTTTTACATATCATTTTGGATGAGAGAGAGAGAGTTAATTTTATGTATCGTTTTCAGAGTGTGATATCCAATGCTTGAAGGTCAGCCAACCATCTGGAATAGAATCAAAAACACTTGCACTAAGGTTTCTCAGCAAAGGGTAGGGGCCCAAATCCCCATTGACTACCCTTTGAGAATGGGTTGGGGCCATGGCGGTAGTAGCAACGAGCCCAATGATGAAGTCTTTGACTCCATTCTCACAAAAGGGTAGGGGCCCAAATCCCCACTGACTTACCCTTTTTTGTATAGAGAGGATTCAACGAAACTTCTTATGGGCAGGTGTTGCAGAAAATAAGGGTGTCCATCTTGTTATATGGAGGACAGTTTACCTTCTTTAGGAGAAGGGTGGGCTAAGTACGGCAGATTTCAATACTGCCGGTATGATGAAGCTGTCCTGGAGGATTTTAGCTAATCCTTCTTCTTTGGTTACCTGTTTTTTCAAGCATAGATACTTCAGAACGTGTTCCATTTGGGAATCTGAAGCTAAGAGCGATTGTTCTCACGCTTAGAAGGGCATTCACGTCGGTTTATCAAAGCTAAGTGAGAATGTTCAGTGGTGCATTGATAATGGTCAGACCGTGGATTTATTGATAGACCCATGGCTATCAGTACAGTCAATTTGGGATTCTTATCATGAAAATGACCAGATGGAGTTGGGGGAACTTGAAGGCCGTAAGGTTCTGATTTTATTGATAGTAACCCTAAAGGTTTCTGATTTTATTGATAGTAACCCCCAATCATGGGTATTGCCTTCATCTTCATCCACTATCTTGAATAGCATATGGAGAGATGTGGAACATCATGTCCTTCCGTTGCAGTCTAAGAGGGACTCATTGGTATGCATTCATTCTGCTAATGAGACCTTCTCAATCAAAGTAGCATGGAACTTCATTTGTTATAAAAGTTCACCACAACCTATATTTCGGGCTCTTTGGTCTGCCAAATGTCACCCACGGGCTAAATGGTTCTCTTGGCTTGCTATGTACAATCGGTTATCGACTACATCCACATTTCAGCAGCGAGGTATTCATATGGCTACTATCTGGCCTTTCTGCAGAAACAACAAGGACAATTTATGTCATCTCTTGTTTCATTGCACCTTTTCACAGGGTGTTTGGTGGTCCTTAGCTTGGCGGTGTGGTAAGAGATTTGTGCTTTAATCTTCGGCCCAGAATATACTCTGTAGTTAGCTAGCTTTTAAATTTAAATCAGATGGGTCCTCAACATCTAGACTGCTATTTTCTTTACAACAATCTGGTTTCTATGAGAAGAGCGAAACAGAAGAGTCTGTCAATCTAGCACATGAAGGAGAGAGCAGGTTGTAATTCGGATTACTTCACATGTCAAGGCTCTAGTAGAGGCCAAAAAATGGGCCCTTCATTTGTCAGAAAAGGCGATTATTGGCAATCTTCTGATTAATTGTTGCCAGTATAAGCCAACATCCCTAATTCCAGTCGCATGGCCATTCCCTGAGGCCCAGTGTTACAAGCTGAATATTGATTGTGCGTCCCTGCTAGAAGAAGGTATTCTGCATAATTAGGTATTCTTTGCTAGAAGAAGGAATTCTTTTAACTGTTCAGAAGGGATGCTTCCCAATACAGATAGAAAGTGATTCATCTTTACTAGTAGAGGTTATTCAAGATCAACGTCGAACCCCATGGAGAATATAGATGATAGCAAACAATGTTGGGTCAGGCTCTCGCCCTATAAGTGGTTTGCTGCCATGTCTTTCGCGAGGCGAACATGGTAGCTGATGCCCTCACTAAGAGAGCATCGGTTTACTCAGGTGCCACAATTTGGCGTAGTCATCCACCAGACTTTCTCTCTCTTCTTTTATTGCAGCTACCACTTATAGGGTTGTATAATAACATGTTATTCCTTTGTCTTTAATGAAAAATCAAGTAGGGGGCCTTCTTTCCCACTTACTTACGCAAAAAAAATATTCAAGAAAAGCATCCATACGACAAAAAAATTTAAGGAAATAAAATTCAGCTGGCTACGAAAGGCATATAGGAGCTACTTCCAGAACCTTCCTTTTGTGCCTAGGTATCATCAATAACCAAAAATTTTAACACTACCCTTATTTCTAAAATTATTTAACATCATATCAATGGCTGTAACAGCCTCATAACCCCACCAACCACCACCCATCAATTAGTCTACATCACCACTACAGGTAAGACTCACCTGATTTCTAGATATTGCCACTCTCACCATACTCTAGTCCATAAAAATGTCAACATAATTGGATCCCAAAATGAAGAAGCCTAAAACCAAGAACCTTTATCTTGGTAGACCAAAAATGAACCTGTCATGCGCATTTCACGATGCCTTCATTAAAATCCCCTAGGCAAACTCTAGCGTGTCAAGTCCATCAGATAGATACATTGCCCAGGGGCCATTAGCCAACAAACTGCTAGAGAAGCTTTATGGACATGGGAAGAATGGAAGTCGCCATGGGTGACCAACCTGGTGAACCCAGTGAGCAGGCACCTGCCATGTGGACAAGGCTCTGAAATCCTAATAATAAGGTTTCTTCTAAAGGAAAAGTCAATCATTTTCACCAATATATAGTTGACCTCATGGAAAGAATAACCCTTTTCCTAGTTATCAGACCAAGCTTCTTATGTAAAGACATTAAAATTAAATTGCTTCGCTAGCAGTTGAGCCACCAGCAATAAGCCAGAGACACCATCGTAACCTACAATTCCACCTCCCAAAACATAGGGACATCACGTGACTGTACAAACATTAAAAGGAAAAACCATATAAGAGCACAGCTGCTTGCATCCTAAGAGTACACCAGCAGAAAGCTCCTGTCACCAACCATGTCCAGCTCAATATCTCCATAAGATAGCCAAGGAGGATTGTTTTATTGAGAATAAATTCAACTGTCGTACTGCAAACACAGCACAAGTTAAACCACCAGCACATGGCCCCATGAGTGGATATTTGTCCAATGTGCCAATTTGTAAGATGGGTTCCAAGGGTCCTCCAGAAAAAGAACACAGACCATGGTAAGCTTTCCCCAGACCATCACCCCTACCCTTTATGACCTTCAAAGAAGAAGCCAAAAGTTTCATGGCGAACTTCAAGAGGACACATATGCATCCAGCATTATGCTTCCACTGGAAAGGTAAGAACCAGCGCAAGCTCCTCTTCATTTACATTGAAAACAATATATTTCAGTATTAGTTATTTTATTATGTATCATTTTTTTTTTTTTTTTGAGAATGTTAACTGTTGTATTGCTAAAAAGAAAAAAGGTACATCTTTTATCATGCATTTTGTTATGTGGTTATCGGGCAACATTGTCTTTCTACCCATACTTAACGATAATCGTGTACTTTTCACATTATTACTATTATAAATAAGAATGAGAAGAGCATGTGGGTCTAGTAATCCAAATGCGGCAGCCATTCTCTCTCCTCTCATCATCTCCTCGCCCTCATACTATATCTGTTTTCTATCTAAATCTTTGTTTCCCTAGGTTCTCTCTCTCATTTCTCTCTTCATTATCTTTGTTTCTACACTCTTAAAATGGTATTAGAGCCATCTGATCCTTCGATATAATTTATTCCCTTACCTTTTCTTTCTAATCGATTTTTTGTTTTCTTAAAAAAAATAAAAAATAAAAATAACAAAAACTAATTCAGCCCTGTACCGATTTCAGCAAGTAGCAACTAGCATTTTCTTCCCTGTTTTCTTTTTTTTTTTGTGGTGTAAAACTACCATGGTTGACTGCGTTTAGTTTGGAGATCTATGTTGTTAATGTTTTCTCTTAGAGATGAACATCAAGAGGAATTGTGGCTGAAATATGTTCAAGTGTGGCTGATGTGATAGGAAGCATAGGGAAGTCTGTACAATGGTACAAGTGCGGAGACCTGTGTTCATATACATCTTAATTATGTGTATTTCTTTTTCCACCTACTATGTGTGCTATCTTCTGTAATTTACAAGTCTCGATCACAGTTACCGGAATCTCTCCACTGACCTCGTGTTTCCGGTTCCGAAATGCGATTTCCGTTAAGGAATCTCCACGGAAATCCTTTTTCGGAACCAAGGAAACTCGATTCCTTAATTTTGAAATCTCGATTCGACACATCTTTAGAAACCATTTTTCGGAACCAAGGAAACTTGATTCCTTAATTTCGGAATCTCGATTCAACAAATCTTTAGAAATCATTTATTGGAACCAAGGAAACTCAATTCCTTAATTTCAGAATCTCAATCTAACACATCTTTAAAAACTTTAACCCATTAATTGTGGGTAGACGTTCCAAAAATATATCGAATCTGAATTCTAGCGTGGATTAAATCTTGATTCCATGTCAATTGGAGTAGAAATCTTCCTTTGAATGCTTCTAGTGGTTGTAGGGTTTCATTATTTTACTTGTGCCACCATGGATGACCTTTACTTTAAATTTAAAATATAACTGGTAAATACAACACATACAATTAAAAGTAAAACCATGGCATAGACATAATCCTATTTTGTCTTTCTAATAATAAAGTCCAAATCACAATTTAGGAATACTTTTCTTTTGTATATAATGACCATAAGTTCAATAGTCAACACAATCACTTTAAATCTCGGGAAACCTTCTAATAAGAGACATCCAATATAGGTTATAAAGTTGATGAGGCTCAAGATGTGCCAATGGCTTCCTTCTCATAAAAATGAAATCTCGATTCTTGGTAGGGGTCGTTAAACGCATTCTATAGTCCATATTATTGTAAATCTCGATATCAAACTGGCATGGATCTCTGATCCATATACTTCAAAAACTTGATTCCAAATATGTTAGAATCACGATTCGAAACATCAACATATCTCTGTTCCATAGATATTGGAAACTCGATTGCGCATATTAATGAATGTTGACTCCTGGAGTGTCGTTTCAAGGCGGATGGGAATCCCAATTCCAATAAGGACAAAATCTCAATTCCATATCTAGATGAAACTTGGATCTATTTCGGTCGAAACACGATTCTAAAAAACTAGAAATCTCGTTCCTAATGATTCCTATTGTACGGACAAAAGATTCCTAAGACAGAAATCCTCTAGCCGACCGCGATTCCACGATTCTAGCTCCTAAAATGATTCGGGTTCCTAGGCGTTTTCAACGACTATGGTCTCGATTGTATGATTTAGTGCGTCCAAAAGTGCTCAACCTGCTCTAGTATCATTTATTTTTCAATTTTATGTTATGGATCTTGCACTAAGGGCTAGTGAAACTAAGCCTAGAATTTCCAGCATTAATCCCCTTATTACCAATCACTATGTGAAGTTAAATGGGTCTAATTATCTTATATGGGGCCGAATCTGTGAAGGTTCTTCTTGGTGCTAAGGGTAAAATGAAGTTCTTGAGTGACAAAAAGACAACTGACTCAGACAGTAGGTACGAAGAATGGTATAGGGAGAATTATCAAATCAGGACTTGATTATGGAATAGTATAGAATGCCCAAGTGACTGCTAATATGATGTTCCTTGATACAGCTAAAGAATTTAGGAGGCCATATAAGAGTAACCATTGGAGTTTATCAGCTTTACGAAAATATTTTTTGTTAAAGCAAGGTAGCAAAAGCCTTAGAGAATACTATGCCACTCTCGCGAGTAATGTTATAAGAGCAGAACATATATCAGCCTTTGTCAAATGATGTGGAGTTTGCAACAACTTAAAGAATCATGAGTTGCAAAGCCTTAACCCCAAATATCAGTCCATTCGGACAAATCTAAGCCAATAATGAACATCTATCTCAAATAGTTTGTATTCCTGTCTCTAGCATGTTACTATTTCTAAACCTTCATGTGATTCTAGTATTGTGATGGCCTGCATTAGCTACATCTATGGCTAGAGGCAATGGATGTTGGAGTATGTAAAAACTATGACTATAGTGATACTGTACTCCAGTGGGAGTTTGATCCATAGGAGACAAGAGAAGCATGCTTCGTAGGCCCAGGAATGGAGATCAAAACCCTTTAGCCTTGATGAGGTTGGGGTGGTTAGCCAGGAGGTTGCTAGTCTCCTATGTGTGGTTGATGGTTTATAAGAGAAGATTTAAATCTTCAACATTACCAGCACACATGTACATATGGTAGCCGCATTTATGACACACAAACCGTTGGGGTAAAACGTGTAAACGTACTAAAGAGAGGCCCCGGGCACCATTACGATAGTGTGTACATGTCCATGTGAGATATAACTTTTCTTTAGGGGAAACTTGTAAACCACACATTAGGCCCATGTTCCCTCAATTTATTGGCTAGCTTAAAGCTTTGATGGACCAACATGAGCCCCTGCGATAGACTATAGGCCATGGGTTTCGTTGGGTTGGTTTGACACAAACTATGGACTATAAAAACTAACATATGTGGCATGCCATACTAATTTTGCATACTCTTAACACAATAGATCAAATTCTCCTTTAGTTATATTTATTTATGCTTTAGAAAATCTATTAATCAAAAAAGTAAATTTTTAAAGTGCATCACATATTGTTTGCATCATAAATTTTTAATAAAAAAATATATACGATTTTGCGCATTAAAAATTTATAAGCCATTTTAAATGCTTAGTGGGTTTTAAGAATTATTTTGAGCACAGAAATTATGTTGACGCATTAGGCCCCACGGCCAAGGACCCACACTCTAGTTCTTCCTCCCTCTTTTCCAACTTGTCGACCAAGTAAAACCTAGGTGGTTGTTTGGGATAACGATTGGAAAGGGAACGGAGGTATCTTAGAAGCTTCGTTACTAAAAATATCAAGGTGTTCCCCTCTCTGTCCCTCACTCCTCCTTCCCATGCCCTCCATCTCTGCACCCTCTCCATTGATCATCAACTGTATTTGCTTGGTTACTAAATTTATTTTAACTGATGATCTCTTCAAATACAAAAGTGCTTTTCAAAAAGATGAACTTTTCAATGAGATGAAGAACTTTTCTATTCGTTAAAGCAAATCGTCAAGAAGATGGACTTTTCAACAATCCAGTCAACATTGTAGTCATTTTTGGGCCTACTAGGCTAAAGTTACCTAATTTTTGTCACATTTTATTTTGCCCACCCTATTCTATTTCTCTCGGTTTCTACCAAAAAGTCTAAATGAACTTTCTAATAATTAGTTTCCGCTCCGTTTACCAAAAAGTCCCTAATTCTCTAATCAAATCTATCAATCCCCTAATGTTTCGTCACATTTGTAATGTCCTTGAAGATTGTAATGCCAAAAAAAATCTAAATTAATTCTGTAATATTTATCTTTTGCTCACTTTCTAATATCTTTTCTTGTCTCTCATCGGGTTAAGAACAAGAAACAAAAAACAATCCCCATTTCCGTTTTCCTTAAACCAAGGCTTGCTGGTTTCTTACCAGTCAAAAAAGTCACCATGGGTTGATCCAGTTGGGATTTTGTTTATTGGCTTATTTATTTATTCTGGCTGTGGTTTAGGTTCTGATGGAGAGTGGTTTGATGTTGAAAGTTTTGGACACAAATTTAAGGGGTTTAAGTACGTGGTCATGGAGTTTGGGCCTTGCATAGCCATTTCAGATGATGCACACTAGGGGCCTTGGCTGTTAGATTGGGAGGAGGATGGGAGATCATTGGATTTTATTCTTATTGGTGAAGAGACTTGGTTAGTGGAGGTAGTAAGAGAGATGTGAAAGGGGCTAAGAGATTACAGGTGTATAGACAAACATGTCGTTTTCAAAATAGCTGCCTATTCTAAAAACCAAGCTCAGATGATTCCAGATCACCAACACCTTTCCCTTTAACATTTCATCAACCAAATGAGTAAAGCAATTCTCTTATTTATACGGAGCTGTTTTGTTAGAGAGCATAGATGCATAGACAAACATGTCGTTTTCAAAATACCTACCAATTCATTCAAGCTAAAATATTCTAAAAACCAAAGCTCAAATGGTTCCACATTACCACCACCTTTCCCTTTAACATATCCTCAACTAAAAGAGGAAAACAACTCCCTCTCTTTTATACGAAGCTGTTTTGTTAAAAACCCTATGACAATAGGAAGTTTAGAAAATGTGACGATTTTTAAAAAACATATAGGAAGTTTTGACAATGTGAAGATTTTTAAAAAGCAATTTCACTGTCTCCATTCATGACCTCAACGTCTCCGACCGGTTGGACTCTGTAACTGCTTACATATATAGATTTCGGCAAGCGAAGAGGACAACAAAAAAGAAAATATAGTCTTTTTTCTGCTTCATTCTTTCTGTTGGCTTGCAGTGGAACAACATACACTCCATTCCCTTTGACTTCTTCACTTAAGAAGAGGTTCGGTATTCAATCCGTTGAATTTGCAAAGATCTTCTATAAAAGCAATGACAAAGGGGGAACATAGGCATACATACAAAAAAGTGCGATTTTTAACATAGGAAGTTTATAAATATGAAAATTTAAAAAAAAACCATTTTCATTGTATCCATTCATGCACAATAAAAGCAACAAGAAAGAGGAGCATAGGCATACATTCAAAAAAGTGGGCGCCACATATATACATAAAGTATAACCAAAAAAGATGTAATAGCCCAACACGACATCCCAGTCTTGAGGGCATATGTGCCCAGTGGGCCATAGTACTCAAACACAAATTATATATCCATCCAAAGCAAAATGATACGCATCCACCAAAAAAAAAACGTGTCCAATACCCAAGAAGGCACAACCTTGATCCTAAAAGCATATAAATCCATATACCAAAATGCGCCCACTAAAGCAAACAAGTGGCCAAAGCCACTAAGGCGCAACACTATCCTCTTCCATGGCACCAAGATTGGACGGTCCCAGCCCACCCAATGGAGCCGTAAGCAAAGCCCCAAGAGGGGCAGGGCAACTGCCATTAACATTGCAGCTCTACTCCGAATATAAAGCGCAGCACAGTGCCTATGCGCTTCTCTCATGTTGTCCAGCTGGCCCATTACCGAAAGAATTTTCTCCCTCAATAATATAACCTCCTTTCTTCATCGCATGCCTCGCTCATTTTATTTTGTCCAGAAATGGATCTATATTATTGAGGGAGGAGATTCTTTGGGTAATGGGCTAGCTGGAGAACATGAGAACACTGCGTAGGCATTGATCTCAAGGTGTATTCATCTTTTTGGCTGCAAATGACCATTAAAAACCAATAGTGGTCTGCGTTCCTTATTGACTGAATTCATCAAGTGTGCATGCATGTTTTGCAAACACCGTCACGATTTCCCTAATAGACTATATGTGTGTCTATTAAGTGTACTTAACCCATAAATAAGCATCTTTATTTTGATTTTTTTAATTTCATTCTTAACAAAATCAAGTATTTCTTCTTTGTTTATTTAATCCAAAACCTCAAATATAGAATTAAAGCCACTAGACCTTGATTCCAATATTATGATTAAGGCACAGTACATCAATTTCATTACCTGGGGAACCCTTGTTCAGGTCTTTAGGACCTTTGAGGATATCGATTTCAATACTTCGGGGGGTCAAGCATACTCAATATATCAATTCCAATACCAAATCTTACAAAAAATCTTGCCCCATTAAATACACCTATTGGAATCTATTGTGGTTCAAAGTTGTTGGGTGCTCGATCTTATAGATGTATGAATCATGATGCCAATTGGGTTGATGCTCGATCTCATAGAGGTAAGAATCTCGATTCCAAATGGGTTGTACTCAATTCAAAAATGGTATGAATCTTGATTCCAATAGGGTTGAAACTTGATTCCAATGAGGTAGAAATCTCAATTCTATTTGGTTTGGAACTCGATTACGATAAAGTTGGAATCCTGTTTCCTGCAAATAGACATGTACGAAAAGTGATTCCAACAACATGAACCTTACCGTTGCCTGCAATTCAGTGATTTTGATTCCCAAATCGACTCGGAATCACAAGTGTTTCCAAATACAAGAATGCCTTTATCATGTGTAGATGCCATGCGGTGGTTGTTGAGGATTTGGCCCTTGCCCTTGCAAGCCTCCAACAACATCGAGGAGACACCAGCCTCATGACTCGTAAACATCATCCATGGGCATCTCTCGGAGCTCAATGAGGGATGACCCTACAATAGAGCCCTCTACAGTTGTGACATACGCCCAAGCGTAAGAGTTTTGGACTTGCTTCTAGGTCTGGACAGCTCAACCCAGGAGAGTCAACTAACAAATCATAAAATGCCATACTTGTCCTATACGGACCACACTCCTGCTAGAGTATAGATCCACTATCATAATATGTTTTACAGGCTCTCAAAGCCTTTAAATGCCTCAAACCCCAATAGCACATTCTAAGGGAAGTGGAATTTATGAGTCATGCCAGAAAGTTGTACTTCCTTGTTCACTTATTCACTTATTATCAAGGAGAATAAAATGTTGGGTTGCTATGGTGGTAGCAGCTCATATATCATTGGTGCAGGGTTAAGTAGGACGAATGAGCTTACTCAAAAGAGGATGTATTTAATGGCAAGGTCAAATTCTTACCAATATGTTAATGAAACATCAACAAAGATTTTCATATTGGACTGATATGACTGAAGTCCTACTAAATAGAACAAAAACGACTATAACATGAAAAGTCTTGACAACGTAATTTGGCATAAAATGCAAAGGCATATATAATGCATTAGTGCAGCTTAGGAGAGCATCTTCCACAAGATCCAGGCTCTCATGTACAACTGTGACAGGCAATATACTCTTTACCAATTGTTTGATGGACTAGTATTTATTATACTGGCAGTGGTGTGCCATGCTGACGAAGATGACAACCCGTGTAAGATGTTAGGTCAACCTGAAGAATCCAGCACTCAACAAATATTTAGGCCACTTTAAGGTCTACTCCACTAACTAAACAAGTATGCAAAAGGTACCTGCATTGCCAGCAAGACCTTCTGAATTTCTCCAAGCTCCTTTTCAAGAATGTCTTCTTGCATTGCGAGAGCCCGAGTGGCTTCCGAGTTCTTTTGAGCCAACGCTGCTGTCTAAAGAGTAAAAAAAGAAGACCAAACTTTAGAAAAGATATAAATTTGACAACCAGCTGACGACAGAAATGATTCATAACACGAAATAAAAGAATAACCTCATGGATACCCCAACGAATAAGGAATAAGCAACAGCACATAATCAAAGAAAACCTGTGCATGCATGAGTCTACATGCTTTGCAGCCAGATATAAGACAATATGAATGCCTGCATCTGTTTAAAATAAGCACAAACACGCAGAGTATTGTATTTACAATTAATACAGTGATGAGAACCGCACTAAGCATTCATTTAATGTCCATCAGCATAGTGTATTTATTACAGCATCATGGATCCAATAACATCATTTATCTTTCTCTCTCTCTCTCTCTCTTGCTCGCTAGGGGGGAAGAAGCATTCAGAAAATCTAAAATAATTTTCTACACATGTTCAAAACACATTGGATTAGGAGCCATATAGAAATGTGGCAAAAGTTTTAGAGTAGTTGCCAACCCAACACAACCATGCTTTCTCATTCTAACCAGTGCAGCATCAAATTAGAACAACGAAGGTTAGGAGGGTGATTTGGTTCAAATGGAAGGGTCTAGAAGGCCAAAATGAAGGCCCAAAAGGACATGGATGGAAGTAGTGAGAAGAGATATGGTAATTTATAATCTAACTAGCAGAATGGCAGAACCGGATTCGTGTAGCCGACCCCAAATAGTATGGATAAGACTCGAATGATGATGTTCAAAACATGCAGTACAGTGTTTCTTACAATTAAAATTGACCATACAATGATCGATATCTGTAAATGACAAGCCCCAAAAGGGAATATGTTAAAAGTTGAAAAGCAGCAAAATAAAAGTATATTACAGCATTGAATTTAGTCAATTAACCCCTCAAGTTGGTGAATGTGTCTCATGCACGCTCAAGTATCATTATCATGTAGGAATATATGCAGGCATGTGGCCAGACTAAAAGCATCTAGTTGGTTGTTTTTCCTATAAGGAACATTTTTAGGGCTACCAACCGCGTCTCCTCTCAAGTGATAAAGTGGATTAGCTTATTGTTTGACAGAATGCATATTTGTGGAATAAACAACGTGGGATTTGGATGCCTTTGACAATAGCTTGAGCCACACTAATGCACCTGTGATAAGATTGGCCCAACAACTTATTTCAATACTCATCTCACAAAAAACACTCAGGTTTTTACTTTTCACCATTACAAAATTGTTTCTTACCATACTGTGTTAGTCTACTTTCTTATTTTTAACCATGCACAACCTACACAATCAGTATCTAAGTATGCCTTAAAACATAAGTTCATATTATTTAACACTAGAGGTCATTTCCTGGTGAATAATTCAGGTATCATTAAAGCTGGCTTGGTGATCTTGAATACATGCCAAAATTTTCTCAATAATTTCAGGGCAACTAGGAGAAAATTAGTCTCAATGATGGATGATGTAGACATGTAGTCAGCTTCAAAGGGGTATAAATGCATCCATTAGGATACTTTAGGGCTTTCTTCAAAGATTATGTCAAGCTGTACAACTTCTCTTCTACATATATTTCATGGTTCTAATCTAGAGCCTGAAAGCTATGTCAAAATGTAGTAATGGGACAACTGGGAATCCTTTTTTATCTTTTGTCTATTTTTAAATTTAGTTTCCAAAACTATTTGGTAGTCAGTAAGGGTTTAGGGTGACATGTATTTTAGGGTTATTTTGATTTGTCAGATAACCTAGAGGGAGAAAAGGGAAAAGAAAAAGAAGAGAGAGAGAGAGAGAGATATGAGAGATGGAAGAGAGAAGATAGACAGATATGAGAGACATAAGAGAGAGAAGAGTGTCGTGAGGTCCACAGGCACCTCATAGACCTCTCAAACTAATGTATATTATTAAAAAATTATGAAACAACAAATATGTCAATAGAAATACCAAGGGACACATAGGTTTAGAACTTAAATACAAATGAACTTTTAACATTGCCATCAAGCTGGAGAATAAATGCTGCCCATAACCAACTTGCAACAAATAATTTGGAGTCTATTACGACCAAGGCCTTTAGAGAAGATGTATGCTAGCTGATCCTTAGATTTCACATATAGAGTAGACATTTGTTTACTAGCAACTTTCTCTCAGATAAAATGACAACCTAGTTCAATATACTTGGCCCTTTGTTAGAATACTAGATTACTGGCTATATATGTCGCAGCTTTGTCGCGACACATCTTCCTATGATCAACATCAGTATACCCCATCTCCTGCATCCGTGTTTTCAAACACATCAATTCTCATTAGTATGTGTTGTCACTCTACATTCAGCCTATGCACTAGATCTGACCACACCATTGTGTTTCTTGCTTCTCCATGTTACAAAGTTCCCACAAATAAATATACATTAACTTGTGATAGATTGCCTGTAACATGGTAAACCTACCCAATCAGCATCTGAGTAACTTTCAATGGCTAAATGATTATTTGGCTGGTAAATCAAACTCGACCTAAGGCACCATTCAAATGCCTTAAAATCCTACAAATAACATCCTAGTGAGGAATCCTTTGAGCATGCATAAACCGACTCACAACCCTTACTGCAAAAGCAATATCAGGCCGGGTGGTGGTCAGATAAATCATTTTGCCTACCAATCTTCTGTATCTTCATGAATCCTCAAACAAATCCCCTTGATCAGCCAATAATTTTGTATTTGAAACCATAAGCACATCCACAGGTCTAGCACCCAAAATTCTAATTTATGTAAACAAATCAGTCTTATTTTCTTTGAGACAAATTAATGCCATGCTTTGATTTGGCTACTTCAATTCCTAAAAAATACCGCAACTGGCCTAAATCCTTTGTCTGAACATACTGTTTTATATGTCTCTTCAAATGACTGATTCCTCCTTGACCAATGCCAATAACAACAATATCATCAACATAGACAACTAAAATAATTTTTCTAGAGTCTTGTTTCCAAATAAACACTAAATGATATGCATGACTGTGCTGAAATCCTTATGTTATAGCAATTTCACTTAATTTTTCAAATCATGCAAGTGGGGGTTGGTTATAGTCATAAATGGCTTTCTTCAACTCACGCACTTTATTCGACACCCCCCCCCAAAGCAACAAACCTAGGTGGTTACTCCAGGTGCACCTCTTCTTGTAAATCACCATGGAGGAAAACATTCTTGACATCAAGCTGCCATAGCAGTCATTCCTTGTTGACAGCCACAAATATAGCCACTCAAATTGAATTAAGTTAAGCAACAGGGGAAAATGCTTCAGAGTTGTCAAAGACAAATGTTTTTATGTATCCCTTCGCTACCAATCTGGCTTTTAATCTTTCTACAATGCCATCAGGTTGATATTTGGAGCCATGATCATGGGCATGCGAATTTGGATCCCACTTGCTAGGGAACTCATTTCCGAATAATAGAAATCTAGTTCCTATAACTCCAGGTACGAGATCCAAATATGCAAGGAAGCGTTTGTAATTGAGATCCGCTTACTCGAAGCGTGAGATCGAGATTCCTGGGCGGAAGCGGACCCCTATAGGGTGCTCCCGGTAACTATGATATGAACAAAACAAAGACTTCGAATGGTTCCATAAATGTGTTTGGACGTGTAATTAGGTTTATAAAAAAACCAATTTCGGGGTTCGTTGATTCAACCCAGGCAATCTTAGAAACACTAGCGAAATTTAAAGACCTAAACCCCATAGCTTCTAGATCCTTAAACCCTAGGCTGGCCTAAACCATAAAAACTCAAGCATAAATCTTAGATCTCGGAAAAAGAAGAAAACACTAGGAGAAACCCTATCAATTCTCTACAATTATCAGATTCTAATTTCATACCTCAATCCATAAACCCTAAGATGAATAATGACCTAGGTACTTTTCAAATTTATGCAATGTTCTGGGGTCGAAGACAAAGACACTTGAACTGACAGTCTAATCCGAGCCACCAACTCCAGGTGCCAAAGGTTAGAGGAACAGATTTCAAGTAGTTCTTTATTTTCTTTAAATCTCAATTTATTTCCTCGTCTTTCATTTTCTTTCCTATTTTTATAAGGCCGTTTCTTGTTATGAATTTTGGGTGATTCCAAGACTGTTCTACCGGTGGCTCTCAAAGCAAACAGTTCTTTCGAGGTCAAGATCTTTCTCTAAACCATAATTTGACAGACCCACCATTTTTTACTGATTTTAATTTTAACAGTTTAAAGTATAAATTCGGGGAGGCTTTGATCTGAGAACTCTTCATATTTGCATTGAAAACACATATAATAAGGTTTCCCATGGTAGCTTAGGGTTCCCCCCATTCTAAATTGAACAACCTAAGAATCAACCTAAGAGAGGTATGAGACCTCTGTGTCTGCGTTAGTTTTAGTAAGAACATACTATTTTCTTATGTTTAAGGAAATTACTTTTAAAATACGTATTTCTATCAAAAGGGAGCAATAAAATAAGTCCTAAATCCTATCTGACGTACTTCTTTCAAAGAAGCCTACAATCTGATTGCCTATGGTTTCACTTTTGTTTCTACACTATGTTATGAATGTTTTGATATGGTGTCTAGGACCTTAGGTTTGATCTTCCTAAGCACTAAGCAGCAATTGTGGAACATAGCACACAAGTCACATGTTTTAGGCCTAGAATCAAGGCTTAATTTAGCTTTATCAATAGGGAATTCTAACACCCTCTACTGAACCTTTGCTTTTATGCCTGCCCACCTAGAGCAACACATCAGCTACCGAAAATGTGCTTAACCTTGTATATCATGCACTCAAACGACTTGTAAGACCTAATGGATAACTAAGGTGTCAAGGATATCTGAGATCCTCAAAGGGAGACAAACTAGAAAATGAGGGCAGTTTCATAATCAATATCAATTTTAACTAACATTATGTTGTCTCCAAAACACTAGCAAATAAAAAAGTTTAAGCATATTAAGTGAAAAAGAAATGTACGTTTAGTGTGGCAAAAAAAGCCCTACTGCAATTTTTATCTCATTTTTTTAGTTTTTTCTTATTTCATTTTTTAAATGAATACAAATATTGGACAAGATTCAAATTCCAAGTTCAGCCTAAGCTTTAAAAACTTACGAAAAGCGAAGGTCCAAGTACGCATGTCGGAAAGAGGTGGAGCTCTAAAGGA
This sequence comes from Amborella trichopoda, assembly GCF_054954075.1. Classification (NCBI taxonomy): domain Eukaryota; kingdom Viridiplantae; phylum Streptophyta; class Magnoliopsida; order Amborellales; family Amborellaceae; genus Amborella; species Amborella trichopoda. Next base: position 23,003,195 of record NC_142339.1, read on the forward strand.
AGTCAGAGCTAACCAAGTTCAAGTTTGAGCAGGTTAAAACTATGGGTGACATCAAGCACACTATGCTTAACCACATATTAAAAAGATTAGAGAAGGATTTATTGTCTACTGAGGCCAATCTAGTGCACTTGGATGAGAAAAGACTTTGATTTCGGATCAAGGATGGCCTTGGTCATGGAAAGTGATCATTTACATATAGCTAGATGCAAAATATGAGGGATCTCCTTAAAGAGTGTCATTTACACATTGCGTAGTTCATCAACACCTAAAGTTGGCCCTCATCAAATGGGATGAAATCAAAGAATGCAAATTCCAAGCAGTAGGGAGTCCAATGAGATATGCGGTCCAATGTGATCGTGAACCAGGCAAAACAGTTCCCATGCAGGCAATAATTAGAAATTGCTAATAATAAAATTTTCAATAATATAAAGAAGAAAACAAACAAGTTAGTTAGTAACAGGCATTTTAATTTAGTATTCTTCCAGGATCAGTCATTGATAGAGTACCAGCGACATTTACTGTTTATTATATATAACTTCACATCATTTAATCAGCATGCAAAATAAAATGATCTAATACATTCCTCAATTTGAACTAAAAACAAAATGAAGATACCCAAGCAAGGAAGAAAGGAAGCATATAATGATACTAGTACTGAAACCAACTAAAATCCTCACTGCAAATTGGTAGAAGTTTTGATCTCCAAACCAAAATTGAAAGAAATTTCAAGTTCTTGGTTAACTGATGCCCCTCCCCGCACCCATGAGTTGATATTGAACACCCAAATTCCAATTTGAGCACAAAATTAACTGGGAAACCTGCTGGAGAATCCTCCAAGTCTTGCCACAAAATTTCTGATCTCCTTAGAGTTTAATCCCCTCAAAACCGAAAAACATTTTCTAGTTTATATACCCCCTTCCAATGTTCAAGAACGCGGAGGGGGCCGTGTGACAACCCTAAATGTTTGGAACTAAAAGAAAAATAATATTAAGAACCATAATAATAATAATAATAAAATAATAATAATAATAACAATAATAATAATAATAACAATAATAATAATAACAACAATAATAATAATAATAACAATAATAATAAGAATAACTTTAATAATAATAACAATAATAATAATAATAATAATAATCATAATAGTAATGATAATAAAAAAATAAAATACTTATATAATTGTGAGTGATAGTTTACTATGCTAAGAATGCACCATGGGACCATTTTTTTTAAAACTTTTCAGTTCCACGGTTTTTTACATTAAAAAGATTAGTTAATTGAGATAATTAGGTATAACATGATTTGAACACTCATGTAACACTCATAAGCATGAGGTGGCATTATAAAGAAATAATGTGTCAGGAGGTGGCATTATAAAGTAATAACATGTCATGAGGTGGCATTATAAAGTAATAATGTGTCATGAGGTGGCATTATAAAATGATTATGTATCATGAGGTGGCACATATAAGTAAGGAGTTAAAAAAAAAAGGGGCACACATAATTTGACATGTGTCAAATGGATGATTGTCCACCCTCACTTTCAAAAACCCTTCTCCCCTCATGGGCTCATCATTAGCCTATCATGTTGGCTTTTCTCTCTCTTCCCATATGTAAGTTCTCCTTCCCTCTCTCTCATAACGATTTTTTTCTCTCTTCATGCTCTCTTTCTCATAATGATCTCATTATAATTATTGTCTTTTCTCTCATATAATATTTCTCTCTCATAAGAATCTCATAAAAGGTTCTTCTCTCTCTCATAATGTTCTCATGATAAAAATAATTCTCTTGTCTTTCATATAATATTTTTTTCTCTCTTGTAATACATCCATTTTTGGTCTCTTCCCATACCTTTAGCTAAACGTCATTGATCCCGGTCTTACTCTGACAACAATAACAACACATCCATCTCAAAGTGGCACATCAGTTTTATGTGTAAGTGACCTTATTTTTCTGTAAAATAGTTATTTGAAAACTAATATTTTTGGATTTAATTGTAATATTTCCGTCTATCATTATGAATTTGAGATATTGTATGTTTTATGTGCAAGTGACCTTATTTTCCTGTAAACTAGTTATTTGAAAACTGGTATTTCTACATTTAATTGTAATATTGCCGTATATCATTATGAATTTTAGATACTATAAGTTTTATGTGTAAATAACCTTATTTTCCTGTAAAATAATTAATTGAAAACTGATATTTCCGCATTTAATAAAATTGTAATATTTTCGTCTATTATTAATGATTTTAGATGGTTGAAAATTTAGTATTCAACTCTGGATTTTCATAAGAATTCTTCTACTGTCAATAGATTGCTTATCGTGTTAGATTTCAATTTTTAAGAATGTCTCTCATAACTGCTACCTTTCTAAAACTATATCTAGAAAATTGAGCCCAAAATGTTTGACTGGTTATTTATAGAAATATTATTGAAAGTGTTTGCTATAAATTGCTTCATGTGATTCATCCTATTGATATGAAGGATATTTTGAATATACGATATTATTGTTTCCTGATGTTTAGTAATAAAAAGTTTCAAAGATACTTTAAGTACACAAGTGGACCTACTGGGTACACCGGTAAGGAATAAGTAGACTCATCCGGTACGTCGGTGAGATATAAGTGGACCTATCTGGTACGCCGGTAGGAATTAAGTGGACCTATCCGATTTGCCGTTAGGGGTTAAGTGGACTTATTTGGTACGCCGGTGAGATATAAGTGGATCTACCCAGTACAGGGATTATGTGGGCTCATCCGGTATGCCGATGAGATATGAGTGGACCTATCTGATACGCCAGTAAGGATTATATGGAATTGGTGGGGTATATAGGTGACCAACTTGGGACCCCAATAGGGTATTGTTGTTTCTTCTAGGGGGGTGAAAGCAGATCAGTCCAAGGTAAAGGCTATATTTGAGTGGCCTACTCCGTGCAGCATACATGATATCCGTAGTTTTCATGGTTCAGCTTCTTTTTTTAAGCGATTCATCAAAAATTTCAGTGCACTTATTTCACCAGTTACAGATTGTTTGAAAATGCGAAAATTTCAGTGGACTCCAAAAGCAGAGCAAAGTTTCAAGTTGATTACGAAGAAAATGCTATAGGCACCTGTATTGGCATTACCTAACTTTGATAAAAAAATTGAAGTTGATTGTGATGCATCAGGAGTTAGTATTGGTGTTGTGTTAAGTCAGGAAGGAAAAGCGGTGGCATTCTATAGTGAAAAGCTCAATGGGTCCAAGGCTAATTATTCTACTTATGATGTTGAGCTTTACGTCATTGTACAAGCACTGAGGAATTGCAAACATTATTTGGTGCAGAGAGAGTTTATTCTTTACTCGGACCATGAAACTCTTAAATACATAAATGGTCAGCACAAACTCAATAGAATGCATGCTAAATGGGTGTCTTACTTGCAGGAGTTTACTTTCACGTTGAAACATAAAGCAGGTGTCCATAATAAGGTAGCTAATGCTTTGAGCAGGAGAGCCATGCTACTTACCACTATGAAAATGAATGTAGTGGGGTTTGATACTTTCAAGGAGTTGTACTAAGATGATTCTAAATTTGGAGCAATTTTTATTGAAGTCTTAGCAAGAAAGAGTGATGATTATTTTGTGCATGATGGTTTTCTCTTCAGAGGCCTGAGACTATTTATACCAGATTGCTCACTACGGGACAAGATCCTTAGGAAGTTACATAATGAAGGCCCCTTTGGTCGTGACAAAACCATGGCCTTGGTGTCTAAGAATTATTTTTTTCCCAAAATGTTGCATGATATTGACAGATTTGTAGACAGATGCCACATTTGTCAAGTCTCCAAAGGAAATGCGCAGAATACTAGACTCTATACTCTACTAATGCCATCTGCACCTTGGGAGGATATCAGTATGGATTTTGTGTTGGGGTCACCAAGAACACAGAGAGGCATGGATTCAGTGTTTGTGGTGGTCGACAGATTCTCTAAAATGGCACACTGTATTGCCTACAGAGGTAGTGAATAGGAGCTTGGGAAGTTTATTGTGCAGTTTGATAGGAAACAAGTCGAAGCAGTGGGATTTGGCTTTACCTCAAGCTGAATTTGATTTCAACAGGTCCCAAAATCAAACTACTCAGAAGAGTCCATTTGAAGTTGTCTATGGATATAATCTAGGCAGTGTGCAAGATTTGACTCCTATATCTCATGCAGGGAAATTTAGTGGTAAGGCAGAAGATTTAGCTGACCAAATCAAAGACATTCATGAGCAGGTTAAGAAGCAAATTGAAGTCAGCAATGCAAACTACAAAGTTGTTGTAGATAAGCATAGTCGCAAACAAGCGTTCGAAGTAGGAGATTATGTGTGGATTGTTTTGACCAAGGACAGATATCCTGTGGGGAGTATAACAAGCTCAGTAATCGGAAGATCATGCCATGCAAAATTCCAAAGAAAATCAATGACAATGCCTACAAGTTAAAGCTACCAAGCCATGCATACTTCTGATTTTTTAAAGTCAAGCACTTAATTCCTTATGCAGGAGATACTTCTAGCCATGCGAAATTCCAAAGAAAATCAATGACAATGCCTACAAGTTAAAGCTACCAAGCCATGCATACTTTTGATTTTTTCATGTCAAGCACTTAATTCCTTATGCAGGAGATACTTCTAGCGACGAAAAGCGTAACTCAAGGACGAGTTCTCTCCAACTAGGGGAGGATGATGCGGTCGAAATTATCGCGCTCGACTATCTAGAGCGATCGCATCGTGATCGGAAGAATAAGGAATAATGATAAGCTTTTAGTTTTAATAATTTACTTTTTTAGAGTTTTTTAAGAGTTGATAGTCTAATTTTAGAAAAGTCCGTATTTAGTTGGGAAAGATGAGCCTATTTTGAATAGTCTGTACATTTATTAATGCCCATCCATTAGAGTCCGTCCTCGTTCTTTTCTTTATCATGTAGATAGTTTCAAAAGATAAAAGGGATAGGTTCAAATAAATTAGGTAGGTTGCTTTTGGATGAGGTCAAATAACTCTTGTCCTTTATTTGGGGTGATGTCCTCATCTTATCAAAGAAGAGAGAAGGTAGTATAAAAGGAAGGGAGTTGAACTTGTAAAGGAGGTTTTTTTTTACGTGAATAAAAGTTGGTACTTTTACAGTACGTGACAGCTAGAGAGAGAGATAATACCTTGTTTGTGGGTTTTTCTTCTTCCCCTGTTGTGCTTGTGGGACGTGCCGGACTACTCAGATCCACATGTTTTATTCTTTCTTCTTGTGATTCCCTTCTCATTTGTATTTCTCTCTCAAAAAAGCGGTTAAATTGTCGGGTGGTATTCGCCGTAAATTTTATACTGCGTCAGTTAGCAAGCCCTCATATCCCTAATACATTCCACAAGGACCAGCCTTGACACTATCTAGTGGAATATAGAAGAAAAAGCATTTAGATAAAACTAGAAAGGAATGGAGACTTCAAGATACTTTATGTGCAGCGTATAGTCATTTGGATTAGTCTAAAACAATATCCTCTCTTATTGTAGATATAAAGTAAGGAATGGCCAAGAAGGCTTGCATAAATGCAGGAGGATTCTCGAAGGCTCCTAAACTATTGAATGAAATACAATCCATCATGAATGTTCGTGTGAAGTTCTAAAATGCGTAACATATTTGGTGCGTCACGAAAATCTCTCAAAAATCTTTTAATGCTTGTACATGACCATTTTATAATCTCATTCTTCAAGAATTATAGTGTGCACTCTTATTTGCCCAGCAAGTTCTATTAGTAAAAGTTGGATTGAGACCAAGGAATAAGTAATTGAGTACAACCAATAAAAAAGAGACTCATGCGGAGAGGTGGGCAAGAATCATAGTAAGGCCTTTGAAGGACTGAAATACAAATTAGCGCTAATGAGCAATGAAGATTAAGTCCTTCAGAAACAAAAATAGGACTGCACTTTCTTCACGCAATATTTCATTATGCATAGAAATGTCTGAGATATTCCTGAGAATACTGACTAAATACTTTACAAAATATGAATGACAAAAACACCCCATAAGATGGAGAAAACATACACAACTTTTATAGTGCCAATAAATATATTTTCAGTCCCACATCTAGAGGTAACTTGATGTCAGAATGCAGAACATGGCAACATCAATTCCAATGTAAGAACTCAGCTGACACCAAAGGGCAGTGATCAATAGCTGCATTAACAATAAAGCCCTCGAAATGAACTTGGTCCAAAAATGAAATATAGATTGTCAAGCTCCTTTATGACAAGGCACGCGTTGGTTGTTTATATAATTTGTTCCTCTAAGTATTGGATAAAAGCTTTTATTGCTGAAGCCAATGTAGGCCAGCTCTATTCATTCGACACTTCAAGTTGCAAGAGTTAGAAGAAGTTAGGTATTCTTTCTAGGGGCCATGTTATGTTAGGAAGCAAGTCAGCACAATTAGGTTTTTAGGAGGCAAGCTTGAGGAAACAATATCAGGATTTGGGCGTGGCTTGGGCTTGCTTGGCTAAACAGATGATAGCTTGCCCCACTACAACTGAAGTTTGAATCCTACCCACTGAGCTAGTCAAAGGAAAAAAAAGGCCCACAGGTGCAGTGGGGCACTAGCATGACATACAAATCAGCCTTAGTAATCAATTAGTGGTGTACCCTATCCAGATATGCACTTCCTATTCTCTAATAATCAGATAAGCATGTCTCATGCAGGTTAAACTTCGTTTCCGTGATGATAGATTAGAGTTCTTCCAGAACCAAAGCCATGGGAATCAGGTTTTATTGTTAATTTTTTTCTTTAGGACTCAGGCGAGTCTCTGACAGACTTGCCAAGTCCCGTTGCCTAACTCAGGCTTGGGATCCTAGCGAGTTCCGATCTGAGGCCTTGCTTTAAAACATTGATTACCATGAATTCCGCTGTTCAGACAGAGAAAAGAAAAAGCTCGCACAAATCTAAGTTATAATTAAACATCAACTTTGGTAGAAAGGAAGGATAATTTATAACTAAACAACTCAAGTTTGCATATTACTACTACAGAAAGGTTAGAAATGTAAAAACAAGGCAAGAGAAACTTATAGCATGTGTAGTGCACTCTAACATCCTCAGCATATGATTTATTTTCAGAAGAAACTAGTTACACCTGTGAACAACTTAAGCAAAAGGCCAAGACAATTCAAAATGATGCTTACTTCATAAGCCCTTAGACAACCAAAGTGACTTGGCAGTCATCATAATCTCCTGCATTCTTTGCATTGTTAACTATTCATACAGGAAATCTGACCGACACCAACAATTAAGGGCCGGCAAACTATTTATTTTTGGCAAGTAGCAATTGATCTTTTAGTCATCCATATCAACATGTTACGGACCAGGAAGAGAACATACAAAATTCACCCAATCAAGATATATGCCTATGAAAGAAGTTTTAGGTGTGCAAAAGATGTATATCTTAATGTAAATTGGACTATAAGCCATAGAATAAATGAGAAAGATAACACTGCTAGTGAGGAGAAACAGGATAACCTCGGATATGGGATCCTTCAATGCCTTTCTTGTAACTCTAAATCTGATCCCCAGTTTCTCAAGCTGCCTAGAAAGCATCCGTATGAATGTACCACAGCTCCGAACATCCTCCTCTAACTTCTCAATTCTCTTAACCAAATTTAAATCAGAGCCGCCTGCCCTTAGAGATTCACTTGTAATAATCTCCCATTGCCTCTTCCGAAGTAATGCACCAATCACAATTGCCCCAACCATGAGAAACATTTGCCAGCCATAAAACTTGCCCATAAAACAGCTCAATGAGGATGAAGGGGAATTGAAAGCAGCCTGAAACAAGCGGATGCTCAAATGATCAAAACCCTCAGAGTATTGAAAGGAGGACCTTTTGATTCATATATATATATATATATATATATATATATATATATATATATATATATATAAAGAGAGAGAGAGAGAGAGAGAGAGAGAGAAGTGTACCACTGCTAGAGAGCTTGAGAGGGATGATTTCGTAGAGTATGCAATTGCAATAATAACAGAAGGAACGATGCATAACACCTCAGCAATTGCAAGTAATCTATCTACATTAATCTTATCCAATCCCCCACTGGCCACCATGCTACCTTCCACATCTTTTCCTAAATTACCCACAAAAGGAGGATCAAATCATCAAAGAAGAAAAACCAGTTTCAAATAGGGAATTGGAGGTGACTGAGAATGAACAATAAAAATAGCGCATTTATGGAATACGAAAGCTTACTAGCATTGAAGACTATAAAGCTAAACCGAGCATTTGCAGAGATAGGCGAAGAAGAAGAAGTCATTCGAGGTACGACAGTCAATCTACGCCCATTTCGACACCTTCTTGGTGTGACACAGAATGGAGGGAAGATATAGAGAGCAGCAGGACAAGAAGAATGGGATGGATGAATGAAGAGAACAGTAGACATTGTAGAAGTTGTTACCATTATTTTTCTTTGTTCTGCGTTTTCAGGTGCAGAGAGTGAAGCATGACAGTGAGATGAGGGTGAACAACGGGGCTTGGTGGATTAATTTGGAGGAAGAGGAAGAAGGCTTCATTTCCATATTCAGCAGCTTAAACTTCTATCAATGGAGAACTCGCAGGACACACACTCTCTCTCTCTAAATGGGGCTTCCAGCATAATGTTTACTCGCAGAGAAGTATCGATGCCCTGCTACAAATTCTCTCGCTCTCTCTACGATCTCTCTCCTATCTGTGTGTTTGGTCTGGGGGGATTGGAGACCTCGAGCCCTTCGGAAATGGCAGCCTCGACAACTCCGCGAGAAGTTAATAACCCGTACGTCTAAATCGCTGCACGTACTTCTTGTAAGCGAGATCGCTGAAGAAACAATGTCTCTCCAATGAAAGGTTTCTATACCCAAGGGAAGTATCCTATTAATCCTCGTTATTTTGCAACGTTTAAAAACATTGATAGTTGATCCGGATCTGCCATCTCAAAAAGAAGGTCGGATTGATTGATTGACGATCAAGATTGAAGAATCGGCCAGATTAGACTTTAAAAAAAATAAAAAATTATTGTAATTCCTACAAGGAGAGTTCCAAAAAAAATTTGAGGATAGTGCAGTATGTATTTTCATTATTTTTTCAAAATAGGTGAATATTGAGATGTGATGTCTGATGACCATTAGTTTCACTTTCTAAAACTTTTTGGGGCCGAAAAGGGATCATGGGTCATCCCTTATGTAAATTAATGTCAACTATTCCTGGGGAGTAAGTAAAGATTTTAATATTATTTAAAATAAAAAAAATTTCAAAATAGGGGTTAGTTTTCCCATTTTCAAAATAGTAGTTATATTTTATTTTTTTTAGCATTTTTTAGTTCGTTTTTCCCAAACATTAATTTTTTTTCAATTTATTTTTAGGAAAATTTCGTATAGAATCTTAATTTCTCATATTATTTCATGGTAGACCCTTTTTCCGTTTTTCTTTCAAGCGGCATAAGGAAATCCCTAAGGATTTCTCCATACCCTCTCATTTCTTATCTCCTTCTTTTATTGACTTTTTACCATAAAAATTAGCCCCAACAAATATTTTTGTACCATTTCATCCCAAAAACTTTTTAACCGTATTTTTCCCTTTTCATTCCATTTTTCAAATCCGTCCCACGTTTTAAAATATGAACATTATGCCCCTTGTTGTGCTAGTGGTTCTCACAAAATGGCATTCCTTGGTGCACAATAAACACTTGCATGACATAGTTTCTAACTCAATTTTTTATTTTTATTTTTTTATTTTTATAGTCTCCAATGCCACTTACACGAAATGGAATTCTTTTATAGGTTTGTGTATAAATAAAAAAGAAATACAATGCACAAACTCATTTGTTGTATCATGTCATCTCACAAAAAATTTTCTCTCTTATAAAACTCAAAGAAAGATCTAGATAAATTGTCCTCTAATGAATGATTCACAATCGGTCCCTAATTTGGAGCATTTTTTAGCTCTAATTTTGTTTTTGAATGATTATGGATGATTAGGAAAATCTTAGATAAAAGAATCACATTTTAAGATAATATGCAATGTTCAATAAGTCAGAGGCGGACACCTAGGCACTAAGGCGGCTGATCATTTTTTTATTTTTTATTTTAATTTGAATCCCTCACACCTCCCCATATTTTATTATATATAAAATTGTTTGTTTTATCATTTAATAAGTAAGTATTGTACATAATATAATGTTAAGATGTCGGAAGCACAAATCAAACCTAAACATTTACAACTTTAAACTTTAAATGAAATAATTATAACTCAAAATCAACATTAAAAGATAAAATGAACTCGAGATGTCATTTAAATCTGGCAAATCACAAGTCAATCACAAGTCACAAAAGTTTGAAAAGTCATTCGCAAAATGTCATATGAACTCATATCCTACCAACAAAGGCCACAAACTACAAAAAGTCTTCTTCAACTCACAAATATGATGAACTCAATTATGAGCTTGAACTTCATCATCATTAAGAATACAACATCGATGTCTAGCATGCAGTCCACTTGAATCTGATGATGATGGCATCATCAGAGTCATCCTCCTCCTCCACATAAAAATCTTCTTCCCTTGTCTCCTCTAAGTTTACATCCTGCTCCTCCTCCATGATCGTCCTCCTCCTCCTCGCCTGTGCCTTCTTCCCCTTCGCCATTCCCTTTTTCAGGGCTGCTTCCTTCCCCTTCCTCTATGTTTGGGATCTTGTAGCTCTCACCAAGCTCAATGCCAAACCAGCCGCCTCTTGCACTTAGGTGCATGTCAAGCTCTCTCCCTCGAATACATGCTCATCCCCGGCATCCGGCTTGACCGTCCACTCGCTTGTTGGATCTATATCTTTCACAAGTATGGGGTCTTCAATCTAAAAGTGCTCTAGATGACGCTCCTTCAGCCTTTGACTGTACTGAATGAAAACAAGGTTGTTCAGTCTCTTCTGCTCTAGTTTATTTCTCTTCCTTGTATGTATACCATTTCCATATTACAATATTTTACTTTAAAAAAAAACTAATAAAATTATTACCGTAAATTGATAGGAGATGAGGATAAGGATAAATAGAATATTCACCATCTTGAAGGTGCTGAAGTTGCGCTCGCAGCCGCATGATGTACAAGTCAAGTGTAATACCCGTTGTGCCATCTTTTAGAAGTTGGGGGCACTTTGTCCATGGTTGGCCCACCAAGAGGCTATATTACATTTAACAATAAAAATAAGTAGAGTACACACACACACACACACACACACACATATATATATATATATATATATATATATATATATATATATATATATATTAAATTTAAATAATTGAGATGACAAATATATTTTCAACTTACATGAATATATCTCTGACCTTTGCCTGACAACAATGTTTGACCTAAGTGACCCCATTGAATAATAATAAAAGTCAAGTTCCATGAACACTTTGTCTTGGACATCTACGTCGGGGTGGAGCCTCACATTGCACTTGTTGAATGCGATCATGATAGAATCCTTTATCTCAATTTCAGGATCTTAATAGAAATCAACAGGGTTAATAAAATCTCGTACTAAGTGTAGGGGTCTCTCCAACTGCAGATCCCACTTGCTATCAACAATTTTCAAGATGGGGCCATATCTTTTATCATATCCATTCAAGTTATGCTTGATTTCTTCTCTAGCTCCATTACTTTGAAAATATGCCCCATTGCCAATTCCTTTTCGCTATCAATAATGCGAAGCACTTTCACAAGTGGCCCAAAAATATGAAGGCAAAACTTAACCCCACCCCAATACTAATTCATAAAATAATGTCGTAGACCTTTTTTCCCTTGGTCACCTTAGACCACTTGCTCCCTTTCCATTCGTTAACTACAAACATGGTTCATAACTTGTCCTTCTGTTCATTCAAAGAATCTAGAGACAAGAATGAGCTGGCAAACTTGGTGGCCCCCACCTCACCAAGGCAGTCCCACCTGTAAATTCCCTCATCATCGCCAAAACATGGGTGTGGCTATAAATGAAAACAAATATGGCTTTGGTTTTTTCTAGTATCTCATGCACCAATTTCTTTTTACCGATCTTTTCAAGCATGAGATCTATATAGTGAGCCGCTCAAGGAATCCAAAAAATGTGCGACTTCGAGGTTTCCAACATTCTAGTAGCTGCAATATTGGCCTTAGCCATATCTGTGACAACCTGCACAACATAATCCGCCCCTACCTCCTCAATGCACTGATTCACAACACCAAATATGAAGGGCACATCATAACTCTTGTTGGATGCATCAATGGACTTCAAAAAGACAATTCCCATGGGGCAATTAACCATTAAGTTCATGATACTCCTAGACCTCCTATCGATCCACATATTTGTCATAATAGTTAACCAAAATCTACCACAAGTATCCTTGTATACCTTCAAATAGTCGTTTGTGAATTCCACCTCTTTCCTCAACAAAGGCCCCTTCAGTTCACAAGGTGTAGGAGGCCTATATTTTGGGCCAAACTGCTCCACTGCTTCAAACATAGCAATGAAACCCTTTGAAGTTGCAGTAGTAAATGGTAGACTCACTTGATAGTACCATCTAACCACATATTGGTTCACCCTTTTTCTCTCTTGCTTCTTTTGAGTATTATCTAAAGTAGTTTATATCGGTTCCCTTTCGCGAAGCACCACATCGGGACAAGGACACTGGAAGAATGTATAAAGAGGCCCTGTTTTTTGAGGTCTCGTACGCTCAATGATAATAGGTCTACTTATGGAGCCTCGCCCTTCTTCTTCTTCATCATATTAAGGTATATTTAGACTGGACCTCAAGTCTTCATGTCCCTTCTAGACTCCTCGAAGCTCTTTATGCATAACAGACAACCTGGAAGAACGCTACCTCGACGACCCCATATTCGTTGGTCTATGGGGCCGAAGCAGTGTTACCTTTGAAGTTTCAAATACCCTCATTAAGGGTAGCAATCCACTATGGGTTAACCAATGATGAGTGAGTCAAACTTCGACACAATGAGTTGAATGCCCTTAATGGAAAGCGGCTTGACGCCTAGCAAAAGCTAGAAGTCTACCAAGTAAGGATAAGTCGAGCTTTTGACAAGAAAGTGAGGTCACGGTCATTCAAGCTAGGCGATTTGGTTTTGGCTGTAAGATTCCTTATTGAGGCACCTCAATCTAAATTTCAACCCAAATGGGATGGACCGTATGGCGTTAAAAAGGCATACTTTGCTAGAGTATACCTCCTCTGCACTGAGACGGGAGAAGATGTCATGCCTTTAATCAACATAAGGTATTTGAAGATATATTTTCCTTAAGATATTAATGTAGTTCGTGATGTAAGACTTTAAACTACCCATCGCATAGTCCGAGCTGCAAGACGTTAAACTATCTAGCACACAACGAGTCTCCTTTGACCTACCAAGACCAAGCTTTGATGTTGTAGAACATCCGCCACAGTCCATATCTCACAACTATAAACTAAGTCGAGTTACGGTCCATCGTTATGACCCTAAACTACCAATTATATACTCTTGGTACGGGAGTCTACCTTTGGTCCATGACATATGACTTGAGAAGTATGACCCTAAAAGGCCCATCAATAAGTGACCCAAAACACCGTCAAATAGTTCTTCCTGTATGACTTTAAACTATAATAATTCCTTGGATTCCTAGGACTCTAAGTATTTGCCACCCTTGTCCTTTTTACAAAGGTTAGGAAGGATTTTCACATAGTCTTTCTTGTATGACTCTAAACTATAGTACTCTCTTGAAGTCTTAGGACTTTGAGTATTGAGCCACCTATACTCTTGAATAAAGGAATTAGGGAGGCTTTGCACAAAAGTCCTACCGGATGACTCTAAATTATGGTGTTCCTTTGAAAATTCTTAAAGCTACGAAGTATCAGGCTGCCCATACCCTCTATAAAAGCATATGAGAGAAAATAATGTTTCTTTTCGTGATATCAATTGATAATCATGAAAGCTCACAATCTTTATCCATTCGCTGACCACCCATAGGTGTCTTCTGATGATAAACATACATCTTGTCAATGCTTATCTATTTGTATTCAATTTTGAACTCACAACTTCCAGATCCATCAAGGACACCGTGTAAGAAAAATAAGGGATCTCTTGTTGCTTATCAACTATCGGTTAAGGCCCGCCCTTGTCTTAGGGCAATGCACATTCGTAGGGCTAAGAATGTGAGAAGTTAGGGTGATGAAGTGGAAGGTCAAAATGAGAGGAGAAAAGAAGAGGGTACTCAACAAGGGGATGAGGCTAGCATAATAGCTGGACCATTGCAATAACTGACTGAGAGTGGTAACAAGACGGACTCGGTACTTTGGACCAGCATGGCAGCTATACTATTGGAAATCAAGGTCAACATGATTGTCCTAATCTGGCGTAGTAGCAAGTTAGGCATGGTGCTTGGGACCAACACGACGGCAATACTACTTGACAGTCAGATCGTTATGGCAACACTAGACTGAGTCCACCCTCGGTTAAGTGAGAAGAGAATGAAGAAAATGCATGAGACGACGAAGAGATTGGGTCTGACGATGCTAAGCATCACAATCCATAACCACGGAGTAGTGTCACGGCCCTTGAACGGTGCTAGACAGTACTGCTCACGGCTAGAAGGCGAGCAGTGAACTGCGAGCGGTGCTAGGCATCGCCGTTGGGGCAACACAAGAAGGCAGCACACCCTTGCGTGGGTGACGATAGCCTCTTGTGAAGCGCGTGGCGATAGCCATTTGTGAGGCTGATGGTGACAGTTCTTGCCAAGGCACACGACGATAGGTGTGGGATGCAAGAAGAGCCTACGCACCACGTTAAGCACCGAGCATGTAAAGAAGGCTTGCAGACGGTGATAGGCACCGAGCGCACGAAGAAGGCTTGCAGATGGCGATAGGCACCGAGTGCTTGAAGAAGGCTTGCAGACGACGATAGGCACCGAGCGTACGGAGAAGGCTTGCGGACAGTGATAGGCACCGAACGCGCGAAGGAAGCTCGTGGTCTGCGATAGGCACCGGGTGTGCGAAGGAAGCTTGCGGACGGCGATAGGAACTGAGCGCACGAAGGAAGCTTGTGGACGGCGATAGGTGTTGTCGCGACTTCTCGCGGGCGGCGATAGACATCACCGTCTGCGATAGGAACACAACAGGGGGAGACCCCTGTGGGCAACAATAAGTTTCACCATCTATATTCTTCACTGAGGCATCTAGGATATATCTGCGGACGAGGATGAGAAGCATCATCTGTAAGCCTTGCTGAGAGAAAGAGATGGACGAGCAGAAGGGGGAAAGGAGCTCGCGCATGGCGTTGTCATTGGCATGAGAGACCTATCAAACCACAAGATGGAAAAAAAAGAAAAGAAAGAGGCATGCACGGCACTGCCACTGCCGTGCATGGCCTCTGAGGGAGGCTTAGATGATGAGGAAGAAGAAGAAGAAGAAAGAAAAGAAGAGAGAAGATTTACCCTGAGCCTAGGGGTACCGTTCGAAAAGTTTCCCTCTCCTTACTCTTTCTCTCCAAACATGACCCAACAATGAGAAGGAAAGGGAATTCCATGAAGTAAAAATTCTCTTTGGTGAAGGTTTCCAGCCTTTGCGGACAATGATGCTAGGTGGTATAAATATAATTGTGCCCAAATTGGGGTGGATTGATCAAAATAAAACCTAATTATTGGAAATTAAGATTTAACTGAATTAAAAAAAATTAGAAAATAGGGTACAAAATGACAGATTTGCACCTTCCGAACAAGTTATCGAATTCCAAGACAGTCCTTAGGTTGCACTAGAATGTGCATGATTTTTCATGGATGGTCCGGGGTTGTTCTGATGCCCGTTTGATCAAAAGATGATTGTTTTCTTGTAGGGCTTGGGATGACGATCAATTTGATACCACCATCGAGCCATGGATCGTGTTTTTAGGGCACGATCATGCGACTTGAAGTTTTAATGAATCTCGAAACTTTGGATCGATTGTGTGCTTGTTCCGTGATGTTTTTATGTGATTTCTTCGTTGGATCACATTGAGCATGCCGTCATGATTGCGGGGCAACAAACGCAGATCGATTCCGTGCCCGGATGAAGATTTTGCAACTTTGGAGTTTTTTGCCGGAATCTAAAATTCCGACGACGAAATTTACAGTCACTTCATTGGCTTCTTGTGCGGAATCCGACTGTTCATCATGTATGGGGTTTGGATTAGAGATAGCTGTAGACCTTATGCACGCGATGGAATTGGTTTCACGTTGATTGACCTCGTGAGTAGCGTGATTTGGCTGCTCGAGCGAGCATGATGCTGCTGATTTTTTTGCACTTTCTTCACGGATGAGCAACTTCTCTCTAGCTTTTCTTTGCACTCGGGAATCATCGCGGGGTGTGCCACATATCGAAACCCTCGTCTTGACACGCTCACAAAATTTGACCATGATCCGACTTGAGATGGGTGAGATATGAGCATCTAAAGTTACTGGTCGTGATTGTCCCTTTAATGGACTTGAGTTGCAGGGTGACCGCACAGGAATAACGTGCGGCTCTTCTTGTTTTGCTCTTTTACCTATAACTTCTTCTTGGGATGTCCGTTCAAGTTGAAATTTGACCCCTGGGGGTTTTCAAACGTGCCGGATCCAATGGTGGTGCCCCATAGAAAATTGAGACAACAAAAATATAGCTGTAGTTATAGGGTTCATTTCAGGGTGCTAGAGGCTAATTTTGCCGAAACTGTTTCTCAGTCTGCACTACCTTAGACATGTCGGAATGCCACAAAAATTAGCAGGAGACTTTTAGGCTTCCTCATGAAGATCGTGACCAATTTTGGGGAAATTTTGAGACTTTTGAAATTTCCACTATTTGCTAGGCTTTAGTGACCGGGGACAAAGGTGCTAAAAATGTCTTCAAACAGCTTGCCCCGTTGAATGTTGTTCTTTGAGGGAAACGAGAGGGATAACATTAAGAAAGGATGCTAGGACATTTGGATGCAATGTACAGGCCCATCCGTGGAGACTTTTTGGGGGAGAAGAGACTTTTTGAGGGATCTGTAATAGTCCTCACCCTCGAGGGACTATTTACGATTCTGACAGTGTGAGGACTTTGTAGAGACCTCATTAGTCAGAATTGGGCCTATGTGGCGGCCAAGTGCTATGAACCTTTGGTCGACATTGTTTGCTGTTACATCAGGTTTGCTTTTGATGATCTGGGTCTCTCTATAGGTCCCGTCCAGCGAGGTCGGGGGCTTCTGACTTGTCCCGAATATCTGGGCTTGTCAGCTAGAGGGAATTTTGGCGAGGCGACCTCATGGGCCCCATCCTATCGAGTCCAGTTGGGGCTTCTGACTAGTCTCAAAAATCTGGGCCTGTCGACGAAGGTTTTTGGCAAGATGATTTCATGGCGAAGAATAACCCTAAAGTCTCTGGCAGGTTAGACCCTGGCTTCGTCAGTTTCTTGCCTTCGTGGGGATCTTTAGTATTTTGGAGGGATCTTTCAGTCGTCGTCCTCACCCTCAAGGTTTCTTGTTGTTTTTGGAGGTGAAGTGTGGGAGGTCTTATGAGGCTCTCACTCCTAGGTAAGCCATTTTGTGTTGTGATTGGATTAGATGATGGCAGTTAAGGATTTTGTGTAGACCTCGCCAGCTAGAATTATGACTGTTTGACAATTGTGTGTCGGCTAAGGCTGTGGTGCTGTGTCAACCTATTTTGTTGGTCCAAGCGCCCTTTCCAGGTTTTTACTTGAATAGGAGAAATTGTGTCGTAAAGATGGTTTTCACCAACTTCCATTGTTTTCGGGCTCTTTTACCTATGACTGGTTAGGTGCCTTGAACTCGCCCTCCGGTTCCTGGAGGATAGGGCAGCACGCTTCTTGGGTTTCAGGAGAGACTCGGGATATTTGTGAGATCGCTCTCTCGAGAACCTTGTTCGAAAATGGGGGCAGGTGTTACCAACTTGTGAGAGAGGAATTTAAAGGTGGGTTCGAGACATACTATGGCACACTCGCAAGGGCGCCCTCTTAGATCACGAAGAAAGCCCCTAGTAATGAAAGTGGTTCGGAATCGCCTCCCTTGGCTCGTATTCTTCTTATTTTCTTCTTTCCTGCAATCACACACATATATGGCAAAGGTTATGGGACAGGTGAGTCAGACGTCACCCTTTCATCTTTGATGATCATACGTTAGCATGTGTATTAAAAAAGAAGAAAGAAAGACGGGGGGAGAGAAGAATTCGACCAAGCAAGAAGATCAGAGTAGTGACTAGGCTGGTGGATAGTTGGCATAACGTGGTAGCGAAACGGGCTCGGTAACTGAGACCGGCACACGGAATTGCTACTAGATGCTATTGCCAATATCGACTAGCTAAGCACGATGGTCGGTCTGTCATGGCAGTAAATTGGGCCAAGCGAACCTGACGCAATGACATTACAGCTAGACGACAGGACTGCCATGAGATGCTAACCACAATCCCTCTTAGTCGAAAGAAAGAGTAGCAGAGGAATGGTTTAAGAGAACAAGGGAATGGACGGAAGGAGAGAGAAGAAGGAAGAGAGGAGGGATAAGAAGGAAGAGGAGATACAGTCGGCACCAGACATTGCTGATTGTTTCAAGAGATGGGAGAGAGACGAAGAAGTCCACGTTAGGCTTCGCCGACTATGTTAGATGAGAAGAGAGAAGATAATGAACTGGCGCTAAGTCTCACCAAATGACAGAAGAGAGGGAAAACCAGTCGGCGTTAGGTCTCGCCGACTGACAGAAGAGGAGGGAGACCAACCGGCTTCAAGTCTCGTTGACTGATAAAAGAAGAAAGATAAGTCCAACTGTCGCTAAATCTCATCGACTGATAAAAGAAGAGAGAGAAGACCATCCGGTGCTAGTCTCGTCGATTGATAGAAGAAGAGAGACAAGACCAATTGACACTAGGCTTCACCGACTGATAGAAGAAGATAGAGAAGACCAACCAGCGCTAGGCCTTGCCGGCTGATAGAAGAAAGAGAGGACCAATCGATGCTAGGTCTCATCGACGGATAGAAGAAGAGAGAGAGGACCAACCGGTACTATGTGTCACCGACTGATAGAAGAAGAGAGAAGGCCAACCGGTGCTATGTCTTACCGACTGATAGAAGAAGAGAGAGAAGATCAATCGATACTATATCTCTCCAACTGTTAGAAGAAGAGAGAGGAGGTCAACCTACACTAGGCCTTGCCAGTTGTTAGAAGAAGATAAAAAAGACCAACCGGCACTAGATCTCGCTGACTGGAAGAAGAAGATAGAGAGGGCTAACCGGTGCTAGGTCTCATCAGTTGACAGAAGAAGATAGAGAGGGCCAATAGGTGCTAGGTCTCAGTAGTTGACAGAAGGAGATAGAGATGACCAACCGGTGTTAGGTCTCGTCAGTTGACAGAATAAGAGAGAGAGAGAGAAGAGAGATAAAGAGAGAAGAGAGAGAGAAGAGAGAGAGAGAGAAGAGAGAGCGAAGAGAGAGAGAAGAGAGAGAAAGATAAAAGAGAGAGAAGAGAGATAAGAGAGAGAGAAGAGAGAGGAAGAGAAGAGAGAGGAAGAGAAAAGAGAGAAGAGAGAAAGAGAGAAAGAGAGAAAGAGAGAAAGAGAGAAGAGAGAAGAGAGGGAAGGAGAGAGAAAGTTGCTTGCTCAAAGGGTACCAGCCCTTTTCTTCTCTCTCCTCTCTTTTTCTCCAAGACTTACTCACAGGCTCAAGCAATGAATCCAAATTTTATTGAATCCTCAAAGAATGAATCGAGCGTCTAGAGTCTTCCTTTTACATTGAGGCAGTCCTTGTTTATATAGAATTGTGTCCAAACATGGGTGGATTGATCAAAATTAGACCCAATTGCTGAAAATTAAGATTTAATTAAATTAAAATAAATTCTAAAAATGGGTGCAAAAGGACTATTTTGCCCCTGCCTAACAATGTGTGGAATTTCAGAACAGTCCCTGCTACTGCCCGAGATCTTGCTTGATCTTCCATGGATGACCCGAGGGTGTTCTGATGCCCGTTTGATCGAAAGATTATTGTTTTCTTATAGAGCTCATCAAGGAGATCGATTTTATACCAATTTTGAGCCATGAATCGTGTTTCGAACCATGATCACGAGACTTGAAATTTGCTTAAATCTTGAAAACATTGGATCAATGATGCACTCGTTCCTTGATGTTTTCCTGTGATTTTTTCATCGTAGCGCACTAAGTATGTCATCACGATTGCGTGGCAATCAATGGGACAAGATTTGGAGCTCGAACGAAGATTTCGCAGCTTTTGAGTTTTGGCCAGAATCTAGAATCTGGCGGCCGAAATTTCAGTTATTTCGTCAGCTAGGTGGGTGAAATCTGACCGTCCATCACTTATAGGGTTCGGACCAATGGTAGCCTTGGACCTTACGCACATAATGGAATTGGTTTAGCATTGATCCATTGTGCGAGTGTCATGGTATGATCCATCGAGTGAGGCATGTCACTACTGATTTTTTTGTAATTTCTTCTCGGATCGGCAACTTCTCTAGCTTTTTTCCCTACTCGGACATTTTCTCGGGGAGTGCCACATATCGAACTGTTCATCTTGATGAGACGAATACGCTCACCAAATTTGGGAGCGATTCGACTTGGAACGAGTGAGATATAGGCCCCGAAAGTGACTGCCTATGATTGTAAAAATAGCTACCTTTACTAGTGTTTTTGTGTAGTGAGGCCGCACAGGAATAGTGTGCGGCCCCTCTTGTTTCAATGTTTTGCTCTTATCTTTGGTTTGGAGTGTTTGATTAAGCCGAAACTTGGCCCATAAGGGTTTTTGACTGTGTCGGATCTAATAATGGTGGTCCCACAATGATTTGAGACACCAAAAATATCGTGTCAGTTGTAGGGTCCGTTTCAGGGTGTTGGAGGCCATTTTCTCGAAAACTGTTCTTTTGTGTCCACTACCTTAAACATGTCCGAATGTGACGAAACTTGGCAGGTGGTCTTTTGGAGTACTGATGAGGATCTTGACCAATTCTGGTGCCATTATGAGACTATCAAGAATTTTCATTGTTTTGTAGGCTTTATTGACCTGCTTCCTACCAGGGACCAAGGTGCTGAAAAATACGTTCAAACAATGACCTTGCGACCATATCCACCCTTTTATTTTTCTTTTGCTCATGGTGCCCTTTTGGGGTTTTCACTATGCCCGGGTTTTTGTTTTCACGGAACTCTTTTACTCATGGTTTTGTGGTCGTGCCCATCCGTCATTTTTACTTATGGCGTTCACTTGTCCAAATGTACACCATGCTCATTTTTTGTGAAGGCGTGTTGAAAGTCTTGCCTTCGAGACTGCGCAAAGCAGTTTATCATCATGTGGCAAGGACGTGCATTATGGTTTACGGTCATATATCTTGGACTGTGGTTACGTAGTTTAAAGTCATGCAACTAGGACCAGGCAGTTTAAGGTCGTGTAACTACACCTCCGCTACAATTTAAGGTCATATAGTTTGGACCATGATGCTGAGCCTTTTAATGTCATGCAGCTAGGATGTAGACTATGGTTTATGGTCATATAGTTTGGACTGTGGCTATGCAGTTTAAAGTCATGCAGCTAGGACTAGGCAGTTTAACGTCGTGCAACTAGACCTCTGCTATAGTTTAAGGTCATATAGTTTGGACCATGGCTGTGCAGTTGAGGGTCATGCAGTTGGACCATGGCATTACACAGACCATGTGTGGGTTGCCATGTAGGTGAAGCGGCATGGGGGATAGGTATGTGGATAACAATCTGATTCCTTGAGGATAAAGATAGTTAAGACTATACCCAAGCAGAGAGATTTAAATAAAGATGGTGGTCCCCACGAGGAGTGGCAAGTGGAAGCGGACTTCACTGGGGATTAAGAGGGTAAGTGTGACTCCCTTGGGGATGATGAGTAATGGTATGATGTAACTCTGCTGAGAATGATAGGCCAGAGTATAGATGCAACCCCACTGGGGGTTGAAAAGATAAGAATGACCCTAACTCCTTAGGGATAGTGGGTCATAATAGGATGTGACTCCTACTGAGGGATGTTGGTGTGAAACAGACTCTCTAGGGTTTGAAGGGGTAAGGGGACCATCTTTTTCTTTTGCATACACTTAACGTCACTGGGTATGTCGATGGAATACACCTAGTCGAATAGGTGCGTCCATTTCAAAGTTAAGGTCATGCGTGTGGACTATTTGTCGTGCCGTGCGATACAATTTGAAGGTCTTGTAGCTTGGACCATGGCTATGCAGTTTAAAGGCACGCAGTTAGGACCACGCAGTTTAAGGTCGTGCAACTAGACCTACACTACAGTTTTGGGTCATATAGTTTGGACCATGTAGTTTAAGGTCATCCAACTAGACCGTGGCTGTGCAGTTTAGGGTCACGTGATTAGGACCATGCAGTTTATGGTCGTGCAACTAGAACATGGCTGTGCAGTTTAGGGTCATGTGGCTAGAACTAGGGTTGTGGTAGAGGAAATTGACTCTCTTAGGAATCGAGTCATAACTGAAGACTTTACTCTTAAAGTGTGAGACTGAGGTGCAGGGAATGAAGTTCTTGGGGATGTAGGACGAAGGTCCAGATGGGAGTGTCGTGGCATGTACACGATGCTAAGTTTGGAACGACGATCGCGACGTTTGGCCATTGATTAAGGGCGTGCGACATTACCCACTTGGTGAGGCGCACAACACTAAATCCTTGACAAAGTGCACTGGGTTGAGCTCTTGATGAAGCGCTCGGTGATAGCCTCTAGGCGAAGTGCGTGATGATAGCCCCTTGACAAAGTGCACAGTCATAGCTCCTTGACGAGGCGCGATGATAGCTCCTCGACGAAGCGCGTGACAATAGTTCCTAGACGAAGCACGTGGTGATAGCCCTTGATGCAGTGGAGGACGATAGCCTTTGGGCAAAGCGCACCACGATAGCTCCTTTTGGGTCTTAGGCTTGACCCGCCCCGGGCTGGTCTTATTGCCGTCAGAAGCTAAGGACTGTAGCGTCTTTCGAACTTGTGAGGGGAAGTTTCTGCCATTGCTGAGTATAAAAAAGGGAAAACCCCATTTTCCTGTTTTACCGAAGGGTAAAACAGTTGAAGAGAGTTTTTAGAGAGAGAGAGAGCCGGAGCTTCTGGCATGAGACTTCTGACGAGAGTTTTCTGGCCAAAGTTTGTAGCAGATAGGCCTTTAGGAGCTTTCTGGTGAGCTTCAAAAGGTCGCAAGTCCTCGCAACGTGATTGCAAACATTTTTTGAGAGTGTCAAGGCTTCTTGAGCAAGGAACGGGGTTTCTCAGAGCCTTAGCGAGATTTGCAGTGGTGCTCTGCCAGAGTTGTGGTGCCCTTTCGATAGTCTCGAGGTTGAAGGGGAGGTTGCAAAGAAGGAGGAGCAGCAGTGGGTTCACCTGAAACTCAATGGAATTCTGGTGAGTTTGTGGTGAACTATTGAAGTAGGAAAATAGGGAGAAGGGAAATATGTAAGGTCACAAGGAAGTTTTTGGGGATTCTGGTGATTGTCCATCAACTCTGGTAACGAGTAGAAGGTGGGGATGGGCTTCTAGAGCTCTAGAGGTTGCTGTGCCAATAGAGGAAAGGGAAACCTCAGTCGATATTGTGGTCATAGAAGAGGCTGGAGCCCCAGGTACCGAAGAGGTACCACCTTAGCAGCAGGAGGTTGCTGCCTCAAGTGATGTAGCTATGGGGGATGCAGAGGCAGGACACCCTCAGGGGTCATGTTTGGAGGGTGCAGAGGAGGTAGCTCTGGCTGTCGAAGATGCAGGCCCTTTGGAGGAGCCTGTA
This sequence comes from Amborella trichopoda, assembly GCF_054954075.1. NCBI lineage: Eukaryota > Viridiplantae > Streptophyta > Magnoliopsida > Amborellales > Amborellaceae > Amborella > Amborella trichopoda. The sequence continues at coordinate 23,026,971 of NC_142339.1, forward strand.
GTTGACATGGGACAAGGGCGAAGAAGGAGAGGAAGAAGATGTCGAACCTGCCGAGGTGGAGATGACAGTTCAAGAAGAGGGGATACAAGGATAAGTCACTGCCCTAGGAGAGGAGGCTACCGTGGTGCAGCTTCACACTGAGGTAGTAGCTCCATGTGAGGAGGTTAGCCTTGCCTAAGCTGAGGCTACGGTGCTTACAAAGGGTGAAGCTACAACACCTGAGAACGAGAGGGTCGAGCCCGAAGTTGTCATGGCTGGGGATCTAAGGGAGAGAGTTGTTGCTCAGGGCAGCCTGAGGTTGTCCTTGAATATGGGGAGCTTGAGGCCTTGGCTACAACTGGGGATTTTCTTGCTGTGGTCGCCCCTACTATACTGCTCAAGTCCACCTTCTGTGGGCTGTCAGTCATCATTTTTGAAATGCTTCGAATGGGCCTTCAAAAGCTGAAGGAGCTGTCATTCGAAGAGCTTGGAACAATGATCCTACAATTGAGGGGGATCGCCTTAGGGAATGCACTCGAAGTCCTTCCTTACGTTGACAGCTTGGCTAATGAGCTGAAGGGATGGCGGGCAAAGGCCTTGAGCGAATAAGCAATTGCGCAGCGGCTAGAGAGCTTGCAGTTACCCCCTTTGGAATTCTCTTTTTTGAGCTACCGTGAACTGGTAGAACTCCAGTCGCAGTAGAGGAATGCTACAGTCTCTCAGAGATCCAATCTTGCTGAGGAGGCCATTGCCGGTAACAACAAGGTGATGGCTCTAAGGGCGAAGATATTAGAGCTGACGCAGAAGCTTGACAAGCTAGAGAAGGAGACTACGGCTTGGGAAGCAAAGGACAAGGGCCTTCTTGATAACATTTTGGCCCTCGAGTATTCCTTGGGAGAAGTGACCGCTTTGATGGAGCATGAGGCGGAGCTGGTGGCAGGGCTGAGAGGCGAAATCGAGCGAGCGAAGGTATCAACTGCAACATACAGGGGAAGATCAATGAAGCAATTGATCGATTTTGACAATGCCTTCTTTCTCTTTTCCTTTTCATTTCTTCTTATTGTAAAGAAAAGAAGCTTGTAATGCCCTCTTATTTATGAATGGAACAATTCTCTATCTGTGTTTGGCATGTCTTTTAGTCTTCCTTCTCTTTTTTATTGCTTCTGCATTCTCACTGTGCTAGACCAAAAAGGATATCCCACTCCTTGCTTCGTCTTTTGATAGCTTACCATGGCTTCAATGACCTCGAATGGGGAAGCAGCTGCTTCCTCACCCCTTAGTGTTTGATTGGACAGGGGCTCATAATTCATGGTTCTCATGATTTGGTGAGCCTTTTCGCTGTAAATACTCCAATCAGGGGGAGCCTTGGCTTCAATTCTGGTGCATTTATTTTGATCTTGTCCTAAGTTTTAGTCTAAGGGATAAACTCCTTCAAGGGCTTTGAAGCGATGCTCATGACCTCCAACTGATTCTGGAGGCTACGAACCTCGCTTCTTAGCTCTGCCATGGGGTCTTGCTCTCGAGAGTCGGAGGACTGACTCTTGTCCACCGGTACCTCTTCGGGAGCCTCTGAGAGATGTAAGACCTTCTCTTGGCCACTGGTGATCCACTTGTTCAAGGACAATGGAATTTGGAGTACCTTCCTTAGTGGTTGGTCTTCCAATTCTGCTTGTAAAAGGGCGATGAGAACATGCAGAACCTTTTGCTGGTCCGACGTGTAGGCGACCCTTGGTGCTGGAAGGTCTACCTCTAGGGCTTCCTTAGTCTCAGGAGGTGCTTCTGGCTTGCCTTTTTGTTTTGGTGAATCAGAAGTGGAGGGCGAAGCTTCATCTTTTCGGAATGACAGCATAACCTCCAAGAGGTGGCTAGGTATACTTGGGTAGATAGGAGTTAAAGGGAGGGTCTTGTCTCTCTCACAGGCTTCCAATCATCATCCTTTGACTTTTCTAATGTTGGAAGGTCTGTGAAGAAGTACTTAGTCTCAGCATAGTGAGTCTCAGCCATAGGGAACAGTCTCTTGTCAACATAGACCTTGTGTTGTCTCCCATCTCGGCTGTACTTGAAGCATTGGTGGAGCATGGAAGGAACCACCCCCTGATCATGAAGCCAAGGGCAGCCGAGCAAGACGTTGTAAGATGTATCTGTGTCAATCACGGGAAACTGAATGTAATCGTTGAGGTCACCGATCTTGAGACGAAGGCGCACTATGCCAGCTGGCTTTTCTCCTAATTGGTTGAACCCTTGCATGGTGAAGTGGGTAGGAGTGAGCTCGTTAGACCCTAATCCCAATCCGGTGAGGATCCTTCTTGGGATCTGGTTGACCCCTGACTCTCCATCTAGCATGATCTAGTTGATAAGGTAGGCATGTAATTCACCATTCACGAAGAGGGGGCGATTGTGAAATTTTCCTCCCAGCTGAAGGTCATCTTCGAAAAGGGAGATTGTCAAGCACCCGCACATGATGGCTTGGTCGACCTCAATAGGCTCCACTTCAGTCTCATACACCTCTGTGTTAGAAAGAGCTTTCACCAGGGCCATACAATAGTCTCTAGACAACAGAAGGGTGTCATAGATAATTAGAAAGGCTGAAAGCTTTCTCAAGTGCCCAATTACATCATATTTCACTTTATCCTCATTAGTCTTCTGTGTTCCTGATCCAGTCACTAGTGTAGGTGGTAGGGTAGGTTTGGGAACAGGCTTTGGTTGATTTTGGTTTGTGACATTGGCTGACTTTGTTGTTCAGTCGGTGCGGTTTGGGTGGATGCGAAAGCAAAAGGTATTTGTATTAGGGATGTAGAGGTTTGAGGTTGAGGCTTAGGGAAAAGTGAAGGATCAAGAAACTTGAGGACCTTGAGCTTTTATGGTGTGGGCTGTAGCTTCTTCCCTAATCTTAGGTTCATTTGCCCCATGCTGGATGGTACTTCAAAAATCTGCACCATGTGGGAGTCCTCTATGGAAGGGGAGCTTGAAGATGGATTTGTTTTGACTTGGGTTTATAGGGCGTCGACGATTGTTAAGAATCTAGCCGCCTGGGCCAGCATCTTTCTTAAGCGCTTTTGCTTGGACCTACTGAGGCTGGTGCCTTCGAGCTCTCTATTTAGAGAGTTGAAGTCTGGGCACTGTCGAGCTGCACCTATGGAAGAAATATAAGAGGAGGGAGAAGAAGAAGAGTTAGAATGTTCCAAGCAGCTTTCTACGTCGTCGTCAGAATTGGAAGTGTGCTGGGGGTATTTTTGGTCTTGCCCCAGCTTTGACTGTTGTGGTGTGCTTTTAGCGTCGTCACCCATATTGGATGACTCCCGAGCTATTGATGACTCAGGAACGTCCATCAGATTGGACGACATGATAAGGTGAGCTATGCTTGGAATGAAGTATTGTAAGGTTGGCAGTGGACGAAGGGCATGAGAAACTCTCGGCTGGTGGATGAGGGAGATGATTCCTTTGGCTAGCAAACCTGGGTGCTCATCTCCTTCTAGATCCTAGAGGGGGTGTTTGGTCTGCCCTATCGTGTTGATGAGTAGTCCTAGCTTGGTGGACTGCCTCACGCTTCAGGGACTTGAGCCTACTTTGCCCATGGTGGAATTCTCAGGGTTGAGAAGTCGAGGGCTCTGAAGACTCAGTGTAGGCTCATAGGGGACCTGTAGTGGGGTTTCCTCTTCGACGGGAGTGATGGCTTCGTAGCTCTCTAGGAGAATGACACAAACGATGCGGCCTTCTTGTACCTTCTGAGTGACTATAGCTTCGAACCCAGAGCATTCTTTGAGGTCGTGGCCCCATACTGAGTGCTATGGGCGCCAGAGGTTTTCCATACCCTAGGCAAGGCGTTTAGGCTGCTTGGCGAGCTTGGGACTGACGAGACCTTGTTGGAGCATCGCCTCAAAGAGGGCCAACAGAGGGTCTAGCTCAATGCTTCTCGAGGCTTACGTCATGAGTTATTCTTGCACTGGTGGAAGAGGGACTTGAGGGCATCCTTCAGGGTTACCATGAGGTTCCTGACATTACTGCATCTTCGTTGCCAAGAGCTCATGAAAGCCAGTGCATTTGCTCACATCATGGCCTCGTGTCTAGTGATAGACGCACTAGAGGTTCTCAGTTCCTGGAGGCAAGAACTTGAGTTGCCTTGTGACGAGTCCTTCTTCGAGCATTATGGAGAATAGTGCACAAAGGATAGAGGGTGCCTCATCACCCTCTTGGATTGTTACTATATGAGAAGGCTTCGTTGCCTCGAACGCTTTCATTAACTCTTCGAGCTTTATTTTACCCTTGTTAATAAGGGCTTCGCTAGTGTCATTGAGCTTATTGCAGTCCTGAGTGGGGTAGCCCATTTTCCTATGATAGGCGCAGTACCTCTCATTTGTCTTCTGCCCCGCCGGCTCTGCGGTGGTGACTTCCGATAGCTAGATTATGTTTTGCTCCAGTAGCAGTCGAAGTAGTGCAAGAGCCCACTCCTTATCGAAGGGGTACACCTTATTTTGGTGCTCGATCCAGAAGTCACTTCGATATGTTTTTAGGGGGTGGGACCTTATTGTAGGACTGCTGCTTGCCCCCGACTTGAGATGTTAGTGCCTTGAAGAGGTCCTGGGTTTGGGGAGAGGCTTTGTTAGTGTCAGTCACGGTGATGGCTTCACTAATCAATAGTTCTGCTGGTTGCCCCGATTGTTGGAGCTGAAGTTTGAGCAACAGGGTTTCTGACGAGATCCGCCATGGTGTTTGGATAGACCTTGATTACGAACTGCTTAGCTCTGACATGGAGGGTGGATTGGAGGGAACAACATGCAGGGCGATCTCGGGAAGCATATTTTGTATGTAGGTCTGGATAGCTTCTTTTTTAGTCATGGGAGTGGCATGAAAGGTTGCCAACTCTCTCCATCAGGCGATGAACTTGTCACCTAGCTCATCACGGTCTTACGTCAAAGTGAGGAGCTCGATGGTATTCCTTTGGACTCCATAGATGCATTAGTAAAACAACTGCTCTATTTCCTGCCAAGTGTGCATCGAGTTTGGAGCCAACCGAGCATACCATTAGAAGGTTGGCCCTTCGAGAGTCTTGATGAGCTGACGGAGGGGGAGTTGTCCGTCAGTTGTCGTCTCTCGAGAAGCTGCTCGGAAGTGAGCAGTATGTTGGTGCAGGGATGTAGTACTAATGAACAAGGGGAGCTTCCCTTTGTGGAAATTTGGGGGAAACCACACCTGGTCAATGTACGAAGGGTACCCCTTTTGGCAGAGCGGAGCCTCTTGCATGCCTGGGACCTTGTTTTTTAGAACGTGGGCACCATGGCTTCTTTGTCGGTTTGTGAAACCCCGTGGGAAGCAGAGCTGTCTTAGGAGACTGGTTTGGGAGTTTGCTTGGGAACTGTGTCTTCACCAGACGGAGAATCCGTCTCATGGTGAGAAGAAGGGGACCTGGAGGCTTCTAGGAGTTCCATCTTTTCGAGGATGGACTGCATCATTACCTCAAACCTATTCATCTGCTCTTCTTGGGGGTCCTCCGGCTCATTGATCACCATGACACTGATCGTTTCTTTTGGAAGGTCAGAGCCAGGTGGAGTAGTGGATGACCAGGGTTGGCGAGTCGTGCATGGCAAGTTGATCTGCAGGGGCTCAGCATGCCCCGATTGGATTCGAGCCTTGTACTCCGACCGAGTGAGGATTGGTTCTTGACGGTCTTGGGACTGTGGCTTCTTAGTAGTGATCACTGAGCAATAGTCTTGGACCTGCTTAGGTTATGAAGTTTGAAGAGGGAAAAAGTGATTATGAGGCAGGAGGTCATCAAGGGTGGTAACCTCAATTGCCTTAGAGGCTTCCTTGGTGGGGATTTGCAAGCCTCTCTTCTACTTAATCCTAAGGCTTCTGGGGACTTCACACCAGAACCGAGCCTAAGATCTAGACTGCCCCACCTTCTTTGAGCATGCGAGGGCCGTGTCTAAGAGTTGGAGCAGAGAGTGGGGTCCAAGGACAGAAGGCAACTTGGGTTTCTACCTTGGAAGCTGGAGGCCTCTATCTGACATCAGACCATTGCCTCGAATCCCTTTGTGAGGCCCGGGTGCATGCCTAACTTGAGGCGGCTGACTCAAGATGGTACTCTTAGGGAAAACCTTTGAGTACCAAGTCTCGAGGTGCTTTCCTCGTGAAGGAAGAGCGATAGAAGCAGGAGCTGGTTCATGACTCCACCTAAGTCAAGAGAGAGGAGGAACTTGCAAAGTCGGTGCATGTGCACCTTTAGGGTCAGTCGTCAGGGTAACTTGGGGGTCAGCCTGGGCTCCGTCAACTGGTTTGACCTTAGGAGGTCGAGACCCACGAGCTTGTGTATGTGAGGGATGAGGTGGGAGCTTATCTCTCACAGGATGAAGCTGTGTGTGGTGAGAGGGAGGGCAGAGTGGTCGACCCTCATGTGCTCGAGCTGGAGCAGAACTGGCGCTGCCTCGAGCTATGGGATGCAAATGCATGGCACGTGCAGGGTTCGGCCCGAGAAGGCCTATTCCTAGATGTGAGCTCAAAACAGCATGAAAGTTACCCCGAGGTGTGGCTCGAGTGGATGGACCACGAGTCTTTAAGTGTGTACTAGAGGTGGAGGTCGAAGGGTCTCCGTCTCGGTGTGCCGAGCCTCTAGGTGTAGAGGTTCGGGGTGGTGAAGGAGTATGAGGGGTTGCCTTACGGTGAACCTCAGAAGCGATAGCAACCTGCTTAGCTCTCGCGAAAGCGGTCAGGGCAGCCGTCCGGTGTACCCCAGCAATATGACCGGCAAGGGACTTGCCAGTAGCAGGGTGCATGCTGTGTGCAGTAGCAGATGTGTTACCAATGCAAGGGGCCTTGGTGGAGGGTCCACCAGGGCAAGGAAGCGGGGAGTCAGGGACCTTTACGTCCCCTCTCACACCAATCCAGGAAAGGACCTGGGAGCTGGACCGTGAGTCCTAACTCTGAAGGAGAGTAGAGAAGGAAGCTTGAGTACTTTGCTTCCCTATGACAGTCACGAGTGCAGGGATAAGAAAGTCCCCGACTCGGATAAATGTGTTGAATAACCTAGATGCCATGGAAAGTAGTGCAGAAAGTAAAAGATGATACTGATCAAGCAAGAGCGAACCGACAAAGGGGTAATAAGTCCCCAGTGGAGTAGCCAAGCTGTTTAGGTGCCTCGATCTCTCTTCCCTAGATCTAGGTGATCGAGTGACACGTGTCTCGGGATTAGAAAAGCCGGGACTTGAGATCACTCTCTCGGGAACCTCATTCATGAACACGGGCAGGTATCCAACTAGTGAGAGAGGAATTTTGGATGTGAGTTGGGGACCAACCTCACCTGGGTCCGTGACTTACTCGGGCTGGCTCGCATGAACACCCTCTTAGATCATGAGGAAAGCCCCTCAGCTGCTTCAGCTGGTTAAGAATTGCCTCCCTTGACTTGTAATCTCCTTGTTTTCTGCACAATCCTACTATGGTTAATTTGCAAGACAAGTGGGCCAAAAGGCTCACCCTTGTCTTAGGGCAATGCACATTTGTATTACTAAGAATGTGAGAAGTTAGGGTGATGAAGTGGAAGGTCTGAATGAGAGGAGAAAAGAAGAGGGTACTCAACAAGGGGACGAGGCTAGCATAATAGTTGGACCAATGCAATAACCGACTCAGAGTGATAGCAAGACGAGCTCGATACTTTGGACCAGCGCAACGGCAATACTACTTGAAACCAAGGTTGACATGGCTATCCTAATCTGGTGTGGCCGCATGACGAGCATGGTACTTGGGACCAGCACGACGACAATACTGCTCAACTACCAGACCACTATGGCAACACTAGACTGAGTCCACCCTCGGTCAAGTGAGAAGAGAATGAAGAAAATGCATGAGACGACGAAGAGATGGGGTCTCGACGGTGCTAAGCATCACCATCCATAGCCACAGAGTAGCAGTGTCACGGTCCTTGGACGATGCTATACACTATTGCTCGAGGGCGAGCAGTGAATTGCGGGTGGTGCTAGGCATCACTATTGAGGCAACACAAGAAGGCAACACACCCTTGTGTGGGCAGCGATAGCCTCTTGTGAAGCACATGACTATAACCATTCACGAGGAACACGATGATAGTTCTTGCCAAGGCACACGGTGATAGGCGTGGGACGCAAGAAGTGCATGCGCATGGCATTAGGCACCGAGATCACAAAGAAGGCTTGCAGGCGGCAATAAGCACTGAGCGGATGAAGAAGGCTTGCGAACGGCGATAGGCACCGAGCGCACGAAGAAGGTTTATGGATGACGATAGGCACCGAGCACACGAAAAAGGCTTGTGGACAATAATAGGCACCGAATACGTGAAGGAAGTTTGCAGACTGCAATAAACAATGGGCGCGCGAAGGAAGCTCGTAGATGGCGATAGGCATTGAGCGCACGAAGGAATCTCATGGACGGTGATCGATGTTGCCGTGACCTCTCGCTAGCAGCGATAGACATCACCGTCTGCAATAAGCGCGAAACAGGGGGAGACCCCTGTGGGCGACAATAAGTTTCGTTGTTTGTGTTCTTCACTGAGGTGTCGAGGATATATTTACGGATGGCGATGAGCAGCGCCGTTTGCAAGCCTCGATGAGAGATAGAGATGGATGAACAGAAGGGGGAAAGGAGCTCGCGCATGGTGCTACCATCACCATGCACGACTTGTGAAACCATAGGATGGAAAAAAAAGAAAAGAAAGAGGCATGCACAGCACTGCCACTGCCGTGCATGGCCTCTGAGGGAGGCTCAGACGAAGAAAGAAAAGAAAGGAGAGAAGATTTACCTTGAGCTTAGGGGTACTGTTTCAAAGGTTTCTCTCTCGTTAGTCTCTCTCTCCAAGCATGACTCAACAATGAGAAGGAAAGGGAATTCTACTAAGTAAAAGTTCTCTTTGGTGAAGGTTCCAGCCTTTGCGTACAATGATGGCACGTGGTATATATAGAATTGTGCCCAAACATGGGTGTATTGATCAAAATTATACCTAATTGTTGAAAATTTAGATTTAACTAAATTATAAGAAATTATAAAATAGGGTGCAAAATGATAGATTTGCACCTTCTTAATAAGTTGTGAAATTTCAAGACAGTCCTTGTGTTGCCCTAGAATGTGCATGATTTTTCATACTAGAATGTGCATGATTTTTCATAGATGACCTGAGGTTGTTCTGATGCCCGTTTGATCGAAAGATGATTGTTTTCTTGTAGGGCTCAGCATAACAATAGATTTGATACCAACTTCGAGACATGGATCATGTTTTTAAGGTACGATCATACGACTTGAAATTTGAATGAATCTTGAAACTTTGGATCAATTGTGTGATCGTTCCTTGATGTTTTTCTATGATTTCTTCACTGTATCACACTGAGCATGCCGTCACGATCGTGGGGCAATAAACATAACTCGATTTCATGCCCGGACGAAGATTTTGCAACTTTGGAGTTTTAACCGGAATCTGGAATATGAGCATCGATAGTTACTGGTCGTGATTTCCCCTTTTATGGAGTTGAGTTGCAGGGTGGCCGCACGGGAATAGCGTGCGGCTCCTCCTGTTTTGCTCTTTCGCCTATTACTTCTTCTTGGGATGTTTGTTCAAACTAAAATTTGATCCTTTGGGATTTTCAATCGTGCTGTATCCAATGGCGGTGGTCCCACAGGAAATTGAGACATCGAAAATATAGCTCTAGTTATAGGTCTGTTTCAGGGTGCTAGAGGCGGATTCTGCCGAAATTGTTTCTCAGCCTGCACTACCTTAAACATGTCGGAATGGGACAAAACTTGGTAGGAATCTTTTAGGAGTTCTTATGAAGATCGTGAATAGTTCTGGGGCCATTATGAGACTGTCGAAATTTCCACTGTTTGTTAGGCTTTATTAACGGGGGACCAAGGTGCTGAAAAATGTCTTCAAACACACACATCCCAGCCCTTTGTGTGTGGCATCAATATGGGCTACAAAATCCTCATTTCCTTCTGGCTGATTGGGGCCGTGGTCAGTCTCGTCTTCAGCTCTTGAAAACTTTGCTCACAAGCATCTGACCACACAAACTTTACTTCCTTCTAGGTTAGGCGAGTTTGCCTATTTTTGAAAAACCGTCCACAAATCTTCTGTAATAACCAGCTAGTCCTAAAAAGCTGCGGACTTCTAACACATTTGTTGGTCTTCCCCATTTAAGCACAGCTCGATGTTGCAAGGGTCAACTACAACCCTGTCCTTGGAAACAATATGCCTGAGGAAAGCCATGCTCAAAAGCAAGAATTCACTCTTACTTAACATGGTATATAACTTCTCAGAATTTAAGGATAAGAGGACCATTTTTAAATGTTTTTCATGCTCATTCATACCCTTTGAATACACCAGGATATCATCGATAAAAACCACTACAAAGTCATCCAGGAAGGGTCTAAAAACTCGATTCATTAAATCCATAAAGATAGCTGGTGCGTTTGTTAATCCAAATGGCATTACCAGGAATTCATAATGACCATACCGGGTCTTGAAGGCGGTCTTAAGAACATCCTCTTCCTTAACCCGCGACTGATGATAACCTGACCGGAGGCCAATTTTTTAAAATACCTGGGCCCCTTGAAGTTGATCAAATAAGTCATCAATTTTGGGCAATGGATACTTACTCTTTATCGTAACCTGATTCAGTTGTCTACAATCAATGCACAGTCTCAATGACCCATCTTTCTTCTTAACAAACAAAACTGATGCGCCCTATAGTGATACACTTGGTTGGATGAACCGTTTATTCAGCAATTCCTACAATTTCTCTTTTAATTCTTTTAGCTCAGCTGGGGCCATCCTGTAAGGGGCTTTAGAGATGGGGGCAGTACCAGGGGCCGCCTCTATTTCAAACTCGATCTCCCTCACTGGTGGTAGAGAGGTTAGTTCTTCAAGAAAAACCTCTGAATATTCTCTCACCACCGGTATCTCTTCTAACTTGGATTGGACATCCCAGTTTTCTACTATGTAAGCCAAGTATCCCACACATCTTTTAGCCAACAAGTGGGAAGCCCGAAGGGCTGAGATGATGCATAGAGGAGAAACATCTTTGATACCCATGAAACTCCATTCAGGCTGGCCCGGGCACCTAAAAGTTACAGTCTTACAATGACAGTCCATGGTGGCATGATGGGTGGACAACTAGTCCATGCCCAGGATAATGTCAAAGACTTGGATGTCTAGGAGTATCAGGTGTATAGGTAACATATGCCCCTCAATGACAACCCCACATTATTTATACACTATGTTAGCTTCTATTGACCGTCTCATAGGTGTGCATACTACCAAAATCCAATCAAGTTGTGCAGGTTTAACATTCAGATGGTCTGCAAGTGTGGTGCAACAACTGAATGGAAATATCCAGGATCAATTAAAATTCTTGCTTCAAATCCACAAACATAAAGCGTACCTCAAATAACAGAGGTCGATGCCTTAGCCTCTTGTTCTATCAGAGCAAAAACCCGTCCTTGGGTCCTTAGTTGGTCCTCTGGTCCTTTGACTGGATAGTCCTTCACCAGATTGTCTGGTTTTCCACACTGAAAGTATGCCTCGGTTTTCTCGAGCACTCAGCTGCCGTATGATTACCCAAACCACAATGAGGGCTGACTGGGCACCGGTTTCCCCTTACATCACTTGGGAATGCCCTCTGGATCTTAACACCACTCTGATCATTCCTCCCCTTCAACTCTCTCCTTGGAGGCGGTCATACTTTCCTCTTAAAATTCTCAAGCTGTGCGACACCCAATCTCCCTTCTCTCCTTGCTCGAAAGTCTTTGCATTCCCTTTCATCTTTAGGGCAAGATCCACCAGTGGGGAGAAGATCTTGAGGTTACCCGAAATTATTCTCCCTCTTATATCAAGTCGAAGGCCCTTCTCAAATTTACTAGCTTTTCGTGCCTCTGTGTCAATAATATGCGGTACATATCTTGAGAGCTTAGAAAATTTTTTCGCATATTGCTCTACAGAAATCTTTCCCTATTGCAGCTCTATAACTTCCACTTCTTTTCTTTCCCTTACAAAGTCGGGAAAAATACTTCTCATAAAAGGCTTCCAGAAAATTCTTCTAAGTGGTTACAATTCTTAACCTCTCCCGCGACTGTTTTACTGAGCTCCACCAGTGCTCAGCTTCTCCTTCAAGCATAAACGCACCCAACCTCACCTTTTGCTCATTTGTACAATTTAGAACTTCAAAGATCTTTTCTACCTGCCTTCTCTATCTCTCAGCCTTCTTTACTCCCCCATGCCCCATAAAGTTTGGAGGTGTCATCCTCCTGAAAATTTCTATCAAACCAATATCACTCTAGTCAGGGGCAGGGGTAGACGGGGCTGGCATTGATTCTCTCATCATTTGCATCATAGCCCCTAAGGTTATGAAAAATTCATTGAAGGCCTCGGTGTTATCGTTACTTGGACTCGCATTGTTGGCATGAGTCTTGGACATCTTCAACCGAAAACACAAGGACTCAGTTACTAGCCTATTAAAAAACTATCCTAAAGACATTTCTAAAACTTCCCAGGCTAAGAATCCTATCTTAGCTTCTCCTATACTATAAACTGTCATGACCCCGCCCCCTGACCCCATACTGTACATGTCGGAGGGCAGCAGAGTCCGGGATCGCAACCTGAGGTGGTGAATGCCACTCAAGTGGGAGTGGCTCAACGCATAAAAACATGGGATTAAGAGCAAACCATGAAATAAAACTAAAATCCAATCATTGGGAAATATAAACGTCCAAAAGCACAGCCATTCCATCAACACTTGATATCCAAAAGTTTCTTACAATTTCTCCAAGGCACTAATGGCCCAAAAATTACAAGGTTAAATATAAACATCACAGTGGCATAACCACTACATACATACTATGAAAAGCTTCTGAAGGCAACTCCACAAAACTTCAAGCTTCAACCACCCGAACACAAAACAACTACTCGCCTTCAGATCAGAGACTAACACTCTTCAATCTACAGTCATGGGAGTAAAATTGAATGAGTTAAAAGCCCAGTAAGGAGATCTACACCATTGCATTTCAACTTTATAAACAGTGATAACAGTAAACAGTGCTCACTAATTCTCAAAGGTATCAAGAAAATTTCCTCTATTATGCCCTTTAACACATTCACAATGAAAGGATAAACATAGTTCAATTATCAGGAACATGCAATGCATTAATCATAAATCATTTCATTTTTAATAGATAGTAAGATTATCAGTTCACAGTTTATGTAGTAAAAGCTAGAGAAGGCTATTCATGAAATAGAAGTTCCATTGATGAGGTTAAGCCAATCGTGTAGCATGAAACCTCTACCCTCGTTCAGGAGGGAGGACAATAACAAGTGAGTTTCCCACTTCGTAATTCCCTCACACACACACACACGTCCTCAACGTGCTTTTGGGTATTCAATAGGCAGTGGCCTTGCAAGATACGACCCTCTCTTTATGCCCTTCTGGCGAGAGAGCATTACACTACCATTGGGTGTCCCAATGCGTAGTGCCTATAACAATTGGGGGGGAACGACCCACCCTATTATCTAGTTCCACTTCCCAACCCCATTCATATCATTGGGGTCGAGGTATAGTCAGATTAGTAGTTGACAGAGCAGTATCCAACGACTATCTCACAGTATAAACAATATCACATTACCTGCTACCAATGGGTGGCCCATTGTGTAGTGGTAAGAGTCAATGTCAAGTTCATGATCATAGTACCACAACATCTGCTACCAATGGGTGGACCATTACGTAGTGGTCAGTATCAGTTTGGCTTATCAGTATTGTAATATCATATTCACAGTGTCACAGTATCATATTCACAGTATCACAATGTCATATTCACAGTATCACAATGTCATATTCACAGTATCATAGTGTCATATTCACAATATCACATTTCCTACAATTTCAAACAGTGATGTTCGATCATAATTAGGGTCAAAATTTCCATTTCGTTTTGAATTTGGAGGCGGTTCCAGAACTAATTTTACACTAGACACATCTATAACTCAAATGGGGGTGGTTTGAAGGCAATTGGACCCCGTTTGTCCCTTTAAAGGTTCAAGACAATAGAGGTTCACTAACTGTATCTTGCTGTTCTTGCCAAGCAACAACATATACTACTTTGTACCACTATAACTTTCAATCCGTGAGGTATTTTAAGATAATTTCAAAAATAAAGTTTAAGAGAAGACACGTATCTTTCCAACAAGGGTAGTTTGAAGTCATTTGGACTCTATTTGATTGTTCAAAGATCTGTTCCCACTAAAGTGATAGTTCTGAGCTTTATTAAAAATTGTCCACAGTGACATACCTTTATAAATAGTTGTGTAGCTTTCAATCTAGGAAGAAATTAGAAATAATTTCTCATGCAAGTTTAAGCCTATCAGAGATATTTCAAAGGGCTATGGTTTGAAAGAAAATGGACTTTGTTCGGTTAGTCAAAACCAGTGACAGTTGCAGTGACAGTACAAATATCCAAGGAAAACAGCCAACAGTAGCATACTTATATTTTTTGGAACATAACTTCACTTTTGTAAGGAGTTTCAGCAATGGGTTAACATGAACATTTTACTAGACTCATATATCTTTATAATGACAGTGATTTGAGGTCAATTTGACCTTAAGCCTCTTATAAAAACATGCATGTTCTTGAAATTTCACAGTAACACTTTACATGCCTCAAGAACATGTTCCATAACCTTCAATTCCTAGTGAATAACATCATAATAACAGTTCCTTCACAATATACATAAACATAAATTTTCCATAGAATTTGTAAGCCATACATTTATTTTTCAGCACTAAAATTCATCATAGAGCAAAGGCACCAATTTTAGTGCAACAAGGAATAGGAATCACTACAATACATTCATTTTTTATTACTCATCTTGTAGACAATCAATTTCATGTATTCTCATGGCCGTAGTGCAATGCTGGTGGATCCACTTACTCAAACATCAATGGTACCCTCCATATATTCTTTTACTGTCTTCTTCTTCAACTCTAACAATGGCTGCTTCAATAGTGAGGTAGAGAACTTCACCAGGTTGTGTCTTAGAGAGATAGATGAGGAAGACAAGAAGTGGTGTGGGAGTGAGAGGGGAAGGCTTAAGTACTATTGACTGGGTGGCAGCCCAAGGCTGGACAAGTGGCAGGCACCACACATGTACAAGGACAAGTGACGTGTGTGGCAGCATGCATCTGGTAGGTGGTAGTCACACGCACGGCGTTACACACACGACGCTAGCCCATCTCTCTCTTCTCAAACGGTGCTGACTTCTGTTTCTTTATGCACAATGCTAACACACACAATGCTGACTTCTCTTTCTCTACGCGCAGCGATAACATGCACGACGCTGACTTCTCTTTCTCTACGTGGGGCGATAACATGCACAACTTTGACTTCTCTTTCTCTACGCATGACGATAACACACACGACACTGAATTCTCTTTCTCTCTCTCTTCACAGCTGGCGATACCCTCCTCTCTCTCTTCGCAGTCGGCAATACCCTCTTGACACGCGCTGCAGTAGGCTTCCCCCCTTTTTCTGTTGCACATGCTTCAATCCTATAAGATTGCTGCCGCCGTATGTGCCTCTGTGGCTGGGAAATCGTGGTTCTTATAAGATATCAGGGGGAGGGTAATGTCAGCTAATCTAAAGGCATTCTCCCCACTAGTAGATATAACCATGAAGATTGAAAAATATTTTGAGGAGTTCCAGTTGAGGAAGGAAAGGAGAGTAAAGTTTGCACCATCTAGAAACTTTGGGACAAAGACTCGGCCGCCTCTTAAGAGAGAGTTTAATGGACAGGTTGGTCAAGACAATGTGAAGTCCCAGAAGACTTTCTAGAGTGATGTAAGGGAGAACCTACACCCGAGATGCTCGTATTGTGGACTGAGCAATCACTCCACGGCTGAGTGCCGCAAGAGACTGAGAGAGTGTTATGGTTGTGGCAAGCTGGGCCACCTAATCAAGGACTACACTATGACAAAGCGAGAGAGCTGACCGAAGACTCAAGGTCAGATGTTTACACTTATGCAGTAGGAGGCTAAAGCTTTGAACTTAGTGATCTGAGGTAAGCTCCCTGTATGTGGTAGAGAAGTCAAAGTTTAATTGACCTTGGTTCATCTCATTCTTTTATTACATCTCACTTTGCATGTCACATAAATGTTTCTTGCCTGGACTTTAGTAGTGTGCACTCCTATGGGGAATAAAGAGGAATAAAGAGGAAGCAGGGCAATAAAGCCTACAAAACAGTGGAAATTTCAACAGTCTCATAATGGCCCCAGAATCTGTCAAGATCTTCATCAGCACGTCAAAGGCCACCTGCCAAGTTTCATCACAATCAAACATGTCTAAGGCAGTGAACATAGAGAAACAATAATGGAAAAATTGGCCTCTAGAACCTTGAAATGGACCTCGTAACTAAAACTATATTTTTTGGTATGTTAAAAGTTTTGTGCGACCACGACCATTAGATTTGACACTGTCAAAAACCTTTATGGGTCATGTTTTGGCTTAATCGGGCACTTTAGGACAATGTTATGGGTAAAATACCAAAAGGGGTAGGCTGCACACTATTCCCATGTGGCCACCCCTGCACCAAAACACCATTAAAGGTGGTTGTTTTGACAGTCATGAGCAGTGACTTTCGGGGCCTATATCTCAGTCGTTCCAAGTCGGATCACTCTCAAATTTTGTGAGTATATTCGTCTCATCAGAATGAGCATTTTGATATGTGGTACGCCCCATGACGATGCCCGAGTAAGGATAAAAAATAGAGAGAAGTTGTTGATCTGTGAAGGAAATTGAGAAATTCAACAGTAGCATGCCTTACTCGAGCGACAAAATCATGGCGCTCGCATACCCGATTGGCATGAAACCAATTGAATTATGTGTGTGAGGTCCGTGACTATCTATGGTTCAAACCTTGCAAACGATGAATGGTAGGATTTCACACACAGAGGCGTCGAAGCTGCTGTAAATTCTAGTCATCCGATTTCAAGATTCCGGCCAAAAACTCATGACAACAAAATCTTCTTCCGGACACGAAATCGAGCTGCATTTGTTGCAACGTAATCATGACGGCATGATCAGTGTGATTCCGAGAAGAAAATGAAGAAAAACATTAAGAAACAAGCGCACAATAGATCTAATGTTTTCAAGATTCAAGCAAATTTCAAGTTTCATGATCATGGCTTAAAAACATGATTCATGGCTCGAAGTTGGTATCAAATAGATCGCCATGTCGAGCCTTACGAAGAAATAATCATCTTTTGATCAAATGGGCATTAGAGCAACCTCGGATCAGTCATGAAAGATCACACAAGTTCTCAGGCAGCAGCAGGGACTTTTTTAGAATTCCACATATTGTTAGGTAGGGGCAAAACAGTCCGTTTGCACCCATTTTTAGAATTTATTTTAATTCAATTAAATTGTAATTATCTTCAAATTTAGGTAGTTTTTTGACGTCCACCCATGTTTGGGCCCAATTCTATATAAGCATGTAAAGCCAAATTTTGAAATCCCCTTGGGTTCATTCTTAAAGATTCAATAAAGACTTCATTTTTTCTTAAGCTCGTGGGTGCATCTTCAAGAGAGAGAGGAGAGAGAAGAAAATGGTCGGTACCCTTTGGTAAGGTAACTTTTTCTCTCCTCCCCTTTCTCTCTCTTCTTCTTGTCTCTACCTCTCTTTCTCTCTTCTTCTCATCGCTATCTCTCTTTCTCTCTTCTTCTCATCTCTATCTCTCTTTCTATCTCTTCTTCTCATCTTTATCTCTCTTTGACTCACTTATTGTCATCTTTATCTCTCTTTCTCTCTCTTTTTTTCATCTCTATCTATCTCTTGCTCTCTTCTTCTCATCTCTATCCCTTTCTTTCTCTTCTTCCCATCCTCTATCCCCTTCTTTAAACATAGTGGGTGAAGCACAGCACCAATTGCGTCCCCTCCCTCTCCTCTGTGTAGACACAGTTGGTGATGCTTAACGTCGATTGCGTCCCCTCTCTCCCCTATCTCTCCTCTGTCTAGACACAGTCGGTGAAGCTTAGCACCGACTGCGTCCTCTCTCTCTCGTTTGTCTAGACCAGTCGGTGAAGCTCTGCACCGACTGCATCTTCTCTCTTCTTAAGACACAGCCGGTAATGCTTAACACCGACTGTGTCTTTCTCTCTCCTCTCTTCTTAAAACGTAGCCGACAATGCCCTAGCGCTGACTGTGTCCTTCTTACCCCCTCTCTCAAACACAGTCGGTGATACCTTCCACCGACTGTGTCCACTCTCTCCTTCTTGTCACTCTCTCTAATACAGCCGACTATACCTAGCACCGACTGTGTTCTCTTTCTCTTCTCCTACTAACACAACTGGCGATGCTTAGCATCGACTGTGTTCTCTCTCTCTTCTCCTACTAACACAACCAGTAATGCATAACATCGACTGTGTCTTCTTTCACTTCTTCTTTCAACACAGCTGACGACGCCTGGGACTGTGCCCTTCTCCCTCCACTCTCCTACCTTCTCTCTTCTATTACACTCTTCTCCTTCTTTCTTCTTTCCCTTCCTCTCTTTCGTTTTCTTCTCCCCTTATTCTCTTGCTTCTTATTCTCTCTTTATGATTTCCATGCCTTATGTTATCCTTTCATTTGATTAAGAGCGGTTGAGATTAGCCTCTTATGGTAGCCCTGTCGTCTAGCCGTAATGTTGTTGTACTAAAATTACTATTCCCAAATTATTGCCACGATAGACTGACCATCGGGTCTAGCTAGTCAGTATCGGTATTGACATTTAGTAGTAACGCTGTTGAGATGGTTTGAGTTACCGAGCCCGTTTTATTACCACGTCAAGCCAATACCTACTAGCTTAATCACTATGTTGATCTTCCCTCTTAGTCAAATTATTTTCTCCCCACCCTTTCTTCTCGCATTATTCTTTTCTTCTTATGAATGTGCACTCGTGTGTACGTTCATCAAAGAGACAAGGTGAGGTTTGTTGACCCACATGTGTTATAATATTTTCATATATGTGTGATTGCAGAAACAAGAGAATACAAGCCAAGGGAGGCGATTCCAAACCAGTTTTATGACTAGGGGGCTTTCTTGATGATCTAAGAGGGCGCCCACGCGAGCCAGCTCGAGTAAGTCCCGAACTCACCTTAAATTCATCTCTCATCGATTGGTAATACCTGCCCTTGTTCTCGAACGAGGTTCTCGAGAGAGCGATCTCAAAATGTCCCTGGTCTCCCCTGAAACTCGAGACGCGTGCTGCGCGATCATCTAGATCCGAAGGGCTAGATCGAGGCACCTAACCCGCTTGGCGATTTCACTGGGGAATTACTACCCCTTTGTTGGATCGTACATGTTTGACTAGTTTCTCCTTTTTATTTTCTGTATTCACAAATCACTTATGGCTGTTGGGTTCTGTAACCCATTCATTCGAATCTGGGATTTTTTCATCCTCGCATTCATGAGTGTCCCCAGGGAACAAGTTCCTTTAACTTCATTCCCAACCATCCTTTTGAGCAAAGACCCCTTGTTTAGCACCTAGGTCTTAAACTGGATCAGTGTGAGGAAGGACTTGAAGGTCCCTCACTCCCCATCTCCTCGATCTGGTGGAACCTCTGTTAAGGCACCTTGCATTGGCAGCACGTTTGTTGCAACACACAGCATAAACCCAGCCATCAGGAAGTCACTTGTCAGTCGTACTGTCGAGGTACACCAGCTGCCCAGTCCCTCTCTGTAGAGGGCAAGCAATTTGCCATAGCTTATGTGGGTTGCGGCAAGGCTGCCCCCCACATTCCTGCACCACCACGAGTCCTTATTCCTAGAGGCTCGACAATAGAGGCAGAGGCCCTGTGGCCTCCACCTCTCACACACATCATAAGGCTCGTGGGCCACCCACACGAGCCACAGCTCGGGCCAACTCTTTTGTTACCTCGATTCCGTGTCCAGAATCATTCCTCCCAAGGCCAGGTCCTGCACACACTGCTCATATGCATTCCACCACTCGAGGCAATGCCGTCATTGCACCAACCCGAGTACATAGGAGACGACCTCCTTGTCCTCCTACTCAGCACACACAAGCGCACCCTGTAAGGGGTAGGTTTCCAACTGTTCTCGTACAAAAACCTGCTCGCAATTCTCGGTCTCCTAAGGCCAGATCACTTTCTCGAGCCTGGGCAACCATCAGGTCCCCCGTGATCCTTCTTCGTGGGCACACGTGTCGCTGTCACAGACAGCCCCTCGCCCTCGACTCAGGCGTCCTCATGAGTCAACCATGCTCTCTGCTGCTCCCCCTTCTTCGAGCAAGCATCTCCAGCCATGGTACTCGAAGACCTTCCCCAAGAGTACCATCTTGAACTAGGCTGGTCATTTTGGTCGTGTCTCTGAAGCCCACAAGAGAGCTGGGGGCAATGACCTGATGGAAGATCGAGTTCTTCATCCCTTCCGCCCCAAGATGACCCCAGTCTCTAGTCCTCATCCTTTGCCGCACCTGATGGAGACAACTCTTTCTTGAGCAAGAAGAGCTGACCATCCCAGTCCCGATCATAGCTTTGGCTCGAGGTCCTTCAAAGCCTCAAAGTTAAGCATGATAGATGTCTACAAATTCTGACCAAGGAAGTGATTAAGGCGGTCGGGGCAACTAGCTCTGATAACCCTCTCCACCTGAATCCCTTCTACCCTCTTCAGATGACGATGCCTGAAGAAGAAGGCCATGAGCCCTGCATTGTGGTTAGTGTCGTAGTAGATGACCCAACCACTAAGAAGCCATGGTGCCAGCACCCTCGAGAACCGATCCTCATATGATTGGCATTCAAGAGTTGAGTCCAGTCGGGGCACGCTAGCCCCCTATTGACCGATCTACCATGCACGACTTGTCAAGTTCGCAAGCCCTCAGTTGCAACTGACACTGACCTCCATAGAGAAACAGTCAGCGTAATGGTTGTAAGCAACCTAGCGAAGCGTAGGAAGAGCGCATGAGCAAATTCAAAGATATGGTGCATACGATGATAGAAAAGATCGATGGTATAAACATCGCACGCCAATCAGCAAACCATGAGGTCAATTGCCATCACTCAGATGGTGCACCTCCAAGGCAGCCCCCGCCCTCTGCCTCACAGGACAATTTTGTCCCTCACCCCATCTCTCAGGCAGACATTGATGTTATGGAGACCCACAGCCAAAAGAACAGACAAATCTCGAGGATACAGGGTGCGACGCCTTATCAAAGGCCGTACCCTTCATACATCGACTAGGTCCCGTTTCCCTCATATTACAATAAAGGGAAGTTTCTTCTATTCAACAGAACCACATCCCCAAGCCAGCATATTGCCCACTTTAAGCAGCATGTTGAGAAACAACCGCAAGTGGGAGACTTCTTCTCCATCAGTTTGTTGAAACCCTTGATGGCCCAGCCTTTCAGTGGTATGCTCGACTTCCCCCAAACTCAGTACATACATGGGAAGAGATGGAGAAACTGTTCTATTAGCGCTTATATGAGGTCGAGAGAGAGGTTCAAACTATTGAGCTTCTCACCCTGAGTCAAGATCCTAATGAGCCTGTGGACCAGTCCATATTAAGATGGAGAAATTTGACCGCTCGCCATCCCAATCCTATGTCTGAGAAGGAAGCAGTCCAAACTTATGTGCGCAACATGCAACCTGAAATTGCTCTACACGTCGAGTCCTTTAATCTAACTTCCATGTCAGAGCTGATCTCTAAATCAGTCCGCATAAAAAGTCTATCACGTCACCACGGCGGGTAATGACAATAGCTTGCAAGCTCTGGGAACAACTGGAGCAATGGTAGCTCTCAGAACAACACACGGGGCAGCCAACAGAAAGGCGTAATCAGTGCAGCCGTCACGGTCACTGATCCAAAGAAGGCTCCCTCCTAAACTTTGGACCTCTCCAAAGGGGTGAGCACAACAAAGACAATACCTTAAGCGGGCAATCAACAACAAACATACAATCGAGTACCTCGCTGGTGAATCTTAATCGAGATGATTATTTTACCAGCCATAGGAACAAGGTCTACCCCTTTGAGAAGGAATGAGTCCCTGCACTATTCCGATTATTGTTGGAATGAAACATGATCGAGCTTCCAGAAGCCAAGTACCCTAAACATGCTGGGCTTGATACTTAGGCAAATTATTGTGCCTACCATCGAAGGATCAATCACTGCATAGATGACTACTACATGCTAAAAGATATTATCGAGGCCCTGATTCAAAAGCGTCAGATAAAGCTTGAAGACTTAAAGAAGGCCTTAGGAGCAGAAGAAGCCTCCCATGCAGTAACCATCCAGGAAGAAGACGAAGCCCTAGGTATCCTTCATGCCTTCTTTGTTATAATGCTTCACGAAGGCATAATCACACCGACGCCTGCAAGGTAACCCCGACGCCTTGCTCAGGGCACTGAAGACCGTTGGTGCCTGTATCACCAGATATGGGGCCACTACCTGTGGGAATACACCAGTTTTCATGATATATTCACAAAGAAAATGCAGGAATGTCAGGAGTGTCAGGAGTTTTATAGTAGGTGATCCCCAAGCCACTGCTCCACCGATGCAAGAGGATCTCCCAACATAGGACCTTCCTAATAATGATTCAGGCTCTGCTGAACCCTCGACTTCCCATCCATGGATAGTCCACCATGGGTGAAGTAGACTAAAGTCCTTAAGACAAGAAGCAGTTCACCAAGCTAAGGCTATTCACAAGCCTAGCGAGACGAATCAAACACCACCTCAGAAAACTAGAAGGGGACGGGCACCAAGGGTTGCTTGCAAGAGAAACAACACGGTTGAACAGCCAGTTGAGCAAGAATTTCTTAGGCCCCAATCCCCACTACCAACCTTACTGGATTTTATCTCTAGCACGGTCCTCTTTCCTTCTCATCAACAGGACGTACTTGCGCCATCTTCCACTCAGAGCACATATAATGAGGGTGACAATGTTAAAATCACTCCCCAACGGTCTAAGTAAGGGCAAGACCTAATAGATTCCCTGCACACGTTCAACCTTGGTGATGACCTAAAAAGCTGCCTATATACGTCCAATGAGGGTGACGACGTTAAAAGCACTCCCCAAAGATCTAAGCAAGGGAAAGGCCTAAAAGATTCCTTGCACACGTCCAACCCTTGTGATGATGTAAAAAGCTGCCTATATCGGTCCGATGAGGGGAACGACCTTAAAAGTCCTCCAGTTTCTGACCCTTCTACTTCTTCTTCTACTTCTCATCTTTCTTCTTCTATGTCTCCTGCAGATACATCCTTGAAATGTCTGAACTTCGAGGCTCTCGATAGAGAATTCGAAGGGATCAACATAAGCATGATACAACGGAAACGATTAAAAAAGACCCTGGCACATGTAGCAGGATTCCTAACAGTTGTTGATGCCCTGACAACCAAACCCAAGGCAGAGCCACCTTCTCCAAAGAAGCACAAAACGTCGAAGCCAAGGAAACCCCAGTGGCCCCCTGAGCCTGACTTTGAGTAGAGACTGAGAGAATCAAAAGGGAAAAGCTTCTACTTTAAGGAAACTTGCCACATGGTACAAGTCTATGAAGCACCAGCCAGTGCGGGGCAAACATTGCAGACACCCATTCCAAGACCATGTGATTCGTACAGGGATACTTCTTGCACCACAATTGTTGAATCTCAAATTCCCTGTAATCTTCAAGTCGAACTCCTGTAGCCTGAGAAACAATCTTTGTTTACGGAAGATCCTTCCGTTCCTCAATCGAGGGAAGGCGCAGAAATTATGATCCACCCTGGACCTCTATCGGAGGTGGAGATGTCAAGATCATGGGTCTCTGCACTTGAGGTCGATCAAAAGACCTCTGAAAACAATGATGAAGAGTTGCAGGAGGCCCCAACAGAGTGGGAAGAAGGTGGTCAAGCCACAGTAGATGAGCTCGTGGAAATAGATCTTGAAGACGAAGCCGACCCCAGACTCACTTTTATTTTAGTGAATCCGTCTCTAGAAGAGAAATGAGATTCACTACTTCTTGCTAGTAAATCAAGACGTATTTGCTTGGAATTACCATGAGATGCGTGGTTTAAACCCTCAAGTCACTGTTCACTATCTCAGCATTGATCCGACTATCAAACCTGTTAAGCAAAAGTCAAGAAGGTTCAGGCTTGACCTTGAAATGTAGATAAACACCAAAGTTACCAAACTTAGACAAGCAGGCTTCATTCGTGAAGTCAAGTACCCGAAATGGCTGTCAAATGTTGCTTCAGTCAAGAAGAAGAACTGGCACAAGAAGCTTCCCAAAGCACTATGGGCTTATCATACTACTAAACGAAATGCTACTGATTCCACTCCTTACTCTCTGGTCTATAGGGGTGAAGCAGTTTTACCCCTCGAAATTCAGATTCCTTCATTACCTGTCCCTATACGTTAAGGACTAGTCGAAGTTGAGAGAGTCAAACACCATTATCAAGAATTGGATGCCCTCGATGAAAAGAGGCTAGAGGCTCATCAGAACCTTGAATTAACTAATAGAGAATGAAGATGGCGTTTGATAAGTCAGTCAAGGCTTGGTCATTCACCTGTGGGGATCTAGTTCTAGCCATCAAAAGGCCGATTGTGATGCATGGCCGTTGTAAAGGGAAGTTTGAACCCAAGTGGGAGAGTCCCTTTATAGTAAAAAAGGTCTTGCAAAACGGAGCTTACATATTAGCACATCCTGACGGAGAGGAGGTAATGCCCCCTATCAATGGGTGATACCTAAAGAAATATTATTCGGAATGCATATTCTAGAAAAGAGACTCAATGCAAAAGCAGGCAAGACAATCTAAACAAGGTTTAACTCTTTATTGTTATAAAAATGAGTTACAATTTACAAGCCAAAAAGCCCATTATTAGGGAGGCTATAAGTCTCTTGCATATGAGGATAAGAGGTCGGTTACAAACCAAAATCTAGCGTTTTGCTCTTGCATCTGAGGATAAAAGGACGGTTACGGGCCAAACGAATTCTTCTCCTCATGAAGAAGAAGCAAACCCACCAAAGAATTGCTCTTCTAGAAGAAGCAAACCCATGAAAGAATTGCTCTCCTAGAATAAACAAACCCACCAAAGAAGCATCCTCATTATGAAGAAGAAGCAAAACCACTTGGAGAGTTAGCTTCAATTCATCTGACGAGTGCCACCATAGGAGGATGGTCACAAGCCAAAAGAAGGAGCCAACCATTTTTAGGTCAGCTTCAATTCATCTGACGTGTACACCAAACATACAAAGCAGACTTCTTTGGAAAGGAACTGGCCTATGATGGAGAGCATACCCTGTTCACAATGGATGCCCTTCTACAAAACAACATGAACTTCATTGTTGTACTTGAGTACTTGGCTTCCAACAAGCATCACAAGCCGGGCCTTACCATTAGTCACCACCCTTTGCCTACCCAAGTCCGCACTGTGAGTGAACATCGTCGCACATGGCTCATCCCCGTGCGCAACAGTTCCCCCAGGTGGCCCATTGTCGCACACGAGCAACGTCGTGCGCATCATGATGATGACCATGGCCCACTTTGCCATGACAGATCGACCATCGTGCTTAGCTAGTCCATATTGGCAATAACGTCTAGTAGCGATCTAGTGAGCCAGTCACATTTATCAAGCCTGTTTCGCCACCACATTACGTTAATCATCCACCAGCCTAGTCACTGCTCTGATCTTCTCCCTTGGTCGAATTCTTCTTCCCCCCCGTCTTTCCTTCTTCTTTTGAATACACATACTTGCGTATGTTTATCAAAGAGGAAAAGGGGGAGGTCTGACCCACCTGTCCCATAACCTTTGCCATATATGTGTGTGATTACAGGAAAGTAGAAACTAAGAAGAATACGAGCCAAGGGAGGCGATTCCAAACCAGTTTCATCACTGGTGGGCTTTCTTCGTGATTTAAGAGGGTGCCCACGTGAATCAGCCCGAGTAAGTGCCGAACCCACCCCCGTTTTTAAACAAGGTTCTCGAGAGAGCGATCTCATAAGCCGATCCTCCAGGGATCCGGAGGGTGAGATAGAGGCACCTAACTAGCTTGATGACTCCACTCGGAACTTACTACCCCTTAGCCAGATTGTTCTTGTTTGGCGCATTCTTCTTTATCTGCTTTCATTCTCTTTTCACGTGCACTTATGGCTATTGAGTTCTGTAACCCATTAATCCGGATTGGGGATTTTCTTATCCCCTTATTCGAGAGTGTCCCTAAGGAACAAGGTCCTTCAACTTCGTTCCCGATCATACTCTTGAGCAAAGACCCCTTGTCTAGCTCCCAGGTCTTAACCTAGACCGGTGTGCGGAAGGACTTGAGCGCCCCTCACTCCCCATCTCTTTGCTATGGTAGAAATTTCGCCAAGGTGCCTTGCTTGGGTGGCACTTATGTTTCCCCACACAGCATGCACCCAACCACTGACAACTCACTTGTCGATCGTGTTTCTGAGGCACACTGGAAGGCTGCCCAATCCCTTCCTGCAAAAGGCAAGCAAGTTCTCATTTCTCCTGTGGGTCGCCATAAGGCTATCCCACACATTCCTACACCGTTGGTCTCTATTCCTAGAGGCTCAACACATCAAGGTAGAAACCCTACGGTCTCCACCCCTCACACACACCACAAGGCTCGTGGGTCACCCACCCGAGTGACACTTTCGGGGCAACCCTTCTGTTGCCTCGAGACCGTGTTCAAGATCGAACCTTCCAAGGGCAGGTCATGCGCATGCTACTCATATGCATCTCCCTACCCGGGGCAACGCCGTTATTGTGGCAACCCAAGTACATAGGAGACGACCTTCTCATTCTCCTCCTATGTACACACAAGCGCACCCTGTAAGGGGCAAGCCTGCACCTGTTTTCGTACAAACACCTGCTCGTAGTTCTCGGCCTCTTAAGGTCTAATCACTTGCACGAGCCTTGGTTGACCCTCTGGTCTCCTCTAATCCTTCTTTAGGGGTGCACACGCATCGCCATCTCTGACATCCCCTCGTCCTCAACTTGAGCCTTCTCATGAGTCGACCCTGCTCCTGCCTGCTCCTCCTTCATTAAGCAAGCACCTCTATCCTTGGTACTCGAAGGTTTTCCCTAAGAGTACCATCCTGAACCAGCCCCAACACTTTGGTCATGTCTCTGGAGCTCATAAGAGAGATCGGGGCATGGATCTCATGGAAGATCGAGTCCTTCATCCTCCCCGGCCAAAGATGACTCCAGTTTATGGCCCTCATCCATTGCCCCACTTGATGGAGACAACTCTTTCCTGTACAAGAAGAGTTGACCAGCCGCAACCTAGATCGTAGTTTTAGCGTGAGGTCCATCAAAAATTCAAGACTAAACATGATAAAGGCCTGTGAATTTTTACTAGGGAGGTGACCAAGGCAGTTAAAACAACCAATTTTGATGACCCTCTTCGCTTGAATCCCTTCTACCCCCTTCAGATGATGAAGCCTAAAGAAGTGTTCAATGAGCTCTGTGCTGTGGTTACTATCGTAGAAAAAGACCCAGCCACTCAACAGCCACGGTCCCAAGACAGTCGTGAACCGGCTCCTCAGCCACGGTCTCAAGACCGTCATGAATCTGCTCCCCAGCCACGGTCCCAAGATCGTCGAGAACCAGTCCAAACCCGATCTGTGTACAAAAGTTGAGTTCAGTCAAGGCATGTTGACCCCTTACTGATTGACCTACCATGTATGACTCGTCAAGCCTTCAGTTGCCACTAATGTTGACCTCCCTAGAGAAACGATCAGCGTAATGGTCATAAGGGAGCCCGTGATGCACAAGAGGATTGCATGAATAAGTTTGAGGACATGGTGCACGCGATGATGGAGAAGATCGATCGTATTGACGTGGCACTCCAGTCACCTAACCACGAGGCCAATTCCCATCACTCAGATGGTGCACCTCCACGGCAGCCTCCTCCATCTACCTCATAGGATAATTCTGTCCCTCATCTAGTTTCTTAGTCAGATATTGACACTATGGTCACCCATAGCCTAAAGAACAGACAAATTCTGGGCATACAAGGCATGAAGCCTTATCAAGGACCATATCCTTCCTATATTGATCAGGTCCTGTTCTCCTCAGACTATAAGAAAGGGAAGTTTCCTCTATTCAGTGGAACCACCTCCTCAAACTAGCATGTCGCCTACTTCCAAGCAACATGTCGGGAAACAACAGCTGACGGGAGACTTCTTTTATGCTAGTTCTTTAAGACCCTTGATGGCCCGACATTCCAATGGTATGCCCGACTTCATCCAAACTCAATGCATACATGGGAGGAGATGGTGAAATTGTTCTATCAACGCTTCTATGAGGTCGAGAGAGAAGTTCAAACCATCGATCTTCTCATCTTGACTCAAGAGCCTGATGAGCCCGTAGATCAGTTCATATCAAGCTGTAGAAACTTGGCTTCCCGTCATTCTAATCCTATGCCTGAGAAGGAAGCAGTCAAGACTTGCATGCGGAACATGCGACTTGAAATCGCTCTATATGTTAGGGCCTCCAATCTGACCACCATGTCAGAGTTGATCTCTAAATCAGTTCGCATAGAATGTTTGTCATGCCACGACAACCATCTATAAGTTCAGCAAACAACAGGGGTAATGGTGGCTCTCGAAATAACACACAGGGCAGCCAACAGAAAGGGGTAATTAGTGCAACCGTTATGGTCACTGATTCAAAGAAGGCTTCTTCTCAGACTCTGGACCTCTCTAAAGAGGTAAGCATGATAAAGGTAACACCCCAGGCTGGCAAGCAGCAATAGTCGTACAATTGGGAACCTCCACCAGCCAACTTTGATCGGAGTGATTATTTCACCAGGCACCAGAATAAGGTCTATCCTTCGAGAAGGAATGGGTCCTTGCGCTATTCTTATTATTATTGAAGCAGAATATGATCTAGCTTCCAAAAACCAGGTTCCCCGAGCAATCTGACCTTGACACTCAGGCAAATTATTGTGCCTACCATCGGAGGATCAATCATCCCACAGATAACTGCTACACACTGAAAGTTATCATTGAGGCCTTGATTTTGAAAGGTCAGATAATGCTTGAAGATTTAAAGAAGGCCTTCGGGGAAACTGAGGCCTCCCTTGCCGTAATCATTCAATATGAGGGTGAAATGCCGGCTATCCTCTATGCCCTCTACATTATAATGCTTCAAGAAGGCATAATCGCACTAAAGCAGGCAAGGCAACCTCGCTACCTTGCTAAGGGGACTGAAGATCGTTGGTGCCCATTCCATCATATAAGAGGTCATTATTTGTCAGAATGCACAACTTTCCTTGATGTATTTGTGGAGAAGATATGGGATTGTCAAGAATTTTACAACCTCCCCGTAAGTGATCCTCAAAATCACTTCCTCATTGGAGCCAGAAGATCCCACAAGGCAGAACCTTCCGATCAATGACCCAGACTTTACAGAACCCTTGACTTCCCAGCCATGGATACCATGGCCGAAGTAGGCTCAAGTCCTTAAGACTAGAAGCGGTTTGCCAAGCTAGAGTAGTTTGCCACCCCAGTGAGACAAATCAAATAGCACCTCAGAAAACCAAAAAGAGACAGGCACCAAGGGCTGCTCTCCAAAGAAACAAGACCGCTCAACCCACAATCGAGCAGGAATTTCTTAGGCCCCTTCCTCTATTGCCAACTTCGCTGGACTTCATCCTCGGCATGATCCTTTTTCCTTCTTAATCTTGCCAAGAAGAATTCCCCCTTCCATCTTCCAGTTAGCCCACATCTAATGACGGTGACGATGTTAAAAGCACTCCCCAATGGTCTAAGTAAGGGAAAGACCTAAAAGACCCATTTCACATGTCCAATGAGGGTCACGATGCTAAAAGCACTCCCTAACGGTCTAAGCAAGGGAAAGACCTAAAAGACCCCCTGGGCATGTCAGAAGAGGGTCCCGATGCTAAAAGCACTCCCCAAGGGTCCAAGCAAGGGAAAGACCTATAAGACCCCCTGCACACGTCCAATGAGGGTGACGACGTTAAAAGCACTCCCCAACAATCTAAGTAAGGGAAAGACCTAAAAGACCCCCTGCACATGTTTGATGAGGGTGACGACCATAAAAGCACTACCTGACGGTCTAAACAAGGGAAAGACCTAAAAGACCCCCTGCACACATCCTATGAGGGTGACGACGTTAAAAGCACTCCCCAATGGTCTAAGCAAGGGAAAGACCTAAAAGACCCCCTGCACACGTCCGATGAGGGTGACGATGTTAAAAGAACTCCCCAACTGTCTAAGCAAGAGAAAGACCTAAAAGACCCCCTGCAGCCGTCCAATCCTGGTGATGATGTAAAAAGCTGCTCAGATAGGTCTGATGAGGGGAATGACCTTAAAAGTCCCCCACTTTCTTCTACACCTTCTTCTCCTGCTTCTCATTCTCTTTCTCCTGTCTCTTCTTCAGCTACAACCTTGATGTGCCCAAACGTCGAGGTTCTCAATCGGGAATTCAAAGGAATTAATATAAGCAGGACGCAGCGGAAGCGATTGAGAAAGACCCAGGCACAGGCAGCAGGTTTCTTAACAGTTGCCGATGCCCTAGCAGCTAAAGCCAAGGTAGAACCACCTTCATCAAGGAAGAGCGAGAAGTCGAAGCCAAAGAACCCCATTGGCCCCCTGAGCCTGACTTTGAGCAAAGATTGAGAGTGTCGAGAGGGCAAAGCTTCTATTCTTAGGGAGCTCGCCACATGGTGCAAATTTCAGGAGCAATACCCACCATGGGGCAGATAAATCTCATATCAAGGAAGATGCTGCAGCCTCCACCACAGAAATTTGGCACCTTGAGCTTCCTCAATCCACCACTACCCCTTAATCTAAAGGTAGTCTACCTATCCTACAGCTCCCTGAACCTCTTCTAAAGCCCAATTCCTTAGACAATCCCCTTACCCTCCAATTTCTTGGGATCCCTTTTGTACCATACACTCAGTCTCTTCCTAAACCTCAAACTTCCATCACTCAAACCAAGCCCTCTGTGCAATCAAGTCAGCCAGCCAGCCAATATAAACCCTCTTTACCCAAGCTTGCTCCTCAACCCAATATGCCCACGAAATCAGTGGCAGGACCAGAAACACAAGGCCTTGATCAAGAGAAAGTGAAATATGATGTGATAGGGCATCTACGGAAGCTTCCTTCCCTTCTCAACATCTATGATGCCCTCATGCTTTCAAAGGATTACTGGATGGCTTTGGTTCAAGCTCTCTCTAACCTAGAAGTGTACGAGACTGAAGTAGAACCTATCGAGGTAGACTTGAAAATTCTACAAGGATGTATGCCAATCACCTTTTCAAAGGACGATCTATAATTAGGGGAAAAGTTTCATAATTTCTCTATTTTTGTTGCTGACGAATTACATACATGCCCCATCAACCGAATCATGTTAGATGGAGGGTCGGCAGTCAACCTCATTTCGAGAAGGATCCTTACTCGATTAGGGTTGGGGTCCGAAGATCTTACCCCGACACACATCACAGTTCAAGGGTTTAACCAATCAGGAGAGAAGCTGGTTGACACGATACGCCTTCTTTTTAAGAGCGGTGAGCCAAATGATTACACCCAATTTCATGTAATCGAGACCCACACTTCTTACAATATTCTCCTCGGTCGGTCATGGCTCCATGATCAGGGGGTGGTTCCATCAAAATTGCACCAATGTTTCAAGTATAGCCGAGATGGGAGATAACATACGGTCTATGTTGACAAAAGACCATTCCCTGTGGCCAAAACGCACTTTGCAGATACAAAATATTATTTCACAGATCTGGCTTTGCCTCAGAAGTTGAGTGATGAAGGTCACGTTGCTCCAAGGAAGAATGCACCTTTATCTCATGAAGATGTTGAGGATGTTTGGAGGACGTTAAACAATATGTTTAAGGAGGAAGAAAGGCAGGGTAGAATTTTAACCCTAACTACTCTTCATTCCAAGAGTCTTTGCCTTCTGCACCCAGTTCTGAGCCACCTTGGCCGAAAAATGAACCAGAAGTCATTTCTCAGATCGAGCAAGCCATGGGGTTAGAATTCCAGGCTCCAAGGATCACCTATATGTTGGACATTCAAAAAGTCCTGCATATCCCCATTGCACTCTTGAATGCCGAAGCAGTACGACAACCGCTAAGAAAAGTTTTTCAAAGACCAGTTGTTATAAGTATAGAGGATGTTCCTCAGGCTGTTATCTAGCCAAAAGGTTTACTTTTCCCCGACCTCTCGGGAGAGAAAATGCGAAGGGAAACTTCCTCCCTCTCAAGGGTAGGATCCTCTAGCAGACTTGAGTGACCGAAGTCCACAGTCTTCAGAGTCAATTGAAGGTCATGCATACCGCTGCAAAGCATCTCAAAGAGTTCGTTCCGAAGACTGAATGCTATGATGAGCTTGAAGTAAACATGCCACTAATGGAGGCCGAAGCCCCTCCTGACTTGACTATCTATAGCAATCAGGCTCACCAAATCATGAGGAAAATTAACTATAAGCCCTTGGCCAATCAGACATTGAAAGGAGAAAAAGCAATGACTCCCTATTTCGAAGCTATTCAAGCCGCGACAGTCCACCAATGGGGCTAAACGAGGCCGAGGGTAATAGTCTCTTGAGACGAGGAAACTGTCGTGAGGCATTCAAAAGAATCACATGAAGCGAAGTAAAAGTAAAGAGAGAATGAAACCATCCAGTAAAGTCAATCAAAAAGAGAAGCACTTTATTCATCAGTCAAAACTTTTACAAGTGCTAAAAAAAAAGAGAAGGGGAATGACGTGCTCAGAAGCGATCAATCATCTTATTGATCTCTGCGCTGTGTGCCTTAGGAGAAGTCTCGATGCCTTGAATATGTGCCTTCGGCTCTGCCATAGTTTGAGTCGCCTCTATCATTACCATAGTTTTCGACTCAATTGTGCCATCGAGTTTTGACAAATCTGCAACCAAAGAAGCCTCTATGGCCTTCCTTTGAGCCATCTCTGTCTCGAGGCCCGTGAATGCTTATTTCAGTATTCGCGTTGCCTCTCTGACTTCGATCATTTTCTTGAAGCGTCCTTATGCCTCTTTTTTGAGGTCCTGCTGGCGGCCAGCTATCAAGGCTTTCTTCTCAATACAAGCATCTATCTTATCATGACTATGCAAGATCAGCTATTCCAAGGAGGCTACCCTTCTGGCTTCTTCCTCATGATGAAGCACTTCCAACTGTCAGCACTCAAACTCGTTTAAAGTTGCATCAAAATGGGAAAGCACCTCTGGCGCCATCCCGATGGCAATAGTCTCAGTAAACTCCCTTAGACTAGCCAAACCTTCTCCCAACTCATTGAAAGGCATCTCTCTCAAGCCCTAAAGGCTGGCTTTAAGCATGCCTTCAATCAAACTAAAAACACCACCGAAAACAGGTTTAGATGGTGCTGTTAAGGCCACCATTGCGGAAGACACCTCGACCTCAAGGATTGGGCTTGTTGAAGAGAAAGCCATCTGAGCCATTGGCTCCTCTGAAACAAGGGCAAAGCCTAGAGCTTCGTCCCCTTCGGGCTCATGGACAGCCCTGACCTCAATCCGCATGGGTTCTTCGATGCCAGCCTCGCTGTCTGGACCCTCCCTTATGGGGACCTCTAATTTTGTCCCAACAGGCTGTAGAGGAACCTATTCCCCTTGCTCCTTACACTCCTGGGCTGTCACCTCAGCATCATCAAGTTCAGGAATTTCTCCTTATCTTTGGCCTTCGCCAGCCGACTCATCCCTGGCAGTGGCTTCCTCCACTTGGCCCTTGCCTTCAATAGCCAGAACCTCGATCAAAAAGAGCACAGTCCCCTCATTTTCATGAATCGGGGCCACGAGAGCGGCAACCTCTTGGTGCTCGGACACATTATCAACTTTAGGCTCTTCTCCTCGAGCCATAGCCCCTTCCTCGGTCGGGGAACTAAACTCCTCGTGCATGGAG
The DNA here is from genome assembly GCF_054954075.1 of Amborella trichopoda. Taxonomy (NCBI): domain Eukaryota; kingdom Viridiplantae; phylum Streptophyta; class Magnoliopsida; order Amborellales; family Amborellaceae; genus Amborella; species Amborella trichopoda. The sequence goes on from NC_142339.1 coordinate 23,060,819, forward strand.
GCCACATCGACATCTGAGCCCCTATCGGAAGCAGTTGCTTTAGGGCTTTCATCCTTGTCAGTCTCCACCCAAGCCACCTCAGACTCAAGAACTACCCCTGGACTCAAGAGTGTCTCCCTAAGGTCCGGAGTCGCCTCCCGATCAAAAGCTATGCCAATAGGCTCAGAGCTGTCAGCATCCTCTGCCACGGTTTATGAACAAAAAGAAAACATTTTTGCAAAACAAGAAGATGGTTCAGAAAGCACAAAAAGTGATACTAGAAGAATTCTTAAAAGATTAGAAGAAGAAGGCCTACCTCCTATTTCTGACACCACAGGAAGCTTATCGCTTTTCTGCTCGGATTCTGCCCACTAGTTGAAGACACTACATGAGTGACTGTAGCAGTCCGACGCTTTCTTTTCTTCCCCCATGCTGGAGTAGAAGCTGTCGCCTCAGATCCACCTCCTTGAGAAGACCTTCCAGCCAATTTGCTGTGGGGACCCCTCCCCATCAGGGCATTCAGGTCCTATGATGGACGCTTCTTGTAATCAAGGACTTGTCGCCCCTCATCCCATTCGAAGATCGAGCGGAGATTGTCAAAGAAACTCCCAGTCATTGTCTTCATTGCAAGGAATTCTGGCAAGGCCTCATCGGCTGTTATCTCATGCGGGAGCCCTAAAGCCCTCCAGTTGGAGGGGTAATCCGAGGCAAACACTGTGTTGGGAGCAAGGGCATCTACCAGCCTCCTTTGCCGGGTGTCCTGGCACCAATTACCATTCACTTCTTTTTAAGGGTGATCCTTCTCTCAATAGCCCTTACTGGTGATTGTCCACTAGTTCACATATGCCTTGGTGGTTCGACTGAAGTGAGGTAGCACAAACTTACTGGTCTTTGTCATTTCAAGGCACATAGACCAAGCGGTCCGTATATGCTCTGGCAGCCAACACTCTCGAAAAGTTTCAAACACTTCCGCCCTCCCCTTATACACCTTACTCTGATGCTTTTCGAAGAATACTGAGAAGGGTCACGCTCGTACTGAAGGGGGAAGCAGTGGGGGAAATACCCCTCTAGTCGGGCACTGTGTGGAGTTCGATAAGGTAAAACTCCCCCTCTGATGCTCAGCATAAACATGAGTTCCTTAACCGTTGTCGGGGCGCCGTCCAGTTCCTTCCCCAACTCATACATGAAAGCACGGTCGGTGAAGCTTCCGATCGAAAAAGGGACTCGTCTCATGTGCAAAGATTCATTTTCAAAAAGATCCCGAGCTTCCCTTGAGGTATGGAAGGTAGCTCAATCCTCATCAAGAAGGGCCACAATTCATTTCCTGAGCACTGATGCTTGACAAAGGTGTCAGGGAAATATGCCCCTAGCCACTCATACACGTAATGCGTAGGGAACAGAGTTTTAAAGTCTCCAAGAAAAGCTTCTCCTCCTATGATGATGTTCCCTCCCTCTTTGCCCTTACAGGATTTTCCACGGGAGATGGCCCTCAAGCCATGGTATATGTTGCACAAGACTAGCTGAGCGAGGGCATACGCATGCCCTCTAGCCATGTTGCAGGCCATGTATAATACCCCTAGACAAATGTCGTCCCCCAGCTAGGAAGCACAAACTTACATAAGAATAGGGCCAAGTAAGAAGCCAAGAAGACATGGTCATCGCCGGTCTCGAGTTGATATATGGGAGGTGTCTCTTTTACAACTGCCTTCCCTTTCCCATTCAGAGTACCCTGATCGCCCTTAGGATAATCCCCGCAAAAGAACTTCACCCATTCTGTAAAGGTGACCTTGCCATTGGTAGATCAGCCTACAATTGACTGATAGGCCTCAAAGATATTTGGAAGACTGGCCGGTAACTCTTCTCCCCCCAGGTTAACACTACCGAAGATGACTGAGTTCGAGGGCGCAACCTCGTCATACATAACCCCGAGCATCGGGAGACCTTCAATAAAGTGAAGATCTAGTAAAGAGATTCCCGTTTCGCCATGACCAAGAAGCCAAGTATTACTCACATGGCTCCACGTCTCCAACAATACCTTTATTGTGTTAGGACAACGGTCATAGTAACTGCCCGAACACTGGACCGTTGTTAATAGCGAAGCACGCTCGAGAATGCTTCCATACGAAGCCAATACCTTGGCAGTCTAGGAAGCGTATCCCTTTAGGTATTGGTGCTCTCCCTGAATCTAGAGGCCTTTTGCCGACCACCTCAGTAATCCCTTCACCTGGACCATTCGCTTCCCCAAGGTGGGCACGTTCTCCCCAAAAGCTATATTACGATGCATAATCCGATGCATATAATGAAAAAGTGTCATCCCTTCTTCATTGCAAACATTGCCATCATTGCCCTCCTGCACTTCAAAGCATACGGGGTTAGTAATGAAAGTGATGCTAATGAGCCACTCTAGCTCATACACTGGCTAGGTCAGCCAAATGGGTTCGCCCCTCGATAAAACTTCACCCGTAAAATCACGGGCGCCGATTTCCCCTTCCCATGGGAGGCTCTTCACATCGGGGATTCAGTAAGAAGAGTCAGGCATTACAAAGGACTTAATGGTTCACTCCTAAAATGTTTTTAAGGCACTAGAACAGCGCCTGTTGAGTTTGTCCAACACTCAGCGCTGGTTGAGCCTCTCAAACACTTAACGTTGGGTGAGCTCCCCATTGCTCAGTGTCGGCTACATGTTAACGATTAGCGTCGGGAGAGTTTATCAAACACTCAGTGCTGGGTGAGTTTATCGAACACTCAGCGTCAATCAAGCTTCTCAATGCCCAGCACCAGTTGAGCACCAACAACTAGTGCCAGTTGATTCTTTCAGCACTCAGCGCCGGTTCAGATTGCCAACACCCTAGGGCTGGTTGAGTTTTTCAAAGGCCAGTGTCGGCTGAGAGAAAATCCCTCTCACATGAACAAATCATAGTTGTGACACCTCGAATTCAGTTGCGTTGACTGACAACCGTCGCCACGTCCTTCGGTGCCGCCTCAGACACGAGCAACTAATAACTGTACACTTTCTAAGGACGACGACTCATCTCTAGCAATCGTATGCCTTCCTCATGATGGTTCATGTTCAGCAACCGTACGCCTTCCTCGCGATGGTTCACTTCCTGCAGCTGTACGGCCTACCTCCTACGACCGTTCGTCTTCCATCGGAACTACTCCCACATTGCCGAAAACTCACAGGAAAATTTTTTCGCCTATCTTTTGGCCTGGACTTCACCAGAACCTCATCGAGGAACCTCTGCGACACCACTAACAGTGCCGAAAAGTGGAGATAACCCCGGTAAACCTCTTGAAAGTGTCTGGAAACTTCTGCAACACCACAAGTGGTGTCAAAAAACTACCACAACCGTTGGGAAACCCCTACCAGAAAGGAAAACAGCAACCAAAATTCTTGCCCTTTCATGGAAAACTTCTCGAAGGACTCTCCTTTCCCTGCTACTCTCTTTGCAACTTCATCAAATTCTAGAAAAGTCCGCACGTTGAAGGTCTTCTCTACAAAACCCTTGTCGAAATCCTGCTGCCTTTTGATGAACCTTCCATGCAGATACTGTTGTTGAAGTCCCACTGCTCGCTGGAAACTTCAACCGAGCGCTCACTCCTCACGGTTAAAGAAAACTTCTGTTTAAGTTTTTTCTTTACCCTAGGTGAAAAATAAGGGAAAGCGAGGTTTTACCCCCTTATATAAACTACACTACCCTCAAAATCCCTTCACAAACTTGGATTACTAGTTGCATTCAAGAGAAGCCAAGCGACAATGAGTCGATTGACTTAGCGCCGGGCGTATTTCCAAACAACCCCAGCTCCTGTTGACTTAGCGCCGGGTGTGTTTCCAAAATACAACCTTAGCACCGACTGACTTGGCATCAGGTGTGTCTCTAAACAACCCTAGCACCAGTTGACTTAGCGATGGGTGTTTTTCCAAAAATGATCCTAGCATCAGGTGTGTTTCCAAATACAACCTTAGCGTCGGTTGACTTAGCGCCAGGTATGTCTCCAAACGACCCTAGTGCCGGTTAACTTAGCGTCGGTTATCTTCAGATAACACCACGGGTCATGCACTACACCAGCTAAACAACACCGGTTGTGTTGTGAGAACTCAGTGCTAGTTGAATATTCGCAATAAACCATCAGCGCTACACATGGCATCGACTGTATTTCAAGCCGTGTTTGCCCTACCACTATCCCTAGTGTACTTGCATACAGGTTGTTGTACCTAAATCATAACTTCCCCAATTGAGTCAAGAGTTGTCCCTCATCCCCCAATATGAGTCACACCCCTATTGTGGCCCATCATCCCTGGTGAATTTAGGGTCTTTCTTACTTCCCCAATCCCCAGTGGGTCAGCTTCACACTAAGCTATCTTACCCCCAGGAAGTAGGGTTACCTGTTATAGAGACTCATCTTTCACCCAAAGAGTGCGCTTACCCCCTTTAAAAAACCACAGTGAGGTCCACTTCTGTTTGTCATCCTTCATCAAGCCACCATTTCCATCTCAGCCCTCAGTTTGTGAATAGTCTTACCCATTTTATCCCCAGAGAGTCGGATTACCATCCATAGATCTATTCCCTATGAAGCTCCACCTACATGGCGACCTACACGGAGGTCTAGATGCATGACCCTAAACTGCATGGTCCAAACTATATGATCTTAAACTATAGCTATGGTCTAGATGCACGACCTTAAACTCCATGGTCTAAACTATATGACCTTAAACTGTAGCTGCAGTCCATACTGCATGACCCTAAGCTGCTCAGCCTCGATCCATACTGCATTACCCTAAACTGCTAAGCACCATGGTCCGAACTATATGACCTTAAACTGTAGCGGAGTTCTAGTTGCATGACCTTAAACTGCACGGTCCTAGTTGTATGACTTTAAACTTCATAATCATGGTCCAGCTATATAACTTTAAACCATAATACACATCCTAGCCGCATCACGATAAAAGACTCAGCACTATGGTCCGAACTACATGACCTTAAACTGTAGCGGAGGTCTAGTTGCACGACCATAAACTGCATTGTCCTAGTTGTATGACTTTAAACTGCATAACCATGGTCTAACTGTATGACCTTGAACCATAGTGCACGTCCTGGCCACATGACGATAAACTACTTCGCACGGGTCCCGGAGCAATGACCATAAATTCACCACCACATATGTGCACAAGCCTTTTCGTGCACTTTCACACACGCCTTCTCTAACCTACGTGTTTGTGTGTGCACACCACCTTCATTACCTCCCCATGAATTCATTCCTTTCTTCATCCTACATCATTCCCCAGTGAGTCTTACCCATGCTCACAAAATGGCGAATGATTCTGCCGTCCATACTCGTCGTAAGTTAGTGGGTCACCATCATCCACTCACATTTCATACATCGTCCATCTCTCATAGGTAGCCTCGAGCCGTCTCCCCAAGAGAGCCAAACCACCACCATACTCACTCCATGGCCTTCATAGGCTGCGTTCATCACCATTACGGTCTAGTTGTATGACCTTAAATCATAGTGCACGTCTAGGCCGCATGACGTTAAACTATTTCGCACAGGTCCTAGAGGCATGACCTTAAACACACCCTCAAAAAAAAAAAAAAAAGAATAATGGGCATAGTGTATGAGCAAGGGAACACTATGAGCAAAAATGATGGGCGGGCATGGTCACGAAACCATGAGTAAAAGAGTTCAATGAATGTAAAAAACTGGGCACGATGAAAACCCTAAAGGGCATCGTGAGTAAGAACGGACAAAAAAGGTGTATTTGATCAGAAGGTCATGGGTAAACCCATAAAAGGAAATTGGTGAAAGCTCAAGACCAAGCGAAAATCCGCAAAGGACGTTTGGATAAATAAACAAGTTGATGCAGCACTCGCCTTAACAGGTGCTTCAATCCTCACTCAAAAGAAGAAAATCCCTGGTGACATACAAGTCAGGAACCCAAAAACATGAGCTTTAATGAAAAGATTCTGACAGTCTGAGTTCAGTTGCAAAAAGGACTTGAAAGATAGAAGACTCGCCAAGACGACAAGAAAAGTCTCATGAGGAAGAACATTATTCTCATGGGGTTCACAAAACACAATCTACAAACAAACACTACAAAGGGAAGAAACTGACAAAGCAAGGGGAGAACCTGCCAGAGACTTCAGCTCGCCTAGCTGACAGGCCCAGACCTTCGAGACTGGCTAACACTGCCCCCGACTGGACCTGATAGTCGAGACCCAAAGTGGTACTCTGAACGTCAAAAGAAAACCTGCTGTAGTAGCAAACAACGCCTACGTAAGCAAACCAACAAACCCAGGCCAAATGGGAACAATGCTCTTCACCATGGCACTCAATTGCCAGATGGGGCCAGATTCTGACTGACGAGGTCTGTACAAAATCCTAAGATTCAGAATCATAAACATTCCGCACGAGGGTGAGGAATTCAACAAGATCCCTCAAAAAAGTCTCTTCTCCCCTTAAAGTCTCCACAGATGGACCTGCGAACAATGCATCGTTATGTCTGAGCAGCCTAGTTACACCATTACATGAATCTCCTCGACGTTCACGTGGTCTTGTGGTCAGGAAGGAAAAAATTAAAAGCCAAAGGAAACTTTCTAAATGATTATCACTTCTCTTGAAGCACAACATTTGGCGGGGCAAGCTGTTTGAATGTGTTTTTCAGCACCTTGGTCCCTGATAGGAAGAAAGTCAATAGAGCCTACAAAACTGTGAAAGTTTCTACCAGTTTCAAAATGCCCTTAGAATGGGTCAAGATTATCATCAGCACTCCAAAAGACCACCAACCAAGTTTCATCGTATTCTGACATGTCTAAGGTAGTGAATACAAAGGAACAATTTTCGAAAAAATGGCCTTTAGCACCCTGAAATGGACCCTACAACTAGAACTAAGTTTTTGGTGTCTCAAGTCACTATAGGACTACCGCCATTGGATAAAAAACAGTTGAAAACCCCTATGGGCCAAATTTTGGCTTAATCGGATACTCCAGAATAAAGATATGAGCCAAACATTGAAACAAGAGAGGTTGCACACTATTCACATGTGGTCTCATTGCACCAAAACACCATTAACAGTGGCTGTTTTTACAGTCACGAGCAGTCACTTTTAGAGCCTGTAACTCACTCATTCTAAGTTGGATCGCTCCCAATTTGTGAGCGTATTCATCTCATAAAGATGAACACTTCGATATGTGGCACGCCCCGAGACCATGTCCGAGCAGGGGGAAAAGCTAGAGAGAAGTTGCCGATTCATGAATAAGTTGGTGAAAATTCAGCTGCAACACGCATCGCTCGATGGACTAAATCACGACGCTCGCACAACGGATATATGTGAAACTCATTCCATTGTGTGCGTAAGGTCTAGGGCTATCATTGGCTTAAACCCCACACATGATGAACAATCTTATTTCATGCACGAAGCCGATCATGTAACTAAAATTTTGACCTCTGGATTCCAGAATCCGATAAAAAAAGATGCAAAATCTCTGTTCGTGTTCCAAATTGCGTTCCGTTCGTTGCCACGTGATCGTGACGGCATGCTTAGTACGCTACGATGAAAAAATTGTAGAAAAACATCAAGGAATGAGTGCATCATCAATCCAAAGTTACCAAGACTCAAAATAATTTGAGGTCTCGTATCATAGTTCAAAAATATGATTCATGACTCGAAGTTGGTATCAAAATGATCGCCATGCTGAGCCCTACAAGAAAATAATAATCTTTCGCTTAACCGGGCATCAGGACACCCTCGGGTCAGTCATGGAAGATCACTCAAGATCTTGGCCAGCAGTAGGGACTGTTCTAGAATTCCACACATTGTTAGGCAGCGACAAAACAGTCCTTTTGCACCCAATTAAGAATTTCTTTTAATTTAATTAAATCTTAATTTTAGCAATTAGGTATAATTTTGATCAATCCATCAATGTTTGGGCACAATTCTATATAAACAGGCACTACCTCATTATAAAAGAAGGCTAAAAAAAAGACTCTAAACCCTCGATTCATTCTTAGAGGATTCAATAAAATTTCGATTCATTACTTGAACCTGTGAGTATGTCTTGAAGAGAGAGAGGAGAGAAAAAGAAAGGGTCGGTACCCTTCAAGAAGGAAAATTTCTCTCTCCTCCCCTCTCTCTCTTCTCTCTTTCTCTCTATCTCTCCACTCTCTTTCTCTCTCTTCACTCTCTTTCTCTCTCTTCTCTTTCTTTCTCTCTTTCTCTCTCTTTCTCTCTCTTCTCTCTTTCTCTATCTTCTCTATCTCTTTCTCTCTCTTTCTCTCTTTTCTCTCTTCTCTCTCTTCTCTTTCTTTCTCTCTTCTCTCTTTCTCTTTCTTCCCTCTCTTTCTCTCTCCCTCTCTCTTCATCTCTCTCTGTCTTATCTTCTCTTCTCGTCTCTATCTTCTTCTGTCAATTGGTGAGACTTAGCACCAGCTGTTCTCTCTATCCTCTTTTGTCAACTGGCGAGACCTAGTGCCGATTGGTCCTCTCTATCTTGTTTTGTCAATTGGCGAGACCTCGCACCTGTTGGTCCTCTCTATCTTCTTCTGTCAACTAGCGAGGCCTAACGCCGGTTGGTTTTCTCTCTCTCTTGTGTCAACTGGTGAGGCCTAGTGCTGGTTGGCCTTCTCTGTCCTCTTCTATTAGTCGGCGAGACCTAGTGCTGATTGGTTTTCTCTCCCTTCTTCTACCAGTCAGCGAGTTCTAGCACCGGTTCGTCTTCTCTATCTACTTCTATCAGTCGGTGAGGCCTATCGCCAATTGGTTTTCTCACTCTTCTTCTACCAATCGATGAGACCTAGTGCCGGTTGGTCTTCTCTCTTTTATTCTATTAGTCGGTGAGACCTAGCGCTGGTTGGTCTTCTCTCTCTTCTTCTATCAATCGGTGAGACTTGACACCGGTTGGTCTTCTCTCTCCTCTTTTATCAATCGGTGAGACCTAGTGTCGATTAGTTTTCCCTCTATTTTTCTGATAGTTAGCGAGACTTAGCACCAGTTGGTCCCCTTCCTCTCCTCTCATCTGACACAATCGACGAAACCTAGCGCTGACTGCTTCCTCTCTCTTCCATCTCCTGAAACAGTCGGTAATGTCTAGCGTCGACTGCATCTCCTCTTCCTTCTCCTCCCTCTTCTCTCTCCTTTTGTCCATCCACTTCTTCTCTTTTACCATTCCTCGGTTATTCTTTCATTCGACCAAGAGGGATTATGGTTAGCATTTCATGATGGTCATGTCGTCTAGCCTCAATGTTGTTGCATCAGGCTCGCTTGGCCTGTTTTACTGCCACAACAGACGGACCATCGTGCTTAGCCAGTCGATGGTGGCAATAACGTCTAGTAGCGATCTTGTGAGCCAGTCTCAGTTATCGAGCTTGTTTCGCCACCATGTTACGCCAATCATCCACCAACCTAGTCACTGCTCTGATCTTCTCCATTGGTCGAATTCTTCTCCCCCCTCCCCTCCCTCCCCCCATCCCTCATCTTTCTTTCTTCTTTTTGATTACACATGCTTGCATTGCGTATGTTCATCAAAGAGGAAAAGTGTGAGGTCTGACCCATCTGTCTCATAACCTTTGCCATATATGTGTGTGATTGCAGGAAAGCAAAAAATAAGAAGAATACGAGCCAACGGAGGCGATTCCAAACTAGTTTCATCACTGGGGGGCTCTCTTCGTGATCTAAGAGGATGCCCACGCGAGTCAGATTGAGTAAGTCTAGAACCCACCTTTAAATTCCTCTCTCACCTGTTGGTAACACCTCCCCCCATTTTCGAACGAGGTTCTCGACAGAGAGATCTCACAAATGTCTCGGGTCTCTCCCAAAACGCAAGACGCATGCCGCCCGATCCTCCAAGGATTCGAAGGGTGAGATCGAGGCACCTAACTAGGGACCTACAGGGATATCCTGCACATCAATGGCAAACTTGGTGCAGCAACAGTGCCGACCAGAGCTTCGTAGCATTTGGCCTTCAAAAAAGTCCTGGTTCTATACGAGGAGGTCCTGACAAAGGCCTCATGCTCCAGAACCACAGAGAGTCCTTAAGGGTGAGGACGATGACAAAACGATCCCTCCAGAAATGCTAAGGGCCATTATAGAGGCAAGAGACTAACAAGGCTAGCGTTGCCACAGGATTCAAGGTACGTCTCGTTAAAGCCCTCTAGCCAGCAAGGGACAACACTTTCGGGGGGGTCAGAAGCCCTCGACTGGACTCCTCTAGATAGGACCTACAGGGATACCCTACACATCAAAGGCAAACCTGGTGTAGCAGCTATTTCGACCAGAGGTTTGTAGCATTTGACCTTCAAAGAAGGCCTGGTCCTGACAAAGGCCTCATGCTCCAGAACCACAGATAGTCTCTTGAGGGTATGGACTCTACCAAGATCCCTCAAACTTCCCAAATAATTTCACTTCTCGATTCTCTCAAATCACAACATTCGGTGGGGCAAGCCGTTGGAAGGTTTTTCTCATCAACATGAGGCTCCCGCTCAATAAAGGCTTAGTAAGTAGTGAAAATTTTGACAACCTCTGAACAACTCCAGAACTGGCTCAGATCTTCATGAGGTCTCTTAAAAGTTTCCTACAAAGGTTCGTCTCATTCCGACATGTCTAAGGTAGTGCAGACTGAGAAACAGTTTCGACAGAATCGACCTCTTGCACCCTGAAACAGGCCCTTTTAACTAGAGCTTCATTTTTAGCATCTCAAATTGCTGTGGGACCACCGCCATTGGATCTACCACTGTTGTAAACCCTGAGGGGTCAAGTTTCATCCCAAACGGATTGTCCAAGAAGAAGTAATAGGTGAAAGAGTGAAACAGGAGGAGTCACACGCTATTCCCATGCAGCCACCCAGCAACATTACAACATTAAAGGGACACTCACGACCAGTCAAGATAAGTGATTTGATTTATGGTGAGAATGTTTGTCTAGTCAAGATAAGCGATTCGATATGTGGCACGCCCTGTGACGATACCCGAGGGCGAAGAAAAGTTAGAGAAAAGTTGTTGATCAGTGAAGAAAGTGCAGGAAATTTAGCAGCGTCGTGCCTCGCTCAAGAAGCCAAATCATGGCGATCATGAGCCCGATCAATGCGAGACCAATTCCATTACGGGCGTAAGGTCTCGGGCCATCTCTGACCCAAACTCCGTACATGATGAACAGTCGGATTCTGCACACGAAGCCGACGAATAGACTGCAAATTCCATCGCTGGAATCCTTGATTTCGACAAAAATTCCAAACTTGAAAAATCTTCGTTCAGCCATGGAATCGAGCTGCGTTTGGTGCCCCGTAATCATAGTGGCATGCTCAGTGTGATTCAATGAAGAAAACACAAGAAAACATTAAGGAACGAACACACTATCGATTCGAAGTTTCAAGATCTACTCAAAATTAAGTCACATGATCGTGCATCATAAACATGATCCATAGCAATGCAGGAACACGCAAGTCCTAGGGCAACACAGGGACTGTTTTGAAATTCTATTGCTTGTTAGGACGGGGTAAATCTGTCATTTTGCACCCTATTTTCTAATTTCTTTTAATTCAATTTAATCTTAATTTCCAACAATTAGGGTTACTTTTGATCATCCACCCATGTTTGGGGTACACTTCTATATATATGTATTACCGTTGTACGCAAAAGAGAGAAGACATACATAGACACACACAAGAGAAAGTTTAAACTTAATACAAGTTTCTTTTTCTTACCATTGTGGTGTTATGCTTGAGAGAGGGTGAGGTGAGAGAAACGTTCGACCGGTACCCCTAGGGTTGAGGTAAATCTGCTCTCTCTTCTTTTTCTTTTCTTCTTCTCTCTCCCTTCTCCCCTCTCTTATGCTTCTTCTTCATCTGAGTCCTTCGCGGAGGCCTGCACGACAGTGGCAGTGACTTGCATGCCTCTCCCTTGGTCTCACAGGTCGCGCATGGTGATGGCAGCACCATGCGCGAGTCTCCCTCCCCTCTTTCCTGTCTGTCTCTTTCTCTCAGTGAAGTCTGTAGATAGCACTGCCCATTGCCGACTACAGAGCTTTGATGTCTTGGTGAAGAACCTAGACGGCGAAGTGTGTTGCCGCCTGTAGAGTCTTCCTCTGCTGCTCATCTAGCGTAGACGGCGATACCTATCACCGCCCACTAGAGGCCCTAACAATACCCATCGCTGTCTGCGAGTTCCTCTGTGCATCCGGTGCCTATCACCTTTCCCCCTATGTCCCACACCTATCATCATGCGACCTAAGAGAAACCATCATTGTGTGTCATGTCAGGAGCCAGTGCCATCCACAAGGGATGCATCGCCTCCTTGCATTACCCACCGCGATGTCTATTGACGTTCGAATTTTCCTTTCTCTTCACCATCTCGTTCTTTCCTCTCCACCTCTTTCTCTTCTCACTTGACTAAAGGGGGGCTTAGATTAGCACTGCCGCGTCGACCTCGGTTTTGAGTAGTATTGTTGTCGTGCTGGTCCTTGAACCATGCTCGTCTTGCTACCGCTCCGAGTCGACAGCTTCTGGCCATCATGCTAGTCTCGCCCTTCAGTCAAGTTCTCTTCTCCTTTCTACCTTTCTTCTAACCTTGCACTTCATCTCCTTCTCCCATGAATGTGCATTACCCCATGACAAGGGTGGATCCTTTTCGACCCACTTGCTTACAAATTAACCGTAAAAGTGTTGTGCAGAAAAATAGGAGGATTACAGGCCAAGGGAAGCTATTTCGAACTAGCTAAAGCAGCTAGGGGGCCTTCTTCATGATCTAAGGGGGCGCCCACACGAGTCAGCCCGAGTAAGTCCCGAACCCATCTAAAATTCCTCTCATCGGTTGGTATACCTGCCCTTGCTCTTGAGCAAGGCTTTGAGAGAGCGATCTCAAGTCCCGGCTTCATCAAAGACTCGAGGCATGTGCCACCCGATCACCTAGATTTGGAGGGCGAGTCGAGGCACCTAACCACCCCTAAGAAAGTACAGTGAAAACAGTGAGACTAAGCATAGTCTGTGCTAAGTCGAGCACGACCCGAGCGAGGGTGACTCGAACGGGACACTGTTCAAGGAGGATGCAAGCAACCCTCAATGTATTTTAATTTTTTTTTATTTTATCTTTTTAACTTTGATGAAAAATAGTTAAACTAGGCATGGTGAAAGTAGGGAAATCATGATTTTAGTCAAAATTAAAAACTAAAATAAAATCTAAAAGCTAAGAACAAAACAGACCTATCTGAAGCAAAATATTTCGTTTATATTTTAAAAAAATTTATTTTAAGCCACAAATTGGTGAATAGGAATAAAAAAGGCACAAGAATGGGCCTGTGGAGTCCCAAAAATTTTCTCGGGCAACTGCAATTGGGCGACACATGTGGTGTCGCCCGGGCGGCACTACTGGTGCTGTCCTTGTAAGATAGGCAACACTGCTAGTGTTGCCCAAAACAACATATTTTTTTTTTATCTTATTGATATTGATGGAATAAGGCTATAATAATCTTGTAGATGCAAAGAAAATAATATTTATGACGAAATAAATAAAAAGAGAGTAAAGCAAAACAATGTAGACTGAACAGACCTGTATCAAGTAAACTATTTTTTTGATATGTTTAAAAATTTTATTTTGATCTGAAATTTTTTGAGCAGTCACAAGAGAGAGCCTATAGAAGATTTGAAAAGTTTTAGAAGATTATGAAACTTATAAATTTGGGAGACATGGGGAGTGTCGCCCTGGATCCCGGCGGCACTAGCTGTGTCGTCTTTGTGACACTGCTGGTGTCTCATAGAAAAAATAGTTTGCAGCACTGAAACCCTGAATCTTCGTCACAACTGAATTTTGAGACCTTTTGTGACTAAAATCAGTGAAAAACAATGAAATAAAATAGTATTCTGGAGCTTGGATCAATCTCAAAATTCCCCACGGTGGGCGTAAAACTGTTTATGATGCAAAATCTGACAGATCTTACCTCTTAGATCTTGACACCTTAAACTTATGAAAATATAGTGGTAGAGAAAATGGGACAAATCAAATTCAAATCTGAGGCCAGATATTCATAGAAACGAGATGATCTACTCCCAGATCTGTAGTAGAGCCAGCTGTTTAAACACATTTTTCAGCACCTTGGTACCTGATGAGGAATAAAGATGAAGCAGGTCAATAAAGCCTTGACATACAATAGAAATTTCGGCAGTCTTAGAATGGCCCCAGAACTGGTCAAGATCTTCATAAGCACTTCAAAACGTAACCTGTCAAGTTTCATTGCAATCAGACATATCTAAGGTAGTGAACACAAAGAAACAAGTTTGACAAAATTGGCCTCTAGTACCTTGAAATGGACCCCTGTAACTAGAACTATATTTTTGGTTCATCAAATAGCTATGGGACCACCTCCATTGCATCTGGCATGGTCAGAAACCCTTATGAGTTACGTTTCAGCTTAATCGAGCACTCCTAGACAAAATATGGTTAAAATACTGAAAAGGAGTAGGCCGTACACTATTCCTGTGTGGCCACCCTACACCAAAACACCATTAAAGGTGGCTTTTTTCACAGTCACAGGCAGTAACTTTCAAGGCCCATATCTCACTCGTTCTAAGTCAGATCGCGCTCACATTTTGAGAGCGTATTCGTCACATCAAGACGAGCATTTCGATATGTGGTACGCCCCGTGATGATGCCCGAGCAGGGAAAAAAAACTAAAGAGAATTTTTTGATCCTTGAATAAAATTGCAGAAAAATTAGCTACAGCACACCTCGTTCGAGTCGCCAAATTACGAAGTTCGCGTACCCAATCGACATGAAACCAATTGCATTATGTGCGTAAATTCGGAGGCCCTCTCTGACCCGAACCCTGCATACAATGAATAATTGGATTTCACACACAGAGGCGGAGAAGCTACAGTAAATTTCGGTCATCGGATTTTAAGATTCTGAGCAAAAACTCATGACGATTAAATCTTCGTCCAGACATGAAATCGAACTATGTTTCTTACCACGCGATCGTGACGACATGCTTAGTGCACTACAATGAAGAAATTACGTAAAAATGTCAAGGAATGAGAGCACTATCGATCCGAAGTTTTCAAGATTCATCCAAAACTCAAGTATCATGATCATGGCTTAAAAACATGATTCATGGCTCGAAGTTGCTATCAAATTGATCGCCATATTAAACCCTACAAGAAAAAAATTATCTTTCGATCAAATGGGCCTCAAAGCAACCCTTGATCAGTCATGGAAGATCACGCAAGTTCTCGAGCAGCAGTAGGGACTGTTCTAGAATTCCACACATTGTTAGGAAGGGGCAAAATAGTCATTTTGCACCAATTTTTTGAAATTTTTTTAATTCAATTAAATTGTAATTATCTTCAATTTTAGGTAGTTTTTTGGCATCCACCCATGTTTGGGCCCAATTCTATATAAACATGTAGCGCCTAATTGTAAACGGGGTGCGGAGTTCGGTCTTCAATCATTCAATAAAGATTTCAATTATTGCTTAAACTCGTGGGTGCCTCGTGGAGAAAGAGAGAGAGAGGAGAGAAAAGAAAAGGGTTGGTACCCCTCGATAAGGTAATTTTCTCTCTCCTTCCCTCTTTCTCTCTCCTCTTTTTTCATCTCTATCTCTCCTCCTCTCTCTCTCCTCTTTTGTCTACTCTATCTCTCCTCCCTCTTTTCTCATCTCTAGCTCTCTTTCCCTCTCATCTATTTCTCTTTGTCTCTCTCCTCTTTTCTCATATCTTTCTCTCTCTTCTTTTCTCTCTCGTATCTCCTTTTCTCTCTCCTCATTTCTCATCTCTATCTCTCTTTTTCTTTGTCTTATTTTCTCTCTTATCTCTCCCTTTCTCTTTCCTTCTTTCATCTTTATCTCTTTCTCTTTCTTCCTCTTCTAGTCTATCATGTCTCTCTTTCCTTGCTTTTCTTTCTTTCTCCATTCACACATGGCGAACCTATCATATGGTGTGATTCCTTCCTATTCATGAGACATGAATAGTGAGCCAGGCCTTAGCTCGAGTGTCGGGCCAACCCTCTATCAAAGTTCTCTCTTTCTGCTCTTTTGTCATAGATAGCACAAGCTTATCATCGCATGCGCTTTCTCTCTCTTCTCTCTTCTGTCACAGTCGATGCAAGCCTATTACCGCATGTATTTTCTCTCTCTTCTCTCTTCTTTCATAGACGACATAAGCCTAGCATCGACTGTGTTTTCCATCCTGGTTCTTCTATCACAGAGGACGGAAACTTATCGCCGCCTATGTTCTTTCTCTCTCCTATTTCTCTCGAGAAAGCCGGTGTAAGCCTATTGGTGCCTGTGTTCCTTCTTTTATCTTTTATCATAGACGGCGGAAGCACATCGCCACCTGTGTTCTTTCTATCTCTTCTATTCTTATGTCACGGTCGACAGAAGCCTGTTGCCGCGTATGTTTCCTCCTCATTCTTCTTTCTCACGTCATAGCCGACGCAAGCCATTGCCGTCTGAGTGTTCTCTCTCTCCATCTCATTGTCGTATGTGTTCTTTCTCCCTTCCTTTCCTTCTCTTTCTTCTTATTCTCTCATCGTTTTCCCCCTTACTCTCTTCTTCTTCGCTTTTCTCTTCTCTTCTCTTTTTCTTCTTCTTCATTTCTCTCTATCTTCCTTTTTTTTTTTTTTTCTTCTTTCTTTCTCTTACCCTTTCGTTTGACCAAGAGAGGTCGAGACTAGCCTTCCATGGTAGTCCTATCGTTTAGCCGTAATGTCTTTGTACCAGTCAGAGCTACTATGCCTGCTTTATCGCCAAGATAGACTAGCCATTGTGTTTAGCTAGTCAGGATTAATATTGTCATCTAGTAGCAATTTTGCTAAACCGGTCTAAGTTACCAAGCCCATTTTACTGCCACGCGGGGTCAATTACTTACTAGTTTAGTCACTGTGTCGATCTGACCGTCTGGTCAAATTCTTCTAACCCCAATCTTTCTTCTCTCATTCTTCTCTTCCTCTTTTGGAATGTGCACGTTCCCAAAAAGCAAGGTGGGGTCCCTTGACCCACTCGTCTTGTAACATTTTCCATGTATGTATGATTATAGAAACGGGAGAATACAAGCCAAGGGAGGCGATTCCAAACCAGTTTTAAGACTAGGGGGCTTTCTTCGTGATTTAAGAGGGCACCCACGTGAGCCAGCCTGAGTAAGTCTCGAACCCACCTTTGGTAAACCTGCCCTGGTTTTTTAGCACGGTTCCCGAGAGAGCGATCTCAAAGTCTCGGGTTCCCTTGAAACCCAAGACACGTGCCGCCAGATCATCTGGATCCGGAGGGCGAGATCGAGGCACCAAACAAGCTTGACGACTCCACTGGGGACTTACTACCCCTTAGTCAGATCGTACTTGTTTGGCTACTTTCTCCTTTTATTTTCTATTTTTCACACGTATGGCTTCGGAGTTTTCTAACCCATTCAACCGGATTAGGGATTTTCTTATCCCCGCATTCGCGAGTGTCCTTAGGGAACAAGTTCCTCGAACTTTATTTCTAACCCTCCTTTTGAGCAAAGACCCTAGGTCTAGCTCCCAGGTCTTAACCTGGATTGGTGTGAGGAGGGACTTAAAGGTCCCTAACTCCCCGTCTTCTAGCTCTGGTGGAAATCCACCAAGGGCCCTTGCATCGGCAGCACATCTGTTGCCGCATACAACAGGCACCCTACCACCGATAAGTCACTTGTTAGTCGTTTTGTCGAGGTACGCCTGAAGGCTAACCCGCACATTCTTGCACCACCACGAGTCTCTACCTTTAGAGGCTTGACATATCGAGGCAAAGACCCTGGGGCCTCCACCTCTCTCACACACTATAAGGCTCGCGGGTCATCCACTCGAGCCACCCCTTGGGGCAACCGTTATGTTACTTTGAGCATCCAGGATTAGACCTCCCAAGGCCAGGTCATGCACATGTTGTTCATATTCATCGCACTGCTCGGGGCTAAATCGTCATTGCAAGAACCCTAGTACACATAAGACGACCCCCTCATCCTCCTACTCAGCACACACCAGCACACCCTGTAAGGGGCAGGCTCCCACCTGTTCTCTTACAGACACCTGCTAACAGTTCTCGTCCTCCTACCTACTCAAGCCCGGGTTGACCACAAGGTCACCTGTGATCATTCTTCAAGGGGCGCACACTCGTCTTTGCCACAGACAGCCCCTGGCCCTCGACTCAGGTTCCCTTATGAGTCAACCCAGCTCTAGTCTGTTCCCCCTTCTTCGAGCAAGCAACTTCAGCCTTGGTACTCCAAGACCTTCCCCAAGAGTACCATCCTGAACCAGCCTCGTCATCTTTTTCATGTCTCTGAAGTGCATATGAGAGCTTGGGGCAAAGACCTGATGGAAGATCGATTCTTTCATCCTCCCCGACCCAGGATGACACAAATCCCTGACCCTCATCCTTTGCCGCACCTGATGGAGACAACTCTCTCTTGTGCAAGACGAGCTGATCAGCAGCAGTCTCGATCACATTTTTAGCTCGAGGTCCATCGAAACCTCAAGCTAAACGCGATAAGGGTTTGCAAATTCTGACTAAGGAAGTAACCAAGGTGGTCGGGACAACCAGCTCTGATGATGCTCTGTGCCTGAAACCCTTCTACCCTCTTCAGATGACGAAGCTTGAAGAAGAAGTAAATGAGCCCTGCACTGTGGTTAGTGTTGTAGAAAATGTTCGAGCCACTTAGCAACCACGGTCCAAGACCATCGAGAACCAGTCCTCATGCGATCGACATATAAGAATAGAGTCCAGTCAGGGCATGCTGACCCCCTGCTAACCGATCTGCCGCACGCGCAACCCATCGGGTTCGCAAGCCCTCAACTGCGACAAAGGCTGACCTCCTCCCTAGAGAAACAGTTAGCGTAATGGTTATAAATGAATCTGACTCCCAGGAAGACCGTATGAACAAGTTTGAAGATGTGATGTGCGCAATGATGGAGAAGATAGATCGTATAGATGTCGCACGATAATCCGCTAACCATGAGGTCAATTCCCATCACTCAGGTAGTACACCTCTAAGGCAGGCCCCTTCCATCTGCCTTGCAGGACAATTCTATCTCTCTCCCCATAGATTAAAGAACAGACATCGATGCTATGGTTACCCATAGCTTAAAGAACAAACAAATTCTGGGGATACAGGGTGCAACGCCTTTTCAAAGGTTGTACCCTTCATACATTGACCAAGTGCAGTTTCCCTCAGATTACAAGAAAGGGAAGTTTCCCCTATTCAACAGAACCACTTCACCGAATCAGCATATCGCCCACTTCCAAGCAGCGTGTCGAGAAACAACGACTGATGGGAGACTCCTTCTCCGTCAATATGTTGAAACCCTTGACAGCCCAGCTTTTCAGTGCTATGCTCGACTTCCCCCAAACTCGGTCTATACTTGGAAGGAAATGGAGAAACTCTTCCTCCAGCACTTCAACGAGGTCGAGAGAGAGGTTCAAACCATCGAGCTTCTCACCTTGAACCAAGACCCTAATGAGCCCGTGGACCAGTTCATATCAAGATGGAGAAATTTGGCTGCTTGCCATCCCAATCCTTTGCCGGAGAAGGAAGCACTTCATACTTGTGTGCGGAACATGCAATCTGAAATTGCTCTACATGTTGAGGCCTCCAATCCAACTTCCATGTCAGAGCTGATATCCAAATAGGTATGCATAGAGAGCTTATTACACCACCATGGCTGGTCACGACAACTGTCTGCAAGCTCGGGAAACAACCAAGGTAATGGTAGCTCTCGGACTAACATCTGAGGCAACCAACAAAAGGGAGTCATCAGTGCACCTGTCACGATCACTGATCCCAAGAAGGCTCCCTCCCAAACTTTGGACCTCTCCAAGGGCGTGAGCACAACAAAGACATTGCCTCAGGCAAGCAAGCAACAACAGTCATACAACCGAGTACCCCCACCTGCAAATCTTAATCTGGAAGTGTATTACATTAGGTATAGGAACAAGGTCTACACCTTTGAGAAGGAATGGGTCCCTGCGGTATTCCAATTATTGTTGGAACAGAACATGATCCAACTTCTAGAAACCAAGTACCCTGAGCAAGTTGGGCTCGATACTTAGACGAATTACTGTGCTTACCATCGAAGGATCAATCACCCCACAAATGACTGCTTCGCGCTAAAAGACATTATAGAAGCTCTGATTTAGAAGGGTCAAATCAAGCTTAAAAAGCTAAAGAAGGCATTCAAGGTAGCCGAAGCCTCCCATACCGTAATGGTCCAAGAGGAAGATGAAGCCCCTAGTCTCCTTCACGCCTTTTTCGTTTTAATGCTTCAAGAAGGTCTCATCACATCGAAACAGGCAAGGCAGCCCTGATGCCTTGCCTAGGGAACTGAGAACCGTTGGTACCCATAGCACGAAATATGGGGGCATTACCTATGAGAATGTACCAGTTTTCATGATATAATCACAAAGAAAATACAAGAATGTCAAGAGTCTTATAAAGTTTTAGTAAGTGGTCCCCAAGCCACTGCTCCGCCGGTGGAGCAGAACCTCCCAACTCAAGACTTGGCTAAAGATGCTCAGATCTTACTAAACACTCAACTTCCCAGCCATGGATAGTCCACCTTGGGTGAAGTAGACTCAAGTCTTTAAGGCGAGAAGTGGTTCGCCAAGCTAGGGCTGTTCGTAAGCCGAGTTAGACGAATCAAGCACCACCTCAGAAAACTATAAGGAGATGGGCATCAAGGGCTGCTCGATAGAGAAATAAGATGACTCAATTGCCAGTCGAGCAGGAATTTCTCAGGCCCCTTTCCCCACTGCCAACTTTAATGGACTTTATCACTGACACGATCCTCTTTCCTTCTCCATCCCATCAAGAGGACGTCCCCGAGTTATCTTCTCTTCAGATCACGTCCGATGAGGATGACGACGTTAAAAGAACTCCACAACGGTCTAAGCAGAAGAAAGACCTGAAAGATTCCCTACACACGTCCAACCCTGGTGATGACGTAAAAAGCTACCCATATCGGTCTGATGAGGGGAATGACCTTAAAAGTCCCAAACCTTCTGACCCTTCATTTTCTTCCTCTTTTGCTTCTCATCCTTCTCCCCCAATGTCTCCTGCAGGTGAAACCTTGAAATGTCCAGACTTCGAGGCTCTTGACAGAGAATTCAAAGGAATCAACATAAGCAGGACGCAACGAAAGTAGTTGAAAAAGACATGGCCTAGGCAGCTGGATTCTTAACGATTCCTGAAGCCCTGGCAAGTAAAGCCCAACCAGAGCTACCTTCTTTAAAGAAGCACAAAAAGTCAAAGTCAAAGAAACCCCAGTGGCCCCCTGATCCCAACCTTTGAGTAGAGACTGAAAGAATCAAGGGGGCAGAGCTTTTATTCTCAGGAGGCTTGTCATATGATACAAATCTTAAGAGCATCACCCATCACAGGGAAAATGAGCCTCAGATCGGGGAAGACGTTGCAATCTCCACTGCAGAAGTCAGGCACTTTGAAGCTTCTTAGTTCGCCACTTCACCCTAATCCAAATACTAATTTTCTTATCCTTCAGCTCCCTGGGATCCTTCCTAATCCAAATACCCCAAACAATCCACCTATTCTCCAATTCCCTAGGATACCTCTTACTCAATCACTTCTAAAATCTCAAACCTCCATCACCCAAACCAAGCTCGTTGTGCATTCAAGTCGGCCAGTAGGCCAAAATAAACCTCTTCCACTCAAACCTGCTCCTCACCTAGCATATCACCCAAATCAGTGGCAAGATTAGAAGCACAAATCCTTGACCAATAAAGGGTGAAATATGATGTGATAGGGCATCTGAGGAAGCTTCCAGCCTTTCTCAGCATCTATGATGTCCTCATGCTCTCAAAGGATTATCTAATGGCTTTGGTTCAGGCTCTCTATAACCTTGAGGTGTACGAGACTGAAGTAGAACCCATGGAGGTGAACCCAGTGATTTTTAGAGGATGTATGCCAATCACCTTTTCAGAGGATGATCTGTAATTGGGAGAAAAGTTTCACAATTGGCCTCTCTTTGTGACCGACGAATTACATGCGTGCCCCATTAATCGAATTATGTTAGATGGATAGTTGGCAGTCAACCTTATCCCAAGGAGGATCCTTATTAGATTGGGATTAGGGTATGAAGATCTTACTCCATCCCACATCACAGTTTAAGGGTTCAACAAGTTAGGAGATAAGCCAACTGACACAGTTCGCCTTCGTCTTAAGAACAGTGAGCTGAATGATTACGTTCAATTTCATGTAATCGACACTGACACTTCTTACAACATTCTCCTCGGTCGGCCATGGCTCTATAATCAGGGAGTGGTTCCATTGACATTGCACCAGTGCCTCAAGTATAGTCGAGATGGAAGACAGCATACGGTCTATGCTGACAAAAGACTGTTTCCTGTAGCCAAAAATCACTACACAGATGCTCAGTATTACTTCATAGATCTGATGTCGCCTCAAAAGTTGAATGATGGGCATCACAAGTCTACAATGAAAACACGATCTTCGCCTCGTGAAGATGTTGAGGATGTGGGGAGAACATTGATAAACATGTTCAAAGAAGAAGAAAGGCAAGGAAGAATTCTCCTTCTAACCCTTATTCATTCTAGCATCCCCACAATTATCCCTGAAGAAACTTTGCCTTCATTTAGAGAGGAGTCCTTTCCCTCTGCCCCTAGTTCTGAACCACCTTGGCTAGAAGATGAACTAGAGGTCATTCCTAAGATTGAGCAAGTCATGGGGATAGAATTCCCAACTCCAAATATTACCTACACGTCGGACCATCGAAAAGTCTTGCATATCCCTATTGCACTCTTGAAAGCAGAAGTGGCTCGCCAATTACTGTGAAAGATTTTTCAAAACCCCGTTGCTATAAGCATAGAGGATGCTCCTTGTCCCACTACAGGGTTAGTATAGACCAGTGACCAACCACAAGTTCTGCACTTCTCTTATTTCGCGGGAGGAGAACAGTTTGAGAAAGGACAGTCTTCTTCCTCTCAAGGGCAGCATCCCCTAGCAGAGTTAAGAAGCAAAGTTCGCAGTCCCCAAAGCCAATTGGAGGTTATGCATATTGCTTCAGCACATCTCTAAGACTTGGTGCTTGAGATAAAAAGCTATGATGGGTTTGAAGTGAATGCACCACTAATGGAGGCCAAAGCCCCTCCTGATTGGACTATCTATAGTGAGCAGGCTCACCAAATGATGAGGAAAATGAATTATGAGCCCTTGGCCAATCAAACGTTAAGAGGAGAAAAAGCAATACCTCCCGGTTTCGAAGTCATTGAAGCCACAATAGCCCGTCACTAGACTAAACAAGGCCTAGGGTCTTAGCCCCTTTAGACAAAAAACATTTCGAGAGGTGTTCAAGCCCAAAGAGAGCACATGAGGTGCAACAAAGTAAGAGGAGAATGAAATCATGCTGCAAAGTCAGCCATAAGAGAAAAAGAAGCATTTTATTCATGGTTTCAAACTTTTACAAGTGATGGCAGAAGAAAAGACATTCTAACAAATGGTCAATTATCTTATTGATCTCTCCTTTGCATGTTGCAGAAGTAGTCTCGGTGTCCTAGACATACATGTTTCTTCAGTTCGACAACCATTTGAGTCTTCTCCTCCATCGCCATGGCATCGGACTCAATGGTGCGAGTGAGTTCGGATAAATCCGCAATCAAAGAGGCCTCCATGGCCCTCCTCAACTTCAGTGAATTCCTACCTTAATATTCGCATCTCCTCTCTTATTTCGACCATCCTCTTAAAGCAAGCTTGTGCCTCCATCTTAAGATCCAGCTGACGACTAGTCATAGTGGCCTTCTTCTCAATACAAGAATCCATCTCCTCGTGACAATGCAAGATTGACTCCTCCAAGGAGGCCAGCCTACTAATTTTCACCTCATGATGTAGTATTCCCCACTGCCAGCTCTCCAATTCATTTAGGGTTACATCAAAATGGGAAAGGACTTCTGACACACTCCCAAAGACAGTAGTTGCGGCAACAAATTCCCTAAGCTTGGCCAAAGCCTTGCCCAGCTCATTGAAAGGCATCTTCCTTAAGCCTTGAAGGCATGCACGAAGCATGCCTACAATTATACTCGAAACCCCACTAAAAATGGACCTAGACGATGCTGCCGGCATTTCTACAGCTGAAGAGACTTTTGCTTCAGGGATCGGGCATGCATAAGTGATACCCATTTGAGCCATTGGCTCCCCTGAAATGATGGCAAGGTTCATAGCTTCCTACACCTCAGATCCAGAGGCAGCCCCAGCCTCAACCTGCCTGGATTCTTCAATACTAGCCTCATCGCCTTGACCCTCGCCTATGGGGGCTTCCACTTGTGTTTTAGCATTCTTTAAAGAAGCCTGCTCCCCTTGTTTCCCACCCTCCTGAATTGCCACATTAGCATTGGCAAGTTCAGGAACTGCCTCTTCCCTTTGGCCTTCGTCGATCACTGATTCAGCCTCAGCCATGGTTCCTTCCATCAGGCCTATGCCCTCAATAGCCAAAACCTCGGCAACAAAAATCTCAACCCCCTCATCTTTACGATCTGTGCCCCCGAGGGCAGCAGCCTCTTGACAGTCCCTTCCTCTTGAATCACCATCCCTACCTCAGTCAGGGTACTAAACCCCTGAAGAACAGAGGTCCCATCATTATTAGATTCCCTTCCTAGAGCAATCGCTCTAGGGGCGTCAATCTTGTTGGTCTCCATGCGAGCTTGATCTAACTCAGGAATTAGCCTTGGACTTAGGGGCTCCTCCCCAAGTTCCAAGTCATTTCCTGGTCAGAAGTAATAACAATGGCTGGAAAGGACCAGAGTCGTTCACCTCAGTCTTTGAAGAAGAAGAAGACAATTCAGGAGAGATAGAAGATGGTGGAGAAAACGCAAAAGGAGACACTGAGGGAGTTGCTAAAGAATCAGAGGAGGAAGAGCTACCTCCTGGTTCCAAAATCACAGTAAGTTTGGCAACCCTACATCTTGAAGTACGCCCACCAAGTTGAGCCGGTGCATGAGTGGTCGTAGGGGTAGAGCATTTCCTTTGCTCTCCCTTGCAGAAGAATGAGCAGCTGCCTCATAACTCCCTCTGTGAGAAGGGCCCGCAGCCAGTCTATTTTGAGGGCCACACCCTATCAGTGTGTTCAAGTCCTGAGTGGGATGCCCCTCATGACCTGGAACATTTCGGCCCTCACTCGATTCAAATACGGAACTAAGTTTATCAAAGATGCTCTCATTTCTCTTCTTCATGACGAGAAATTGCGGTGAGGTGTCATCAGCTGCTATCTCTCGAGGAATCCCTAAAGCTTGCCAGTTCGAGGGATATCCTAAGACAAAACTTCGCTAAGGGTAGAAGTATCCACCAATCTCCTTTGTCTAGTATCCTGACATCAGGTCTCGTTTTCCCCTTTTCAAGGGTGATCAGCATCCCAGTATCCTCGGCTGGTAATTCTCCACTAATTTGCATAGGCCTCTGTCATTCGGACCCTTCTGCCGAAGTGAGGTAACACATACTTGCTAATCTTTATCATTTTGAGACACGTGGACCAAGCAGTCCGTATGTGGCCTGGCAATCAACACTCACGAAGAGTCCCAAGCTCATTTGTCTTCCCTACATTTACTCTACCCCGGCGCTTTTCAAAAAATGCATAGAAGGGGCAGCTCTGATCAAGCCCATGCTGACGGGCGAAGCGGTGAGGGAAATACCCTTCCAATCTGGCACTGTGCGGGGTTTGATAGGGTAAAACTCCCCCTCTAATGCTCAGGATGAACATGAGCTCCCTAATAGTAATAAGAGTGCCGTCCAGCTCCTTCCCCAATTCATCAATAAAAGCACGGTTAGTGAAGCTACCAACCGGAAATGGAACCCGCCACATAATTAAGGAGTCATTCCCAAACAAGCCCCGAGCTTCCCTGGGCTATGAAAGATAGAGTTTTGGCCAGCATTCCTCATCAACAAAGGCCATATCTTATCCCCCATACCCTGACTCTTGACATAAGTGGCAGGGAAATAGGTCCCTAACCACCCATGTTCGTAATGGATAGGGAATGGAGTCTTAAAGTCCACAAGAAATGCCTCCCCTCCGACAATGCCATTCCCTCCCTCTTTGCCTTTGTAAGCCTTTCCATGGGAGATGGCCCCTAATCCATAGTAAATATTTCACAAAATCGGTTGGGCAAGGCCATACTCACGCCCTCTTTCCATGTCGCAAGATACATAGAAGGTACTTGGATGAATGTCATCCGCCCCTCCAAGGAGCACAAACTTGCATAAAAGTAGGCCAAATATGCGGCCAAGAAGACGCAGTCTTTACTGGTCTCGGGTTGATAGACGGGAGGCGTCCCCTTTACAACTGACTTCCCTTTCCCTCTTGGATTACCTCGAGCACCTTTAGGGTAGTCCCCACAAAAGAATTTCACCCATTCGGTAAAGGTTACCCGACCATTACTAGATTGGGCATGGACCAATTGGTAGACCTCGAAAACCTTTCAAAGACTAGTAGGTGGCTCTTCTCTCCCCAACTTAGCACCATCAAAGATGACAGAGTTTTGTGGTACAAACTCGTCATACATGGCCCCGATTAGCGGAAGGCCCCCAATGAAATGAAGATCTAATAAGGAGATTCCTGCACCCCCATGTTCGAGGAGCCAGTGTTGTTAATGTGGCTCCATGTTTCGAGAAGTACCTTGACAGTATTGGAACACCGATCATAGTAGCTGGCCGAGCACTGAGCTGTTGGTAATAGAGAAGTGCGTTCAAGGATGCTTCTATGCGACATCAACATCCTGATGGTCCAAGAAGAGTGTCCCTTTTAAAATTGGTGCTCCCCTTGTATTCGAAGGCCTTTCCGTGACCACATTAGCCCCTTTGTTTGCACCATTCACTTTCCTAGGGTGGGAAAGTTCTCCCCAAAAGCTATGTTCATGTGCATACAATGAAGGAGCACCACCCCTTCTTCAATACTGACATTGCTATCATTGCCCTCTCAGACTTCAAAACGAACTAGGTCAGTGATAAAAGTAACACTGAGAGGCCACTCTGGTTTACATACTAATTCTGTGAGCCAAATGGGCTCACCCCTTACTAAACCCTCACCGGTAAATTCATTGGTACCGACCTCTCCTTCCCTTGGAAGGTTCTTTATGTCAGGAAATTGGTAAGAAAATTATAAAGGGCTCAAGGATTCACCCCCGAATGAAAATCTAAAGGCATTGGATAAGCGTCACCTGTGTCTTCATGGCTAAAGTGTCGGCTGTATTGTCAGAAGTCTAGCATCGACTGTGTTTCCAGAAGCCTAGCGCCGATTGCATTTACGAAAGTCTAGCGCCGGCTGTGATTTCAAAAGCTTAGCACCAGCTGTGTCTACTAACACTTAACGTCAGTGGTGTTTAGCAATGCCTGTTGCCGACCGTGTTCACCAAGGCATAGCGCCGGCTGTGTTTACCAATGTCTAACATCGACTATGTCTTCAAAAGACCATTGTCGACTCAGGTTCAAATCTCCCACATGTACTATAGATTCTGCACGGGCCCCGTTGCGTAGCTTGATAACTACCACCATGTCCTAGCCCCACACGTGTGGACTGACGATCGTTCACCTTTTGGCAACCGTTCACCTTCAGCGGCGGTTCATCTCCCTGCGCCCTTCAGATTCCTATTGGAAACACCCTTCCGTAGTTGGAAACCCTCTTCGACTACCTTCAAGTTGCCAAGAAACCACTGACACCTGTCGAAAAACTACCAAAAGCTACTGAAAATCCATGAGCAGCTGTCTGTTGAAAATTTTCCCCTCTCTTGCCTTTGCCAAAACTCATAAAACCGTGGCCGGAGTTCCCCTATTGACCGAAAACCCCCCTGTGCTGGTTGGGAAACCCCTGTAAATCCAATGAAATCTTGCCTTCTTTCCCGCGGGCGTTTCTTTGCTCAACTGGAGCCTCCCCTACTTGCTGGCAAACCTCCTGCTAGCCCTTGCTAGAACACCCTGTGTTTGCTGAAGCTCCTTGCCGAAAATCTCTTTCTCACTGTTAAAACCAAATTCAGCTTAAGACTTTTTACCCTTCGATGAAAAAACAATGAAAGTGCAGTATACCCCTTTTTATAGTCGATGCTTTCCTCAAATGCCCCTCGCAAACTGGGAATCCCAGCCACATCCAAGGAGGCCAAACGTCAATGGGTCGGTCTGGGTCGAGTTTTGACCCACGGATCGAGGCAAATTTTAACGCCGCCCACAAAATCTTATGCAATAGAGACCAGGACCGGGTTGAGCTGGGGTCTAGACCCCAACACTAGCCCACACTTAGTGCCAGTTGTATTCTCAACTCAGTGCCGGTTGCATTTTCAACCCAGCGTCGGCTGAGTGTTTAAGAGACAATGGTTGGCCATCCTCAGCACCGGTTGCATTTTCGACCTAGCGCTGGCTGAGTGTTCAAGAGAGAGTGGTTGGTCGTTCTCAGCGCCGGCTGCATTTTCAAAAGGTTCAGTGCCGGTTGCATGTTCAAGGAATAGTGTTGGTCGTTGTTAGCACCGGCTGTGTTCTAAATAGTCCATTACCGAACACCCCATGCTAAAAGTTGTGTGCATCTTACTACTGTTATCCCCAGTAGAGTTGCACCTTGACTGTGACCTATTATCCCCAACGGAGTGATACCCAGGTCATCCTACTCAGGCTATGACTTCTCATCCATAGTAGGAGTCATACTCGTATTGCAACTCATTATCCCTAGTGGAGTTAGGGTCATTTTTACCATTGCAACCCTCAACAAGTCTGCCTCACACCTAGTTATCTTGTCCTCAAGGAGTCGAGTGGGAGCGGCTCAACAAATAAAAACACGGGATCAGGATCAAACCTTGAAAGAAAACTAAAATAAATCCATACAACAGACAAATATCAATCCAAAAGAATAGCCATCTCATTCATTCAATATCAAAGAGTTTGTAAAATTTCCTTCAAGGCACTACTGGCCCAAAATACATAGAATAGAGTATACATCATGTTGCTGAAACCACCAAAACATATTGTGAACGTCTCGAAAGATGGCTTTTCAAACTTCTTAATTCGAACTTCGACCCCCAAATTGCCACCTACCTTAAGCACAAATGTCAACACTCTTCACTCTATAATTATGTAAAAGCGAAGGAATGAGCTAACGGCCCAGTAAGCAGATCTACACCAGTGCATTTCACTAATATAACGGTGATAACAATATGTAGTGTACACACACACATGCACACACACACACACACACACACATACACACACACACACACACACACACACACACACACACACACATATATATATATATATAT
The DNA here is from genome assembly GCF_054954075.1 of Amborella trichopoda. Classification (NCBI taxonomy): domain Eukaryota; kingdom Viridiplantae; phylum Streptophyta; class Magnoliopsida; order Amborellales; family Amborellaceae; genus Amborella; species Amborella trichopoda. The sequence goes on from NC_142339.1 coordinate 23,090,034, forward strand.
ATATATATATATATATATATATATATATATATATATCCACAAAGTACCAAGTGGAGTCCTCAAAATATGCTTTCCAATATTCTAACAATATTATGAAGAAGCAGTCTAATATGCAGCACATGAGTCATAAATCACTTCACTATCAGTAATGTAGTAGGGCCAACATAACACAGTTACGGAATGAGTAGAGCCTACTCCCGATGTAGAAGTTCTATTGCTCAGGTTAAGTCAAGCCTCCCACTTAAAACCTCTAACTTCATTCAGGATGGAGGACAATGACAAGTGGGTGGCCTACTTCATAATGCCCTCACACACACACACACACACACACACACATCCCCATCGCGCTTTGGGGTTTTCAATAGGCAGTGACCTTACAAGACATGACCCTCTCCTTATGCTTATCTGGCGAGAGAGAGTTACACTACCATTGGGCGAACCAATGTATACTACCCTTATAGATCTGGGGCGTGCGATCCTCCCAATTAATCACCTCTTAACTTCTGTCCTATGATGGGGAGTCAGGGGAAAATCGCAGCTACCAACACCATTACTCACATAGTTAGTACCCTTCCATCAAGCAGCTGCCAATACCATCATTCACACAGTAGGTACCCATTCATATATCACATAAGCAGCGTGGTACCATCATTCACACAGTAGGTACCCATTCACATATCACATACACAGCATAGTACTATCATTCACACAGTAGGTACCCATTCACATCTCACATTATGATGATATCAGTATCTCATCATGATAGCAACGATATCACATTTTGATAGTGGCATATCATATTTAAGCAATATCGCAATGACAGTACCATAGTATTAGTGAGCCTTCCCTGTCAATTTCCTATCATCAAGGGCAATGACATGCGCTCACCATTAAGGTCAAAACTATTAAACCGTTTAGAGTTTAAAGGTGATTCAAAAAAAAAAATTGTACTAAACACACATTCCTTCAAATGGGATTGGTTTGACAATTGGACCCCCGTTTGTTCTCTTAAAGGTTCAAAGAGATGAGGGTTTACTAGCTGCACCCTACGGTGCATTGGGGACAGCGACATACCCTACTTCATATCACTGACTCCCAAACCATGAAGCAACTTGTGACGGTTTCAAAATAAAATTTTAATCCAAGACATATATCTTTCTAACAAGGCAAATTTAAAAGAATTTGGACTCCATTTGGTGGTTCAAATATTCGTGCCAAACAAGATAATAGTTCTTAATTTTATCAATACTGTTCATAGTGAAATACCGTCATAAAACGAAGTGTAATTTTCAATCTAAGAAGAATTTCAAAATAGTTTCTACTTGCAAATTTTAGTCCATTCAAGGATCTTTCAAATTTAAGTGGATTGATCGAAAATGAACTTCATTTGGTTAGTTAAAATCAGTGACTATAGTGGTATTAGTGAAAATCCAGGAAAACAATCAACAGTGATATACCTTCTCATTTTGAAGCATAACTTAATTTTTGTAAAGATTTTCAAAAGTGGGGAACATGATAACAACCATTCTCTCAAGCACACCTTCCATGACCTTCATTTCATGGTTTGGAACATGATAACAACCATTCTCTCACAATGTACACACATAACATGCATTTCTTACATAATCTAAGAATCATACATTCATTCACAACATCCACCACTATCATATAACAAAAGCCTCAAATTTTCTACATCACATACACTTCCATTGCTCATTTCACATGCATAAATCTTCATGGTGATGGATCCACTTACCTGAACAGTAATGGTGCCTTCTCACAAACTCTCCTTCAAACCCACACCCTTCCAACAATGGCTGCCCACCAATCTTTCCCAACCTTGCCATAGACAGAGAGAGAGAGAGAGAGAGAGAGAGAGAGAGAGATGAAGGAAGAATGAGTGGCGTGGGTGAGAGGGTGACTAAGTACCATGCGATGGGCAAGTGGCGTTGGGCAAGTGGCCAAGTGGCGTTGGGCAAGTGGAACCCAAAGCACGACAAGTGGCAAACACTCTCCATGCACGTCAGAGCCATGCGCTGCACCTTGTCCCTTCTTCAGTAGGGCATGCCCACATGGCGTTTCCCATTCTTCAGCTCACCTCACACGGTGCGTTACACCCTCTATCACCGTGCCTTCACTGCGTTTATCACCGCACGTCTTATCTTCTTCACGTGCACTATCGTCATGCACCTTCTATTCTTCGTGTGCACTATCGCGACATGCCTTCTCTTCTTCCCGTTCACTATCACCGTGCGACTCACACTGTTGCACGCCCCATCGTCGGGCGACTCTTCTCTCGTTCTATTGTCTTGTGGCCTACACTTTACATGCCATACACTCAATTTTTCGAGATAGTCTGGGTCCTTACATATTCCTTATGCAGTTTCACCCACATGGCGAACCACGCCTTGGTCCTGGCTGCATGACCTTAAACTGCACAACTTTGGTTTAGGTGCACGAACCTAAACTGCATGGTCCAAACTATACTGCCCTAAACTGTAGCGGAGTTCTAACTGCACGACCTTAAACTACACGGTCCTAGCCACATGACTCTAAACTGCATAACCACGGTCCAACTGTATGACTTTAAAAACATAGTGCATGTCTTGACCGCACGAGGTTAACTGCTTTGCACAGGTCCCAGAGGTATGACCTTGAACACGTCCCCACATACGTACACACACCTTTTACATGCATTTTCATGCACGTCTTCTCTAACCGACCCGTTTATGGGCGAGCACCACCTTGATTACCTTCCCAGTGAATCCATTCATTCAATGAGACTCACCCATGCTCACAAAACGGCGAACCATTCAACCACCCATACTCGTCGTAAGCTAGTGGGTCACCATTTTTCACCCACCTTTCATACATCATCCATCTTTCATATGTAGCCTCGTGCCATCTCCCCAAAGTGAGCTAAACCATCACTATACTCACTCCATGGCCTCAACAGACTACCATCCATATCCATTACGGTCCAGCTATATGACCTTAAACTATAATGCACGTCCTAGCAGCATGATGTTAAAAGGCTTCACGTAGGTCCCGAAGGCATGACCCTAAACACGCCTTCACAAAACAAAAAGAAGAAAAATAATAATGGGCATAGTGTATACTAGGAAATGACTGACGGGCATGGTCATTAAACCATGAGTAAAAGAGTTCAGTAAGAATAAAAAAACCCGGCACAGTGAAAACCAAAAGGGGCACTGTGAGTAAAAATGGAAGAATAAGGCTAAAATATCATAAGTAAAAGAGCTCCAAATAAAAGGAAGTTGGTGAAAACCATCTCTACAGTATCACTTCCCAAATTCAAATGAAAATCTGCAAAAGGATGCTTGGATCAATAAATAGGTTGATGCAGCACTCGCCTCAACTTGTGGCTTCAGCCCACACTCCAAAAGAAAAATCCCTGATGTCACAATAGCAAGACTCAAAATAGCTTCAAGGAAAATATTTCGACAGCTTTAGTCCATTTACAAAAAGGACTTGAACGACAAAAGACTCGCCAAGAAGGCAAGACAAGTCTCATTCCCAGGAGGTTACTAAATGCACTCCAAAGATGCCGGAGATGCTCTAAGTAGGCTAAGGCAACCATGACTTTGGACCTGTTACACGAGATTGCTAACAGTGGGTAGGGGTTATACCCAAAGCCGGTCACCTCGATAAATGGAGGTACCCTACCCGCCATGGAATAACTAATGCACGACACAAACGAGAGCCAACAAAAGGCTCTTCAGCAAACCATCCAAAACAAACTAGCAAGAAAGTAACTCCGACAAACCAAATAATCCCCAAGAAGGCTAAGTCAGCCAAGACTTTTGACCTGTTACGCAAGACTGCTAACAGTGGGTAAGGGTTATTCCCAAAGCTGGTTACGCCGATAAACTGAGATACCCTACCCGCTAAGGAATATCTTGTGCACAACGTAGATGAGAACTGGCCAAAGGCTCATTTGTTATCTATCCAAGGTAAAGAAACCCAGACCAAATGCGAGCAATGCCCTTCCCCATGCCACGGGTGACTAGCAAGATCCATACAAAATCCCTCAAAAAAGTCTCTTCTCCCCTAAAGTCTCTAAGAATGGACCTTTACGTTGCATCAAAATGTCTAAGCATCCTAGTTGCACTATTGCATGAATCTCCTCGACGTTCAGGTGGTCCTGTGGCTAGGAAGAAAAACGTAATAAAGCCGAAGAAATTTTTTTGAATGTTGTCCTCGTATCTCTCGAAGCACAACATTTGACGGGGTGAGCAGTTCGAACACATTTTTCAGCACCTTGATCCCTGATGTGGAATAAAGAGGAAGTAGGTCAATAAAGCCTCGACATACAGTGGAAATTTCGACAGTCTCAGAATTACCCTAGAACTGGTGCATATATTTATAAGCACTCCAAAAGGTCACATGCCAAGTTTCATCACAATCATACATATATAAGGCAGTGAACACAAAGAAACAATTTCGACAAAATCGGCCTCTAGCACCCCGAAATGGACCCTGTAACTAGAACTGTATTTTTAGAGCTTTGAACATTGGTGGGACCAGCACCATTAGATCCGACAAGGTTGAAAACCCATATGGATCAAGTTTCGGCTTAATGAGGTCCTCCAAGACAAAGTTATTGCTAAAATACCATAAAGGGTTAGGCCTCACACTATTCTCGTGTGGCCACTCTGCACCAAAACACCATTAAAGGTGATTGTTTTTACAGTCATGAGCAGTGACTTTCTAGACCCATATCTCAATCATTCAAAGTCCGCTCAAATTTTGTGAGCCTGTTCGTCTCATCAAGAAAATCGTTTCAATATGTGGTACACCCCGTGACGATGCAAGAGCAAGGAGAAAAAAAAGGGAGAAGTTGCTGATCCGTGAGGAAAATTACAAAAAAATCAGCAACAGCATGCCTCATTCGAGTGGCCAAATCACGACTCTTGCGTACCTAACTGATGCGAAACCAATTGCATTATGTGCGTATGGTCCAAGGCCATCTCTGGCCCAAACCCTGTGTACAATGAACCGATAGATTTCGCACAAAGTGGTGGCCAAGCTGCTGTAAATTTTGGCTGCCAGATTTTAAGATTCTGGCAAAAAACTCAAGACGACAAAATCTTCGTTCGGACACGAAATCGAGTTGAGTTTGTTGCCACATAATCGTGACATCATTCTCAATGCACTACAATGAAAAAATCATGTAAAATGTCAAGGAACGAGCTCACTATCAATCCGAAGTTTTCAAGATTCATCCAAAATTCAATTATCATGATCATGGCTTAAAAACATGATTCATTATCTCAAAGTTGGTATCAAATTGAGCCCTACAAGAAAACAATTATCTTTTGATCAAATGAGTAGCAGAGCAACTCCGGATCAGTCATGGAAGATCATGCAAGTTCTCGGACGGTAGCAGGGACTATTCTGGACTTCCACGCTTTGTTAGGCAGTGGCAAAATAGTCCTTTTGCACCCATTTTTGGAATTTATTTTAATTAAATTAAATTATAATTATCTTCAATTTTAGGTAGTTTTTCGGTATCCACCCATGTTTGGGCCCAATTCTATATAAACATACATTGCTCAATTGTAAAGGGGGTGCGGAGTTCATTCTTCAATTATTGCTTAAACTTGTGGGTGTCTCTTGGAGAGAGAAGAAAAGAGTTGATACCCCTCGATAAGGTATTTTTCTCTCTCCTTCACTCTTTCTCTCTCCTCTTTTCTCATCTTTATCTCTCCTCCCCTTTTTCTCTCTCATCTTTCTCATCTCTATCTCTCCTACCCTCTTTCTCTCTCCTCTTTCCTTATCGCTCTATGTCTTTCCCTTGCATCTTTATCTCTTTATCCCTCTCCTCTTTTCTCATCTCTTTCTATTTTCTTTTCTCTCTCGTCTCTCCCTTTCTCTCTCATATTTTCTCATCTCTTTCTCTTTTCTTTTTTCTCTCATCTCTCCCTTTCTATCTCATTTTTTCTCATCTCTCTCTCTCTTTCTCCCTCTTCTTTTCTCTCTCATATTTTCCTTTCTCTTTCCTATTTTCATCTTTATCTCTTTCTCTCTCATTTATTCTCATCTCTCTCTCTCTCTCTTTCTCCCTCTTCTTTTCTCTCTCATCTTTGCCTTTCTCTTTCCTATTTTCATCTTTATCTCTTTCACTCTCTTCCTTCTCTAGTCATCATGTCTCTCTTTCCCTACTTTTTTTTCTTTCTCCATTCACGTATGGTTGACCTATCGTATGGTGTGATGCTTTCCTATTCATGAGATATGAATAGTGAGGCGGGCCTTAGCCCGTGTGGCAAGTCGGGCCCCTGTCAAAGTTCTCTCTCTTTCATCTCTTTTGTCAAAGACGGTGCAAGCCTATCGCTGCTTGTGCTTTCTCTCTCTTCTCTCTTCTGTCACAGACGGCATAAGTCTATCGCCGCCTGTGTTTTCTCCCTCTTCACTCTTTTGTCATAGATGGCACAAGCTTAGCACCTCCTAGGTTTTCCATCTTGGTTCTTCTAACATAGACGGCGGAAACCTTTCATCGCTTGTGTTCTTTCTCTCTCCTCTCTCTTTTGATACATATACGTTCATTGCTCATTTCACTTGCATAAATCCCCATGCATCCTTATGACTATCATGTAATGATGAAGGATCCACTTACCTGAATAGTAATGGTGCCTTCTCACAAGCTCTTCTTGCACAACTCACACCCACCCAACAATGGCTGCCCACCAATCTTTCCCAACCTTGCCTTAAAGAGATAGAGAGAGACAGAGATGAAGGGAGAATGAGTGGCGTGGATTAAAGGGTGACTAAGTACTCATGAGATGGGGCATTGGCCAAGTGGTGCTAATGGTTAGGCAAGTGGCACCCACATCACGACAAGTGGCAAACACTCTCCATGCACGCCAGAGCCATGCACTGCGCCTTCTCTCTTCTTCAGCTGACGATGCTCACATGGCATTGTCCATCCTTCAGCTCACGTGTGCACGTGGTTTTACCCCCTGTATCGTTGCGTGCCTTCACTGCGCCTACCGCGATGTGCCTCATCGTTTTCGCGTGCACTATTCTCTTCTTCGCTTGCACTATCACCACGTGCCTTCTCTTCTTCGCATGCGCTATCACCGTGCACCTCCTCTTCTTCACGTGCACCATCACCGCGCACCTTCTCTTCTTTGTGTGCACTATCGTAGCGTGATCTATCACTACCACGTGCCCCATCGTAGTGCGACTCTTCTCTCCTTCTATCGCCATGCTGCCCACACTTTACTTGCCATGCACTCAATCGGCTGGGATAGTCCGAGTCCCTACATATTCCCCATGCAGTTTCACCCACATGGTGACGCACACCTTAGTCTTGGGTGCGTGACCTTAAACTGCTCTGCTTTGGTCCAGGTGCACGACCCTAACTGCATGGTCCAAACTATACGACCTTAAACTGCAGCGGAGGTCTAATTGCATGACCTTAAACCGCACGATCCTAGTCACATGACTCTAAACTGGATAACCACGGTTCAGCTGTATGACCTTACTGCATGATGTTAAACTGCTTTGCACAGGTCCCGGAGGCATAACCGTAAACACGTCCCCACCTACGTGCACACACCTTTTATGTGCATTTTCACGCATGTCTTCCCTAGTGAGTCTCACCCGTGTTCACAAAATAGCGAACCATTCCACCGCCCATACTCATCGTAAGCTAGTGGGTCACCATTTTTCACCCACCTTTCATACATCATTCATCTTTCACAGGTAGCCTCATGCCATCTCCCCAAAGTGAGCTAAAACCATCGTGATTCTCACTCCATGGCCTCAACAGACTTCCATCCATCTCCATTACAGTCAGGCTGTATGACCTTAAACTGTAGTACACGTCTTGACCACGTGTCGTTAAAAGGCTTCGCACAGATCCCGAAGGCATGACCCTAAAAATGCCTTTACAAAACAAAAAGAAGAAAAATAACAACGAGCATGGTGTATAACTGGTCAAGGAAACTTCATGAGTAACAATGACGGATGGGCATGGTCATGAAACCATGAGTAAAAGAGTTCTGTAAGAATAAAAAAATCGGGCACAGTGAAAACTTGAAAGGGCACTGTGAGTAAAAATGGAAGAATAAGGGTAGACATAGTCGAAAGTTCATGAGTAAAAGATCCCCAAATAAAAGGAAGTTGGTGAAAAATGTCTCTATGACATCACTTCCCAGGTTAAAGTGAAAATCAGCAAAAGGAGGCTTGAATCAATAAATAAGTTGATGCAGCACTCGCCTCAATTGCCGGCTTCAGTCCACACTCAAAAAGAAAAATCCCTAATGTCACAATACCAAGACTCAAAAATAAGAGATTCAAGGAAAGGATTCTGGCAGCCTAAGTCCATTTACAAAAAGGACTTGAAAGATAGAAGGCAAGACAAGTCTCATGAAGCAGAGCATCATTCTCAGGAGGTTCATAAATGCAGTCCGAAGATTCCGGAGACTCTCTAAGAAAGCTAAGTCAACCATGACTTTGGATGTGTTACACGAGACTATTAACAGTGGGTAGGGGTTATACCCAAAGCCGGTCACCTCTATAAATTGATGTACCCTACCCCTAAGGAATAACTGGTGCATGACCCCGTCAATTGCCGACAAAAGGCTCTTCAACAAACCATCCAAAACAAACAAAGAAGAAAGTTTCTCCGACAAACCAAAGACGCCTCAAGAAGGCTAAGTCAACCATGACTTTGGACGTGTTATGCGAGATTGCTAATAGTTGGTAGGGGTTATTGGTCACCTCGATAAACTGCGGTACCCTGCTCACAAAGGAATATTTGGTGCATAACGCAGACGAGCACCGACCAAAGGCTCCTTTGTTGTCCATCCAAGACAAAGAAACTAAGACCAAATGGGAACAATTCCCTTCACCATGGCACTCAATTGTTAGATGGGCTTGATTCTAACTAACAAGGTCCGTACAAAATCCTCAGCTTCAGAATCACAAATAGTCCCTTAAGGATGAGAACTTCGACATGATCCCTCAAAAAGGTCTCTTCTCTCCTTAAAATCTCTACTGATGAACCTATATATTGCATCTAAATGTTTGAGCATCCTAGTTGCCGCATTGCATGAATCTCCTCGATGTTCACGTGGTCCTGTGGCTAGGAAGAAAAAAGTAATAAAGCCGAAGGAAATTTTTCGAATGTTGTCCTTCTCGCTTCTATCGAAACACAACATTTGGTGGGGCAAGCTGTTTGAACACATTTTTCAGCATCACTAATGCGGAATAAAGAGGAAGCAAGTCAATAAAGCCTCAACATACAGTGGAAATTTTGACAGTCTCAGAATGCCCCCAGAATAAGTCAAAATCTTCATAAGCACATCAAAAGGTAACTTGTCAAGTTTAATTGCACTCAAACATATCTAAGGCGTTGAACACAATGAACAAATTTAAGCAAAATCGGCCTCTCGCACGATGAAATGGACCTTGTAACTAGAACTATATTTTCAGTGCATCAAACAGCTGTGGGACCACCGCCATTGGATTCAGCATGGTCAAAAACTCAAAGGGGCAAGTTTTGACTTAATCAGGCACTCCAGGATAAAGTTATGTGTAAAATATCGAAAAGGGGTAGGTTGCACACTATTCCGGTGTGGCCACCCTACACCAAAACACTATTAAAGGTGGCTATTTTTACAATCATGGGTAGTGACTTTCGTGGCTCATATCTCACTCATCAAGACGAGTGCTTCGATATGCGGTACGCCCCATGACGATGCCCGTGCAAGTAAAAAAACTATAGAGAAGTTGCTGATCCATGAAGGAAATTGCAGAAAAATCAAAAGCAGCACGCCTCATTCGAGCAGTTAAATCATGACTCTTGCATACCCGATTGACGTGAAACCAATTGCATTATCCGTGTAAGGTCCGACGCTCTCTCTAGCCTGAACCCCATGTACGATGAACGGTTGGATTTCACACACAGAGTTAGTGAAGCTGCTGTAAATTCTAGCAAAAAACTCCAGACGATGAAATCTTCATCCGGACTCAAAATCAAGCAATGTTTGTTGCCACACAACCGTGACGACATTCTCAGTGCACTACAAAAAAAAATCACGAAAAAACGTTAAGGAACAAATGCACTATCGATCTGAAGTTTTTAAGATTCATCCAAAATTCAAGTCTCATGATCATGGCTTAAAAACATGATTCATGGCTCGAAGTTGGTAGCAAATTGATCGTTATGCCGAGCCCTACAAGAAACAATTATCTTTCGATCAAAGGAGCCTCAGAGTAACCCCCGGATCAGTCATGGAAGATCACAAAAGTTCTCGGGCAGCAGCAAGGACTGTTATCGAATTCCACACATTGTTACGCAGGAGCAAAACAGTCCTTTTGCACCCATTTTTAGAATTTCTTTTAATTCAATTAAATTGTAATTATCTTCAATTTTAGGTAATTTTTTTGCATCCACCCATGTTTGGCCCCAATTCTATATAAACATGCAGTGTTTAATTCTAAAGGGGGCACGGAGTTCATTCTTCAATCATTCAATAATGATTTCAATTCTTGCTTAAACTCATCGGTGCATCTTAGAGAGAGAGAGGAGAGAGAAGAAAAGGGTTGGTACCCCTTGATAAGGTAATTTTCTCTCTCCTCCCCTCTTTCTCTCTCTTCTTTTCTCATCTTTATCTCTTCTCCCCTCTTTCTCTCTCCTCTTTTCTTATCTCTATCTATCCTCCCCTCTTTCTCTCTCCTCTTTTCTCATCTATATCTCCCTTTCTCTCTCATCTCTATCTTTATCTCTTTCCTCTTTCTCATCTCTTTCTCTCTCTTCTTTTCTCTCCCATCTCTCCCCTTTCTCTGTCCTCTTTTCTCATCTCTATCTCTCTCTTTTTTCCTCTTCTTTTCTCTCTTGTCTCTCCCTTTCTCTTTCTTGCTTTCATCTTTATCACTTTCTCTCTCTTCTCCTCATGTCTATCATGTCTCTCTTTCCCTACTTTTTTTCTTTTTTCATTCACACATGGTGGAGTTATCATATGGTGTGATGCCTTCCTGTTCATGAGACGTGAATAGTGTGAGACGGGCCTTAGCCAGAGTGACGGGTTGGGCCTCTGTCAAAGTTCTCTCTCTTTCTTCTCTTTTGTCACAGACGGCTCAAGCCTATCACCACTTGTGCTTTCTCTCTCTTCTCTCTTTTGTTACAGATAGTGTAAGCCTATCATCGCCTGTGTTTTCTCTCTCTTCTATCTTCTTTCACAGACGGCGCAAGCCTAACACCGACTGTGTTTTCCATCCTGGTTCTTTTATCATAGATAACGGAAACCTATCACCGCTTGTGTTTTTTCTCTCTCCTCTTGCTTTTGACATAGCCATCACAAGCCTATTGCCGCATATGTTCCTTCTTCTCTCTTTTATCACCGACGACAGAAGCACATCGCCGCCTATGTTCTTTCTCTCTCTTCTCTTCTTATGTCACGGTCAACAAAAGCCTGTTGCCGCCTGTGTTTCCTCCTCATTCTTCTTCCTCACGTCATAGCTGGCAGAAGCCATTGCCATCTGAGTCTTCTCTCTCCCCATCTCATTGTCGTTTGTGTTCCTTCTCCCATCCTTCCCTTCTCTCATTGTTTTCCTCCTTACTCTTTTTTGCTTCTCTTTTTTCTTCTCCTCTTCTTCTTCTTCTTTTCTCTGTATCTTCTTTTTTTTTTTCTTCTTTCTTTCTCTTACCCTTTCGTTTGACCAAGAAAGATCGAGACTAGCCTTCCATGGTAGTCCTGTCATTTAGCCGTAATGTCGTTCTGCTAGATAGAGTTATTGTGCCCACTTCATTGCTACAACAGACTAGCCATTGTATTTAGCTTATCAGTATTGATACTGTCATCTAGTAGTACTTCTGCTGAACCACTCTGAGTTACCAAGCCCATTTTACTGCCACGTTGGGTCAATTAGTTACTAGTTTAGTCATTGTATCGGTCTCACCGTCTAGTGAAATTCTTCTAACCTCAATCTTTCTTCTCTTATTCTTCTCTTCCTCTTCTTGAATGTGCACATCCTTGTACATTCCCCGAAAGGCAAGGTGGGGGTCCCTTGACCCTCTTGTCTTGTAACATTTGCCATATATGTGTGATTGCAGAAATAGGAGAATACAGGCCAAGGGAGGCGATTCTAAACCAGTTTTACGACTGAGGGGCTTTCTTCGTGATCTAAGAGGGTACCCACGCCAGCCAGCCCGAGTATTTTCCGAACCCACCTTAAATTCCTCTCTCATCGGTTGGTCTACTTGCCCTTGTTTTTTAGCAAGGTTCTCGAGAGAGCGATCTCAAAGTCCCAAGTTCGCTTGAAAGCCGAGTTGCGTGCCACCTGATCATCCGGATCCAGAGGGTGAGATCAAGGCACTTAATCACTGGCATAATCCAAAACATCAAAACATGATTTCAAAGCATTAAACATATCAAAATAATCAAAATAAGATAAAAAATTAGTAAAATAACAAGAAATAAAGGGAACAAAATAATACCAAACTAGGCTGGATGGTCTGGGACTCTCGAGCCTTCGAGGGCTCGCCCGTAACAGCACCAGTATCCTCTTTGCCTATCTGATTTGGATATTGACCAGCAGATCTCTAGTGTAGAAGGATTGTTGTGCCCTAAAGATAGTTTAGATCTAGGGTTGTTGTACCCTAGGTCTAGGTTTTTTAGACTCAAGGTTAGGGTTAGGTTTTTCTCAGCTAGCTCAGTTCTAGGTCTTCTCTCTTTTTCTTTAGGGTTTCAATCTTTCTGAAGTTGTTCCCTTGAATGGTCATGAAAATAGATTATAAAGGGGTCAAGGATATGTTGGGAATGATAAGTGCCCCTAACCAACAAATCCTCATCCAAAAAAATTTGTTTTTGGGGGTACCGATCTGAGCGACACTAATAAAAATGGGTAAAAATCTCACAAAAGGTAGGAAATCAAACCTCAAAAGGAAAATTTTCATTTTGGGCCGAAAGGGGTTGCGTGACACTAACAGTGTTGCCTCACCCAGATTTGGCGACACCAGTGGTGTTGCCCAGTCTAGGCGTAAACCCAATCTAAGCAAAACTGATTTTTTTTTTCTAGTGTGTAGTTTAGACTCTTGTGAAGCTCTCGAAGAAAATTTGGGCAAAACAGACTTTGTTTACTATTTTTAAAGATTTCTTTGGTAAAATAGGCTGTCTGCAGGATTATGGATCAAATCAGGGTTTCTGCAGGGGTCACAATAGGCAGATTGGTTCCGAGTCACAGGGTAGGCTGTGTGAACAATGCATTTTGGGTTCACTGGGATAATGTGGTCCTAAGAGTTTAGAAAACCACAGGATTTGCCAAATTTAAAATGGGGTGTCTACAAACTAACCACTACGCATTGGGTTACACATTGGTAGTTGGTTACTGGATGCCGACGACTGTTGACTGTATCTCAACCCCAATGATAGGACTGGGGTAGAGAAGTAAAACTAGGAGATTGGGTGGGTCGCACACCACAATTGTTATGGGCACTACGCATTGGGTCACCCAATGGTAGTGTAACACTCTCTCGCTGAAAGGGCATATGAAATGGTCTTGTCTTGCAAGGCCTCTGCCTATTGAATACCCCAAAGCGCGCTACGGGCGTGTGTGTGTATGTGCGGGCATTACGAAGTGGGGCTCCCACTTGTTATTGTCCTCCCTCCTAAATGAGGGTAGAGGTTCCAGGAAGCAGGATTGGCTTAGCCTGAGCAATGGAACTTCTACTTCAGGAGTAGGCCTCTCTAGTTTATATAACTGTGACCTGTTAACCTTACTGTTTTGCCTAAAGTAAAATGATTTATGACTTATACTATGTGTATTGATCTGATTTTCATATTATACTATTGGAATACTGAAAGGTATTCTATAAAGCTACCCCTTGATATTTTGTGAATAAGTGTGCATTGCCTACTGTTACCACTGTTAGAATAGTTGGGATGCAATGGTGTAGATCTGCTTACTGGGCTATTAGCTCATTCCATCTTATTTGCATTACTGCAGAGAGAAAGTGTTAATCTTTGAACTGAAGGCAGGTAACTGTGTTGTGCTCGGGTGGTTGAAGCTTGAAGTCTGAAGAGCCATCTTCCGATGCTTTCTATAGTATGTTTTTTGTGGTCTTACCACTGTGATGGTTACTTTACACTTTGTATTTTTGGGCCATTAGTGCCTTGAAGAAAATTGTAAGAAATATCTAGTGTAATGGAAATGGTTGTTCGTTTGGATTGATATCTGTCTTACGTGTAGATTTTAGTTTTACTTTCATGGTTTGCTCTTGATTCCATTGTTTCATGAGATTGAGCCACTCTTACCTGAGTGACGTTCGCCACCTCACGTCGCAGTCCCGCACGCTGTCGTCTTCGACTCGTACAGTTTAGGGTTTGAGGGCGGGCTTGTGACATGAACCTCATCTCTTGGCTTTACTTTAATAGTTTGCACACCTATGGAGAACTCTTTTATGATCGATACAATGTTCAAGCAGTGTCGGGTATTACTTGAGGGGTATGTCTTGTCGATAGACTTAATACTCTTAGATATTCGGGACTTTGATGTTATTTTTGGCATGGATAGGTTGTTCACACACCATGCCACTGTTGACTGTTATGATAAGAGTGTGACCTTTCTTGGGCCTATTGCTTCTAAAGATGGAAATGTCATTGACCCTTCTAAGATTGAGGCTGTGATCAAGTGGGAAAAACCAACAAACGTTACAGAGGTTCGTATTTTCCTGAGGTTAGCAAGATATTACAGGCGCTCCTTAGAAGGATTTTCGAAGATAGCGCTCTCTCTAACTCGACTGACCCAGAAGAATGTGAAGTTTGTGTGGTCAGATGACTGTGTGAAGAGCTTTCAAGAGTTAAAAAGAAGACTGACCACGGTTTCGATACTGACCTTACTAGGAAATGATAATCTTTTAGTTTGCACCGATGCCTCTCACAAAGGACTCGGATGTGTACTTATGCAACGAGGGAAGGTCATTGCCTATACCTCTAGACAGTTGAAGCCATATGAGCAAAATTATGCAACACACGATTTGGAGCTTGCGGCTATAGTATTCACCCTGAAAATCTTGAGACATTATCTCTATGGAGCTAAATTTGAGGTGTTAACAGACCATAAAAGCCTCAAGTACTTGTTCTCCCAAATGGAGTTGAACATGAGCAAAAGAGATTCGTTTAGTCAGTACATTGTGGCAGTACTACTTGAGGGAGGAATCAACCTGGGATCAAAATGATGAGATTCGGGAAAAATACAGCCATCTTTTTCACAATCAGATATAAAAATTGAAAAGACTAAATTTCTATAAAGGGAGAAGAATGTGACGACCCAAATTTTTCTGAAACTGAATAGTAATAATAATAATAATAATAATAATAATAATAATAATAATAATAATAATAATAATAATAATAATAATAATAATAATAATAATAATAATAATAATAATAATAAATAAATAAATAATAAATAAATAAATAGTAATAATGATTAACAATAAATAATGCGATATTATTGTTAAATAATTTAGTCCCCGAATATGGTCACACTCTTGTTAATTTACCATAATTTGTTAATATACCATTTCATAACATTTGATAGTCCAATTTTATTCAGGTGGACCATAGGTCCACCATCTTCTACTTAGTGCTTTTACAGGATGTTTTTTTTTAGCGTGACAGCATTGCTCCCCATTTTTTAAACTCTTTCTCTCCTATTTTAATCCTTATTCTCTCTCTTTAAGTTACCATTCTCTTTTGCATTCACCGTACAGTCCCTCGCTTGTACCTGTGTCTCTTCCATTTAATGCCTCTCTCTCAAAAGAATCCCACAAATATCTCCATGAGCTCTCTCTCTCTCTCTCTCTCTCTCTCTCTTCTTACACAGGTAAGGCTAGTGAAGATGGGTGGCAAATTAGTCTTATTAGCTTGTGTATTACTTTGGGGTCTTCTATTCCATAGGAGCCCATGCACATAATGACCGTTTAGTGAGAATCGGGTTAAAGCAAAAGGGCTCGGATCTTCAGATTCTCACTGCTAGGAAAATTGCGACAAAAGAAGGAAATCCTCCTTGGAAAGTTAGGAACTATGAGATCCTTTGGAAATTGAGAAATAATGTGGAATTCACTACGGAACATGATCTATTTCTACAGTTCTGAGCCAAAGATGCTTCCCGACCTCAGTGAGGCGAGATGATAAAGAGTCTGCGGCTGACTTAAAATCAAACGACTATTTTAATTTCTCTCTCATTTCAAAATAACATATAAGTAAGTGATCTTATTTTCATGTAAAACAGTTATTTAAAAATTGGTATTTTCGCTTTTAATAAAATTGTGATATTTTGTTTACAGTTATGAATTTTAGATACTATAAATTATGGTATTTCATCTTTCATAAAATTGTAATATTTCTATTAATTATTATAAATTTTAGATATTGTAAGTTTTATGTGTAAGTGGCTTCATTTTTCCTGTAAAATCATTATTTGAAGAAAATCGATATTTATATAATATTCCCAGTGATATTTCCGCATTTAATTGCAATTGTAATATTTCTGAAGCTGTAACTTTTACATATTTCTACATTTAATTGTAATACGATATAAATCTTAGATACTGTAAATATTATACTTAAGTATATGCAAATGTCATGTGCAACTGTAATGTACAAGTGTTATGTGCAAGTGTTATGTGTAAGTATTATGTGCAAATGTTATGTGCAAGTATTACGTGAAAGTATTATGTGCAAATGTTATGTGCAAGTGTTATGTGCAAGTGTTTTGTAAAAATAATTACTATGAATTGCTGCATGTGAATTCATATTAATGAATTAAAGAATATTTTGAAAATACGATATTAATGTTTCCTGATATCTACTACATTGATATATGGCCTGCGATTGAAATAATAAAGTCTTTTGAATTTATATGCATGATAGTATGGCATAGTGGTGTCCCTTGTGACTCTATTTGTAGCATAAAAATGTTGATGTTTCTTATGAATACATATGAGATATGCTTCTGATAAGATTCGTGTGCATGGTAACATGCTCCTGATAAAATATGTGTCATCGAAATATGCTTCATATGTGATAAGATGTGTGTACATGTCAACATGCCTTTAGTAAGATATGTGTGCATGGAAACATGCCTATGATGTGATAAGATATGTGTGGATGGCAACATGCTTCTGATAAGATATGTGTATATGGCAACATGCTTCTGATAAGATATGTGTGCAAAGTAATATGCTCCTGATAAGATATGTGTGCATGTAAACATGCATCTCATGAGATATTGGTCCTGACAGCTGTGATTTTTCCCTAACTTTCTATGATATGATGAGAGTTAAGAGTGTATGTGTTTCGTTGGTTGCTCCCCCAAAACTTTGTGTGATGCACTACTCATTGGGACCCCTTTACTGTAATGCTCTCTTGCCAAAAGGGCACATGAGAGGGCCGTGTCTTGCAAGGCCAGTGCCTATCAAAAGCCCCAAAGCGTGCTCGGGTTGTGTGCATGTGTGAGGAACTACGCAACGAATTTACACATTAGTGGTGCTCCTTCCTGTGGGATTGTAGACGTTTTAACCTTGGACCCGAGGTCGGGGACCCAAGGTTGGTACTTCTATTGCAGGACTTCTATTGTTGTGAATGCTTGATATTGCATATACTGCAGGACTTCCGTTGTTGTGGATGCTTGTATTGCTTCTACTACAGGACTTCTGTTGTTGTGAATGCTTGTTTGATTATTTCTTATACTTAATGTTGATCGTGATATGAATCATGTGCATATGGATTATGTATCATACTTATTTCTTCATCTAATAAGGAATACAGGATATGTGTAAGATCAGAAATGAATCTGTCTAATAGCATGTATTAGAATGCATAAAATCAAGATGTCAAATTCTACTTACTATTCATTCTTTTAGAAAATATATACATTTTCTAATCATGATTTGTGAGGATAATGATGATCTCTTACTGAGTAGTCAAACTCATCAAACTGTTGTGAAAACTATTTAGAATAATCGTAGCCGTATTGTTTGTATGTATAGTAGGAGTAGTTTCGAAGAAGTGCGTAGTCATGGATAAATTCGCATTCATAACTTTTGTCTACCAAAGTTGTATATATATAAGGACCTCATGCTATTATAAGCTGTAAAATAGATTGTGTGCAAAAAGCTTTTGGATGAAAAAATTGTGTTGGAGCAATATATAATAAAAATTTCGAATTTGTTTTGATTCTTTAAGATTAGACTGTCACATCTTAGGAATTTTATTGATATAAAATTTGGGGTGTGACACTGATGAACCTAGCCAACTTTCGCATCATAGAGTTCAGGAGGTCCTTAACACACACGAATTTTCCCTGATAGAAGTCAGACATGTTTTGGTGGTGCTCCACCTCACAACGAAGCCGAATCACCATCTCCCTAAGCTGGGTAATCTCTTTAGGTTTTTGGTTCATCACCAACCCAACCTCTAGAACCTCCTCGGGAGTCATGTTTTTAGAAACCCCCTCTTCAAAAAAGGAGGTTGGGACCACGATAGTGAAGGTCACAAGGCGCTTTCAGTCACTCTCACCTTGATTAACGACTGAAGGAATGTCAATGGCATTCTCCTCATTGCCATGGATGGCAACAATGAGGTTAGGATAGAGAGAGATAGAAAGACAATGGGTGAGAACAGGAGAAGACATGTTTGAGAAATGGAAGGTCAAGATGTGCTTAGATGAGCCAAAATGAATCGACGAGGCTCTATTCGCTGATGAATTTATAGGCCCTGTGAAGAAGCCAAGGGGTTTTGCTCCTCAAAAATGATGACAGATGTATTGGGAAGTAGGATGAGGTGATTATATGTTCTGTGAATGAGATGCGCTTGTGTCACCTTCATGAAAAAGATGTAAAATGTATGGCGTTAGCAAATCCACCCAAGATTGGCCAGACGTTACACACCTTTCGAGGTTATCTCATACGTAAAACATCCGAGGAAGTTTTGTTGATTGTACTTTTAGTCTTATACAGGGCTAGATACTATATAATGAACGCCTGATAAAGATTGGGGGCGAACGTCTACTAGATAAGTCATTTTTGATGAATAAACGAATAGGCTTTGCCTTTGAATATATATTCGTTGGTCCTCATTCAAGATTAAGTGCATTCTAACAAACGCTTAAATGAAGATGTCAAATATGCAATAGAGTCGGTAAGACATGTTGGATAAACATTTCAACGAACAATATGAGCATGGTTCTTGATAACTTCTATTCAGATATGTCCCATGAAGATAAGGCCTTGTATGCCTTAATGTTCAGGAATGATAAAACTTGGGCAATATTTGGGCTTCGATTAACCCATGTCCGTATCTAGCATCAGTTGGGATGTGCCTTGACTGACACCCCAGAACTTCATCAGGCCGAGATTCTCATGGATCCATGTTTGAGGCATTATAACCCTTCCCATGAAGTTTCATATCAATCGGGGATGGCTTGACCCATCATCCTCATATCTCGGCAGTTAAAGTCATTTGGAGATGGCTTAACACATCATCCCCATATTCCGACAGTTAGAGCCACTTGGAGATGGCTTAACCCATCATCCTCATTGCCCGACAGTTAAGATTTGAAAATCTTTATGCATCGTGCAACATTTGGTTACCAAAGTAAGGATTTCTTCCTCGATGTTTACGATGCAAATTGGAGAGATCTTCAAACGAAGAACCCTCATATTTGTACCACAAATTGATTTTAAAAAAGTGTGATAGAAAGTGGGACAATCAAATTCTGATTTGGTACCAGATCTATTAAAAAATGAATAGATCTGCTCTTAGATTAGTGGCAGAGACAACATCGATCCAAAAAGCACGAAATACAATATAAAATGCAATAAAATTGATTCAATTCTAATAAAAATCAATAAATAAATAAATAAATAAAATAAAAGAAATGCAGAAAGAGTACGAAAATACCAGACCGGGCCAGTTGGCCCGGTACTCCCGAGGCTTCGAGGCCTCGCCCGTATCAGGATTGGCTAAGTTTATGCCACGCGTCCCCTTTGTCTCTCCCTTCAAGTTTTAACCAAGCCTTGGCTTGGTTGGATGTATTTCTTGGCAGTGGCCTAAAGCGAGGGTTTTCTTAGGTTTAAGTTTGGTCACGGTTTTCTCTCTCTAGGTTTGGTCATGGTTTTCTCTTTGGGCTCTCTCTATCTTTCAGTTTTTTTGGCCTACATGTCCCACTTTCTCTCTGATTTCCTGGTCTACACGTCCCACCTCAAGAGGCATGATATGTTTTTTTTATTATAAACTCAAATAGGGGTGTAGAATAGATAACTACTAAAACCATGAGATTTGCTAAGTGTAGAATGGATAACTACTAAACCCATGGTTATGGAATAGATAACTATTAAAAACTATGGGATTTGCTAGGTGTAGAATGGATAACTACTATAAACTACCAGATTTGCTAGGTGTACAATGGATAACTACTAAACGTTACAAGATTTTCTAGGTGTGGATCATAAGATGGGACCATGGATTATGGTGGTCTATGGTTTAGGGGTCTACTAAAATAATGTGGCCCTATGGGTTTTCTAAGGTTAGGAAAATCATGAAATTTGCCAATTTTAAAAATTGGGTGTCTAATAGATCTCGAGTTATTGCGAAACAAAATAAAAAGAATGAGATTATGGAAGTAAATATCCTCGCATTTATTGCTACTGTACTAGTCATTCTAGTTCATACTGATTTTTTAATTATCATTTACATAAAAACAGTCAGTCAAAGTGTTGAATGAAACTTGAGTTATTAGTCCTTATAAATGATCAATGATTGAAGAAATGAAAGGGATTCTAGTTCTTACAATCCCAAGTCTTAAATGAGTGGATTCGATTGAATCGACGGGATATGGATAACGAAGATAGTACGGTAAAAAGAACTATATGAATCTTTCTACCACACTATCTATTTAAAGTTGCTCCTCTTTGGCACTCCATGTTCTTCGAGGGATAGGTGAGTGACAAAGAAGTAGACACTCTTTAGCACTCCCTATCCTTCAACGGGCAGGTGAGTGGCAAAAATAATGTAGACATTTTAAATTCATCATGACATTTCATGATCAGATGGTACACCAACTATCCTTCTAAGATATTGTGCTCCTCGTTCACCCACCTAGGGAATTTTAATCCTAGGGTTTTTCGCGTGAGATGCCGGTGAGTTACACGAGCTTGAAACTCGAGTTGGATTTTTTAGCCATGCCACTTAACTTCAGGGGTTTTCACAATTTCAAATTCTTAAACCTGGCATTTTCTTTGATATCCTTAGGGTTTCCTAAGGTATTCTATAGGTTTTACCTGTTTTAAGCAAAGGTTTGCCTAGTCAATTCTGAAGAGAGAGATGAGGCGGCAACACAGTAATCATCATATACAGGTGTCTAAGCTCCATTGATTTTAAAAGTCTTTTTAGAAATTTTGAAAACAAGGGGGGAATTTTGAAATAGACCCGGAGCTTTGGACAGGTCACGATTTTAACAAGGAAATTAAAGTTTTTTTAAAACACAAGTCATATAATGAAAATTTTGAAATGAGAAAGATATTTTGAAAAACATATTTTTAGTTAGCAGTTTTAGCTCCTACAACTATAGAGCCCTCTAAGCAGCTTAACGTTATGCAACGCTGGAAAAGGTAGTTGGTAGTTATACTCATATAACCATTGAGTGTTTTTTTAAAAGAAAAGTTTCGAAATGAAATTTTTAAGGTTTTTTATTTTTTTTTAAATGTGGGTCTTACAATTTAACTACTTGTGACCCCTTTGGTGGACCCTATATGAGCTTGTCGGATCCTTTCTAGGATCTTTGTGACGAAGAATCATCAAGTGTTCCTTTATCTTCCTACCTCAGCTCTTGTATTTCAATTTAAATGAGAGTTCTCTGGAGTTTCTAAGAAAAACATAGTCTTGAAAATACAAGATACTGCCCCTAGGCATTTAGAATCTCTTTGGATTTCCGATTTTTTTCCTCCACCATTCACCTTTCGAGGTCCAAATGATCGAGGTCCTTAACAATGTTCCATCAGGCTAATGCTCATTGATTTTTCTTTTGACACCATTCTGACTCAGGAAGAAGGAAGAGAAGATGTTTAGAGAGAAAAGACTTTGGAGAAAAGAAGGAAAGAAGAGAACTTCTTCGTTTTCATCACTTCCAGGGTCCCTTTTGGGTGTTCAGCATGGTAACCTTTTTTCCATCGCTTGGGGTTCCTTTCAGAATTTCAGCTTAGTGGACTTTTTTTTTTCATCGTCCCGGGGTCCCTTTCAAGTGTTCAGCCCTGTTGCCTTTTTTCCAACTTGTGGGGTTCCTTTCAGAATTTCAGCCCAACGTATTTTTTATTTTTTATTTAAGAAGAAAATGATGACAAAGGAAGAGGAGGAGGAGGAAGAAGAAGAGTCAATGGTGTTTTTGTTCTTTTCTTTTTTTTGGCATTTCGCTTTAAGACTATGTAAGAATTTGATCATCTTTCCCTTATCCAGGAGGCAGGGAGGTTCTAATATCAGTTATCGTCTAATTTCCCTTACCCTAAGTTGGCATCCAATATTTCTTTGTCAATGGTCGTTGAGTTCTCCTCTGATTTATCCATGGAATTGCCCCACTTGAATCTTGATTTTGGGACTAAGAATCACTCTTAGTTTCCTATTCCCTCAATCTTTTGCGAGGACCGACAAGCTCATTAGTTCCTCCCCATTAATTGGATAATTTGTGTTACTCATTAGGCGTTAATGCCTTTTGAAACTTTAGGAGTGAATGCCCCATTTAGTTTTTTGCAAGGGGTGAGTGATCACCTTACGCCTTTTCTATTATCTTTTTCATTGAAGATTTTGTGTTGCTCTGTGAAGGTTAACTTTGTAGTAGGCTCGTTCTCAGTACTTGACTTAGGGTGAGACTCTCTCACAAGAAGGGTGACAGAGTTATCAATAGATGGCCTTATGGTATGTTAAGAGTTAACAAATAAGGGCTCAATCTCATTAATTGCCCTTGTTGTGCTCCCTTCATGAGAGGAGACTGCCCCTATTGAGTAGTGTGATGGGGTTTCTCTTGCAGGGCTTTCTGTTCCTTTAGGAACTTGTTCATCATGAGATGAACTTTCTTGATATGGGGGTGCCCCGGTTATCGGAGTTGTGCTCCTATCCTAGTTAAGCTCTGGAAATCTCTCCTCTTGAAGAGGTGACCCAATTTGATCTTTAGCTTTTAATTCCTCATCCCAGATGGGTGGATCATCTCGAAAGTCTTGTGAAGACAGCTTAAGTGAGCCTCTTAGAATTTCTATAAGGTCAACTTCTTTTGATATTTGAGGTAACAGGTCTCCTTAAAGAATTTGCTCCTCTGCCCCCTCTTGAGTTATTGTCTTTGAATTAAGGTTTTTCTTATCACCATGAGTATGGGAATCCCCCACTTCCGAGTCTAGATTAAGCTTATGCTCGAGCTCATCTTGCTCTTGCGATATTGTTTCAATATCACACGTGTGAATCAATTATTGTGTTAATTTGTAAGTACGGATTGAAGGGATCATCTACCCCAGTTTGATTCTCGATGATGGGGACCTCTTACACTACTTTTGTGAGTATATCTTGGAGTGAAATTTCGCATGTTCTTTTGCCTATTCTTGGGTTATGGGCTTTGAACTAAGGTTTTGCTCATTACTTTGATTTTGAGGATCCTTAGTCGTTAACTCCTGAGTGAGCTTATGCTTGATTTGTTCTTCATCTACCAGACTTTCTAGTTGATTTCCTCTTGTCCTCCAAGGCTATTGTGGATGCTCTTCTGTCTTGGGTGTAGTTTGTGATTCTTCTTAGTTAATTAGGTTGACATTAGAATTGTTTATTGACACATATAGAGTTTTTTGTTTTTCTTTTCCATCATCCTCTTTCTTTCTGAAACTTATCATACCGTTATCAATGAGGTCCTGAACTCTATGCTAGAAAGCTCGACATTCCTCGGTGTTGTGGGTATAATTTTCATGCCAATCACACCATTGCGATGTATCTTGCCCATGGAAAGGAGGAATCCTGGTTACTACAGGTAATTCTATGAGCCTTGCTTTAAGCAATTTCGTAAGGACATTGGTCATAGGATCATCAATGGGAGTGAATTCCTTTGGTGTGGAAGTCTGCATCCTCCATGTGATAAAGTAATTTTTTGTCTCTTCTCGTGGATGGTTTGCAGAAGGGTTGCTTTTCTTGATCATGTTCACCTCTCCTTCTTGAGAGGGTTCTTCACTAATCAAATTATCGAAGACTATGGCCTCAACCTCCTTGGCCCGTTCATAAAGCGCTACTCTTTCGAGCATAATGTCAAATGAGTAAGGGACCGCCCCATTGCTGAAGAAGGTGACATATCCTAAAGTCATGTTCTCTAATGTCATGCCTACCTTCGCATATTCATGGAGTGGGGTTTCGATGACTCGCATAACCACCTCTCTAAATCTTGTTATAAATTCAAAGGAAGACTCTCCTGACTTTTGTTTGGTGCATGTTTACTCACCAAGGGTAATGGGTCTTGGTCTTCCCCCACATCAACGGGAAGAAAATTGCCGGAACATTTCATCAGGAGTTACTTGAAGGTTATCCTTGATTAACTTCTAATGCCACATTAGGGGCTCTTCTGATAGGCTATGAGGAAACATGACCTTAAGTTGGTTGGGTAGGTTATGCAATGTATGAGCTATTAACAGGTTGGCATTGATGTGTTCTTCAGAGTTTTTTTTCCCATAAAATTTGTTTCTGAATTGTAGCATCACAAACGCTACTGGTAGATCTTCTAGGTGTCCTAGAGTTTCTTGTACATAGGCTTTAGGAGCTGAGAAATCTCATATTCCTATTTTCTCTAAAGATTCTTGGGGGTGCTTCATGTGGGTGAATTTAGCCATTGTTATAACAGTGACCTGGCTCGGCTGCATGGTCTGTTGAACCTGGATTTGTGGTTTGTATCGACGTGCTGTTGGGCCCATGTAGCGGGTCGCCCCAAGGATTGAGCCTGGGGTGTGTGGGGAACCTGGTGTGCCGGTTGTTGGCCTATAGACTCACCCGAGTTGAATTGGGTCAGAGCATACCCATTACTCGAAGTTTGCACTACTTGGCCAAACAAGAAGGCCTGCAAGTTAGAATCAACACTTGACTAAGATGGACGACTCGAGCTGCTATGATGACTAGACCTCTGACCTTGGGCAGTGAGGTCCGCCTGTCCTTGACTTTGACTGGATGATCTAACCCTAGGGTTATTATATTTTCTTGCCCCAGCACTGGACTGAAAGAGTGAAGGGAAGCCATAACTGTCAGATGGAGTCTGTCCTCAAGGTAATCTAGAACTCAAGCGACTAGACCCCAGGCCCTGAGTCTGTTGGATTGGCAGGCTAGCATCTCTAGAGTTATCATGGTGTGATCCAACAAGTTCAGCATGGTTTATAGCTTGAGATTCTTACCTAACTTGCCGAGATTGAATACGCTGAATGGTGTGCCCTCGGTTCAGCAGGTCTTGAAAGAATGCATGCACCTTAGGATTGTCTTGATTCCGTTTTAGGCCAAAATTTTGACTTTTATTGATGTTGGGTTGCTTGGGTAGACTTTCCCTAGCTGTGTGTGAACCCACTTGCTTCCAAACTGGCTGATTACTAAGACTGGAATGCTAGCCTGCTAATTGAACATCGGGGTTAACCCGGCTGGGATTGACTGACTCAGAGATCTAAGTTGGGGCCTTAACTTTCATATGTCGACTGGATATAAGGCTAACCCCTATGTCTTGGAGGATTGCCCCTGACCTAACTCCTTGAATGTTCAGATTGTTACAGACCCTACTAGCCTGCTGGATCGTGCCTTTCCAATGATGGCCCTGAGGGTGGCTTGGATCGCTAAGTATAGTTCCATGTGGGTTGAGACTTGGCTCACTAATACGAGTGCTATGGATTTTTTAAGGATCACTGTGACGATGCCCCTCAAATTGACTAGGTTCCCTGGATCTAGACTGAGTTGCATCCATAGGGTTGGACCTTACTCTACTTTGATATTGGGTCATGACTCCTAGACTTGTGTTAAAATAGGATGGTTTGGACCTAGCTTCGACATGGACCTAGACTAGGCTTAAAAAGACCTAGGCATTGACTTGATGGACTTAGGTTTGAATCTTAAACTAAGGTGAACCTAGCGTAGGTCTAGGGACAACTCTGAATTTAGACATAATCTAGGACCACACTAGATGGATCTCACTAGACTTGATGAGTTTTTGTTTAGACCCTGAATTATGATAAGCCTAGTCTTGCTCTAAAGACATCTCTATACTATGGCCTAGGCTAAGACCTAGATTGAGATCTAGACTAGGTGGGTAGAGTCTTGGCTCGAACCGAGAGGGCATCTAGGTTTGAACCTGGGTGTGAACGTAGTTCGGACCTAGCCTGAGCTGGGTATAAGCCTATGCTTAAACCTAGAGGGTTTTGAATATCAGACCCGGTGTTGACTCGGATTGGATCAAGGTTGGATTAGGTACAAGCCTTAGCTCGGACCAAAAGGGGGCCGAGCTTCGGACCTAAGTGTGAACCTGGTTTGGACTTGGGCTAGGCTGGATACAAGCCTGACCCAGAAGGTTTCAGCTCGGACCAGCAGTGGATCTGAACTAAGATTTAAGATTAATCAACTGAGATAAGAAAAAAAACACTCGAAAACTTTTCCTTCAACTATGGGTAGGCTAGGTCTGAGTGGGTTCCTAACTATTGAAATGCGGCTAGGCTGAGTAGGTCCCCACGTAGGTCCTGGTCACCTGTTAAAGGAATCAACCAGGTCCTACTATGTGTGGAGTTGCTTGAGGCTAAGGATTACAGAGAGATGCTCATAGTTAAAGTTACACGAATCCCAACCATCTCGGCTCTCAATGCTAGGTTCCCCTCAACACAGTTAATGTCGAATTTTGGGGGTTTTGAAAATTTTTGTTGGTTTTCTGGGCTTCTCCGGTCTGTTGTGTGCAAGAAGTGTGTAAAGAAGCACGCAAGTGACAAGAAAGTAGCAAGCAAGGTAACACACAAGAAAGAAAGTGTGAGAACTTGACACAAATTATGCCTAGTTAGGTGCCTTGATCTCGCCCTCTGGGTTGGGATTACCTAGTGGCACGTGTCTAGGGTTCAGGGGAACCCAGGACTTGAGACCGTTCCCTTGGGAGCCTTATTAAGAAACAAGGGTAGGTGTACTAATCGAAGAGAGAGGAATTTTAATGTGAAGCCGGACACACCTCACTTGGTCGGTGACTCACTTGGTCGATGATTCACTCGGGCTGACTCACGTGGGTGCCCTCTTAGATAACGACAAAAATCCTCCCAATCCTACAATTGGTTCGAAATCACGTTCCTTGGCCTGTGCTCTGCTGTTTCTGCAATCACACACACATGGTTAATTTACACGACAAGTGGGCCAAGGGACCCCACCTTGTCTTTTGGTGAATGCATATAGGCATGCACATTCAAAAGAAGAAGAAAAGAGTAAGAGGATCGATGAAAGGAGGAGAAAGAGATAGAATATAGGAATGGGGAAGATAGGAATGTGACAAAATGGCTAGACTAACACAGTAGCTAGACCAGCACATGATTGACCTGGTGTGGTAGCAAGACGAGAACAATAACTCAGACCGGCGCAACAAAAATACTACTAGACGACGGAATGATCACTTACCAGCCTAGCACGATGGCTCGCCTATCGTGGCAGTAAGATGGGCTCGGTAACTCAGACCGACATAGCAGTAATACTGCTAGACGACAAGACTACCATGGTAGTGCTTGACTTAGCTTCCCTTGGTTAAACGAGAGGGGAAGAAGAAAGAAGAGAAAGACAAAATAGAGGGGGAAGAGAAAATCAGAAAGGACTATAGGAGAGAAGAAGAGAGAGGGAAAAAAGGAGGAAGAAGAAAGAGAGGGGAGAAAAGAGAGAAGGAAGAGAGAGAAAAAAGAAGTAAAAAGAGAAAGAAGAGAGAAAGGAAAAGAGAAACATGGATGGCGATGAGGATCCATCGTCCATGACAGAAGAGGGAGAATAGAAGAAAACATGGACAACGATGAGCTTCTGCCGTCCATGACAGAGGAGAGAGAAAATAATAGAAAACATGGACGGCGATGAGCTTCCATCGTCCATGACATCGAAGAAAACATTGACAACAATGAGCTTCCACCGTCCATGATAGAGGAGAAGAAAACGTGGACAACGATGAGCTTCCACCATCCACTACAAAGGAGAGAGAAAATAGAAGAAAATGTCAACGACGACAAGCTCTCGCCATCCATGATGTAGAAGAAGAGAATAAAGAAAGCATGAACGATGATGAGCTTCCTCCTTCCATGACATAAGAGAGAGAAAATAGAAGAAAATGTGGACGACAATGAGCTTCTATCGTACATGACATAGGAGAAAGCGAATAA
Organism: Amborella trichopoda; assembly: GCF_054954075.1. Lineage (NCBI taxonomy): Eukaryota > Viridiplantae > Streptophyta > Magnoliopsida > Amborellales > Amborellaceae > Amborella > Amborella trichopoda. Next base: position 23,118,436 of record NC_142339.1, read on the forward strand.
AAGAAAACGTGGATGACAATGAGTCTCCACCGTCCATGATAGAGGAGAGAGAAAATAGAAGAAAACATGGATGGCGATGAGCTTCCACCGTCCATGACAAAAGAGAGAGAAAATATAAGAAAACATGGATGGCGATGGGCTTCTGCCGTTCATAATAGAGGAGAGAGAGAATAGAAGAAAACATTGACAACAATGAGCTTCCACCATCCATGACAAAGGAGAGAGAAAATAGAAGAAAACATGAACGATGATGGGCTTCTATCGTCTATGATAGAGAAGAGAGAGAATAGAAGAAAACATGCATTATGATGAGCTTCCGCCGTCCATGACAGATGAGGAGAGATAGGGGAATTTGTTAAGGCCCAGCTCACTGTTTATGTTCCAAGAGTAGGAGGATGTCATACCTGGTGATAGGCTCTGCTGGACATGAATGGATAAGAGAGAGCAAGAAGAGAACAAGAAGAAAGAATGAAGAGAGAGATTAGGAAAGAGAGGAAAGAGCAAGGAAAGATAGAAGAGAGAGAAAGAAAGTGAATAAAGAAGATCATGAAAGAGAGAGGAATGAGAAAGAGATAAACGAGACGAGTGAGGAAGACAGAAGAGAGAAAGAGAGAGTTAGAGAGACGAGGGGAGGAGAGGAGGAGAGAGAAAGAGATAGATGAAAATAGGAGAGAGATGAGAGTAGAAGAGAAAAAGAGATGAGAGGAGGAGAGAGAAAGAGAGAGATGAGTAGAGGAAAGAGAAAGAGAGAGATGAGAGGAGATAGGAAGTGACCTTCACCAAAGGGTACCAATTTTTTCTTCTCTCTCCTCTCTCTCTCTCCAAGACGTGCTCAAATTTTATTCATGAGATTGAAAAATGAGAGGGTCTATTCAAGCCGAAACTTGATTCGAGATCTAATGGCGGAGGTCCCAGAGCTGTTTGATGCATCGAAAATAGTGTTCTAGTTATGGGCTCCGTTTTAGGGTGCTAGAGGCTGATTTTTCTAAAATTAATTCTTTATCTGTGCTGCCTTAGATATGTTGGATTACGACAAACCTTGGCAGGTGGCTTTTTGGAGTGCTTAAGAGGATTCTGACCCGTTCTGCGGTAATTATGAGACTGTTAGGAATTCCACTATATGTCAAGGATTTATTGATCGGCTTCTCTTTTATTCCACATCGGGGACCTAAGGTGCTTAAAAATGTCTTCAAACTTGCCCCGCTAAATGTTGTGCTTCGAGAGAAGCAAGAAGGACAACATTAAGAAAATTTCCTTTAGATTTATTACTTTTTTTCTTCGTAGCCACAGGACCACGTGCATGTTGAGGAGATTCACACAATGCTGTAACAAGGATGCTAGGACATTTGGATGTAATGTACAGGTCCATCCGTGGAGACTTAGGGGGAGAAGAGACTTTTGAGGGATCCTATCGAAGTCCTCACCCTTACGTGGACTGTTTGTGATTCTGACAGCTGAAGATTTTGTACGGACCTCGTTGGTCAGAATTAAGCCCGCCTGGTGGTGATGCTTAAGGGAATTTTCTGATTTAGTCTGGGTTTGTTTGTTTTGTTGTTTGTTTTGGATGCAGTTTCAACAATCATGATACCTCTCTTCTTTGTCCAAGGCGACCCCTGAGGGCTCAATCCCATTGTTGCATAATAGGACCAAGTTTTGGTTAACTTGGCTCTCTTGGGGAATCTTCAGCATCTTGGAGTGCATTAGTGACCTCATGGGAACAGTGCTCTTTTTCATGAGACTTGTCTTGCCTTCTTGACAAGTCTTCTGTCCTTTGAGTCCCTTTTACGTATGGACTCAGGATGTCGAAATATTTCCTTGAAGCTCGTATTTTTTGGTACTGGTATCAAGGTATTCTGACACCATTGATTTTTCTTCTTGAATGATGGTTGAAGCTTCTTATAGAGGCGAACGCTGCATCAACCTCTTAATTGGTCTAAGCGTCGTTTGTGGGTTTTCACTTCGACTTAAGAAGCAACGTTGTAGAGATGGTTTTCAGCAACTTCCTTTTATTTGGGGCTCTTTTCCCATAACCTTACTGCCATGTCCACCCTTATTCTTCCATTTTTACTCATGGTGCCCTTTTGGGATTTTCACCGTACCCAGGTTTTTATTTTACGGAACGCTTTTGCTCATAGTTTCATCACCATGCCCGTCCATCATTTTTGCTTATGATATTCCCTTGTCCAGTTATACACCATGCTCATTATTCTTTTTTTCTTATTTTTTTTTTTTTTTTTTTTCGTGAAGGCGTGTTTAGGGTCATGCCTTCGAGACCTGGCAAAGCCTTTTAATGTCATGTAGCCAAGACGTGCACTACAGTTTAAGGTCATACAACTGGACCATGGTGGTGATGAATGGCAGTCTGTAGAGGCCATGAAGTGAGTATGGTGGTGGTTTGACTTAGTTTTGGGGAGATGGCACGAGGCTACCTATAAAAGATGGATGATGTATGGATGGTGGAAAGTGGTGACCCACTAGTTGACGGTGAGTATGAATGGCAGGATGTCTCACCGTTTTGTGAGCAAGGGTGAGACTCACTGAGAAATGATGAATGGTAATGAAGGGATTCACTGGGGTGTTATGAAGGTGGTATGTGCACATGAACGGGTTGTTAGGGAAGACGTGAGTGAAGATGCACGTAAAAGGGCATGTGCATGTATGTGGGGGCAAGTTTAAGGTCATGCCTCCCGGACCTGTGCAAAGCAGTTTAATGTCATGTGGTCAGGACGTTCACTATGGTTTAAGGTCATATAGCTTGGATCGTAGCTATGCAGTTTAAATTCGTGTAACTAGGACCATGCAATTTAAGGTCGTGCAACAAGACGTTCGCTACAGTTTAAGGTCATATAGTTTGGACCATGGTGCTAAGCCTTTTAACATCATGCGGTCAGGATGTACATTATGGTTTAAGGTCATATATCTTAGACCTTGGCTATGCAATTTAAAGTCATGCAGCTAAGACCATGCATTTTAAGGTTGTGCAACGAGACCTCTGTTAAAGTTTAAGGTCATATAGTTTGGACCATGGTTATGCAGTTTAGGGTCATGCGGCACAGACCATTGTGTGGATCACCATATAGGTGAAGGTCCATGGGGAATAGAAGCACGTATGACAATCTAACTCCCTAGGGATAAAATGGTTAAAACCATACGCATGCAGAGGGCTTAGATGGAGATGGTGGACCTATGAGGAGTGACTCACGGAAGCGGGCTTCACTAGTTATTAGGGTATGAGTGTGACTCTTAGGGGGTAAAAAGTGAGACAACATGGAGAATAGGCTTATAGAAGGTAATCTTACTCCTTGGGGATAAGGTAGTAAAGGAATAAGGACTTGGTACGAAACAGACCCATTGGGGGTTGAAGAGGCAAGAATGACCCTAACTCCACTGGGGATAATGGGCTACAGTATAGGTATGACTCCTACTGAGGATGAGGAACAGTGGTCTGCTCCTGACTCTATTGGTGATGACAGATCCCTGCCTCGGTGCAACGACCTGGGTGTAACTCCATTGGGGATGATAAGTCACAGCCTGGGTGCAACAACCTAGGTGCAATTCCACTGGGGATGACAAGTCACGGCCAGGGTGCAACTCCATAGGAGATGACAATTCATGGCCTGGGTTCAACTCCACTGGGGATAGTGGCAAGACACACACGGCGGTGACCAAGTTCTAGCACACGTGGCGCTAGCACATGCACGACGCTAGCATGGGGAGCGTAACACACACAACGGTGCTGCTAACATTGACACGTACGACGCTAGCATGTGCGGAGGTAACATACGTGACGCTAGCGTGCACAGTGGCAAAACACGCGATGCTAGACTTGAGAACATAGCTGGAGCTGAGCGTAGCCAGCGCTAGCTTTTAAGAAGACAGCCGACGCTAGCTTTTAAGAAGACAGTCGGCACTGGGCTTTTGAGAACACAATCGATGCTGGGCACAACCGGTACTAGCTTTTAAGACCACAGCCGGTGCTAGGATTTTAAGAACACACCGGCACTGGGGACAGATTACACAGGCAGCAGTGAGCTGTGTTCGGGCCTTGGGCCTGAGCCTGACCCGGTCCTAGTCTCTGATGATGGGGCTTTATGGGTGACGGTAAGCCTCCGTTAGGGCCTCAGGTCTGAGCCCAACCCGGTCCGGCCCATTGCCCTCTGGTCTTCAGGGATGTGCCTAAAATTCCCAACTTGTTAGGGCAACTTTGGGGAAACATCATCTATATAAGGGGGTAAACCCCTTCTTTAGCATTTACTGAAGGTAAAATGGCTAAGGCATTTAGCAGTGAGAGTGAGAGAACTCCCGGCGAGAATTCTGGCAAGCACACAGAGCTTACAGGCGAGGGTTTGTAGGAGTTTGTTGAAGGCAATAATAATTTTCTCGTGAGAACTCCGACGCGAATGTAGGGTATTTCGAACGAGGGTCGCTATTTGTCAGGGTTGGGAAGTAGGAAGTTTGCCAGCTAACGCTGGGATTCCAACGATAGTTTTGGAGTATCGGAGAAGGAGAAAAAGGGGTGGAAGTTGCAGCAGGGGAATGCCAGTCGACTTTCGCTAGCTTTTGTGGGCTTTCGGATGGTGTTCTGCTAATCGGAGAAGAGGGGAACGTGCAACAGTGGGTTTTCGACAGATGAGAAGAGTTTCCCGATGAGTGGCGGGGGAGTGAACAGTTCCATGGAGACAAAGGGTCACTAGGAGGTAACGGTCGCCAGCCACACGTGCGAGGATGCACGTCAAAGCACGTCGCGGGTGGTAGTCTCAAGTGGTGCACCCTGGGCTCGAGGAGACACATGCACACTCTATAGCACGTGTGAAGGATTTTAACATAGGCGACATTGGCCTGTGACCAAAACATAGCCAGTGTTAATCCTTGAGAAGCGCAGCTGGCACTTTCCTTCGAGAACATAGCTGGCGGTGGACCTTGAGAACATAGTCGGTGCTAAGCCTTGAGAACAAAGGTAGCACTAGGCCAAAACACAGCCGGCGCTACGCCTTGAGAACACAGCCGGCACTGGCATTTGACAAACACAGGCGGCGTTGGACTTTGAGAACACAGATGACGCTAGGCCTTGAGAACACAGTCGGCGCTGGCATTTGACAAACATAGCCAGTGCTGAGCTTTATCCAACACAAGCGGCTGTAGCTTTCGAGGACACAACCGGCACTGGGCTTTAATAGACATAGTGGGCTCTAGCTTTTGAGAACACAGCCAACGCTAGCCAGTACCTTTTCATGTGTGGCGATAGTGCCTTAGTTATTCGTACATGGCGGTGAGTCCTTTAAGCTTTATATAATGGTAGGGCCTACTCACAGAATCCCTGACATGAAAAATCTCCCAAGGGGAGGAGAACTTGGAACAATTTATTTTACTGGGGAGAGCCTAGTCAGGGGTGAGCCCATTTGGATAACATAACCAATATGCAAAATAGAGTGGCCCCTCAATACTTCTTTTGTTATCGACTCAGTTTGCTTTGAGGTCTGGGAGGGCAATGATGGTAACGTCAGTATTGAAGAAGGGATGGACCTCCTTCATTGAATGCGTAGGAATGTGGCTTCTGGCACAAATTTTCCCACATTGGGGAAGAGAATGGTGAAGACCAAGGGGCTGATATGGTCTTCTTCTGGTCTCTGAGTGCAAGGGGAGCACCAATATTTAAAAGGATATTCTTCGTGGACCACCAAGGTGCTGGGGTCACACAGAAGCATTCTTGAGTGTGCTTCTCTATTAGTTGTTGTGCAGTGCTCAGGAAACTACTACGATTGGTGCTCTGATACTGTTAAGGTACTGCTGGAGACATGCAGTCATGTTAGCAACACATGGTTCCTTGGGCATGGGGAGGCAGGAATCTCCTTATTGGATATTCATTTCATTGGCAGCCTTCCACTGATCGGAGCAATCTATGACGAGTTCGTGCCTCAGAACTCAGTCATTTTTTGTGGTGCTCGCCTAATGGGAGAGGAACCACCTGCTGGTCTTCAAAAGATTTTTGAGATTTACCAACTACTTTTCTCCAAGTCCAGCAATGGTCGCATGACCTTTGTCGAATGGGTGAAATTCTTTTGCGGGGATTACCCCGAGGAAACTGGTGCAGTTACTTCAAGAAGGAAGGGGAAGGTAGTTGTAAAGGGGATTCCTCCAATCTACCAATCCGAGACCAGTGATGACTGTGTCTTCTTGGCTGCATACTTGGTCCTGTTTTTATTCAAGTTTTCTATTCTTGGAGGGGTAGATGACATTCGTCGAAGCACATTCTATGTGGCTTGTGACATGGTGGGGGGGCACCAGTATGCCCTTGAACAACTAGTTCTATGTAGCATCTACCACAGACTGGGAGCCATCTCGAGGGGAAAAACCTATAAAGGCAAGGAAGGGGGTAATGGCCTTGTGGGGAGCGAAGCTTTCCCTGGGGACTTTAAGACCACATTCCACATCCATTATGTGTATGGGTGGCTAGGGGCCTATTTCCCTGCTACTTAGGTCAGAAGTCAAGGCTCGGGGGAGAAAATGTGCCCCTTCTTGATGAGAATTCCTGGGCAGATGGCCATTTTTCATAGCCCGGGAGAAGCTCGTAACTCGATTGGGAATCATTTCTCCAATATGTGTCGGGTCACCTTTCCAGTTGGGGGCTTTACTGACCACGCCTTTATTGATGAACTAGGCAAGGAGCTTGTCATGACCCCGTCCCCATCCCATTTACCGTGCTCACCGAAGGGCGGCCGAGAGTGGGTCCGTGAACCGGACATAGCGAATGCCACTCAGGTCAAAGTGGCTCAACACCTATATAATGTGGTAAACAAGGAAAACCTTGGAAGAACTAAAAAAAAAACCTTGGAAGAACTAAAACATTAACTCTGAATACAGAAGCAGGAAACCAAACTCCAAAAATCCACTATATATCACTTATCAAAATCAGTACATATCGGTTCAAGGCATCAGGCCCCGATAGTACACACAACCCATAATAAACAATAATTAGGGCCAAAGTGCCCATAAATCCCAAACGCCAACAATTTCCACTAGGCCAAGCTTCTTCCACCAGTGATTGCTGCTCTACAGAGATGGTAAAATAATAAAATGAGCTATACTGCCCAGTAAGTAAGTCTAGGCACTAAGCATCATATTAAATCTATCACAGCATAAATATCAAATAAGTTAGGAATCTTGTCCGTGCATCAATCACATGCATCATTTCAGGTATTAGAAATCTCATTTGATCAATACAATAACTATCAATTACATTCACAGTGCAGATAATAGGTATCATAAGGATTGGCCGTTCAGAAACCTTTCCTAGACAAAGACTATCATAATGCATAGCAGTCATGCATTTCACAGTATCATTCATTCATTTAAAACAAAATGCGTTTCACAATAAACGTTCTTGTCTCAATATAGTATACTCTTGCTTTGTCAAAGAGTACCTTTCCATTTCACAATAAACAGATGGTCAGGTCATGTTATACGCCCAAAGCATGTACCACACAGGCATTAGTCACCTAAGTAGGCCATGCAATACTCTCAAAGCGGGCACCTCTCAATTTCAATCTGGGTCATACGATACGCACAAAGCATGCCAAAGGTTCTCATAAAACTAATCACATCATTCACAGAATAGGCCCTGCAAAACTCTGAAAGCAAGCACCCATTCATATCAATCTTGGTCATGCAATACACACGAAGCATGCCAAAGGATGCTCAAAGCATCCATCACTTCAGTCACACTACCAATAGGTGACCCATTACGTAGGGTTCAATATCACAGTATCATAACATAACAGTACCCACCACCAATGGGTGGCTCATTTTGTGGTAGTCAATATAACAGTCTCAGAATACAACAATCAAGCATTAATCTATACTAGCACTCAATCAAGGCCTATTGCAGACAATTCTAGTCTCATTAACAATGTCTGAGTATCATTCAAATGTACACAACTAACGAGTATGCTATGCCACTAGCATGAGGCATCCATCATAAGATAGCTATCTCATGGCATTTACACTTTTCAATTAGCATTCCTAACTCGTAGTCTCATTCATGCAATATGTATTACAGGGCTATCACAGAGCATATGCATTTATCAAAAGATCGCTTATTGCACGATTTCATAGCATAATTTGTGCAGTGAATATGTAACATTCATCACTAGGAAGCCATTCGATAACAGTTATCATTCGTTTACACTTGTTACTTAAAAACATCAGTAAATATTTCAGCAAGTGAATATAATTTCATTTCATCCACAACTGTGACGTCCACGTAGGAGCAGAGTACTATTTTCAAATAGTGGGGAGTTTTAGTGTGGTTCAAAAGTTGATTTCGAAATACACTCGCTTAAAGATCATATGAATGAATTGAATGCATTTGATCAGAGTTTGAGTGCAAAACCATTTATTTCTAAAGTCGGCACAAATCTGAAAATCTCGGTGTTATGTAACAGTGGCATACCCTCTTTCTCAGAGGTACAACTCCCAATCTAGGAGAATCTCAAAATGATTGAAACATGCGACTGTAATTTTACAGATAGATGTTAAAAATGGCGAAAGTTTGAAGATATTTGGACGATATTCGATAGGTCAAAAGCTCGGCACAAAGTAGGTGACAGTTGCTGGAATTTCCTGCAACTGTGGACAGTACTATACCCTCACATTTTGGAGCATAACTCTCAATATACATGGAGATTCAAAAATAGTTCAACATGAAACTTTTATTAAACACACATATCTCTCAAGTGGCAGTGGTTTGGAAGTATTCGGACTCCGTTTGGTCAGTCAAACCTGGTGACAACAGAGGTATCAGCTGTGAATTCTAGTGAAATAAGCTAATAGTGACATATATGCACAATTTAAAGCATATCTCATCACTTATGAAGAATTATGACAGGGTTAAAACATAAACATCATAATAGACATATGTATTTATCAAATAGCGGTAATTTGAGAACATTTGGATATCATTTGATAGGTCAAATGTTTGTTACAAAACCAGTAACTGTCCAGGAATTTCTACAATCTTTTAACAGTGACATACCCACACATTTTGAAGTATAATTTTTAATACATAAAAAATTTCAAGATGACACAAGAGACAAGTTGAATTAGACAACCATATCACTCATTCAAAACCGGTTTGGGTCAATTTGGACGTAGTTTGGCTACTGAAAGGTCCAATGCAAGAGCCATCACGGTTCTAGAAATTCGCCTTCTCAAGTTTAACCCACAATCAAGAACATTCAATATTGCATAAGACAAAGAAAATCTTGATGCAAAACTAAGTCCATAATAAACTATTCCCATTATTGAACTATTTCACATATTTCCAGCACAAATGAAATCATATACAGGGCCCAATCGATCATGGCATCTGAGATTTCTTGCTCATCAAATAACATTCATACTCATACATGTCATCCTAGCATTTTTCCCCCATTTTCAACACTTGACATAAATTCCTTAAATTTTATTGATGCATAATAGCTAGACTCACTTACCTGATGCTCATGATGCTCCTAAACTTCACATAGACTAGTTCAACCTCCTTGGTAAGGCTCCCCAACGGCAGCAGCAAAGGGTTTCACACCCGAGCTAGAGAGAGAGAAAGTCAAGAGAAGAAGAAGGGAGATGAGAAAAAAGACGATGGGGTGAAGAAGAGTGTTGCTTAAGTACCCGTGGGAAGGTGGGAAACACGTGGCTTTCATGCACGGCACTGACAAGTGCGGTGCAGACACGTATGACTCTGACAACATCGCTTTTCACTCACGATTATGCTCCAGACTGTGCTACACTCACGGCAATGCTCTCCCATCTAACAGAAGGCGATGGGTTGCTTACATTGCCGGCACTGGGTCTTCTTACACAGCCAGCGCTAGGTCCTCTTACACAGCTGGTGCTGGGCTCTTCTTACACAACCAGCGCTGGGCTCATACACTGTCAGTGCTAGGTCTTCCTTACACAGCCGGCGTTAGGCTCTTCTTACACTATCGGCGTTGGGCTCATACACTGTCGGCGCTAGGTTTTCCTTACACAGCCGGCGATGGGCTCTTCATGCTCTATATTGCCGTGAGTATCTTAGCCAGAAAGTTGTGGTCCTTACATCATCCCCCCCTTAAAAAGGATTTTGTCCCCAAAATCATATAATATGAAATCTCAATAATCGAGGGAGGGCACCCACACGTCGACTACTGTTCATCCAACTGTCTATAGTCTCATCCTTATCTTCAGCATCTTATAGCCTATACTTCACATTTCACACACAGTGTCATGCATTAACCTTTCAGATACCTTGACAATTCAGACACCTTATTAACCCAACCAGGCAACACAAATTAAATCAAGCCACTCAACTCTAATCAATCTCAATCAGTTCAGCCACTACCAGCTGGCCATCGATATCAGTCTCTAAATAAGGACCGGCAATACTCACAAAGTGGCACCTTACAAGCATCAATCATACAATACACTCAAAACACGCACCACAAAATCACAATCACAAAATTAGGCCCTGCAATATGCCCAAAGTAGGTGCCTCACTACTATCAATCATAAGCTCAGGCCCTACCACAAGCTCAAAGCAGGCTTTCTATCAGTATCAATCACACAATTAGGTCCTACAATATGCTCAAAGTAGGCATTCATATCAGTATCACACACTACAATACGCTCAACGTAGGCACCTCAGTGCAATCACAATATCAGATCCTGCAATACGCCCAAAGCAAGCACCTTATCAGTATCAATCATGGACATACAATCTGCTCCAAGCATGTTCCACAAAATCACAGAGTTAGGCCCTGCAATACGCTCAAAGAAGGTACCTCATCACAATCACAATGTCAGGTCCTTCAATACGCTCAAAGCAAGCACCTTACAAGTATTAGTCATTGTCATGCAATACGCTCAAAGCATGCCAATCAATCACATATCACAGTATGGTCATGCAATACTCTCAAAGCATGCCAATCAATCACATATCATAGTATGGTCATGCAACACGCTCAAAGCATGCCAATCAATCACATATCACAATATGGTCATGCAATACGCTCAAAGCATGCCAAGCAATCACATATCACATATCACAATATGGTCATGCAATACACTCAAAGCGTGTCAATTAATCACATATCATAGTATGGTCATGCAATACACTCAAAGCATGCCAATCAATCACATGGTCAGGTCCTACAATATGCTCAAGGTAGGCACCTTAGTACAATCACATGGTCAGAAAGTCAGGTCTTGCAATATGCTCAAATCAGGCACCTCACTAAAATTAACTAGGGTAATGTAATACGTCCAAAGCATGCCCCAATAAACCATGTAGCATTCGCCACATTCATACCATGTTTCATACATCACATTTCACTCATCGCAAGATTGACCACACAGGTCATAACATAAAACACTTATCACTCCAGTCACATGTCACGTATTAGTTCTCAACTAGATGGGGTAGGACATACCCCTCAATCAAGGTTCCACATAGTTATCATACAAAAAGGATCTCTAAGGATCCCCCAAATCAGTTGCACACAATTAAGCATAATTAGACAATAAAGGTTCAAATTCTATTATATATGCCAAATATGGTGTTACAAATAATAGTGAGAGGAAACAAGGTCAGACAAAAAAATTTACACTCATATTACAATAAAAACACTTCTAGTTCTCCGATGCGGAGGTCTTAGCTCATTCCCTTCAAGTGCAAAGGACCTACCCCGAGTCTTGGGTTTCGATTCATTCTTCAATGTAGGGCAGTCTCTAATTAAGTGGCCCGACTTGCCGTAGTTGTAACATTTCTTAGTCTTCAGCTAGCACTTAAAAGCTGCATGGCTCTGCTTCCCGCAAGAGGTACAGTGCACAAGCTGGCTCTGTTTAATGTCGCCATGGCAGTTCTTTTGGGCCTTCCATTCCTCCGCCTTTCTTTTTCTCGTAGACCCTCAGAGGGTGGAGGTCCTATCTTTTGCTTGTCTTTCCTCAGTCGATAGTCATCACAGTCTTTTTCCACCTTCCTAGCCAAATCCACCAATTGAGAGAAGGCCTTAAGATTGACCGACAACACTCTCCCTCTGATATCAGGTCCCAAACCCCTCTCAAACTTACTTGCTTTCCTAGCCTCCTTGTTGATGATATGCGGCGCATATTGGGATAACTCTAAAACTTTTGCCACATATTGATACGGTTAGATTCCCTTACAGTAACTCTATGAATTCGACCTCCTTTCTTTCCTTTACTAATTCAGGGATATATTTCTCATTGAAGGCCTCCAAAAATCCTTCCCAAGAAGGTACTATCTCATTCTCTTCCCAGGCTTGCTGAACCGAATGCCACCAATGTTCGATGTCCCCTTCTAGCATGAAGGCACCCAGTCTCAACTTCTGCTAATCTAAGCATTATATGACTCTAAATATCTTTTCCACTTACATTAACCATCTCTCTTCTTTCTCTACACTTCCCTACCCTAAGAAAGTTGGGGGTGCCAGCCTCTTAAACCTCTCTATTAGGTTACTATCATTCTATTCTGGGGTAGGGGTGCATAGGGCCGGCATCGACTCTTTCATTATTTGGGTCATGGCTCCCAGAGTCCTACAAAATTCACTGAAGGCTTTAGTGTCATAGTTATCGGTACTCCTAGAGCAGCCACGAGCTCTCAGCATCTTGAACTAATTCACAAGAACACCCAGTCACTACTCCATCCTAAAACCACTCTAAGGACAGTCCTAAAACTCCTTAAGCCAATGAACCTATCCTGGCTACTCTGATACTACACTGTCATGACCCCGCCCCATCCCATTTACCGTGCCCGCCGAAGGGCGACGGAAAGTGGGTCTGTGAACGGGAGGTAGCGAATGCCACTCAAGTCAAAGTGGCTCAATGCTTACATAATGCGGTAATGCAGAAGCCAGAAACCATATTCCAAAATTCCACTATATATCATTTGTCAAAATCATTACATATCGGTTTGAGGCATCAGGGGCCCGATAGTACACACAACCCACAATAAACAATAATTACGGCCAAAGTGCCCATAAAACCTACAATGGGAAAGAATTATCTTTGACAGCTTCGAGTCCCAAATGCCAACAGTTTCCACTAGGCCAAACTTCTTCCACCTGTGACTGTTGCTCTACAGAGATAGTAATATAATAGAATGAGCAATAAAGCCCAATAAGTAAGTCTAGGCACTAAGCATCATATTAAATCTATCACAGCATAAATATCAAATAAGTTAGGAATCTTGTCAGTGCATCAATCACATGCATCATTTCAGGTATTAGAAATTTCATTCTATCAATACAATAACTATCATTCACATTCACAGTGCAGATAATAGATATCATAAGGATTGGCCATTCAGAAACCTTTCCTAGACGAACACTATCATAATGAAAAGCAGTCATGCATTTCACAGTATCATTCATTCATCTAAAACAAAATGCGTTTCACAATAGAAGTTCTTGTCTCAATATAGTATACTCTTTCTTTATCAAAGAATACCTTTCCATTTCACATTAAACAAATGGTCAGGTCATGCTATACGTCCAAAGCATGTACCCTATAGGCATTAGTCACCTAAGTAGGCCCTGCAATACTCTCAAAGCGTGCACCTCTCAATCTCAATCTGGGCCATGTGATACACACAAAGCATGCCAAAGGTTCTCATAACACTAATAAGATCAGTAACATAATAGGCCTTGCAATACTCTGAAAGAAAGCACCTATTCATATCAATCTTGGTCTTGCAATACACACAAAGTATGCCAAAGGATGCTCAAAGAATCCCTCAATTCAGTCGTACTAGCAATGGGTGGCCCATTGCGTAGCGCTCAATATCACAGTATCATAACAGAACAGTACCCACCACCAATAGGTGGCCCATTGCGTAGTGGTCAATATAACAGTCTCATAACAGAACAGCCAAGCATTAATCCTTACTCGCACTCAGTCAGTGCCATATTGCAGACAATTGTAGTCTCATTAACAATGTCTATGTATCATTCAAATGTACACATCTAACGAGTATGTTATGCCACTAGCATGAGGCATCCATCATAAGAGAGCTATCTCATGGCATTTACACTTGTCAATTAGCATTCCTAACTCATAGTCTCATTCATGCAATATGTATAATAGGGCCATCACTAAGCATACACATTTATCAAATGATCGCTTATTGCACGATTGCATGGCATTATTCTTACAGTGAATATGTAGCATTCACCACATGGAAGCCATTCGATAACATTTATCATTCTTTTACACTTGTTACTTAAAAGCATCAGTGAATCGTTCAGCACGTGATTATAATTTCATTTCACCCACAACTATTACATCCTCGTAGGAGCATAGCACTATTTTCAAAAAGTGGAGAGTTTTAGTGTGGTTCAGAAGTTAATTTTGAAACTGACTTGCTTAAAGCTCATCTGAAGGTGAATTGAATGCATTTGAATAGAGTTTGAGTGCAAAACTATTTATTTCTAAAATAGGCAGAAATCTGAAAATATCGGTGTTATGTAACAGTGGCATACCCCTTTCTCGGAGGTACAACTCCCAATCAAGGGAGAATATCAATATGATTAAAACATGAAACTCTAATTTTACACATACATCTTAAAAATGAAAGTAGTTTGAAGATATTTGGAAGATATTCGATAGGTCAAAAGCTCGGCACAAAGTAGGTGACTGTCGCTGGAATTTCCTGCAACTGTGGACAATACTATATCCTCACATTTTGGGGCATAACTCTCAATCTGCAGGGATTTTCAAAAATAGTTCAGCATGTAACTTTTAGAACACACATAGACATCTCATGTGACAATGGTTGAGAAGCATTCAGACTCTATTTGGTCAGTCAAAATGGTGACAACAGAGGTATCAGCTGTGAAATTCACTGAAATTAGCTAACAGTGACATACATTAACAATTTAAAGCATAGCTCATCACTTATAAAGAATTTGGACAGGGTTAAAGCATAAACATCATAGTAGACACATGTATTTATCAAATTAAGATGATTTGAGAACATTTGGATATCATTTGATAGGCCAAACGTTTGGTACAAAAAGAGTCACATTCCAAGAATTTCTGCAATCTTTTAACAGTGACATACCCACACAATTTGAAGCATAATTTCTAATCCATGAGAAATTTCAAGATCATATAAGAGAGAAGTTGAAGTAGAAAATCATATCATTCACTAAAAACCGGTTTGTGTCCATTTGGACGTCATTTTTCCACTGAAATATCTGATGCAAGAGCCGTCACGGTTCTGGAAATTTGCCTTCTCAAGTTTAACCCACATTCAAGAACATTAAATATTGCATAAGACAAAGAAAATCTTGATGCAAAACCAAGTTCATAATAAACTATTCCCATAAGTGAACTACTTCACACATTTCCACCACAAATGAAATCATATACAGGGCTCAATCGATCATGGCATCTGAGATTTCCAGCTCATCACAATACATTCATACTCATACATGTCATCCTAGAATATTACCCCATTTTCAACACTTAACATAAATTCCTAAAAATTTTATTGATGCATAATAGTTAGACTTACTTACCTGATGCTCACGGTGCTCCTAAGCTCCACATACAAACCACTTCAACCTCCTTGATAAGGCTCCTCAACAGCAGCAGCAAAGGGTTTCACACTCAAGCTCTAGAGCGAGAAAGTTTGGAGAAGAAGAAGGGAGAAGATAAACAAGATGGAGGGATGAAGAAGAGTGGGGCTTAAGTACCCATGGGTTGGTGGGAACCATGCGGTTGTCATGCACATCACTGACAAGTGCGGCACTGATATGTCCGGCTCTGACAACATCGCTTTTCACTCATGGCAATGCTCCATATGGTGCTACACTCGCGATGGTGCTCTCCCATTTCACAGAAGATGATGGGTCTCTTACACAGCCGACACTGGGTCTCCTTACAAAGCCGGCGTTGGGTCCTCTTACACAGCTAGCATTGGGCTCTTCTTACAAAGTGGACGCTAGGCCTTCCTTACACAGCTGGCGCTGGGCTCTTGTTACACAGTCGGCACTGGGCTCATACACAATCGGCACTAGGTTTTCCTTACACAGCCAATGCTGGGCTCTTCTTACTCTCTACTATTGTGAGTGTCTTAGTTCAGAAATTTCTGGTCCTTACAGAGCTAGATGGTGCTCCCACAACCATCTAGGGGCTCATGTTTATTTTGTGCATCAAAGGCAAGGTTTTGGCCTATTGTACCCCATTCAGTGCCAAACTTGAAAGGTATTTCTTCCAACGCTTTACTCATCAGCACGGGCTTGATCAGAGTTGCCCCTTCTCTATGTTCTTTAAGGAGTGTCATGGAAGAGTGAACATAGGGAGGAAGGAAGAGCTCGAGACTCTTCAGGAATCATGGCTGCCAGAGCATATCCGCACCGCATGGTCCACATGTTTGGAGATGACTGAAGTTAGCAAATATGTGGTACCACATTTTGGCAGGAGGGTTCGGGTGACCGAAGCCTATGAGCTTTGGTGGAGGATTACCAGCGGGGGGTATTGGAATGCTGATAACCCTTGGAAAAGGGGAGAACTGTAATTGGCTCCAAGATACTAAACGTAGGAGGATCATCAACACTCCCCGTCTTGGCGAGATCTTTGATTTGGGCTATCCCTGGAATTGGCAGGCTCTTGGGATACCTTGGCAGATAGCGGCAGATGATGCTTCATCGCAACTTCTTACCATGGAGAAAAAAAATGGGGAGCCTTTTTTATAACCTCAACTCTATCTTCGAATGAAAGGAGGGTCAAAAGGTCTCAGGTTATGAAGGGCGCCCAGTCCAAGATTTTAATGCGTTGATAAGGTGCGGCCCTCACAGTGTTCTTGCTACAAACTCTTCTCGAAAGGGAAGTTCTGAAGCTGCTTCTCCTTCTCCAGCATGAGGGAAACAAAGAAAGCGCTCCTCTCCCACCAACAATCATGCACCACCTCGGGCTGTCAGGCCTACTCGAAGACGTAGGGGTGTAAAAATTCCAATCATCTTAGAGTCAAGAGGTAGCTCCTCATCTTTTGTCTTTGGATAGTTTGCTAACTCTTCCAAGTCACCTTCTACCCTTTCTGTATCATCTTCTACCTCTCCTAAGGAACTTTCTACCTCTTCAAAAACTGAGGTAGATGAATCTAGCCCTTTTAAGCCTATTGTCATCGCTTCTGATTGAGAAGTGATGCTTCCAAGTCCAAGGGTGATTTCTGAGTCAGATGCAGTTACAATGGAGATCGATGGGATTGAAGGCCCCCCAGTTATTTCTCAAGAAGAGGAACTTGACATTGACAGGGCTTCCGACCCTTAGGAGGTTGCTGCCCTGACTGAGGCAGGGACTGCCATGATGGATGGTAAGGGCTCAAGCATCTTTCAGGGTGAGGGGCCTATGGTTAATGAGGCACCTAAGCATCAAGAGGCGACTGTCGCAGAGTGCGCAGGTCATGAAGATGAGGGGGTTGGGCCTTTTGTGGCAGAGGTTCTGGCTACGGGTGATGCGGACGAGGTAGAAGAGGCCACAGCTGAAGTTGAAGGTCACAGGAAGGAGATAGCTCCTGAACCTATCGAGGCTGAAGCTACAGTTCTGGAAGGTGAATAACAAGGAAGTGATGATGGCCTTGAACTTATCGAGGCCATGTCAGAGGGTGAGAGACAATAAGAAGCGTTTTCTTCGGAGCATGCTGAGACCAGAATGGTGGCCTCAACAGCCGAAGGTCAAGGTGAGGAGGCAAGCGTTGAGGAGATCAATGCTGAGGGGATCGAGCAACCTGAGACCGGGGCTCCCTTCGAATATGAGGAGCCTAAGGATTTGGGCTTTGCGATTGCTCTAGAATAGCCAACAACTCACATGGCTATCATTCCTTTGGGTGCGGCCCTCGAAACCGAAACTCCTTCTACAGTGGTGGACCCAACAGTACCGTCCAAACCTGATTTCAGTGGGGTATCTGACATAATTGCGGACATGCTCCGTGCTGGACTTCAGCATTTAAGGGAGCTACCTCTCATCGAGCAGGGTGAGGCAGTGGTCAAGCTCGAAGAAATTGCCCTTGCGACCTCTCTCGTTTTGATGCTACTTTAAGTGAATTGGAGAGATGGAGATTGGGAAGGTTTCATCATGAGGAAGAAACTAGCAAGATGGCTTCCTTGGAGGCGTCAATCACATGCCGTCGATAAGGAATAGACTCCTTCACACAGAAGAAGGCTATTTTGGTTGCTCCACAGCTCGAACTCAAGATGGAAGGAAGAGCTTGTTTTAATAGGCTGATAGCCATAAGGATGGTGATGCGAAGGCTGAGGAGCACATTTGATGATCTTGAGAGGGAGATGAGTCAAAGAAAGGCCTTGGATGCCTCTTTGGCTGAGAATCTATCAGAGCTCATTCGCACCATCGAGTTGAAAACCATCTCCGTGGAACAGGAGGCTCAAATGGTGGTTAAACTGAAGGATCGTATTCAGCAAGCCGAGGCTTCTTCTGCAACATCCAGAGCAGAGATCAATAAGATCATTGATCATTTTTTAGAGTGTTCTTTCTTTGCCATATGCCAGCACTTGTAAAAATTTTGAGTTTATGAATGAAATGCCTTTTTTTTTCTTCTGGCTCATTTTGCTGCATGATTTCATTCTTCTTTTGCTTCGCTGCAGTTCATTTGCTTCTTATGGGCTTGATCGCCTCTCAAAATGTTCTTTGTCTCAAGGGGACAAGAAAGAATACCCAAGGCCTTTCTTCGTCTTGCGATAAGCTGTTGTGGCTTCAATGACCTCGAATGGGGGAGAAATTGCTTCTTCTCCCCTTAACGTTTGATTGGGCAAGGGCTCATAATTCATTTTTCTCATTATTTGATGAGCATGCTCACTATAAATAGTCCAATCATGAGGGGCTTTGTCTTCCATTCGAGGTGTATTTACTTCAAGCTCTTCATAGCTGTTGGTCTCAGGCACGAACTCCTTTAGATGTTTTGAAGCGATACGCAAAACCTCCAATTGGCTCTGGAGATCGCGAACTTCACTTCTCAACTCTGCTAGGGGATCTTACTCTTGAGGACGAGAAGGTTGTCCTTTCTCAAACTGCTCTCCTCCCACATAATCAAGGAAGCGCAGAACTTGTGGCTGACTTCTGGTCTAAATTGAACCTGCAGTGGGACGAGGAGCATCTTCTTCACTGATAGCAACCGGGGCTTGGAGGACCTTCCGCAGTGTCTGGCTCACCATTTTTACTTTTAAGAGTGCAATAGGGACATGCAAGACTTTTTGATGGTCTGGCGTGTAGGTGATCTTGGAGCCAAGAGTTCTGTCCCCATGACTTCCTCAATCTCAAGAGTGACCTCAGGTTCCTCTTCTTGCAAAGGTTGCTCTAGACAAGAAGCAAACGGGGAAGTCTCATCTTCAAGCGAAGGTGGAATTTCTTCGAGGGTAGTGCATGGCATGCTAGGAGGAAGGGGAGTTAGAGGGAATAGTTTTCCTTATCTTTCCTCTTCTTTGAACATGTTCACCAGTGTTCGCCCGATGTCCTCAACGTCTTCATGAGACGAAGGCTCTGCCATTCTCACAAACTTATAATCACCATCATTTGGTCTTTGAGCAGACACCAAATCTGTGAAATAATACTTGGCATCAGCATAGTGAGCTTCGGCTACAGGAAACGATATTTTATCAGCATAGACCATATACTGTCTCCCATCTCGACTATACTTGAAGCAATGGTGCAATGTAGACGGAACCACCCCTGGTCATGGAGCCACGGGTGGCCAAGAAGGATGTTGTAGGAGGTTTTAGTGTCAACTACATGAAATTGAGCATAGTCATTTAATTCACCATTCTTGAGATGAAGGCGGACAGTGCCAGCCAGCTTTTCTCCTGACTGGTTGAATCCCTGGACTGTGATATGCGTCGGAGTGAGATCTTCATAGCTTAATTCCAATTGAGTGAGGATTCTCCTTAGGATAAGGTTAACTGTTGACCCTCGATCCAACATAATTCGATCGAAGGGGGATGCATGTAATTCACCAGTCACAAAGAGAGGGCGATAGTGAAATTTTTCACCCAATTGTAGAGCATCTTCTGAGAAGGTGATCGTCATACACCCACTCAAGATTGATGGGTCCACCTCGATGGTTTCCACTTCGATCTCATGCACCTTTTGGATCAGAAAGAGGCTGAACCAGAGATATACGGTAATCTCATGAGAGCATGAGGGCATCATAGATGCTGAGAAGGACTGGAAGCTTCATCAAGTGCCCTATCACATCATATTTCACCTTTTCCTCATCAGCCTTTTGTGTTCCTAGCCCTGCCACTGGTTTGGGTGATATAGTAGGTTGAGGAGCGGGTTTAGGTGGAGAAGGTTTATTTTGGCCGGCTGTGTGGATTGGGTGATAGGGATTTTTTTTAGTGGAACGTTGGTTTGATGTTGAGGCTTAGGAGGTGGCTGGGTATATGGGGCAAGTGGCATCCCAGAGAATTGGAGGATGGGTGGATTGTCCAGGGTATTTGGGCGAGGACGGAGTCAAGGAAGCTGGAGGATGGGTAAATTGTTTGGAGTATTCGGGTGAGGGAAAAGTGGTGGACCGGAAAAGTTCAAGATGTCAGGCTTCTGAGGTGGAGGTTGCATCGTTTTTCCTGATCTCAAGCTCATTTGTTGTCATGACCCCTCTCCATGACCCCTGCTGGAGGGCAACAAAGTGAGGGATTATGACAGGAGGTCGAGAACGTCACTCAGGTGGGAGTGGCTCAACGCATAAAAACCCAGAATTGAGAGCAAACCACGAAAGAAAACTAGAATAAATTCATTCATCAAACAATAATCAAACCAAATGTACAACCATTTCATTCATTCAATATCAAAAGTCCTTACTATATCTTAGAGGCAGTACTGGCCCAAAATACATAAAATGAAGTATACATCATGTTGTTGAAATCACCAAAACATACTGTGAAAGTCTTCAAAAAATGGCTTCTCAAACTTCTTAATTTCGTGCTTCAAGCCCTCAAATTGCCACCCACCTTTGGTATAGCTTCCACCACCTTTAACTCCACAGTTATGAGATTAAGATGGAATGAGCTAAAAGCCCAGTAAGTAGATCACTACCATTGCATTCCTGACTAACAGTGTATATACTTGATAACATGTCCATAGATCATCAAAATCGCATTTACGTTACAAATTGTAGTCACATATCAGAGTAATGTTATATAACGAGAGTAAAAAATTAGTTAATGGAGCATGACTTGTTCTTAAGATGACATCTACCAGTTACCATCAGATAGTCTTACAGGATATAGAATTCAGATAAGCAGAATAGATTAATTTACTCCCCAAAGTAGAAGCCACATCAATTAGGCTCAACCAATCCTGTAACTTGGGACTTCTACCCTCATTCAAGAGGGAGGATATTGACAAGTGGGTGCCCCACTTCGTAATATCCTCACTCACTCACACATCTCCAACGCGCTTTGGTGCTTTTGATAGACTGAGACCTTGCAAGACATGACTCTCACTTATGCCCTAGGCGAGAGGGCATTACACTACCATTGGAGGACCCAATGAGTAGTTCTCATGCCAATTCGGGGGGCGTGACGCTCCTAGTTATTTACAGTTACATCTCAACTCCACTCCTATCATAAGAGTGGAGGTACAGAATACCCGACTACCAAAGAAGACCCATTGAGTAGCGGTCACAGAAGCAGAATATCCACTACCAATGGAGGACCCATTGCGTAGTGCCAGGAAATCACAGGATAACAAAATTCGTATAACAGAATTAGAATATCCACTCCAATGGAGGACCCAGTGCGTAGTGGCCAGAAATCACATAATCTCAATATAAGAATACCCACTACCAATGGAGGACCCATTGCGTACTGCCCAGAAGTCACAGAATATCAGTTTTCATATAACAAAGTCATCAATGGGGGACCCATTGCATAGCGAACATGGCATGTATAACAGTATCAATATGACAGAAATCATAGTATCCACTACCAACGGAGGACCCATTGCGTAGTGGTAAAAAATCAGTATTCATATAGCAGAATCAGACAATATCAGTATCAAATTTTTAACAGTATCATATTCAGATCTATATTATAATAGTATGAACATTATATGATCGTATTATCAGAGTCTCAGTGTCGTTGTCACATTTCCAGCAATTTCAAGCCGTTACATCCGATCAAAACATGGTCATAACTCCCAATTCCTTTCAAAGTTAAAAATGGTTCCGGAGCTAATTTTACACTAGACACTCCTACCCTTCGAATGGGAGTGGTTTGAAGACAATTGGGCCCCATTTGACCTCTTAAAGGTTCCGAGAGGTGAGGGTTAAGTAGCTACTCCCTGCTGTGCACAGTGGACAGCGAGGTACCCTGCTTCATATTACTATAACTTGCAAACCGTGAGGTAACATATGACGGTTTCAAAATCAAAGTTTAAGCCAATATTATTAACTTTCTAATAAGATACATTTGAAAGCATTTGGATTCCATTAGGTAGTTCAAAGATTCATACCAAACAAGGTGATAGTTCTGAATTTTATCAATACTTCCCACAGTGACATGCCTTCACAAGCTCAGGTATAACTTTCAATCTAAACATAATTCCAAAATAATTTATGCATGCAACTTTTAGGCCATTAAAATATATTTCAAAATGGATGTGGTTTTGTCGAAAGTGGACTTCGTTTGGCTAGTTAAAATTAGTGATCACAACAGCATCAGTGGAAAATCCAGAAAAACAGTCAACAGTGATATACTCTCTCATTTTGAAACATAACATAATTTTCATAAAAACTTTCAATAGTAGGAAAAAATAAAATTTTACTAGACTCCTATATCTTTCCAATGGAGATCGTTTGAGGTCAATCGGACCTCATTTGATAGTTCAAACTCCTCATTCAAGAAAACACATAATTTTGGAATTTCACAGTGGCATATAACATGCCTCAAGAATACATTCCATAACCCTCATTTCATGGTGAGAAACATGATAAAAACCTTTATCTCACAATGCGAATGCACCTACATGAATTTCTTACACAATCTAAGAATAATACATTCATTCTCAACATCCATCATTATCATAGAACAAAAGCCTCAAATTCTAAAAAGGTGTAAGGATTTTCCACAACACATACACTTTTATTGCTCATTTCACAAGCATAAATTCCCATGCATCCTTATGACTCCAATGCAATGGTATGGATCTACTTACTTGAATAACAATGGTATCTTCTCCAATCCTCTGTTCCTAGCTCTGACCCGCCCAACGATGGTCGTCCTCCAACAGTCACTTCTTCAAACCTTGTGTCTTAGAGAGAGGAGAAAATGAGGGAAGAGTGAGTGGCGTGGATGAGAGGAGAGGTTTAAGTACTCTTAGGTTTGGGGTAGTGGTCCAAGTGTCATCAAATTAATTAAAAACTGGATAAGTAGCACTCACTCAGCATGCATCTAACAAGTGGCACTCATAATCTATGCATATCAGTAACGCAGTCGGTGCTAGTCTCCTGTACACAACACCACTGGCACTGGTCTCCTTCTCCTACATTGCCAACGCTAGCCTCTGCACACGGCACAACCGGCACTGACACTTCTTCTATTCAATGTCGGCTGCTCACAACTTAGTCGGTGCTGGTTCTTCTTTTCTTCATATCCGGCGCTGCTCACAACTCAGCCGGTGCTGGTACCTCTTTCCCTTCATAGCCGGTGCTACACACAACTCAGCCGGTATTGGCCAGCACTCAGCCGGTGCTGGCCACCACTCAGCCGACGCTGGCCACAAGTCAGTCGGCGATGTATCATTTCTTTCTCCCTATCACGCGATACATTCTAACTGGCAGAGAAACGTTTGGGTCGTCACATTTTCCCCGTGCTAGATGATCCTTCTGAGATTTGCACCATGTAACAGACTTCCTGAGAATAGAAGTTATGCTCTCTTGACTCTTTCAGCCTCTGCTCAAACTCTGGCTCAAAAGGCCCCTGGGGTTTCTTCGACTTTGACTTCTTGCCCTTCTTTGTGGAAGAAAATGGCTCTGACTTGGCTCGAGCTGCCAAGGCGTCAGCAACAGTTAAGAATCTAGCTGCCTGGGCTAGTGTCTTTTTCAGCTGTCTCTGTTGTGTCTTGCTTATATTGGTTCCTTTGAGTTCTCTGTCGAGGGCCTTAAAGTCTAGACATTCTCGAGTTGTACATATAAGAGACATAGAAAAGGAGGGGGACGAAGAAGAATAAGAAGATGGAGAAGAAGAAGAAAGGTCAGTAGGTGAGGGACTTTTAAGGTCATTTCCCATAGTGGATTTATCTGGGCAGCTTTTTACATCATCACCAAAGTTGGACGTGTGCAGGGAATCTTTTTGGTCTTTCCCCTGCTTAGACCATTGGGGAGTGCTTTTAACGTCGTCACTCTCATTGGACGAGCCCCGAGTAGAAGATGGCTTAAGAACATCCACTTCATGGGATAAGGAAGGGAGGATGATTGCATCGGGGATGAAATCCTGTAAGGTCGGCAATGGGGCAAGAGGCCTGAGAAATTCTTGCTCAACTGGTGGTTGAGCAGTCTCTTTTCTCCGACGAGTAGCCCTTGCCGCCCGTCTTCTCCTAGTTTTGATTGGAAGTACTTGATTCGACTTGCTAGGTTTGTGAACAGCCCTAGCTTGACTAACTACTTCTCGCTTTAAGGACTTGAGTCTGCTCTGCTCGTGGTAGACTCTCCATGGTCGAGAAGTCGAGGGTGCAGAGGGATATGAATCATCATTACCTAGGTCTTGTGTTCGGAGGCCCTCTCGCACCGGTGGAGCAGTGATTTGGGGATCTCCTTCTGGAAAGTTACAAGGCTCTTGGCATCCCTGTATTTTCTTCACGATTATGTCATGGAAACTTGAGCACTCGCTCAGGTCGTTACCTTATATTTGATGGTATGGGCACCAGTGGTTCTCAGTTCCCTGAGCAAGGCGTCGAGGCTGCCTTGCCAACATTGGTGTGATGAGGCCTTCTTGAAGCATCATGATGAACAAGGCACGAAGGAGATCAGGGGCTTCGTCTTCCCCATGGACTATCACTGCATGGGAAGCTTCTGCTATACCGAATGCTTTCTTTAACTCTTCAAGCTTTATCTAACCATTATGGATCAAGGTTTTGATGATGTCTTTTAGCGTGTAGCATTCTTCCGTGGGGTGGTTTATCCTCCAATGATAACCATAGTGATTCACATGGGTGTTGAGTCTATCTTGATCAGGGAACTTGGTCTCCGGCAGCTCGATCATGTTCTATTCGAGTAATAATCGGAGTAGTGCAAGGACCCATTCCATTTCAAAAGGGTAGACTTCATTCTTATGCTTGGTCCAATGATCATCTCGATTAAGGTTCGCGCTTGAGGGGCTTTCACTGTGTTTACCCCTCTGGAGAGATCCAAAGTTTGGGAGGGAGCTTTCTTTGGATCATTGATAGTGATGGCTGCGCTGATTACCCATTTTTGTTGATTGCCCCGGGCATTGGTCCGAGAAGTACCATTACCCCAATTGTTCTCAGAGCTTGCAGACTGTTGTCATGATCCGCCGTGGTGGCATGACAGGCTTCTATGCGAGCCGACTTAGAGATCAGCTCTGACATGGAGGTTGGATTGGAGGCCTCAACATGTAGAGCTATCTCAGGTCACATATTTCGCATACATGTTTGAACTTCTTCCTTCTCATACATAAGATTAGGATGACGAGCAGCCAAATCTCTCCATCTTGCTATAAATTGATCGACGGGTTCATCAGGTTCTTGGGTCAGGGTAAGAAGCATGATGGTTTGGACCTCTCTCTCGACCTCATAGAAGCGTTGATGGAATAGTTTCTCCATTTCCTCCCAAGTATGTACTGAATTAGGGTGAAGCCTAGCATACCACTGAAAAGTCGGGCCATCAAGGGTTTCAACAAATTGACGGAGGAGTCTCCCATCAACTACTATCTCTCGACATGCCGCTGGGAGTGGGCATGCTGGTGTGGGGAGGTTATACAATCAAATAGGGAAAACTTCCCTCTTTTGTTGTCTGAGGGAAACGGAACCTGATCGATGTAGGAGGGGTATGGATTTTAGTAAAGTGTTGCACCTTGTATACCTGGGATCTGTCTGCTCTTTAAGCTATGGGCTACCATAGCGTCAATGTCTACCTGTGAGATGGGGTGAGGGACGGAAATGTCCTGTGAGGCAGGAGGGGGAGGCTTCCTTGGAGGTGCATCATCCGAGTGATGGGAGCTAGCCTCATGAGGGGATACATTGATTGAGGACCACGTGCTTGCCATGCGAACAATCTTATCCATCATCGCTCACACCATCTACTCGAACCTGTCCTTGCGTTCCTCCTAGAAATAGTTAGGGTCTGTCACAACCATAACACTAACCATTTCGTCAAGGAGGTCAGCCTTAGGTGCGGTCGAAGGATTCCGAGCATAGCAAGTCGTGCGAGGAGAATCTATTAGCAAGGGCTCAGCATGCCCTAACTGGACTTGAGTCTTGTATGCCAACTGTGTGAGAATCGATTCTTGACAGTCTTGGGAGTGTGGCTGCTGAGCGGTTGGGTCATCTTTTACGACACTGACCATGGTGCAAGATTCACGCACTTTTTCTTCAGGCTTTGTCATGTGAAGAGGGTAAAAGGGATTCCGATGAAGAGGAGGGTCACCGGGAGAGGCTGTCCCGACTGTCTTGGTTGATTCCCTAGTCAGGATTTGTAGACCCCTATGGCGTTTAGCTTTGAGGCTTTGATGGACCTCATGCCAAAACTACGATCGGGGCAGTGGCTGGTCGTCCCTTCTTGCGTAAGAAAGAGAAGTGAAGCAATGGGTGTGGGCCAGGAACTGCAGTCATCCTGGGCCAGGGAGGTTGAAGGACTTGATCTACCATCAGGTCTTTATGCTAAGCTCTCTTATGGGCTCCAGAGGCATGATCGAGATGACGGGGCTGGTTCAAGATGGTACTCTTAGGGAAGGTCTTCGAGTACCAGGGCAGGAGGTGCTTTCCCGAAAGAGGAGAGGCAAGTAGGGGAAGGATAGACTCACGATGGCACCGGAGTCAGGAGCGAGGTGCAATTTGTGAAGGCGACACGCGTGTGCCCCTTGAAAAAGGAACACGGGTGACTTGGGGGTAAGCCCGAGCTCGAGTAAGTGGTCTGGCCTTTTGAGGCTGAGAATTGCGAATAGGTGTCTGTAAGAGAACAAGTGGAAGCCTGCCCCTTACAGAGTGCGCTAGTATGTGCTGAGTAGGAGGACGAGGGGGTCGTATTCCATGTACTCAGCTTGACGTAGTGACGACGTTGCCCGAATGGTAAGATGCACATGCATAATGTGTACAGGACCCGGCCTTAGGAGGCCTAATCCTGGATACTGACTCGAGGTAACATAAGGGTCTCCTCGAGGTGTGGCTTAGGGTGTGTGCGAGAGGTAGAGGCCCTAGGGTCTCAGCCTTGTTGTGTCGAGCTTCTGAGCATAAAGACTCGTGGTGATGCAAGAATGTGAGGGGAAGCCTTACGGCGACCCACAGAAGCAACGGCAACTTGCTTGCCTTTTACAGAAAGGGACTGGGCAGCCTTTCAGCGTACCTCAACAATATGACCAGCAAGTGACTTGCCGGTGATAGGGTGCATGTTGTGAGTTGCAATAGACGTGCTGCCAATGTAGAGTGCTTTGATGGGGGTTCCACCAGAGCTAAGAGAGGGGGACTTAGGGACCTTTAAGTCCCTTTTCATGCGTATCAAGGTTAGGACCTGTGAGCTAGACCTTTGCTCAGAAGGAAAGTTGGGAACAAAGTTCGAGAAACTTGCTCCCAGGGGACACTCTTGAATGCGGAGATGAGAAAATCCCCTATCCTGATAAATGGGTTAAGAAACCCTGAAGTCATGTGTGCGCAGAAAAACAAAAAACAAAGGCGAGATTAGCCAAACAAGGGCGATTCGATGAAGGGGTAGTGTGTCCCTAGTGGAGTCGCCAAGCTGGTTAGGTGCCTCGATCTCTCCCTCCGGGTCGAGATGACCTGGTGGCACGTATCTCAGGTTTCAGGGGAACCCGGGACTTGAGACCGCTCTCTCGAGAACGTTGTTAGGAAACAAGGGCAAGTATAACCAATGAGAGAGGAATTTTAATGTGAGGCAGGACACCTCACCTGGGCTCGTGATTCACTCGGCCTGACTCACGTAGATATCCTCTTAGATCATGACGAAAAGCCCCCCAGTCCTACAACTGCTTCGAAATTGCCTCCTTGGCCTGTACTCTCATGTTTTGCAATCACTCACACACACTTAATTTATAAGACAAGTGGGCCAAGGGACCTCACCATATCTTTGGGTGAATGCACAAAGGCATGCACATTCAAAAGATGAAGAAAAGAGTAAGAGAATAAATGAAAGGAGAAGAAAGAGATAGAATAGAGGAATGGGGAAGGTAGCAATGTGACCAAGTGGCTATACAAACATAGTAGCTAGACTAGCAAGTAATTGACCCGGTGTGGTAACAAGACGGGCAAGGTAACTCAGATCGGCACAATGACAATACTACTAAATGGCGAAACGATCACCAACCAGCCTGGCATAATGGCTAGCCTATCATGGCAGCAAGACAGGTGTGGTAACTCAGACTGGCACGGCAATACTTCTAGACGACAAGACTATCATGGCAATGCTTGACTTAGCATCCCTTAGTCAAATAAGAGGGAAAGAAGAAAGAAGAGAGAGAAGAAAGAGAGGGGGGAGCGAAAATCAGAAAAAAATAGAGGTGAGAAGAAAGGAGAGGAAAAAGAGGACGAAGAAGAAAGAGAGGGGAGAAAAGAGAGAATGAAGAGAGAGAATAAAGAGGTAAGAAGAGAGAGAAAGAAGAGAGAAAGGAAAAGAGAAGCATGGATGGTGATGAGGTTCTGTCATCCATGACAAAAGAGGGAGAATAGAAGAAAACATGGACAGGGATGAGCTTCCTCCATCCATGATAGAGAAGAGAGCAAATAGAAGAAAACATGGATGGTGATGAACTTCCACCAGTTTGAACACATTTTTCAACACCTTGAGTCCCGATGCGGAATAAAATAGAAGCCAGTCAATAAAGCCTTAACATACAGTAGCATTCGTGACAGTCTCAGAATTACCCTAGCATAGGTCAAAATCTTCCTAAGTACTCAAAAAGGACACTTGCCAATTTTCGTCTCAATATGACATGTCTAAGGCAATGCAAACAAGGAAACAATTTCGGAAAAATCAGCCTCTAACACCCTTAAACGGACCCCATAACTAGAACTATATTTTTGGTGCATCAAATAGCTATGAGACCACTGTTAGTGGATCTAGCACAGTTGAAAACTCCTATGGGTCAAGTTTCGGCTTAATCGAACATTCCATGACAAAGTTATGAGTTAAACATTAAAAAGGGGTAGGCCGCGCGCTATTCCTGTGTGGCCTCTCTGCACCAATCTCCATTAAAGGAGGTTGGTGTGCACAGTCCCAGGCAGCAACTTCAATGACCCGTATCTCACTTGTTCTAAGTCGGATCACTCTAAAATTTGGTGAGTGTGTTCGTCTTACCAAGATGAGCGTTTTGATAAGTGGTACGACCCGTGACGATACCCGAGCAGGGAGAAAAACTAGAGAGAATTTGATGATTCGGGAAGATAGTTACAGAAAATTCTGCGGCAACACGCCTCGCTCGAGTGACCATATCGCAACGCTCGCATACCCGATCAACCCAAAACCACTTGCATTATGTAGGTAAGGGTATCTCTGGTCCGAACCCTGCGTATGATGAACGGTTGGATTCGGCACACGAAGGCGTCAAAGTTGCTACAGATTCTGGCAAAAAACCCAAGAAGACAAAATCTTCATCCGGACATAAAATCGAACTGCGTTCATTGCATTGTGATCGTGGCGGCATGCTCAGTGTGATTCAGCGAAGATATCAAAGAAAAACATCAAGAAACAAGTACACTATCAATCTGAAGTTTTCAAGATCTATACAAATTTCAAGTCGCATGATCGTGGCCTAAAAATGCAATCCATGGCTCGAAGTTGGTACCAAATCGATCTTCATGCCAAGCTCGACAAGAAAGCAATCATCTTTCGGCCAAACGGACGTCGAAGCAATCCCGAATCATCCATGGAAGATCACGCAAGTTCTAGGGCAGCAGCAGAGGCTATTTTGGAGTTTCGCACACTGTTGGGCAAGGGAAAAACAGTCTTTTTTCACTCAAATTTAGAATTTCTTTAAAATCAATTAAATTGTAATTATCATCAATTTAAGTAGTTTTTTGGCGTACACTCATGTTTGTGCCCAATTCTATAAGTACATGCTAAACACAATTGTTACAGCACCCTTGAGTTTTCAATACTCGTCAATAAAATTTAACAATTTTCACATTCAAATTGTGGGTACGTCTTAGAGAGAGAGAGGAGAGATAAGAAAAGATCTAGTACCCTTTGTTGATGGTAATTTTCTCTCTCCTCCTCTCATCTCTCTTTCTCTCTCTTCTCATCTATCTCTTTCTCCCTCCTCTCATCTCTCTATATCTCCTCCTCTCATCTCTCTGTTCGAAGTTATTTTTCATCATCATGGGGCCCTCGCTTAATAAAAGCCTAGCAAACAGTGGAAATCCTGACAGTCTCAGAATAGCCTCAAAACTGGCCAAGATCTTCATGAGGTCTCTCAAAGATCTCCTGCCAAGTTTTATCGTATTCTGACATGTCTAAGGTAGTGCAGACTGAGAAACTGTTTTGGTAGAGTCGGCCTCTTGCACCCTAAAACAGACCCAATAACTAGAGCTACATTTTCATTGTCCCAATTTGTTGTGGGACCACCGTCATTGGATTCACACAGTGGAAAACCCCTAGGGGTCAAATTTCAGCTTGAACAGATATCGCAGGAAAACATTATAGGTGAAAGAGTGCAACAGGAGGAGCCACACGCTATTCCCATGTGGCCACCCTGCAACTCAACACCATTAAAGGGACACTCATGACCAATGAATTTTGATGCTCATATCTCACTCATCTGATGTCGGATCAAGGTTAAATTTTGTGAGCATATTCGTCTCATCAAGATGAGCGTTTTGATATGTGGCACGCTCTGTGACGATGTTTGAGAGCAAAGAGAAGCTAGAGAGAAGTTGATGATCCGTGAAGAAAGTACAAGAAATTCAGCAGCATCGTGGCGCAATCTTACCGCTCGAGAGCCCGATCGACGCGAGACTAATTCCATCGCATGTGTAAGGTCTTGGGCAATCGTTGACCCGAACCCTGTACATGATGAAAGGTTGGATTATGCACATAAAGCCGACGAAGCGATTGCAAATTCCATCGCCGGAATTCCAGATTTAGGCTAAAATTCTAAAGTTACAAAATCCTCATTCGGGAACAAAATCGAGCTGCGTTTGTTGCCTCGTGATCGTAATGGCATGCTCAGCGTGATCCAGTGAAGAAATCACCAAAAACATCAAGGAACAAGCACACTATCAATTCAAAGTTTCAAGATCTATTTCAAGTCACATGATCGTGAGTTAAAAACACGATCCATGGCTCGAAGTTGTTATCAAAACGATCGCCAAGCCGAGCCTTATAAGAAAACATTCATCTTTCGATTGATCGGGTATTAGAACGACCCCGGATCATCCATGAAAAAGCATGCACGTTCTAGGGCAACACAAGGACTGTTTTGGAATTCTAAAAATTGTTAGGAAGGGGCAAATATATCATTTTTCAATTCCTAATTTCTTTTAATTCAATTTAATCTTAACTTTCAGCAATTAGGGTTACTTTTGATCATCCACCCATGTTTGGGGCAAATTCTATTTATTCCATGTACCATCATTGTACGTACGAGGCAATAAACATACACAAAATACACAAAGAGAGAGTTTTTACTTAATGAAGTTTCTCTTTCTTATCATTGTTGAGTCATGTTTGGAGAGAGAAAGTAAGGTGAGAGAAAATTTTGAACCGCTACCCTTAGACTCAAGGTAAACCTTCTCTCTCTTCTTTTTCTTTTATTCCCTCTCTTCTTCTCCTTTTTCTTCTTTTTCCTCTTCTTCATCTGAGATCCCCTCAAAGGTCATGCACAGCGGTGGTGGCAGTGCCATGCATGCCTCTCTTGTGGTCTCACAGGTAGCGCATGGTGATGGCAGTGCCATGCACGAGCCTCCTTGTCCTTCTGTTTGTCCATCTCTACCTCCCAGCAAGGCTTGCAGACGGCGCTGCCCATCGTCGTCCGTACATGCATCCTCGATGCCTCAGTGAAGAGAGTAGACAGTGAAACTCATTGCCGCCCGCGATCCTCCTTTGGGATTTTAATGCTCATCACCACTCCCCCTGCGTCCGTGCTCCTCATGAGAACTATCGTCACACACTTAGCAAATGGTTGTTGTCGTGCGCTTCACGAGAGGCTACCGCCACCCATGCAGGGGTGCGCTGCCTTCTTGTGTTGCCAATGGTGATGCCTAGCGCCATCCGTAGTTCCCTGCTTCCCCTCATGCTGCGAGCAGTAGTGTCTAGCATCGTCCAAGGGCCGTGACACTACTACTCTACAATAGTGGGTGGCGACGCCCAGCACCGTCAGGACCCTATCTCTCCACCATCTCGTACCTCCTCTTCATTCTCTCGTCTTCTCAGTTGATTGAGGGTTGACCTAGCCTAGTACTGTTATATCGGCCCTAGTACTGCTATATCGGTCGTGATTTTGAGTAGTCTTGCCGTTGTGCTGGTCCTGAGTACCATGCCCATCTTGCTATCACTCTAAGTCGGTCACTGTCTGACCATCAAGCTAATCTCGCCCCTTCATCAAGTTTTCTTCTCTTTTCAACCTTCATCAAGTTTTCTTCTCTTTTCGACCATTACTCGAAAATTCGACTCCATCATCCTAACCTCTCACATTCTTAGCCATACGAATGTGCATTGCCCTAAGACAAGGGTGGGTCTCTTCGACCCACCTGTCTTACAAATTACCAAACGAAGTGTCGTGCAAAAAAACAAGGAGATTACAAGTCAAGGGAGCCAATTCCGAACCAGCTAAAGTAGCTGGGGGGCTTTCCGACATGATCTAAGAAGGCGCCCACGCGAGCTAGCCCGAGTAAGTTTCAAACCCACCTTAATTCCTCTCTCATCGATTGGTATATTTGCACTTGATCTTGAGCAAGGTTATGAGAGAGCGATCTTAAATCTCGGGTTCACTAGAAACCCAAGATACATGCTGTCTGAGAGCGAGATCGAGCCACCTAACCATCTTGACGACTCCACTGGGGACTTACTACCCTTTAGTCGGTTCGCTCTTGTTTGACCAGTATCCTCTATTACTTTCTGCATTAATTTCTATGGCATCTGGGTTGTTCAACCCGTTCATCCGAGTCGGGGACTTTTTTATTCCCACACTTATGACTGTCCCAGGGAAGCGAACTGCTCAAGCTTC
The DNA here is from genome assembly GCF_054954075.1 of Amborella trichopoda. NCBI lineage: Eukaryota > Viridiplantae > Streptophyta > Magnoliopsida > Amborellales > Amborellaceae > Amborella > Amborella trichopoda. The sequence goes on from NC_142339.1 coordinate 23,151,846, forward strand.
CTTCCCTACTCTTTTGCTAAGTCGCGACTCACAGTCCAGCCCCAGGTTCTTTCCGAGTTAGTGCGAGAGGTGACTTAGAGGTTCCTGACTCCCTGCTTCCTTACCCTGGTGGACCCTCCACCAAGGCCCATTGCAATGATAGCACATCTGCTACCGCACACCACACACACCAAAGGGCTCGTGGTACATCCACTCAAGCCGCACCTCGAGGCAACCTTCACGTAGCCATGAGCTCACGTTCAGGACTACGCCTTCTCAGGCCAAACCCTGCATGCGCCATGCATTTCCTTTCCACAGCTTGGGGCAACGCTAGCTCTACGCCACCTCGGAACATAGGAGGGTCGACCACTCCATCCTCACTCCTAGCACACATAGGTCCACCCTATGAGAATCCTGCCCGGTCCCTCGCAAACACAAGCTCGTATGCCTCAGCCTCCTCAGGTCGAACCCATCAAAATGACTCCTAAGTCACCCGGATGGCTAACCCTAAAGGTGTACACGCACCGACTCTGCAGGTTCCTCCCTGGTCTAGACTCAAGCAGAGTCATGAACCAGCTACTTCCTCTGTTGCTCTCCCAACATCAAGTAAGCACCTCGAGCCCTAGTACTCAAAGGTCTTCCCTAAGAGTACCATCTTGGGCCAGCCTCAGGTCAGCCGCACACTCGGGCCTTACAAAGGGATTCGGGGCAGTGGGCTAACGTCAGACAAAAGCCTCCAACCTCCAAGGCAAAAACCCAAGTTGCCTTTTGTCCTTGGACCCCACTCCCTGCTCCAACTTCTGGACACGACCCTCGCATGCTCAAAGAAAGCAGGGCAATCCAAGTCTCTAGCTCGGTTCTGGAATGATGTCTACAACAGCATCAAGAAGGAGAAAAAGAACAGCCTGCAGATCCTGACCAAAGAAGCCTCCAAGGCAGTTGAGGTCACCGCCCTTGGTGATCACCTTCCTCATAGTTCCTTCTTTGCCCTTCAAACTCCAGAGCATGAGCAGGTCCAAGAGTATTGCTCAGTCGGTCATCACTGCTCAGAAGCCACGGTTTGAAGACCGTCGAGAACCATTCCTCACAAGATCGGCATACAAGGGTCAAATTGACTTACCACCCGTGACTCGCCAACCACAGCAGTCCACTGTGCCACTAGGCTTTGACCCTCTAGAAGAGACGGTCAGTGTCAAAGTGATAGAAGATCGGGATGACACTCAAGTAGAGTTGATGAACAAGTTTGAGGCAATGATCCAATCCATCCTTGAGAAGATGGAACTCTTAGAAGCCTCCAGGTCCCCTTCTTCTACTGATTCCCTGACTAGTGAGGACACGGTTCCCAGGCAAACTCCCCCACCGGCCTCCTAAGATAGTTCTGCCTCCCCGGGGGTCTCCCAAACTGGCATAGATGTTATGGTGGCCCATAACCTCAAGAACAACGTCCTAAGCATGCAGGAGGCACCGCTCTACCAGAAGCCATACCCTCGTACATTGACCAGGTGTCATTTCTTCCAAACTGTCAAAAAGGGAAACTCTCCCTATTTAATGGTATTACGTCTCCTCACCAGCATACCGCACACTTCCAAGCGGCCTGTTGAGAGACGGCAACTAACCGGCGACTCCTCCTTTGCTAGTATGTTGAGACTCTTGAAGGGCCAGCCTTCCAATGGTATGTTTGCCTACCTCCAAACTCAGTGCACACATGGCAAGAAATGGAGTAGTTAATGTACCAATGCTTCTGCGAAGTCCAAAGGAATGTGGAAACCATCGTGCTCCTTACTCTGATGCAAGACCCTGGTGAGACGGTTGACAAGTTCATCGCTCGATGGAGAGAGCTGACAACGTTTCAAGTCACTCCCATGACTGAGACGGAAGCGGTCCAGACCTGCATACGGAACATACTTCCAGAGATCGTCCTGCATGTCGAGGCATTCAATCCACCCTCCATGTCAGAGCTCATCTCTAAGGAAGTTCATATTGAGGCATTGTTCAAACACCATGGCAACTCTCATCAGCAATCCTTTGTCTCAAATTCTTGCTCCAACAATAAGGGTAACCAAAAGGCAGTGATCAACGTGGTCGTCACCGTGACTGAGGCTAAGAGCACAGCTCCTCAAACCCTGGACCTTTCTAAGGCACAGACGCCTCAAGCCGAGGGCAAGCAGCAGTCTTATAATATGGTCTCGCGTCCTAAAAATTCTAAACAAAATGACTTCAAGATCCAACACCAGAATAAAGTTTACCTCTTCAACAAGGAGTGGACTCTTGCACTTCTTCAACTGCTGCTAGAACATAAAATGATCTAGTTGTCGGAGATTAACACTGCAAAGCCAGCGGAACAAGAGATGAATGAGAGGTATTGCACCCATCACAGGAGAGTAGGCCACCCTACTCATGATTGTTATAAACTCAACGACACTATCAAAGCCCGTATTAACAAGGGTCAGATAAAGCTCGAAGAGTTAAAGAAGGCATTCGGGACAACTGAGGCCTCTCATATAGTGACAATCCAAGAGGGTGACGAGGCACCCACTATCCTCCATGTGTTATTCTCCATATTTCTCAAGGAGGGACACATCAAGCCAAAGCCAACAAGGTAGCCTAAGTTCTTACCTCCAAGAACTGAGAACCTCTGGTATGCGTACAACCAGATGCGGGGCCATGATGTCAATGAATGCATTGACTTCCATTAACTCTTAGCAAAGAAGATGCAGCAATGCCAAGAAGTTCATAGTAACCCAGAAGGGTGCCCTCAAGACCCTCTTCCACCGATACCAGAAGACCTTCCGACTCAAGCCCAGGAAAACACTGAGCCAGACCCTCTGCCGGCCCTCTTCGAGGCAATGCTTCGACAGGGCCTGATCACTCCCAAGGCCGCTAGGCAGCCTAAACGCCTTACCTAGGGTATGGAAAACCTCTGGTGCCCATATTACCAAGTATGGGGCCATGAGCTGAAAGAATGTTCTGGGTTTGAAGCTATAGTCACTCGGAAGGTACAAGAAGGCCACATCATCTGCACTGTTCTCCTCGAGCACTTCCAAGCCATCGCTCCCGTCCAATAGGAGAACCTACTGCAGGTCCCTCATAAGCATGCACTGGACCCTTCAGAGCCCTCGACTTCTCAACCCTGTGAAGTCTATCATGGGCAAAGTAGGTCCAAGTCCCTAAAGCGTGAGGCAGTCCATCAAGCCAGGGCTACTCATTAGCCCGATAGGGTAGTCCAAACACCTCCACAGGGATCCAGAAGGAGACGGTGAGCACCTAGGTCCGCTCATCGAAGGAATCATATCCCTCAACCACCGGTCAAGGAAGAATTTCTCGGGCCTCTTCCTCCTCTATCGACCTTGCAGCACTTCATCCCAAGCACAGCTCACCTTCCTTTCGTCCAATCAGGTGGACATCCCTGAGTTACCAGCAGCTCAGGATTCCTCCAATATGGGTGACGACACTAAATGCACCCCACAATGGTCAAAGCCGGGGCAAGACCTTAAATACTCCCTCCAAACGTCAAATTCCAACGACAATGCAAAAAGCTGCCCGTAACATTCTAGCTCTTCTTCTCCTCCCGCCCTTCTATTTCTCCTACAGGTGTAGCTCGACAATGCCCAGACTTCAACTCTTTAAACAGAGAGCTTGGAGGTACCAGCCTCAGCGAATCGCAGCAAACACGCTTCTGAGAAATGCTGGCCCAGGCTGCTGGATTCTCGACAGTCACTGACGCCCTGTCAACCCGAGCCAAAACCAAGCCATCATCAAGCTCCTCTTCCAAAGAATCCTCCCATATTGTGCAGATCTTGAAAGTACCATCCAGCACAGGGCAAATGAGTCTAAGATCGAGAAAGAAGATATAGCCCACACCTCAAAAGCTCAAGTCCTCAAATTTCTTGATCCTTCACTTGTCCCTAAGCCTAAACCTCAAACCTCTACATCCCTAATACAAGTCCCTATTACTTCCCCACTAACCCAAACCGCATCGGCTGAACTACAAAGTTAGTCAATGCCATAAACCAAACCCAACCAAAGCCTGTTCCTAAGCCACCTACACCAGTGACTAGATCAGGAACACAAAAGACTAATGAGGATAAAGTGAAATATGACGTAATTGGGCACTTGAGAAAGCTTTCAGCCCTTTTAATTATCTACAATGCCCTCCTGCTATCTAGGGACTGTCGTATGGCTCTGGTTCAAGCGCTTTCTAACCCAAAGGTGTACGAGACAGAGGTGGAGCCTATTGAGGTTGACCCGACCATCCTGAGTGGGTGCTAGGAAATCTCTTTTCCCGAAGACGACCTTCAGTTGGGAGGAAAATTCAACAATCGCCCCCTCTTTGTGAATGTTGAGCTCCACGCCTGCCATATCAACCGGAACATGCTGGATGGGGTGTCAGCAGTCAATCTGATCGTAAGAAGGATCCTCACCTAATTGGGATTAGGGTCTGATGACCTCACTCCTACCCACATCACTGTGCAAGGGTTCAACCAATCAGCGGAGAAGCCAGCTGGCTCGGTGTGCCTTCGTCTCAAGATCGGTGACCTCAATGATTACGCTCAGTTCCTCGTAATCGACACCGATACCTCCTACAACGTCTTGCTTGGTTGCCCTTGGCTTCACGATTAGGGGGTGGTTCCTTCCATGCTCCACTAATGCTTCAAGTATAGTTGAGATGGAAGACAGCACACGGTCTATGCTGATAAGAGACCGTTCCCTATAGCTGAGACTCACTATGCCGACGTCAATTACTATTTCACAGACCTTCCAGCACCAGAAAAGTCAAAGGATGGTGATTGGAAGACTGTGAGAGAGACAGGACCTTCGTCTCATGACGACATTGAAGATCTGGGGCGATTGACAATGGACATGTTCAAAGAAGAGGAAAGACAGGACAAGATCCTCCCTTTGACTCCGATCCACTCCAGTATACCTTGCCACCTCTCCGATGTCATGGTGTCATCCCCCAGAGACAAAGCTTCCCCCTCTACTTCTAAATCGCCAGAACAAAATGATGAGTTATAAGTAGCATCTGAGCTCAAGGAAGCCCTAGAGGTAGACCTTCTAGAACCGAGGGTCACCTATACGCCGGACCAACGAAAGGTCCTTCATATCCTCATGGCTCTTTTATAAGCAGAATTGGCACACCAACCACAAAGGAAGGTGCTCCAAATTCCATCCCCCTTGAACAAGGGGATCACCGGTAACCAGAAGGTCTTACACTTCTCAGGGGTAATCGAAGAAGTACAAGCGGACAAGAGTCAGCCCTCCAGCTCTCTGGAACGAGACCCCATCACAGAGCTGAGAAACGAGGTTCGTAGGTTATGCGCATCGTTTCAAAGCACTCGAAGGAGCTTGTCCCTGAGACTAAGACTTATGACCAGCTCAAAAGCAATGCACCTCGAATCGAAGGCAAGGCTCTCCTAGACTGGAGTATTTACAGTGAATAGGCTCACTAAATCATGAGAATCATGAATTATAAACCCCTATCCAATCAAACACTCAGAGGTGAGGAAGCAGTTAGTCCCCCATTCGAGGTCATTAAAGCCACTGCAGGCTACCATAAGACAAAGCAAGGATTGGGCTTTTCTTTTTGTTCCCAAGCTATGAAAGGGTGGAAGCAATGAAATAGAAAAGGAAGGAAAATAAGAGACATACATCGCATAGAAAAGAAAAGAACTGTTTCATTAAAAAAAAAACGAATATTACAAGTGTCTTTTCTTTATAGAAAGGAGAAAAATAGAAAGAAGATGTTGTCAAAAACTTTCAATGATCTCATTGACCCTTCCTTTGCACTCATCAACCGAGGCTCTTGCTCGTTGGATGCCTACTCTCAATTCGGCCATTAGCCCAGCCTCGTGCTTCACTAGGGCTAGCTGCTCACCCATGGAGTACTCGAGGTCCAGCACCTTCTAGCTCAGCCCCTTATCTTCGACCTCCCAAGTTGTCGTCTCCTCCTCCAACCTAGTAAGATCTTGTGCCCATTTGGCAATCTTCGCCTTCAGGGTCTGCACCTTATCATTGTGCGTTACAGCCTTCTCGATAAGAGCAGACTTCTGAGAGATGGTAGCCTCTATCTCTCCTACTTGGACCTGTGTCAGCTCCCAGTTCTAGGCTAGGGAAGCCTCCAATAATTCTAGCCATGAGTCCTCTAGGCGTGCTACAGCATTCTCTGCCTTCAGAGCCTTCATCCTCCATCCCTCCAGCTCATTCGCAATGTTGTCAAAGTAAGGAAGGAATTCAGGCGCATTCCTTAAGGAGATCCCCCTCAACTATTGGATCGTTGTTCCAAGCTCTCCAAGAGACAACTCCTTCAGCTTCTAGAGGCCTATTCAAAACATCTCAAAAATGACGCCTAACAGCCCACTGAAAGAAGGCTGAGGCAATACAGTAGGAGCAATCATAGCAGGAGGATCCCCAGTTGCAGCCAAGGCCTCAGGCTCCCTAGGTTCAAGGGCAACCTCACGTTGCCCTAGTACCTCAACAACAGCCCCTTCGTTCAAAGCCCCCATCGTGTCCACTTCAAGTTCAGTCCTCTCATGCCCAAGTACCGTAGCCTCGCCCTCTACAAGCACCGCAACCGCAGCAGGGGTAAGGCTGGCCTCCTCCTTTAGAGCCACTTCCTTAGTCTCAGGCTGCACCACAGTAGCCTCCTCTCTCGGGGCAGCGATCTCTCCCTGTGTCCCCTCTTCTCGAACCATCTCCACCTCGAGAGGTTTAACAACCCCTCCCTCTCCTTCTTCGCCCTTGTCCTCGATGGTGATCACTTCAGCAACAGGCTCTTCTATGGCGTCTACCTCCTCTACAATCATGAGTGTTACCTAGGGGCCCTCCAAGCCTGATCCCTCAGGGCGTCCTACTTCTGCATCCCTTCATAGATATATCACTCGAGGCAGCCATCTCCTGCTGCTCGGGTGCTCCCTCCTCAGTCCTTAGGGCTTCATACTCTTCTATGACCACAAGCTCTATCGGGCTTTCCCTTGCCTCGATAGCCTTCAGAGCTTCAGAGACCCTCACCACCTTTGCCTCCTCATTAAGGCCAGCCTCATCAACTTCGTTCACCTCCATTGGAACTGAGCTCTTCCCTTCAGCCATGGACGTCACTTCCCGATCTGAAGCAATCTCGATCGAGGCAGTAAGATTTGACGTGCCTGCTCGAGCCTCTGAAGGGCCAGGAGAAGGAGAAGGTGAAGCCTCAAGAGGAAAGGATGACGTAGAAATAGCAGGGGACACACAGCCCTCCGAAGAAGCCGAGGGTGAGGAGTCGTCTTCTGGCTCACGAACCACTAGAACCTTACGCCCTTTGCACCCCAAAACCCTAGTCGCCTTCTTGGCCGGAGCACGAGGAGTCGTTGAGGCAGCCCACTTCCTCTTCTTTCATTTTTCCTGTTTGGGCACAGCGGCCTTCAAGGTGTCGGACATGAAAGAACTGGTGGCTAACTTGTTATGAGAGCCGCTCCCTATCTGCTCATTCATATCCTGGACCGGGCGCCCTTCATGCCCCTGGACATTACGACCTTCCTTCCATTTGAAGATGTCAGAGAGGTTGTCAAAAACGCTCTCTGTCCCTTTGTCCATTTTGAGGAACGGCGGCAAAGACTCTTCCACGGCAGTCTGATGAGGCCGTTCTATCGTGCGCCAGCTATGAGGGAAGCCCAGGGTAAAAATTTTGCCTAGGGGAGGGTCATAGCCATTTTTTGCTGCCTTGTATCTTAGCTTCAGCGGCCACCCTCCCCCTTCCAAGGGTGTTCCACGTCCCAGTACGCCTTGTTAGTGATCCTCCACCAAAGTCCGTGGGCCTCGATTGCCCTTACCGTCTTTCCAAAGTGGGGCAGCACATACTTATTGACCTTGGTGGCCTCGAAGCATGTGGCCCAGGCAGTGCGAATGTGCCTCAAGAGTCGAATCTCTTTGAGGGTTCCCAATTGGCCCTTCTTCCAGCAAGCAGACCTGCTATGTTGTTTCTTAAAGGATACTGAAAATGGACAACCTTGATCTAGCCCATGATGCCAAGCAAACTTAAGAGGAAAGTAGCCCTCAAGCTTCGCGCTATGGACAGTGCGATAGGCAAGAACTCTGTCTCTCACACTCAGCACAAACATCAGTTCGTTTGAGCTGGTGAAGTAACCATCCAACGTAGTGGCTCGTCAACATACGCGTGCTCTGTGAGGCCTCCAACTGGGAACGCCACTCAGGTCATGTAGAGGTGATCATTGTAAAACAAGTTGTGCGCATGACCTGGGGTATGGAAGATTGATTTCTGCCTTAAAATCTTCAGCAAAAATTGGCACACGGTTTCCACCAACTCTCTGGTTTTGAGATATGTGTCCGAAAAATAAGCCCCAAGCCAGCCATATACATAATGGACTGGGAATGGAGTCTTGAAATCTTCTGAGAATGCCTCACCATCTATGATGCCATTTCCTCCTTCATCCCCTTGATACGGTCTTCCCTTGGAAGTGGCTTCCAAGCCATGATAAATTCTGCATAGAGCAGGATGTGCGAATGCGTACTCCTTCCCCTGCGCCATGTTGCAGGCCACATAAAAAGTGTCAGGGTGAATGACGTCTACCTCTCCTGACAAGGAAAACTTACACAAGAAGAGTACCAAGTAAGCCGCCAGGTAGATGTGCTCATTTTCCTTCCGCAGCTCAAAAACTGATGGAGTTTCCTTCTCCCCTTTTCCCTATAGTCGCCATTGAAGAATATCACCCATTTGGCGAAGGTGACTCGCCCACTTTTGGGCTCATGACAGAGTCGTTGGTAGATCACACACAATTCCTGAAGCCCAGCTGGTGGAGCTTCTTTGCCTACCTCTTCCCCTCAAAAAATGACTGAGTTCGGGGGAATAAACTCATCATACATAGCACTAAGAAGCAGCAACCCGCCAACGAAGTGCAGGTCCATCAACAACATTCCTGCCTCCCCATGACCAAGCATCCATGTGTTGCTAACATGGCTCCAAGTTTCCAACAATACTTTGACCGTGTTTGAGCAACGATCGTAGTAGCCTGCCGAGCACTGGATGGTGCCCGACAAGGAAGCCCGTCTCAAAGTATTTTTAAAATGCGTCAGCACTTTCATGGTCCATGAGGAGTACCCCTTCAGGTACTGGTGCTCTCCTTGTACCTGCAGGCCAACAAAAGACCATTTCATGCTCGGGGTTTCTACCATCTGCTTGCCTAGAGTCGACAAGTGCGCATTAGAGGCTATGTTTCGGTGCAGGTAATGCAAGAGGCCTACCCCTTTCTCTACACTCACATTTCCATTATGGTCTTCCCTCATTACCAGCTGGATGGGTCACTGACAAAGGTGACGCTCAAGGGCCACCTCTATTCACACAAGCTTTTAGTGAGCCAGATTGGCACACCTCTCACCAAGCTTTCACCAGTGAATTCATCAGTACCAAGCTCCCCTTCTCGCAGGAGATTCTTCACATCTGGAATGGTACCTGAAGACTCGGCCATTATATCAGAAGCTTCATTAGAAAAGGACGCTAGGTGACCGAAAAGAGATTACACTCACAAAGGTGTATCATAGGCTGGGCACTCAGGGTGTAAAGCTGGTAAGGTATCACCGTCTCGTAACCAAGGGTAGGACTATCGCTATCTGCCCGCTGAGATGGTATCGCCGCACACCTTCATCAAAGGCCATCGTCGTGTGCCTTCGTCAAGGGCCGTCGCTGCACGCCTTCATCAAAAAGCCCTCGACATGTGCCTTTGTCAAGGGCCATCGCCACACGCCTTCGTCAAGGGCCATCGCCGCACACCTTCGTCAAAGGCCATCACCGTGTGCCTTCGTCATGGGCCATCGCTGCACGCCTTCGTCAAAGGGCAATCGTCGCATGCCTTCATCAAGGGCCATCACCGCACGTCTTCGCCCAGAGGTTATCGTCGCGCCCTTTGTCAAGGATTTAATGACGCTCTCTTCAATAAGTACTTAACGCCATGCACACACCATCTAAGCCTAATGCCGCATTAGCCATCCAACACTTAGTGTCGTGATCATGCCACGACACTCCCCTCTGGACCATTGTCCCCCCTCTTCAGGAAGTTCATTCCCTGCAGCACAGTCTCACTCCTCAGGGAGTCCAGTCTTTGGTGATGGCTCTGTTCCCCATGGAGTCGCATTCCTTCACCACTACAATCTGTGCTATATGACCTTAAACTGCGCAGCTGTGGTTCCAACTACATGACCCTAAACTGTAGCGGAGGTCTAGTTACACGACCTTAAACTGCTTAGTCCTCATCGCACGACTCAAAACTGCACGACTACGTTTCATGTTGCATGACCTTAAACTGCGCAGCCATGGTCCAAATTATATAACCCTAAAATGTAGCGGAGGTCTAGTTACATGGGCTTAAACTGTTTAGTCCTTGTTGCATGACTCAAAATTGTACAACTATGGTCCGTGCTGCATGACCTTAAACTACGTAGCCATGGTCCAAACTATATGACCCTAAACTATAGCGGAGGTCTAATTGCACGACCTTAAACTGCTAAGTCCTCATTGCACGACTCAAAAATTTACAATTATGGTCCAGTTGTCTGACCTTAAACCATAGTACACATCCTGACCGCATGACTTAAAAATTCTTAACGATATGGTCCAAACTACATGACCTTAAACTATAGCGAAGGTCTAGTTGCACGATCTTAAACTTCATGGTCCTAGCTGCATGACTTTAAACTGCATCATCAGGGTCCGAGCTACAAGACCCTAAAACTGTAAAGCACTACCTGAGAGATGAACCACCTCTTTGCTAAGGTGTATTTCATCAACATCTCCAATGGAGTTAGATGTATGCCATGGTCATACCTACCCTTTTAATCCTCAATAGGTTTTTTTCGCACCAACATTCCACTGAGAGTCACATCTTACTGTGACCCACTATCCCTAGGAAGTCAAGGCCATTCTTATCCCTTCAAACCCTCATTAAGGTTCATCTGTGATCTAGCCTATCATTCTCAGCAGAGTTACATCCATAGCATTACTCATTATCCCCTTACAGCCACACTGGCCCTCCTAATCCCCGGCAAGGACTCTTCTGCTTGCCACTCCTCGTAGGGCCGCCATCTTTATCAAAACCTCTCTGCTTGTGTATATCCTTAATGATATTTATCCTTAGGACGTCAGGTAGTTATCCACAGACCTATTCCCCATGCAGCTTTACCTTCATGGCGACCCACTTATTGGTCCGCACTGCATGACCTGAAATTGCACGACCATGGTCCACACTGCATGACCTTAAACTGTACAGCCCCGATCCGTGCTGCATGACCTTAAAACTGCAAAACCTTGGTCTGTGTTGCATGGCCTTTAAACTTCACAAGCCATGGTCCAAACCATATGACCTTAAACTATAGCAGAGGTCTAGTCGCACGACCTTGAACTACATGGTCCTGGCTGCATGACTTTAAACTGCATGACCATGGTCCAAGCTATATGACCTTAAACCATTGTGCACGTCCTGGCCACATGACATTAAACTGCTTCACTCAAGTTCAGGAGGCATGACCTTAAATACACCCCCATACATGTGCATACCACTTTTACGTGAATCTTCACGCACTTCTTCCCTAACCGACCCATTCGTGTGTGCACACCACCTTTATTGCCTCCCCAGTGAGTCCACATATGCACACACACCCTTTACATGCATCTCCATGCACATCTTCCTTAATCGACCCATTTGTGTGTGCACACCACCTTTATTGCCTCCCCATTGAGTCCACATATGTGCACATGCCCTTTACGTGCATCTCCACGCACTCCTTCCATAACCGACCCATTGTGTGCATGCTCCACCTTCATTACCTCCCCAGTGAGTCTATTCATCATTTCCATCTTTCATCATTCCCCAGTGAGTCTCACCCATGCTCACAAAACGGCAAGCCATCTCACCACCCATACTCGCCGTCAACTAGTGGGTCACCATTCTTTACCCAACATTTTTCCTGCATAAGTAGCCTTGTGCCATCTTCCCAAAGTGAGTCGTAACTACCACCATACTCACTCCACGACCTCTATAGATTTCCATTCGTCACCATCATGGTCCAGCAATATGACCCAAAACTATAGTGCATGTCCTGACCGCATGACGTTCAAAGCCTTCGCACAAGTCTCGAAGGCATGACCCTAAACATTCCTTCACATGAAAAAGTAGGCATGGTGTACACCTGTACAAGGGATGCCATGAGTAAAAGTGACAGATGGGCATGGTCATGAAACCATGAGTAAAAGAGTTTCGTGGAATACAAAACCCATGCACGGTGAAACCCCAAAAGGGCATCATGAGCAAAATGGATCAAAAGGATGGACATGACCGTGAGGTCATGGGTAAAAGAGCCCCAAAAATAATATAAGTTGGTGAAATCCATCTTTACAGTGCCACTTCCCATGTTCAAGCAAAAACCTGCAAAAGGGCGCTTGAACCGACAAAATAGGTTGACCCACTACCACCGCCACAGCCGATACTCAATTTCCTAACAATCACAAGACTGACTAATGAGATCTACCTAAAATCCTCAAATTCCAGCATCCAGTCACAACACAAATTGGCTCATCAGGGAGTGAGAGCCGCATAAGATCTCCCACATTTCAACATCAACAACAACAAGAGTCCTTGAGGGTGAAGACGATAACCAAAAGATCCCTTTGAAATGCTAAAGACCATCACAAAGGCAAGAAACTGACGAAGTCAGGCTCTAACCTGCCAGACTTTTCGGGGTATTCCTTGCAAAAATCCCCTAGCCAACAAGGGCCCAGACTTTTGGGCAGGTCAGAAACCCCCGGCCGCTAGACAGGACCTACAGAGATACCCTGAACATCAAAAGAAAACATGATGTAACAGTGAATAATGTTGACCAAAGGTTCATAGCAGTTGGCCTTTAGATAGGCCTGATTCTATCCAAAGAGGTCCCTACAAAGGCCTCAAGCTTCAAAATCGCTGATAGTCCCTCAAGGGTGAGGACTTCAACAGGATCCTTCAAACTTCTCAAATGATTTTACTTCTTGATTCTCTCAAAACACAACATTTGGTGGGGCATGCTGTTGGAAGATATTTTTCATCATCATGGGGCCCTGCATAATAAAAGCCTAGCAAACAGTAGAAATCCTGACAGTCTCATAATAACCGCAGAACTGGCAAAGATCTTCACGAGGTCTCTCAAAAGTATCCTATCAAGTTTTGTCATATTTGGACATGTCTAAGGCAGTGTAGAATGAGAATCGTTGGGGTAGAGTCGGCCTCTAGTACCCTGAAATGGACCCTATAACTAGAGCTACATTTTCGGTGTCCCAATTTTCTATGGGGACCATGGCCATTGGATCTGACACTGTTGAAAACCCCGAGGGGTCAAATTTCAGCTTCAACGGATATCTCAAGAAAACATTATAGGTGAAAGAGCAAAACAGGAGGAGCTACGCGCTATTCCCGTGCAGCCACCCTGCAACTGAATATCATTAAAGGGACAGTCACGACTAGTGATTTTCAACGCTCATATTTCACTCGTCCGAGGTTGGATCAAGCCCAAATTTTGTGAGCATATTCGTCTCATCAAGACAACCATTTCGATATGTGGCACACCCTGTGAAGACGATCGAGCTTAAAGAAAAGCTAAAGAGAAGTTGCTGATTCGTGAAGAAAGTGCAGGAAATTCAGCAGCGTTGTGCCTTGCTCGAGCTGCCAAATCACACCACTCATGAGCCCGATCAATGCGAGACCAATTCCATCGCGTGCCTAAGGTCTTGGGCTATCACCGACCTGAACCCCGTACATGATGAAATGGTAGGATTCTGCACACGAAGCCAACGAAGTGACTGCAAATTTCGTCGTCGAAATTCCAGATTCTAGCCAAATTTCCAAAGTTGCAAAATCCTCCATTGGGCATGGAATCAAGCTGCGCTTGTTGCCCCACGATCGTAACTACATGTTGTGTGATCTAGTGAAGAAATCACAGAAAAACATCAAGGAACGATCACACTATCGATCCGAAGTTTCAAGATCCATTCAAATTTCAAGTCACATGATTGTGCGCTAAAAACACGATCCATGGCTCAAAATTAGTGTAAAAACATCGCCATACTGAGCCCTACGAGAAAACATTCATCTTTAGATCAACTGGGCATCAGAAGGACCTCGGATCATCCATGAAAAATCATGCACATTCTAGGACAACACAAGGACTGTTTTAAAATTCCACAAATTGTTAGGAATGGGAAAATCTGTTATTTTGCCCCTATTTTCTAATTTATTTTAATTTAATTTAATCTTAATTTCCAGTAATTAGGGTTACTTTTGATCATCCACCCATGTTTGGGGCAAATTCTATATATACCATGTACCATCATTGTACGTAAAAGGCAATACACACGTACACAAAGAATACACAAAGAGAGAGCTTTTACTTAATAAAGTTTCTCTTTCTTCGCATTGTTGGATCACGTCTGGAGAGAGAGAGAGTAAGGTGAGAGAAACATTTGGATCGGTACCTCTAAGCTCAAGGTAAACCTTCTCTCTCCTCTTTTTCTTTTCTGCTTCTCTCTCTCCCTCTCCTTCTTCTTCCTCTTCTCCGTCTGAGCACCCCTCAAAGGTCTTACACGGAGGTGGCAGTGTCGTGCATGCCTTTCCGATGGCCTCATAAGTCGTGCATGGCGATGGCAGTGCCATGCGCGAGCCTCCTTCTCCTTCTGTTCGTCCATCCCTACCTCCCAGCGAGGCTCGCAGACAGTGCTGCCCATCATCATTTGCAGATGCGTCCTCGACGCCTCAATGACGAGCATAGATGACGAAACTCAATGCCGCCCGTAGGGGTCTTCCCTCTCCCCCACCTATCGCATACGGTGATGCCTATCGCCACCTACGAGAGGTCTCAGCAATGTCTATTGCCACTCACGCACATTCTCCGCATGCACGGTCCCTATCACCGTCCGCAAGCCTCCTTTGGGAGTTTAGTGTTCATCGCCACTCCCCCTGCATCCCACTCCTACAACCGCTTGCCTCATGAGAACTATCACCGCGCACTTCGCAAATGGTTGTTGTCGTGCACTTCATGAAAGGCTACCTCCCCCCTCGTAGGGGGGCGGTGCCTTCTTGTGTTGCCAACGGCGATGCCTAACACCTTCAGTAGTTCCCTACTTTCCCTCATGCCACGAGCAGTAGTGCTTAGCGTCGTTCAAGGGCCGTGACACTACTAGTCCACAGTCGTGGGTGGCGATGCCCAGCGCAGTCAGGACCCTATCTCTCCGCTATCTCATGCTTCCTCTTTATTCTCTCCTCTTCTCACTTGATTGAGGGTTGACCTAACCTAGCACCACCATATCGGCCTCAGTTTTTAGTCTTGTCACCATGATGGTCCTGAGTACCATGCCCGTCTTGCTACCACCCTGAGTCGATCACTATTTGACCAAGCTAGTATCGCCCTTTCATGAAGTTTCTTCTCTTTTCGACCTTTGCTCGAAACTTCCACTCCATCATCCTAACCTCTCACATTCTTAGCCATATAAATTTGCATTACCCTAAGACAAGGGTGGGTCTCTTTGACCCACTTGTCTTGCAAATTAACTATTGAAGTGTCGTGAAGAAAAACAAAGAGATTACAAGTCAAGGGAGGCAATTCCGAACAAACTAATGCAGCTGGGGGACTTTCCAACGTGATCTAAAAGGGCGCCCACATGAGCCAGTCTAAGTAAGTCCCAAACCCACCTTAATTTCATCTCTCATCGGTTGGTATACTTGCCCGTGCTTTTGAGAAAGGTTTCGAGAGAGCGATCTCAAATCCCGGGTTCACTGAAAACGTGAGACACGTGCCTCTTGATCATCTAGATCCGAAGGGCGAGATCGAGACACCTAACCACTCTCTTTCTCTCTCCTCCTCTCATCCATATTTTTCTCTCTCCTCTCATCTTTCTCTTTCTCTATCCTCCTCTCATATCTCTCTTTCTCTCTCCTCTTCTCATCTATCTCTTTCTCTCTCTATTTCTACCTCTCTCTATCTCTCTCCTCTCGTTTATATCACTCTTTCCTTTTTCTTCTCTGATCTTCATTATTCACTTTCCTTCTCTCTCTTTTATCTTTCTTTTCTTTTTCTTCACTTTCCTTCTCTCTCTCAGTTTCTCTTTCTTTCTTCTCTGATCATGCATGGTGTAGCCTATTGTCAGGTGTGATGTCTTCCTACTTCTGGGGCATATATAGTGGGTCGGGCCTTAACCCAAGTGGGGGGCCAGGCCTTAACCCGAGTGGGGGGGTCGGGCCTCTGTCAAAGTTCATCTTATTTCCTGATGTCATGGACGATGGAAGCTCATCACCGTCCATGTTTTCTCCCTCTTCTAATTCTTGTGTCATGAACGATGGAAGCTCATCGTCATCCATGTCTTCTCTATCTTATTCTCTTGTGTAATGGATAGCAAAAGCTCTTCGTCATCCATGTCTTCTCTCTCTTCTAATTCTTATGTCATGAATGATAGAAGCTCATCGTTATCCATGTTTTCTCTCTCTTATTCCCCTGTGTAATGGACGGTGGAAGCTCATCACCGTCCATGTTTTCTCTCTCTTTTAATCCTTGTGTCATGGACAGCGAAAGCTCATCACCATCTGTGTTTTATGTTTCTTCTTCTTTCCTCTATCATGGATGGCAGAAGCTCATCATCGTCCATGTTTTCTCTCTCTTCACTTCTCTATCATGGACGGTGAAATCTCATCATCGTCCATGTCTTCTCTCTCTTCAGATTCCTTTGTCATGGACGACAGATTCTCATCACCATCCATATTTTCTCTCTCTTCTCTCCTTCGTCAAGGACGGCAGATACTCACCGTTGTTCATGTCTTCTCTCTCTTCTCTCCTTCGTCATGGATGGCAGATGCTCATCATCGTCCTTGTCCTCTCTCTCTTCTCAATCCTTTATCATGGACAGTGGAAGTTCTTCGCCATCCACGTTCCCTATCTCTCTTTTCTCTATGTTCTTCCCCCTTCCTCTTATTTCTTACTGCTCCTTTCTTCTTCTTTTCTTCTCTCTCTCTTTCCTTTCTTTTTCTCACATGCATGACATCGATAGTACTGTGCATGCCTTTCCCTCTCTCTTTCTTTTCTCCCTTCTCTTCTTTCCCTCTCTTTTGATTAAGGGAGGCTAAGTCAAGCACTGTCATGGTAGTCTCATCGTCTAGCAGTATTGCTGTTATGCCAGTTTTAGTCATCATGCCCGCCTTATTACCACGATAGGCTAGCCATCTTTCCTGGTCGGTCTATGATCGTTCTGTTGTTTAGTAGTATTGTTGTTGTGTCGGTCTAGTTACCGTGCCTGTCTTACTACCACATCAGGTCAATCACTTGCTGGTCTAGCTACTGTATTAGTCTAGCCACCTAGTTAAATTCCTAACTTCCCTATTCCTCTATTCTGTCTCTTTTTTCTTCTTTCACCTATCCTCTTAGCATGCGTACGTGCATTCGCCCAAAGACAAGGAGGGGTCCCTTGACCCACTTGTCTTGTAAATTAACCAAGGGAGGTGATTCTGAACCAATTTTATGATTGGGGGGCTTTCTTCGTAATCTAAGAGGATGCCCACGCGAGCCAACCCGAGTAAGTCTTGAACCCACCCTAAATTCATCTCTCATCGATTAGTGTACCTGCCCTCGCTCCTGAGCAAGGTTCCCGATAGTGTGATCTCAAAGTCTCGAGTTCCCCCGAAACCCGAGACACATGCCACCAGATCATCCGGATCCAGAGGGTGAGATCGAGGTACCTAACCAGCTTATCAACTCCACTGGGGACTTACTACCCCTTCATCGAATCATTCTTGTTTGGCTAGTTTCTCCTTTGTTTTTCTATTTTCACACACCACATGGCTGTTAAGTTTCTTAACCCCTTTATCTATATCGAGGATTTTTTGATCCCCACATTCGTGAGCTACCCTCAAGAACAAGTTCCTCGAACTACGTTCCCAACTTTTCTTCTGAGCAAAGACCCAATGTCTAGCTCCCAAGTCTTAACCTGGATAGGAGTGAGGAGGGACTTAAAAGTCGCTAACTCCCCATCTCCTAGTTCTGGTGGAACTTCTGCCAAGGCACCCTGCATCGGTAGCACATCTGCTGCCACTCACAGCATGCACCTTGCCACCAGAAAGTCACTTGTCAATCGCATTGTTGAGGTACGCCGGAAGGCTACCCAGTCCCTTGTTAAAAAAGGCAAAGAAGTGGTTGTTGCTTCTGCGGGGCCCCACAAGGCTTCCCCCAACATTCCTGCACCACCATGAGTCTCTACCCTTAGAGCCTCGGCACATCGAGGCGGAGACCTCGGGACCTCTACCACTAGCACACACCATAAGGCTCGTGGGTCATCCACTCAAGCCACACCTCAGGGCAACCCTTATGCTACCTCGAGTCAGCGTCAAGGATTAGGCCTCCTAAGGTGTCACAACCCCACGCCAAACCCCCTTGCCGTGCCCGATGAAGGGTGACCAGTTGCGGGTTCGTGAACCATATTTCATGATTGCCACTCAGGTCGGAGTGCACTCATCACTTTATCAACATGGTAAACAAAGCAAACCATAGTCAGGAACTTAAAACCTTGGTACAAAGAGCAGAAGAACATCTATAAATAGATTTCCCATGCAAATTAAAATCCACTATATAAAATTTCCCCCAAAAGTATTACAATCCGTTTGGGGCATCAAGGCCCATTAGCACATATATCCCACAATACAAAACAACGAGTGTCAAACTTCCCTCTAGAACATACAATGAAGGTGGGTATCTTCGTCGGCTTTGAATCTCAACCATCTACAGCTTCCACTAGACCATGCCTTCCACTTGTGACTTTAGCTCTACAGAGATGGTAAAATAATGGAATGAGCTATACAGCCAGATAAGAAAGTCAAGATACTAGGCATCAACAACAAATCTATCACAGTAAAAATATCAGATCAATCAGGAATCTCATCAGTGTATAAATCACAAGCATCAAAGTAGGTATCAGAATTCTTCATTTAGTCAATGAACTAATTACATTCACATTCCTGACGCAGGTAATAGATGTCGTAAGAATTGGAAGTTCAGAACACCCATTTTAGGCGAACACCATCATAAAACATTGCAGTCATGCATTTCACAGTATCATTTATTCATCTATAACTGAACGTGTTTCACAAATTGCATTTCAATTTCATGGAAGCATATTTGCATTTCATAACATTCACAAGATCCGGACATACAATGCACACAAAGCATATACCTCACTGGTCTTAATCATACAGGCCGGCCCTTCAATATTCTCAAAGCAGGCCAATCAGTCACATATAACAGTATGGTCATGCAATAAGCTCAAAGCATGCTAACCAGTCACATATCACAGTATGGTCATGCAATACGCTCAAAGCATACCAATCAGTCACATATCACAGTATCATCATGCAATACACTCAAAGCACGCCAATACGTCACATATCACAGTATAGTCATGCAATACACTCAAAGCATGCCAATCAGTCATATATCATAGTATGGTCATGCAATACGCTCAAAGCATGCCAATAAGTCACATATCACAGTATGGTCATGCAATAGGCTCAAAGCATGCCAATCAGTCACATATCATAGTATGGTCATGCAATACGCTCAAAACATGCCAATCAGTCACATACCACAATAGGTCATGCAATACGCTCAAAGTATGCCAATCAGTCACATATAACAGTATGGTCATGCAATATGCTCAAAGCAAGCCAATCAGTCACATATCACAGTATGGTCATGCAATACGCTCAAAGCATGCCAACCAGTCACATCACAGTATGGTCATGGAACAGTGCTCACTCCAAATGGATGGTCCATAATATAGTGGTCAGTATAACAATATTACAATAGAACAGTCAAGCATTAACCTTTATTTTTACTTAATCAATATCCCATGACAAGCAAGCCTAGTCTCATCAATAAGGTCTGAGTCTCTTTCAGAAATCTACAACTAACATGTACGCTATGCCACTAACATGAGGCGTCCATCATAAGAGAGCGATTTCATGACATTTACATTTGTCAATTAGCATTCATACCCATAGTCTCATTTATGTAACAAGTATCACAGGGCTATCATGGTGACTTCGCGTTTGTCAAATGATCACTTAGAGCATGGTGGCATAGCATTAATCACTTGACTCCATGGCATTTAACTTGTAGTATTCATCACAGGGAGACCATCCCATAACATTGATATTAACCAATCAATACACATAACACTTGGTCACTTAAATCAGTCAGTGAATAGTTCAATCAGAAAGAGTATCATTCATCGGATCCATAATTGTGACATTCTTGTGGGAAAAGAAGTGCTATTATCAAGCAGTGGTGGTTTTAGTGTGATCTTGAACTCGATTTTGAAACGGACTCACTCATGGTTCGTATGAAAGCGATTTGAACACATTTTGGGCAGAGTTTAAGCGAAAAACAATTTATTTCTAAAACCAGCACAAAATTGAAACTCTCAGTGCCAAGTAATAATGACGTACCCTCTTTCTTAGAGGCGTAACTCCCAATCTAGGGAGAATTTCAAAATGATTTAAACATGCAACTTTAAGCTCATCCATAGATATTTCAAAATAGCATTGATTTGAAGATGATTGGATGACGTTTGATAAGTTAAAAGCTTTGCACACAATGGTTGATAGTTGCTTGAATTTCCAACAACTGATGACAGCGACATACCCCAACATTTTGGGGTATATCTCCCAATCTATGGGGAATTTCAAAACGGGTTCCCATGCAACCTTAAGCCAACAAACTGAGATTTAAAATGGCAGAGGTTGTGCGAACATTTGGACATCATTTGGTAGTTCAAAAACATGGTGTAAAGTAGGCAACAATGGCTGGAATTCACCTGCGACTGTGGTAGTGACACACCCTCATATTTTGGGGTGTATCTCTTAATCCATGTACAATTTAGAAATGGTGTATAAATCATGATTACAATAGACAAGCATATCGTTCATTTAAAATCAGTTTGGGCTCTTTTGGACATCGATTGGTCACTAAAAAACGTGATGCAAGAATAGTCCCAGTTTTGAAAATTCTCATTCTAAAGCTTTGCATGCTTCAAAGAACACTTAGAAATACACAACCCAAGGAAAATCTTGATGCAAGACCATATTTTCTTTATACTAGTCACACAAGATATTGAAAATAAACATCTTTTACTGCTAACAAGTTCATTTTCATTGCTCAGACAACCATGGCATAGAAGGCACAAATCTAGTTTTTCCCATCTTATCTACCCCATTTAAACTTGCATGCTTCCTCTCATCATTTACCCCCACTATTCATACTCTAAATCAGTCCCTGAAGTTACTGATGTAGACTAGCTTGAACATTTACCAATGGTTCATGGTGTCTCCAAGTCTTTGCACTTCGCAAGCCACTCCAAGCTCCAATAGTGGCTTCCCAACGGAAGCAGCAAAGGGCTCCAACTTGAGCTTCTAGAGAGAGAGAGCATAAGGGGAAAAAGCAAACAATAGGGAGATGGAAGGGGGAAAGGGCTTAAGTACCCACAGGTAGGTGGAAATCATTACGTCTGACAGGTGGGTGGCGTTGTCAGGCAGTCTCTGATAGAAATGGCGTTGGCAGATAAGGCTCTGACAGCCAAATCTTCTCTTCCACGTGCAGCGATAGCCTCTTTCGCACGTGGCGATACTCCAAGCGACGTTAGATCTCTCTTCACACACGGCACTGGCCTCTCTTCATGCACACTTTAGTCCATTCACGTGCGGTGTTACTCCTCCATGCACGTGACGTTAGCTCAGGTGGCGATGCTCCAGACTGTGCTACCCTCGCAGCGATGCTCTAGACGACACTGCACTTACGGCGATGCTACAGACGGTGCTACCCTCATAGCGATTCTCCAAACGGTGCTGCACTCGCGGGGATGCTCCAGACGGCGCTGCACTCGCGATGATGCTCCAGATGGCTCTACCCTCGCAACGATACTCCAGACGGCGTTGCACTCGCGGCGATGCTCCAGATGGTGCTATCCTCGCAGCGATGCTCAAAACAGCACTGCACTCGCGGCGATGCTCCTAATCACACGACGTTCCCTCTCTTTCACGCAAGGCGTTACCCCTTACACTCGCGGCAGTACGCCTTCTTCCTTCATGTCAGCTGTGTGCTTCCTTAACTTATCTCTATTGTCATAAGCATCCTTAGTCCAGAAGAATTGGGGTCCTTACATCATCCCCCCCTTAAAAGGATTTTGTCCCCAAAATCAGTGATATGGAATCCAACAACGGGGGGAGAGCACCCTCACATCCACTACTGTCTCATACAACGATCTATAGTCTTATCCTTAATATCACATAGTCTTATACTTGATACTTCATAGTGTTACACAAAGTGTGCACCAAGTATCCAGACATTATACCTATCCTGACATGTAAACACTAACAGGCTAATACATACAAACTAGGTCTTTCTACTATGAGCAATCTCAACCAATCAGCAACCTCCAGCTGCCTTGCTAGGATCAATCTCTAATTAGGGTCCGACAGTATTCACAAAGTGCCATCTTACAGGTATCAATCATATAGTACAATCAAAACACACATCTTACTAATAATGATCATGCAGTGTACATTAAAGCACGCACCACAGAAACACATAGTCAC
Organism: Amborella trichopoda; assembly: GCF_054954075.1. Classification (NCBI taxonomy): domain Eukaryota; kingdom Viridiplantae; phylum Streptophyta; class Magnoliopsida; order Amborellales; family Amborellaceae; genus Amborella; species Amborella trichopoda. The sequence goes on from NC_142339.1 coordinate 23,174,462, forward strand.
ATAATCTCAAAGCAGGCACCACAGAGTCACAAAATCTCAATCAAAGAGTCAGACCCTGCAATAAGCTCAGAGAAGGTACCATAGAATCACATAATCATGAAGTCACATAGTCAGAAAATCATATCCTACAATAAGTTCAAGGCAGGCTTTCTATCAGTACAACCACAATATCAGGTCTCGCAATACGCTCAAAGAAGAAACCCAACAAACATCAGTTGTGGTCACGCAATATGCTCAAAGCATGCCCCACAAAATCACAAAGTCAGGCCCTACAATACGCTCAAAGTAGGGACCCTACAAACATCAGTCATGGTCACGCAATACACTCAAAGCATGCACCACAAAATCACAAAGTCAGGCCCTACGATATGCTTAAAGTAGGCCCCTACAAACATCAGTCGTGGTCATGCAATACAATCAAATCATGCACCACAAAATCACAAAGTCAAGCCCTACAATACGCTCAAAGTAGTCACCCTACAAACATCAATGGTGGTCACACAATATGCTCAAAGCATGCACCACAAAATCACAAAGTCAAGCCCTACAATATGCTTAAAGTAGGCACCCTACAAACCTCAGACCACAAAATCACAAAGTCAGGCCCTACAATACACTCAAAGTAGGAACCCTACAAACATCAGTCGTGGTCACGCATTATGCTCAAAGCATGCACCACAAAATCACAAAGTTAGGCCCTATTATATGCTCAAAGTAGGCACCCTACAAACATCAGTCGTACCCACGCAATTCGCTCAAAGCATGCACCACAAAATCACAAAGTCAGGCTCGACAATACGCTCAAAGTAGGCACCCTACAAACATCAACTAGGGTCATACAATATGCACAAAGCACACCCTAGCACTTGCTATAATCATACCATGGTTCACTCATCACATATTACTCATTGCAAGAATGACCACATAGCTCATAACATAAAACATTTATCACTACAATCACATTGCACGCATTAATTCTCAACTAGATGGGGTAGGACATACCCCTCAATTACAGTTATACACAAGCATCACATAGAAAGGGTCTCTAACCGGTAGCACACAATTAAAGCACAGCCATGCAATAAAGATTCAAACTTCATTAGACATGTCAAAACATGGTGTTACAATAACAGCAAGAGGAGACTAGGTCCAACAAAATTCTAGATTTCACATTACAATCAAAGCACACATCTAGTTCTCTGAAATTGAGGCCTTAGCTCCTTCCTCGATAAGTGCAAAGACCTTACCCTGAGTCTTTGGTTTGGGCTCGTTCCTCAATGTTGGGCAGTCTCTAATCAGGTGGCCTGACTTGCCACAGTTGTAACATGCTTTTGCTCTCAACCAGCACTCGAAAGCCACATGGCCCTTCCCTACAAAAGGTACAATGCACGAGCTATCTTTTCTTGACGTCGCTCTGAGAGGTCTTTCGGGTCTTGCCATCTGTCCAACTTTCCTTTTCTCGTGGACCCCCAAAGGGCGGGGGCCCTGTCCTTCGTTTCTCTTTCCTCAGTCGGTAATCATCACAATCCTTTTTCATCCTCGTGGCCAAATCCACTAGTTGAGTGTAGGCCTTAAGGTTGGCCGACACAACTCTCCCTTGGATATCAGGTTGCGAACCTCCCTCAAACTTCCTCGCCTTCCTAACCTCCGTGTTGACAATATGCGGCGCGTATCGGGATAACTCTGAAAATTTAGCCACATATTGATCGACAATTAGATTCCCTTGCTGTAATTCTATGAATTCAACCTCCTTCCTTTCTTTTACTGACTCTGGGAAATACTTTTCATTGAAGGCTTCTAAATTCTTTCCCAAGTCGGTATTATTTCTTCCCCTTCCCAGGCTTGCTGGACTGTACGCCACCAATGTTCGGCATCTCCTTTTAACATGACGGTACCCAATCTCAACTTCTACTCATTTGAGCACTATAAAACTCCAAAAATTTTCTCAATTTTCATCAACCACCTCTCAGCCTTTTCTTTCCCTCCCTGCCCTAAGAAAGTTGGGGGTGTCAACCTCTTAAACTTCTCTATCAGATTACAACCATAATGTTTTGGAGCAGGGGTGCATAGGGTCGGCATCGACTCTTTCATCATTTGGGTAATGGCCCAAACATTTTACAAAATTCGTCGATGGCCTCAGTGTTATAAAATCTGGAATTCGCATAGAAGCCACAAGCTCTCGGCATCTTCAACCTAATCACAAGGACACCCAATCACTACTCCACCCTAAAACCACTCTAAGGACACTCCTAAAATCCCTAGTCCAAAGATCATATCCTAGCTGCTCTGATACCATATCTATCAAAACCCCGCGCTCTACCCCCTTGTTGTGCTCGACGGAGGGTGACTGGTTCCGGGTTTGTGAACCATATGTCACGATTTCCACTCAGGTCGAAGTGCACTTATCACTTTATCAACGCAGTAAACAAAGCAAACCATAGCCAGGAACTTAAAACCATGGTACAAAGAGCAGAAGAACATCTAGAAATAGAATTCCCATTCAAATTAAAATCCATTATATAACATTTCTTCCAAAAGTATTAAAATATGTTTGGGGCATCAAGGGCCATTAGCACATATATCCCACAATAAATAAAAACTAGGGCCAAACTGCCCGCTAGAACATACAATGGAGGAGGGTATCTTCGTCCTCTCCGAATCTCAACCGTCTATAGCTTCCACTTGACCACGCCTTCCACCTGTGACTCTAGCTCTACAGAGACGGTGAAATAGTGGAATGAGCTATACAACCCAGTAAGCAAGTCTAGATACTAGGAATCAACAACAAATCTATCACAGTAAAAATATCAGATAAATCAGGAATCTCATCAGTGTATAAATCACAAGCATCAAAGAAGGTATCAGGATTCTTCATTTAGTCAATACACTAATTACATTGACATTCTTGACGTAGGTAATAGATGTCACAAGAATTAGAAGTTCATAACACCCTTTTCAAGCGAGCACCATCATAGAACATAGCAGTCATGCATTTAACATCATCATTCATTCATCTAGAACTGAACATGTTTCATAGCATGCATTTCAATTTCATGGAAGCATATTCTCATTTCATAGCATTCACAAGATCTGATCATGCAATACACACAAATCATGTGCCTCACTGGTCTTAATCACAAAGGCTAGCCCTTCAATATTCTCAAAGCAAGCCAATCAGTCACATATAACAGTATGGTCACGCAATACGCTCAAAGCATGTAAATCAGTCACATATCACAGTATGGTCATGCTATACGCTCAAAGCATGTCAATCAATCACATATTACAATATGGTCTTGTAATACACTCAAAGCATGCCAATCAGTCACATATCACAATATGGTCATGCAATACACTCAAAGAATGCCAATCAATTACATATCACAGTATGGTCATGCAATACACTCAAAGCATGCCAATCAATCACATATCATAGTATGGTCATGCAATATGCTTAAAGCATGCCAATCAGTCACATATCACAGTATGGTCATAAAATAACACTCCATCCAAATGGATGGTCCATAGCATAGTGGTCAGTATAACAACATTACAACAAAACAGTCAAGCATTAACCTTTATTTGTTCTTAAAAAATATCCCATGATAGGCAAGCCTAGTCTCATCAACAAGATCTGAGTCTCATTCAGAAATATACAACTAACATGTACGTTATGCCACTAGCATGAGGCCTCCATCATAAGAGAGCTATTTCGTGACATTTACATTTGTCAATTAGCATTCAGACTAATAATTTCATTTGTGTAAAATGTATCACAGGACTATCATGGCGCATTTGCGGCATTTGCGTTTGTCAAACGATCACTTAGAGCATGGTGGCATGGCATTAATTACTTGACTCCATGGTATTTAACTTGTAGCATTCATCACAGGGAGACCATCCCATAGCATTCATATTAATCAATCAATACTCATAACACTTGGCCACTTAAATCTATCAGTGAATAGTTCAATCAGAAAGAGTATCATTCATCGAATCCATAAGTGTGACATTCTTGTGGGAAAACAAGTGCTATTATCAAGCAGTGGCGGTTTTAGCGTGATCTTGAAGTCGATTTCGAAATGGACTTACTCAAGGTTCGTTTGAAAGCGATTTGAACAGATTTTGGGAAGACTTTAAGTGCAAAACAATTTATTTCTAGAACTAACACAAATTTGAAAGTCTCGGTGTTAAGTAACAGTGACGTATCCCCTTTCTCGAAGGCGTAACTCCCAATCTAAGGAGAATTTCAAAATGATTTAAACATGCAACTATAAGCTCATCCATAGATCTTTCAAAATAGTGGTGATTTGAAGATGTTTGGATGATGTTGATAGGTTAAAATCTTTGCACACAGTGGTTGACAGTTGCTGAAATTTCCTGCAACTGATGACAGCGACATGCCCCAACGTTTTGGGGTATATCTCCCAATCTCTGGGGAATTTCAAGACAGATTCCACATGAAACTTTAGGCCAACATACTAAGATTTCAAATGGAAGAGGTTTTGGGAACATTTGGACATCGTTTGGTAGTTCAAATGCTTAGAGCAAAGTAGGCAATAGTGGCTGGAATTCACCAGCAACTGTGGCAGTGACACACCCCCATATTTTGGGGCGTATCTCTTAATCCATGTACAATTTCGAAATGGTGTAAAACGCATGATTACAGTAGAAGAGCATATCCTTAATTTTAAACCATTTTGGGCTCATTTGAATATCGATTGGTCACTGAAAAATGTGATGCAAGAACAGTCTCAGTTCTGGAAATTCTCATTCTAAAGCTTTGCATGCTTCAAATAACACTTAACAATACACAACCCAAGGCAAATCTTGATGCAAAAACATATTCGTTTTATACTAGTCACACAAGAGATTGAAAATACACATCTTTTACAGCTAACAAGTTCATTTGCATTGCTCAGACAACCATGGCATAGAATGCATGAATCTAGTATTTTCCATCTCATCTACCCCATTCAAACTTGCATGCTTCCTCCCTTCATTTACCCCCCCTATTCATACTCTAAATCAGTCCCAGTAAGTTACTGATGCATAGGAGCTAGACCCACTTACCAATGGTTCACGGTGTCTCCAAGTCTTCGCACTTCGCAGGCCACTCCAAGCTCCAATAGTGGCTTCCCAACGGCAGCAACAAAGGGCTCCTACTTGAGCTTTTAACGAGAGAGAGCATAAGGGAAACAATCAAACAGCTGTGAGATGGAAGGGGAAAGGGTTTAAGTACCCACGTGTAGGTGGAAATCATTACGGCTAACAGGTGGGTAGCATTGAAACGACGTTGGAAGATGCGGTTCTGACAGCCAAATCTTCTCTTCCACATGCGACGATATCCTCTTTCGCACATGGCGATACTTTAAGTGACACTAGGCCACTTTTCTCACACTATGTTGGCCTCTCTTCACGCATGCAACTAGTCCATTCACGCGCGGCCTTACTCCTCCACACGCGTGGCATTCTTCCCTTACTCGCACGGCATTAGCTCAAGCGGCGATGCTCCAGATGGTGCTACCCTCACAGCGATGCTCCAAATGATGCTGCCCTCACGGCGATGCTCCTAACCGCGCTACCCTCGCAACGTGCTCCAGACGGCACTGAACTCACGGCGATGCTCCAGATGGTGTTGCACTTGCGGTGATGCTCCCAACGACGCTACCCTGGCAGCGATGTTCCAGACGGTGTTGCACTTGCGACGATGCTCCAGATGGCGCTACCCTTGCAGCGATGCTCCAAACGGTGCTGCACTCACGGTGATGCTCCTATGCACACGGCGTTCCCTCTCTTTCACGCACGGCGTTACCCCATACACTCACGACAGTACACCTTCTTCCTTCACGCCGGATGTGTACTTCCTTCACTTATCTTTATTGTAGTGAGCATCCTTAGTCTAGAAGAATTGGGGTCCTTACATAAGCTAGGTCCTGCACACATTATGCATATGCATCCCACTGCTTAAGGCAACGCCATTGTTTCACCAACCCAAGCGCATGGGAGACGACTCCTTCGTCCTCCCACTCTGCCCACACGAGTGCACCCTGTAAGGAGCAGGCTTCCACCTATTCTCTTACAGACACATGATTGCAGTTCTTGACCTCCTAAGGCCAGACCACTTGCTCGAGCTCGGGTTGACCCCAAGGTCACCCGTGATCCTTCTTTAATGGCCGCACACACGTCACCGTCACAGACAGCCCCTCGCTCTCGACTCAGGCATCCTCATGAGTCAACCCTTCTTCTGCCTGCCCCTCCTATTTTGGGCAAGCACCTCCAGCCCTGGTACTCGAAGACCTTCCCCAAGATTACCATCTTGATCCAGCCCTATCATTTTGGTCATGTTTCTGGAGCCTATAAGAGAGCTCGAGGCAAAGACCTGATGGGAAATCAAGTCCTTCATCCTCCTCGACGCAGGATGACCCCAGTTCTTGACCCACACCCGTTGCTTCATCTAATGGAAACATCTCTTTCCTATGTAAGAAGAGCCGACCAGTTGCAGACTCGATCGCAGTTCTGACATGAGGTCCATCAAAACCTCAAAGCTAAACGTGATAGGGGCCAGCAAATTTTGACTCAAGAAACAACCGAGACGGTCGGGGCAACTAGCTCTGACGACCCCCTTCGTCTGAATCCCTTCTACCCTATTCAGATGACAAAGCCTGAAGAAGAAGTCCATGAACCCTTCACTGTGGTTAGTGTCATAGAAGATGACCCAGCCACTCAGCAGCCACGGTCCCAAGACCATCGAGAATCGATCCTCATGCGATCGGCATACAAGACTCGAGTCCAGTAGGGGCATGCTAACCCCTTGTTGACTGATCTACCACGTGCGACTCGTCAAACCCGAAAGCCCTCAACTGCAACTAAGGCTGACCTCCCAAGAGAAACGATCAGCATAATGGTTGTAAATGAATCTGGAGACTCTCAGGAAGTGCTTATGAATAGGTTCGAAGACATGGTACACGCAATGATGGAGAAGATTGATCGTATAGATGTCTCGTGACACTCGGCTAACCAGGAGGTGATCTCCCATCATTCAGATGATGCACCTCCAAGATAGCCTCCTCCTCCTGCCTCACAGGACAATTTCGTCCCTCACCCTGTCTCACAGGCAGACATTGACGCTATGGTAACCCATAGCTTAAAGAACCAGCAGATCCCGGGTATACAGGGAGCAACGCTTTACCAAAATTTGAATCCCTCTTACATTGATCAGGTGTCATTTGCCTCAAACTTTAAAAAAGGGAAGTTTCCTGTGTTCAATGGAACCACATCCCCGCATCAAAATATTGCCCACTTTCAAGCAGCATGTTGAGAGACAATGGCTGACGGGAGACTCCTTCTCCGTTAGTTTGTTGAAACCTTTGATAGCCCGGCTTTTTAGTGGTATGCTCGGCTTCCTCCAAACTCAATGCATACTTGGCAGAAAATGGAGAAATTATTCCACCAATGCTTCTACGAGGTCGAGAGAGAGGTCCAAACCATCGAGCTTATCATCTTGACCCAAGATCCCGATGAGCCTGTGGACTAATTCATATCAAGGTGGTGAGATTTGGCCGCTTTCCATCCCAATCCCATGCCTAAGAAGGAAGCAGTTCATACCTGTTACATGCGACCTGAAATTGCTCTACATGTTGAGCCCTAAAATCCAACCGTCATGTCAGAGCTGATCTCCAAGTCGATCCACATAGAAATCCTGTCACGCCACCACTACGGGTCATGACAACAGTCTCCAAGCTCAAGAAACAATCTGGGCAATGGTAGCTCTCGGACCAATACCCGAGGCAACCAACAAAAAGGAGTGATCAATGCAGTCGTCACCGTAAGCGACCCGAAGAAGGCTCCCTCTCAGACTTTAGACCTCTCCAAACGGGTAAGCATAATAAAAACAGTTCCTCAGGCAAGCAAGCAACAACAGTCGTACAACTGAGTACCCCCACCTATGAACCTCAATTGAGATGATTATTGGACCAGGCATAAGAAGAAATTCTACCCCTTTAAAAAGGAATGGGTCCTTGCACTACTCCGATTATTACTAGAACAAAACATGATTGAACTCCCAGAGACCAAATTCCCTGACCAGGCCGGACTCGATACCCACGCGAATCACTGTGCTTATCATTAGAGGATAAACCACCCCAAAAAGGACTGCTACACATTAAAAGACATTATCGAAGCCCTAATCCAGAAGGGTCAGATAAAACTTGAAGAGCTAAAGGAGGCATTCGGGGCAGCAGGAGTCTCTCACGCAGTGACAATCCAAGAGGAAGACAAAGATCATGATCTCCTTCGCGCCTTGTTCGTTATGATGCTTCAAGAAGGCCTCATCACACCAAAACACGCAAGGCAGCCTCGACGCCTTACTCAGGGAACTGCAAAGCATTGGTGCCCGTACCATCAGATATGGGGCCATAACCTGAGCGAATGCTCAAGTTTCCAAGATATAATCGTGAATAAAATGCAGGGATGCCAAGAGTCTTACAACGTTCCAGAAAGAGATCCCCAAACCACTGCTCCACTGGTACGAGAGGACCTCCTAACACAAGTCCAGGGAAAATCTGAGTCAGATCCTGCTGAACCCTCAACTTTCCAACCATGGATTGGCCATCATGGGTAGAGCAGACTCAAGTCCTAAAGGCGAGAAGCAGTTCATCAAGCTAGGGTAGTCCATAAACCTAGCGAGACAGATCTACCACTGCCAATAAAAACCAGAAAGCGGCGGACACCAAGGGCTGCTTACCGGAGAAATAAGACAACTCAACCGCTTGTTGAGCAGGAATTTCTCTGGCCCCTTCCCCCATTGCCAACTTTACTGGACTTTATCCGTCCTTCCTTCCTCATGTCATCAAGTGGATGTCCCCGAGCCATCTTCCTTTCAAAATACGTCCAATGCGACTGACAACATTAAAAGCACTTCCCAACGGTCTAAGCAGGGGAAATACCTAAAAGACTCACTGCACATGTTCAACTCTGGTGATGACGTAAAAAGCTGCCCATCGGTCCGATGAGGGGAACGACTTTAAAAGTCCCTCATTAACTGACCCTTCTCCTTCTTCTTCTTCTTCTTCTCATCCTTCTTCTTTTATGTCTCCTGCAGGTACAACCTTGAAATATCCTGACTTCGAGGCTCTCGACAGAGAACTTGAAGGAACCAATATAAGCAGGACACATCGGAGGCAATTGAAGAAGACGTTAACCTAGGCAGCTAGATTCTTAACAGTTGCTGACATCTTAGAGGCTCGAGCTAAGTCAGAGCCATCTTCTTCCACTAAGAAGCACAAGAGGTCAAAACCAAAGAAACCCCAGTGGCCTCCTACGCTCGACTTGGAGCAGAGGCTGAGAGAATCAAGAGGGCACAATTTTTATTCTCCGAAATTCTGTCACATGGTGCAAATATCACAAGCATCACCCAGCACATGACAAACACTGCAGACACCCATGCAAAGATCGTGAAATTCATATGAGGGTGCCTTTGGCCCCACAATTGCTAAATCTCAACCTCCTTGTAACTTTCAAATTGAATCCTTGCAGCCTGATATGCTTTCCATGATTGAGGTTGACCCTTTTGTCCCTCGGTTCGAGAAAGGTGCAGAGATCATGACCTACCCTAAAGCCCTCTTGGAAGCAGAGATGTCAGGATCATGGGTCTATGCACTTGAGGTTAATGAAAATACCTCTGAACCCAATGATGAGGAGTTGCAGGAGGCCCCAGGAGAATGGGAAGAAGGCGATCAAGCCACAACCGATGAGCTCGAGGAGATAAATCTAAGGGATGAAGCTGACCCCATACCCACTTTCATCTCTACAAATATGTCGTCAAAAGAGAAAGAGAACTTTACTGCCTTCTTATAAGCAAACCGAGATGTCTTTGCCTGGCATTACCATGAGATGCCTGGCTTGGATCCTCAAGCTACGGTTCATCGTCTCGGCATCGATACCTTTGTCAAGCCCGTCAAGCAGAAATCAAGGAGGTTCAGACTTGACCTTGAAATGTAGATAGATGCTGAGGTAACTAAACTCAGGCAAGCTGACTTCATTCGTGAAGTCAAGTACCCAAAATGGCGAGCAAATGTTGTTCTAGTCAAGAAGAAGAATTGTCAAATTAGGGTCTACATCGATTTTCGCGACCTGAATACCACCTGTCCCAAGGATGACTTCCTATTATCGTTCACGGAGATGCTCATTGATTCTACAGCTCACTGCCAAATCTTCTCCTTTATGGTTGGATACTCCGAGTATAATCAAATACATATGGCACCAGAAGATGAGGAAGCCACCACATTCTTGACTTCAAAAGGGGTCTTCTGCTACACAATGATGCCTTTTGGATTAAAAAACGATGGCGCCACATATCATAGAGCAATGATGACCATCTTCAAAGACATGATTCACAAAGAGGTGGAATGTTATGTAGATGACTTGGTGGTAAAATCCGAATGGAAAGGTGCTCACATGAGAGACATTGAAAAGGTGTTCGAGAGATTATGCCTGCATCAACTCAAAATGAACCCACTGAAGTGCTCTTTTGGCGTGCATTCAGGAAAGTTCTTGGGGTTCATTGTTAGACATCGAGGATTGGAAGTTGAGCAAGTCAAGATCAAGGCGATCCAGGAAATGCCGCCACCAACTACATTGGAAGAACTACGATCTCTCTAAGGACAGGTGGCTTATATCCGCAAGTTCATCTCGAACCTCTCAAGTCACTGTAAACCCTTTACGCACCTATTAAAGAAAGATACCCCATTCATCTGGGATGAAGCATGTCAGGCAGCCCTCGATGACATCAAGCATTATTTACTCAATCCTCAAATGCTCTCAACACTAGTGTTAGGAACACCCCTCATCCTGTATGTGACCGCTCTCAACGAGTTGCTCGGGGCATTGTTGGCGCAGAACAATGATAAAGGGAAAGAAACCGCACTGTAGTATCTCAAGCGTAGGATGCAAGGGGCCGAGAAGAATTATCCCCCTATCAAGAAGATGTGCCTAGCCCTAATCTTTGCAGTACAAAAGCTCTACAACTACTTAGTCGGCCATGAAATAACACTTATATCAAAAGCAGATCCAGTAAAGTTTCTCATGATACGGCCATGCCTGTCAAGACGTCTTGCTAAGTGGGGATTATTGCTGATGGAATTTGACATCACATATGTCCCACAAAAGGCTATCAAGGGCTAAGCTTTGGCTGATTTTCTCACAACACACCCCGTACTAGAGGAATCTCCGTTATCAAGTGACCTCCCTAATGAAGAAGAATTATGTCCCGAACTTGGTCATGCATGGGAGATGTATTTTGACATGGCCTTCCAATCTGATCGAGGAGACGGTGGAGTGGTATTCCTGACTCTAAAAGTAGGAGTATTGCCTCTTTCATTCTCTCTCACCAAAGCCAGTTCCCATAACGAGACAGAATATCAAGCCCTTATAATTTGATTGGAGATAGCCTTTGATCTAGATTTGGAGCAGCTTAAGATCTATGACGACTTTGAGTTGGTCATTCGCCAGCTTAAAGGGATCTATGACATAAGAAAAGACATTCTCAAGCCTTATCATGATATTACAAATTGTATATTGCTCAGTTTGAGGATGTATCCTTGAGTCACATCCCCATAAGGCTAAACTCGCAGGCCGATGCACTCACACGGGGCTACAATTCAATTGTCTTCACCATGGCCCACGCCTGTCTGGGTGGCAGAGTGGAGGCATATTGAACTAAGAACTGAGGTAGACATGGATGATGAGAGAAATCTCTTGCTAGAGTGCCCTCCTTATCCATTCGGAGCACTTTTATCAACTAAAGAAATTATCAAGACTAAACACGAAATGGCACGGAGTCAGGGAGCTAAGGTTCAAAGCAAATAACCGGAATTCTGCGACCCAATATGCGTGGAAATCGCGCATGTAGAAGATTGGAGAGAGCCCATCACTAATTTTCTAAGACATGGTAGACTCTCAGAGGATCGTGCCAAGTGCAATAGTGTACATCGAATGTCTACCAAGTATACCCTTCTTGAAGGAGATGATCTCTTCGGATGATCATTTGACGGTATTCTTCTTAGATGTGTGGATGCACAAGAAGCAAATAAGGTCCTAAAATAAGTACACTCAGGCATATGTGGATTGCATCAGTCTGACTCTAACTCTATGAATGACTACATAGAGGTATTATTGGCCTTCAATGATTGCTAACTCCTTAAACTATGCTAAGAAGTGTCATGTGTGCCAAATACACTCGAGCCTTATTCATCAGCCTCTAGAGCCCTTACACCCTACACTGGTATCATGGCCCTTCTCACAATGGGGTATGGACATTGTAGGGACTATTGACCCTCCTTCTGTAATGGGTCATGTCTTTATTCTAGCCGCAACAGATTACTTCTCCAAGTGGGCTGAAGTGTTCCTCCTTAAGCAAGTTCCAGCGAGCACAATGGCTAATTTCTTGCGACATCACATCATATATCGGTTCAGAGTGCCAGATCGGTTCTGAGTGCCAGACCAGATCCTATCTGACAACAGTCCTTAGTTCAGAAGTCATCACATCGATTGCTTGGTTAACCAGTTCTGTTTCGAGTGGAAGTGCTCAACTATGTACCACCCTCGAGCCAACGGATTGGCCGAGGCTTTCAATAAGACCCTGTGCAACATTTTAAGGAACTCGATATCAAAGACAAAGAAAAATTGGCATGAGAAGCTTCCTGAAGCTTTGTGGGCCTATCACACTACCATGCCAAATGCCACTGATTCCACTCCTTATTCCCTAGTCTATGGGGGTGAAGCAGTTTTACCCCTTGAAATTCAATTCCCTTCACTGCGTGTCGCTATACATCAAGAACTAACCGAAGATGAGAGAGTCAAACTCCGATATCAAGAATTGGATGCACTTGATGAAAAGAGGTTGGAAGCTCAGCAGAACCTCGAACTCAACCAGGGGAGAATGAAGAGGGCCTTTGACAAGTCAATGAAAGTACTCTCATTCATCCATAGGGATCTAGTTCTAACCGTCAAAAGTCCAATTGCTATGCATGGGCGGCACAAATGTAAGTTTGAACCAAGCGGTAAGGTCCCTTTATAGACAAGAAAGTCTCACAAAATGGGGCTTATATACTGGCACATCCTGATGGAGAGGAGGCAATGCCCCCTATCAATGGGCGCTACGTAAAGAAATACTACCCATGATGCAGACTCAATGTGCAACAGTAAAAGAGTTAAAAAAAATAGACAAGCAAGACAGTTCAAACAAGGTTTAACTCTTTTATTGCATAAGGAGTTACAAGCCAAAAAGCCATTATTAGGGAGGTTACAAATCCATCATGCAGTCTCGCCACTCGCAAAAGAAAATAGCGGTCATAGAATGTCGCTCTTGCATCTGAGGAAAAGGAGACAGTTGATCCCATGCGTTGCTCTTGCGTTCGAGGAAAAGAAGACAGTTGATCCCCAGCATTGCACTTGCATCTGAGCAGAGGACGATTACAGGCCAAAGATTGCTCTCACATCAAAAGCATTGCTCTTGCATCCGAGGAGAAGATGGCTACAGGCCAAAGGTGTCTCTCACCATCAGCAACGTTGCTCTTGCATCTAAGGGAGAGAGGATGGTTACAGGCCAAAAATGACCTTCACAATAGGAAAAGGTGGAAGCGCTTTGATGGATACACCAGATATACAGGGATATACCAAATATATAAAGTGGACTTCTCTAGCTAGGAACTGGCCTATGATGGAGAGCACATCCTACTCACATTGAGGGCCCTTCCACATAACAACACGGAGTTCACAATTATGTTGAAAGACTTGGCTTCCAATAGGCGTCGCAAGCCATGCCTCACCATTGGTTACCGCCCTTTGTTGACCCCAGTCATCGCCGTGCACGATCACAGCAGAACACGATTCACCATCATTCATCAAAGGATCGAGCAAGCAAAATCCGTGCACTACTAAAGCCAGACGCATCATGTTGATAGCCACGTGCGACTAAGGCACTGACTAGCGCCGCGCTTGACTAGCGTCAGCTGTGTTTCTAAGGCTTAGCGTCGGCTATGTATCCTAAGGCTAGCACTGGCTGTGTTTTTAAGACCCAGCACCGGCTCCGTATCTTAAGGCTAGCGTCGGCTGTGTTTTTGAGGCACACCGTCGGCTGTGTTTCTAAGGCACAACGCCTGCTACGTATCCTAAGGTTAACGTCAGCTGTGTTTTCAAGGCCCCTCTCCACGGTGACTGTTCACCTCCCAGTGACCCTTCATTCCCCCATGCTACTTCGGCTCCCATGACCCTTCGATTGCCTAAGACTCTTTGTCTCCCTGGTGATTGCGCACCTTCCCAAGATTCCTTGTCTTCCTACAAAGGATCGAATTCCCAACACTACCCTTCATATCTCAGCTACTAATAACCTCCCAGTGACCCTCCGTTTACCTCGCGACCTCTCGGTTTCCTACCAAAAAACTTCCCCTCTCCTATCAAAAACCGACTGAGAAACCTCGCCCCTTCCTGAACCCTGCCGGACGACCACCAGAAATCAGCTGAAGTCCCCATGAAGCCCTCTACTACAACTTCTGCCCATTTTCTCCTTCTGCGGAACCCCAAAAAACATGGCAGGAGTCTCTGAAGCTCCTCGGCAAACTCCCTGTTTTCCTCACTACCCTAAATGGAAAACTGCTTCCTTACTTCAAACCCTGGTACGAAAAACCCATGTGCACCCTGTGTTCCTCGTTCGGTATTCTCTATTTTAGCCTGAGTTATCTCCTTCTCCCCTGCAAATTCCTGCAAACTTCACGAAAGACCCTCCGTGCTCCCCAAAAATTCGCACTGGAGTCTCTTCACTCTCTCTCACTGATTAAAACAACTTGCCTTAGTCATTTTACGCTTAGGTGAAAAATAGGAAAAATGAGGTTTACCGCCTTTATATAGGCAGAGCTTCCCTGATGTGCCCCTCGCAAACCAGGAATGCCAGCCAAGTCCTTGAAGGCCAAATGACAATGGACCGGACCGGGTCGGCCTCAAACCCAAGACCCAAATATAGTTTATCGCTGCTTATGAAATCCCATGCGTTAGAAGCCCATATCGGGTCGGGCTCGAGCCAGAGTCCCGAACACAGGTCATTGCCGGCTGTGTAATCTCAACCCAACGTCGGCTGTGTTCTCAATGACCCAACGCCGGCTACGTTCTCAATGACTCAGCGTTGGCTATGTTCTCAGTGACCCAGCGCCTGCTGTGTTCTCAACGACCCAGCGTCGTGTTCTCAATGGCCCAGCGCCGGCTGTGTTCTCGACGACCCAGTGCTAACTGTGTTTTCAACAGCCCAGCGTCGACTTCGTTTTCAAAGCATAGCACTGGCTATGTTCTTCAAAACTTAGCGCCAATTGTGTTCTCAAGTTTATTGCCACGTGTGTTGCCACTGCGCACGCTAGCATTGCGTGTGTTGCCTCTGTCAGTGCTAAAACGTCGTACGTGTCCATGCTTCTATTTCTCAAGCCTACTGTGGTGTATGTTACATTCCTCAAGCTAGCGCCATGCATGTTCTAGAGTCGTGCGTGCTAGAACCTGTCCTGCCACTATCCCTAACGAAGTTGCACATCGCGACTCATGTTTCCCAATTGAGTTGCATCCAAGTCGTTCCATCTAGGCCACGAGTGGTCATCCCCAATGGAGTCAGGAGCAGGCTATTGATCCTCATCCCTAGTAGGAACTACACCCGTATTGTAGCCCATTGATCCCCAGCAGAGTTAAGATCATGCTTACCCCTTTAATCCCCTGTGGCTCAGTCTCGCACCAAGTTGTGTTATCCTCAGGAGTCGAGTTACCTTCAATGAGCTTATTCCCCATGGAATCCCATCTTTCATCTTAGGGAGCCATATTTGTCCCCTAAATGCCCAGTGAAGTCTGCTTCCCATCTAAAACCCCTATTATCATGTCATCCCCAAGGAGTCAAATAACTATGCACAGACCTGTTCCCCGTGGAGCTCCACATACATGGCGACCCACACAATGGTTTGTACTGTATGACTTTAAACTGCATAGCCTTAGTCTTGTTGCACGACCCTAAACTCCATGGTCCAAACTATATGACCTTAAACTATAACGGAGGTCTAGTTGCATGACCTTAAAACTGCATGGTCCAAGCTGCATAACTTTAAGCTGCATGACTTTAAACTGCATCACCACAGTCTAAGCTATATGACCTTAAACCATAGTGCACGTCTTAGCCGCATGACGTTTAAAGGCTTAGCACCATGGTCCAAACAATATGACCTTAAACTGTAGCGAATTGGATGACCCAAAACTGCATGGTCTTAATTTCATGACTCTAAACTACATAACCACGATTCAAGCAATATAACCCTAAACTGTAGTGCACATCCTGGTAGCATGACAACAAACTGCTTTGCACAGGTCCTGGAGGCATGACCTTAAATATGCCCTCACACATGCGCACACACCCTTTATGTGCATTTTCATGCACGTCATCGCTAACCGAACCCATTTGTGTGAGCACACACCACTTTCATAATTCCCCAGTGCATCCTTTCATTACCCTTCATCATTCCCTAGTGAGTCTCACCCATGCTCACAAAACGGTGAGCCATCCCGCCATCCATACTCTACATCAGCTAGTGGGTCACCACTTTTCACCCACTATTCAGACATCATCCATCTTGCATAGGTAGCCTCGTGCCATCTCCCCAAAAGTGAGTCACACCACCACCAGACTTACTCCAAGGACTCCACAGACTACCATTCACCACCACCATGGTCCAGGTATATGACCTTAAATTGTAGTCCACGTCTTGGCCGCATGACGTTAAAAGGCTTCACACAAGTCCCGAAGGCATGACCCTAAACACGCATTAACAATAATAATAATAATAATAATAATAACAATAATAATAATAATAATAATAATAATAATAATAATAATAATAACAGCAGACAGTGTGTATACCTAAACAAGGGAACGCCATGAGTAAAAATGACGAACGGGCATGGTCACGAAACCATGAGCAAAAGAGTTCTGTGAAAATAAAAACCTGGGCACGGTGAAAACCCCAACAGGGCACCGTGAGTAAAAATGAAAAAATAAGGGTGGACATGGCCGAAAGGTCATGGGTAAAAGAGCCCCAAATAAAAGGAAGTTGGTGAAAACCGTCTCTATGGCTCCACTTCCCAAGTCCAAGTGAAAATTCGCAAAGGACGCTTGGACCAATAAGTAGGTTGATGCAGCACATGCCTCTGTCGGCGGCTTCAACCCACATTCTAAAGAGAAAATCCCTGGTGTCACAATACCAGGACCCCAAAAAAATGAGCTTCAAGGAAAAGATTCTGACAGCTTGAGTCCATTCGCAAAAAGGACACAAAGGACAGAAAACTCGTCAAGAAGGCAAGACCAATCTCGTGAAGAATAGCACTATTCTCACAAGGTCACTAACACATTTCAAAGATGTTGAAGACGCCCCAAGAAAAGCTAAGCCAGTCAAGACCTTGGACCTGTTATGTAGCAATCAGGATTGAATCCTAAAAGGGTCGCCTCAGACAAAGAAGGGAGGTATCTTGATTGTTGAAACTGCTAGTAGTGGGACGGTGTTATACCCAAAGCCGATCACCTCGATAAACTGAGGTACCCTGCCCACCAAGGAATATCTGGTGCACAACGCACACAGACACCAACAAAAGGCCCTTCAGTAAACCATCCAAAACAAGTAAAAACAAAATCCTCGAAACATGGATCAACACCAGAGGATACAAAAACCCAAACTAACTGGGAAAACTTCCCCTCAGCATGGCACTCGAATGCCAGATGGGTCTGATTTTGACCAATAAGGTCCGTACAAAATCATCAAATTCAGAATCACAAATAGTCCACGCGAGGGTGAGGACTTTGATAGGATCCCTCAAAACAGTCTCTTCTCCCCTTAAAGTCTCCACGAATGGACCTGTACATTGCATCCAAACGTCTGAGAATCATAGTTACAGCATTGCGTGAATCTCCTCGGCTTTCACCTGGTCCTGCGGCTAGGAAGGAAAAAGTACTAAAGTCGAAGGAATTTTTTCGAATGTTGTCGTTCTCGCTTCTCTAGAAGCACAACATTCGGCAGGGCAAGCTGTTTGAAACACATTTTTCAGCACCTTGAGTCCCCATGCGGAATAAAAGAGAAGTCAGTCAATAAAGCCTTAACATATAATGGAATTCCTGACAGTCTCATAATTGCCCCAAAACAGGTCAAAATCTTCTTAAGAATTCTAAAAGGCTACCTACCATGTTTCGTCTCAATCCGACATATTTAAGGCAGCGCAGATAAAGAAACAATTTCAGACAAATCACCCTCTAGCACCCTGAAATGGATCCCATAACTAGAACTATATTTTTGGTGTGTCAAACAGCTATGCGACCACCACCACTAGATCCGACACGGGTGAAAACCCTTATGGGTCAAGTTTCTACTTAATCAGACATTTTAGGATAAAGTTATGGGTTTAAAATTAAAAAGGGATAGGTCGCGCGCTATTCTCGTTCGTCCTCCTTGCACCAATCTACATTAAAGGAGGATGGTGTGCAAAGTCCGGTGTAGTAACTTCAAAGACATGTATCTCACTCTTTCTATGTCGGATCGCTCTCAAATTTGGTGAGCGTGTTCGTCTTATCAAGACGAGCGTTTTGATATGTGGCACGATCTATGACGATACCCGAGCAAGGAGAAAAACTAGAGAGAAATTGATGACTCGTGAAGATAGTTGCAAAAAATTTAGTAGCATCATGCCTCGCTCGAGCATCCATATCACGGCACTCGCATACCTGATCAATATGAAACCAATTGCATTATGTACGTAAGGTCTTAGGCTATCTCTGGTCTGAACCCTGCATACGATGAATGGTTGGATTCAGCACATGAAGGCATCAAAGTTGTTGCAGATTCTGACCGTCGGATTTCCTCATTCCGACCAAAAACCCAAGACAACAAAATCTTCGTCCAAACATGAAATCAAGCTACGTTCGTTGCAACGTGATCGTGACGACATGCTCAGTATGATTAAGTGAAGAAATCAAAGAAAAACATCAAAAAACAAGTACACTATCGATCGTAAGTTTTCAAGATCTATACAAATTTTGAGTCGCATGATCGTGCCATAAAAACGCGATCCATGGCTCGAAGTTGGTATCAAATCGATCATCATGCCGAGCCCGACAAGAAAGCAATCATCTTTCGACCAAACGGACGTCAGAGCAATCCTGAATCATCCATGCAAGATCACGCAAGTTCTAAGGGAGTAGCAGGTACTATTTTGAAATTTTGCACACTATTGGGCAGGGGTAAAGCAATTCTTTTGCACCCAATTTTAGAATTTTTTTTAATTCAATTAAATTGTAATTATCACAATTTAGGTAGTCTTTGTGCGTACACCTATGTTTGGGCCCAATTCTATAAGTACATGTTAAACACAATTGTTATAGGACCCTTAATTTTTCAATACTCATCAATAAAATTTGAGAGTTTTCATGTTCAAATTGTGGGTACATCTTGGAGAGAGAGAGAGAGGATAGAGAAGAAAAGGTCTGATACCCTTTGATGAAGGTAATTTTCTCTCTTCTCCTCTCATCTCTCTCTTCTTGTCTATCTCTTACTCTCTCCTTTCATCTCTCTCTTTCTCTCTCCTCTTGTCTCTATTTCTCTCTCCTCCTCTTGTCTATCTCTTTCTCTCTTCTCCTCTCATCCCTCTCTTTCTCTCTCCTCCTCTCATCTCTCTCTTTCTCTCTCTTCTTCTCATCTATCTCTTTCTCTCTTCTCTCTATCTCTTTTTCTCCTCTTCTCATATATCTCTTTCTCTCTATCTCTACCTCTCTCTTTCTCTCTCCTCTCGTCTATATCTCTCTTTCCTTTTTCTTCTCTAATTACTTTCCTTCTCTCTCTTCTATCTTTCTTTTCTTTTTCTAATTTCCTTCTCTCTCACTCTGTTTCTCTTTCTTTCTTCTCTAATCATGCAGGGCAGAGCCTATCGTCGGGTGTGATGTCCTCCTACTTCTGGGTCATAGATAGTGGGCCAAGCCTTAACCTACGTGACGAGCCTAACCTCTGTCAAAGTTCATCTTATTTCCCTGTGTCATGGATGGCGGAAGCTCATCGTCGTCCATGTTTTCTCTCTCTTTTAATTCTTGTGTCATGAACGGTGGAAGCTCATCATCATCCATGTCTTCTCTATCTTATTCCCTTGTGTCATGGACGGTGGAAGCTCATCGCCATCCATGTATTCTCTCTCTTCTAATTCTTGTGTTATGGACGACAGAAGCTCATAGCCATCCATGTTTTCACCCTCTTATTCCCCCATGTCATGGACAGCAGAAGCTCATCGTTGTCCATATTTTCTCTCTCTTTAATCCTTGTGTCATGAACGGTAGAAGCTCATCATCGTCTGTGTTTTCTCTTTCCTCTTCTTACCTCTGTCATGGATGGCGAAAGCTCATCGCCGTCCATGTTTTCTCTCTCTTCACTTGTCTGTCATGAATGGCAGAAGCTTATCGTCATCCATCCATGTCTTCTCTCATTCCTCTATCATGGATGGTGAATGCACATCACCACACATGTTTTCTCTCTTCTCTCCTTCATCATGGACGACAAATGCTCATCGTCGTTCATGTCCTCTCTCTCTTCTCTCCTTCGTCATGGACAGCGGATGCTCATCACCGTCCATGTTCTCTCTCTCTTCTCAATCCTCTATCACGAAGGACGGAAGTTCATTGCCATCCACGTTCCCTATCTCTCTTCTTCCCCCTTCCTCTTCTTTCTTATTGTTCCTTTCTTCTTCTTTTCTTCTCTCTCTCTTTCCTTTCTTTTTCTCACATGCGCAACATCGGTAATATTGTACATGCATTTCCCTCTCTCTTTCCTTTCTCTCTTGTCTTCTTTCCCTCTTGTTTGATCAAGGGAGGCTAAGTCAAGAACTACCATGGTAGTCTCATCGTCTAGCAGTACTATCGTTGTGCCGGTTTTAGTCACCGTGCCCGCCTTACTGCCACGATAGGCTAGCCATAGTGTCAGGCCGGTCGATGATCATTATGTCGTCAAGTAGTATTGTAGTTGTGCCAGTCTAGTTACCGTGCCCGTCTTGCTACCACGTCAAGTCAATCACTTGCTTGTCTAGCTACTGTGTTAGTCAAACCACCAAGTCAAATTCTTATCATCCTTATTCCTCTATTATGTCTCTTTCTTCTTCTTTCACTTATCTTCTTACCCTTTTTCTTCTTTTGAATGTGCATGCCTATGTACCTTCGCTTAAAGACAAGGACGGGTCACTTGATCTACTTGTCTGGTAAATTAACCATGTGTGTGTGATTGTAAAAACAGGAGAATACAAGCCAAGGGAGGCCATTCTGAACTAATTTTATAATAAAGGGGTTTTTTTAATGATCTAAGAGGGCTCCCACCCGAGCCAACCCGAGTAAGTCCCGAACCCATCTTAAATTCCTCTCTCATCAGTTGGTATACCTGCCCTCGTTCCTGAGCAAGGTTCTTGAGAGAGCAATCTCAAAGTCTCGGGCTCCCTCGAAACTTGAGATGCGTGCCGCTAGATCATCCGGATCCGAAAGGTGAGATCGAGGCACCAAACCACTGCCGTCCATGACATAGAAGAAAACATGGATGACGATGAGCTTCCACCATCCATGAGAAGAAAACGTGGACGGCGATGAACTTCCACCGTCTATGATAGAGGAGAGATCAAATAGAAGAAAACGTGGACGGCGTTGAGCTTCTGTCATTCATGATGTAGGAGAGAGAGAATAGAAGAAAGTACGGACAGCAATGAACTTCTGTCCATGACATAGGAGAGAGAAAATAAAAGAAAACATGTACAGTAATGAGCTTCTACCGTCCATAACATAGGAGAGAGAGTATAAAAGAAAACATAGACAGCGATGAGCCTCTGTCGTCCATGACAAAGGAGAGAGAAAATAGAAGAAAACATGGATGGTGATGGGCTTCCACCGTCCATGACATAGGAGAAAAAAAATAGAAGAAAACATGGAGGACGATGGGCTTTCGCCATCCATGATAGAGGAGAGAGAGAATAAAAGAAAACATGGACGTCAATGAGCTTCTGCCATCCATGACAGAGGAGAAGAGATAGGGGAATTTAGATAGAAGCCCGACCCGCCACTCGAGTTAAGGCCCGACTCACTGTTTATATTCCAGGAGTAGGAGAACATCATTCTTTGCGATAGGCTCCGTTGGG
This sequence comes from Amborella trichopoda, assembly GCF_054954075.1. NCBI lineage: Eukaryota > Viridiplantae > Streptophyta > Magnoliopsida > Amborellales > Amborellaceae > Amborella > Amborella trichopoda. Next base: position 23,196,680 of record NC_142339.1, read on the forward strand.
CATGAATGGAGAAGAGAGAGAAAGAAGGAAATAGGAAGAAAGAAGGACGAGAGAGATTAAGAAAGTGAGGAAAGAGAAAGGAAATATATAAGAGAGAGAGAAGGAAAGTTGATAAAGAAGATCAAGAAAGAGAGAGAAAAGAGAATGAGATAGACCAGAGGATAGAGAAAGAGAGAAGAGAAGAGGAGAGAGAAAGAGATAGACGAGAGGAGAGAGAGAAAGATAGATGAGGAGGGGATGAGAGGAGGAGAGAGAAAGATATAGATGAGAAGAGGAGAGAAAGAGAGAAAAGAAGAGGAGAGAGAAAGAAAGAGAGAGATGAGAGGAAGAGAGAGAAAGATAGATGAGAGGAGGAGAGAGGAAGTTACCTTCACCAAAAGGTACCAAACTTTTTCTTCTCTCTCCTCTCTCTCTCTTAGACGTGCTCAGAATTGCACATGAAAACTCTCTTCTCTCTCACTCCAAGACATGCTATCAATTTCAACGTGAAAACTTTCAAATTTTATCCATGAGATTGAAATGAGGGGGTCCCTTTACAATTAGGTTTAGCATGTATTTATAGAATTGGGCCCAAACATAAGTGGATGCCTAAAATCTAGCCTAATTGATGATAATTACATTTTAATTGAATTAAAATAAATTCTAAAAATTGGTGCAAATGACTGTTTTACCCCGGCCTAACAATACATGAAATTTCTAAACAATCCCTGTTGCTGCCCTAAAACGTGTGTGATCTTCCATAGATGATTCGGGGTTGCTCCGACATTCGTTTGGCCGAAAGATGATTACTTTCTTGTCGGGCTCGGCATGACGATCGATTTGATACCAACTTCGAGCCACGGATCGCGTTTGTAGGCCACTATCATGCGACTCGAAATTTGTGTAGATCTAGAAAACTTCTGATCAATAGTGTGCTTATTTCTTGATGTTTTTCTTTGGTTTCTTTGTTGAATTGCACTGAGCATGCCATCACGATCACGTTGCAACAAATGCAGCTCGATTTCGTGCCCGAACGAAGATTTCGTCGTCTTGGATTTTTGACCGGATCTTAAAGTCTGGCAGTCGAAATCTGTAGAAACTTTGACGGCTTCACATGCCGAATCCAATCGTTCATCATACGTGGGGTTCGGACCTGACATAACCTCGAACCTTACTTACATAATGCAATTGGTTTCGCATATATCGGATACGATCGCTCGAGCGAGACGTGTCACTGCTAATTTTCTTGCAACTTTCTTCATGAATAGCCAACTTCTCTCTAGTTTTTCTCCCTACTCAAGTATTGTCACAGGGGGCGCCATATATCAAAACGCTCGTCTTAAGAGATGAACATACTAACCAAATTTGACCACGATCTAACTCAAGACGAATGAGATTTCAAAGTTGCTGCCCGTGATTGTGCAATCCAGTCTCCTTTAATGGAGATTGGTGTAGGGAGGCGCACAGGAATAGCATGCGGCCTACCCTTTTTTAATGTTTCACCCATAACTTTGTCCAGGAACGTCTGTTTAAGTCGAAACTTGACCCCTAAGGGTTTTCAATCGTGTTGGATCTAGTGGTGGTCTCATAGTTGTTTGACACACCAAAAATAGCGTTCTAGTTATAGGGTCCATTTTAGGGTGCTAGAGGCTGATTTTTCCGAAATTAGTTCTTTGTCAGCACTGCCTTAGACATGTCGGATTGTGAAAAAACTTGGTAGGTGGACTTTTGGATGTTTGGGAAGATTCTGACCCGTTCTGGGGCAATTCTGAGGCTGTCAGGAATTCCACTGTATGTCAAGGCTTTATTGACCGGCTTCTGTTTTATTCCGCATCGGGGACCCAAGGTACTGAAACATGTCTTCAAACAGTGCCGAGTGAGGTGAGCTTTAAGTTGGAGTCTCGACCGACCAAAAGCATAATTCAGGTGTGGGCGTAAGCAACCCCTAAGAGGGTATACAGTAAATAAAAGTGGAACCAGGGACAACCCGTGCCTAGTTGAGCGTGCCCCGAGTCGAGGGTGATTGATCAGGGCACAATTGGAGAGAGAATGCAAATGACCCCGAAAGTTTTTTTTTAACCTTTTTTCTTTAATGAAAAGAGAATGAAGTGACACCTGTCGAATTACAAGCAAAGAAATAAGAGAGATTTTGTTTTTGACAAAAAGTTTTTTTTTCTTTTTTTTTTCCTTGGAAAGAGGGTAAAGGTGATTGTTTTTTTTTAAGTGAAGATTCTTTTTTTTTTTCCAAAAAATGAAGTGGCTTTAAAAAAAAAACTTTTGTAGCATAAGTGAATTTTTTTTTTTTTTTTTTAAAACAAATTGGCTTTAAGATGCTTTTTTTTTTTTTTTTCTTACAAAGCAAATTTTCTTTTTTTAGAAATGAGAAAAGCCTTAAATTTTTATTTTATTTTTTTAACCAAAATGCTTAAAAAATTTGCAGATTTTTTCTTAGGAAAGTGATTTTTTAAAAAAAAAAAAAAAATAGCGAAAGATACTTCTTTTTTTTTGTTTTGTGGATAAGAAAGATGGCCTCCAAAAATACATTTTTTCTTTTCTTTTTTTTTCTTTTTTAACAAAGATGCCTAAAATCATTTTTATTTTATTTTTTTTTGAAACAAAGAGGCCTCTAAAAATCTTTTTTTTTTTTTTTTTTTTGAGGCAAGGAGGTCTTTCGCTTTTCTTTTTCTTTTTTTTGAAAGGAAGATGCGTGAAAAAGTGATGATTCTTTTGACTAGATAATTCTTAACAAGAGACAGGAAATTTGAATGCCAACAAAGCTAATATAATCTAATCGTAAGAAATAGAAAGCAATATCTTATGTTGTAAAGCACGACTTTATCTAACAAAACATACGCAACAAAGAGCACGGACTTCTTTTGGAAAGAGAAGATTAGGATGGAGGAGACCAAAGAAAATAGATGATGCAAATATTAAAATGAATTTTTTTTTTTTTTTTTTTTTTTTTTTTTTTTTTTTTTTTTTTTTTTTTTTTGGAGATGGGAAAGACCTTTAAAAAAAAACTGATTTCTTGATTATTATTTTTTCTTAACTAAGAAAAGAAGGAAAATATAACAAATAAAGACTAAACAAAATTTTTTTTTTGGAAAGCAAAATTGCTTCAAAAGTGATTTTTTTTTTTTAATTCAATTGCTAAATTGCAAGAGAAGAAATTAATCTTCTTCTTTTCTTTTCTTTTTTTTTTTTTTTGAAACGAAGAGACTTCTAAAAAAAAAGTGGGTTTTTTTAATAAAATTTTCTTTTTGAAAATGAGAAAGTCCTTAAAAGTTTTTTTTTTTTTTTGAAAAACAAGTGGCTTTTAAAACAAAAACTTTAATTTTTTCTCTCTCTCCCACATCCTAAAACTCTCACTCTTCTAATAAAATTTTCTTTTTGAAAATGAGAAGGCCTTAAAAAAATTTTGTTCTTTTTTTTTTTTGAAAAACAAGTGGCTTTTAAAACAAAAACTTTAATTTTTCCTCTCTCCCATGTCCTAAAACTCTCACTCTTCACGATCTTTTCTCCTTATTTTCTCTCAACCTCCCTTTTCCTATTTCTTCTCCCTAGTTTCTCTCAACCTCCCTTCCCTATTTTCTCTCAATTTCCTTTTCCTATTTCTTCTCCCTATTTTCCCTCAATCTCCCTTCCTTATTTTATCTTATCTACATGAGCCTCCATATCTCTCCCATGCACATGACAACCTAAGAAAGAATAAGGATAATATCTTTCTAATAGACATCACACTACTACTAATTCACCATGCTATTGTGATAATCCAAAAAGGAAACAAGATAAATCTATATCCTACGTTGGCCTATTTAATAGGAAAAATACTAAAGAAAAGATATCCCCTACACCTTCTTTCCTTATCTTTTCGGAGCATTAGATAATCCTAAAAAAAACGTGCTCTTTTGTGAAAATGCAATAGGATCCAAACGTTGTTAATAAGGATATCAGAGCCCAATTTTTTTTTTTTTTTTTTTTTTTTTTTTTTTTTTTTTTAATGTTAACAGGGTACCAAAGATGTAAAATCGATGGAGGTGAAGAAGAAAAAAAATGCGATAAGCAGCAAATTATGGAAAGAAAAAAAAAAACAAAGAAAAAAAAATAAAAATAAAGGAAACTGGCGCAAGATACAATTAAATAAAATTATTTTTAAATAATAACAAAAATAAAAAAATGAAAAACATGGCCCTCAAAAGAAGATCTCGGGCCTCTTTTTTTTTTTTTTTTTCATGCACAGATCTAGCTCGAAATGCCTCACGGTGGGCACCAAATTGTTTACGATTCAAATTGAAGAGATCTTCAGAGGAAGATCCCTCAGATCTGTAGAGAGTGGGACAATCAAATTCTGATTTGATACCAGATCTATTAAAAAACGAATTGATCCACTTTCAAATCAGTGGCAGAGCCAGCATCGATCCAAAAAGCACGAAATACAATATAAAATGCAATAAAAATGATTTAAATCTAATATAAATAAATAAATAAAAGAAAAGGATTACAAAAAGAGTATGAAAATACCAAACCAAGTTAGTTGGCCCGGTACTCCCCAGGCTTCGAGGCCTTGCCCCTATCAGGATCGGCTGAGTTTATGCCCCGAGTCCTCTTTGTCTCTCCCTTCAAGCTTTGACCACGCCTTGGCTTGGTTGGATAGATTTCTTGACAGTGGCCAAAAGCTAGGGTTTTCATAGGTCTAGGTTTGCTCATGGTTTTCTCTTTGGGCTCTCTTTATCTTTCAGTTTTTTGACCAACACGTCTCACTTTCTCTCTGATTTCCTGGTCAACACGTCCCACCTAAAGAGACCATGTTAGTTTTTTTTATTATAGACTCAATAGGGGTGTAGAATAGATAAATACTAAAACCATGAGATTTGCTAGGTGTAAAATAGATAACTACTAAAACCATGGGTGTGGAATAGATAACTACTAAAAACTATGGGATTTGCTAGGTGTAGAATGGATAACTACTAAAAACTATGAGAATTGTTAGGTGTAGTATGGATAACTACTAAAAGCTACAAGATTTGCTAGGTGTGGATCATAGGATGGGGACCATGGATTATGGTGGTCATGGTTTAGGGGTCTACTGAAATATTGTGGTTCTATGGGTTTTCTAAGGTTAGAAAAATCATGAAATTTACCAATTTTAAAAATGGGGTGTCTACACTCGATACAGTGAGTTTAATCATGAAAGAAGAACCGTTGGATTCTTAAATCATTGCTTTATCACCCTTAAAAGGATGTATCATGGATTAAAATTGAGCTACCGAAGTGGTTGCATCTGCAATCCACTAGTGTCAATGACAAGTTCTTGATTTTTCTCCCACGAAATCATGGCTAAACTAGAGGTTTGAATATTCAAAATTCAAGATAAGTATCAGATGGAAATGGTGATTATCATCAAAGAGATACATGTATGAACAAATCAAGCAGTGAGATTATCATCAATTCAAATCAGCGTGAAAGGATAAACATAAAAGATATCAGCGTTATAAAGATAACAAGTACAACCAGTAAATTCTGTGATTTAAACGAAAGGAAAAGTCCAAGATGAAGATAAAGAGTGAGGATTCAAAGATGGGAAATCCATATTATCCCTTAAAAGGCCACAACTTGATAGTATAAAAGAGGATCTCTCGATTGAAGAGGGGTTCACACATTTTGATAGACATACAATTTAGTGGTTCACATTTTTTTGAGAGACGAGCATTATTGTAGGGTTTTACCTCAGTAAGAATCAAGAGTGGGAAAAGAGAATGAGATACTTAGGACACGAAGAGAAAGATAATCATCTTCTATGATCCACTTGAGACCCATTCCCCTAAGAAGACTAGACTTGAAGGATAATATCCCTATGTACATGCATAGGTATATGTGCCAATATGCCCTTGATGTTATCTTCTCTTTTCATATGTCTCTATAGTTTTCTTCCTTAGAAATGAATGTATAGGTTTCAAGGCAAGAATCAAAGGTTTTCAGCTCATTTTCCTTTTCTTTAGCCGATGTAAATTTTAACAGAGGATTAAACCTATGGAGTTATTTAGCTCTTAGTATATACATATATAAAATCCTATGTTTCTGTGACATGGAATGCACATGCAAATTTGGCTCCAAATGTGATGCCCTCCAGTTTATGTTTGGAGTCTAATGTTTGTTTAAACATTTTAATCATTTTAAGCATTGCACCTTTCGTAGTGTCCATTGGCTTGCCTTAACAAGACTAAGGCAAAACCAATCTGCTCAGGCAGCGTGTAGTGACCTAGGAGTAGGGAGCTCAGAGTCACCTTAGGAAGCTTGCTTTTAACCGAAGAGGGTGAAGGTTGTTCCAATGGCTTTGGAAGAGGGATTTTTCCCCAAGCCCAGCACGTACATGCAGCTCAGAGGGAGTTGATAAGAGAGTACTCAGGAGGAACTTCCTTGAGTACCATGTCGTCATGGTTTTAGGGGAGGGAGAGGGCATGTACTATTGGCTCTTCCCTTTAAGGCCATAGCCTGTATTGGATCTATATGTGTGTACAGTCCAAAGATGTGTTTGGGGTGGCTTAGGGGCCAACCCTTGGTGAGGTGAAAGTTCTGGCTGTTGAGATATTGTTCATTGTGATTAGAGTGGCCTTATGGCCACCATTGTTTGCATATATAGACATGTGCGCATTGGACCAAGGATTGGGTCGTCAGTCGTGTGCTCTTTGGGGAGTAGCCTTTGAGCTGCCCCGAGTACGCGATACAATCAGAGTGGTTTGAGAGCCACTCTTGATAGTGGGTCGTGGTCCCAAGAGACCTAGAGTATGTGAGAGACTCGAGGTGGATTTTTGTGTGCCCCGAGATTATGAACCAACAACTAAGTCGTTAGTCGTAGTGGGTGTAAAAGTGTGTCGAGTGACCTTGTGGCCTTTCGATTGAGATGGTTCAGCGGTTGAACCGTCGATTTGGAGTGTGTGAGATGCGATGTCGAGACAAGCGGCACACGTGTGGACTGAAGAGTTTGGGGTAACCTTTTTGGTACCTGCTAGAGCAATGGTTTGAGAAGAGCTGATTGCAAGAGGAGACAGAGTGGCTTTATGGCTGCTCTTAGGCTTAAGACTGGTGGAGGGTCCACCAGTAGCCGGGTAAGCATGAGATGTGGTCGCTTTAGAACTACCCATGCAATTGACAACAATGGAGTAACCATTGATGCCGGTAGATGGGGAGTGAGGGGTTTGGAGGCCCCTTCTCACCCTAGATTGGGTTAGAGCCCAAGTACGAGCATTTTGATCATTTTTCAAAAGAAAGGAGGTAGATGTAGGTTGAAAAACCTTACCCGCAAGGGATGAGCTCGCAAGTTCAGGGATCATGAAATCACCGACTTAGAAATAAGAGGAGTTGGTAAACTTCAAACCCATTGTTTAAGTGTAGATTAAGTATTGTGTAAGTTTGTGAGCAAACTGAACCAACTGTAGGGTGGGATGTCCCCAGTGGGGTCGTCAATTGGTTGGACCTAGATTCTCGTTGCTTGGGGACCTGATGGGACCAAGCGTGTGGGGCACAAGGTGCAGATAGGAACCAACAGTGAGAGAATTTTAGGGCAGTGAGAAGGGGCTCAAGAATCTACCTCACTGGTTGGGTTCGGGAGATGCGTACGGGCCTTAAGCCATCTTAGATCATTTCGAAAGCCCTCCGGCCTCTGTGGCTCAGTTTGAATTTGACTCCCTCATGTCCTTGCACGACCTTGAATCCACACATCGAATGGATTTAGGGTTTACCTCTTGGGATTTCCTCCTATTCTTAGTTTATGGTAGATTGGGGATCTAGTCTAAGGTTTAGAGGGGTTGAGAGAAGAGAAAAGAGATAATAAAGTAGAGAAGAGAAAGTAGAAGGTCGACCAAAAAATCGAGTAGCCTTCCGGCGTAACCTCTTCTAAGAGGTACTACCGGAGACGAGAAAGGTACTAGGCTTAAAGCCAAAGTATCCTGGAGGATTTAAAGTAGTGGAGTCTGTGGGTCTAGCCCGACGAGAAATCATTACCCAAAAAGCCTCCTAAATAGTAACCAAAAAAGAGGTAGAGGAAGAAGATGAGATAAGGTGAGAGGAGAAGAGAGGAGAGGAAGCGAGAAGAAATAGAGGAGAGAAAAGGAAATGACCTCTCACGATTCAGACAACTTGAAGGGGGTGAGAAAGGGCTTTAAACGCCAAGCCGTCTAAGGGTCACTACTCCCTTGCAAAAGTGTCTGAATCGGAGTAGCAAATACGAGTAGAAATGAAGATTAAAGGAAAAGGTAGAAAAGAGAGAAAGAGAGAAGAGATAGGGGTAAGATAGAGAAGAAGGGAACTTCTCGATACCCGAACGACTTGAAGAGGGGTGAGAAAGCACTCTATAGGCCAAGCCCTCTATAGGCCAAGCCCTCTAAGAGTCGCTACTCGAGCCCCTAGTGAACGTGTCCGAACTCGAGAGGAGAGAGAGAGAAGAAGAGAATGGTAGAGAGGGCATACAAAACAGGTTTCCATTCCCACCACGAACATCACCCCACTAATACCTTCAAAAAGCTAACTCCTAATCTACTTGAAAAAATGGGTAGGGGCATGTCTTCCCCATCGAATTACCAAAAAAAAAAGGTCTTAGTTTGTTTTCTTCCTGTAGATTCTCTCTCTTTATTATTTTTATCTCCTCTCTTCTTATTCTTGTTCCTCTTTTTCCCTTTATTGCATTTAAAGAACGGTTTAGATTTTACCCCATGAACTGCTTCTCTTGAAGCCGGTGCTTTGCGTGCAGCCCTTCTTTCTTCCTCCTCTTTGAATAGAATGATGAGCTCCTCCAGCTTTGGAGCTGTTTGCCGGGTTTAAGTCTCCCATGAATTTGGTAGTGAGTTTATCAAGTGAACCACCTGCATTAGTTTGAGTGGTCGCATGCCAGTCACCTCCATCTCTCGAACTAGAGCGCAGAAAATGTGCACATGATTTGCTTAATCGGCTAAAAAATGTGCACACCACTTTCCATAGGGGCCACGCCCTACTTTGAAGAACTCCACATATTGTGAAGTATTTTGGTTTTAAAAAGATATTTGTTTTTGAAACTCAAATCTCATATCTTGTTTAAGATATCCCTTAAGATATGAGAGTGTTGTTATTTGAAATCAAATATATATTTTGAAAAGACTTGATTGGTTAAAGAGAGAGAAACAAATATGGAAATTTATTGATTAAATACAATGAATCAAATATTTGTTGACTAAATACAATGTATCAAATATTTATTCATATCTCCTATTTGATGGGATAAGGGTATGGGAACTAAGGGATAAAGGTTCTACCATATTCTTTGAGATCATGATGGCTGCATGTCTCCAAGATCAAAAGATCAAGATCAAATTTTACGATGCCTATTTCTATAGAACCCTATCTCCTCCTGAAACACTATAAATAGAGACCTCCTCTCCCTTTTTCTCTGTACATCTCTCCTCTCTTCTCTCTCTCTACTCTCTCTCTCTCTAAGGGCACACCACTTTCCATGGGGGCCACACTCCACTTTGAAGCACTCCACATATTGTGGAGTATTTTGGTTTTAAAAAGATCTTTATTTTTGAAAATCAAATCTCATATTTTGTTTAAGATATCCCTTAAGATATGAGACTGTTGTTATTTGAAATCAAAGATATATTTTGAAAAGATTTGATTGGTTAAAGAGATAGAAACAAATAAGGAGATTTATTGATTAAATGCAATGAATCAAGTATTTGTTGACTAAATACAACTTACAAAATATTTATTCATACCTCTTATTTGATGGGATAAGGGCCTTGCACCTTCTTTTTAGATCAAGATAACTGATCTGATGAATGGATGACTTAGATCTCTCACCCCATATGTCTCCGTGATCAAAAGATGATGATCAAATTTTGTGCTCTATAAAACCCTATGCTTTCCTGAAACAGTATAAATAGAGACCTCCTCTCCCTTTTTCCCTACACATCTCTCCTCTCTTCTCTCTCTACTCTCTCTAGGGGACACACCATACTCGAAATATTTTCTCTCTCCTAAATTAGGTTTTAATGGGTGGCACGCCCCACTAGGTTAAGATCTATGGTTCTTAAGCTCTCATATTGTAAGGAGATAGCCAAAGATTTCCAAGTTAAGATACGAGATTGATCTTTGGATCTCATGCACCATTGGAGGAGGAGATCCAGTGTGGGGTATTTCAAAGACCAGTTGAGATAATCTTCAGGCATTCTTATTTTTGATTCATGCAATCCATTATTTCTTAGTCTTGTATTCTTCTCTTTGTTTAATGACGTTGATTGCCCTTAATGGCAACGAGTGAGGGCCGTTTTATTAATTTATTTATTTATTTCTTTTGAGTTGAAATAATTGTAAATGACCATTGTAAGTGTTCTAGTTGGTGTAAATATAGAAAAACTTTAAATTAGTGCGCATCGTACTAGATCACCTTAGTCCTACATTCAAAAAACTTGATGGTTTAGATAGAGCATTGTTGTTGACCCTATCGGTTCTCGACCAAAATGGAAATTCAAAAACAATATATTATGTAACTTTTACCTTTTGTAATACAAAAGTGGGGATCAGTTAATTGTCTAGAGTGTGTCATTTGGAAAGGCAACAAATATTCGAGCAATAATTGGAGTTTATAAAATAGCAACACAAAGGATAAAGGGTGTGGTTTATATAAGGTGTCATCCTTAAAGAATCAATGCCAGGTGCAGCTCTAAACCTTACTGAAAGATGTAGCTTTAGTTTTGAAAAATCCCTAAGATAGTCTGAAATTTATCTCATCCCCTAATTATGAGATTAAGGCTAAAAAATGGTGTAGATCAAGCATTTTTATAAATACTTAAAAATATTAAAAATAGATAGTCTAAACAATATGTTAAAAGATACAATATTTTTATGACATGAACTTTTTTTTCTTTTTTTTTTTTTCCAATAGCCATAAATCTCGAGGTCAAGATGATCAAATTGGTGGACCTTCCCTCATCCAAACAACCTTTTCCCGTATATTTTCGAAGCGCACCTCACTTTTATGAGTGTGGATTGTACAAAGGTGCAACCTTATTTGTACAAATAAAGTTGTGATGCTTTCTACCATTTATTTTATTTGGATAATATAAATTTGATACATCTTTTCAAGACATTGTCAATACATGGCATGTCTTTTAAGATAATGTCCAATCTTCACCATCTAAATAAAATGGACATTTTAGATTATTGTGACCTTGTTTCTACAAATAAGGCTAAAACCGTATGTTAACTTTATCCTACTTTTATACTATAATGTTATGGGTGTGGTGTGTATAAGGCTGAGGCCCTAAACAATCAATCTAAGGCGAGCCTTCAAATTGTGTCGAAATATGTTATTTTAGCATTAGAAATCTTTGTGATAGCCTAAAAATTTATTTTCATCTCTAACTATAAGATTTAAAGCTCCAAAAATAGTGTAGGTCAAGTAAATCTATGAACGCGTGAAAATCTTAAAAATTGATCATCTAGAAAATGGATTACAAGTTGAACTATTTTCAAAACTTGAAATCTAGTTTTCTTCATGTTTATACATCTTGAGGTCAAGATGATTGATTTGAGGATTTTTGAGCATCAAAACAACCTCTTCTAGTAATTTTTTAGGTGTGCCATAATTTGATAGTTTAGAGCCTCACCCTTATATAAGCTTTGACCTAATGTTAATGCCTAATATATACGTTCTTCAAAGTTAAATATTACACATTATATTAGTTCCTTGTTCTATCTCTCTTTCTTAAAAGGAGTCGTTGATTTGATTAAGCCAGATTGCTGATTTAGGTTAGAATAATTGGGTTGATGATCCACGCCACATCAATCAAGTTCATGTGTTGTTTCAACCTTATTCTATAAAATGAAGGTGCACCTAAAAAATTCAATAGAAAAGAGTATTATGGAGTTGGAAAACCTTCCAATTGATCATCTTGATTTTGAGATGTATAGCTATAAGAAAAAAAAAAAATCAAAATCCTAAAACTAATGCATCTTGTAATAAGTTATCCAAACAATCTACTTTTAAAATTTTCAAGTTTTATATATCTACTCAGTTTATACCATTTTTAAAATTTTAAATTTAAATTTTATCATTAGTATTAAACATGGATTTTCAAGACGTTGCAAGGTTTTCAACACTAAGAAGTACATCTTCCACCAAAATTTAGAGGTGAGTCTTACTTGTACAATAGAAGGTGTGCACCTTATACCAATCTCACCCTTTTTAAAATACTGATTGAAACAATTAACGTCTGCCTTGTTAGTCAAAATTTACTAATCGTTGTTGGCTTAAATTAATAATTAAATGCATTTGAATTTGGACGACCAGCGGAGAGATGGAGGTAATCCAAACAAATCCATTACATCGCCTGGCACCCAATCTCTCTCTCTCGCCATCCACTGTCCCTCTCTTGCTCTGCCAAACACGTGAACTACATGAGTATCTCGCACGTGCAAACGAATAGACTCATGACGTCCACCTTGTGATGACGCACGTGGGCAATAAGAGAGCAGAAGCGTTGGATCGAGTCCGATAATGGCGACAGGATCAACGGCCCCTCTCTCTCTACTTTGAAACTTTCATACGGTCAACCGTACAGTTAGTAAGCACACGTGTCGGTTAGAAGCCCGCATTGGTTGCCATGACACTCCGTTTGCGGCTTCATCCACCATTTCAGGGCATTTGGCTACCTCAAAGATCTCAAATTTCTAAAGCGATCTAGCCACATGTTATCCATTCCCCTCTCTTGCTCACGCTGTATTTTTTTCCTCTCCCCTTGTTTTCTCTCTCTATATTGTTTGAGCCCACATAGAAATCTCCCTCTTCCTGCGCATTTAATTTTCGTAAACACACCTGATTGATTTGTCTTAATGCTTCTGTCAAGTACCAGAGGTTTTGTGAAAAAGAAGAAAAAGATTCTAGGGTTTCAGTAACTCTTTCTCTCTACAGTCCCCTCCCTCTCTTCTGTCTGATACTTTGCTCGTTTTGCTTAACATGCGAGCGTTAGGGATGCGCATTGCCTTTTAACCAGATCGGGTGAGAGAGATGGTGGGAGAGGGGAGTGATGATGAGGCGATGAGGTGCTGGGATGACCTGGTGCCTGATGCATTGGCGGTGATATTGGGAAAGGTGGGGTTGGAGGAGAAGCTGTCGGTGGTGCCCAGGGTGTGCAAGTTGTGGCGAAGGGCGGTGGCAGGGCCGATGTGCTGGCAGGAGGTGGACATAGAAGAGTGGTGCCACCGCTCCCACCCCGAACAGGTGGAGCGCATGGTCAAGATGCTTGTCTCTCGCGGCGGAGCTGCACTCTGTAACCTCTCTGTTTCTCGTCTCCAAGATGATGCAATCTTCGCTTTCATTGTGCAACAGTGAGTGAACTGAGCGGCTTTACCTGTGCTTTTTATAGTTGATCTGATTGATTGTATGCTTTGGGCTTTTGGTTAATTCATTGTGTTTTGAGGTAATGTTTTTTGTTCGGTAATTTTTTTCATGAAATTCTTGTGTTTAGGGTTCTATTTTTCATATGGTGGTTCTTTCTTTTGATTGATATTGTGTTTGGGCCCTGTGGTTCTTTCCTCTCTTACTGATAGTGCTATTGGAGTTTTATTTTTATTTTTTTAAGATGGAATTTTTTTATAGTGTTTTGGGCCCTGTGGTTTCTTTTCCTAATTGATAGTGTTTTGGGGCCTCTGTTTAACTCTCTGCGATATTTTTCCTAGTTGATGGTGTTTTCAGGGTTCTGGTTTCCTATTTGTCTATGCTTCTTGTCTCTAGATGATAATTTGTTTTTTAGGGTGCTCTCTTTTCGTCTTTCTTTATCTCCAATCTGTTTTGAGTGTATTTTGGGAGCTGCCCCCATCCACTCTGTCTCTCTCTCATATTTTCTAATTGATATTATTGCTGGGGTGGCTCCCTTTTTCTCTGGTTTCTTTTCCCTTTTTGTTAGTTTTCCTCTCTCTTTCCTTCTACAAGTGGTTGTGCTTTTTGGGGCCTCTGTCTTCCTCATTTGGTCCTCACGGTAATTGATCTTGATCTTGTTGCTCTGGCTTCTTATTTCTTTTTTCTGGTTCCAATGGATAGTATTTGGGACCGATTTGATTTCTATTTGTTGTTTGGGCAGTGGGGGTGGGTCTCTGAGGACACTGAAGCTTCCTGTGAGCGAAGTGAGTGATGCTGTTGTGGAGGAGATGGCCTCAAAGCTCTCGAGCCTGACGACCCTTGACATAAGCTACTGTTCAAAGATGGGCTGCAAGGCTTTGGAGGCCATAGGCAGGAACTGCAAGTCTCTAGTGGGCCTAAGCCGAAACATGAACCCAATAGGGTGGGAGGCTCACACGGGAAATGATGAGGAGGCCATGGCCATAGCCACTACAATGCCTCGCCTCAAGCACTTGGAAATGTTCTATGGTCAACTTACAGAGACTGGGCTCAGGGCCATTTATGCAGGGTGCCAAGAGCTCGAGCATTTGGATGTGAGGGGTTGTCATAATTTGAGGATCGGTGGTGCAGTCACTGATAGAAGACCTGGCCTCAGGGTTTTGGGGCCTTTGATACCAAATTGCTATGATAGTTACTTGGAGGATGATTGTTCTGATGATTATGACTCTTCCTCAATTTATTCAGAGGATGGGGAGTTGGATGAGGAGTGGGATGGGGTGGATGAGTGGGATGAAGGGTGGGATGGTGTCGAGATGAGGGTGTACCTTGCTGCTCATAACCCCGACCACGATTTCGGCTGGCCGGCTTCCCCTTGACTCCCCCCCTCTCTCACTACTTCCGACTTCTTCTATGTGATCTAGCTAACTTTCATGCTCGATTTCTCTGTCATCCTCCCCTCTATGGCTCTCTCTCTCTGGGTTCTTACTCTTTATGGTTGGTTGGTTATGTGAGCTTTAGAAGAATGTAGGCTGTGGCAAGTCACTCACTCTGCTGTGGTGGTTCTGATTCTTCTGTGTTTGTGGTTGTCATTCTTCTATATCTGGTTTGCCTGATGTTGGTTGGTTCGGTTGGTCATGTATGCATATTGATTGCATAACATCTGCTACTTGCTGTAATTGTGCCTCTCACTCTCTTGCTGTTATCTGTTGCGGATTCTTGAAAGCAGTCATCATGCGCTAGAATGGGGAAATATGCACTTGACATCCAAGCACAAGTGGCTTATGAATGATACCACAGTTTTGCATTGTAGTTCATCTCTCTTCTTTTTGTGGTTTGTTATGAGTTGAGCTTTGCCTATTTCTTCTAATGTTTACCAAAGTCAGTAAAACTCCCTTTACAAAAGTTTTTCAAAGATTTTTTTGCAAATACCTTAAGAGTTTCAGAAGGGCATCATTTTTAATAAGAAGAAAGTTTTGTATAAGGTTGACACCTTAAAATATAGAATTAAGGTGCACCTCAAGGATCCCTCATAAAAAGCTGTTTTGATGTTCAAAAAACATCTCTACTTGATCGTCAGCTGTCTGGATATGGAGGAAAGAAAGATTCTAGATCCCAAAAAATAGTAAATTTTACAAGGCATGAACTACATCCTACATTTTCAAGATTTTCATGTGTTCATAGGCCTGCTTGTTTTGAACTATTTTTGGAGTTTAAAATTTTATAATTAAAAATGAAAATAGATTCTTCTGCCATCTTAAAAATTTTCAATGCATTTTCAATGCAATTTCAATGCCAATTGCATCTTATGACAAAGTTTTGGAGGTGCTCCTTTTGATTGTTTAAAGTTCCAATATTGTGTAAACCGTGCCCTTTTTAAAATGGTTTGAAGATTCAATTTTTGGGAAGTAATAAGATATAATTGTTTTTATTATAAATTGACTTGAATTACCAAATTTATTCTTCTTGGTAATTCTTATCAAGTCAATTAGGGATCCATTCATAGGGAGACCAGGTATTAATAATGGTTTTTTGGTTGGTTGTCGATTTAGATTGAATGAGCTTCGGATGGTCATTAGACCGAGTCCCTCCCAGAATTGGGCACTTTCCCTTGTATAGTTTAGATCACGGTTTAAGAAAATGGATCGGTGATCTGGATCTGCGACCTTAAAATTGGGTTTGATTGGTGGATTGACGATCCGGATTGGCTTGTTTTGGCCAAAAAAAAAGACTAAAATTTTTTAAAATTCTATTTTTTTATGTTTTTAAAGAAATTGGGGGTATTATAATGTCTATTTTTATTATTTTATTAAAAAATGTAGACATTGAGGACCTATTTCATGCCTTGCGTGATTGTTGATCACACATCTATTTCATAGTCAAAATATAATTTAAAATGTAACTCTGCAATAACATAGATATACCTAACTTTATTCTTTTTTAATATTTTTATAATCTTCATTATCAAAGTGCGCTTGTAAAAAGAAAGGGATCGTGCCTACTTATTTCTTAGTTTTTCCCTTTTTGAAAATTAATTTATTGGATTATTTATTTGTGAAGTTGGATAAATCTAAGGATTTAAGGGTTTTTTTTTTTTTTTTTGTGGAACTCCCTCCTTTGTTATATTGTTTTGTTAATATTTTTTGAATTTTCTTTTGCTTGGCTTCGATCAAGATGGTAGAGGCTAGGTTTTCATGGCCCAACGTCTTGAGTGACCTTGTCAAAAAAAACAAAAAAAGAAGCTTGATATTTTCTTGTGAGAAGGTTGTTAAATTTGCTTTTTATTTATTTTTCTAAATACATGCTTTGAATTTCCCCCCTCACCACTTTAAGCTTCATGGTGGGCGCAATTTTATTTTGCCATGCTTTGATACGAATGGGTTGAGTGAACACGATGGGTTTGTTAGGCTCAATTTCATTACGTGAATGAGTGGTTTTGAGTGAATGTCGTGGATCAGGCCCAATTTTATTCATTTAACTGAACGCGTGATGGTGGAAACGGATGGGTCCCACATCGGGGAAGAAGAGGAAGCAATACAAGTGCTTTTATGGAAAAGGATGGGTCTACATAGGGGAGGAAGAGGAAGAAATACATGGATCCCACATCGGGGAGGAAGGGGAAAAAATACGAGTGCTTTTATAGCTGAAACAAATGTGATATCTCAAAAAAATAATAAAAGGGCAATTTTTAATGTTTAAATTTAAAGTGGGCTTTTTTATTTTTTATTTTACACTTTAAGTGAACCTTTCATTGTGAATGAGAAGGAGAGTGAAGAAGCTACAAGAAGAAAACAAAAGGTTAGGGAAAATAAGATCAGCGAAGGGAATAAGAAGGTAAGTAGGAAAGAAAAGAATGACTAAAGAGCAAAGAAGGCATTTTTAGTTGTTAGGTACAATGGTGGGCCTTATTATATACATCTTCATATTTTATATACTGGCTAACACAATCTGATTATATGCGCACTAATGTGCATATATATATATATATATATATATATATATATATATATATATATATATATATATATATATATATATATATATATATATATATAAATAAATGTTCAAGTTAAAAGAGGTTGTGATGGGTGTATTTATCAAAATAATGATTATTTTTTATTAAAAATTTATTTAAATAGATAACTTTACCATTAAGCAAAAACAAATTTCAAATTTTCACAAAAAATACAATGGTATTTTGGAAGTTAGTGTTTTAAAACTTTATTTGTTGAGTACTCTTCTCCTTTAGTTAAAATTTCAATTTTACTTCTTATAAAGATTGACAAAAGTATATTTTGTTTTGTAGTAATATTTACAAAATTGCCCCACAAAAGTAAATTATTTTAAAAAATAGACTATAAAATTCACCCTTTACAACTCTTTTTATTTTGAACTTTTGTAATTTGAAGGGTTGTGACGTTTAGATTACCTCATATATATATATAGGCAAAAATGAACAGTGATTTTGTCTACCCTCTAAAGTTCATCGCACGGTTACAGTTGTTTGGTAGTGTTTCAATTTTTATTTCTTTCTACAAATCTAAATTACTTGAAATTTGGGATGTGTGTATATATTAGTGAGACGCACCTAATAAAAATATAAAAAAAATAATTCGTAAAATATAAATTGAGCAAAATACCTTAAAAAATTTACGGGGGTATTTTGGTTAATTTATATTTTTTGAATTATTTTTTTTCATATTTTTATTAGATGTGCATCACTAAGATGTACACATGCTCCAAATTTCAGATCGTTTCAATTAGTAAATAAAAAATAAAAATTGAAACACTACTGGACAACTGTGACCGTGCGGTGAAGTTTAGATGGTGATGAGGGTAGGTTAAATCACTATTCATTTTCGCCTATAGGAGTTTTATATCTTTCATATGGCAAAGTCTTCTCAATACCTATAAGTGAAAATGAACAGTGATTTTGCCTATCCTCATCACCGTTTAAAGTTCATCGCATGGTCTCGATTGTCTAGTAGTATTTTATTTTTTTCTACAAATCAGAATGATCTGAAATTTAGGGCATGTATACATCTTAGTGAGACGTACCTAATAAAAATAAAAAAAATAATTCATGAAATAAATTGACCAAAATACCCTTGAAATATTGCGGGGTATTTCGTTCAATGCATTTCATGTAAAATAGTTTTTTGATATTTTTTGTAGATTTTTCTATTTTGATGAATACACACTCTAAATTTTAGTTCATTCCCATTTGTAAAAAAAAATAAAAAATGAAACACTACAGGACAAATCGTGACCGTGCGATGAACTTTAAACGGTGATGTAGGTAGGCGAAATCACTGTTCATTTCCGCCTATAGGCATTTTGTAGTATTTTTCATATATATATATATATATATATATATATATATATATATATATATATATATATATATATATATATATATATATATATATATATATATATATATATATATATATATATATATATATATATATATATATATATATATATAATAGATATTATAAAAGGGAAAGTATATAGGGAGACCATTTAACTTTAGTGTAAGGTGGTTACAATTAATCTTGACCATTGGATGTGAAATTGGGTGGCTGTATTTATTTCATTGACCAAGTTCAAAAGATAATTTCTCGAACTTTATGACATACCCAAGCTATCAGATTTCATATCGGATGGTTGTAAATAATTGTGACATCTCTGTACCAATGGTAAATGGTCTCATTGTATACAATCCCATTATCAAATACGTGAGGAGTGATTTCATGCAACAGTTCTATAATAATGTAATGAAAGAATATTAAAAAACCATTATTAGGGTCACTCATTTAACTTCAATTATAGATGTACACTCTTTTTGTTACCATAAACCTTTACAAAATAAAATAAAATTGAAAAAACATGCTAGAAAGTGTTTTTTAGCCCAATTAATAGATGCCATCTTTCTTAATGAGATGTTTAGGTCGTACAAGGATTTTTTCATTTCAAAAAATTTTAGATAGAATTATTATCATTAGATTAACAATATCAAAAAATAAAAAACTGACTTTGTATTCGTAATGGTCTAGATTCATTGTTAGAGATGACTCATTTTGATCATATCTAAAGGGTGAATCAAAATTTATTTTATTATTTTATAATAATTGGGATGAAGAGAGTGTGAGCAAAATTTGGGATCAACAAATGGCAAAACACATGGTTTTCTAGAAGTGTGGTTTCATTATTGTAACACGTAGCATGAGATCAATATATATAAGAAAAAGTTCATACAAGGTTGACACTTTAAAATGTAGAATAAAGGTGGACCTAAAATCCTTTGAAAAAGGTTGTTTTGATGTTGGGAAAACATCTAATTGATCTTCTCGACATTGATATCTATAGATTTTAAGTTCTAAAAATAATACATCTTGCTATTTATTTATTTTATTTTTTAAAAAGAGAGATTTTAAGTTCTAAAAATAGTACATCTTGCTACATATTATATGGACCATCCATTTTCAAGATTTTTACTTGTTTGTATATCTATTTGATATGAACTATTTTTGGAGTTTAAAATGTTATATTTAAAGCTAAATAGATTCTCGCATTATCCTAAGAAAATTTTGATACCAAAGTTGCATCTCATAACAAAGTTTAGGGGTGCACCTTAATTTGATTGTTTAAAGTTGCAACCTTATACAAACCACACACACGTATATATGGAAGAGACTACAAAATGCCTATGGGAAAAAATGAACAGTATTTTCGCCCATAAGCTCGACATCGTTCGATTTTTTCGATGGCGTAGATAGACAACCGTCACAGATATAACATGTTTGTGGGGGGATCTTTTTTTCACGCAAATTTGACGCAAAAAATATATCGAGATTGCCATTGCTCCAGTAGGTTCATGGCGGTTTTTAGGCAAAACTGTCATAATATTTCCATGACGGGGGCGAAATACTATAGCACTTTGCTTATAGGCGTTTCTAAGAGTTTTCTGATATATATATATATATATATATATATATATATATATATATATATATATGTGTGTGTGTGTGTGTGTGTGTGTGTGTGTGTATGCATATGGGATATGTTATGGTGCTTTTATTATGAAGCATTTTATAATTGTACTAAATAAATTTTAAACACTTATATGTCATTGTGTTGTTAAACGATATTTTTTTAGTAAGTACATTTAAGAGGGATATGATATCTTTCACATGAGGTATGACATCACCTACATGGAGCATTAAATGAAAAAATCTATGCATACACATATATGTGTGTGTAGAAAAAATTTGTCTAAGGTCGCAACCCTATACTATATATAAAAGTATGGTAAACCTAAAATATCTCGTAAAAAAGAGCTCTTTGAAGTTGGAAACCTTTCCAATTGTTAATCTCAATTTCGAGATGTATGATTTAAAAAAAAAAAAATTTTAAAGTCCTAAAAATTGTTCATCATGTAATAAGTTATCCAGACTATCTATCTTCAAGATTTTGAATCGTTTACAAATCTGCTCAATTTGCACCATTTTTTTAAATTTCAAAGTTCATAATTGAGGTTGAACATAGATTTTCAAAATTTAGAAGTACTTACTTGTATAGTATAAGGTGGGTATATATATATATATATATATATATATATATATATATATATATATATATATATATATATATATATATATATATATATATATATGAAAATAGTTTGATAAGGATACAACCCCATTGCAATAAGTAAATCCTTACCTTATAACTCCTTTAAAAATTCCAATTCAAGAATTGAAAGACCATTACATCGATCATCTCGGCTTGAATGTTATGGTTGCAAAAAAAAAAAGGATTTAAAGCTATAAAAATAGCGTATATTGTAACAAATTTTTCATACCGTCTATTTTTCCCTAAAAATAAGTGTTCACATATCTGCAAGGATCTGTATCAATTTTTTAGTTTCTAATTTTATTGGTTGTGTTGGAAATTGATTTTAGAGCCATTATGAATATTTCCATTTACGAAAATACGTTAAAGTGATTTTAGAGTCATCATGAAGATTTCTATTGCTGAAAGTACTTTTTAAACGAGGATTTGAGGTGAGGCTTTATTTTATTTTCATAAAGCTTTATAGAAACTTCATCCATATATATGAGATAATTTACAATTGACATGCTTTCATATTACAAAGGTTAATATTAGAGTGAGTTGTGAATGAACTATATGGGATTTTTTTTTTTAAATCACTTTTTATGATATGTTGCTCATCAAGTAAGGATATTTGTATAAATATCACTAAAGACAAGGGGTACTTTCATCTATTGGTGCCACACCTAAAATTTCTCTAATGTATTTATTTTGAATTTTATCAATTCTTAACTTGCCACTCATCAATTTCAAAATCTCTATCTTTGCTAGCCTCATTATATAGGAATATTGCTTTTTTGACCACCCAACAATTTGTGCCATAAAGTAAACTTGATCTCGCAGCTATCCTATAGAACTTGTCATTTAGCTTCATTGGTATTTATCGATTACATAAAATTTCAATTGCACATCTCCATTTCGCCTACCTAGCTCTAATTCTATGTGCAACTTCTTCCAATTCTCCACTTTTTGGATTATCGATCCGACATCAGAAGTGCACTTTTTTGGTATTTCCTGGCCGTCAATCTTGATTACTTACCCGTCTCTACTCCTAGTATTACTAAACTTACATTAAAATTTGAATCAAACAAATAGCACTAACATGGTTTCTGAAGATTGTTGCATTATATTACTATACAACCGTTGCACGAAATCACTGCTCTATATATATATATATATATATATATATATATATATATATGGAAATGATGAGATTAGCCCACTAGCTCATATGAACATATGAGCCAAACTGCCCAGATTGAATCTAGGCCGATCTGATGGTCAAGACCTCATTTTATATTTTAATTTTAATGTTTTTTCTACAACTAAAAATAACTTGAAATTTTAGGCGTGTATTATTTTCAACAAGGCTCACCTAATAAAAATAGTTTAAAAGTAATTCGTAAAAAATAAATTGATCAAAATTCTCTCGAAATATTTCAAGGGTATTTTTATGTTACAAATTATTTTTTTGATATTTTTATTAGATTCTCCTATTTTCGAAGAATGCATTCCTAAAATTTTAAATTATTCATATTTGTAGAAAAACAACTAAAATTCAAATACAAAATCAGGTTGTGACCGTCAGATCGGGCCAGATTCAATTTGGGCTGTTGGACTCATATGAACACATATTTCTATATGAGCTAGTGGGCTAATCTCAGCTATATATATATATATATATATATATATATATATATATATATATATATATATATATATATATATATATATATATATATATATATATATATAAGAATATTATTTCTAGGTGCTTCTTGGGGTTGGTTTGCATGTTGTAATGCCCATGATTGAGGTAGAATAATATCAGACCAAGTAAATGTTTTGGGTACAATTGTATTTGATTTTTCTATATTTGTTTAAAATAATATAGTTTGATCTTTTTTATCAGCCTGCATAATATTAGGACATCCAGATGGAAATATTGAAATAAAATTCCAACAGTCTATAGTCAAAGATGATATAGATATTAATAGGAAAAGAAATAAAAAATCACTAATACCTGCTCGAAAATCTTGTCATACTACTCCTGATGTTATCATACTTCCTTCTACTTCACAACCTACATCATCTTCAGACTTCCAATTACAAGGAGTGAGAAGAACGGCTGATCATGTAGTTCTTCCAACATATACTTCTGAACCTGATATAGAGGAATTTCAAATACTTACATTACAAATAGAAGATGATACAGAAGAAGAAATAAATAATAATATATATGATACATATATAGCAGAGAAGTTAGCAAGAAAAAAGAAGAAAATAAATGTAGATTATCTTAAAAAAGATTATCTTTCTCTAGAAAATCAAGGTATTAGGGAATGATATCTTCAAACCTTCCAACCTAGGTTAATAGATTTA
The DNA here is from genome assembly GCF_054954075.1 of Amborella trichopoda. Taxonomy (NCBI): domain Eukaryota; kingdom Viridiplantae; phylum Streptophyta; class Magnoliopsida; order Amborellales; family Amborellaceae; genus Amborella; species Amborella trichopoda. The sequence goes on from NC_142339.1 coordinate 23,220,024, forward strand.
TTCCATAAAAAATATAATAAATTTCTCAAAAAAGAAAGAGAAACAAAGGGATTTTTTATATGGTTACAAGAAATATGCATTCAACATAAAATAAACATTCCTCCATTTGATAATCTTCAAACCTTAGAAGAAAAAACATACATTAGTACGGATGGTACTACTACTACTACTGCTAGTACACACCCTCCTGAAAAAAGTACAATACTCAAAGGAGTAACCCCATCAAGTAAAGGAGAACCACCACAATCTCTATATGATATAATTGCCACACCATATAAAGTCCTACCTAAAGAAATAAGTAAAAACCAAGAACTTATTCCCCATATTGTGGAACAAAACAATTATACTAATTTATATATGCAGTCTTTAGGAAAACAAGCAGAACGTATAGAAAGATTAGTTTCTAAGGAAGTAACTCCTTCTCTTTCTAAAGCAGTTCTTTTCAAACCACCGCCAGAACTTAATAAAAATAATTTTCATATTGGTGAAAATAATAAAACCGAATGGATCAGTTAATAGCCAAATTAGCTCAATTAGATATTAAAGGAATTCCTTCTCCCAAACTCAGTATTCCTGTACCAAATATATCTGTTCCATTATCAGAATCTTTAGATAAAGGAAAATAAAAAATACCAGAACATGAAACAATGATGCTCCAAGAAGTGGAACCAATTATAGAAGACACCATACAAAACCAAGAAAATGCTTTTATGGATACTACACTTATTGATATAAACAGAATAGCCTATGGTAAAACATGGAAACCAATTACAGCTTTACCATATTATAAACGACCTACACCTGTTGATATCCAGTTTGAAGAAGATGCCATACAACAAGTTGTTTCCTATTCAGGAAGATCAATAGTTAATTGGACAATAGACGGTTTATCTGAATTAAAAATATTAGATGTCATGAGACATATGACCATGTTTGCCTCTGCAAACAAAATGGCAGGCAATCCAGACCAAGAAGTTGTCAAAGCAATAGTTAATGGATTCACTGACTGGTTAAGAGGATGGTGGAATTTCTATGTAGATGATGAAACTAAAAATATAATCCTTACCAATACAAGACAATGGACTGCTAGAAATGAGCAAAATCAAGAAATAATTTATACTGAAAGCGATGCAGTAAACACCTTAATATATACCATTACACTCCATTTTGTAGGAAGTACGGCCTTATTGGCAGCAAGATCAGATGATCTGCTATTTAATCTTCGTTGTCCTACATTATCCCATTATAAATGATACAAGGATGTCTTTTTCTCAAGATTACTAATACGAGAAGATTGTCAATTAGACCATTGGAAAGAAAAATTTATTGCTGGTCTACGCTATTTATTTGCAGAAAAAGTCAAAGACAGACTTAGAAAGAAACATAATGGAATTATAGTATACTCAGCATATACACTTAAAGAACTTTCAGCAGAAATATGTGCTGAAGGATTAGCTTTATGTACTGATCTTAAACTCAAAAGACAGTTAGATAAACAACAAATTACCAAGCGTAAAGAACTTGGTGATTTCTGTGAACAATTTGGATAGAAAAAATAACCCTGAAAAGTTATATAAGAAAAAGAAAAAATACAAAAAAGACAAGTATAAATCCAAATCCAATAAAGTACATAAACAATATAAAAAGTCTAAACAAAAATTTATAAACAAATTCTCTCCAAATACAAAAAATAAAAAGAAACTTCCAGTATGTTATAAATGTGGAAAAGTTGGTCATTACAAACACCAATGTAAATTAAAAAAGAAAATAGAATCATTACACTTAGATGAATCAATCAAATCAAAATTATATAATATAATTAATTATGATTCTGAATTCTCAGATTCTACTGAATCACATATAGAACATATTCGAGATGATGACCTTTTATGGACCGAATCATCTGATTCTTCAGATTCTTCTACAAACACGGAATCATCCAATCCAATGAAAGACACTAATTGTACTTGTCTTATACCTACACATAATCTTCATATGCTTACTCAAGAAGATAATATAATATTAGATATTATTGAGAAAATTACAGATCCAGAAGAAAAAAGATCTGTAATCACCAAATTTATTACATTAACTAAAACAAAAGAAAAAACACCTCCAATAAGTAAAACACCTGATAAATACAATTTTGCCTCTATTATGAAAAGAGTAAATGAACAACATACCTCTCAACATAAAGAACCTTCTATTTCAGATTTAAAACAAGAAATCAAAGAAGTCAAAAGAGAAGTACATCAATTAAAAAATAGAATTAAGACTTTAGAATTACAAAATCTATCTCAACAAGAGTCAGATACAGATGAACTAGAATTCGATCAGCTTATTACAACATATAGTCCTGATCCACCAAAAGATATACCAGAAACTTCAAAAGCCAAACCTCATCTGGTAACAATTCCCTCTGTCAATTTGATAGATAAAATTATGATTCAAAAATGGTTTGTTCAAGTCACTATAATCGTCGCAAAAGATTATCAGTTCCAAACCTCAACCCTAATAGACTCAGGTGTTGACCTTAATTGCATCAATGAAGGATTAGTACCATCAAAATATTTTGACAAAACAACTCAAATCTTAAATACTGCAGATGGTAGTAGACTCTTTATAAATTATAAATTATCCAATGCTTCTGTCTGTAATAATCACCAATGTATTAATACACCATTTATTATGGTCAAAGGACTAAGCCAAGCTGTTATACTTGGAGTCCCATTTCTTACACTTCTATATCCTTTATCAATAGATCAAACAGGAATATCTTTGAATTATCAAAATATACCAATACACTTTGACTTTATTCATAAACCAAAATTAAAGGAAATCAAAAGTCAGTTACAGAATAAAGAAAAATTTCTTTGTACGTTAAAACAAGAAATTAAATATAAGTATATAGAAGAACAAATACAGGATCCTTTGATCCAACAAGAGATTCAATCAATTCAACAACAAATAGAAACCTCTATATGTAGTGAGCATTCCAATGCTTTTTGGGAAAGGAAAAATCACAGTATTAGTCTACCATATGAACAAGGATTTGATGAAAAACAAATACCTACAAAAGCTAGACCAATACAAATGAACACTACTTTATTAGACATGTGTAGAAAAGAAATTGATGACCTCCAAACAAAAAAGTTAATACGACCAAGCTTATTACCTTGGAGTTGTGCAGCTTTTTATGTCAATAAAAATGCCGAAAAAGAACGAGGAGTACCTCAATTCGTTATTAACTATAAACCTCTTAATAAAGTTTTAAGATGGATTAGATATCCTATCCCCAATAAAAAAGATTTATTAGATAGAGTAGCCAATGCTTGTATCTTTTCCAAATTTGATATGAAATCTGGATATTGGCAAATACAAATTCAAGAACAAGATAAATATAAAACAACATTTAATGTACCATTTGGACAATATGAATGGAATGTAATGCCATTTGGCTTAAAAAATGCTCCATCAAAATTTCAGAAAATAATGAATGATGTCTTTAACACTTATTATCAATTTATGATAGTTTATATTGATGATGTCTTGATCTTTTCTCAATCTATAGATCAACATATTAAACATATTAATACTTTTATTCATGCAGTCCAATATGCTGGATTAGTTGTATTGGCAAAAAAAATAACTTTATTTAAAACCAATATTCGGTTTCTAGAACATAATATCCATCATGGCACCATTATTCCAATAGATCGATCCATAGAATTTGCAGATAAATTCCCTGATCAAATACTCAATAAGAAAGAAATTCAAATGTTCTTAGGATGTTTAAATTATGTTAGTGATTTCTATCAGAATCTTGCTATAGATGCTAAACCTTTACATGATAGATTAAAAAAGCATCCTTTACCATGGACAAACATTCATACTAAAGCAGTTCAACTAATCAAATAAAAGGTAAAAACCCTTGTTTGCCTTTCTCTTCCCCATCCCACTGCTTTCAAGATAATAGAATGTGATGCATCCGAATTGGGCTTGGGTGATATTCTCAAGCAACGCCTTGATAATCAGGAACAACTACTCAAGTATACCTCTAAAGCCTGGAACCCAACCCAGCAAAACTACTCTATGGTAAAAAAAGAATTACTTGCCATAGTCCATTGTGTTACGAAATTTCAAAGTGATATTCTCAACCAACAATTTCGCAAAGCAGCTAAAGAAATTATGCAAAAAGATGTCCAAAATCTTGTTTCTAAACAAATATTTGCTCGCTGGCAGGCTATCCTGTCCGCTTTTGATTTCACTATTGAACATCTTCCCGGGTCTTCCAATTCTCTTCCTGATTTTCTCACCCGTGAATTTTTGCAGGGGAGCAACACTGAGGCCAACGACGAAGAATCACCACTATCACTTGCACTACAGCTCTTTGCAGCTAATAAAAATAATACTACTCTATCACATCCACCTACTCTCATGGGTTCTCGAAGCAATTCTGGCAATGAGAAACACCCACTGAATATAATACCATTTGAAGGTGAATTCCCGCCTTTGGCAACCCTTTCACCTTCCAATTCTCCTATCCACCAAATCACTTACCCAGAAGCTAATACATCTACTCCTGCACAATCCAAATCAAATCAGAAGCCTAATTCTCCGCGGTCTTCATACATTGAAAGAGCCTACCTTATGGACATTACCATTGATCACCATACGAATATGGACCCTATCAAACTTGCTCCATTATACCTGATAAACCATTTGAATCCAACCAATGGAGTCAAAACTAGAGAATATTATGAAGCAATCCTTATGAAAACAGGATCCATATCTGTTGTCCATTACTACCAACAAAATACTAGAGTAATTGCATACTCCAAAATCCAGATTAAGAAATTACTGTCTTATGATGAGTGGGGCTGCAATCCTGCTCAAGGGAAGAAATTACATAATCCTGACTTTTCATATAAATATTATAAGTATGCCGAATATATAGAAGCATGACAAAATGTTTTATTATCAAAATCCAAACAATACCCATAGTTGGTATATTCAGTTCCGATTGCCTATTTTCGAACGATTCCCTAACTGGTTTAAAAATTGGTTTTTAGTTTGGGGATCAACTACTGCAATTTTACCTCCTGCTTTCCAAAAAGTGCAGGAACAATTTTGTGAGATTCAATAATAGTGATAATAATACAGACAATCATCTATACTTTGTTGCACTATACCAACTCCCATGGATTATGAAATGGGAATACTCAATCTCTGTTAATAATACAGCCGACCATACTTATATTTCAAGATTGGGAAAAACCATCTCAGTTAAGTGGTGGGATATCCTTAATATGCATCCCACAACCATAATTCCCAAAAGAATACCTCCACAAAAACCCATATATAACCCAAGTCCAAGTGACCATAATACAGCCAATGCTTCATTTGACTTCCCTACATATTTACGAAATATGCTTCAAACAAACCCAAATGCTTCCAAAGAAGCCCTAGAACAACAGATGAAAGAAATCTTTGCAGAAGCAGGAAGAAAACCGGTCTCATCGGATGAGACCGTACAATCCTCACCAACACACAACAATAGGTATCTCCCACTGGAAGAAGCAGACCCAGAAGAAGAAACAGACCCAGAAGAAGAAGAAGAAGACCCCAATGAATTCAGTCAAAGACCATAAAGATGCTACACCGTACCATATCACCTCAGATACCATACCAAGATGCCATCCGTACCAATTGCCGACGCATAAGACAAAGCTACTGTGGCCACCGACACATACGACAAATCAGGCATTATGCTGCCGACATAAAGCACTGTGCTACCGACACAAGACGACAAATAAATACTGTTTAAGATGCTCCCTTAAGCATCTTCCTTTTTCTTTTTGTCTTTTCCTTTTTCGCTTTATGCCACTTTTGTCTTTTCCTTTTTTGCTTTAAGTCTCTTCTCCCCCCTTTTGGTCACATCAAGTCATGTCGCTGCCTTTACTTCCTCGCTAAGCTATCCCAACCTTCGCCTATAAAAGAAAGGTCCCTTCCTCATTCTAAGCAGGTCTCCGAAGGTCTCAGAGCTTCCTCCTTCTCACACTCTGCTCTGCTCTGCTCTCTCTACTCCCTGTCTACTATCTCTACTCTCTTCATCCCTCTGTTCTCTCATCTCTTTGCTCTCTACGCAAGACCACAACTGCTGTTCCGACCTCACAGCCAGAACCTGTCTCATGCTATCCAGGTTTTTCCTATCTTTTTGATACATCAAAACCAGGTTTTCTCTTATCTTTTTATCTCAGTTTCCTATCTTAGTTTTCTTTGTTTAAACATGTGTGACTGTAACTTCCATACACTCTCATCATACTGTCCTCACAACTGGAAGTTATTCTCCAGTTATTGTATCTGTAAGCTGTAAGTGTTTGTTTATGTTTTCACTATAAGATTTGTTTGATATGCATTACAGTTTGTTTTTTTCAGTCATTTTGATTATGTTTCAGTTGGTTTGATTATAGTTTGTAACAGTTTGTAATCTGTGATACATATATAAGATCTAATGATCTAATGCAGTTTAAGCTTGTCTTCAGTATTAAAATAGGTTATCACACACACACGTCGTGGTTTGTTATTGACATTTCAGTTATCCCTTTTATTATAATAAACTTATTTTACCTTAATTATATTCGTATATTACAAGAATTAATCAAATATAATGGTATGCTATTTGCTTACTTGTTATAAAATAGTTGGTTCAAAATCACTGTAGATCTGGGCAGAGCCAACAGTAAACTGTTAAGAGTAAAAGTTACAATATTACTGTAGAAACCTACTTAAATTTACATCTAAGAAAGTTGGTCCGAGAGTTAAGACAAGAGACGAAAGGACAAGTCTAAGCAAAGTACCCGCCAAGGCCAGGAAGAGCCGCTTAGGGGAACACGCTGGACCCTTGATCGTCCAGATTGTCATTATCCACAACCTACAGATGACAAATTTAATTAGGAATCTTAAAGGTAATACTGCAACTCAATCTCAGACATTAAGAGTTGAAAATAAAGAAGAGATTATTATTAATGATATTGAAAATCATATCCAAAATTGGAATATTCCTAAGGTACCAATAAAAGATATTTATCACAAAGGATCATTTAAATTCAAATTAGGTTATGCTATAAAAACAGTAGAAGAAAGTCTATCTGTAACTCAAAACCAAGAAGATTTCCAACTACTATCAAGAAAAATTATTGAAAAACATAAAGAAAATAATTATAAATATCTGCACATTGGATTAAACCTTTAACCCGTCTAGGGTTAAACACTTCAGTGCTTGTATGCCTAAGAGATACAAGACACCATAACTTCTCAGATTCACTCCTAGGCATAGTAGAATCTAGCCTATGTAGTGGACCGATATATTTTAATTGCTTTCCAAATTTTTTTGTTTCTTTAACAGACCCAAATATATTAGATATATTATTTATAAATTTGAAAACTCATGGATTCAATATGATACATGGTTCTCAGAATTTAGCAATAGTATACAGAATTTATTATAACGTGATGAATACTCTTTGTCCTAATATTATGCAGGCTGATAAAAAAGATCAAACTATATTATTTCAAACAAATATAGAAAAATCAAATACAATTGTACCAAAAACAATTACTTGGTCTGATATTATTCTACCTCAATCATGGGCATTACAACATGCAAACCAACTCCAAGAAGCACTTAGAAATAATATTCCAAACCAAATAATAGAACATCCAGATGGAAATATTGAAATAAAATTCCAACAGTCTATAGTCAAAGATGATATAGATATTACGAGGAAAAGAAATAAAAAACCACTAATACCTGCTCGAAAATCTTGTCATACTACTTCTGATGTTATCATACTTCCTTCTACTTTACAACCTACATCATCTTCAGACTTCCAATTACAAGGAGTAAGAAGAACGGCTGATCATGTAGTTCTTCCAACATATACTTCTGAACCTGATATAGAGGAATTTCAAATACTTACATTACAAATAGAAGATGATACAGAAGAAGAAATAAATAATAATATATATGATACACATATAGCAGAGAAGTTAGCAAGAAAAAAGAAGAAAATTAATGTAGATTATCTTAAAAAAGATTATCTTTCTCTAGAAAATCAAGGTATTAGGGAATGATATCTTGAAACCTTCCAACCTAGGTTAATAGATTTATTCCATAAAAGATATAATAAATTTCTCAAAAAAGAAAGAGAAACAAATGGATTTTTTATATGGTTACAAGAAATATGCATTCAACATAAAATAAACATTCCTGCATTTGATAATCTTCAAACCTTAGAAGAAAAAACATACATTAGTACAGATGGTACTACTACTGCTAGTACACACCCTCCTGAAAAAAGTATAATACTCAAAGGAGTAACCCCATCAAGTAAATGAGAACCACCACAATCTCTATATGATATAATTGCCACACCATATAAAGTCCTACCTAAAGAAATAAGTAAAAACCAAGAACTTATTCCCCATATTGTGGAACAAAACAATTATACTAATTTATATATGCAGTCTTTAGGAAAACAAGCAGAACGTATAGAAAGATTAGTTTCTAAGGAAGTACCTCCTTCCCTTCCTAAAGCAATTCTGTTCAAACCACCTCCAGAACTTAATAAAAATAAATTTCATATTGGTGAAAATAATAAAACCTTAATGGATCAGTTAATAGCAAAATTAGCTCAATAATATATTAAAGGAATTCCTTCTCCCAAACTCAGTATTCTTATACCAAATATATCTGTTCCATTACCAGAATCTTCAGATAAAAGAAAATAAAAAATACCAGAGCATGAAACAATGATGCTCCAAGAAGTGAAACCAATTATAGAAGACACCATACAAAACCAAGAAAATGCTTTTATGGACACTGCACCTATATATATATATATATATATATATATATATATATATATATATATATATATATATATATATATATATATATATATATATATATATATATATAAGGAGTGAATTCTGCTAGCTCATGGGTTGCTACAGTGTCAGCCAATGGCCCAGATTCAATCTGGGCTGATCTGACGGTTATAATCTTATTTCGTATTTAAATTTTCATTTTTTTTTTCTACGAATCCAAATCACTTGAAATTTTAGGCGTTCATTCTTCTCATCAAGGCGCACCTAATAAAAATATAAAAACAACAATTCGTAAAATATAAATTGACCAAAATACCCCCAAAATATTTTGGAGGTATTTTAGTCAATTTATATTTTACGATTTTTTATTATATTATTATATTTGTGAACAATAGACGCTCTAAATTTTAAGTGATTTAGATTTGTAAAAAAAAAAATGAAAATTCAAACACGAAATAACCGTCAGATCGGCCCAGATTCAATCTGGGCCATTGGTTAATACTATAGCTATCAACCTGTGGTCTGATAGGATCTTTTCCTGTATATATATATATATATATATATATATATATATATATATATATATATATATATATATATATAAGGTGCAGTATGCATAGAGTCAATGCTCTAAACAATCAAATTAGAGGCCACCTTCAAATAGTGTTGAGAAATGTGGTTTCAATACTGGACATTTTTTACTAGTCTTAAAATATAATTTCATCTTTAATTATAAAATTTAAAGCTTAAAAAATAATATAGATTGAGCAGATCTATGAAAACTTGAATAATTTAACAATTGACGGTCAAAAAATCCGTTACAAAATACATTATTTCCAAACTTGAAATCCATTTTTTTCTCAAGTCCATGCATCTTGATGTCGAGATGATCAATTTGGGTTTGAATCTCAAAGAAATTCTAGAAAATGTTTTCTACCCGAAAATTTCTTGTATTTCCCGAATGAGAAAGAGAAAAAGAAAATTGGGTAGAAGGAAAATGCTATTTTGGAGTTTTATCAACAATGTTCTTGTGTAGGTGGGGATCTAGTATTTTTCGAGTCCCTCTGTAAGGAATTACAAAAGAAATTTTTTCAACAAAGATGTAAATTAGGAGGGATTGGTCGGCAAAATATGAACTAGAGATTGAATATTGATATACCTCAAAACAATACAATTTTATTACCACGAGACATATTGGCTACAAATCATTTGATTGAAATGAAATTTAGAATGGGTACACTTGACTTGGCATCAAAACAATCTCTTCTAGTGAAATTTTTGAAGTAGGCTTGATTGGTTAGAGCCTAGGCTCTATATAGACCTTTCCATATATATGGAAAACGGTTTAGAGAAATAAGGCGCCCCTTAAAAATTCTATTTGAAAAGCTTATTTTATTTTTGATAAACCCTATAATTTATTTATTCAGCCTTGAGATGCATAGATATGAAAGAAAAATAGTTTTCAAGTCATAAAAATAATGCATCTTGCAGCATAATATCTAGACCGTCCATTTTCAAAAAATTTGAGTGATTGTATATCTGCTTGATTTGTATCATATTTTTGAGTTTTGGATTTCATAACTAAGGTTGGAAATAAAATTTTTGGCCGTCATTAAGGTTTTTGAAAAAGAACAACTTTTTTGGGTTGAGTTTTGAGATGCACCTAATTTCTATAGTATTACAGCATAAGATTGACACCTTATAAGACGTTCACCGTGTATAAATGGGGCGTTTAGCAGCCATGGGGCACTAGATTTTTAATTAATATCTAAAATCCTATGACATGGATTACAATTTTGTTAAGAAATGGATAAATGCAATTCTCATGGTTTTTATTTCTCTATGAATTTAGGGGGAAGCTCATAAACTTCAAAAGAAACAACGCAAGGGGAAAGAGGTCTTTTGATAATTCATGAAGTTTGGGACTAAAAGATCCCACATGGTATTGACAGGAGATAAACATTCAATCTTGCAGGTCCAAGAAATCAAGCAAAAGATGCAATCATTCGTCGTCAGGGCTCATCCATTGATTGCATGAGCTACCGAGAGATAACACCTGCCATTTGTACTTTGCTTTCCCAAGAAGCTGCTCTAAATTAGTAATTTAGCGTCTCGATGAGGAGGCTAAAACTCAGCGAAAATGAATTAACGAGCGTTTAGAGGTTGTCTCTGGGTTGGCAGCCTTCAATGAGGTGACGTGACCAGCTAGCCCACCCTTTCTTTGCCTTATGAGGCGCCACTGTAATTAACATTAATGTCACTCGTGATAGACAGGAGCAATTGGGCATTGAATATTTATGGGCGTGTTTGTTTAGAGGAACATTTAGTTCTCGAAGCCAATGTTCTTAGACATTGCAGTACTTTTGTGTTTGACGTGCGGAAGTGCTACAGTGAAAAGAACTTCTGCATTCCTTTTTTTATTTTTTTGCGCCAAATCAGTAATGTTTGGCTCCCGTCCAAACCTACGGAAAGCCAAGCATTTGGGACTTTTGTTGCTAGGTATCTATTTTTCTTTTTAATGAAAAACAACCGATTCATTTCATATTGTAAACCATATTACATCATAACTTGAGCCAACAAGTAGCCCTTACAATAAAATATTAAAAAACCACAAAAACATAAAAAAAAGAAGAAGGAATTACACCACCTCTAGTTCTTCAATAGAGATACCCATCTTTGCCCATCTATCTGCCTCCATGTTACGCTCTCGATATACATGAATCAGTATAGTTTCTATACTTTACCAAACTTCATATGCCTCTCTCACTGCCTCATGTACATACCATGGAACTGTCATCTCTTTTTTCAACCATTTTATTACATTTAAATAGTCACCTTCTACCATTAATGGTTTATTGAACCTTTTGGCCAACTTTACACTTTGAAGAACAGATTGTAGTTCAGCCATATTAGCGGTTGTTCTTACCGCCAGGCTATAATATTTTAGAAAAACACAACCCACCACATCCCTTACAATACCTCCCAACTCATCCCTTGCAATACCTCCCATATCAGCAAGACCCAGATTTCCCATAAAACTACCATCGAAATTCAGATTTAACCACCCAATATGCAGAGGTTGCCAAATGCCCACCCTTTTAACCTTTGAACCCTTTTTTTAGTAACAAATTTATACTATAAAAAATGTATTCTTGAAACCCCCAACTAATCTTTATGTACTTCCATCCAGTCTGCCACAGCAATCCTTATCTTTTCACACAACTCTGTTGCTGATTTATTTTTATCCTCGAAACAACACCTATTCCTCTCTTTCTAGACCTCTAATAAAACAGAAGCTTTAACAATTCTCGAAATGAGTTTGTCTTTCTTCCCAATACTACTCATTAGCTCCCAAGCATCAAAAAGAATTTCTGATTGCACAGGAACATTTACTTGAACTCCTAGCCATGCCAAAACCCATTTCCAAACTGATATAGCATAGTCACAATCAATGAACAGATGCTCAACATTCTCTTCAGCATTTGTGCATATAATGCATACAATGGGTAAGATTTTTCCCCGCTTCCTTAACATATCAACTGTCAAAATCCTTTTTAGTTTTAACAGCCATAAGAAACTTCTCACCTTTAAAGGAATGGGCCATTTCCATATCTTGGCCACATCAGTATCTTTCCAACGAATACGATCCTCATACAGTAATTTATAGGTAGACTTAACCGAGAAATTCCCATTCGTATTAGGCTCCTACACAAATTTGTCTTTCTCCTTTGGACAAGAAAAGTACTATTGAAGCATACTCAAGCACTGAATATATTCTTCTGCAACAATATTATCTACCCTTCGGTAAGAAACAGTTAGATCCTAGTTTACATTGAAGCCACTTCCCTCCACCATTTTGCTAACCATTTTGCTCTTTGAATTGACTATTGCAAAGAGATTTAAGGAATTGGGTTTTTTAGGATATCTCTCCAATCCACCTTTGCTGCCAGAAAGGTACATTATCTTTTCCTATCATCATTCTCATATTACATTGGAAAATGATCCTATGGGTTACAATACCTTTTCATAAATATGAGGTTCCTTTCTTATCGGTCCCTGTTGCTGGGTATTTCCTATTGTAGGGTATTTTGACATGATTGTATCGCCCGTTCGAATAATGGAGAAGTCGATGGCAACCCAGACCCGTAGGTACTTTAAAATGCCTAGGGAATACAAATGCCCTGACCAAATAATTCTAATTTTAGAAGAATTTGAAAATGTTTCATCATGACTTCAAAAAGCATGAGAAGATAGCATTTGATGTCCCAAATATGCCCGTCAAGTTTTGTCTCGATCCGACAAAGGTAAGCTAGATTAAAACGAAATTTCATTTGCAGTGCAGCTCTTCATCCCCAAAATACCTCATAATTAGAGCTATACTCTCAAGGCCTCAGGTGCCCGTCAAACGACCATAAACAACCTTAGTAGGCCAAGAAACCCTAGAATATCAAGTTTCGGTTCATTCGGACACTCCGGGGGCCGACTTTCTCAAATTAGGTAAGCCTTACATTATTCACGAGAGGCTTTGATGAACTAGTTTCTATTGTTGAAAATTGTATTTTCCAAAAATGGGATTTCTTCCAAGTGGCATAACTTCTTCATCTTGAACCTGATGAAGCCAAAATTTTGATATGTTGTGCATCTCCTCAATATACACGTTTCCACATATGGTACATATGATGAGGGCTCCTAGGTTGCAAAAAAATCCTAAAGAGAAATTGCTCAAAATATGGAAAGTGCATAATTTTTAAGGCATGATATTCCTTTACTCCCATGGTCATTTCTTGATGCCTTGACCTCGGATAGGTCTACGAGTGAGTCCATTACGACTGTGACTCAAAGGGGTTAGATTTGAGATATGGATTGCATAAGATTGAGGTCGGGAAGCCACCCAATTTGGACTCACAAGAAGGCATAATATTTCGGTCGATGGAATCCCATTTTCCAGAGACCTTCAAAAATAGAAAAGTGATCAAATGAAACTCAAATCAAGGGGTTTTTGTTGCAAAATGATCACAATGACTTCCCCTCTGATTGGTGATAAGAAAGATGATAAGAAACACGACAAGATGATCAAGATCGAAGATTGAATGGGTTTTGGCTAGATTTTGAGTTCATATCAAAAGTTTGATTCAAGACTCAAAATGAATATCAAATAAATCATTTCAAGAAGGCCAAAGTTTCACGGTGTTAGTTTGCCTTGGAGCGTCGTCGTAAATCTTCAAAAATGGTCCCAAACCATAGGGAAGGCAAGATGACCTTTTTTAGGGATGGTTTTGTCATTTCCACAAAAGTATAGAGTGGCGAAACAATCATTTTTCCACGAAAACGAAATTGATTTTATAATTATGTTAAAAGTTTTTCTTAGCAATTAAGCATAGTTTTGAACATCCGCCCTTGCTTTGTGATAACTCTATATAAGTTCTTTTTCCCTATACTTTCTTAACCGTAGTCCCTACCATTGTTCGCAAAATCGCCCGATCTAACTGCTAATCGTCCGGTTAGATCGGAACCGGCTAGTTCCGGTTTTGGGCAGTTAGGGTATCAACTGGTATTTAAAAAAAAAATTCAAAAAACAAAATACATATTCTCAAAAATAAGGAATTTTATTTGTAATATATTTTTAAATATTATTTACAATATGGTACGGATTAAAAATTGTTTTGTTCATTAATATGCATTTTTATATTTTCCCATTTTTTCTAAATTTTTTAAAAATAGCCTTAGAAAATATAAAATGTGTTAAAATCCATTTTTTCATTAATTTTCAACTTCATTTAAATTCGTTTTGTTTTAATAATTTTTTATATGCTTTATATATTTTAGTAGATGTTTTTTGTATTTTTTTCAACACTTTTTTGACCGCCCGAGACTTGCTCTGTTAGAGCGATTGAATCGGCCGGTTTACCGATTAGGTCGGTTAAACCGCTTCCAAGCCCATGTCTGGTTAACCATTCCGGTTCGATTTTGTGAACACTGGTCCATGCTAATACTCCCCTTACCATAGTCCATACTACCCATGCTCCCCTAACCATAGTCCATACTACCCCTACTCCCCAAACCATAGTCCATACCATTGTTCGAAAAATCGCCCGATCTAACCGCTAATTGCCAGGTTAGATCAGAACTACCTAGAGATTGCAAAATTTGCAATACATTTTTAAATATTCTTTACATTATGGTAAAGATTAAAGTTGTTTTGGTCATTAATACTCATTTTTATATTTTCTCATTTTTCTAGAAAATTTTAAAAATAGCCCTTAGAAAATATAAAATGAGTTTAAATCTATTTTTTCCATTAATTTTCAATTTTATTTGAATGTGTTTTGTTTTAATAATTTTTTATATGCTTTTTATATTTTAGTAGATTTTTTTTTGTATTTTTTTGTATTTTTTTCAACACTTTTTGACTGCTCGGGACTTGCCCGGTTAGAGAGGTTGAATCAGCCGATTTACCTGTTAGGCCGCTTAAACCGCTTCCAAGCCCATGTTCGGTTAACCGTTCCGATTCGATTTTGCAAACACTGGTCCATACTACCCATACTCTCCCAACCATAGTCAATACTACCCATACTCCCCCAACCATAGTCCATATCATCCATACTTGCCTAACTTTAGACCTTAGCCTAGCCCTACCCTAAACCACACCTTTTGAACTCACATCCCTTAGCTAACCTTAACCCTTCTCACCTACAAGGACCTCTCAAGGAGCACTGGGATTATGCCTAGCCCTTCAAGCTCGGGCCCTTAGCTCGCCGCATAAGTACCTGAGCCCAACTTCCTTCTCTCTCCCTCTCTTTCTCTCTCTCCGTCTTCTTCCTCTCTCTATCTTCTTCTTCTCTTTCCCTCTCCTTCTCTCTATCTCTCTCTTCTCTTCTTATCTCTCTCCTCTCTCTCTCTCTATCTCTTACTCCTCTCCCTCTATTTCTCTCTTCTCTCTCCCTCTCTCTCTCACCCGACCTTCTCCTTCTTTCTTTCTTTCTTTCTCTCTTTCCTCCTAGGGACAATGGCTTAGCCACTGCCCCGATCCTCTCTTTCTTTTATCTCCCTTCCGCCCTCTCTCTCTTTCCCTACCCCACGGGCCAGTGGCCTAGTTGCTGCCCCATTCTCTTCTCTCTCTCTCTCTCTCTTTTCAGCAGCTAATTCTCTTTTTTCTCTCTCTCCACCCTTCTCTAGGGCCAGTGCACAAGCCGCTGCCCCATTTCCCTCGTCCCCTCTTTTCTTCTCTATCTCTCTCTTTCTCTCTTCCCCTTTTCTTTCTTTCTCCCTCTTACATCCCTTTCTTTCTTCTCTCGCTCTCGCTCTCTCCTCTCTTTTTTCTCACTTTCCTCATTCTCTTCTTCTCTCCTTCCCTTTCTTTTATCTCTCTTTCTTACACTCTCTCTCTCCCTTACTCTTTATCTCTCATTCCTTTTTTATCTCTCTTTCACCTCACTCATCTCACTCAAGTTACTTCTAAGAAGCTCTTTCGAGATGCATCCTAGTCGAGCTTGTTCCACCCATATAGTTTCTTGTGAATCGCCGGGGGTATTTATGCTTCAAGTCTAATATTTTTTGGATATCTTCCGATATATACCTCCTTGAGGAGGTGAGCCTGGCAGCTCAATTTTCTTGCCTTCTCCTTCTACTTCTCTTTTTCTTCTATTCTCATCTTGGCTCATTTCACAGGAGGGGTTGTGCTCTTGGTTAAACCCTTTTCATGAGGGCTACCACCTTTGACTCACCCCGGAGTGCCATTGCTTTTCTCCTTCTTTCCTCTCATTCCACTTCCATCTTTAAGCCAATCTTAGGAGGCTCTTCTGAGATACATCCTGGTCGGGCTTGACCCACCAGTATAATGTCTTGTGAATCCCTCAAGAGCTTCATGCCTAATACCTTTTTCGTGCCTTTGGTAATACCTCTTGGGGAAGATGACACCGAAAGGCTGCCCACTTTTTCGGGTGATTTCTCTCTCTCTTCCATCCTTTATTCTCTTTCTATACTCCATCTTCCCCTTTCTCCATCTTCATTTCTTAAATTCTTAACCTCAAAACCCTCCCTCCAATCCTATCACTAAAAGGCGAGTCAAGGGACGAAATTTCAAGCCATTTATCAAGTGGGTGCATGAAGCTGTGTAGAGTCACAAGTGAGCAGGAACCAGACTAAGCCGAAAAGCCAAGTCCGGGGGGCTTTCAAAATGATCTAAGAGGGCTTAGTGCCCAGATGTGTCTCGACCCCAAACAAGTGAGGTAGGCTTTACCTCGTGCTTTTATTTATTTTGTTGGATCAAACCGCCGATACCGCACCGCCTGACCCTTATCCTTGTTGGCACTAGGTCACCTCCATACACACACACATGAACCTAAAATGGAAGGGGTGGGGGATCACACACATGCCTTTTATTTTATTTTTATCTTCTTTCCACTCTAAAAAGTTGGAAGGCACCTCGGTTTTAAGAAAGAAGGGTTTCCTCACGACCACCCGTGAAAATCTAGGGTCGACTAGTTGGTGACTCCACTGGGTTCGGTTTGTTTGCGAACTAACACAATACACAACCCACATAATAAAATGGGTTGGGAGTTTTCCAACTCCTACTTCAGGTTTGGGGATTTCTTGATCCCTGTACTCATGACCTCGTGCCTCGGGAGTAAGATTATTCAACCTACATCTCCCTCCTTTCTTTTCTGAACAAACCAAACCGCTTGCACTTGAGCTTCAGCCCAACCTCGGGTGAGAAGGGTCCCTCTAGTCCCTTACTCCCCATCTCCCTCTAGTCCCTTACTCCCCATCTCCTAACACCGATAGCCAAGCCATTGCTGTCACATGCATTGGTGGCTTGAAAGCTGCCACACATCATATGCACCTAGCTACTAGTGGTCCATTGTGATGACCCATACTTTTCCCGGCCAGTTAGAAGGCATGGCAAGATGGGGAGGTTGAAGTCGAGAGCCAACGCTGGGTGGAATTGGAGAAGAAGCCAGCATCGGGTGGAATTGGAGAAGAAGGCATCGCCGGTTGGAAGAGCCAACGTTGAGTGGAATTGGAGAAGAAGCCAGCATCTGTTGGAAGAGCCAGCACCGGGTGGAATTGGAGAAAAGGTCAGCGCAGGTTGGAAGAGCCAGCGCCAGGTGGAATTGGTGAAGACGCCAGCGCCGGTTGAAAGAGCTAGCACCGGGTGGAATTGGAGAAGAGGCCAATGTCAGTTGAAAGAGCTAATGGCAGGTGGAATTGGAGAAGAAGCCTGCATCGGGTTGAATTGGAGAAGAGGCCAGCGCCGTGTGGAATTGGAGAAGAGGCCATCGCCGGTTGGAAGAGCCAGCACCAAGTGGAATTGGAGAAGAAGCCAGCGCAGATTGGAAGAGCCAACACTTGGTGGAATTGGAGAAGAGGCCAGCGTCGGGTGGAAGAGCCAGCACCGGGTGGAATTGGAGAAGAAGCCAACACCTGTTGGAAGAGCCAGCGCCGGGTGGAATTGGAGAAGAGGCCAGCATCATTTGGAAAGGCCAGCTCTCGATGGATTTGCATGCAGCACCAGCTGTGTCTCTGACATGCATGAGTTGTGTTTGCCACTTGTCAAATGAATGTTGTTTGTGTGCCACATATCTAGATTTTATAGTCTTTTGGTAACACTTGGTCAGCCACCTCAACCCAAGAGTACTTAAGCCCCCTTCCTCGCTCATGCCACTCATTCTTACTTCATTTTCTCTCTATCTAAGACACAAGGTGGGAAGAAGTGATCGTCGGTGGGCAGCCATAGTTGGGTAGGTGAGAGCTGTGAGGAGAGTGGAGAAGTCACCATTGTTGTTTAGTTAGGTGGATTCATCACCATTGCATGATAGTCGTAAGGATGCACGGAATTTATGCATGTAAAATGAGAATGAAAGTGTATGTGAATGCATGTTATGTGTGAATGCTAAGACCCAATGCATGATTCTTATTTTACAAAGAAATGCATGTTATGTGTGTTTATTATGAGAATACAGTTGTTATCATGTTTCCCCACCAAGAAGTAAAGACCATGGAATGTCATCTTGATAAATGCTATATGCCACTGTGAAATTCCACGAACATGTGCATTCTTGGATGAGGCTTTTGAACTGTCAAATGGGGTCCGATTGACCTCAAACCACCACCATTGGAAATAAATATGAGTCCAGAAAATTGTTTGTTCTGGCCCATTGTCCAAATTATTTATAAAAATGAAGTTATATTTCAAAATGGGGAGGTATATTACTGTGGACTGTTTTCCTGGAATTTTCACTAATACCACTGTGGTCACTGATTTTAATTAACCAAACGATGTTCATTTTTGGCCAAACGACATCCATTTGAAAGATATATGAATGATCTAAACGTTGCATGTGAAAACCATTTTGAAATTTCCTCTAGATTGATATTTATACTCCATGTTATGAAAATATGTCACTGTTGGTAGGCTATGTAAAATTCCAGAAATATCACTCTAGTTGCATTGAGGTTTTGTTTAACCAAATGTAGTCTAAATACTTCCAAACAGGCTTTGATAGAAAGATATAAATAATAGCTTAAAATTAAAATTTAAAACCTTCTTAATTTTCCTCACGGTTTGAATGTTATGATGATATGAAATAGGGTACGTTGCTGAACATTGTTCACAGCAGGGTGCAGCCGGTTAACCCTCACCTCGTTAAACGTTTGAGAGGTCAAACGGGGTCCAATTGTCATGAAACGACTCCCCATTATAGGGGTAGGTATATTTGGTATAAAATCAGCTTTGAAACCATTTCCAAACTCTGAATGGGCCAAAAGTTATGACCCCCCCCCCCCCCGGCAATTATGAGCGCGCATGGTATGACATGAATGCATGATAATGAAGTTGTGCTTTGCTATGACATGAAAGCATAATTATGATGAATACCCTGTAGTGGTATGAATGGCATGAATTTGGTACATGTTTATGCTATATGTGAATTGATACCTACTGTGTGAATGATGATATCATGTTTATGCTATATGTGAATTGATACCTACTGTGTGAATGATGGTAACATGTTACTTATGCTATATGTGAAAGGGCACCTACTGTGTGAAGGATAGTGCTGGCCGTTGCGATTCTTCCTTAAGTCCCCATGATAGGACGACACTCAGAATGTGAGTAGTTGGGTGGGTCGTGCCCCCCAAATATATGTGGCCACTACGCGTTGGGTTGTCTAATGGTAGTGTAACGCCCTCTCGCCCAAAAGGGCGCTAAGAGAGGGTGGTAGTGTCTTGCAAGGCCTCTGCCTATCAAAAACCCTAAAGCGTGCTGGGGATGTGTGCGTGTGTGAGGGCCTTACAGAGTGGGTCGTCCACTTGTCATGGTCCACCCTCCTGAGTGAGGGTAGAAGCCCCAAGTTTAGGATTGGTTTAGCTTGACCGATATGACTTTTATTTCATGAGTAGTTAGATCTATTTACCTATGTTATCTTAGGCTTTCTGTACAAACTTTTAACTGTATCTGTAAATTGTTGTTCCCACTACCTTGCTTCAAGTAAGGTGATTGAGAGGCATGTTAATAAACATCATTTGATACATTTGGATAGATATGTACCTATGTGCATGGCATATTGTTATCACTATCATGCTAGTTGGAATGCAATGGTGTAGATCTGCTTACTGGGCTGTTAGCTCATTCCATCTTATTTTCATAACTGTAGAGTGAAGGGTGGTGGCACCTGGGCTCAAGGTGGGTGGCAGTTTTGGGATTTTGAAGCCGAATTAAAAAGTTTGAAAAAACGTTCTTTGAAGACTTCCACAATATGTTTTGGTGATTACAGCTTTTGATGTATTCTTCATTTTGTGTATTTTGGGATAGTAGTGCCTTGAAGAAGAATTGTAAAGACTTTTGACATTAAGTGAATGAAGCGGCTACACCTTTTGGTTGGACTTATGTCTGATGGATGGTTTTATTCTAGCTTTCTTTCTTGGTTTGCTCTTGATTTCGCGTTTTCATGCATTGAGCCACTCATGCCTGAGTGACGTTCGCGACCTCCGGTTTCCATCTCGTACTCTATCGCCCTCCGGCAGGGGTCAGGGGGGGTGGGTTCGTGACATCCACCCAACCGTCTCAAGTCTAAGAGTGGCCCCAAGGCCACCCCTCGTCCTATCACAACTGGTTCCTCTATAGCTGTTGCTTTTGTGGGCGACTAAAAGGTCACTTGAAACCTACTCCACATGCATGTCGACCATCGTACTGCTAGCATCGCCCATCGCACACATCAAACTGATGGCTTTGCCACCGATGCATCTCATTTGAGAGACAAAAGGCCGCTCATCAACAGCTTAACCGCTGACCCGTTACATAAAGGGCAGCCAAATGCCATACTTTATCAGAAAATCACTAGGACTAGTGGCCTAGCCGCTGGCCCGTCATCTTGGGGCACCCAAAAGGTCACCCCGATTCCCTCACGCTCTGGGTCTCTTCGGACCCGAGCTCAAACTAAGAGTGGCTTAAAGGCCACACCATTAGCATTGCATGGCATTCACCCCACTCGGGCAACCTATGGTTGTTCCTTAACAAACACATGGCCAATGGCTTTGCTGTAAGCCACAGTCGCACATGGATGGTCACCCCACGAGCAATGACCACAAGGTCACCCCTTGCATACACCACATAGCATAGTTACAATTTGCTCCATCTTTGGTTGGTTCTAAAAGCACCCTAAACCCATCTTTGGATCATGCGCACAGGCGTAGATCCGACACAACTCCTAACCCTGAAGGGAAAAGCCGGCGACATCCCCTACCTTCTATAAGCCCTCCATCTTACCCAAGCCTTTTATGACGTGGTACTCAAAACGCCTCCCCTTGAGTACCCTCTTGTTGTCTCCCTCAACACCGCAGTTATATGTTGGCCACCGAGGATGGGCTCAGGGTAAACCCCTCTTTTAAAACAAGCAAAACAACCTCCCCACCCTTCAATCAAATGCGAGCTACCCAAAATAGCCACGAAATCCCTATTCGTAGGCCATCACACTCTACTTGAGTTGATGGATTTTGTCTTGACCTCTCTGAGACAAGCTAACCACTCTGGGTCATGCTCACAGTTTTAGTTTTGGGTGTGCATGTATTGGAACATACAGATTAAACACTGAAAGGGTATGAAGGTCCCTCTCATAAAAAGGAGAATACCAATGTCCCACAAACTAGACTATCTATTGAAGTGAAATTCCTTCTACTCATTGCGAACTGCAAGGGAGTTAAATATGAGAGGTAAGGCAGAGTGCCTAGCCATCAAAGTCCAAGAGGACAGACCCAGCCGCCAAGAACCGCGGTCCCAAGATCGTCGAGTACCAACTCAGCCCGAGTAACGGCCCCAAGGTCATTGAGAGCCATTGGTAGCCCGATCGTTGAGGCAAACCCAAGTTTAATTAGGGCAATCAAAGCCCCTCTTACTCGAACTCTCGGATCAAGGTTCAAAGTGGCACAAGACCCCCACTCCATTGGGGGAACCCATCCTTGAAGAGATGACTGATGTCATGGTGGTTAGTCAAGCCAATGACAAGCCCGAGGATCCGATGGACCATTTCGCTGAAACTATTAATAAAATTTTGGAGAGGCTCAAGGATGTGAAAATGTCAGACCACCCAGGACATCCTCTCACCAAGGGGCCAGCCACCATCTGTGGATGACGTGCAAAGACTGCCACCTCCTCCAGTGGCCAAAACTCCTCCTCTCAAAGATATAGTCACCTAAGAGGACATTCAAAGCATGACCAATCGAAGTCTACAAGGCCTGCAAGTCCTCGGGTCACACCAAACGACTTCATATAGAAAGCCATATCCAACCTTCAGTAATCACCTCCCATTTATCTCGACAAACCAAAAAGGAAGGTTGCTGATTTGCAACGGTACTAAGAGTTGGCATCCAACAATAGGTTGCTCTTTCGCCAGTTTGTGGAAACTCTTGATGGGCCAGCTTTCAGATGGTATGCCTGCTTGCCATCGAACTCTATCCACTCTTGGAGCGAAACGGAGCACTTATTCTATAAGAGCTTCTACAAAGTTGAAAGAGAAGGTCAAGCTATAGAACTCCTCACTATGACCTAAGGACCGAATGAGCTGGTTGACAAGTTCATACAAGGATGGAGGGACCTGGCCGTCTATTAAAGTAATACCATGCCTGAAATGAATGTAGTCCAAACTTTCATTTGAAATATGAAGCTGGATATCTCAATGCATCATCCCGAGATGTGAAAAAACAGCTTCCATGATTGGAAATTGATTTGGTGAGGTTGTACCGCAATAGTGTAAAACGTACCCGTTTTATGGTAATTTGGGCCCAGAATGTTCTTGGGACTTCCGATTGAGTCCAAATTTGGTTCCCAAGGGTTTTTCTATGTTATGTATGCTATGGTAGTGGTTTTTTATTATTTTGAAGCCCTCCTCATAGGGATATAGTTGTAAGGTCTTTTTTCGGCATGATAGGAACTAATCTTTAAGAACCGAATTTCATTCTGATCGGGTAAAAAATTATTTGAATGCGGTGAAACTTTGTGATTGTACTTCGGGTATCCCAAAATACCCTTTTCATTCCTTTCAAATCCGTTTTAACACATATTCCAAGGTTACCCAGTTTTAGGCTTATTTTGCAACGTTCCCTTGGTTTGGTGGTGTCTTGGGTACCGACAGGACCAGGTTGTTACTAGCTCTCTTCTTATTTGTACCAAAGATGTAAGTACATAAAAAATGACATACGATAACTTGCCCCAACGAATGCTACGCTTCGAGAGAAGCGAGAAGTGCAACATTCAGAATAAGACTTTGTTGTCATTGTTCGTCTTTCGAATCATCACGAAGACATGTTTTATTGCCTCTCAAAAGAAATATTTTTCTTCTCAACTACTGGCGTTAGCACAATCCTTGAGGGGGAGATCATGCTAAGCTTCCTTTTGAGAGAGCGACTGAAGTGGACTCTTGCGATTTGGGGCCTTGCTTGAGGGATTCCTTCTCAATGCTACTGGAATCATTTTCTTTTTTTTGGGGAGAGCACACGGATAGGGTGCCTCATGAAGGGTTTACCATTACATTTCAACAATACCTCCTGATGGATCGGTTAGTGAGTTCCCTTGGTGGGCTTTGCCCTGATCTAATTGGTGGTGTTCTTCAGTTTTGAGGCCTGGCTAGTGGGTACCATTGGTGGGCGTTTGGTCCCAATCTAGTTGTTGGCATTCTTTGGCTCTAAGGCCTGACTAGTGGGTGCCCTTGGTGGGCGTTTGGTCCCAATCTAGTGGGTTAACAGCTGAGTGTCCTTTTTGGGGGAGTCGATCTCAGTGTTTCGGATCTTGTTTTTGGCTTTAAGGCCAACTAGTGGGTTCCCTTACTGGGCGTTTGGTCCCAATCTAGTTGGTGGTGAAGAGCTGGTCTGGATTTCAGGTTTTCACTTGAACTGGGTAGGAGTGGTGCCATAAGAATGGTTCTCACCAACTCTTTTTTGTTGAGGCACTTTACCCGTGACTTCGCGGTCACGTCCGCCTGTTGATTTCCATTTTTTACTCATGGCACCCTTGAAGATTCTTGCCATGCCCGGTTTTATTGTTTTCAAGACACTTTTACTCATGGCTTCATAGCCATGCCTGCCTGTCATTTTTACTCATGGTTCTCTTGCGGGTTTTCACCAAGCCTATTTTTATTTTTATTTTTGGCAGTTTTTACCCATAGCTTTGTGGACATGTCCGCCTGAAACATCTTCTTTTACTCATGATGATTCTCATCATCCCCGACTTCTTCTTTCCTTTTTTTTTTTTGGTAGTTTTAAAGGGACTTCCTCTTGGAGGCGTCTTGCTTCGATAGGGATCCCTAAGGGAGTGGATACAGTGGGTGAGCTATCAAAGAGGTGTGACATAGCCACGTATTTGTGCAGGGAGGCACACCAAAACTGCATCATGCATGAGCGCATGGAGCGCAGGGCAGCTTTCTTCTTTTGAGTAGGTGAGGTGTCGCTAGTGAGGAGGGCCGTTTCAGTGGCGGACCCATGCGTATGGGAAACGTCGCTAGGAAGGTGGAACTTCTTTATGACAGGTCCGCAAAATAGGGGAGACGTTGCCAGGAAGGCGGAAGGTCTCTGGATGGGTCAGCAAATAGGGTAAGCATCGTTAGGGAAGTGAACGTCTCAGAAGGGCCAGCGAATAGACACGTTGTCATTTCGAGATGCGAGATGTTTCTGCAACGAGCCTACCATTCAAAGATGCTTTTTAATAAAGACGGCGGTAGATGGGGAGTTGGGCGGAACTACCGGTAGATGAAGCGTCATCAGGAAAGCGAAACGTCGGTGATATTTGACTCGCGGTTAACCGAGGTGTTGCTAGGGAGGCGAAGTGATGAGACATTGACATGTGGCCAGATGGAGCATTGTTGGGGAGGTGACACGCTTTTGTGGACAGTCCGTGGATGAAGTGGCCTATAAAAGCGGGGTTTAGAGGTAGAGTGGGGTATTTTTTGCCTTGGAATGCCCTATTTCTTTGGCCTTCTTCCTTTTGTGTAGAGAGAGAAAGAGAGTTTTCCTTTATGGCTTTCGCTAGCGCTGGCATTAGAGTGTGGAAAGGTTCTCATGATGATGCTGTAATTGTTGATGAGCTCGTGCCTCCAGATCTTCAATGCTTGATTGAGATTCTGAAAGCAAAGTTCAAGGCTGTGCATAATATTTTGAAGGTCTTCAGGCCTGAACCCAATCTCATCCATCAGGAAATGATGATGGGTCATGGTGATTGTTGTCGGCCTGTAATCCCTTTCATGGTGGCTGACCGAATCGATGATTTGGTTAACTTCAATGTTTAGTGCCTGGGCGGACTACCAACATGTCGAGCAAATGATCCTCTGCTCGGAACCTTGCTTGTTGCTACTCACTTAACCACCCTCTGGTTTTTTGCCTTCACTCAAGGGTGAGAAGGAGTAAGAGGTTATCTTTCATTCTTTTCAAGCTCCCTTTGAAGATAATGATATTTCCCCTTTGAAGAGGTAGCCTCTCTAGAAGGAGGCGACGCATTTGGAGGCTGTATCTCTTGATGGGAGACTCATTTTAGAATGGATCTATCTTTTTGTAGCTACTGATAATTGTAACCACAATTTTGTAATCATTTTTTGAAATGAATCCCCTTTTAACTTGAATCCTCTTCCTTGCTCTGTGCCTTGTGTCTCTTCTTTTTCATGGTTTTCTCTCCTTTCTTCCTTCCTATGTTTAGTTATTATCCCTCTTGATGGTGGGGATAAGATATGGGCTAGGAGACTTGTTTTGCTGGGGGGCTATGCCGACTGTCTGGCTTGAATGGTTCGAATGCCCTTTCGAGTTTTCATCCGAACCCCTGTCGGGTGTGCACCTTTTTTGCAAGGACCCCATTTGTTTTTGTTTTGTTTTTTTTTTTTTTTTTTTTGGGGCACTCGACTACTGAGGTTCATGTGTGTGCAGATAGCATAAGGAACATAGCTCTCTTGTCTACCCAGTGTAGTGGTGCACAAGTGTGTGCTGGCCTTTGGGTATGCCAGAGGTTCGTGTGAGTCAGGAGGGAGTATTGCATACCTGAGATGAGTGGTGCTTTGTCAAAAATGCGTGCATCGTTTAGGTGAACAGAGACTCGAGTTGTATTGCATACCTCTGGCCTACTCAAGGGTTCAGCACACACTCATCTCAGGTACTAAAGGCCTGAGGTTCATGCTCGAGTCTCTGAACTGATGACCTTAATGATGGCGATAGATGATTTATTTCTTGAATATGGCGAAAAACGCACCGATCTGGACGAGTCACATTAGGAGAATCTGGAAAAGCTTACAGCTTTGAGAGACCTTGAAGGTTGTATGGCTGAAGTAAGAAGACTTACCGAGCGTAAAGATCCAGTGGTGGTTGATGTTGAAGATTGCGAAAGAGTAACTTCTCATCCTTCCCAAGATCTATGAAGCTCTTATGAAGAGGCTTTTTACTTTCTTTGGCATGTTCAGTTCAACTTTGAGAAGAATACTTGTGCCCTCTTTTGTATCTCTGAGGCGATAAGCTTTGTAACTTGTAACCTCTCTTTTTGCCACGGAATGAGATTGTTTCTCTCCTTCACTCTGGCATGTGGCGTTCTTTCTTTTCTTTTCTTTTTCTCTTTTTTTTTTTTTCATGAGGCGTGTTTTTAGGTTGTGCCTTCGAGTGAGACGTGTTTTTAGGTTGTGCCTTCGAGACCGTGTGTGATGTATTTTAGTGTCATACAACTAGGACATGTGCTAACAATTTAGTGGTTGTGTAGCTTGGACTTTAGCTCAGGGATAATATATTTTCAAATATCTTCCATTGATTAGGGGCATGACCTCTTCCCCTTTAGAATTGACTAGCATGTAGGCTTCATTGCGAAAGGTCTTCTTTAACACAAATGGGCCTTCTCATTTTGGTTCAAATTTTCCCTTAGTCCGGTCAGGAGTGACAATGGGTCTCCTTACTGCTAAAACCAGTTCTCCTTTCACAAATGATCTTATTTTGATCGATTTGTCAGAGGCTCACTGCATACGATTCTTGTGAATCTCAAGGCTCTATTATGCTTGCAATCTCTCTTCATCAAGTGCATCTAGCTCTTGATAGTGAAGGGTAGCTCATTCTTCATCTATCATTCCATAGTGGAGGGCTATCCTGAGGGAAGGCAATTGAATTTCTAAAGGCAACACAACTTCACCCCCGTATACCAGAGAGTAGGGGGTCGACTGAGTTGGGCCTCGGGCTGTAATGCTGTAAGGCCATAGAATTTCGGAGACCCTTTCATGTCAAACACTTTTAGTGTCAGAGACAGACTTTCTTAGGGTGTCGCAAAGGGTTTTGTTAATTGTTAAAAGCTTCGGCAAGACCATTAGCTCTTGGATGGTACATGGCCGAGTATTTCCATGTAAACCCAAACTGATCGACCAATCTATCGATTTGATTACTTCGAAATTGGGGGCTGTTATCAGAGATGATCCGGTCAGCCACGCCAATTCCGTATATGATATGATGATGCACGAAGCAACTGCGAGCCCAGGGACTGCCTCAGCCCATTTAAAGAAGTAATATGTGGCAGCAAGTATGAACACGTGCCTTGAGGAAGAAGGTGGATCAATAGGACCACGATGTCCATGCCCATGCCCCACTGAGCAAAGGAAGATGCCACTGTTGGGAGAAGAGGTTCAAGAGCTTGCTGAATGAAGCTCTAATGAATTTGACATACCAGACAACTTTTTGTTAACATAAGGGAGTCAACATTCATAGTAGGCCAATAGTAGCCTATATTGATGATCATATTGTACAACTTAGGACCAGACTGACGCATTCCGCAGACTCCATAATGAACTTCTTTGAGCACGCGGTTTGCTTCTTCCTGATCGATGCATCTGAGCACCATATTGTTGTAGGAAATTTGGAACAGGGTATCGTCACGACACACATATCGTGTGATTGATATTAGATCCTATTTTGCTCAATAGGATCTTCGAGAAGCTGATTATGTTGCTGGGGATACGCCAGTCAGTTACTGGTTCTACTTCCATGCATGTGTGCTCTGACGGTCCTGACTCTTCATCATTTTCTTTTTCCTCTTCAATCATGAAGGATTTTGAGGAGCGATATGAAGTTTGTGCATTCCCCTCATCAGCCATGTCTGCCCCGAATGGGTAAGGAGGGGATTGTTTTGATAATTGCTCCTCACCTTTCTTGTCGAGTTCCTTAACAAAGTCAGCGCATCTCCATTCTGCTACCCATACTGGTGTGGCCCGTTTTAGTGACATTTGGATAATTGCCTCTAATTTGGCGAGCACATCAGCTTGCGCATTAAGCCTTCGAGGTACGTGCTCAAGAGTAACCTCTTCGAATTTTCCATCAACAATTTAGTTGTATTGAAGTAACGTTTGAGATTTTCTTTTTCTTACGTCATATACCCCATTGTGTTGTCAGATCACCAATTCTGAGTCCTTGTAGATGTCTAGATACTTCAAGTTCATATGGGAGGCAATCTTCAAGCCTACGATGAATGCTTGATATTCTGCTTCAATATGCCACTCTATCCTCGAGAGAGAGAAGCATAGAGGGACAAGGCCATCACGAGGGGTAGAGAACACCACTCCCTCACCACCTTTCTCAGATTGGAATGCCCTGTCAAAATGCATCTTCCATCCGCACAAGACTTCGACGTGGAAGACCTCTTCATCTGGTAGATCATCGATCAAGGGGTACAACCAGTAGAGGATGTGCAACCAGGAAGTCTTTGAGGGATTGGCCTTTGACATCTTTTTGTGGCATATACGTGATGTCAATCTCCATGAGAAGTAGTGACCATTTTGCGAGTCGACCCGACAAGCAAGGGTGCAACAAGAGGAATTTTATAGGATTTGCTCAGGAAATGAGCAGAAATGGATGTGCGAGCAGGTAGTGTCGGAGCTTTTGTACTGCGAAGATGAGGGCTAGGGACAACTTTTCTATTGGTGAGTAATTTTCCTCAGCTCCTTGCATTCTTCGACTCAATCAATATAGAGTCGTTTCTTTCCCCTCGTCATTATTTTCGGCTAGCAGAGCTCCAAGTGACGCGTAGCGACATATAGACTGAGGGGCTTCCTTGAAATTGGTGCAGAAAGAACCGGAGGTTTCAACAGATAACTTTTAATGTCAACAAAAGAGATTTGGCACATCTCATCCCACTCGAAGGGCGTGTCCTTCTTCAGGAGATGGGAGAACGGCTGACATTGTCCTAACAGGTTAGAGATGAACCTCTGTATATAGGCAACTTGGCCTTGGAGAGACTTGAGCTCTCGCAGATTTCTTAGCAGCGGCATTTCTTAAATGGCATTAATCTTAATAAGTTCAATCTCCAAGTCTCGATACCTGATAATGAATCTTAAGAATTTTCTAGATCGTACGTCAAAGGCACACTTCAAGGAATTCATTTTGAGCTAATGGAGATGGAGTCTCTCAAAAGTTTTTCCTAGATTTCTTTATTTGAAGACATTTTTCAGCATCATGGGTCCCCGATGCAGAACAAAAGAGAGAAGCAAGTCAATAAAACCTAACAAATAGTGGAAATTTTGACAGTCTCATAATGGTCCCAAGACAGGTCAAGATCTTCATAATGACTTCTAAAAGCTTCCTGCCAAGTTTCGTCACATTCTGACATCTCTAAGGTAGTGCAGACTATGAACAATTTCGGCAGAATCAACCTCTAGCACCCTAAAACGAACCCCTATAATTGGAACCCTACTCTCGGAGCATTAAATGGCCGTGAGACTACTGCCATTAGATCCAGCACAGTTGAAACCCCCAATGGTCAAATTTAAGCTTAAACGGACACTCCAAGAAGAAGTTATGGGCGGAAGATCGAAACAAGAGAGGCCGCACATTGGCCACCCTGCAAGTAATCTCCATTAGAGGGACAATCAAGAATAGCGTCGACTGTATCTTCTTCCTCGTCTTTGCCTAATATAGCCGGAGACACCTAGCACCGTCTGTGTTTTTCTCTTTTCTCTCACACTCTTCTCCTCCTTTCTTTCTCTTCCTCTTCTTCTTTTTATTCTCTTCTTCTTCTCTTATCTTACTTCTTATTCTTTATTTTTTATCTCCACTATTTCTGTTATTCTTTCATTTGATTAAGAGGGGTTGAGATTAGCCATCATGGTAGTTCTGTCGTCTAGGCGTAATGTTGTTGTACAAGAATTACTGTGCCCCCTTTATTGCCACAACAGACGAACCATCGTGTCTAGCTAGTCAGTATCGGTATTGACATCTAGTAGTAATTCTGTTGAGCCAATTTAAGTTACTGAGCCGTTTTTACTACCACGTTAGGCCAATTACCCACCAGCTTAGTCACTGTGCTGATCTCATCGCCTGGTCAAATTCTTCTCTCTCGTGCACATTCACCAAAGAGGCAAGGTGAGGTTTGTTGACCCACCTATCTTATAACATTTTCCTTATGTGTGTAATTGCAGAAACAGGAGAATACAGGCCAAGGGAAGTGATTTCGAATAAGTTTTATGATTGGGGGGCTTTCTTCATGATCTAAGAGGGCGCCCACTCGAGCTAACTCGAGTAAGTCTCGAACCCACCTTAAATTCCTCTTTCATAGGTTGGAAATACCTACCTTTGTTCTCGAACGAGGTTCTCGAGAGAGCAATCTCAAAGTCTCGGGTCTCCCTTGAAACCTGAGACGCCGGCCACCCGATCATCCTGATCCGAATGGTGAGATCGAGGCACCTAACTAATGAGCAACGGAGGCTAATTGCCGCTCATGTCCTTTCTCTCTTCTTACCATCTTGTCATGGATAGAGGAGGTTCATCGTCGTCCATATTCTTTTCTATCTTCCCTATCATCACCATTAAGATTCTTTCTTCTTCCTTCTCTCTCCTTTTCTTCTTCTTCCTTTATTCCCTTTTCTTTTCTTCTCCCTCTATTCCTGTTCTCTTCTTCTTTTCCCATGCATAACATCGGTAGTATTGTGCATGTATCTCTTTCTCTCTTTTCTTTCTTCTCTCTCTCATTTGACCAAGAGAGGCTGAGGCAAACATTGCCATAGTAGTTGGTTAGGTGCCTCGATCTTGCCCTCCTGATCTAGGTGATTTGACAGCACGTGTCTCGGGTTTTTGGTGAACCCGGGATTTGAGATTGCTCTCTCGGAACCTTGCACGAGGGCAAGGGCAGGTATTCCAACCAATGAGAGAGGAATTTTAGGTGGGTTCGGGACTTACTCAAGCTAGCTCACGTGGGCACCCTCTTAGATTACGAAGAAAGCCCCCCAGCTGCTTGAGCTGGTTAGGAATCACCTCCCTTGACATGTAATCCTCTTGTTTTTTCTGCACAACACTTCTATGGTTAATTTGTACAAGACATGGGTCGGAGGGCCCCACCTTTATCTTAGGGCAATGCACGTTCACATGAGAAGGCGATGAAGTGCAAGGTTTAGTGAAAGATATAAAAGAGACAGAGCTTGACATGGGGGTGAGACTAGCCTGATAACCAGAAATTACCTGCTCGGAGTGGTAGCGAGACGGGCATGGTTCTCAAGACCAGCACGATAGACGGGCATGGTTCTCAAGACCAGCACGACAGCAATACTACTCCGAACTGAGAACGGCACGTCGCTGATAGGCTAGGTCTACCCTCAATTAAGTGAGAGGAGAAAGAGGTGAAGAGGAATGAGACGACAAAGAAAAGGGGAAGTACGGATGTCAATAGGCATCGTGGTGGGCAATGTAAGGAGACTGTGCATCCCTTGTGGACGGCGCCAGCTTCTGACGAGGCACACGACGATAGTTTCTCCTAGGTCCCATGATGATAGGCGCGGGACACAGGGAGAACGGCGACGAGTGCCGGACACATAGAGGAGGCTCGCGGACGGCGATAGGTGTTGCTGAAGCCCCTAGTGGGCGACGATAGGTATCGCCGTCTTCACTTGACGCGTAGCAGAGGAAGACCCCTGCGACGAAAACAAGCTTCGCCGTCTGGGTTCTCCTTTGAGACGTCACAACTATATCTACGGGCGGCGATAGGCAGCGCCGCTGTCTACAGATTTCACTGGAAGAAAGAGACAGATGAATAGAAGGGGAGGGGGACTCGTGCATGGCACTGCCATCGCCATACGCACCCTATGAGACCGTGGGAGAGGCATGCACGACACTACCACTGCTGTGTATGACCTCTGAAAGGAACTCAGATGAAGAAGAGGGAGAAGAGAGGAGAGACGAGAGAGAGAAGAAGAAAAGAAAAAGAAAAGAGAGAAGGTTTACCTCAACTTTAGGGGTACCGATCAAAAATCTCTCTCACCTCACTCTCTCTCTCAAACGTGACACCACAATGGTAAGTAAGAGAAACTTGTATTAAGTGAAAACTCTTTCTTGTGTGTGTATGCCTTTGCCTCGTCTTTTTTTTCTACATATAATGATGGTACGTATATATAGAAGGGCCCCAAACATGGGTGGATGATCGAAAGTAACCCTAATTACTGGAAATTAAGATTAAATTGAATTAAAAGAAATTAGAAAATAGGGTACAAAATGATAAATTTGCCCTTTCCTAACAAGTCACGAAATTTCAGAATAGTCCCTGTGTTGCCCTAGGACTTGCGTGATATTGCATGGCTGATCCGAGGTCGTTCTGATCCCTGGTTGATCGTAAGATGATTGTTTACTTATAGGGCTCGGCATGGCACATAATTTGATACCAACTTCGACCCGTGGATCGTGCTTTTAGTTCACGATCATGTGACTTGAAACTTGAGTAGATCTTGAAACTTTGGATTGATAGTATGCTCGTTCCCTGATGTTTTTTTGTGTTTTCTTTGCTGAATCACACTGAGCATGCCACTACGATCACATGGCACCAAACGTAGCTTGATTCCGTGGCCGAACGAAGATTTTGTGAGTTTGGAATTTTGGCCGAAATCAAGGATTTCGGCGACAAAATTTGCAGTCTGTTCGTCGGCTTCATGTGCAGAATCCGACCGTTAATCATGTACAGGGTTCGGGTCAAAGACAGCCCGAGACCTTACACCCTCAATGGAATTGGTCTCGTCAATCGGGCTCGTGAGCAGTGTGTTTTAGCCACTTGAGCGAGGCCTGACGCTGTTGAGTTTCCTACACTTTTCTTTACAGATTAACAACTTCTATCTAGCTTTTCTTTGCGCTCGGGTCTCGTCACGGGGTGTGCCACATATCGAATCGCTCGTCTTGACTTGACAAACATGGTCACAAAATTTGAGTATGAATCGCTCGTCAAAAATTACTGGTCATGACTATCTCTTCAATGGTGTAGTGTTGCAAGGCGGCCGCACGGGAATAGCGTGCGGCTTCTCCTGTTTCACTCTTTCTCTTATAACTTCTGCCTGGAATGTCCTTTTGAGCAACCTTGGGGATTTTCAACCGTTTCAAATCCAATGGTGGTGGTCCCATAGCAATTTGAGATACTGAAAGATGTAGCTCTAGTTATAAGGGTCCATTTTAGGGTGCTAAAGGCCGATTCTGCCAGAAACTGTTTCTCAGTCTGCACTGCCCTAGACATGTCAAAATGTGACGAAACTTGGTAGGAGACTCTTGAGAGACCCTATGAAGATCTTGGCCAATTCTGGGGTTGTTATGAGACTTTCCAAATTTCCACTACTTACTAGGCCTTTATATAGCGGCGGCCCCATGTTGATGAAAAATACCTTCCAACAGCATGCCCCACTGAATGTTGTGCTTTGAGAGAATCGAGAAGTGCAATCATTCAGGAAGTTTGAGGGATATTTGTAGAGTCTGCACCCTCAAGAGACTATCTGTGGTTCTGGAGCATAAGGCCTTTGTCAAGACCTCCTCGTACAGAACCAGGCCTTTTTTGAAGGCCAAATGATACGAACCTTCGCTCGGCATTATTTTTTGGTACACCAGGTTTGATTTTGATGCTCAAGGTATCTCCTGTAGATCCTGTCTAGCGAGGTCCAGTCGGGGGCTTCTGACCTAACCCGAAAGTTTGGTCCCATGTAGGCTAGGGGGTTTGGCGAAGACTACCCTGAAGCCTATGCCAGGTTAGACCATGGTTTCATCAGTTTCTTGCCTTTACGATGGCTCTTAGCATTTTTGGAGGGATCTTTTGGTCATCGTCCTCACCCTCAAGGACCCTTGTTGTTGTTGAACTGGGGAGATCTTATACAGCTCTCACTCCCTGATGAGCCATGAAACCAGGGAGATCTTATGAGGCTCTCACTCCCTTGATTGATTTTCCCCTTTATAAAAATTGGGGAAATTCTAGAACAATCTCTGCTGCTGCCGTAGAACGTGCGTAATCTTTCATGGATGATCCAAGGATGCTCTGGTGCCCATTTTCTCAAAAGATGATGGTTTTCTTATAAGGCTCGACATGGCAGTCGATTTGATACCAACTTCGAGCCATGGATCATGTTTTCAGGCCACGATCATGTGACTTGAAATTTGGACGAATCTTGCAAACTTCAGATCGATAGTGCATTTGTTCATTAATGTTTCCTCATGATTTCTTCGCTGTATTGCACCGAGCAAACCGTCACGGTCGCGTGGCAACAAATGCAGCTTGATTTCGTACCGGATGAAGATTTCGCAACTTTGGAGTTTTCGCCGGATTCTGGAATTTCGACTTCAAAATTTGCAGTCACTTCATTGGCTTCGTGTGCGGAATCTGACCATTCATGATGCACATGGTTCGGTCTAGTGAGAGCCATGGACCATGTGCACATGATGTAGGTGGTTTCACATCGATTGAGTTCTCGAGCGCTGTGATTTGGCCGCTTGAACGAGGCATGTCACTGCTAATTTTCCTGCAACTTTCTTCACGGATTGACAACTTCTCTCTAGCTTTTCTCCTTGCTCGGGCGTCGTCACGAGGCGTGCCACATATCGAAATGCTCGTCTCGACAAGACGAACAATCTCCAACAAGTTTGAGCACTATTTGATGGATGAGTGAGATATGAGTATTCCAAGTCACTGTTTGTGACTGCCCCTTGAATGGAGTTTAGTTGCATTGTGGCAACACGGGAAGAGTGTGCGGCTCCTCCTGCTTTGATCTTTTACCCATAACTTATTCCTGGAGTATCCATTTAAGCTAAAATTTGACCCTTGATAGTTTTCTACCGTGTCAGATGCAATGGAGATGGTTCCACGCTCTGAAAGATGGGTTCGAATTGTAGGGGTCCATTTTAGGGTGCTAGAGGTTGATTTTGTTGGAACTGTTTCGCAGTCTGCACTGCCTTAGAGATGTCGGAATGTGACAAAACTTGGCAGGACACTTTTTAAAGTCCTTATGAAATCTTGACCTGTTATGGGGCCATTCTGAGATTGTGAAAATTTCCACTGTTTGTCAGGCTTTATTGATCGGCTTCTCTTTTTATTCTGCATCGGGGATCCATGGTGCTGAAAAATATCTTCAAACAATGACGTTAAAAGCTACCCAGATCGATCTAATTCAAGTGGTGACCTTAAAAGCTATCCCTCTTTCTTTTATCCTTGGCTCTTCAAGCCCTTCATCTTCTTCTGCAGGATCATCATGCAAATGTCCGGACTTTGAGGCTCTTAACAAAGAGCTGAAGAGTTACAGCACTAGCAGACGACATCGGAGGTAGCTGAAAAAGATACTGGCCCAAGTAGCTGGCTTCCTATTAGTTGCTGATGCCTTGTCATTCAGAACCTACGTAAAACCTCTTCTCACTATCGAAGAGCTTCCTAAGCGACACAAAAATCGCAGGGCCAAGAAACCTTAATGGCCCCCTAAGCCCGACTTCGAGCAAAGGACAAGAGAATCAAGAGGATAGAGCTTTTATTCTCACGAGGCATGCCACACCATGTGTTACTCAAAAGCTTTGGCTTCAAGTCAGGCAAGACGTTACAGCCACCTGCTCAGAAGCCGAAGCTTTTGAAGGACCATGGTCCGCCACTTATCCCTTACCCTAACGCACATACCAATCCACCACTTCTTAAATTCTCAAGATCACCATTAGTCCCATATGCCCAACCATCTCCAAGACCTAAACCTCCATCAACCTCCATTTTACCAACAACTACCCCTGTTACCCAACCCAACCATCCTACA
This sequence comes from Amborella trichopoda, assembly GCF_054954075.1. Taxonomy (NCBI): domain Eukaryota; kingdom Viridiplantae; phylum Streptophyta; class Magnoliopsida; order Amborellales; family Amborellaceae; genus Amborella; species Amborella trichopoda. The sequence continues at coordinate 23,256,422 of NC_142339.1, forward strand.
CCAAAATTTTCTAGACCTGAACAGTCAACACCAAGTTTGGTGGCACAATCCTTACCTACTACCCTCACAAACTCTCTAATCCACACCGATTGCACAACAAAGATAGCTGGTATCCCAAAACCAACCTTCACCATTCACAAACCTCTATAGCATCGAAACTCGTGGTGGATCCAGAAGTATATGAAAATGGTGATAGCAAAAATGAGGATGACGTGGCGGCTGTATATATGATCGCTGGATCACAGAACTCTCCCCTTGAACTTTTTGAGCCTTGCTCTTCCTAATCAACCTAGGTGCCTCAAAATTCACCCTCTCAGTCATATACACTCTCTCTCCTTGAAGCTAACCCCTCGTCAAGCAAACAAGTGGTAGAGTAGCCACCATGCTCTATACTGTCAATGCGCAATATGAGGCGGAGATGTCAAGAGCATGGGTACTTACAAGATCTAAAGTCGAGGCATTCGAGGTCAATGAAGGATCCTCTGGACCATCGATTGATGATAAAGTGGAAGTTCAAGAAGCTTATGAGGAATGGGAAGAAGGTGGACAAGCTATAGCTGATGATCTCGAAGAAATAAACTTGGGTGACGAGGCCAACTTTTATTTCAGCAAACATGATGCTGGAAGAGAAGGAACACTATATTGCCTTTCCACGGGCAAACCGGGATGTCTTAGCTTGGCACTATCATGAGATGCTTGGTCTCGATCTGTCACGACCCTGCCCCCTAACCCTAAACCGTACGAGCCAGCAGCGATAGGGTGCAGGACCGCGACAAAAGGTGGTGCACACCACTCAGGTGGGGGTGGCTCAATGCATATAACAGGTGGAATCATGAGTAAAACATGAAAGAAAACTAGAACTTACACATAAAGACAAGTATTACATCGAAAGGTACAGCCAAACCATTCACATTGATATCCTAAAGTTCTTACAATTTTTCTTCAACGCACAACTGGCCTAAAAATACACAAGGTAAAGTCAACATCACAGTGGTAAGTCCACCCAAAACATACTATGCAAAATCTTCAAAAGATAGCTCTTCAACTCCTCAGACTTCGAACTTCAGTTACCTAAACATGGCTCACTTGCCTACAACACGAATACTAATACCCTTCACTCTATAATCATGTAAATAAGATGGAATGAGCTAACAACCCAGTGATTAGATCAACACCATTTCACTCCAACTAATATAATAGTGATAACAACATGCAGTGCACATATTCATAGAGTATCAAGTGGGGTCCCCCTATATACTGTTCAATATTCTAATAGTATCATGATAAAACAGTTTAATATACAGTGCTTGAGTCATAACTCACTTCACAATAAGCAGAACAATCGGAATAACAAATCACATTACAAAACTAATAAAGCCTACTTCTAAAGTAGACGTTTCATTGCTCAGGGTAAGCTAATCCTGTTACTTGAAACCTCTACCCTCATTCTGGAGGGAGGACAATGAGAAGTGGGTATCCCACTTCGTAACGCCCTCGTACACACACACACACATCCCTAGCACGCTTTTAGGTTTTCGATAGGCAGTGGCCTTGTAAGATAGGACCCTCTCCTTATACCCTTTTGACGAGAGAGCGTTACACTACCATTGTGTGATGCAATGCGTGGTGCCCATAAAGATCTGGGGGGACGTGACCCTTCCAAATATTCACATTCACATCCTTACTCCTGTCCTATCATAGGGAGTTAGGGAAAGATTGTAGCTACCGGTTCCATCATTCACACAGTAGATTCCCCTTCACATATCACATAAGCAGCATATTAACGGCACCCTCATTCACATAGTAGGTGGCCGTTCAAATATCACATGAGCAGCATATTACCATGCACACATATTCACATCAGAACAAATTGCACTACCAACAGATGACCCGTTGTGCAGTGCTTGATATCAAAAGTCTCGAAAATCTCATATTACACTACCTATGGGTTGCCCCATTGCGTAGTGGTCAGTCTCACATTGTGTATAACACAATATAGTAGTACCACAAGGTGTCGTAGTATGACAATATCCACCACTAATGGCTTACAGTATCAAGATAACAGTGTCCACTATAATGGGTGCCCCATTGCGTAGGGGTCAAAATCATAGTATCAATGTCTCATTATGACCATCTTAGCATGACAATAGCAATATCACATTTTAATAGTGTCGTAAAGACAGTATCATTGTGGCAGTAATAGATTTCCAGTTTAAGCTATTATAGTTCAATTTCCTGCAATTGTAGACAATGACGTGCGCTCACAATTTGGGTCGTAACTTTTGGTCCAGTAAGAGTTTGAAGATGGTTCCAGAACAAATTTTATACTAGACACACCTATCCTTCAAACGGATGTTCGAAGGCAATTGGACTTAATTTGAACTCTTAAAGGTTCAAGTGGATGAGGGTTTATTCGCGGTACCCTGCTGTGTACATGGAACAATGAGATACCCTGCTTCGCATCACTATAACTCTAAACCTTAAAGAATTTGAGACAATTTCAAAAATAAAAATTCAAGACAAGACATATATATTTCTAACAAGGCCAATTTGAGAGAATTTTGACTCCATTTGGTTGATAAAAATTTTGTATCAAACAAAGTGATAGTTCTGGTTTTTATCAAAACTGTCCACAGTGACATCTCTTCATTAAAAGACGCATAACTTCCAATTTAAGAGGAATTTCAAAATAATTTATAACTTTTAGCCCACTCAAAGATCTTTCAAATGACTATGGTTTGACTTGAAATGTACTTCGCTTGGTTAGTGAAAACCAGTGACCACAGCAGGGTTAGTGTAAAATCCAGGAAAAACAGTCAAACAGTGACCTACGCGTACATTTTGAAATATATATGTAGTTTCGTAAGGAATTTTGACAGGAGGCAGGCACAAACATTTTACTAGACTTCCATATCTTTTTAATGGACATGATTTGAGATCAACCGGACCTCGTTTGGCAGTTCAAAACCCCTTACAAATACACGTATATATTTCTGAAATGTCAAAGTGAAGTTACACATGCCTTAAGAACATGTTCCATGATCTCTATTTCATGGTAAAGGACATGCTAACAGCTATTATCTCACAATATACGCACATAAAAATGCATTTATTACAACATTTGTAAACCATACTTTCATTTTTAGAACCCGCATTCATCATAGAACCAAGGCCCTAATATTTAGTGAACAAGACATAAAAGTGTTCACATCACGTACACTTTTCTTACTCTTTTAATAGACATATAAGTTCATGTATTCTCATGGCTACAATGCAATGGTGAGGAATCCACTTACTTATGATCAGCAATAGTGCCTTTTCAAAACTTTTCTTCCACAACTCACACCGACTCCAACAATGGCTACTCTTCAATGGCTAGCTTCCCCCCCCAACCTTTGCCTTAGAGAGAGATGAGACAAATGAATGGCGTGTGAGTGAGTGAAAGGAGTGGCTTAAGTACCCATGTGGTTGGGGTGGCTGTCCAAGTGGCGCCAAGCCTGGACAAGTGGTAGTCAAAACAATATGCACTCAACAGGTGGCACTCACAACTCATGCACGTCAGAGACACAGCCAACGCTGGTCTCTTCACAGCTGGCGCTGGTCTCTACACAGCCAGTGCTAGTCTCTACACAGTTGGCACTGGTCTCTACACAGTAGGTGTTGGTCTCTACACACTAGGCATTAGTCTCTACACTGCCGGCACAGGTCTCTACACAGCCGGGGCTGGCCTCTACACAATAGGCGTTAGTCTTTACACAGTCGGCCTTAGTCTCTACACAGCTGGCACTGGTCTCTACACAGCCGGCAATGGTCTCTACACACCGGCGCTAGTCTTTACACAACAAGAGTTGGTCTATACAAAATCGGCGCTGGTCTTTACACAGTCAGACGACGTTGCTCGCCTTATTAATAAACTCCTACCGCTGAGCGTGACACTGTGGCACGAAAACATTGGTCCTTACATCATCCCCCGCTGTTAAGTGACCTCCTCGATGAGGAAGTATTTTGCACTGAACCAATTTATGATTGGAAGATGTACTTTGACGGGGCCTTCCAATATGAACGAGCTGGCGCTGGAATAGTACTCTTGACCCCACAAGGTGGCATCATTCCCTTGTCCTTTTCTCTCACAAAAGTCTACTCGCACAATGAGGCTGAGTACCAGAACCTGATAATAGGGCTTGAAGTCTGCTTAGAACCAGAATTGAAGCGGTTAGCTATTTTCAGCGACTCCAAGCTGGTAATGCGACAACTCAAAAGGATATATGATGTGAGGAAAGACAGTCTCAAGCCCAATCATGACACTGCAAAAATGTTGATGGCAAACCTCGACGATTTTTCCTTAGGGCACATCCCTAGAAGGTTAAATTCTAAGGTCGATGCCCTTGCCAAGCTCGACGCCACTATTCAAATCTCCTTGAAGGAACCCATGCCTATATGGGTAGCAAAGTGAAGACACATTGAACTAGTTAGAGAGTTAAATGGGGATGATGAAAGGATTATTTTCCCAAAATGCCCCCCTTATCACTTTGGGCACTTCTCGCTGCTAAGGACGCTCTCGAAGCTTAAAAGAAGGCAAAGCAAGGCCAAGGGAATAAGTTCGAAAGACAAGAGGAGGAGATCTTTGATCCAATATCTGCTAAGATTGAACAAATTGAGGATTGCAGGGAGCCAATAATCAACTTTCTTTAGCACGGTCGGCTACCGGAGGATAGCATTGAGCGCAACAATATACGAAGAATGTCCACCAAATACTCTCTGCTTAATGGAGATGCTCTCTTTCGACTATATCCTTCTCCTATGCGTTGACACAAAAGGAGCAAAGCAAGTCCTGGAAGAAGTACATGTTGGTATTTGTGGCCTTCATTAGTCCGATCCTAAGCTCTATGAACAGATACGCAGGTTGGGGTATTACTAGCCATCAATGGTTGTGGATTCATTGGCCCATGCCAAATGGTGCCAAGTGTTTCAGCTACATTCAAACCTCATTCACCAGCCACCAGAGCCTTTCCATCCTACAGTGATGTCATGGCCCTTCTCACAATGGGATATGGACATTGTCGGACCCATTGATCCTCCCTCAGCATTGGGTCATACCTTCATCCTAATTGCTACGGATTACTTCTCCAAATGAGCTGAAGCGATTCCTCTTAAGCATGTCCCTGAGGAATCAGTAGCCAACTTTGTGTGACATCACATCATTTACCTATTCGGTATGCTTGACCGGATCATATCAGACAATGGACCCCAGTTCAGGAATCAGCATAACGACCGCCTAGCTAATCAATTTGGCTTCAAGTAGAAGTACTGTACTATGTATCATCTTCGAGAAAATGGTTTAGCCGAATCCTTAAACATGACCCTTTGCAGTGTTCTAAGAAAATCAGTGTCAAAAACAAGGAAAATTTGGTATGAGAAGCTTCTTGAAGCTTTATGGGCTTATCGCACTACAACTCGGAGTGCCACCAATTCTACTTCCTATTCTTTAGTTTATGGGAGTGAAGCGGTCCTACCCTTGAAATTCAACATCCATCGCTTTGCATTGCTGTACATCATGATACAGATAATGAACAGGTCAAGTTACGTCAAATAAGATGTACTTGATGAGAAGAGATTGGAAGCTCAGCAAAACCTTAAACTCCACCAGGGAGGATTAGGAGGGCTTTTGACAAGTCTGTCAAAGTCCATTCATTTACTCGTGGTGACTTGGTTCAAGCAGCAAAAAGGCCGATCATCATGCATGGGCGCCGTAAAGCAAAGTCTGAACCAATGTGGGAGGGGCCTTATGTAATAAAAAAAGTGTCTCCAAATGGAGCTTATATATTAACTCATCCTGACGAAAAGGATGCAATGCCCCTATCAATGGACGTTACCAAAAAAGGTATTCCCCGTGAACGTAACCTTAAACATGCCTTCAGGTCATGGTGTATGGCTTTAAAAATGCACCACTGTGAAAAAAGGAAAAGGAGATAATTAGTGCAAAACCAACAAAATTTTTCATTAAGAGAAGCTGCAAGTTACAAAGACAAATTTTCATTACAAGTGCGAAATATCAAAATTTAACTCTTGCATCTGAGGAAAAGAGGAGCGATTGATAGTCGGTGTTTCTCTTGTATCTCAGGAAAAGAGCGCCATTGATCACCAGTGTCACTTCAGCATTAGAGGAAATGAGAAGGGTTCTAGATCGAGTATATCAGACATATAAAGCAGACTTCTCTAGTAAGGAGCTGGCTTATAATGCAGATCATGCCCTGTTCGTAGTAAGTGTCTTTCCACAAAGCAATATGGAGTTCACCATTGTGCTTGAGGACTTGGCTTCCAAACCAGACAGGATCCCTCTTAACTAAGTTACTGTCAATAAAGTTGTGACTTCTAAAGTCCCCAGCCCTCAGAAAGTTCTTTAGCGATGGAATACTCTCAGAAGGTCTTGTCAGCAGATGTGGGCACTTCCCTTTAACGGTCCAAGCTGCTCATTACACTAAGCTACTGGGCATGTTACACTAAGCTGTCATGCGTGTTCACTACTAAGTGTGCTAAGGCTTCGTGTGCGTTCACAGTTGGGCATGTTAAGCTGTCACGTGTGTTCGCGCCGAGCACACTAAACTGTCATGCGTGTCCACTGCCGAGAGCGGTCATTGCTGAGTACGTGACGAGTGCTCACCGCCACGTACGACAACTATCGTGCCTGACCGCTGTCATGCACGACCACTTTTGTGGACGACCATTACCGAACACACTTTTGGCCATGCACTATTGGCCGTCATGTGCAAAGAAGTAACGAGTGTGTTTCTCTACACACACATACTTGCCACGTGTTCTCACATGATGCTTCGGCTGCTTGGTGACGCTTCGTCTTCCTGCAACCTTCCAGTTGCCTATGACCCTTGCGACTCCCTCAACTGACTGATTCTATCTCACCGCGGCTCACCGAAAAATCCTTTATGATCCTTGTAAAAATCCCACAGACACCGAGAAACCTCGGCAAATCCCGTTTCCCCTGTCCCAGCCTCCCTGTCCCCAAAAAAATCCACCAATTTCTATTGCGCCCTCTGCCGTGATTTTCTTCACGCAGTTGTCGAAATTATTTTTGTTGCAGTCGCCGAAATTCCCCTCTACCAGTGTCCCGGACCGTTTGCTCTCCTCTGCCAAAATGCTCTCACTACTTGCTGAAGCCCCTTTTTACTGCAAAGAGCCTGAAGTTTTTACTTAGGTAAAAAAGGATAAAAGGTTCTTACCCCAGCTTATAACTGGATGTTTCCCGTCCTACCCTTCTTATAATGCGAATGACACCCAAGTCCATGTGAACTAGTGTGTCATTTCGAGAAAAGACTAAGGCCATTTTCGAGAAGCCCATGGCATTGAAGAAATCAAGCTGCAGTGGACTGAGTCGAGTCGAGCAAGCCTGAGATCGGGATACAACTATTCAACTATCACCGCGAGCGTTTCTTCTCCCCCATGCAACCGTCGTGCAAATGCTCAAGGCTTCCATGAGTGTTCAGAGCGTCACGTAGCCGCCGTGAGTGTTCACAGCATCATGTAGCCGTCGTGAGAGTTCACAAATTCGTCGTGAGTGTATACAACGCCATGGAGCCATCAGGTGTGATTGTCTCAATGATTAGCTGTCGCGAGTGTTCTATCTTCCTCATGCAACCGTCATGTGTGTTGGTCACCGTACGTGTATCACCGTTGTGTATGCACACCGCCATACGTGCTCATCACCATGGGCCTCTCGCTGCCATGCGTGTATTCTACCACACGATTGCATTTAAGCCTTGAATGTTCAATATGATTGCCCAAGCCACTGTGAGTGCAGAGGGTGAGCCCCGAGTGGTCGCCAGTGTCCTTCCATGGTGCACATGCCCTTTACATGCACATGTGTGCATGTCTTCCCTAGTCGGTCCATTCATGTGCACATTGGCAAGGTTCGACCCTCATCACCTGGCCATCCCCACTGAGTCATACCCAATTCCTAATCCCCAGTGAGTCCACTCCTGCCTACCATCCCTCACTGAGCCACCTCCACCATCTGAACCCACTGCTTATAAGTGGTCTCGGCCATTTCATTCCCAAAGAGTCTGACCACCATCCACAAGCTCATTTCCTCAGTGAGTCCCCCCCTCATTTAGCAACCCAAATACATGGAGACTCCCCTCACGGTCCTGTTATATGACCTTAAACTATAGTGCATATCCTGACTGCATGATGTTAAATTGCTTCATGCAACGGTCTAACTGTATGATCATAAACTGTAGTGCATGTTCTGACCGCATGATTTTAAACTGCTTCACATGACGGTCTAGCGGTATGACCCTAAACTATAGTGCACGTCCTAGCCGCATGATATTAAACTGCTTCGCGCAATGGTCCAACCGTATGACCCTAAACTATAGTGCATGTCCTGGCCGAATGACATTAAACTGTTGTGTATTATGGTCTAACTGTATGACCTTAAACTATAGTGCACTGTTTGAATGCATTTTTCAGCACCTCGAACCCTAATGCGGAATAAAGAAGAAGAAGGTCAATAAAACCTACAAAATAAGTGCAAGTTTTGACAGTCTGATAATTGCTCTGGAATTGGTCATGATCTTCATAAGCACTCCAAAATGCCACTTGCCAAGTTTCATCGCGATCTGACATATTTAGGGTTGTGAATACAAAGAAATAATTTCAGAAAAATCGGCCTGGAGCACCCTTAAATAGACCCCATAATGAGAACTATCTTTTCAGTGCATCAAACAGCTGTGGGACCATCGTCGTTGGATCTGACACTATCAAAAACCCCTATGGGTAAAGTTTCAGCTTAATCGGGCATTCCAAGACAAATTTATGGGTAAAATATCGAAAAGGGATAAGACGTACACTATTCCCGTGCGGCCACCCTGCACCAAAACACCATTAAAGGTGGCTATTTTTACAGCTATGGGTAGTGACTTTCGGGGCCTATATCTCACTCGTTCCAAGTCGGATCTTGCTCAAATTTGGTGAGCATGTTCGTCTCATCAAGACGAACATTTCGATATGTGGTACACCCCTTGACGATGCCCGAGTAGGGAGAAAAACTAGAGAGAAGTTGCTGATCCGTGAAGAAAAGATGCATAAAATTCGGCAACAGTGCAACCCCCTCTGGCAGCCAAATCATGATGCTCACATATCCGATCTGCATGAAACCAATTGCATTATGTGCTTGAGGTCCATGGCTATCTCTGGTCCGAAACTCTGGTACGTTGAATGATTGGATTTCACACATGGAGGTGTCAAAGCTGGTGTAAATTCCAGCCAACGGATTTCAAGATTTCGGCCTAAAACTCAAGAAAACAAAATCCTCATCTGCACATGAAATCGAGCCGCGCTTGTTACAACATGATCGTGACGGCATGCTCAATGTGATTCAACAAAAAAACAGAAGAAAAACATCAAGGAACGAGCACACTATTGATCTGAAGTTTTCAAGATTCATCCAAAATTCAAGTCTCATTATCATGACTTAAAGACATGATTCATGGCTAGAAGTTGGTATCAAATCGATCACCATGCCGAGCCCCATAATAAAACAATCATCTTTCTATCAAACATGTATTAGAACAACCTCGAATAAGTCATGAAAGATCACACACTTCTTGGGCAGCAGCAGGGACTGTTATGGAATTCTACACATTGTTAGGCAGAGGTAAAACAGTCATTTTGCACCCATTTTTAGAATTTCTTTTAATTCATTTAAATTGTAATTATCTTCAATTTTAGGTAGTTTTTGGACGTCCACCCATGTTTGAGCCCAATTCTATGTAAGCATGTAAAGTCAATTGTAAAAGAGCATGGGGTTGGTTCATGTTTAAAGATTCAATAAAGACTTTTTTCTTAAGCTCATGGGTGCGTGTTAGAGAGAGAGAGGACAGAGAAGAAAAGGGTTGGTACGCTTTGGTAAAGTAATTTTCTCTCTCCTCCCCTCTTTCTCTCTCATCCCCTCTTTCTCTCGTCGCCTCTTTCTATCTCATGCCCTTGTTCCTCATTTCTCTCTCTTCTTCTCATCTCTATCTCTCCCTTTCTCTCTCCTCTTTATCATCTCTACCTCTCCCTTTTTCTTTCCTCTTGCTCATCTTAATCCCTCTTTCTCTCTCCCCTTTTTCATCTCTATCTCTCTTTCTCTCTCCTCTTTCTCATCTCTATCTCTCTTTCTCTTTCCTCTTTCTCATCTCTATCTCTCATTCTCTCTCCTCTTTCTCATCTATCTCTCTTTTCTTCTAACACATTTGATGAAGCCTTGTGCCGACTGTATCCTCTCTCTTCTCTGTATAATACAGTTGGTGAGGCTTAGCGCTGATTGTATCTTCTCTCTCTTCTCTATCTAATACAGTCGATGAAGCCTAACATCGACTACATCCTCTCTCTCTTCTCTATCTACTACAGTCGACAAAGCCTAACATCGACTGCATCTTCTCTCTCTTCTCTGTTTAATACAGTCGATAAAGCCTAGCATTGACTGCATCTTCCCGCTCTTCTCTATCTAAAATAGTCGATGAAGCCTAATGCCAACTGCATCTTTTCTCTCTTCTCTGTCTAATACAGACGGGCAAGCCTAGCGTCAACTGCATCTTCTCTTTCTTCTCGATCTAATACAGTTAACAAAGCCTAGCGTTGATTGCACCTTTTCTCTATTCTCTGCCTATTACAGTCGACGAAGTTTAACATTGACTGCACCTTTCTCTCTCTTCTCATTCCAACCCAGCCAGTGATGCACAACGTCGACTATCTTCTCTCTCCTCTCTTCTTGAGCACAATTGGTGAAGCTTAACACCGACTGCACCTTTCTCTCTCTTCTCATTCCAACCCAACTGGTGATGCCCAACACCAACTGTGTTTTCTCTCTCCTCATTTCTTAAACATAGTCGACGAAGCCTAACGCCAACTGTGTTCGTCTCTCTCCTCTCCTTTCAACTTAGTTGGCGATGTCTAGCATTGATTGTGTCTTTCTTTCTCTTTCTCTTTCCAACCCAATTGTCAATGCCTAGTGCCGACTGTGCCTTTCCTTCTCTTCCTCTTCTAACACAGTCGACGATGCCTAGCGCAAACTGTGTCTTTCACCCTCTTTTATCCTTCCTTCTCTCTTCTCTCACACTCTTCTCCTTCTTTCTTTCTCTTCCTCTCTTTCTTTCTCTTCTCTTTCCTATTCTCTTACTTCTTACTCTCTCTTTTTTATTTTCATTCATTTTGTTATCCTTTCATTTGATTAAGAAGGGTTGAGATTAACCTCTTTTGGTAGTCCTATTGTCTAGCCGTAATGTTGTTGTGTTAGAATTATTGCGCCCGCTTTATCGCCACGACAGACTAACCATCATGTCTAGCTAGTCAGTATCAGTATTGACTTTTAGTTGTAATCTTGTTGAGCTGGTCTGAGTTACCGTGCCCATTTTACTACCACGTCAGGCCAATTACCCACCAGCTTAGTCATTGTGTCGATCTCCCTGCCTGGTCAAACTCTTCTTCCCCTCATCTTTCTTCTCTCTATCTTTCCTTGTTCTATTTAATGTGCACGCCTGTGTACATTCACCCAAAAAGTCAGGTGAGGTCCACTAACCCACTTGTCTTATAGCCTTTGCCATATATGTGTGATTGTAGAAAACATGAGAATACAATCCAAGGGAGACAATTTCGAACCTATTTTCTTACTGGGGGGCTTTCTTCATGATCGAAGAGGGCACCCAGGCGAGCCAGCCCGAGTTCCTCTCTCATCGGCTGGTAATACATTCTCCTGTTCTCGAATGAGGTTCTTAAGAGAACGATCTCAAATGTCCTGGGTCTCCCCTTAAACCAGAGACACGTGCCGATCATCCAGATCAGGAGGACGAGATCAGGGAACCTAACATGCTTGGCGACTCCACTGGGGACTTACTACCCCTTGATCGGATCTTTCTTCTTTGTCTATTTTCTTCTTTGATTATCTTCTTTTATATTTTAATAGTTCACTTATGGCATGTAGGTCCTGTAACCCATACATCCGGATCAGGGATTTCTTATCTCTGCATTCGTGAGTGTCCCCAAGGAACAAGTTCCTTCAACTTAATTCCAAACCACCCTTTTGAGCAAAGACCCCTTGTCTAGCTCTTAGGTCTTAACCTGGACCGGTGTGAGGTGGGACTAAAAAGTCCCTCACTCCCCATCTCCTCTCTCTGGTGGAAACTCCACCAAGGCACCCTGCATCGGTAGCACTGCTGTTGCCACACACAACATGCACCCAGCCACCGACAAGTGATTTTCGACATACATCGGGAGGTTGCCCAGTCCCTCTCTACAGAAGGCAAGCAATTTTCCATTGCTTTTGTGGATCACCATAAGGCTGCCCCCTACATTCTTGTACCACCAAGAGTCTCTATCCCTAGGGGCTCGACACATAAAGATAGAGGCCCTGTGGCCTCCACCTCTTACACACACCACAAAGCTCGTTGGTTACCTGCTCGAGTCACACCTCGGGGCAACCCTTCTGTTAACTCGAGTCGGTGTCCAGGATCGAACCTTCTTAGGCCAAATCTTGCGCACGCTACTCATATTCATCCCACCACCCAGGACAATGCCATTGCTATGCCAACCCAAGTACACAGCAGACGACCTCCTCATCCTCTTACTCTGCACACACAAGCGCACCTTGTGAGGGGTACGCCTTCGTCTGTTCTCTTACAAACACCTGCTCGCAAATCTTGGCCTCCTAAGGCCAGACCACTTGCTCGAGCTCGGGCTGACCCCCAGGTCACCCGTGACCCTTCTTTACGAGGTGCACACACGTCGCCGTCACAGACAGCCCCTCACCCTCGACTCAGGCCTCCTCATGAGTCAACCCTACTCTTGCCTGCTCTTACTTCTTCGAGAAAGCATCTTCAGCCTTGGTATTCGAAGACCTTCCCCGAGAGTACCATCATAAACCAGCCCCGTCACATCAGTCACGCCTCTGGAGCCCACAAGAGAGCTCGGGGCAAAGACCTGATGGAAGATCGAGTCCTTCATCCTCCCCAGCCCAAGATGACCCCAGTCCCTGACACTCATCCCTTGCCACACCAGATGGAGATGGCTCTCTCTTGTGCAAGAAGAGCCAATTAGCTGCAGTCCCAATCACAGTTTTGATGCAAGGTCCATCAAAGCCTCAAAGCTAAACGTGATGGAGGTCTGTAAATTTTGACGAAGGAAGTGACCAAGGCAATTAAAACAATCAGTTCAGATGACCCTCTTAACCTAAATCCCTTCTACCTTCTTCATATGATGAAGCCTAAAGATGAGGGTCATGAGCCCTGCATTGTGGTTAGTGTCGTAGAAGATGATCCAGCCACTCAACAAGCACGGTCCCAAGATCGTCGAGAACCGATCCTAATGCGATCGGCATACAATAGTCGAGTTCAGTCTGGGCATGCTGGCCTCCTACTGGCTAATCTACCACGCACGACCCATCAACTTCGCAACCCCTCAGTTGCAGCTAACGCTGACCTCCATAGAGAAACAGTCAGCGTAATGGTCGTAAACGAGCCTGGTGACATGCTGGAAGAGCACATGAACAAGTTTGAGGATATGGTGCGCACGATGATGAAAAAGATCGATCATATAGATGTGGCACGCTAATTAGCTAACCACGAGGTCAATTCCCATCACTCAGATGATGCACTTCCAAGGCAGGCCCCGCCCTCTGCCTTACAGAACAATTTTGTCCCTCACCCTATCTCTCAGCCAGACATTGATGCTATGGTGACCCATAGCCTAACAAACAGACAAATCCTAGGGATAAAGGGTGCGATGCCTTACCAAAGGTCATACCCTTCATACATCGACCAAGTCACGTTTCCCTCATATCACAAGAAAGGGAAGTTTCCTCTATTCAACTGAACCACGTCCCCGAACCAGCATATTGCCCACTTCCAGGCAGCATGTTGAGAAACAGCAGCCGACGGGAGACATCTTCTCCATCAGTTTGTTGAAAGCCTTGACAGCCCAACTTTTCAGTGGTACTCTCGACTCCCTCCAAACTCAGTACATATATGAGAGGAAATGGAAAAATTGTTTTATCAACACTTCTATGAGGTCGAGAGAGAAGTTCAAACCATCGAACTTCTCACCCTGACTCATGACCCTAATGAGCCCGTAGACTAGTTCATATCAAGATAGAGAAAGCTCGCGATCCTAATCCTATGCCCGAGAAGGAAGCAGTCCAAACTTGCATGCGAAACATGGGATCCAACATCACTCTACATGTCGAGAACTCTAATCCAACCTCCATGTCAAAATTGATCTCTAAATCAGTCTGGATAGAAAGTCTATCATGCCACCACGGGGGGTCACGACAACCATCTGCACGCTCAACGAACAACTGGGGCAATGGTAGCTCTCGGAACAACACACGGAGCGGTCAACAGAAAGGAGTAATCAGTGTAGCCGTCACGGTCACTGACCCAAAGAAGGCTCCCTCCCAAACTTTGGACCTCTCCAAAGGGGGGAGCACAGTAAAGACAACTCCTCAAGAAGGCAGACAGGCAACAACAGTTGTACAACCGAGTACCCCCGTCGGCCAACCTTGATCGGGGTGATTATTTCACGAGACATAGGAACAAGGTCTACCCCTTTGAGAAGGAATGGGTCCCTGCACTGTTTCAGTTATTATTGGAATATAATATGATTCCGCTTCCAAAGGCCAAGTTTCCTGAGCAAGCTGGCCTTGATACTCAGGAAAATTATTGCGCTTATCATAGAAGGATCAATCATCCCACAGATGACTACTACACGCTAAAAGATATTATCGAGGCCCTGATCCAGAAGGGTCAAATAAAGCTCGAAGACTTAAAGAAGGCCTTCAAGGCAGCAGAAGCCTCCCATACAGTAACCATCCAGGAAGAAGACGAAGCCCCTGGTATCCTTCACGCCTTCTTAGTTATAATGCTTCATGAAGGCATAATCACATTGAAGCAGGCAAGGCACTCCCGACGCCTTGCTAAGGGGACCGAGGACCGTTGGTGACTGTATCACCGGATATGGGGTCACTACTTGTGGGAATGCACCAGTTTCCATGATATATTTGTAAAGAAAATGCGGGGCTTTACAACATCCCAATAAGTGACCCCAAGCCACTGTTCCGCCAATGCAAGAGGACCTCCCAACACAGGACCTTCCTAATAACGATTCAAACTCTACAGAACCCTTGACTTCCCAGCCATGGATAGTTCACCACAGGTGAAGCAGACTTAAGTCTTTAAGGCAAGAAGCAGTTCTCCAAGCTAAGGTCATTCACAAGCCTAGTGGGATGAATCAAACACCACCTCAGAAAACCAAAAGGAGATGGGCACCGAGGGCTACTCACCAAAGAAACAAGACAGCTCAACTGCTAGTCGAGCAGGAATTTCTCAAGCCCCTTCCCCCACTACCAACTTTACTAGAGTTTCTCCTTGACACGCTCCTTCTTCCTTCCCATCGAGAAGACCTCCCAGAGTCCACTTCCACTCACAATACGTCCAATGAGGGTGACGATATTAAAAGAATTCATCAATGGTCTAGGCAAGTGCAACACCTAAAAGAACCCCTGCACTTGTCCAACCCTGGTGATGACGTAAAAAGCTGCTCAGAGCGGTTTGATGAGGTGAACGACCTTAAAAGTCCCCCACCTTCTAGCCCTTCTCCTTCTTCTTCTTCTACTTCTCAGTCTTCTGCATCTATGTCTTTTACAAGTACAACCTTGATATGTCCAGACTTCAAGACTCTTGACAGAGAACTTAAGGGATCAAACATAACTAGAATGCAATGGAGACGGTTGAAAAAGACGCTAGCTCAGAAAGTAGGATTCTTGACAATTGTTGACACCATGACAGCTCGTACTAAAGCACAAATATCCTCTTCAAAGAAGAGAAAAAGGTCAAAGACAAAGAAACCCCAGAGGCCCCTTGAGCCTGACTTTGAGCAGAGAGTGAGAGAGTCAAAGGGCCCATCAACCGAATCATGTTAGAAGCAGGGTCGACAATTAACCTTATTTCAAGGAGGATCCTTACTTGATTGGTATTAGGGTCTGAGGATCTTACTCCAACCCATGTCACTGTCCAAGGGTTCAACCAGTCAAGAGAGAAGTCATCTGGCATAGTTCATCTTCGTTTTAAGATCAGTGAGCTGAACGACTACACCCAGTTTCATGAAATTGACACCTACACTTCCTACAACATTCTCCTCTGTCGGCCATGGCTCCATGACTAGGAAGTGGTTCCATCGTTGCATCAGTGCTTCAAGTATAGTAGATATGGGAGATAGCATACGGTCTATGCTGACAAAATACCATTTCTTGCAACCGAAACTCACTATGTTGATGCTAAATATTACTTCACAAATCTGGTGTCGCCTCAGAAGCTAAATGAGAGGATCACAAGTTTGCAATGACGACATGATCTTTACCTCAGGAGGATGTGGGGAGAACATTGCTAAACATGTTCAAGGAAGAGGTGAGGTAAGACAAAACTCTTCCTTTAACCCCTATTCATTCTAGCATCCTCGAAATCATCCCTGAAGAAACCCCTTCTTCACTTCAAGAGGAGTCCTCACCCTCTGCCCCTAGTTCTAGACCACCTTGGCAAGAAGATGAACCAGAGGTCATCTCTGAGATTGAGCTAGTTATGGGGATAGAATTCTAATCTCCAAAGATCACTTATACGTCGAACCATTAAAACGTTCTGCACATCCCCATCACACTCTAGAAAGCAGGAGTGGCACGTCAACTGTCGCGAAAGATTTTTCAAGACCCAGTTGCTATAAGCATAGAGGATGCTCCTCGGATCATGGACCAGCCACAAGTTTTATACTTTTCGAGTACGATGGGAGGAGTGCAATTTGAGAAAGGACAATCTTCTTCCACTCAAGAGCACGATCCTCTAGCTAAGTTAAGGAGCGAAGTGCGCAGTCTCCAGAGCCAATTGGAGGTTATGCACATTGCTTCAAAATATCTCAAGGAGATCGTGCCTGAGACTAAAAGTTATGATGAGTTTGAAGTAAATGCACCACTAATGGAGGCCAAAGCCCCTCCTAATTGGACTATTTACAACAAACAAGCTCATCAAATAATGAGGAAAATGAATTATGAGCCCTTAGCAAATCAAACTTTAAAAGGTTAGAAAGTGACGGCTCCCCATTTTGAAGTCATTGAAGCCATAGCAGCCCGTCACGGGACTAAACAATGCTTAGGGTATTAGCCTCTTGAGACAATGAAACCATACAACAAAGATAGCCAGGAGGGAAAAAGAAGCATTTTATTAATGAGCGAGCAAGTGTTGGCAAAAGAAAAGGCACATTAAAAAATGGTCAATTATCCTATTGATCTCAGCCTTGCATGTTGTGGGAGAAGTCTCGGTGCTCTGGATGCGCTCCTTCAATTCGGCCACCATCTGGGTTTTCTCCTCCATCGCCACAGTTTCAGACTCAAGGGTGCGATTGAGTTTGGACAAATCTGTAACCAGAGAAGCCTCCATGGCCCTCCTCTGAATCATCTTCGTCTCAAGACCAGCGAATTCCTACCATAATATTCGCATCTCCTCCCTTATCTCGACCATCCTCTTATAGTTGCCTTGCCTCTCCCTCTTGAAATCCTACTAACGGCCAGTTATAGTGGCCTTCTTCTTAGTGTAGGAATCTATCTCCTCGTGACGACGCAAGATGGAGTCCTCTAAGGAGGCTAACCTACTGGTCTCCGCTTCATGATGCAGTATTCCCAATTACTAGCTCTCTAGCTCATTTAGCGTTGCATCAAAATGAGAAAGGACTTCTGGTGCACTCCCAATCGTGACGGTCACAGCGAATTCCTTCAGTTTAGCCAAAGCCTCGCCCACCTCAATGAAAAGCATCTCCCTTAAGCCCTAAAGGCCTTCTCGAAGCATGTCAGCCATCATACTAGAAACCCCACTAAAGATGGGCCTAGATGACATTGTTGGGATTACTACAACTGAAGAGACTTTGACTTCGAGGGCCGGGCTGGTCGAAGCAACAATCATCTGAGCCACTGGCTCCTCTAGAACAATGGCAAAGTCCAGAGCTTCTTATACTTCACTCTCAGAGGCATCTGTCTCAACCTGCCTGGGCTTCAACACCAGTGTCGTCACCTTGACCCTCGTTTATGGGGGCTTCCACTTCTGTCCCAACAGGCTCTGAAGAAAGTTGTTCCCCTTGCTCTTCACCCTTCTGAACTACCACTTAAGCATTAGCAAGTTCAGGAACGTCCACTTCGCTTTACTTCGGTAACCACAGGTTCTGGAGAACGTTTTCCCCTTGCTCCTCGCCCTCCTGATCTGCCACTTCAGTATTGGCAAGTTCAGGAACTTCCTCTTCCCTCTGGCCTTTGTCAGACGATTTAGCTTCAACCATCGTTTCTTTCATCTGTGCTACGCCCCCAATGGCTAAGACCTCCACCACAAAAATCTCATCACCCTCATCTCCAAGATCTGTGCCCTCGGGAGCTGTAACTTCTTGGTTCTCATGGGCATCATTAACTATGGGCCCTTCTTCTTGGGTCATAACCCTTGCCTCAGTCAGAGCACTAAAATCTTGAGGCATGGAGGCCACATCAACATCAGAGCCCCTTTTTGGAGCTGTTGCTTCGGGGCCTTTAGCCTCCTCAGTCTCCATTCGAGTTGGCTCTGACTCAGGAACAACCCTTGGACTTAGATCAAGAGTCCCTTCTTGATCAGAAGCAATAATAATGGGCTCAGAGGGGCCGTAGTTGTCTACTTCAGTCTCTGAAGAAGAAGAAAATAATTTAGGAGAGACAGAAGATGGCGGAAAAAGCGTAGAAGGTGATAATAGGAGAGTGAACTTCAATTCATCTGAAACCTACCGTAAGAGGACGGTTACAGGCCAAAATACAATGTGAAACCACTCGAAAGAAGTTAGCTTCAGTTCATCCGACATGTATATCAAACATACACACCAAATATCTCATCTGACATGTATATCAAACATATAAAGCATAATTCATTTGATGTGTGTATCAAACATACAAAGTAGGCTACTTTGGCAAGGAACTGGCCTATGATGGACAGCATACCCTGTTCATAGTGAATGCCCTTCCACAGAACAACATGGACTTCACTGCTATGCTGGAGGACTTGGCTTTTAACAAGTATTACAAGCCATGCTTTACCATCAGTCACCACCCTTTGTCGACCCATGATAGCACCATGCATGAACATCGTCGTATGTAGATCATTGTTGAGCGCCCCAATTCACGCATGTAACTTACTACCACATGCAAGCAGCACTGTGCGTGTCACAATGTTCCACATGAGCTGAGGAGCACCGTCTGAAGCTAGTGCCGGCTGTGATCCCCAAAGGCCAACGTCGGCTGTGCCCCCAAAAGCCAACGTCGCCTGCCTTTCTTGAGGATCAGCACCGACCGTATCAGTGCCAGTTATGCTTATAACCATCAGCGTCGGCTGTGTCAGTGCCGGCCATGCTTCTGCCAGGGCTGACACTATCTTGATTGTTCGCCTCTTGAAACTCCTCATTTTCATCTCTGAAATCCCTTCGCTTCCGTAAAATGATTGCACGACCTCCAAGCGAAAACCATCAACCTCCGGCGACGGTTCACCTCCCATGATCGTTCATTTCCTCCAACTCTTTGGTGTTTTGCTGGAACCTCTCCTGCACAGTCAGAAACTCACTGAGAGACTTTTCAGCCCCCCCCCGCGTCTGGGCCTGGAAGTCACAAAAACTCCATCGAAAACCCTCAACAAGTTTCCCTAAGTCACCAAGAAACCCTCTAAGCTCTCGAAAACTTCCCAAAGATTGCGAAAATGCGAACTGTGGAACTTCTCGCCTCTTCTACCCTTGAAGATCACAGCCGGAGTTCTCCTGCTTCCCGTAAAACCTCTTGTGCTAAAACGAGAAACTCCTGCAACTCTTCATTTTTCGACAATCCCTTCACAATCTTGGTGAAACCTTCCCTGTAAGGCTTGTTGAAACACTTGATCTCTTATCGGAATCTCTCTGCTTGCCAAAGATTTCACCCAAAAATCATCTGCTCACTGTTAAAAAATTTGTTTAAGTTTTTTATCTTTGGTGAACCGTGAAGGAAATGGGGTTTGACCCCCTTATATAGCCAACACTACCCTCAAATGCCCCTAAAAAACTGAGACTCTCAGCAGTGTCCAAGGAAAGCAAAACAACGATGAGCCGGGTCAGGCTTGATCCAAGGCAACTCGCATCGCCGCCTGTAAAAGCCCAACAAATGGGTTGGACTGAATCGAGTTTTGAGCTGAGGCTCGAGAAAAGTTTCATTTACCACCTCATCAAGGCCGAGTCCGGCTTGGGCTACAGCCCGAGTACCAATCCACAACCAGCGCCGCCCATGCGGTCGAAGTGACCTAGCGCAGGCTAAGTTTCAACCGCCCTAGCGCCGGTCGAGTGCTCGATAACCCACGTCAGCCATGTTCAAATAATAGCATGGGCTTCCCTTAGCACCGACTGTGTTTTTAATAACCAAGCACCGTCTATGTAGTCGAAGTGACCTAGCGTCGACTGTGTTTCAACAGCCCTAGCATCGGTCATGTGCTCAATAACCCAGCACCGACCGTGTTCAAACTATAGCATGGGCTGCCCTCAGCGCCAGCTACGTATTTAATAACCCAGCACGGATTATACAGTCAAAGTGACCTAGCGTCAACTATGTTTCAACAAACTTAGCACCGGTTGTGTGCTCAGCAACTCAGCGCTAGTGGTGGCACATGTCGTCTTCAGCGCCCACTGTAATTTTAACAAGCTAGCATCGGCTGAGTGGTTAAGAGTCAGTGTTGGCCAACTTCAGCGTTGGGTGTGTTTTTATAGACTTCAGCGTCGGGTGTGTTTTTATAGACTTAGCGTCGGCTGACTGCTCAACAAATAATGGTTGCTGCACCTGACATCGATTGTATTTTAAGCAACCTATGCCAAAGTTGTGCGTGATCTATCATCCCTAATGGAGTAAGGAGCGGGCCACTGTCGCTCATCCCCATTGTGGGTCACACCCGTACTGCAGCCCATTATCCCTAGTGGAGTTAAGGTCATTCTTATCTCTTCAATCCCCAGTGGGTCTGTTTCACACCAAGTCACTACTACTTTGTTATCTTATCGTCATGGAGTCGGCTTACCTATTCTCCATGGAGTCTCATCTTTCATCTCCTGGGAGTCATACTCGCACCCTAATACCCAGTGAAGCCTTCTTTCGTTTGCCATCTGAACCCTCTGCTTATGTATGACACTAACCACTTTATCCCCAGGGAGTCAGATTGTCATCCATAGACCTATTCCCTATGGAGTCTCACCTACATAGTCACCCAAACCATGGTCTGTACTGCATGACCCTAAATTGCACAGCCTTGGTCTGTGCTGCATGACCCTAAACTGCACAACCATGGTCCGTCCTGCATGACCTTAAACTGTATAGCCTTGGTTTAGATGCACCACCCTAAAGTGCATGGTCAAAACTATATGACTTTAAATTGTAGCGGAGGTCTAGTTGCACGACCTTAAAATGCACGGTCTTAGTTTCATGACTCTAGACTTCATAACCATGGTCCAAACTATATGATCTTAAACTGTAGCGGAGGTCTAGTCACACGACCTTAAACTGCACGGTCCTAGTTGCATGACTCTAAACTGCATAACCATGGTCCAAACTATATGACCTTAAACTGTAGCAAAGGTCTACTTACATGATCGTAAATTGCACGGTCCTAGTTGTATGACTCTAAACTTCATAACCACGATCTAATTTATATGAACCTAAAACTATAGTACACGTTCTGGCTGCATAACGATAAACTGCTTTGCATAGGTCCAGGAGGCACGACCATAAACGCGCCCCCACATACGAGCACCACTATTACTATCTCCCCAGTGATTCCATTCATTTCATAATCACATATCATTCCCCAATGAGCCTCATCCGTTCTCACAAAATAGTGAACCATTCTGCCACTTATACTCGTCATAAGCTAGTGGGTCACCACTTTCCACCTTCCTTTCATACATCATCCATCTTTCACAAGTAGCCTCATGCCATCTCCTCAACAGTGAGCTAAACCACTACATACTCACTCCATTGCCTCTACAGACTGCCATCCATCTCCATTATGGTCTAGATGTATGAATTTAAACCATAGTGAAAGTCTTGGCCCCATGACGATAAATTGCTTTGCACAGGTCCCGAAAGCATGACCTTAAACACGTCTTCACAAAAATAAAAATAAAAATGGGCATGGTGTATACCTTAACAAAGGAACGCTATGAGTAAAAATGACGGATGGGCATGGTCACGAAACCATAAGTAAAAGAGTTCCGTAAATAAATACTCGAGCATGGTGAAAACCCGAAAGGGCATCGTGAGTAAGAATGGAAGAATAAGGATGGACATGGCCGAGAGGTCAAGGGTAAAAGGGCCCCAAATAAAAAGAATTTGGTAAAAACCATCCAACCACGTCACTTCCCAAGTTCAAGTGAAAATCCGTAAAGGATGCTTGGATCAATAAAGAAGTTGATGCAGTGTTCGCCTCAATAGGCGGCTTCTACCCTCACTCAAAAAGAAAAATCCTTGGTGACACATACCATGATCCAAAAGCTTGAGTCCATTCGTCAGAAAGGACTCGAAGGATAGAAGATTTGCCAAGAAGACAAGACAAGTCTCATGACAAAGAGCATCATTCTCATAAGGTCACCAACAGACTTCCAAGATGTTGAAGATGTCCCAAGGAAGCTAAGTCAACCATGACTTTGGAGCGACAATCAGATGATTGTCAGAGTTGCAAAGCAGTGGGTAGGGGAGGTTGTACCTAGAGCTGCTTAGCTCGATAAACTGAAGTACCCTACTTGCCAAAGAATAACTGGCCAGTCATGAATTTTGAGCTGTAATCAGATGATTGTTGTAGCTACAAAGCAGTGGGTAAGGGTGATTGTACCCAAAGCTGGTCACCTTGATAAACTGAGGTACCCTACTCGCCAAGGAATGAATGATGCACGAAGCAGACGGCACTAACGCAAAGGCCTTTCAAGATACCATTCACGTAATCCTCGAAACATGGCTCAACACTAGTGGATATACACAAATCCAAACTAAATGGGAACAATGGCCTTCAACATGGTACTCAATTGACAGACAGGCCTGATTCTGACTGTCGAGGTCCGTACAAAATCCTCAGTCAAAATCACAAATAGTCTGCATGAGGGTAAGGACTTCGACAATATCCCTCAAAAAAGCCTCTTCTCCCCTAAAGTCTCCACAGATGGACCCGTGAATAATGCATCCCTACGTCTGAGTATCCTAGTCGCACCATTGCGTGAATCTCCTCGGTGTTCAAGTGGACTTGTGACTAGAAAGAAAAAACAGAAAAAATCGAAGGAAATTTTCTAAATGTTGTCGTTCTCGCTTCTCTCGAAGTGCAACAATCTGTGGGGCAAGCTATTTGAACGCATGTTTCAGCACTTTGGTCCCAGATGCTGATTAAAGAGGAAGCAGGTCAATAAAACCTACAAAATAAGGGAAAATTTTGACAGTCTCATAATTCTTCTAGAATTGGTCAAGATCTTCATAAGCACTCCAAAAGGCCACCTGTTAAGTTTCATCGTGATCAGACATATTTAAGGCAGTGAACACAAAGAAATAATTCTTGTAAAATCAGCCACTAGCACCCTGAAATGGACCCCATAACTAGAACTATCTCTTTGATGCGTCAAACAGCTAATGGATTCAACCCCTATGGGTCAAGTTTCAGTTTAATCGGGAACTCTAGGACAAAGTTATGGGTAAAATATCGAAAAGGGGTAGGCCGCACACTATTCTCGTGTGGGCACCCTGCACCAAAACACCATTAAAGGTGGGTATTTTTACAATCATGGGCAGTGAATTCAGGGTCTATGTCTCACTCCTTCCAAGTCAGATCAAGGTCAAATTTGGTGAGTATGTTCGTTTCATCAAGACGGGCGTTTCGACATGTGTTACGCCCCGTGACGATGCCCGAGCAAGGAGAAAAGCTAGAGAGAAGTTGCTGACCTGCGAAGAAAAGTTGCAGAAAATTTAGCAGCAGCGCCCCCCACTCCGGCAACCAAATCACGACGCTCACATACTCGATCGGCATGAAACCAATTACATCATGTGCGTGAGGTCAGTGGTTAGCTCTGGTCTGAATGTACAATGAATTGTTGGATTTCACACACGGAGGCGTCGAAGCTGCTATAAATTTCAGCCGTTGAATTTCAAGATTTCGGTCAAAAATGCAAGACGACAAAATCTTCATCCAAATACAAAATCAAGCTGTGCTCATTGTAATGTGATCATGATGGCATGATCAGTGTAATTCAAATAAGAAACAAAAGAAAAACATAAAGGAGAGAGCACACTACCAATCAGAAGTTTTCAAGATTCATCCAAAATTCAAGTCTCATGAACATGGCTTAAAGACATGATTCATGGCTTGAAATTGGTATCAAATCGATCGCCATGTCGAGCCCCATAAGAAAACAATCATCCTTTGGTCAAACAGGCAACAGAACAACCCCAGATCAGTTATGAAAGATCACACAAGTTCTCAAGCAATAGCAAGAACTGTTCTGAAATTCCACGCATTGTTAGGTTGGGGCAAAACAGTCCTTTTGCACCCATTTTTAAAATTTCTATTAATTCAATTAAATTGTAATTATCTTCAAATCTAGGTAGTTTTTGGGTGTCCACCCATGTTTGGGCCCAATTCTATACAAGCATGCAAAGCAAAATTGTAAAAGAGTTTGGGGTTCATTCTTTCAACAAGGAGAGTGAAGAAAAGGGTCGATACCCTTCGATAAGGTAATTTTTTCTCTTCTCTCATCTTTCTCTCTCCTTCCCTCTTTCTCTCTCCTCCTCTATTTCTTTATCCTCCCCTCTTTCTCTTCCTCCCCTCTTTCCTCATTTGTTTCTTGTCATCTCATCTTTATTTCTCCCTTTCTCCCCCCTCTCACTCATCTCTATCTCTCTTATCTTTCTCATCTCTGTCTCTCTTTCTCTCTCCTCTTTCTCATCTCTATCTCTCTTTTTCTCTCATCTTTCTCATCTCTATCTCTCTTTCTCTCACCTCTTTCTCATTTTTATCTCTCTTTCTTTCTCCTCTTTCTCATCTCTATCTCTCTCTTCTTCTGACACAGTCAGTGAAGCTTAATACCGATTGCATCTTCTCTCACTTCTCTGTCTAATATAGTCAGTGAAATCTAGTGTCGACTGCATCTTCTGTCTCTTCTCTGTCTAACACAGTCTGTGAAGACTAACACTGACTACATCTTCTCTCTCTTCTCTGTCTAATACAATCGACAATGCCTAATGTTGACTGTATCTTCTTTCTCTTCTCTGTCTAATATAGTCAGCAAAGCCTAGCACCGACTGCATCTTCTCTCTCTTATCTATCCAATACAGTCGTTGAAGCCTAACACCGACTGCATCTTCTCTCTCTTCTCTATGGAATACAGTCAACGAAGCCTAGCACCAACTGCATCTTCTCTCTCTTTTATGTCTAATACAATCGACGAAGCCTAGCACCAACTGCACCTTTCTCTCTCTTCTGATTCCAACCCAACGGGTGATGCTCAACGCATACTGTGTTTTTCTTTCCTCATTTTTTAAACACAATTGACAAAGCCTAGCGCCGACTGTGTCCGTCTCTCTCTTCTCTTTTAACCCAGTCGGCGATGCCTTGCACCGACTGTGTCTTTCCTTCTCTTTTTCTTTCCAACCCAGTTGGCGATGCTTAGCATCGATTGTGTCTTCCCTTCACTTCCTCTTCCAACACAGCCGGTGATGCCTAGCGCCAACTATGTCTTTCACCCTCTTTTCTCCTTCCTTCTCTCTTCTCTCACACTCTTCTCCTACTTTCTTTCTCTTCCTCTCTTTCTTTCTCTTCTCTGTCCTATTCTCTTACTTCTTACTCTCTCTCTATAATTTTCATTCTTTCTGTTGTCATTCTAGACCGCATGAAGTTAGATTGCTTTGCCCAAGTCTCGGTGCTTAGAAGCCTCGATCTCGCCCCCTAGTTGGGATGACCTGGTCGCATGTGCCTCGAGTTTCAAGGAGAACTCGGGACTTGATACCGCTCTCTCAAGAACCTTGTTAAGAAATAAGAGCATGTACACCAACCGGTAATAGAGGAATTTGGTGTGAGGCAGGACACACCTCACCTGGGTCCGTGACTCACTTGGGCTTGCTTGCATCGGTGCCGTCTTAGATCACGACAGAAAGCCCCTAGTTCTTCAACTAGTTCAAAATCATTGCCCTTGACCTGTACTCTCATGTTTTGGCAATCACACATACATGGATAATTTTACAAGACAAGTGGGCCAAGGGACCCCACCTTGTCTTTGGGCGAATGCACACAGGCATGAACATCCAAAAGAAGAAGGAAAGAATAAGAGGATAGAGGTTGGGGTGATGAAAAAAGAAGAAAGAGATAGAATAGAGGAAAGAGAAGAGAAGAATTTGACCAAGTGGCTAGACTAACACAGTGGCTAGACCAGTAAGTGATTAACCCGTGTTTGAAGACATTTTTCAGCACCTTCATCCCTGATACAGAATAAAGAGGAAGCCGATCAATAAAGCCTGAATTATAGTGGAATTATCGATAGTCTCAGAATTTCCCCAAAACAAGTAGGAATATTCAAAAGCACTTCAAAAGGCCACATACCAAGTTTTGTCGCAATCCAACATGTCTAAGGAAGTACAGACAAAGAAACAACTTCGAAAAATCAGCCTTTAACACCCTAAAACAGACCATGTAACTAGAACCCATTTTTGGTGCATCAAATTGTTGTGGGACAACCGCCATTAGATCCGAAATAGTCGAAAACCATTATGGGTCAGGTTTCGGCTTAATCAAGCACTCCTGGACAAAGTTATGGGTAAAAGACCGAAAAGGGGTAAGCCCCACACTATTCCCAATGTGCCCTCCCTGAACCAAATCACCATTGATGGTGGTTGTTTTTATAGTTCTGGGAAGTGACTTTCGGGAGCCATATCTCACCTGTCTCGAGTCGGATCGCGCTCAAATTTTGTGAGCTGTTGTCTCGTCAAGACGAGCGTTTGGATATGTGGCACGCCCCGTGACCACACCCGAGTGGGGAGAAAAGCTATAGAGAGGTTGTCGATTCGTAAAGAAAGTTGCAGAAAAATCAATAGCGACACTCCTCGCTCAAGCGGCCAAATTATGTTGCACGCATAACGAATCGACGTGAGACCAGTTCCATCACGTGCGTAAGCTTCAGGGTTATCCTTGATCCGAACCTTACACGTGATGAATGGTCAGATTTCACAAACAAAGGGGTCCACACTATTGTAAATTCCAGCCCTCATAATTCAGATTTCAACCAAAACCAAAACGATGCAAAATCTTCGTCCAAGCACGAAATTGAGCTACATTTGTTGCCACATGATCTTGATGGCAAAACTTGGAAAAACATCAAGAAACGAGTGCACTATCGATAGGAAGTTTCTAAGGTTCACGTAAATTTCAAGTCACATGATGGTGGCATAAAAAACACGATTCGTGGCTCGAAGTTGGTACCAAATCGATTGCCACTCCGATCCCTAGAAGAAAAAAATCATCCTTCAGTCAAACGGGCACCAGAGCAACTACTGATCATCCACAAAAGATCACGCATGTTATAGGGCAACAACAGGGACTCTTTTAGAATTTCATGAATTGTTAGTCATTTTGCACACATTTTTAAATTTTATTTTAATTCAAAATAATTGTAATGATCATCAATTGAGATAGGTTTTTGATATCCACCCATGTTTGGGCCCAATTCTATAAATACATGCCAAACCTAATTGTAAAAAGGACCCCCTTCATACTTTTAATTGATGAATAAAGTTTGAGTTTTTCCATTGAGTTTGGGTGGCACATCTTGGAGAGAGAGAGGAGAGAGAAGAAAAAGTCTAGTACCCCTCAATGAAGGTAACTTTCTCTCTCCTCCTCTTTTCTCAACTCATCTCTGTCTTTCTCTCTCCTCATCCTTCCTCTCATCTAACTTTATCTCTATCTTCCTCTTCTTCTCTCTATTGCTCTCATCTCCCTCTCAAACATGTACAACAGTGACCATCATCATACATGCCTCTCTTTCTCTCTCTCTTCTTCATCCTTCCTCTTTTCTTCTTGCTTTTTTTCTTTTCATCACTCCCTCTCTTCTTCTCCTTTCTTCTTCATTCTTTCGGCTTTATCTTTCTCTCTGTCTCTCTTTATCTAAACATGCACGGCAATGGGAATGCCATGCATGAATCTCTCTCTATTTTCTTCTCTCTCTGACATACACGGTGATGACAGTGCTGTGCATAAATCCCTTTCCCTGTTTTCTGCTCTCTCTAACACACACAGCAGTGGCTGTGCCGTGCATGTTTTTTACTCTCCTCTTTCCTTATTCTTCTTCTCTCTCTACTAATTTCTTTCTCTGTTTCCTTATTTCTTCTCTAGCTCTCGCTCAATTTCTCTCCTCACTTCCCTTTACTCTCTCTTCTTTCCTTTCTTATTTCTCTACTTTCCTTTCCTCTTTCTCTTCCCTACCCACTTTCTTTGTCCCTATTTTTCTCTCACTCTGTTATTTCTTTTCTCTCTTCTTTTTCTCTTCAGTCATACACGACGATGCCCTTCACCGAGTATGACATTCTCAATTTTCTCCTTATCCTCTAAAGACATGCAAAGTGAGGCGAGCATTAACCCGAGTGGTGGGCCGGGCGCAGGGTATGACGTTCTCAGTTTTCCCCTTAGTCCTCTAAAGACATGCAAAGTGAGGCGAGCATTAACTCGAGTGGTGGGTCGGGCCTATGTTCAAGTTTCCCTTTCCCATGTTGTGCACGGCGATGGTCATCGCGCATGACACTCCTTTCTCATTCATGTCTCTCTCTCTGTCATGGACGGCGGAAGTCCATCACTATCCATGTTCTTTCTCTCTCCTCTTTCCTTTGTCAAGGACAGTGGAAGTCCATCACTGTTCATGTTCTTTCTCTCTCGTCTTTCCTCTATCATGAATGGAGGAAGTCCATCGTCGTCGATGTTCTTTCTCTATTATCTTTCCTCTATCATGGATGATAGAAGTCCATCGTTGTCCATGTTTTTTGTCTCTCATCTTTATCTATCATGGATGGAAGAAGTCTATCGTCGTCCATGTTCTTTCTATCTCCTTTTTCTCTGTCATGGACGACAGAAGTCCATGGTCATCCATGTTTTTTCTCTCTCCTCTTTCTCTATGATGAATGACAGAAATCCATCGTCGACCATGCTTCTCTCTTCTTTCTCTCTTTTTTTCTTCTCTCTTCTTTCTCTCTCTTCTTTCTCTCTTCTTACTCTCTCTTCTTTTCTTTCTCTTTTCTCTCTCTTCTTTTCTCTCTCATTTCTCTCTTCTTTTCTCTCTCTTTTCTCTCTTCTTTTCTTTCTGTTTTCTCTCTCTGTCTCTCTTCTTTTCTCTCTTCTTTTCCTCGCTTCTTTCTCTCTTCTTTTCTCCTTCTTTTCTCTCTCTTCTTTTCTCTCCCCTTTCTCTCTCTTCTTTTTCTCTTCCCATCGAACATTTGGGGCAGCAGAAGTGTCCCACGCAATGACAGTTCATAAGAAAGATGAGGCACCCATCATCAGGCTCAAAGAGCCAAGAGTCTTCGGTGTCCATATCATCATATATGGGGGGCATGACCTATGCGAATGCTTTGACTTCCACAACTTCTTTGTCTTCTTATCCTTCCTCTTCTATATCTCCTACAGGTACAACCTAGAAATATCCATACTTCAAGGCTCTTAGCATAGCGCTTGAAGGAACCAATATAAGCAGGACGCACCGGAGAAGGCTGAAAAAGGCGTTAGCTCAGGCAGCTAGATTCTTGAGAGTTGCTAACGCTCTTACAGCTCAAGAAAAGGCAAATCCATCTTGTTCCACTAAGAAACACAAGAGGTCAAAACTAAAGAAACTACAGTCACTTCTTGAGCCCGACTTTGAGCAGAGAATCAAGAGGGCAGATCTTCTATTATCAGAAAGCTTGTCACATGGTGCAAAGCTTAAAAGCATTACCCAGCACAGGGCAGATGAGTCTAAGGTCAGGGAAAATGCTACAACCTCCACCTCAGAAGCCAAGCATTTTGAAGTTTCTTGGTATGTCACTACTCCCTCTCCCCAATACTTTAAACAATTTACGCATCCTCCAGCTCCCTAAGCCCCTTCCTCGCCCAAATACCTTGGACAGTTCACCCATCTTCAAATTTCTTGGGATGTCGCTGGTCCCATATACCCAGCCACCTCCTAAGCCTCAACCTCAAACTCCCACTCTGTCAAAACAAACTCTTCCTTCCCAGTTCACTCAGATTACCCAAATTAAGCAGGTTGTGTAATCATGCCAGTCAGCAACCCAAAATAAACCTCTTCCACCTAAACCTATTATACCACCAAAGCTCGTGGTAGGAGCAGGAACACAAACAGTTGACGATGAAAAGGTTAAATATGATGTGATAGGACATGTAAGGAAACTTCCAGCCCTTCTTAGCATCTATGATGCTCTCATGCTCTCAAGGGATTACTGTATGGTTCTTGTTCAGGCTCTTTTGAATCCATAGGTGTACGAGCCCGAGGTGGAACCCATTGAGATGGACCCAACTATCTTAAGTGGATGCATGGCGATCACCTTCTCAGAAGATGACTTGCAATTGAGAGAAAAATTCCACGTCGTTAAGAAGCGACGTTCGCAGTCTCCAAAATCAATTGGGGGTTATGCGTATTGCCTCAAAACACCTAAAGGTGTTCGTACCTGAAACCAAGAGCTACGATGGGCTTGGGGTGAATGCACCTCGAATAGAAGCCAAAGCTCCTCCTGATTAGACTATTTACAATGATTAGGCTCATCACATTATGAGAACAATGAATTATGAGCCCAAGTTCATTCAAACATTAAGGGGAGAAGAAGCAATTGCTCCCCCATTCGAGGTCATTGAAGCTACAGTGACTTGTCACAAAACAAAGCAAGGTGTAGGGTATCCCTCCACGTCCCATTCCATGAAGGGGAAGAAACAATGGACAAGAGCAAGAGGAAGAGTGCACAGAAGCAAATAAAAAAAAGAGTCACGCATCACACTGAAGTAAAAATGATAATTTTATTCATAAAGCAAGGGGATATTACAAGTGTTAGAATAAAAAAATGGTAAAAGGAAAAGAAAATATGATGACACTGTCAAAATCGATCAATCACTTCATTGATCTTGCCCCTGTCAATGGGCAATATCTGAAGAAGTATTATCCCTAATACGCTCTTAAAGGATCCAATGTGCAATAAAAAAGGGTTAAGAATAAAAGAAAGGGAAAGAAAAAGAAGCAAGGCAATCCAAATGAAGTTTAACTCTTTTATTGCATTAGAAGGAGCTAAGAGTTACAATCAATGCCCATTATTAGGGAGGTTACAAATCTTTTACATCTGAGAAAAAGATAACGACTGCGAGA
Source organism: Amborella trichopoda (assembly GCF_054954075.1). Taxonomy (NCBI): domain Eukaryota; kingdom Viridiplantae; phylum Streptophyta; class Magnoliopsida; order Amborellales; family Amborellaceae; genus Amborella; species Amborella trichopoda. Next base: position 23,287,871 of record NC_142339.1, read on the forward strand.
AAGCGTTGCTCTTGCATCTGAGGAAAAGAAGACAGTTGATCCCCAGCGTCACGTCACTCTTGCATCTGAGGAAAAGAGGACGGTTACAGGCCATTACAATAAGGTGGAAGTGCTTTGATCGAGTATATCAGTCATACAAGGTAGACTTCTCTGGAAATGAACTGGCCTATGATGGAGAGCACGCCCTCCTCACAATGAGCGCCCTTCCACATAACAACATGGAGTCCACAATTGTACTTGAGGACTCGGCTTCCAATAGGCATCATAAGCCCAACCTTTCTATTGGACACCACCCTTTGTCTACCTGAGTCAGCACCATGCGTGATCATCATCGCGCATAACTCAACACCGTACATGATCATCGTCGCACATAACTTAGCATCGTGCGCAACAATTGCCGCGTGTGAATCATCACCGCGCGTGACTAATGCCGAATGCATCATACCGTTGGCCATGAGCGACTAAGGCCCAACGCCGGTTGCATTTTCAAAGGCTAACACCGATTGTGACTTAGAGGGGTAACGTCAATTGTGTTTGACAAGGGGTTAAATGTCGGTTGTGTCCTCTATCACCGCACGTGTTCGCTCGCGACGGTGACGCTTCACCTTCTCGAGACTCTTCGTCTCCCCATGACCCTTCTTCTCCCCGGTGACTGTGCACCTTCCCGAGACTCCTCATCTTCCATGATGGATCAAATTCCTAAAATCCTCATCTTCCCCTTGATTGCAGCTTTTTGCCTCCTCGACCCTTCGGTTTCTCGTTGGGAAACCACTTCCACTCACAGAAAACTGACTGACACGTCTCCCTCTCCTTCCCGACACCAAAAACCACTGGAGACCTCCCGAAAATCAACAGAAGTTCACCGACAACTCCTTGCTGTGACTTGAATTCCTTTCCCCTGTCCTGATACTCTACCATCGGAATCTTAGTTGATCGGTAAACTGTTTGCCTCCTTCAAAATCCGGCAACAGTGAACCCAAAAAGCCCTTGCACTCCCTGTGTTTCCCAGGCCTGTATTCTCTCTTTTCAACCGGAATTCTCTCCTTCTTGCTGCAAAATTCTTGTAAAACCTTGCCCTTACCAGAGTTCTCACCGAAAGTCTTCTTTCTCTCTCTCACTATTAAAAGTTTTTACTTAAGATAAAAATGGTGAAAAATGGGGTTAATCCCCTTATATAGGCAAAGCTTCCCTGAAGTGCCCCTCACAAAGCAAGAATATCAGACAAGTCCTTGAAGGCCAAACTTCAATAGGTCGAACCGGGTTGGGTTCAAACCTGAGGCTCGAATAGATGCTTACCGCTGCTTATGCAATGTCGAGAATCAACCTTGAAAAGGGTAAGACCGGGTCGGGCTCAAGCCCGAGGCCCGAACGTAGGCTAACCCCAGTTGTGTTCTATATTGCCGAGCATGACTAACTCCACGTGTAACAAATGTTGTGCCTGTCAGTACTACTGTCACCCATGACCACTCCCGTGCATGCCAAAGTCGCTCATGCTAGCGTTGTATGCGGTAATGCTACCACCACATATGTTGCTACTGTCTGTGGCTAGCGCCGCGTATGTCTGAACTCGATCACAGTGAGTGTTTTACCATCATCCCCATTAAGAGTTATACTAGTGTCGTAGCCCATCAGCCCCAATGGAGTTAGGTGTATACCAAAAAGGTCATGCTTACCCCTTCAATCCCCAGTGGGTTAGTCTTGCACTGTCTTATCCCCAGGAGTCGGGTTACCTTCTATAAGCTTATTCGCTATGGAGTCTCACCAGGGAGTCGCACTCATCCCCTAATCCCCACTGAAGTCTGCTTCTCATCTAAACCCCTACTGGCCTTTCATTTTATACTCATGGAGCTTCACCTACTAGGCGACCCACACAATGGTCTGTACTGCATGACCTTAAACTGTGCAATCTTGGTCTAGTTGCACGACCCTAAACTGCATGATCCAAACTATATGACCTTAAACTACAGCAAAGGTCCAGTTACATGACCTTAAACTGCATGGTCCATGCTGCATGACCATAAAATGCAAAGTCATGGTCCAAACTATACGACATTAAACTGTAGTACCTGTCCTGACCGCATGACATTAAAGGGCTTAACACCATGGTCCAAACTATACGACATTCAACTATAGCATGATCATAAACTGCACGGTCCATGCTGCATGACCTTAAACTGCACAACCTTGGTCTAGTTGCACGACCCTAAACTGTATGACCTTAAACTGCAGCAAAGGTCTAGTTGCACGACCTTAAACTGCATGGTCCATGCTGCATGACCTTAAAATGCAGAGCCATGGTCCAAACTATGTGACCTTAAACTGTAGTACACGTCCTGAGCGCTTGACGTTAAAAGGCTTAGCACCATTGCCCAAACTATATGATCTTAAACTGTAGAACACATCCTGGCTGCATGACGTTAAATGGCTTAGTATCATGGTCCAAATTATATGACCTTAAACTTTAGTGGAGGTCTAGTTGCACGACCTTAAACTGTATGGTCTTAACTGCATGACTTTAAACTGCATAGCTTTAAACTGCATGACCTTAAACCATTGTGCACCTCATGGCAGCACGATGTTAAAAGGCTTAGCACCATGGTCCAAACTATATGACGTTAACCTGTAACGGAGGTCTAGTTGCACAACGTTAAATTGCTGGTCCTAGTTGTATGAATTTAAACTGCAATACACGGCCTGACCGCATGACGTTAACTTGCTTTGCACAGGTCTAGGAGGCATGACCTTAAACATACCCCCACACACGCGCACAAGCCTTTAACATGCGTATTCGTGCACATGTTGGTTAAGGAAGGTTTAGGGCTATCCATGGTCCGAGCCTCGTGCATGATGAACGATTGGATTTCACAAATGAAGGCATCAAATCTGTTATAAATTCCAGTCGACGGAATTCAGATTCTGATCAAAACCCAAACGATGCAAAATCTGTGCTTGGGCATGAAATTGAGCTGTGTTTATTGCCACGCGATCATGACGACATGCTCAGTGCAATACAACGAAGAAATCACCAAAAAATATCAAGAAACGAGGACACTATCAATCATAAGTTTCCAAGATTCACACAAATTTCAAGTTGCATGATCATGGCTTAAAAAACTCGATTCGTGGCTTGAAGTTGGTATCAAATCGATCGCATGTTGAGCTCTACAAGAAAAAAAATCATCTTTTGGTCAAACGGGCACCAGAGCAACAGCAGAAGGGACTATTTTTGAATTTCATAAATTGTTAGGCAGGGGTAAAACAATCACTTTACACCCATTTTTAGATTTTATTTTAATTCAAAATAATTGTAATTATCATCAATTAAGATGGGTTTTAGGCATCCACCCTTGTTTGAGCCCAATTCTATACATACATGCTAAACTTAATTATAAAAAGGACCCCCTTGATACTTTCAATTGATGAATAAATTTTTCATTGAGTTTAGGAGGCATGTCTTTAAGAGAGAGAGAGATGAGAGAGAAGAAAAATTTAGGTATCCCTCAATGAAGGTAGCTTTCTCTCTCCTCCTCTTTTATCTCTCCTCATCTCTATCCTTCTCTCTCCTCCTCCTTCCTCTCATCTAACTCCGTCTCTATCTTCCTCTTCTTCTCTCTGTCTCTCTCATCTTCCTCTCAAACATGCATGGCAGTGACCATCACCGTGCATGCCTCTCTTTTTCTCTTTCTTCTCCTTCCTCCCTCTTTTCTTTTTGATTTTCTTCTTTTCTTCTCTCCCTCTCTTCTTCTCCTTTCTTCTTCATTCTTTCGGTTCCGTCTTTCTCTCTATCTTAACATTCACGGTGATGGTAATGTTGTGCACAAATCTCTCTCTATTTTCTTCTCCCTCTGACATACATGATGATGGCAGCACCGTGCACAAATCCCTTTTCCTATTTTCTTCTCTCTCTAACACACATGGCGGTGGTAGCACCGTGTGTGTTTCTTTCTCTCCTCTTTCCTTCTTTTTCTCTCTTTCTTAATTTCTTTCTCTCTCTTTCCTTCTTTCTTCTTTGGCTCTCACTTAATCTCTCTCCTCACTTTCCTTCGCTCTCTCTTCTTTCCTTTCTTCTCTCTCTACTTTCCTTTCCTCTTTCTCTTCCCTAAAACCTCTTTCTTCCTCCTTCTCTTTCTCTCACTCTGTTATTTCTCTTCTCTCTTCTTTTTCTCTCCAGTCATACACGGCGATGCCCATCGTCGAGTATGATATTCTCAGTTTCCCCCTTATCCTCTTGAGACATGCACAGTGATCCGAGCCTTGATCGTCATCCATGTTCTTTCTCTTTCATCTTTCCATTATCATGGACGGCGGAAGTCCATCACCATCAATGTTCTTTCTCTCTCATCTTTCCTCTATCATGGATGGTGAAAGTCCATCGCCATCCATGTTCTTTCTCTCTCGTCTTTCTCTATCATGGACAACAGAAGTGCATCGCCATTCAAATCCTTTCTCTCTTCTCTTTCTTTGTCATGTAAGGTGGAAGTCCATCGCTGTCCATGTTCTTTCTCTCTCCTTTAATCTAACATGGATGGGTGGGTGTCCATCGTCGACCATGCTTCTCTCTTCTTTCTCTCTTTTTTTCTTCTCTCTCTACTTTCTCTCTCTCCATTCTCTAGCTTCTTTCTCTCTCTATATTTTTCTCTTTTTTCTCTTCTTTTCTCTCTCTTTTCTCACTCTTCTTTTCTCTCTCATTTTCCTCTTCTTTCTCTCTTCTTTTCTCTGTCTTTTTTCTCTCTCATTTCTCTCTCCTTTTCTTTCTCTTCTTTCTCTCTCATTTCTCTCTTCATTTCTCTTTTCTTTTCTCTCTTCTTTCTCTCTCTTCTTTCCCCTGTATCCCTCTTCTTTTCTCTCTTCCCCTTCTTTTCTTCTCTCTCTTTTATCCTCTCTTTTTCTCTACATCCCTCTCATCTCTCTTTTTTCATTCTCTGTTCTTTCTTCTTTCTCTCTCCTTTGACCAAGGGACAAGTCTAGCACTGTCACGGTACTCTCATCGTCGAGCAATATTGCTACTGTGTCGATCCATGTTACCGTACCCGTCTTACTGGCACATCAAACTTGTCGTTGTGCTAGGCTAGTTGGTATTAGTATTTTATCATTGAGTAGTATTATCGTTGCATAAATTCGTGTTACCTTGCCCCTCTTGCTACCACGTCAGGTCAATCATCATGCTAATCTAGCCACTGTGCTAGGCTAGCCACCGGGTAAAATGTCTCCTTCTTTTCTTTTCTTCTCTCTTCTTCCTTTTCTCAACACTCATCTCATCAGCTCTTCTCTTTTCTCCTTTGAATGTGCACGCCTGTGTACATTCACCCAAAGACAAGGTGGGGTTCCTCGGCCCAGTTATCTTATAAAATTAACCATGTGTGAGTCATTGCAAAAACAAGAGAATACAGGTCAAGAGAGGCAATTCCAAACCAATTATAGAATTGGGAGGCTTTCTTTATGATCTAAGAGGGAGACCACGTGAGCCAGCCCGAGTAGGTCCCGAACCCACCTTATATTCCACTGTCATTGATTGGTATACCTACACTTGTTCTTGAGCAAGGTTCTCGAGAGAGCGATCTCAAGTCCTGGCTTCTCCTGAAACCTGAAACGTGTGCCGCCAGATCATCTAGATTCGGAGGACGAGATCGAGGCACTTAACCAACCCGATGTGGTAGCAAGACGGGCATTGTAACTCAGACCGGCATGATGGCAATACTACTCGACAACAGAACGAACACTAATCGGCCTGGCATGATGGCTAGCCTTCTCGTGGAAGTAAGATAGGCACGGTAACTCAGACCGGCACGACAGTAATACTGTTCGACGACGAGACTACCATGGCAGTGCTTGAATTAGCCTTTCTATTAGTTAAATGAGAGGGAAAGAGAGAATGAGAAGAAAATAGAAAATAAAGGAAGGAGAGATAAGAAATAAGAAAGAAAGAGAAGGAAGAGGAAAAAGAAGAGAAGAGAAGGGAGAGAAATAGATGAGAGATTACGAGAGAAGTCATAACATAGACTAAAAGAAGAGAAGAAGGGAATAGAAGAAAGTAGAAGAGAGTAGAAGAAGAAGAGAAGTAGAAGAAGAAGAGAAGAGAAGAAACGAATGAAGAGAGAGGAAAGAAGAAAGCAAGAAAAGATGAGAAGTGAGGAAGAAGAGAAAGGAAAGAGAGAAGGAGGGAGAGCGAGAAGAAGAGAGAAAAAGAATAGAAGAGAGAACTCGAAAGAGAGAAAGAAGAGAAAAGGTAAAAGAAAGAGAAACAAGAAAGAAGGGAGAAGAGAGAGAAAGAAAAAGAGGGGAGAGGAGAAAAGTCAAAAGAGAGAAAGAAAAAAGAGGGAAGAAGAGAGAGAAAGAAGAAAGAGAGGAGAAGAGAGAGAAAGAAGAAAGAAGGGAGATAAACATGGACAGGGATGAGGTCCCGCCATCTATGGTAAAGGAAAAAGAAAGGAAAAGAAAGGAGAAAGAAACAGGGATGCCGATGGCTCCATGACAAAGGAGATAAAAGAGAGGAGAAAGCATAGACGGCAATGAGGTCCCACCGTTCATGGCTGAGGAGAGAGAAGAAAGACAAAAGTAAGGATGGCGATGGGGTTTCACCGTCCATGATAGAAAAGGGAGAGAGAAAAAGAGAACATGGACGGCGATGGGTTCCACTATCTATGACAGGAAAGAGAGAGAAAAAAAGAACATGGATGGCGATGGGTGGGTCCATGACAGGAAAGAGAGAGAAAAAGAGAACATGGACGGTGATCGGTTTTGCCATCCATGACAGGGACAGAGGGAAAAAGAGAACATGGAAAAGAAAAAGACACGTGCGACGATAGGCATCACTGTGCGTGTCAAAAGGGACTCAGACACGACCCAGCCCACCTCTCGGGAAAGTGCCTGGTTCAATATCCTCATCAGATTTTAAGAAAGGGAATGTCATGCACGGTAATAAGCATCACCGTGTGTGACATGGGGCAAGAGGAACTTAGATAGTGGCCTTGCCCGCCACTCGGGTTAAGATCCAGCTCATTGTACACGATCTAGAAGAAGGAGTACATCATGATCCGCGATAAGCACCGTCGTGCATGAATGGAGAAGAGAAAGAAAGAAAAGAACATGGAGAAAGAAATAAGAGAGATATTAGAAGAGAGATTACAAAAGAGAGGAAGAGAAAGGAAGGAAAGAAGAGAAAGGAGGAGAGAGAAGAAAGGAGATCAGGAAAGAGAGAGGAAGGATTAGGAAAGAAAGGGGGATGAGTAAGGAAAGGAAAGAAAGCAGGAAAAAGAAGAAAGAAGGTGATAAAAGACACACACGGTGATGGCCCACTGCTGTGTGCGTTGAGTGAAGAGAGAGTGACAGAAATAGGAAGAAAGATAAAGATAGAGAGAAGAAGATAAGGAGAGAGAGAAAAAGGAGAGGAAAGTGGAGAGAGAAAGAAAGAAGTGGAAGAGAGAGAAGAGAGACACGCACATCGATGGTGTCATGACATAGGCCCCTGACCCTTGCCGTCCCAAACCGGAGGGCGACAGAGTGCGGGATCACTATCGGAGGTCGCATATGTCACTCAGATCGGATAGAACTCAATACTCTAATACTGTGATAAACGGAGCAAACCACAAAAGTAAAGAAACATTATATAAAAAGCACAAGATCAAGATAAAAATAAAAACTGAAACTTTTGTTATTACATAAACAACTTGGAATGACACAATTTTTCAAGGCATCAAAGGCCTAGGTACACAACACCTAGTTTCAATATAGACAAAAACACAACTTGAGGCTGCTAAACACACACAAGCAAAAGATCTCCTTGGCAGGTACAAGCCTTCGTCGACCAGATCGATCACCCCACCGGCTGTTCTTGACCTGCAGCTTCTACTCTACAGGGAGGGAAAAAGATGAATGAGCTAGAAAGCCTAGTAAGAGGATCTAGTTGCTATGCATCAATGATATATCCATCTAGGCATTATAAATATATATATTTTTTTAACTATAAGAAATCATGGTGGAAAACATTTAATGTACAATCTTATCAATATATTCATCACGGATGGCATATCGAATATCATGGCTATCATACAATCAACATAACTATCATCATTCACCTTCGTACATCCAATCATTAACCACTCACTCCTTAGATTTACCTATTCCCGAAGTAGAAGACATAATCATCAGACCAAGCCAATCCCATTGGTTAAGACTTCTACCATCACTTAGGAGAGATGGCAATGATAGTGAGTCTTCCATTCGGTAATGCCCTCACACTCACACACACAATCCCCAGCGCGTTTTGGGACTTTTGATATGCACTTTCCTTACAAGACCCGATACACTATTTCTTTTTAGAATGCATTGAAATTTAGGGGGCACAACCCACCCATCACAATTTCAACCAAACTTCCCTCCTATCATAGGAAGTTAGGAAACACTGCTGGCCTCACTTTCATATCTGATGGCAACATATTACCACAAGTAACCCGTGCATAGCGCCTCTTAAATCACTTTACAAATATTAAACACAAAAGGGTCATGCTTGAAGCATATCATCAGATTATACATCGCTTGACATTCATCACTTGGCGTTTACACCTATTACATGATTAACACATGGAATTCACCATTTGGCTCTCATTATATAGCATTCACACTTATCATATGAATATTACATGGTACTGACAAATTAGCATTCACTTTCATCACTAGAATCTCGCATGGCACTCTCTAATTAGCATTCACATTCATCACTGGAATATCACATGGCTATCACTAATTTGCATTCGCATTCATCGCTTAAATATCACATGGAACTCACTAATTAGCATTCACTTTCATCACATAGCAAACACAGTTTCGGGGAGGCTCTATCAACAGTGACATACTCCCCTAAAAAGAAAAACTTTCAATCTAGGGGGTTTTTCAAGAAAATCTTTACATGCAAATTTAAGTTTTCGTATAAATCATTCAAATAGTGGTGGTTTGGAAAAAATTGAACTTCACTTGATTAATCAAACTCGTGATAATTTAAGGTGATAATTCTGAATTTTCACAATTTCTGGTAACAGTGACATGTTAGCATATTTGGAGTATAGCTTCTCATTCGTAAAGAATTTCAATAAGGTTTAAACATGCACGTTGTAATAGATGTCATACAGCTCAAATGGCGGTGATTTAGAGGTATTTGTGAACTTATTGGGTGGTCAAAAGTTTGATACAAGGTACGTAATAGTGGCTGGAATATCTGCTGTCTGTCATCAGTGACATGCTCACACATTTTGGATTGTAAATCCTAAAATATGAAGAATTTCAAGATGTTACAAGAAACAAAGTTGTAATAGACAAGCACACCTTTCATTCAAGATCAATTTGAACCTATTTGGATACTGTTTGGTCATTGGACCATTTGATACAAAAACACTCACAGTTTTTGGAAATTCATTTGCCCATTCCTTTCCCAAATTTTACCACATACACAAGTACAAACAATTTCCTTCAAGCCAATGTCTAGTATTCAGTCAAATCGATTTCACTTAGAATAGATTCACAAGAGGATTTTGCAAAAATTTTCACCATTAACATAAACTAAACAGTTATGGATTCTAGTACTTAAGTTCCAAGATTTCCAAGCTTACTCTTGCACATCCATACACATGTTTATGCATTCTACACGTCTATACCTCATGTTGGATAAAAATAGTAATACATAGCTTCTAAATCCACTTACATTATCAGCAAATAGTACTCCTAACTCCTTGCATAGTCTCCTCAAGATTCCTTAGAGAGTAGTAATGGGGTAACATTGGGTAAGGCTCAAGAGTTTGTTCTTAGAGAGAGAGAGTGTGGGAGTGAAATAGCTTGAGGAGGAGGGCTTAAGTATTCCCCCCAGTGGGAGGTGGCAACCCCGAGCTTATAGGTGAAAAACAACTTCCATGCAGCTGGACAAGTGGCGGATGCTAACCATGTATGGCAGTGCCACACATGGAGCTGCTCTTTTCTCTCTCTTCACAGCGGGCTCTGCCTCTCTCTTATCACAGCCGGTGCCAGCTCCCTCTTCACAACCGACGCTGACTCCTCTCTTCACAGTCGGTGCTGGTTCTCTCTCTAGGGTCATTGCAGATGGATACTGCCATGCATGTTTGAAACTAAAAGGAAATAGAGAGAGAAAGAGAGAGTGTTTATAGTGCATAATCTAGCGATCTAACGAGGTAGATCACTCAGATCTGACACTTTAAACTGATAAAAAAGAAATGAAAAAGAAATGGCAGAGAAAGTGGGAACAATCGAATTCAGATCTGCCTAGAAATGAGCAGGCCTGCTCTCAAACTTGTAGCAGAGTCAGCGTGATCGGAAGCATTTCAAAACAATATTTTAAAAGAAAACTAATCAAAATAAGATCAAAATAAAATTAAAATGGTAAAACAACGGAAAAAAATGATACCAAGCCAGGTCAGATGTCCTTGGACTCCCAAGCCTTCGAGGGCTCGCCCGTATCAACACCATCATCCTCTTTGCCTCTCTTATCTAGATGTTGACCAGAAAATCTGTGATGTATAGGATGGTTGTGCCTTGGAGATGGTTATATAACTAGGGTTTTTGTGCCCTAGAGATCTAGGCTTTTGGCTTAAGGTTAGGGTTTCAGGAGGCTAAGGTTTTTGAAGCTAACTCTTTCCAAGGGTTTCTGCTTTTTTCGAAGAAGTCCGTCTATCCCTCTTTTCAACCCTCTCATTTTTCTTCCTTTTATGGTCACCCAAAGTGAGTTCATCTAAACGAGGGATTTGTTGGGGCAGAGTTATCCCATAACCAACAAATCCCTACATCAAACCAATCTTTTATTTTTTTTAAATTCTGATTTGACCAATGCGGATAGCATCACGCAGCCAAACCACCCACAAGATAACCCTATAAACATAAAAAATGATAAAAAAAAATTTGGGGAAAAACGTGTCTGGGAGGCACAGGTTGTGTCGCCTAAGGCTGGGTAGCACGAGTCGTGTTGCTTGGGCAGCATGCCTCGTATTGCCCAAACCAAAACTTGTCCAAATTTAAAATTTTCTTTTCAAGTGTGTTCCTTGGCCTCTTTTGAAGTTACCAAAAACATTGGGGTCAAAATAGATTTTTTTGCTATTTTTAATGATTGTTTTGGTAAAATAGGGAATTTTCAAGATGGCTTGGGCAACACACCCTGTGTCGCTTGGGCGGCACGCCCCGTGTCTCCCAAACCAAAATTTGTCCAAATTGAGGGTTTTCAATTTAGGTGTCTTCCTCAGCATCTTGTGAAGCTCTCAAAGAAAATTTGGGTCAAAACAGATATTTTTACTATTTTAGACGATTGTTTCCATAAAACAACACGTTTATTAGATTCCTGGTCAAAATAAGCATTTGTTGGGTTCTGGGCTGGCAAGATGGTTCTGGCTCACATGGTAAGTTTTGTGACCTATGGATTTTGGGTTTACTAGGCCAATTTTATCCTACGGGTCTAACAAAATCACAGAACTTGCCAGATTTAAAGCGGGTATCTACAGTTGTCCCTCTTTGGCACTCCATGTCCTTCGAGGGACAGGAGAGTGGCAAAGAAGTAGACACGATGTCGCTCACTGTCCTGCGAGGAGCAGGTGAACGCGTACTCCCTATGTTTCGAGGGACATGTGAGTAGCAACAGTAGACTCTTTGATGCTCCATGTCCATGAAACTTGAGGTGGATTTTACCGCCATGCCACTTGAGGTCAGGGTTTTCTCAATTTGAAAATTTTAACCTTGGCAATTTCCTTGATTTCCTTAGGGGTTTCCTAAGGCTGTCTATAAAAAAAAGGCTTTCTATAAGACAAGACTTGTCTAATCAATTCCAAATATAGAGGCGAGGAAGCACCGTGGTAATCACGGCAATGCGGTGTTCATCATATACGGGTGTCCAAGCTCCTTCGTTTTAGAAAATGCTTTAGAAATTTTGAAAGTAGGGGAAGATTTGAAATAGAACCCAGAGCAGGGACAAGTTACGATTTTAATAAAGAAATTAAATTTTTTGAAAACACAAGACATAGCATGAAAATTTTGAAAAGAGGAAGATATTTCGAAAAACGAGGTTGGTTAGTAATTTCAACTCCTACAACCATAAAGCCCACTAAGCAGTTTAGCATTATGTAGCGATGGACGATACACCCAACCTTTTACATCATACGGGGATAGACGTCGCACAAGTTTGATGTTGAACTGGAGAACCCAACCTTTTACGTCATACGGGGCTAGACATCACCTGTCTCAGCTCTTTTACGTCTCATGAGTTTGACGTATTAGCTCGATTTTTTAACATCGCACGAGTTTGACATGTTAGCTCGGTTTTTTAATGTCACACGAGTTTGATGTGTTAGCCCGGGTTTTTAACGTCGCAAGAGTTTGACGTGTTAGCTCGGTTTTTTAATGTCACACGAGTTTGACTGTTAGCTCGGTTTTTTAACGTTGCACGAGTTTGACGTGTTAGCTCAGGTTTTTAGTGTCTCACGAGTTTGACGTGTTAGCTCTAGTCTTTAATGTTGCACGAGTTTGACGATCTGAATCCTGGTTGGATGTTTAGACTCATGCGACCATGGAGCAAAGGATTTTTCTGAAATTGGTTGGCAGTTTAGACTCATGCCACCTAGGAGTACAAGATTTTGAAGCCGATTGGTAGTTAGGCTCATGTCACCGAGGAGTATATGAATTTTTTTTTTTATTTGGAAAGATTTTTTGACAGTTTAGGCTCGTGCCACCAAGGAGAGTAAAACTTTTTTTCTTTTTATTTTTTATTACTTTTTTTAAATTTTGGAAAATTGGTCGATAGTTTGGGCTCATGCCACTGAGGAGCAAATTATTCTTGTTTTTTTTTTTTATCATTATGTTTTTAGAAATTTTATTTTTTTGGAGAATTGGTTGAGAAAAGGGGCTTTTCAACTTTGCCCCTATTATGGGGAGTTTGAAATTTTTATTTTCTTTTCTTTATTGCCAACGTTGGGGGGTTCTTGTTCTACTTATACGTGTGTAATTGATTAGTCAAAGTAGAGTAGAACACTTTCCTTGCACACAATTTTCAAACTGATTTTTTTACAAATTCAGCTCCCTAATTGTAGGGTTTTTGTCTCGAATTTCCTGCTATTGCGTCATCGTATGCACGCATAGGGATGAGCTTGCCTCATTTTGCCTCAGGAGATCCAGTCAAGAGAAAAACGCTCCCAGACTAGCCAATTTCGCCATTGGCGAGGTTCACCCATCTCTTATATGTGGTAGTTGGTAGTTATACTCATACAACCATGGAGTGCCTGGCTAGTTTCAAATCTTCATAACAGGCATAGGAAGTTGGCTTCGAGAGCAGAGTCAGATTGGCTAACAGTTATACTCTTGTAGTGATGGAGGAAATCCCTTTTAAAAGGAGAAAGCTTTAGAAAATAGATGATTTTAAAAATCAAATTGAAATAGCGTTTTCAAAAGGGATGGGACCTACAGTTTTCCACCTGTGGCCCCTTTGGTGGTTGTTTTTTTTGTTATATTGTACCCAAAAATGATGAAAGGTTCCCTTGCGGGATCGTGAGAACTCAAAAATCATGAATTTGTGTTTTTACCTTTGGAACTTTCATCCTTTGCTTTGCGATCCATGAAGAGTCCTCTGGATTCTTGGGCTTTCATCCTGGAACGTCTTTCAGGGTTCGTCGAAATCACTTCGGTTTTCCATTCATGTCACTCTCCTACATCTCTCTGAGTTGGTTATGTTGGATACCTGCAGGGTTTAGGAGGAGTCTTCCTCCTCAGGGTTTGCTTGTGCAGTATTATTGGAACTTGCAAGTACTTGTTTATACTTGAATGTTTTACATCGAAAGCTCCTTCTTGGAGATTTTTTTTTTTATTATTTTTTAGTTTTAGCCGTGATGCCTTTTCAGGTTTTCAACACGTAAACCTTTTTTTTTTTTTTTTTTTTTTCTTTGTGATGGCTTTTCAGACTTTCACCACGTTTTTTAGCCCATTATAGGTAGTATTTTCTGAGATACATTGCATTAATGGGGTCGTTGAGTTTGTACTCCTCCTGATTTTTTATCTTATAAGAATTGTCTGCATGCAATCGGGTAACCACGAATGGCCCCTCCCAGTTAGGTTTGAACTTACCTAAAGGGTGTGGATTTGTAGGAGTGTGCATGATTTTTTTGAGTACCATGTCCCCTTCTTTGAACTGTGGAGGAACAACTTTCCTTTGGTACGACCTCTTGATTCTACGCTGGTAAGCAATGCTATTTTGTGTTGGTCGTAATCATTTTCATCCAAAGTAATGAGGGTAGTGATTCGTGCTTCGATCTTTTGTTCCTCATCTGCATTTTCATGAATAACCACTCGGAGGGATGGTATCTCAACCTCGATAGGTAGCACTGCTTCCATACCATACACCAATGAGTATGGGGTCATGCCAGTAGAAGTCTTCTCATTTGTTCGTTAGGCCCATAGGGTGTCATTTAGCTTTCCGTGCCAATCATTCCTGCCATCTATTTTTTTGTCTATGATTCTAAGAAGTCCTTTGTTTGTGGCCTCCGCCTGTCCGTTTCCTTGAGGGTAGTAAGGTGTGGAGAATTTCTACGTTATCTCGAACCTTTTGCACACCTTAGTGACCTTTTCATTTTTGAGATTGGATCCATTGTCAATGATGATTGACTCAGGAACATCGAATCTGAATACAATATTGTTCTTTATGAAACGGGCAATATGTTGGTCTTCGATTTTAACAAATGATTCGACCTCTACCCATTTGGTGAAGTATTTTGTAGCCGTTAATATGAAATGGTGGTTGTTTGAGGCTTTTGGTGCTATCATTCTAATAATATCAAGACCCCACATGGCGAAGGGCCTTACGGGCAATGTTGAGTTGAGTGATACAGATGGTGCATGGATGAGGTCTCTATAAAGGTTACATTTGGGACACTTCTTAACGAACTCCCAGCAGTCTTCAACCATGGTGGTCCAGTAATAGCCTTGGTGCCTAATTTTCTGAGCTAAGGCGGCTGCCCCAAAATGACCTCCTTCATTGTGCAACTCTGTTTGTACTTAGTCAATTTTTGGTTGATCAAGGCACCATAGAATGATGCCGTCGAAGGATTTCTTGAACATGAGGTCACCTCTTACTAAGAATCCAATATAAAACCTTCGAAGGGCTTCTTTATCCTTTTTAGTGGCTCCTTTGGGGTATGACCCATCTTTTAGCAGGGACAAAACTTCGTGGAACCACGGTTTTTCTTTGATTAGTGCATTTGAAGCCACGAGAGACACTTCCCCATCGTTCTCATTTTCCTACTCTAATTCTTTTTCGATCCTTGGTGGGGAAGGGTCATGTTTGTTCCTAATGTAGAATGAGAGCGTGGTGATTTCTAGAGGAATATCGACTATTGAGGCAAGGGTTGCAAGGGTGTCAGCAAACCTATTATTTTCCCTAGTCACGTGCCAGAAGGTGATTTCTTGAAATATGGGATCATCTTTTCCACCTTTTCTTGATAGGGTTTGAGCTTTTCTTCTTTCACCTTCCAAATCCCTTGAACTTGGTTTATGATGAGTAAGGAGTCACCAATTACTCTTATTTGCTGGATTTTTAATCCCAGGATATTCTCAGGCCCGGCTATTCAGCAACATTATTGGTACATGGGAAATTCAATCTGATGGCTGTTGGCATTAAAATATTCTTGGGTGAGCGTAGTATGACTCCAATACCTGACCCGTATTCATTCTTTACACCATTGAAGTATAGCTCCCAAATTGAGTCCTCAATTGTGAAGAGGTTCTCATCAGGGAGATCCATGTTAACGGGAATATTGTTTGGCAGTGCGTGTTCAGCTAAGTGGTCAGCAATGGCTTGTCTTTTGACTGAGTTTTTAGTGATATACTTGATCTCGAACTCGCTCAATAACATTCTCCACTTCGCCAAACGTCCATTGAGGACTAACATCTCCACTTCGCCAAACGTCCGTTGAGGACTGACCTCTGCAATAGGTACTTGAGTGGGTCAATTTTTTATATGAGATTGACAAAATGAGGTAAGACATAATGTCTTAGTTTCTGCATGGCCCACACAAGTGTTAAGCAGTGTTTCTTCACAACCATGTATCATGGTTTTACTGATATAGTATATCATTTGTTTTTTTCCATGGTCGTTATATTGTCCTAACATTGCCCCCATGGTCTTGTCTTTCACTAACATGTATAAGAACAGGGGTTTATCTATACTAGAAGGACTAAGGATGGGAGGTTTGGTGAGGTACTCCTTGATTTGATCGAACGCTTCTTAGCATTCATTGTCCCATATGAATGGGGTGTCCTTCTTAAGGAGTCTATTGAATGGTGCACACTTATCTGCCAGTTGTGAAATGAAATGCCTTATGGCTTGTATGCGACCTTGAAGCCCACAGATTTATCTGATGTTCCGGGAAGGAGGCATTTCAATGATGGCTCGTATTTTGGACGGGTCCACCTTAATACCTCTTTGGCTTACTACAAAGCCTAGTAATTTGCCAGATTCAACTCCAAAGGCACATTTTTGTGGATTGAGTTTGAGTTGATGTTTTCGGAGTTTCTAAAAAATGGTTCTCAGGTTGGTGAGATGATCAGACCTAGACTTTGACTTGACCAGGATATCGTCTTCATAGTCTTCCATAATGGTATGCATTAGATCGTGGAAGGTACTAGTCATGGCCCGTTGATAAGTTGCTCTGGCATCTTTGAGACCAAAGGGCATGACTTTGTAACAGTAGGTTCCCCACTGTGTTATGAATGACCTCTTGGTTTGGTCTTCTTCTGCCATGAGGATTAGGGTGTAACCCGAGAAGCCGTCCATGAATGACAGCAACTCATGACCTGCAGTGTTGTCAACCATGACATCTATGTTTGGTAATGGAAAATTATCTTTGGGACATGCCTTATTGAGGTCTCGGTAGTTGACACACACTCGGATCCTCCCATCTTTCTTGGGTACGACCACTATGTTGGCCAACCATTCTGAGTAATCGACGGGGATAATGACCTTCGCCTTGAGCTGTTTGTTGATTTCTTCCTTGATTTTGAGCTCAAGGTGAGTCTTTTGACATCGAAGTTTCTGCCTTACAAGCCTTGCCCCTTCATTGAATATTAAGTGATGTTGCACCGATGTGGGATCAAGCCCTAGCATATCCTCGTATGACCAGGCGAAATCATCGTGATATTCCTTGAGAGAGGAAATCACATTTTCCCAATCCTCAGAAGATAAGGAGGTTCCAATCTTGGTTAACATTGGGTCATTCTCAGTTCCTAGGTTTACGTCAACCATCTCTTCGATGATAGCCGTTGGGTCACCAATGAACCTCTTCTTGAATTTCTCAACATGGGAAGTAAGTTCCTCAGGTTGAGAGATTTCTTCAGACTCTTGACTCTCTTGATCTTCATCTTGGTCGTTCAATTCATTGTCTTGAGTATTAAGCACCGTTATTGGGCTATCTTGAGTGAGCGCCACTTTTGAAAATTCTTTTTCATTATTATTAGCTTTATCATGTTTTGAATTTTCTACAGTTTTTAAAATGTCGCAGAGGTGTCCTTTATGGGACTCGCGAGAGAAATGTTGGGGACCGGACTCACACGGCGGTTAGATGGCCACCCTGTGCCTATCCGTTTTTTGGCACCGAGACTCGAAGGTGCTGCTAGTATGCTTCCAGTGATTCTCGAGCTAAAGAATGATAGACCAATTTCGTCCCTAGGTTGGTGTTAGTGGATGAGCAACCATGGCTATGTTAGAGTCAACTGTTCACACCTCCTCCAGATCTAGGTCAGCAAATAGGTCTTCAATTCCTAATCCTTGTGTGTGCTGAGATGTAGAAGAAGGACTATCCCCTGTTGGGGATTTGAGGATCATCTTTGGTCATTTGGAAGGACGAGCATTGAGAGGATCGAGGCTTTGAATGCCTCCAGATACAAAGCCTGGATAGCTTGAAGGCCTCATACGGCTTTGAAAGAGGGTGAGAGTACACCCATGCCCTCTTTGTTCCCCTTTTCCAGTTTTGGCTTTAGGTGATGCAGAAATCGCTTCCTTTACGCCTTGCTCTTGACTTCCCAAGCCTTGGCTTGGTTGGAAGCCTTGGGAGAGGAGCATGTGCCAGGCTTCGAAGGACCCAAAGCCATATCAATGTTCGCATTGGATAATCTCTTCCATTAATGCGAAAGTTTGCAAAGTTTAAGGAACGGGGTCGTCGGCTTCTAGGCGTAAAGTGGCACAATCAGCTTGCTCGAAGGAAGCTAGTGGGATTAAACCGAGCTCGACCCTTATGGTTTCTGCTATAAGGGGGTTCAAAGCATACCTTCGCGACGCCATTTTTTGTTGAAAATTTGGGGCCTTGATGGGGCGTGGAGGCGACCACGAGGTTCTCGTGTAGCTCTGATCGGCCTAGCAGCATGTGGAATGAAGGTTTTAAGTCTAGATAGTAGGATCGATCTTGAGTGTGAGAGGTAATATGCCTTCAGCTAGCCTCTTGGTCCCATCGTATGCGGTGATATTTAGTTGGCACGGCTCGAAGTCATCCAGGCTTTTGCCTATCTGCTTCACCATTTTCATAGGGCATATATTCAGGGATGCCCCATTATCAACCCGAACTCTCCTTATCTCATATCCTTTCAAGACAATAGTGATATGAAGAGGTTGGACGTGAAAGCGATCGACATTAGTGGGGCTGTCATCGTCCATGAATATGATTGACGTTGGTGCCACTAGTTGGTTGAGTATCTCACACAACTCATCCAGCTGTGTGTTGCAAGGGATGTGTGTCTTAACGAGAACCCTTTCTATCTGGGCTCTGTGTGCTGGTGAGTTAGCGAGTAGCTCCAAGACGAAAATTTTGGCTTGGATCTTCCCAAGATGAGTCGGTAGATCATAGGCTGTTGTGGATCCTTGAGTTATTTTCTTAGGTTCATGATCTGCAACCCCTGTTGATGGTTTGGCTGTTGAAGTGGCTCTTAATCTGTCATCAAGAGTGTCCGCCATCAATTGGATGGGTTTGAACATTCGACCTCTTAGGGTTAAGGAATCAACTTCGCTAGCTTGGACCATGTCAATCTCAAGGGCATCATCTTCGTCATAATGGTCCCGATTAGGAGGATCATTAGAGTTTAGGGACAAAGAATTTCCTCTAAGAAGACTCAAAAGATCTTCTTCAACTTCTTGGAGATGATGATCACAAGCAAATTTGAATTGGCTGGGATCATCTTCTTCATCTCTGTTTTCAATCATGTGAATGACAACATCCTCCTTTGAGTTACTTGGAGCATTCGTTTCTTCGGTCGTTTTGGCCGTATTTTTGGGGAGAGGGTTTGTGAAGATTCCCATCTTTTGATTAGGTTCTTCAACAAGTTGATTTCTAGGTCCGACAGTGATGTCGCCCCTATTAATCAACCCTTGAATCACTTGCTTCAAGTAGAAACAGTTTTAGGTATCATGGGCATGGTTTCTATGCCACTTGCACCATTTGTTCTTATCCTTAACCTCAAATGGTGGTTCAGATGATGGCAGGAGTTGAACCATGTTTTCTTCAAGAGTAACTCCAACACTTTTTCTAACGGGTCTTTGAGAGGAGTGACATTGTCCTCTCGCCTTCGATTAGTATTTTGAGTGTTAGCTCTAGAATGACCCCTTCGATTTTGATTTCTATTATTGTGTTGGGTGGCTGAACCTTGAGCCGGTCTATTGACAACAATTTCGTTAACCGGATCGAAAGCTTTCCCCTTGCCGTTACTCTTACTTTTATTCTAGGGAGTGGTGATGGGTTTGTTATCGGGCTTAATGTTGGTGGTGTCCCTCTTACCCTTTCATGTCGCGCCACTTGCTCGGTCATGGAGTCGAAAGAGTGGGGGTTAAGGCCCTGGCTAAAGAAGCTCCTGTATTCAAGAGCTGCATTTTCTAAGGCCATGGAGATTTTAGCTGGGTTCAAAAGTGGACATTCGATGACCTGCATCGCCACCTCATGATATAGACCAATAAAATCCTTGAAGGATTCTCTTGGGTTTTGTTTGGTTGCATTGAGCTCGCCTAGGGAAAGAGATCTTGGTGTTGACCCACGGTAATGAGAGATGAACTGGTTGAACATTTCCTCTAGAGTTATGTGTGGTCATTATTCTCCGATGCCAGTTTAAAGCCTCACCAGTCAAAGTTTGTGAAAATAGGGCCTTCAACTGGTTAGGCTTGTCTCGCAAGGCTCGGAAGGAGAGGAGGTACGTGTTAGCGTGAATATCTGGGTCATTCTTCCCAATGAATTTTTTTCTAAACTTTGGGATGACAAACCCAGGGGGAAGGTCTTCCATGCCTTCAAGGGTCTCACAAACATAAGCCTTTGGGGTTAGGATTTCATGCATGGCCATCCTTATGAGCATATTCTGCATCGCTTTTAAAGTGCCTTCTTGTCGAGTATTTGGCATGAGAGTTGGCCCACCGGTCGGTGGGTTCCTAAGCATAGACTGATGAGTCGAGACTTGGGGTAGATGTTGGCTTGCTTGGGCCTGTGATGAATGAGCCGCGGTTACCGGGGCAGTTTGACACATTTGTCCTTGAGGGGTGTACTGACCCATACACATCGCCACTGGTTGCAGAAATTGTATGGTTGGTTTGACTGGATACACAGGAGGGACAGATTGAAGAATCGGCTAACTCGGTTGTGCTATGGGTTGACCTATGCTATTACGTTGGTTTTGGACTGACCCATGAACTGGGGCATGAACTGTGTAACCTAAGTCAATTAGACTTTTGAGGGCAGCCTGGATACCTATCTCGCCTAAGGGTTGGTTTAGATTGACACATCTGCCTCCTACAGTGTTCAGGACATCATGCGCTGTACTACGGCGACTCGAGGTAGGGTTGGATCCCCTAAATCTAGGTGGGTCTTAGTCATGAGATCGTTGGACATCGGGGTTATCTGGGTTCGAGTTGTGGGAATTAGCGTTAGATGCTGCATGAACTTCTTCCCTTGCATGGCTCCTACTTTGGTTTCCTAAGGTCAGATGGCTCCTACTGTGGGTATGTAAGGTTCCCTGTAGGACAATGTCTAGTCGGACCCCCTGGCTGTTCAATGTTTTCCGGGCGGAGCCAACTTTTCGGACCATACAGAGCTCAGGGTTTAGAGTGAATCCCTGGGACCCAGCTTCTAATTGAAGACGTGGACGATGGATAATGGATTGGCCTGAGTTCTGGCCGTAATCCCAAGGGATTGCCACATACTGGTCCCTAGGTTTGGGAAGGTTCGGTTTAGAGTCAACAGTGAAGCGGTCATCATAATCGCCTTGGGTAACCGACATGGCGACTCTCTTTGATTGGGTTCTTGAGTCTAGACTTCGATAAGATCTAGACTCGACGACCAAAGGCAGACCTAATCTTGACTCCAGGGGCAAAACTTTGACTAAGATTTAGGCTAAGACTAGACTGGGACCTAGAATTGCTAAAGTCAATGGGTATTGGTTCGAACCCTAAACGAAGGTAAGCCTAGTCTAGCTCTAGAGGCAACTCTATGCTTAGACCTATGCTAGAACCTAGACTAAGATCTAGACTAGATGGTGCACGAGTCTCGACTCGGAATAAGGGTGGGTCTAGGTTCGGACCAGGGTGTGAGCCTGGTTCGGACCTAGACTGAGCTAGGTGCAAGCTTGGGCTTGAACTTAGAGGGTTTTGAAACTCAGACCAGATGTGGACCCGGACTGGATCAAGATTGAACTTGGAACGAACCTTCGACTCGGACCTAGAGGGGGCCTAGGTTCGGATATGGGTGTGAACTTGGTTCGGATCTGGGCTAGGCTAGGTACAAGCCTGAACTTGGACTCAGAGAGTTTTAATGATCAGACCAGGTAAGGACCTAGACTGGATCAAAGAGAGCTAGGAACGAGCCTTTGGCTCAAACCAAGATGGGACCTGGGTGTCAACCTAGTTCGGACCTAAACTGAACTGGGTATCAGCTTGGGCTCAGATCTAGAAGGCTTAGCTCAGACCCTAAGTAGGTCCGGACTGAGATCTAAGTTAATCTACCAAAAGTAAGCAAACAAGCACACAAAAATGTTTGACCTACAAGAATATAAGACTATAGGTAGGCTAGGTCTGAAGTGGGATCCTAACTAATGAAATGCGGCTAGGCTGATATAGGTCCCCACATAGGTCCTGGGCTTCTGTTATAGGAGGTTCACTAGGTCCTACTATACGTCGAGTTTCTTTGAGACAAAGGATTACGGAGGAGTGCTCACAGTTAAAGTTACTCGAATCCCAACTGCCTCGACTCTTAAAGCTAGGTTCCCCTCATGCTGTTAATGCGGATTTTGGGGGTTTTTGAAAAATTTATTTTCTATTTTTTTGGGATTCTCGGTCAGTGTGTGCTAGAGTGTGTAAAGAAACACACAAATGAAAATAAAGTAAAGCACATAGACACCAATAAGAAAGAAAACAACTGCGCGCTCGACGCTGATCGTGCCTAATGACGCGCACTTCTAGGCGAAACTCGCTCGGGGCACAATATAAATGGAGGGATGAGGAACCCCTAATAATGTATGGTCAAAACAGTGAAACTAGGCACAGTTCGTGCTAAGTCAAGCACGACCCGAGTCAAGGATGACTCGAACGGGACATGGTTCAAGAAGGGTGCGAGCAGCCCTCGATATATATATATATTTTATTTTTTATTTTTTTTAACTTTGATGAAATACAATTAGACTAAGCATGGTGAAAGCAGGGAAAAATGGTTTCATAAAAAATTATTAAACTAAAATATAAAAGAAAAAAGTCAGGAGCAAGAAGACTTATCTATAGCAAAATATTTTTTTTATATTTTTAAAAAATTTATTTTAAGCCCAAATTGGTGAAAAAGCACAAAAAAAGGTCTAGAACAGACATGTGGGGTCTCAGAATGTTTTGAGACCTCTGTGATAGGGCGGCATGGACCGTGTCACCCGGGAGGCATGGTCGTGTACGGCATGGGTCGTGTAGCACCTGTTGGTTAGGCGGCACGGGTGTCCCTAAAAAAAAATTTATTTATTTTTTATTTTTAATATGTTGATCTAGATGAAATAAGGCTAGTAAAACTTACAGAAGTAGAAAAATCATAATTTTTTATGAAATAAAATTAAAACAAAGTGAAACAAATGAACAACAGATAGAACAGACTTGTATCAAGCAAAATTATTTTTTAGCATTTTTAAAAATTTTACTTTCCTCCAAAAGTTTTTGATCAGTCATAAGAAAGTCCCAAGACCCAGCCTGCAAAATTTCAAAAAATTATGAATTGGGCAACAGGGGGAACCAGAGTGCGTGATGCCCTAGACCTGAGCGGCACGGTCCGTGTTGCCTGATCAGCACGCCCTGTGTCGCCTGGGTGGCACGCTCTATGTCGCCTGGGCGGCACGCCTAGTGTCTCCTAAAAAAAATTTATATTTGTTTCTTGTAGATCTTGATATTATAAGATTACTTTAAACTTCGCGAAACAGCAAATAAAATTTTTTCTGATTATAATAAATTAAAATAATGCTACTGCATATCTAATAGAAAACTATGTTTTTGTATTTTTAAATATTTTATTTTGACCTAAAACTTTTGGAATAGGCACAAAATGGTACCTAGAACATGCCTGTAAAGTTTCAAAAGATTATGAGGTTTTTGAAATTTTGATTCTCGGATCACGCTCGATTTGCCCCAAGGTGGGAGCCAAACTATTTATAGCGTAGAATCGAGCAATCTAACGATGTAGATCTCTCAAATATTAAACTTTCAACAGATAAAAATAAATGAAAAAGCAATGGTAGAGAAAGTGGGAATAATCGAATTCATATCTGAGATCAGATCCGCACAAAAACGAGCATATCTACTCTCAGATCTATGGCGGAGCCAGCGTGATCAGAAGCATTTCAAAACAATATTTTCAATAAAAAAAAATCAAAGCCAGATCAAAATAAAATAAATATAATAAAAGAAAAGAGGAAATGAAGGATAAGAAAATACCAAACCGGACCGGATTGCTCGAGCTTCCCGAGGCTTCGAGGCTCGCTCGTATTAGAACCGGTTCCTTTTGCCCTTGTGGTCCAGATGTCGATCAACAAGTCTCTGGTAGTAGTAGGGTGGTTGTGCCCTAGAAATGGTTTAGATCTAAGGTTATTGTGCCTTAGGCTTAGGTATACTCAGGCTTAAGATGAGGGTTAGGGTTTTCTCAAGGAAGGTCTTTCTACTCTCTTAGGGTTTCTCTTCCAGCTTCTAGTTTCTAAAAGTCTCATCTCTCTTCAACCCTCTCATTTTTCATCCATTTATGGTCACCCAAAGTGCGTTCATCTGAACGAGGGATTTGTTGGGTTAGAGTTATCCCGTAACCAACAAATCCCTTGGTCAAACCAATCTTCAATTTTTTAAAATTCGGTTTTGACCGACGCTGATAGCATCACGCGAACAAAACACCCACAAAATAACCCTAAAATCAAGAAATATGATAAAAACATTTGGGGAAAATGTGTCTGGGCGGAATGGGTCGTGTCGCCTGGCGGCACGGGTTGTGTGGCACAAGGCTGGGCGGCACTAGTCGTGTGGCACAAGGCTAGGCGGCATGACTCATGTCGCACAAGGCTGGGCGCCACGCCAGTGCCACCCAGACACATTTTTCCCCAAACGCACTTTTATCATTTCTCATGTTTTTAGGGTTATCTTGTGAGTGGTTTGGCCATGTGATGTTATTCGCGTCAGTCAAAACCAAAGTTTAAAAAATTGAAGATTGGTTTAACCAAGGGATTTGTTGATTACGGGATAACTCTGCCCCAACAAATCCCTCGTTCAGATGAACTCACTTTGGGTGACCATAAAAGGATGAAAAATGAGAGGGTTGAAGAGGGACGAGAGTTTTAGAAACTTTAGGCTAGAAGAGAAACACTAAAAGAGTAGAGAGACCTTCCTAGAGAAAACCCTACCCCTCATCTTAAGCCTAAGTAAACCTTGACCTAGGGAACAACAACCCTAAATCTAAACCATTTCTAGGGCACAACCACCCAATTACTACCAGAGACTTGCTGATCGACATCTAGACCACAAGGGAAAATGGAACCGGTTCTGATACGGGCGAGCCTCGAAGGCTAGGGAAGCCCGGGCCATCCCGCTCGTTTCGATATTTTCTTCTCCTTCATAACCTCTTTTCTTTTATTATATTTATTTTATTATGATCTAGGTTTTTATGTTTTATTGAAAATCTTGTTTTGAAATGCTTCGGATGACGCTGGCTCCGCCACAGATCTGAAAGCAGATCTGCTCATTTCTAGGCAGATCTGATCTCAGATCTGAATTCGATTGTTCCTACTATCTCTACCATTGATTTTTCATTTATTTTTATCAGTTGAAAGTGTCAAATCTAATAGATTTGCATTGTTAGACCACTTGATTCTACGCTATAAACAAAGAGGCGAGAGAAAGAAAAAAGAAGAAGAGAGAGAAGAGAGGAGGAGAGAGAAAGAAAAAGAGGAAGAGAGAAGAGAGGAGGAGAGAGAAAGTTACCTTGACCAAGGGGTAGAAGAATTTTTCTTCTCTCTCCTCTCTCTCTCTCCAAGACGTGCCCACAATTTCAATGTAAAACTCTCAAATTTTATTCATGAAATCAAAGCTTGAGGGGAAGTCCTCTACAATTAGGTATAGCATGTATTTATAAAATTATCCTTAAAACATGGATGGATGATCAAAATATAACCTAGTTGATAATAATTAGAATTTATTTGAATTAAAATAAAATCTAAAAATGGGTGCAAAATGACAGTTTTTCCAGTGCCCAACAATATAAAAAATTCCAAAACAGTTCCGACGGCTACCCTAAAACGTGCGAAATTTTCCTAGGCCTGTTTGGGGTTTCTCCGGTGCCTATTTAGCCAAACGATGATTACTTTCTCGTTTGGCTCAACATGACAATCACTTTAGTATTAACTTCGAGCCACGAATCGTGTTTTTAAGCCACGATCATGTAACTCGAAGTTTTTATGACTCTTGAAAACTTCTGATCAATAGTGCACTCATTTCTTGATGTTTTCTCGTGTTTTCTTCGCTGAATTGCACTGAGCATACCGTCATGATCGCATTGCTATAAACACAGATTTTGTGCCCGAACAAAGATTTTGCCATCTTGGGTTTTTGGCCGGATCTTGAATTCCGATGGTCAGAATATGCAGCAAATTCGACACCTTCGTGTGTCGAATCAAACCGTTCATCATGTACAGATCGAACCAGACATAACTTCGGACCTTATGCACGCGATGAAACTGGTTTTGCATCGATTGGGTATGCGAACGCCGTGATATGGCCGCTTGAGTGGGTCATACTACTGCTGATTTTCCTACAACTATCTTCCCGAAGTGTCAACTTCTCTCTAGTTTTCTCTCTGCTCGAGTGTCATCACGAGGCGTGCCACATATCAAAACGCTCGTCATAACGAGATGAACACGCTAGTAAAATTTGTTCTCAATCCAACTCAAAATGAGTGAGATATGAATCTTTGAAGTTGCTGCTCGTGACTATACAAACCAATCTCCTTTAAAGGAGATTGGTGCAAGAAGGCCACACGGGAATAACGTGCAGCTTACCCCTTTTTAATGTTTCAGCCATAACTTTGTCCTGGAGCGTCTGTTTAAGTCGAAACTTGACCCCTTGGGGTTTTCGACCATGTTGGATCCAATGACGGTGGTACCACAACCATTTAAAGCACCAAAAATAGAGTTCTGGTTATGGAGTCTGTTTCAGGGTGTTTGAGGCTAATTTTTTCGAAACTGTTCCCCTGTATATATTACTTTAGACATGTCAGATTGTAACGAAACTTGGTAGGTGGCCTTTTGAAGTCCCTAGGAACATTTTCACTCGTTCTAAGGGGATTCTGAGACTGTCAAAATTCCATTATAAGTCAGGGCTTTATTGACCGGCTTCTCTTTTATTCTGCATCAGCGGTCCAAGGTGTTGAAAAATGTGTTCATACTGCTTGCCTCATCGAATGGTGTTTTTCGAGAGTAGCGATAAGGACAACATTTGAAAATTTTCCTTCGGCTTTATTACTTTTTTCTTCCTAGCCACAGGACCACGTGAACGTCGAGGAGATATCCACGTAATGTTGTAACTAGGATGCTCAGATGTTTGGATGAATTTGTCGTAGATCCATCCGTAGGGACTTTGGGGGAGAAGAGACTTGAGCTACTAGTTGGAGACATCTCATGGAATGCCCATCATCCACATCAAGAGCGTTGTTTCGAGTTCCGACAATTGGGGCTTTCAAAAGCTTGTAGACCTAGTTGGTCATAATTCAGGTTTGTCTGGCAGTCAGGTGCCTTTCTTAAGGGATTTCTTCCCAATCAGTCAGGGTTTTTGTTTCTTCTAGTGGGGGACATCTCATGGAATCTCCATCATCCATGTCAAGGACTTTTGCTTTTTGCTGTCGGTGGGGGACATCTCATGGAATGTGCATCATCCATGTAGGGAGCTTGCTTGGCTGCTGGTGGGGGACATCTCATGGAATGCCCATCATCCACGTTAAGAGCTTTTCTTTAGATTGACAGCCAAGGAGTTGTTTGTTGCTACACTAGGTTTGCTCTATAGGTACCTTTATGGGTCCTGTCCTGCTACGTCCAGTCGAGGGCTTTTTGGTAGCCTGTTCTAAAAGTCTAAGCATGTCGGCTAGGGAGGGGTTTGGCAAGGCGGCCTTGAAAGGGCTCTACCCTGGTTGTTGTAGGCAAGTTCTAACCTGGTTTGACATTTTCTTTCCTTCAAGAGCATCTTTGGTTTGTCAGAATGACTTTCTTATTTTTGGTAACTTCTTGGGAATGGGGTCCTTTAGCATGGGCCCCTGACCTGCCGTCTTGGCAATTCTTCTTACTTTTGGGTCCTTTTGTGAATGGAATCAGACTGTCGGATTCTTCTTGAAGCTTGTATATTTGGGTCTTGATATCGAGGCATTCTGACACGATGGATTTTTCTTTTGAATGCTAGTTGAAGTTGTCCATGAGGCGTGTGTTACATCAACCTGGTTATTTGTCCAAGCACCCTTTTCTGGATTTTCACTTGGACTTAGGAAGTGGCGTCGTAGAGATGGTTTTCACCAACCTCTTTTTATTCGAGGCTCTTTTACCCATGACCTTACAGCCATGTCTACCCTTATTCTTCCATTTTTACTCATGGTGCCCTTTCGGGTTTTCACCATGCCTGGGTTTTTATTTTCATGGAACTCTTTTCCTCATGGTTTCATTACTATGCCCATCCGTCATTTTTACTCATGGAATTCCCTTGACCATGTATACACCATGCCCATTAGTTTTTTTTTTTTCTTTCTTTTTGTGTTATTCTTTTTTTGCTGTTCTTTTTTTGTGAAGGCGTGTTTAGGGTCCTGCCTCTTGAACCTATGCGAAGCAGTTTAACGTCATGCGTTTGGGACGTGTACTATAGTTTAAGGTCATATAGCTGGATCGTGATGGAGATGGATGGTAGTCTGTGGAGGCCATGAAGTGAGTATGGTGGTGGTTTGACTCACTTGGGGGGGATGGCACGAGGCTGCCTGCAAAAGATGGATGATGTATGTATGGAAGGTGGAACACTAGCTGACGACGAGTATGAATGGTGGGATGGATCACCATTTGTGAGTGTGGGCAAGACTAACTAGGGAATGATGAATGGTAATGAAGGACGATGGATTTACTAGGGAGTTGATGAAGGTTGCATGCGCACAGATCAGGTCGGTTCGGGAAAGCGTGCGTAAAGACACATGTAAAGGGCGTGCGCACGTGTGTGGGGCATGTTTATGGTCATGCCTCCGAGATCTAAGCATAGCAGTTTAACGTTATGCATCCAGGACGTGCACTATGGTTTAAGGTCATATAACTTGGACTGTGGCTATATAGTTTAAAGTCATGCAACTAAGTCCATGTAGTTTATCGTTGTGCAACTAGACTTCATCTACAGTTTAAGGTCGTATAGTTTAGACCATGCCTATGTAGTTTAAAGTCATGTTGCTAGGACCATTGTTACAGTTTAAGGTCATGCAACTGGACCATGGTGCTAAGCCTTTTAACGTCATGCGGCCATGACGTGCACTAAAGTTTAGGGACATATAGCTGGATGATGGCTATGCAGTTTAAAGTCATGCAGCTTGGACCATGTAGTTTAAGGTCGTGCAACTAGACCATCGCTACAGTTGAAGGTTGTATAGTTTGGACCATATAGTTTAGGTCGTGCATCTAGACCGTGGCTATACAGTTTAGGGTCATGCAGCATGGACCATCATGTGGGTCTCCATGTAGGTGAAGCTCCACGGGGAATAGGTCTATGGATGAAAGTCCAACTTCCTGGGGATGAAACGGTTAATGCCAGCAGCGGCCCTACGAGGGGTGGCAAACGGAAGTGGACTTCACTGGGGATTAGGGGGGCAAGTGTGACTCCCCGGGGTAAAAGATGAAACTTCATGGAGAATAGGTTTATGGAAGGTCACCCGACTCTCTGAGGATAAGATAGCTTAGTACAAAACAGACCCACTGGGAATTACAGAGGTAAGCGTAACTTTTTTTTTTTTTTTTGGCATACGCCTAACTCCACTGGGAATGACGGGCTATGGCATAGGTGTAACCCTTACTGGGGATGATGGCAGAACACTCACGTTGGTGACCGGACATAGCCATGCACGGTGCTGACATGGGCATCAGTAACACACGCATCGGTAGTCATGGGTTGCTGTAGCATTGACACACATGGCACTAGCACAGGCAACAGTTGCGTGAACAACGTTGAGCAGTCCTTGGTGTTGGTCACGTGCGACGTAGGTCAGTGACTTTCACGTGCGGCGTTAGTCACAGACGGCATTAGTCACGCGTGGCGTTAGTCACAGATGTCATTAGTCATGCACGACGTCGTGCAGCATTAGTCGCGAGCGGCATTGGTTTGAGTTAGGGCCTCGGGCTTGAGCCCGACCCGGTCCTGGTCTATTTGATTCTTGATGCTACATAGGAGGTGGTAACCTATGCATGGGCTTTGGGTTTGAGCCCGACCCGGTCTGGCCCATCGTCGTTTGGTCTTTGGAGACCTGACTGGCATTCTCAATTTGTTGAGGGCACTTCGGGGAAGTGTTCTCTACATAAGGGCGTAAACCCCTTTTTTACCATTTTACGAAAGATTAAGGAATTTTAGCAGTGAAAGAGAGAAGCTTCTCAGCAAGAACTTTGGCAACAACATAAGGCACATCAAAGAGGTTTAGAGGAGTTTACCGGTAGGAAAGTTCTGGCTGGGAAGAGAGAGCACCGGTAAGGGAACGCAGGGGCCTTTGCGAGGGTCATTGTTGTCAAAGTTGGGGAAAGCAGGTAGTTCTACCGGTACCTACAGAGATTCTGGACTGAGGGTATAGCAGAGACTTGCCGCAGGCTTTGGATGGTTTTCCAGTGGTTTGGAGGAAGGTGAAAGGTCCGCCAATGGGTTTTCGATGAGTGGAGAGGTTTCTCGACAAGAAGTCGAGAGGTCACAGGGCAGTGAACAGTCGATGGCGGTAGACAAAGGTCCTTGGGGAAGGTAACGGTTGCCATCGACATGTGCAAGGACGCGCGTCAAACCACGTCATGGCTGACAATTGTCAGGCGGCACACCCGAGATTCAAGGTGACACGTGCACAATCTGTAGCACGTGTGAGGGATTTGAACACGGACGGCATTGGGCAATGATCAAAACATAGCCGACGTTAGCCCTTGAGATGCATAGCCTGTGCTGGTCCTTGACAAACACAACCGGCATTAACCCTCGTGAACACAGTCAATGCTGGGCCTTAACAAACATAGTCGATGCTAGCCTTAACAAACACAGCCGACGTTGGGCCTTGACAAACATGGCCGATGCTAGACTTGACGAACACAACCGGTGTTAGGCCTTTGAGAACACAACCGGTGCTGGGCCTTGACAAACACAGCTAACGCTAGCCTTTGAGAACACAACCAGTGCTGGGACTTGACTAACACAATCGACGCTAGCTTTTGAGAACACAACCGACACTGGGACTTGACTAACACAGCTAACGCTAGCTCTTGATAAACACAGTCGGTGCTAGTTTTAATCAACACGAGCAACGTTAATCACACGCGGCACTAGTCAGTGCCTTTCACATGTTGTGATAGGCAATGCCTTAGTGATTCGCACATGGCAGTGAGTCCTTAAGCTTAAAATAATGATTAGGTCTTCTTACAGAATCCCTGACGTGAAGAATCTTCCAAGGGGAGGAGAGCTTGGAAACAATGATTTTACTGGGGAGATCCTAGTCAGGGGTGAGCCCATTTGGTTGACAAAACCAATATGCAAACCAGAGTGGCCCCTTATCGTCACTTTCATTACTGACTTGGTTCGTTTTGACGTCCAGGAAGACAATGATGGAAATGTCAGTATTGAAGAAGGGGTGGCCCTCTTTCATTGTATGCATAGAAACGTGGCTTCTGGTGAGAACTTGCCCACTTTGGGGTAGATGATGGTCTTCTGTCGGTCTTCAAGTGCAAGGACAACACCAGTATTTGAAGGAGTCCTCTTCCTAGACCATCAAGGTGCTGGGGTCACACAAAAGCATTCTTGAGCGTGCCTCTCTATTAGCTGTTGTGCAGTGCTCAGGCAACTCTTATGACCAATGCTTGAATACCATCAAGGTATTATTAGAGACATGGAGTCATGCGAGCAATACATGGCTCCTCGGTCATGGTGAAGCAGGGATCTGCTTACTGGATCATCATTTCATTGGCGGTCTCCCACTTATAGGCTAGATATGACAAGTTCGTGCCTTAGAACTCAGTGATTTTTGGTGGTGTCAGCCTTGGGGAAGAGGAACCACCCGTTGGTCTTCAGAAGTTCTTTGACATTTACCAGCTGCTTTTCTCCAAGTCCAGTAATGGCTGCGTGACTTTTTCCAAATGGAAGATATTCTTTTACGGGGATTTCCCTTAGGAGGGTGGTCCAGGTAATCCGAGAAGAAAACAAAAAGCAGTTGTGAACAGGACGCCTCCAATTTTAGTGATGATTGTGTCTTCTTGGCCTCATACCTGGCCTTGTTCCTATGCAAGTTTGCTCACCCTGGAGGAGCAGATACGATCCATCCAAGCACATTCTATGTGGTTTGTGACATGGCGAGGGTGCGCCAATATGCCATGCCCTTGCACAACCAGTCTTGTGCAGCATCTATCATGGACTGGGAGCTATCTCAGAGGGAAGGCCTACAAAGGCAAGGAAGGGGGTAATGGCCTTGTCGGAGGCGAAGCTTTCTCTGAGGACTTCAAGATTCCATTCCCCATTCACTAGGTGTACGGGTGGCTAGAAGCCTATTTCCCCGCCACTTAAGTCAGAAATTTAGACGTGGGGGAGAAGATGTGCCCTTTCATGATGAGGACTGCCGGTCAGAAGGCTATATTTCATAGCCTGAGAGATACTCATAACTTGTTTGGGAATGAGACTTCCAGCATGCGTTGGGCCCTTTTCCAGTCGGGGGCCACATTGATCAGGCTTTTATCTATGAGATGGGTAAAGAGATGGATGGTACTCCTACTATCATCAAGGAGCTCATGTTCATTTTGAGCATTAGAGGGGGAGTTTTGCCCTACCAGACCCCCTATAGTGCTAGGATCGAAGGGTACTTCCCTCATCATTTCACTCGTCAGCACGGGCTGGATTAGGGTTGCCCCTTCTTTGTATTCTTCGAAAAACACCATGGCAGAGTAAGCACAGGGAAGAAGGAAGAGCTAGGGAATCTTTGGGAATCATGGCAGCAAGAGCATATTCGCACCGCATGGTCCACCTGTTTGGCTATGACAGAGGTTAGCAAATATGTGGTACCACATTGTGACAGAAGGGTCCGAGCGACCGAGGGCTATGCACGCTAATGGAGGATTACTAGCTTGGGATACTAGAAAGCTGATCATCGTTGGAAAGGGGAGAACTACAACTGGAGCTAAGATATTAGAAAGAGGAAGATCATCAAGACTCCCCTTCTTGGTGAGGTCTTTGACTTGGGCTATGCTTGGAACTGACACGCTCTTGGGATACCATGAGAGATAGCAGTAGATGACTCTTCACCGCAGCGTTTTGCCATGGAGAAGAAGATGGGGAGCCTTTTTGACAACCTCACCTTTATCTTTCAATGGAGGGAGGGTCGAAAGGTCCCTAGTCATGAAGGACGTCTAATTCAAGACTTGAATGCACTGATAGGGGGCGGCCCACACAATGCTCTTACTTCAGGCTTTTCTTGAGAGGGGAGTTTTGAGGCGACTGCTTCTTCCCTGGCAAGAGGAAAGAAAAGGCAACGCACTACCTCTACTGGCACTCGCGCACCACCACGGGATGTTAGATGTGCCCCAAAACGCAGGAGTGCAAAACTTCCTGTCATTCTAGAATCAAGAGGTAGGTCTTCATCTTCTGCCTTCTCTAGTTCATTTGCTACTCCTTCCAAGTCACCCTCTGCCCTTTCTCCATCATCTTTTGCCTCTCTTAAGCTGTGTTCTACCTCTTTAGAAACTAAGGTAGACAAATCTGGCCCCTCTGAGCCTATCATCTTTTCTTATGAAAGAGAGGGGATACCAGAGCTTAGGGTAGTGCCCCAGGTCCCTGAGTCAAATTCGATTCCGATGGAGATAAATGGAGCTGGAGACGAGGATCTTGCAAATGCTGCTCAAGGGGAGGAACTGAAATCTGAGAGGGCCTCTGAACCTCTGCAGGTTGCTGCCCCGACTAAGGTAGGGGTTGTAGTCAAGGGTAAGCCCGAGCATCTCTCGAGAGGAGGAACCTATGATTGATGAGGTTCCAGAGCATCAGGAAGATGTTGTCCCAACGAAGTTATGAGTGATGCTGGCCATTCTAATGAGGGTGATCTTGGGGGTTCAGAGGTAGTGGATCTAAAGATTGTAGGTCTTTAAGAGGAAGAGGTAGAGGTTCAGGTTGTAGGGGATGCAGACCAGGTAGAAGAGGCCGCGAATGAGACTAGAGTAGTGATCTGAGAGGATGTGGGCCAAAGGGAGGAGGTGGGCCCTGAATTAGCAATTCGGGAGGAGGAAAGGCAAGGAGGAGAAGCTGGCCCCGAACTTATTGAGGCCGTACCAGAGGCAAGGAGAAGAGGCTACTTTGGAGCATGCTGAGATAGGAGAGGTGGCTTCAGCAGGCGAAGGTCCAGGTGAGGAGGCAAGCACTAAGGGGACCAAGCAGGTTGAGACTGGGGCTACCCTTGAATCTGAAGAGCCTAAGACTTTGGGCTTCACAATTGCTCCAGAAGAGCCAGTGACTCACATGGCTATCATCCCTATGAGCCCAGCCCTCGAAACCGAAGCTCCTTCCGTAGTGGAGGACCCAACAGTACCATCCAAACCAAATTTCAGTGGGGTATCTGGCATGATTGCGGACATGCTCCATGTAGGTCTTTAGCATTTTGGGGAGCAGCCTCTCATCTAGATGGGCGAGGTATTGGCCAAACTCAGGGAGCTTTCCTTTGCGACCACTATTTTGGGGAACACACAAGAAGTCCTCTCTCGTTTTGATGCTACTTTAAATGAATTAGAGAGCTAAAGATTGGGGAGGTTTCATTATGAGGAAGAAACCAGAAAGCTGGCTTCCTTGGAGGCGTCAATCACACATCGTTGTGAGGGAATAGATTCTTGCGCATAGAAGAAGGCTGTTATGGTTGCTCATCAACTCGATCTCAAGATGGAAGGAAGAGCTTGTTTTAACAGGATGATAGCCATAAGGATGGAGATGCGGAGGTTGAGGAATGAATTTGATGATCTTGAAAGGGAGATGAATCAGAGGAGGGCCTTGGATGCCTCTTTGGCTGAGGATCTATCACATCTCATTCGCACCATCGAGTCGGAAACCGCCTTCGTGGAACAGGAGGCTCAAATGGTGGTTAAACTAAAGGAGCGTATTCAGCATGCCGAGGCTTCTTCTGTAGCATCTAGAACGGAGATCCAAAAGATCATTGGTCATTTTTTAGAGTGTCCTTTCTTTGCTTTTTATTTATATATATTCCGGCACTTGTAAAAATTTTGGATTTATGAATGAAATGCCTCTTTTTCTCCTCTGTCTCATTTTCCTGCATGATTTTATTCTTATTTTTACTTCACTGCACTTCATTTCCTTCTTTTGGGCTTGACCGCCTCTCAAAATGTTCATTGTCTCAGGGGGTCAAGACAGAATACCCTATGCCTTGCTTCATCTTTTGACAAGCTATTGTGGCTTCAATGACCTCGAATGGGGGAGCAGTTGCTTCTTCTTCCCTTAATGTTTGATTAGACTGGGGCTCATAATTCATTGTTCTCCTAATGTAATGAGCATTCTCACTGTAAAAAGTCCAAGCAGAAGGGGCTTTACTTCCGTTCGAGGTGTATTCACTTTAAGCCCGCCTTAGCTCTTGGTCTCAGGCACGAACTCCTTTAGATGTTTTGCAACGATATGCATAACCCCAAATTGGTTCTGGAGACTGCAAACTTTGCTTCTCAACTCCGCCAGAGGATCTTGCTCTTGAGGGCGAGAGGGTCGTCCTTTCCTCGACAACTCTTTTCCCACAGAATCAGGGAAGCGCAAGACCTAAAGCTGACTACCGACTTTAGCTGACCTTACATTGGGATGAGGAGCATCCTCTTTGCTTAGGGAGACCGGGTTTGGAGTACCTTCCACGGTGCTTGGTGCGCCAGTTCTGCTTTCAAGAGTGCAATGGGGACATGTAGGACTTTTTAATGGTCCGGCGTGTAGGCCACCTTCAGAGCAGGAAGATATATCCCCATAACTTCTTCAATCTCAGGAATGACTTCTGGTTCATCTTCTTGGAAAGTCGACCCAAAACTAGAGGGGGAAGCCTCATCTTTTGGCAAATATGGAGTTTCCTCAAGGATGGAGAATGGCCTACTAGGATGAATGGGAGTCAAAGGGAGAATTTTTCCTTGTCTTTCCTCTTCTTTGAACATGTTCACTAGTGTTCACCCGATATCCTCAACATCTTCATGAGGCGAAGGTTCTGTCTTCCTCACAAACTTATGATCACCATCATTTGACTTTTGCGTTGACACTGAATCTTTGAAGTAATACTTGACATCAGCATAGTGAGTTTCGGCTATAGGAAATGGTCTTTTATCGACATAGACCGTATATTGTCTCCCATCTCTACTACATTTGAAGCACTGATGTAATGTGGATGGAACCACCCCCTGGTTATGGAGCCACGGGTGGTCGAGAATGATGTTGTAGGATGTGTCGATGTTTATTACATGAAATTGAGCGTAATTGTTTAATTCACCGATCTTGAGACGAAGGTGGACCATGCACTGTGAAGTGAGTCAAAGTGAGATCCTCAGAAGCTAATCCTAATCGAGTGAGGATCCTCCTTGAGATAACGTTGACTGTTGACCCTCCATCCAGCATAATTCGGTTGATGAGGCATGCATGTATTTCACCAGTCACAAAGAGAGGGCGAATGTGAAATTTTTCTCCCAATTACAAATCATCCTCTAAGAAGGTAATCTCTCATAACTAGTTGAACCCCTGAACTGTGATGTGAGTCGGAGTGAGATCCTCAGACCCTAATCCCAATCTAGTGAGGATCCTCCTTAGGATAAGGTTGACTGCTGACCCTCCGTCAAGTATAATTCAATTGATGGAGCATGCATGTAATTCCCCAGTCACAAAGAAAGGGCGAATGTAAAATTTTTCTCCCAATTGCAAATCATCCTCTGAGAAGGTGATCACCATACATCCACTCAAGATCGCTGAGTCCACCTCAATGGGTTCCACCTCGATCTCGTACACCTCTTGATTGGAAAGAGCCTGAACCAGAACCATATCATAATCCCTTGAGAGCATGAGAGCATCATAGATGTTGAGAAGGGTTGGAAGCTTCCTCAGGTTCCCAATCACATCGTATTTTACTTTTTCCTCGTCAGCCTTTTGTGCTCTTGGTCCTACCACTGGTTTGAGTGGTATAGTAGGTTGAGGAGAAGGTTTAGGTGGAGGAGGTTTATTTTGGGCTGCTGGCTGTCTTGGTTGCGCAACCGGCTTGGTTTGGATGGTCTGAGTGGATTATGGGATTTATTTTAGTGGGGTGAAGGTTTTAGGTTGAGGGTTAGAAGGTGGTTGGGTATATGGGACCAGAGGCATCCTAAGAAATTGGAGGTGGATTGTTCGAGGTATTTGGGCGAGGAAGGAGCCAAGGGAGCTCAAGGAAGGGTAAATTGTTTAGGGTATTCAGGTGAGGGAGAAACGGTGGACTAGGAAACTTCAAAACGCTTGGCTTCTGAGGTGGAGGTTGCAGCATTTTCCCTAATCTCAGGTTCATTTGCCCCGTGTTGGGTGGTGCATCTGAAATTTTTACCAAGTGACAGACTTAGTAAGAATAGAAGCTCTGTCCTCTTTATTCTTTCAGTCTCTGCTCAAAGTCGGGCTCTGGGGACCACTGAGGTTTCTTCGACTTTGACCTCTTGTGCTTCTTTATAGAAAAGGATGGCTCTGACGTGGCTCGAGCAGCTAGGGCGTCAACGATTGTCAAGAATTCAGCCGCCTGAGCTAGCGTCTTTCTCTGCCGCCTCTGGTATGTCTTGCTTATATTTGTTCCTTGGAGTTCTCTGTCGAGGGCCTCGAAGTCTGGACATTTCAAGATTGTACCTACAATAGATATAAAAGAGGAAGGAGGAGAAGAAGACGAATAGGAAGAGGAAGAGGAAGAGGAAGAAGAGGGGTTAGTAGATGAGGGACTTTTAAGGTCATTCTCCTCATCGGACCGCTTTGTGTAGCTTTTTACGTCATCACCAGATTTGGACATGTGCAGGGGGTTTTTTGGGGGTTTTCCCTTGCTTAGACCATTGGGGGGTGCTTTTAATGTCGTCACCCTCATTAGACGCGCCCCGGGTTGGAGATGGTTCATGGATGTCCTCTTGGTGAGGTGAGGGAGTATGAATAATCGCGTCGGAGATGAAGTCCTGTAAGGTTGGCAGTGGTGGAAGAGGTCAGAGAAATTCTTGCTTGACTGACGGTTGAGGAATCTTGTTCCTCCGACGAGCAGCCTTTAGCACTCGTCTCCGCATGGTTTCCTTGGGAGGGGTTTGATTCGTCTTGCTAGGTTTGTGAGCAGCCCTAAGTTAGTGAACTGCCTCTCGCTTTAAGAACTTGAGTCTTCTTCTCCCATGGTAGACTCTATATGGATGGGAAGTCGAGGGTTCAGCAAGATCGGAGGCATCAACATGAGATTCTTACACTAAAGTATTCTCGTGGATGGGGTCACTAACTTGTGGGTGTTCTTCCATGAAGGGGTAGGAAATGTGACCTCTTCGCACCTTCTTTGCGACTATGGCTTCGAGCCCATAACATTTGCTCAGCCTGTGGCCCCATATCAGGTGATACGAGCACTAGTGATTCTTGGTTCCTTGAGCAAAGCGCTTGACTGCCTTGTCAACTTTGGTGTGACGAGTCCTTGTTGGAGCATCATACCAAACAAAGCCTGAAGGAGATCCTATGGCAAGTCATCAGAAGAGTGTGGTCCTTCGCTTTCCTCTTGTACTATCACTGCGTGGGCATCCTCAGTTGCCCTGAATGCTTTCTTAAGTTCTTCGAGTTTTATCTAACCTTTCTGGATCAGAGCCTCGATAAAGTCCTTAAGTGTGTAGCATTCCACTATGGGGTGGTTTATCCTTCAATGATAAGAACAGTAGTTTGCGTGAGTGTCGAGTCTAGCTTGATCAGGGAACTTGGTCTCAGGTAGCTAGATCATGTTCTGTTCCAGTAATAATCGAAGTAGCGCGGGAACCCATTCCTTTTCAAAAGGGTAGACTTTATTCTTATGCTTGGATAAATAATCATCTCGATTAAGGTTCGCAGGTGGGGGTACCCAGTTGTATGATTGCTGCTGCTTTCCTCTCTGAAGCATTTTCCTTGTTATTCCTACACCTTTTGAGAGATCAAGAGTCTAAGAGGCAGCTTTCCTCGAAATGATTACGGTGACGGCCTCACTGATTACACCTTTTTGCTGATTGCTCTAGGTGTTAGTTCAAGAATTACCGTTGCCCTAGTTGTTTCCCCAGCTCGAAGACTGTTGACATGACCCGCCATGGTGTTGTGACAGACTCTCTATGCGAATTGACTTAGAGTCCAGCTCTGACATGGAGGTCGGATTGGAGGCCTCAACTTGTAAAGTAATCTCAGGTCGCATGTTTTGTACACAAGTCTGGACTGCATCCTTCTCAGACATGGGATTAGGATGGCGAGCAGCCAAATCTCTCCATCTTGCTATGAATTGATCCACGGGTTCGTCAAGCTCTTGGGTCAATGTGAGAAGCTCGATTGTTTGGACCTCTCTCTCGACCTCATAGAAGCGCTGATGGAAAAGTTGCTTCATTTCCTCCCAAGTATGTACTGAATTTGGGGAAAGCCGAGCATATCAATGAAAGGCCGGGCCATCAAGGGTTTCAACAAATTAATGGAGGAGGAGTCTCCCATCAGCTGCTGTCTCTTGACATGCCGCTTGGAAATGCATGATATGCTGGTGTGGGAATGTCGTATCGTTGAACAGGGGTAACTTCCCTTTTTTGTAGTCCATGAGAAACGAAATCTGATCAATGTAGGAGGGGTATGACTTTTGGTAAAGTGTTGTACCTTGTATACCTGAGATTTGTCTGTTCTTCAAACTATGGGTCACCATAGCGTTAATGTCTGCCTGTGAGACGAGGTGAGGGACAAAATTTTCCAGTGAGGCAAGAGGAGGAGATTGCCTTGGAGCTACCTCATCCGAGTGATGAGAGTCGACCTCATGATGGGGTACATTGACCGGGGACAGCATGCTTTCCATGATATCAATCTTCTCCATAATTGCATGCACCATCTGTTCGAACCTATCCATGCGTTCTTCTTGGCTGTCATTAGGTTCATTCACCACCATTACAGTGACTATTTCTTCGGGGAGGTTAGCCTAGGGTGTAGTTGAAGGCTTCCAAGCTTGGCGTGTCGTCAGCGGCATATCGGTTCGCAAGGGCTCAGCATGCCCCTATTGAACTCAAGTCTTACATGTCTATCTCGCGAGGACCGGTTCTAGACGATCTTGGGACCGTGGCTGTTGGGTGGTCGGGTCTTCTTCTATGACGCTGACCACGTTGCAAGATTCACGCACATCTTCTTCAAGCTTTGTCATTTAAAGAGGGTAGAAGGGGTTCTGGTGAATAGGGTCATCAAAGCTGGGCGTCCCAACTGTTTTAGTGGCTTCCCTGTCAGGATTTGCAGATCCCTGTCATGCTTGGATTTGAGGCTTTGATGAACCTCATGTCAGAACTGCGATCGAGACTGTGACTGGTCGGTCTTTCTTGCACAAGAGAGAGCCGTCTTCATTAGGTGGAGCAATGGGTGTGAGCCTAAAACTGGGGTCAACCTAGATCGGGGAGGACGGAGGACGAAGGACTTGATCTCCCATCAAGTCTTTGCCCGGAGCTCTCTTATGAGCTCCAGAGGCATCATTGAGATGACGGGGCTGGTTCAAGATGGCACTCTTCGAGTACCAGGGAGGACAAGGGGGTCGTCTTCCATGTACTCGGGTTAGCATAGCGACAACGTTGCCCCAAGTAGTGGGATACACATGCACATGTACAGGTTTTAGCCTGAGGAGGCCTGATCCTGGACACTTACTCAAGATCACACAAAGGTTTCCCCGAGGTGTGGCTCTAGTGGGTGACCCACGAGCCTTAGGGTGTGTGCTTACCATGGAGGCTCCTGGGTCTCTACCTCGATGTGTTGAGTTTCTAAACATAGAGACCCGAGGTGATGGAGGAATGTGGGGGGTAGCCGTGCGGTGACCCACAGGTGCAATGGCAACTTCCTTGCCTTTTACATAAAGGGACTGGGTAGCCTTTCTGCGTACCTCAACAATACGCCGACAAGTGACTTGCCGGTGACAAGGTGCGTGCTGTAAGTGGTAGCATATGTGCTACCAATGCAAACTGCTTTGGTGGAAGTTCCACCAGAGTTAGAAGATGAGGAGTTAGGAACGTTTAAGTCCCTTCTCACACCTACCCAGGTTAAGACCTGGGAGCTCGACATTGGGTCG
Organism: Amborella trichopoda; assembly: GCF_054954075.1. Lineage (NCBI taxonomy): Eukaryota > Viridiplantae > Streptophyta > Magnoliopsida > Amborellales > Amborellaceae > Amborella > Amborella trichopoda. The sequence continues at coordinate 23,328,880 of NC_142339.1, forward strand.
TTGCTTAAAAAGAAAGTTGGGAACGAAGTTCGAGGAACTTGTTCCTGGGGGAAGATCGTGAATTCGGGGATGAGAAAATCCTCGATCTGAATAAATGGGTTAAGGAACCCGGAAGCCAGGTGTGTGTGCAATACAGAAAAAAAAACAAAGGAGAGACTAGCCAAACAAAGACTATCCGACAAAGGGGTAGTAAGTCCCCAACAAGGTTAAGCTGGTTAGATGCCTCAATCTCGCCCCCTAGTTGAGATGACCTGGTGGCATGTGTCTCGAGTTTCAAGGAGAACTCGGGACTTGAGACCGCTCTCTTGGGAACTTTGTTAGGAAACAAGGGCAGGTAAACCAACTGGTGAGAGAAGAATTTGGTATGAGGCTGGACACACCTCACATGGGTTCGTGAATCACTCGAGCTGACTTGCATGGGCGTCCTCTTAGATCACGATAGAAAGTCCCCCAGTCCTTCAACTGGCTCAAAATCTCCTCCCATAACTTGTACTCTCATGATATTGCGATCACACACACATGGTTAATTTTACAAAACAAGGGCCAAGGGACCCCACCTTGTCTTTGAGCAAATGTGCACAGGCGTGCACATCTAAAGAAGAAGGAAAGAATAAGAGGATAGAGGTTGGGGTGATGAAAGGAAAAGAAAGAGAGAGAATAAAGGACAGAGAAGAGAAGAATTTTACCAAGTAGGTAGACTGACACAGTGGCTAGACCAGTAAGTGATTGACCCGACGTGGTAGCAAAACGAGCATGGTAACTCAGACCGACATGACTACAATACTACTCGACGACAGAACGAACACTAACCGGCCAGCCACGATGGCTAGCCTGTCGTTGCAGCAAGACAGACACAATAACTCAGATTGACACGGTGGCAATACTACTCGACCCATAGCAGTGCTTGACTTATCCTGTCTCTTGGTCAAACGAGAGGGAAAGAGAGAAGGAGAAGAAAAGAGAAAAGAAAGGAGGGATAGATTAGAGAGAAGAAAGAAAGAGAAGGAAAAGGAAAAAGAAGAAGAGAAGAGAAGGGAGATAAATAGATGAGAGATTAAGAGAGAAGTCATAAGAGAGAGAAGAAGAAGAGGAAGGGAATAGAAGAGAGGAGAAGAGACAAGAAGAAGAAGAAGAGAAAAGAAGAAAGGAAAGAAGAGAGAGGAAAGAAGAAAGGAAGAAAGGAAGAAAAGATGAGAAGTGAGGAAGAAGAGAAAGGAAAGAGAGGAGGGAGAGAGGAAGAAGAGACGAGAGAAGTCAAAAGAGAGAGAAAGAAAGGAAAGAGAGGAGTGAGACAGGAAGAAGAGAGAGAAAGAAGAGACGAGAGAAGTCAAAAGAGAGAGAAAGAAGAGAAGAGAGAAGTCAGAAGAGAGAGAAAGAAGAGAGAAGGGAGAAGAGAGAGAAAAAAGAGTGAGAAATAAAAAATAAGAAGAGAGAAAGAAAAAGAGGGGAGAAGAGAAAGTCAGAAGAGAGAGAAAGAAACAATAGGGGAGAAGAGAAAGTCAGAAGAGAGATAAAGAAAAAAGAGGGGAGAAGAGAGAGAAAGAAGAAAGAGGAGAGAAGAGAGAGAAAGAAGAAAGAAGGGAGATAAACATGAACGGTGATAAGGTCCCTCCGTCTATGGCAGAAGAAAAACAAAAGAAAAAGAAAGGAAAAGAAGCATGGACGGCGATGGGATTCCACCGTCCATGACAAAAGAGAGAGAAGAGAGGAGAAAGCATAGATGGTGATGAGGTCATGTCGTTCATGACCGAGGAGAGAGAAGAAAGATAGAAGCATGGATAATGATGAGGTTTCACCGTCCATGACAAGAAAGGGAGAGAGAAAAAGAGAACATGGACAACAATGGGTTCTGTCGTCCATGACAGGAAAGAAATAGAAAAAGAGAACATGAACGGTAATGGGTTCCACCGTCTATGATAGGAAAGAGAGAGAAAAAGAGAACATGGACGGCGATAAGTTCTACCGTCCATGACAGGGAAGAGAGAGAAAAAGAGAACATGGATAAGAAAAAGACACGTGCAGTGATAGGCATCGCCGTGCATCTAGACACAACCAGAAACATAGCTCGGGAAAGGGCTCGGTTCAATATCCTTGTCAGAGTTTAGAAAAGGGAATGTCGTGCAGAGCGATGAGCATCACTATGTGCGACATGAGACAGGAGGAACTTGGACAGTGGTCTAGCCCGCCACTCGGGTTAAGACTCGGCTCAATGTGCATGTTCCAAAAGAAGGAGTACATCATGTCTAGCGATAGGCACCGTCATGCATGAATGGAGAAGAGAGACAAAGAAAAGAATATGGAGAAAGAAATAAGAGAGATTAGGAAAGAGAGGAAAGAGAAACGAAGGAAAGAAGAGAAAGGAGGAGAGGGCAGAAAGGAGTTCAAGAAAGAGAGAGGAAGGATTAGGAAAGCAAAGGGGATGAGTAAGTGAAGGAAAGACAGCAGGAAAAAGAAGAAAGAAGGGGATGGAAGAAATGCAAGGCGATGGCCCACTGCCATGCGTGTTGAGTGAAGAGAGAGATAGAAAGAGCAAGAAAGAGAAATATTGAGACAAGAACATGAGATTGAGGAAAAGGAGAGGAGAGAGAAAAAGAGGGAAATAGGAGAGAGAAAGAAATAAGAGAAAGAGAGAAGAGAGACACGCACAATGATGGCTACTGTCATGACCATGTTCGTCTGTCATTTTTACTCATGGCCTTTTCTTATCCAGATGTACACCATGCCCATTTTTTTTTAGAAGGAGTGTTTTAGGGTTGTGCCTTCGAGACTTGTGCGAAGCCTTTTAATGTCATGCGGCCACGACATGCACTATAGTTTAGGGTCATATAGCTGGACCATAGCAGTAAGGAATGGCAGTCTGTAGAGGCCACAAAGTGAGTCTGGCAATGACTTTGACTCACTTGGGAGGATGGCATGAAGTTTCCTGTGGAGAGTTTATTGGATGGTAGGTGAAAGGTGGCGACCCACTAGCTGAGGGCGAATATGGGTGCCAAGATGGCTTGCCGTTTGGTGAGCATGGGTAAGACTCGTTGGGGGATGATGAAAGATGGTGAAGGTGGCTTGCGCACACAAATGGGCTGGTTAGGGAAGACATGAGTGGAAATGCATGTAAAGGGCGTGTACACTTAAGTAGGCTCACTGGAGAGAAGAAGAGGGTACGCGCACGCAAATGGGTCGGTTAGGGAAAGCGTGCACGAAGATGCACATGAAAGGGGTGTGTGGTTAACGAGCGCATGTTTTAAGGTCGCTCCTCCTAGACCTGGGCAAAGAAGTTTAATGTCATGCGGCCAAGATTCGCACTATGGTTTAAGGTCATATAGCTTGGATCGTGGTGATTCAGTTTTAGGTCATGCAACCAGGACCGTGCAGTTTAAGGCCGTGCAACTAGACCTCCGCTACAGTTTAGGATCATATAGTTTGGACCATGGGTATGCAATTTAAGGTCATGCAGCATGGATCGTGGCAGTGCCGTTTAAGGTCATGCAATATGGACCATGGCTGTGCAGTTTACTGTCATGCAATGTGGATCATGGCTGTGCAGTTTAAGATCATGCAATGCAGACCATGGTTGTGCAGTTAAGGTCATGCAATGCAGACCATGGCTGTGTAGTTTAAGGTCATGCAATGAAGACCGTGACTGTGCAGTTTAAGGTCCTGCAATACAGACCATGGCTGTACAGTTTAAGGTCATGCAATGCAGACCATGGCTGTGTAGTTTAAGGTCATGCTATGCGGACCATGGCTGTGTAGATTAAGGTCATGCAATGCAGACCATTAAGTCGTGAAGGCATGCCACTCCATGGGGAACAAGGCCGTCATCAGAGATTGGACTCCCTATGGAGTGAGACTGTGATGCAAGGAATGAGCTTCCTGAACAGGCAGGACAATGGTTCAGAGGGGAGTGTCAAGGCATGTGCGCAGCACCACATGTGGAGTGGCACATGCATTAGTAAGCCTAGGTGATGCGTTAGGTCCCTTAGTGAATCATGTAGCAGTATGCCTTGACATTCTGTGTGGCGGTGATCTTTGGACGAGACGCGCAACAATGACTCCTGGACGAGATGCACGGCGATAACCTCTGGACGAGATGCGCGGTGATATTCTCTGGGTGAGGCACACGACGATAATCTTTGGTTGAGGCTTGCGGTGATAGTCTCTGGATGAGATGCTCGGCGATAATGCTTCGTGTCTCGGGCTTGAACTGCCCCAGTCTGGTCTTATTGCCATCAAGAGCTGGAGACTGGAGCATCATTTTGAGTTTGTCTGGGCCAGTTCTCGGTACTGTGGGGTATAAAAAGGGGACAAAGCCCAGTTTACTATTTTACCGAAGGGTAAAACAGTAGAAAGCTTTTTAGAGAGAGAGAGAGCCAAAGCTTTCAGGTGAGGGTTTTTCGGCGAGCACTTCCTGGTCAAAACTTGCAGGGACAGGTCCTTAGGGATTTTTCTGGAGAGTTTCAGGAGGTGCGATGTTTCGCAGCATGATTGCGAACCTTTTCGAGAAATGTCTAGGCTTTCTGAGAAAGGAACAAGGCATCTCGAGGCCTTAGCAGGATTTGCAGAGGTGCCTTGCCTAAGTTACAGTGCTCCTCCGGTCATTCTGCTGCTGAAGGGGAGGTCGCAGAGAGTTCAGAGGGCTTATCCGCTCTCTGGTTGTTGGAGGAGAAGGAGATGGGGCCGCATTGAGTTCACCAGAAACTTAGCAAAATTCCAGTGAGGTTTGGTGAACTATTGAAGTGGGAAACCAGAGAGAAGGGCAATCCGCAGGGTCGCAGGGAAGCTTTCGGGGATTTCTGATGGTTTCGCCAACTCTAGCAACAAGCAGAAGGCGAGAAGGATTTTCTTGGTGGGGGGGAATGAATTCCCAACGAAGAGGGGAAATGCCGGTGGGAAGTCGCAGGGTTGGGGGGATCGTAACGGTCGTGAAGATGAAGGGTGGCAGGGTGGTGAACGGTCACCCTCCGCACGCACGGCGACAGGCCTTGCCGCAAGTGTCAAGCGGCGTGTCTGAATTTCAAGGGTCGCACATGCAGTGCGTGCTGACAGCTGGAGTGATGCATTAATATGCCTTGGTTCATGGGACGTCGATAGTCCTTGGCTGATCGCGGGACGTCGATTCCCTCCTGGTGGTGATGACGACTCCATCGTAGTGGGTAGACGGCTATAGTTCAACCCTTGTCTATAAGACGGTGATTCCATCTTGGTGGGCAGATGGAGATTGTCCTGCCCTTGTCAAAGCAGTTTCTTCGTGGCTGCCTAGTGTGCTTTGTTTTTTTTCTAATGGCTAAGTCTTCGGGGGCCATTCCAGACGTGAAGAACCTCCCACAAAAAGGGGAGCTTGGCACTGACATTTTCACCGGTGAGAGTACGGTGAGAAGTGAACCAATATGGCTTACCAAAGCCTTATGTGAACTCAGGTGGCCTCTGAGCGTCACCTTTGTGAGTGCCTCCGTTCAGTTAGTGACGAGGGAAGATAAAGATGGAGTCGTGATCATAGAGGAAGGGGTAGTCCTTCTGCATTGCTTGCACCAAAACGTAGCCTTTAACGCGAACTTGCCAACCCTAAGCAAGCGAATGGTGGAAACGTCGGGAATGCAATGGTCCTCTTATGGTCTGCGGGTGCAAGGGGAGCACCAGTAACTAAAGGGCTATTCCTCCTCGACCCTGAAAGTACTGTGGGGCTTCAGGGATATTTTGAGACTAGCTTCTTTCCCAGTTGCCCTCCAGTGCTTGCTGAGCTACTACGACCATTGTTCCAACACATTCATAGTGTTGTTGGAGACTTGGAGCCATGCTAGCAACACATGGCTGCTTGGTCACGAAGAGGCAGGGATTCCGCTGATGGACCTGCACTTCGTCGATGGGCTGCCGCACCTCGGTGCCATGTATGACAAGTTTATTCCCCCAAACTCAGTCATTTTCAGAGGGGAAAAGGTAGGCGAAGAAGCCCTGCTGGCTGGGCTTTGTGAGTTGTTCGAGATCTACAAACAACTCTATGATGAGCCCAAGAAGGGGCAGGTTACCTTTGCCAAGTGGGTAGCATTCTTTTATGGCGACTATACGGATGAAGCTGGTCCGTCACCGAGAAAAGAGGGGAAGGAAACGCCACCAGTTTTCAAGCTGCAGAAAAAGAATGACCATGTCTTCTTGGCGGCTTACTTGGCACTTTTCTTGTGCAAATTTGCCCTACCGGGAGGGTCAGATGTCATTTGTTCCGACATCTTTTATGTGGCCTGTGACATGGTGTGGGGGAGGGAATACGCGCTTGCAAAGCCTATACTGTTCAGCATTTATTATGGCCTGGGTGCCATTTCCAAGGGGAGACCGTACCAAGGGGATGGCGGGGGAAAAATGGCATAGTAAAGGGTGAGGCCTTCCCAAGTGATTTTATTTCCCAGTTCATTACGTGTAAGGCTGGCTTGGAGCTTACTTTCGAGACACATACCTTAGAACTAAGGAGATGGAGGTGCGAAGCTGAGGGCTGCTTTCCTCACCGGTTCACCCAGCAGCATGGGCTGGATCAAGGGTGCCCGTTCTCTGTGCTCTTTGAGAAGCAGCATAGCAAGGCAGCCTGCTGGAAGAAGGATGAATTGGGAACCTGTTGGGAGACTTTGCACTCGAGGCACGTTCGCACTGCATGAGCCACATGCTTGGAGGCCACCCGGGTCAACAAGTACGTGCTGCCCCATTTCGGCAGAACGACACGGGCAATCAAAGCCCACGATCATTGGTGGATGATCATGAACAAGGGGTACTGGGATGCAAAACACCCCTGGAAAAGGGAGGATGGCCACTGGAGCCAAGACACCCAGTAGCGAAAATTGGCTAAGACCCCTCCCCTAAGAGAAATCTTTATCTTAAGCTTTCCTTATAACTGGCGCATACTTGGGTGGCCTAGCTGACTTATCGTAGACAAGTCTTTGCCATGGCTTCCTAGTTTGGAGAAGAAGTCATAGAGTATTTTTGACCACCTCTTTGAGAGCTTCAAATGGAAGGAAGGCCGTACAGTCTCGAGGTATGAAGGAGCATCCGGTTCAGGACTTAAATGAGCTGATAGGTATGCTCATCAAATCATGAGAACCATGAATTATGAGCCCCTATCCAATCAAACACTCAGCGGTGAGGAAGCAGTTGCTCCCCCATTCGAGGTCATTGAAGCCACAGCAGGCTACCATAACGCAAAGCAAGGGGTGGGATATTCCTTTTTGTCTCACACTAATTAGGGGAAAAAGCAGTAAAACAAAAAGAGAAGGAAGAATAAAAGAGTCGCACAACAGTCTAAGCAAAAGAGTGACATTTCATTCATAAATCCAAAATTCATACAATGCCCAGCATTATCAATACGAAAGAATTTGTTGACAAAGAAGTTATAAATGAGAGTGTTCACTCAAGCCTCAAGACTGAGCCTGTAATAGTCATGTTGTGTCCACTTGATGTTGTCCTTCATAGCTGCCGCCCAGAGGAGGGCAAACTTTCAAACCAACGGGGCTATTCTCCTCGTACTAGTTGAGGTGCAAGCGATTCTCTTCCTACCTCATGGGCCGTAGCAAGTATGTCTTCCAAATCATTGATGTTCCGCTCAAGAATAGCCATGTCATCTTCGTTTTCAAAACATGTAATATCTTTAGATATCGAAGGAACCTCTGAAGGCAAGCTCTCAAAATCCGAGTGAACAAACTGTCGCATGAGCAAGTTGGTTTTAAGGTTACCCAGGTGTGCCATCACGACATGTTGCAATAGTCAAAGGCCCAGGGAAGAATCTAAGTAAGGACCTGACAGAGGGATATTTCTCAATAGAAGCTGATTCTTCTAAACCCAGAACTGCCCTAGCCTGTTGAGATATTTCAGTCACTTTCGTCTTGAACAAGTCTGCATAGGGAACATTGAAGTCTATGAGGTTGCCCATCAGCCTCTTCATCAAAAGTGGGAACGCGATCAACTTGAAGAAAGAATTTTGGTTGAAAATTTGATAAGTGGCTCTGAGAAGGTCACGCCCATTGTCCTTGGAGATATTACGTGATTGAGCCTGGTAACCTGTACAGGGAAAGGCATCTCGGCCTGTGATATGGCAAAACCACCTCAAGTGCACCAAATGAGAGGATGAACAACTTGCCCCAAAAAAGAGGTGACTACAAAAGTTGCACCTATTGTAAGTTCCCTTCGAGTAAGAAACATAAGTCCCTCTCTCAAGGTTGCAAGGGAAATCTCCTTGTTGCCCATTACTATCAAGTCGCATGGACCAAAATCACCTCGAGAAGGCAGTGGTGCACCACCACTTCTAGGAACAAGAGGTTGAGATGAGGGATGTGCTTTGTTAGGTTCAATTACCACCAACTCTCCCCTATTTTTGTCCTCAGAAACCTTTATCGAAGGGACTGGCATTTTGGAAGCTTTCGAGGCCCTGGCTGGCTGCCGCGGAGACATTTGTTCAAGAGAATGTTCCCCAACCACCTTCTGCGCACAATCACAAGATACCGGCGATGTTGATCAAGGCTATCGTCATCTTGCGGCCAAGGTGCTATCACCATCTGCCGAAATAAAGCACTTGATGCAGCCTACGCTTCAGCAATTTGCATGTGCGAGCACCACGTCCCTTGAAATTTGGGCATGCTGCCATACAAGCGCGATGTGGCCTGTCGCCGCATGTGCGGAACGAGACCGTTTGTCATCCCACAACCCTTCGCCTCTCGAACGTTGCAGACCTGCGATTTGTCTTCTCCTTGCTTCTACACATCCGCAATTTGTCACAAGCTCACAAGAATTCCACTGAGTTCCCGGTAGGCCCACTGTTGTTGCTCCTTCTTTCCCCCTAATAGCCAGTGGACCGTTAGACTCCTTCGACTTCTCTGCAACTTCCCTTCAGCCACGAAACTACCGAAGAAACACTCAAACCCCAGCAGAAGCACCTCTACAAAACCTACTAAGGCTCTGAGAAGCCATGTTTTCCTCTCAGAGAGCTTCAACACTCCCCGAAAACATCCACAATCTTGGTATGAAGCTTCGCAACCTCCTGAAGCTCACCAGAAAAGCTCCTAAAGACCTCTACAAATTTTGTCCGAGAAGTTCTCACCAAAAATCTCTTGCCAAAATCTCTAGCTTTCTCTCTCTAAAACTCTTCAACTGTTTTACCCTTCGTTAAAACAGTAAAATGGAGTTTCCCCCTTTTATACTCAGCAGTAACTGCCCTTGACAAATCCAAAAAGATGCTGCAGTCCTCAACTTTAGACGACAATAAGATCAGACCCAGGCGGGTCAAGCCCGAGAGGGCTATCACCGCGTGTCGCATAAGAAGTCATCGTCATGTGCCTTTGTCGAGGGCCATTGCCGCGCACCCCATAAAAGGTCATCGCCATGTGCCCTCGTCAAGGGCTATCACCGTGCTCCACATAAGAAGCCATCGTCATGTGCCTTCATCAGGGTTATCGCCGTGCGCCTTCGCCCATAGGTTATCACCGCGCCCTTCATCAAGGATTTAACGATGTGCTCTTCAACAAGTACCTAACGTTGTGTGCGCATCATTTAGGCCTAAAGCTGCATGCACCATCCAACACTTAGTGTCATGATCATGCTACGACACTCCCATCTGGACCATTGTCCTACCACCTTAGCAAGATCATTCCCTGTTCCATAATCTCGCTCCTCAAGGAGTCCAGTCCCCGGTGATGGCTCTGTCCCCCATAGATTCGCATTCCCTCACCACGCGATGGTCTGTGCTGCATGACCTTAAACTGCACAACTATGGTCCATGCTGCATGACTTTAAATTGCACATCTATGGTCCACATTGCATGACCTTAAACTGCACAGCCATAGTCCGCGCTGCATGACCTAAAACTGCACAGCTCTAGTTCTAACTGCATGACTTTAAACTACCCAGTCATGGTCCAAACTATACGACCTTAAACTATAATAGAGGTCTAGTTATACGGCCTTAAACTGCATGGTCCGTGCTGCATGACCTAAAACTGCACAGCTTTAGTCCAAACTGCATGACTTTAAACTGTACAGTCATGGTCCAAACTATATGCCCTTAAACTATAGCAAAGGTCTAATTACACGACCTTAAACTGCTTAGTCCGCGTCGCATGACTCAAAACTATATGACCGGGGTCCAAACTACATGACCTTAAACTGTAGCGAGGGTCTAGTTTCATGACCTTAAACTGCTTAGTCCTCGTCACATGACTATCAACTGCACCACAATGGTCTAGCTGTATGACTCTAAACCATAGTGCACGTACGGGCCGCATGACGTTAAAAGGCTTAACACCATGGTCATATATTATAGTAAAGGTCTAGTTGCACGACCTTAAACTGCATGGTCCTAGCCGCACGACTTTAAAACTGCATAACGATGGTCCGAGCTACAAGACCCTAAAATTGTAATGCATGGCGTGACAAATGGCCCACAAGCATAACTTTAACTGAGAAAAGGACCACCTCTTCGCTAGGGTGTATTTCATCAACATCTCTGCTGGAGTTCGATGTCTGCAGAAGGTCATACCTACCCCTTTAATCCTCAATGAGTCCGTTTTGCACCAACTTCTCAATGAGCGTTACTCCCTATTGCAACCCACTATCCTCAGGATTTAGGTCCATGCTTATTTTCTCAACACCCAGCGGAGTTACACTTGTACTCCGAACTGTCATGCCCAGTGGAGTTACATGAAGCCCCATCATTATCCCCAGGGAATCACACTGGCCCTCCTAATCCTCAATGAAGATTCTCTTCCACTTGTTACTCTTCGTAGGGCCACCATCTTCATCTAAAGCTCTCAGCTTGTGGATAGCCCTAACTGTTTTATCCCCAGAGAGTCAGATTGCTATTCACAGACCTATCCTCCATGGAGCTTCATCCACATGGCGACCCATATAATGAACTGCACGGCCATGGTCTGCGCTACATGACTTGAAACTGCACAGCTCTAGTCCTAACTGCATGACTTTAAACTGCACAGTCATGGTCCAAACTATATGACTTTAAACTGTAGTGGAGGTCTAGTTGCATGACCTTAAACTGCATGGTCCGTATTGCATGACCTTAAACTGCACAGCTCTAGTCCTATCTGCATGACTTTAAATTGCACAGTCATGGTCTAAACTATATGACCTTAAACTATAGCGGAGGTCTACTTTCACGACATTAAACTGCATGGTCCTAGTTGCATGACTTTAAACTGCATAACCACTGTCCAAGCTATATGACCTTAAACCATAGTGCACGTCCTAGCCGCATGATGTTAAACTGCTTTGCACAAGTTCAGGAGACATAACCTTAAAGACACCCCAACATGCGCGCACGCCGCTTTTACATGCATCTTCAAGCACGTTTCCCTAACCGACCCATTCATGTGCGCACACCACCTTTATTACCTCCCCAGTGAGTCCAATCATTATTACCATCTTTCACCATTCACCAGTGAGTCTTACCCATGCTCACAAAACGGTGAGCCATCTTGCCACCCATACTCGCCCACAGCTAGTGGGTTACCACTCTTCACCCACCATCCAGCCTTCATAGGTAGCCTCATGTCATTCCTCTAAAGTGAGTCGAAACTACTACTATACTCACTCCATGGCCTCTACAGACTGCCATTCATCACCACTACAGTTAAGTTGTAAGACCCTAAACTATAGTGCGTGTCTTAGCCGCATGACGTTAAAAGGCTTCGTACAGGTCTAGAAGGCATGACCCTAAACACACTTTCACAAAAAAATGGGCATGGTGTACACCTGTACAAGGGAATGCCATGAGTAAAAATGACAGACGGGCATGGTCACGAAACCATGCGTAAAAGAATTTCATGGAAAACAAAACCCATGCACGGTGAAAACCCCAAAAGGGCATCGTGAGTAAAAATGAATGAAAAGGGTGGACATGATCGCCAAATCATGAGTAAAAGAGCCCATAAATAACAGAAGTTGGTGAAAATCGTCTTTACTACGCCACTTCCCATGTTCAAGTGAAAACCCACGAAAGGGCTCTTGGATCGACAAAACAAGTTGATGCACTACCGCCGCCTCAGCCGACACTCAATTTTCAAACAATCACAAGCCTGGCTAATAAAATTCACAACACAAATTGGCTCATCAGGGAGTGAGAGTCTCATAAGATCTCTCACATTTCAACATCAACAACAACAAGAGTCCTTGACGGTGAGGACGAAGACCAAACGATCCATTTGGAACACTAAAAAACATCACGACGGTAAGAAATTGACGAACCTAGGGTCCAACCTTCGAGAGGCTTCAGGGTATTCCTCACCAAAATCCCCTAACCTACATGGGTCCAAACTTTCGGGCAGGTCAGAAGCCCCTGACTGGACCCGCTAGACGAGACTTATAGAGATACCCTGAAAATCAAAGGAAAACCTGGTGTAGCAAGGAACAATGCCGACCAAAGGTTCATAGCAGTTGGCCTTTAGATAGGCCTAGTTCTGTCAAAGGAGGTCCCTACAAAGGCCTCACGCTTCAGAATAGCAAATAGTCTCTTCAGGGTGCGGACTTCAACAAGATCCCTAAAACTTTCCAAATGTTTGCACTTCTCGATTCTCTTGAAGCACAACATTTGACGAGGCATGCTGTTGGAAGATATTTTTCATCATCATGGGGCCCCTGCTCAATAAAAGCCTAGCAAATAGTGGAAATTCTAACAATCTCATAATAGCCTCAGAACAAGCCAAGATCTTCATGAGTACTCAAAAAAGACTCCTGCCAAGTTTAGTTCTAACATGTCTAAGGTAGTGCAGACTGAAACAGTTTTGGCAGAATCGGCCTCTAACACCCCGAAACAGACTCTATAATTAGAGCTACATTTTTTGTGTCTCAAATTGTTGTGAGACCACCACCATTGAATTTGACGGAGTTGAAAACCCCCAAGGGTCAAATTTCATCATAAACGAACACTCTAGGAAGAAGTTATAACCAAAAGAGTGAAACAGAAGGAGTCGTACACTATTCTCGTGCAGCCACCCTGCAACTCCACACCATTCAAGGGATAGTCACGATCAATGAATTTTGATGCTCATATCTGACATGTCCAAGGTCCAATCAAGCCCAAATTTTGTGAGCGTATTCGTCTCATCAAGACAAGAATTTCGATATGTGGCATGCCCCATGGCGACACTCGAGTGCAAAGAAAAGCTAGAGAGAAGTTACTGATCCGTGAAGAAAGTGAAGGAAAATCAGCAGCATTGTGCCTTTCTCGAGGGACCAAATCATGCCGCTTGCGAGCCCGATCGATGCGAGACCATTTTCGTCGCGTGCGTAAGGTCACGGGCTATCTCTGACCTAAACCATGTATATGATGAACGGTCGGATTTTACGCACGAAGCCGACGAAGTGACTACAAATTTCGTTGTCAGAATTCTAGGTTCTGGCTAAAATTCCAAAACCTTCGTCCAGACACGAAATCGAATTGCGTATGTTTCCCTGCGATTGTGACGACATGGTCAGTGTACTCCAGCAAAGAAATCATAGAAAAACATCAAGGAACGAGCACACAATCGATCCAAAGTTTCAAGATTCATTCAAATTTCAAGTCACATGATCGTGCCCTAAGCACACAATCCATGGCTCGAAGTTGGTATCAAATCGATCGCCATGTAGAGCTCTACAAGAAAACAATCATCTTTCGATCAATCGAGCATCAGAATGACCTTGAATCATCCATACAAGATTAAGCAAGTTTTAGGGCAACACAGAGACTGTTCTGGAATTTCACAAATTGTTAGGAAGGGGCAAATCTGTCATTTTATACCCAATTTTCTAATTTCTTTTAATTCAATTTAATCTTAATTTTCAGTAATTAGGGTTAATTTTGATCATCCACCCATGTTTGGGGTAAATTTTATATATACATCGTACCATCATTGTACGTAAAGGACTGAATCCCTCACAAAAAGAGAGAATTTTTACTTAATACAGTTTCTATTTCTTCTCATTGTTGAGTCACGTTTGGAAAGAGAGAGTAAGGTGAGAGAAACTTTTGGACCAGTACCCTCAGGCTTGAGGTAAATCTTCTCTCTCTTCTTTCTCTTTTCGTCTCTCTTCCCCCCAACCCCCCCCCCCCCGTTTTCTTCTTCCTCTTCTATGTCTGAGCTCCTCGCAGAGACCATGCACGGCAATGGCAGTGCCGTGCATGTCTCTCCTGTAGTCTCACAGGTTGTTCATGGTGATGACAGCGCCATGTTCGAGCTTCGTTCTCTCTCTGTTTCATTCTCTATCTCCATGCGAGATTGGCAGCCTGTGCTGCTCATCACCGTCCGTAGACATATCCTCGATGTCTCAACGAGGAACGCGGGTAGCAAAAATTATTGTCGTCAGTGAGGGCCTCGCCCTGACACGTGATTATTACAGGCGACAATGCCCATCGCCGTCCACAAAGGGTCGCAACAATAGCCATCGCCACGTGTAGGCTCTGTCCGCACCTTTATGCACCTGTCATCGTACGCCTCATGAGAGGTAGCTGTCGCGCGACCTGTGAGAAGTTCTTACTGTGCTTTTCGTTAGAAGCTATCGCCGTCAGTAGAGGACGTGTTGTCTTCTCGCGTTGTCAACGATAATGCTTATTATCGTTCATGGGCTCCTCTCATATTCTACATCTAGCGTCGTGTGTCTTGTAGGGAGCTATTGCTAGGAGCCTCACCAGAAGCCATCGTCACTCGCAATGAGCACAACATCTTCTCATGATGCTAACAGAGATGCCCATTGTCGTCTGGGTTCTTCCCCCTCCACCATCTCGCTCTCTTTTCTCTCTCTTTCATTTTCTTCACTCTTTCCTCTCCTCACTTGATTGAGGGTGGACTTAGGCTAGCACCGCCATATTGGCCTCGATTTCAAGTAGTATTGTCGTCGCTCTAGTCCTGAGTACCATGCCCGTCTTACTATCACTTCGAGTCGGTCACTGTTCAGCTATCAAGTTAGTCTTGTCCCTTTATCAAGTTCTCTTATCTTTTCGACCTTCGCTCGAACCTTCCACTTCATCACTCTAAACCTCTCACATTCTTAGTCACACGAATGTGCATTGCTTTACGACAAGGGTGGGTCATTTTGACTCACTTGTCTTGCAAATTAACCATAAAAGTGTTGTGTAGAAAAACAAGGAGATTACAGGTCAAGGGAGGCGATTCCGAACCAACTAAAGCAGCTGGGGGGCTTTTCGACTTGATCTAAGAGGGCATCCATGCGAGCCAATCAGAGTAAGTCTCGAACCCACCTTAAACTTCCTCTCTAATCGGTTGGTGTACCTGTCCTTGCTCTTGAGCAACGTTCCGAGAGAGCGATCTCAAATCTCGAGTTGACTAGAAACTTGAGATACGTGCCGCCAGATCACTTAGATCCAAAGGGCGAGATCGAGGCACCTAACCACACACCTCACCTGGATCGATGACTCACTCAAGCTGACTCACATGGGCGCCCTCTTAGATCACGATGGAAAACCCCCAGTCCTTCAAGTGGTTCAGAATCACCTCCTTGATCTGTACTCTCACATTTTTGTAATCACATACACTGTTAATTTACAAGACAAGTGGGCCAAGGGACCTCACCTTGTCTTTAGGCAAATGAACACAAGTGTGCGCATTCAAGGAAGAAGGGAAAGGAATGATTGGATGAAGATTGAGATGATGAAGGGAGAAGGAAAAATAGAATAGAGAAAAGAGATGAGAAGGAAGAGACATTTGACCGGGTAGCTAGACTGACACAGTAGCTAAACCAGTATGGTGATTGACTAGGCATGGTAGAAAGACATGCATAGTAACTTAGACCGGCACGTCGTTAATACTACTTGACGACAAGACTAACACCGATCAGTCTGATACAATGGCTAACCTATCGTGGCAGCAAGATAGGCACCGTAACTCAAACCGGCACGACGAAAATACTGCTTGACGACGGGACTACCATGACAGTGCTAGTCTTAGCGTTCCTTGGTCAACGAAAGAAGAAGAAAGGAAGAAGAGAGTGACGAAAGAATGAGGAAGTAAAGAGAAAAGAGAAGAGAAAGAAAAGAGAGATGAGAAAGAAGAGAGAAAAGATAAGAAAGAAAAGAGAAGAGAGATGAGAAAGAAGAGAGACAAGAGAGAAGAAAGTAAAGAGCGAAAGAAGAGAGAGAAGAAGTTTGGAAGAAGAGAAAGAAGAGAGAAGAAAGAAGAAAGAAGAGAGAGAAAGAAAAGAGAGGGAAGAAAGAAGAGAGAAAGAAAGAAGAAAGGAAAGAAGAAAGAGAAAGAAGAGAGAAAAAGTAGAAAGAAGAGTGAAGACAGAAGAAAGAAGAAAGATGAAAGAAGAGAGAGAAGAAAGAAGAAAGAAGAGAGAAAGAAAAGAGAGAAGAAGGAAGAAAGGGAAGAAGAGAGAGAGAAAGAAAAAAAAGAAGAAGAGAGAGAAAGAAGAGAGAGAAGAAAGGAGAGAGAAAAAGAAAAGAGAGAAAGAAGAAAGAGATGAAAGAGAAGAAAAAAGAAAGAAAAAGAGAAGAGAGAAAAAAGAAGAGAGAGAAAGAAGAAAGAGAAGAAAGAAGAGAGAGAAAGAAGAGAGAGGGAAGAAAGAAGAGAGAGAAAGAAGAGAGAGGGAAGAAAGAAGAGAGAGGGAAGAAAGAAGAAAGAGAAGGTAAGAAAGAACATGGACGGCGATAGGCTCCGCCATCCATGACAAAGAAGAGAGGAAGAGAGAGCATGGACGACGATAGGTTTCGTTATTCATGACAAGAAGGAGAGAGAGAGTGAACATGGACGATGATAAGCTCTGTCGTCTGTGACAGGAGAGTGAGAAAGAAAGAACATGGACGACGATAAGCTCCACCGTCCATGATAAAAGAGAGAGAAAGAGAGAATAAGCTTCGTCGTCCACGACATGAGAGACAAAGAAAGAATATGGACGGCGATAAGCTCTGTCGTCCATGACAGAAGAGAGAAGGAAAGAGATAATATAGACACGTTAAGTTTCGCTGTCTATGACGAGAATGAGAGTGAAAAGAGAGAGAAGAAAAGACATGCATGGCGATAGGCATTATCGTGTGTGTCAGAAAGGACTCAGACATGACCTAGCCTGTCACTCAAGAAAAGGCTCGATTCAATGTCATTGTCAGGGAATAAGGGAAGAAATGCCACGCACGGCGATGGGCATCGTCTTGCATGATGAGAGGGAGAAGGAACTTAGATAGAGGCCCGATCCGCCACCTGGGTTAAGGCCCGGGTCACTGTGCATGTCTCAGAGATGAGAAAAGAAGGTGGACGTCATGCTCGGCGATGAGCATCGTCATGCATAATGATGGTTACTATCGTGCATGTTTAGAGAGAGAGGAGAGAGACATAGAGAAAAAAAGAAGAGAAAGAAAGAAGAGGAGAGAGGAGAGGAGAAGAGAGAAAGAAAGAAGATGAGAGAGAAGAGAGGAGAAGAGAGAAAGAAAGAAGAGGAGAGAGAAGAGAGGAGGAGAAAGAAAGAAAGAAGAGGAGAGAGAAGGGAGGAGAAAAAAGAAAGAAGAGGAGAGAGAAGAGATGAGGAGAGAGTTAGAAGAGGAGAGAAGAGAGGAGGAGAGAGAGAGTTACCTTCACTAAGCGGTACCAAACTTTTCTTCTCTCTCCTCTCTCTCTCTTAGACGTGACCGCTAATCTTAAAACTAACTCTCAATTTTTATTAATCGGAATGAAGATCTGTTACAATGAGGTATTTATAGACTTTGGCCCAAAACATGGGTGGATGCTCAAAATTTGACCTAATTGATGATAATTAAAAATTTATTTGAATTAAAATAAAATCTAAAAAAATTGTACAAAATGACAATTTTGCCCCTGTCCAACAATACACAAAATTTCAAAACAGTCCCTGTTGTTGGCCTAGAACGTGTGTCATCTTTCATGGATGATTCAGGGTTGCTTCGATATCCGTTTGGCAAAAAGATGATTGATTTCTCATTGAGCTCGACATGACAATCAATTTGGTACCAACTTCAAATCACGGATCGCGTTTTAGCCCACGATCATGCGACTTGAAATTTGTATTAGTCTTGAAAATTTCCAATCTATAATGGGCTCATTTCTTGATGTTTTTTTGTGATTTCTTCACTGAATGGCACTGAGCATGCCGTCACGATCGCGTTGCTTTATCTGCTTCATGCGTGAAATTCGACTGTTCATCACGAGTGAGGTTTGACCCAGATGTAGCCGCATACCTTCCGCACGCGATGGAACTGGTCTTGCGTCAATCCGATGCCCGTGCCCTGATATGTCTGCTCTAGCGAGACTTGTCGCTGCTGAATTTTTTGCAACTTTTACGGTAAATTGTTGTCGTCTCTCTAGCTTTTCTTCCTGCTCGAGCATCATCACGAGCCTTGTCACATATCAAAACGCTCGTCATGACGAGACGAACACGCTCCCAAAATTTGGGTGTGATCCGACTCGGGATGAGGGAGATATGGGTCTTCAAAGTTGTTGTTCGTGATTATACAAACCAGTCACCTTTAATGGAGATTGGTGCAAGAGGCCGCATGGGAATAGTGTGTGGCCTACCTTTTTTTAATATTTCACCCATAACTTTGTCCTGAAAAGTCCGTTTAAGACAAAACTTAATCCCTAGAGGTTTTCGACCATGCCGGATCTAATGGCGGTGGTCCCATGGCCATTTGACCCACCAAAAATAGAGTTCTAACTATGGGGTCTATTTCAGGGTGTTAGAGACTGAATTTTCTGAAACTATTTCTTTGTATGTGCTGCCTTAAGCATGTTGGATTGCGATGAAACTTGGTAAGTGGCTTTTGGAGTCCTTAGGAAGATTCTAACCCGTTCTAGAGCAATTATGAGACTATCGAAAATTACACTATATGTCAGGGCTTTATTGACCGGCTTTCATTTTATTCCGTATCGGGGACCCAAGGTGTTAAAAAATGTCTTCAAACAACATATAAGCTTGAAGTTTTTAAATGACAGTCCATGCATTTGTATCTCGAACCATGTGTTTTAAACTTATAAACTCATCTTAGATATATCAGCCTACAAATCGACACCCAATGCCTTTATGGCTTAGAATAAAGGATTAAAGTCCTAGACTCATAAATCTTTTAATTGGTATCTAATCCTCTCATAAGCCTAAGGTTATTCAAAGGCCAATAAGGATCAAATAGGCCTAACTGACAATGGATAAACTCTAATCACGAGTTCATCATCGATAAAGGATTCAAGGCCAAGAGATTGTACGGATGATCCATTCAACCCCAGACCAATGCAGATTAAAATAATCAAGCGAATTGAATGTTGGATTCTTGATTTTTAACTAACACCTCATAGAGAAATCTTCAACCAAATTTTAGAAGGAATCCCAAGGGGTTTTCACAAAATTTCGGCAGAGCTTCTGCATGATAAATTGAATCCCAAAAATCCCATAAGTTCAATTAATTGAAAGCTAAAGTCGGGGCAAAGCTCAGGAGGGCAGGATTATCCTATAACATGGAACCTTCTCCTTGTCGTGAGCATATGCTCAGGAATCAGGTAACAACCAGGAATTGCGAGGGGATGATGAATGAAAAAAAAAAAAAAAAAAAGTAGAAACAAAATGAAATGCCTAAAAGAAGAAGAGGTAACGAAAAATACTCACCGTATTTTAATGGATTTCTGTCAAAAAATGGATGTTTGGACTCAGAGGTCGAAAAGATTGAGTTTATAAGTTGCAGGCTTCACTTGCAGAGTTCAAATCATTGATCAATGTTTTATGAAGAAAATTATTTGATATTGGCTAAGAACGAGCACTTCTGAAATAAATTGTTCTTATGAACTAGGATTTTAGAGAAAGGCTATGGATGTCCTTAGGGTCAGAAAAGAAGATAAAACTCATATATTAGTGTCATGGAGATTTTCTGGTGCAGGAGATCGCAGAGAGCCAGAAGGGATTTTTTTTTTACCGTTGGAATGAAGTTGAAGAATGAGGAAGATGAAGAAGAGATGGGACTTTAAGGAGGACATAACACTTCAGTGTCCTTTCCCTCGGTACTTACTGAAACAGGGGCGGAATGACTGTTCAAATTTTTACCGAAAAGCCCTTGCATGCAAGTATAAAGACGGCTCTTTTACCTGAATATCCTTGGTATTATTTGAAAAGAAGACGATGAGAGCGTTAGATTTTGAAAAGAAGGTTTATCTTATGCCTTAACGAACAAGAATTAGATAAGTCTAAATGGCAACGTGTAAGTCGTGAAACATATATCGAGAAATATTGAACAGTGGGATGTGAATATGAATTAAAAAATAGTAAGACACAAATACGGGTATTTATTCATGATTTTGTGGGACTAAATCCTTACAAAATTGTTCAAAAAACAAAGAGAATGTAAAAAAGAGAAAAAGATAGCTCCTTTTAGGCCACAACTCAGGCCATTACTCCCAGAGGTGGATCAACTTGGTGATCCTAACCACCTTCCTCTTAACAGAGGCAAGGGTTTCTTTTACGTTCTCAGCCTCGCCCCAGTAGAAGTCCAACATATTCTAATGGTGTTCTGCCTCATGGTGAAGCCTCCTAACTAGTTCTTGGAGGCCAACAATTTCTTCAAACTTAGGATCTTTCCTAAGCCCAGCCTCTAGTGTCGCCTTGGAAGACCCCTCGTCATGTTCTTTGGAAGAGGAGGAGGTTACGCCCACAATCTGAAAGGTTGTAGGTCGCTTCTGGCTACTTTCTTCCTCTATAATAGTAGGAGGGATATCTATATTATGATTTAATAACGATAATAAGGTCGGGGTTTAGAGAGATGGATAGCCGACGGGGGGAATTTGGAGGAGTCATGTAGAGATGTGAGTTGAGTTTTCAACGTTGTTGAATATTTATAGACTCACGTATGGAAGGCGAAGATATTATCTCTTGGGAATAAGGAGTAATGATGATGATATGTTGAGAAGCAATGGTTTGATAAATATTCGTTCTGCCATTAACCAAGGTTATATGATGACGATAAACTCACCTAAATCATTGGATGTCACATGCTTTTTGGGATTCTCCCATGCGCACAATGCTCAGGGCGGTTTTATTGGGTGATTTTTAGTCACATACAAGAATAAGTGCATTCTAGCAAATGCACAATAAGTTGAAGGTTGATTATAAGGCAAGAGTTTTGACAGATGCCAGGTATGTCTTGACAGACAAGGGAATGAAGATATGAGAGCTTAATTAGCTTGGATCCTTGAAGATATGCCATGTGAGACTAAGTACATTTTAAATGGCACTCGATAAATCAAAGATATCCTTATAAAGTGAAGTCCTTGACGATTGCTGGATAACTGCCTTAACAAACAATGAATAAAATATGAGCCTGGTTCTTGATGATACCTGCCAAGATATGTCATTGATATGATATGAAAGTATGACATGCCTCTGATATGATGTGAAGATGTGATATGTTGCTGATAAGATATGAAGATATGAGAGATATGATATACCCAGGACTCATTAAATGAAGACCTCGATATGCCTTCAGAGCCCTAATCCATCACTCAGCCCCTGTATGTTGTAACTTATGACCGATAAAAGCAAAAGGAATCAAACAATCTCAATATGAGACAATTCTAGAATACATATACTCTAAAGGTTCATATATGCATCTTCGCAAGATATTAAAGGAATTTGACATGATACCAATGACTCATCGGTCAAATATGTTCATTTTAACGAATGATTGATGATAGAAGATATTAAAGTTAGCTTAATAAGAGACATATTCTTGGATACATATACTCTTAAGGCCCCTATATGCATATCCATGTGATAATTGGCATAATATGATGTGGTATTATATATCCCCTCATTCATCGGATGGTCACACATGTGCATCGTGACTAACGCTCTGTGATAAGGGAACATGAAGACGTTTTAATTTGAGATAAAGCATTGAGATACATGGTTAGGTGCCTCAATCTCACCCTCTGGATGTAAGAGATCTAGTGGCACGCGTCTCGGGTTTTAGGGGAACCCAGGACTTAAGATCGCTCTCTTGGGAACCTTACTAAAAAACAAGGGCAAGTGGACCAACTGATGAGATAGGAATTTAAGGTGGGTTCGGGACTTACTCGGACTGGCTCGCGTGGGCACCCTCTTAGATCACGAAGAAAACACTCCAATCGTAAAACTGGTTCGGAATCGCCTCCCTAAGCATGTATTCTCCTGTTTCTGCAATCACACACATATGGCAAATGTTATAAGACAAGTGGGTTAAGGGACCCCACCTGACCTTTGGGCGAATGTACACAGGCGTGCACATTCAAAAAGAGGAAGAATGAGAGGATGAAGATTGGGGTGAGAAGAATTTGATTGAGTGGTCAGACTGACACAGTGACCTGACTAGTAGGTAATTGACCTGTCGTGGTAGAAAAACGGGCTCGATAGCTGAGACCAGCTCAACAAAGTTCCTACTAGACGACTATACCAATACCGACTCGCTAGACACAATAACTTGTTTGTCGTGGCAATAAAGCGGGTACAATGACTATGACCGGCACAACAACATTACAGCTAAACGACAGGACTACCATTGAAGGTTAGTTTCAACCCTTCTTGATCAAACAAGAGAGTAAAAGAAATAAGAGAGATCAGAGAGAGAAAGAAAAGAAGAGATATCAAAGATAAATAAAAGAAGAGAAGAAATAAAGAAAACCCAGGCAGCTATAGGATTGTGTCGGCTGTGACAGAAGAGAAGAAAGAAAGAAAACCCAGGAGGCGTTAGGCTTACGTCAGCTATGACAAAAGAGAAAAAAAAAAAAAAACCAGGCGGCGCTAGGCTTGCGCCGGCTATGACAAAAGAAAAGAAAGAGAGAAAACCCAAGCAGCTCTAGGCTTGCTCCGACTGTGATAGAAGAAAAGAGAAAATTCAGGCGGCGTTAAGGTTTCGCCATCGGAGACAGAAGAAATGAGAAATCTCAAGTAGTGTTGAGGCTTTGCCATCTGAGACAGATGAAATGAGAAAACTCAGGTGGTGCTGAGGCTTTACCGTCTGGGATGGAAGAAATGAGCAAACTCAGGCGCCACTGAGGCTTTACCATCTGAGACAAAAGAAATGAGAGAGTGAGAGTACACACGGCGATGGACTTGCATCGTTTGGGATAGGAGAGAGAGAAGGGAAAGAGAGACCAGGTAGCACTAGGCTTGCGCCATTGTGACCTAAGAGAAGAAAGAAAATGAGAACCCAGGCGGCATTAGGCTTGCACCACTCGGCCTAAGGCCTAGCTCACTGTTCATGTCCCAGGGGCAGGAAAGCATCACAGGTTTTCCATGCATAAATGGAGAAAGAGAAGCAGGAAAAGAGAGACATGATAGACCAGATGCGGAAGAGAGAGATATAAAGATGAAAAGAGGAGAGAGAAAGAAAGATAGAGATGAGAAAAGAGGAGAGGGAGAGAGATAGAGATGAAAAGAAGAGAGAGAGATAGAGATGAGAAAAGAGAAGAGAAAGAGAGATAAAGATGAGAAAAGAGGAGAGAGAAAGATGGGAGAAGAGAGAAAGAGAGATAAAAACGAGAAAGAGGGGAGGAGAGAGAAAATTACCTTACCAAGGAGTACCGACCCTTTTCTTCTCTCTCCTCTCTCTCTCTCCAAGACACACACACAAACTCAAGCAAAAATTCAAGTCTTTATTGAATGTTGAAGAATTGTCTCTTCTCTTTTCACAATTTGGCTTTGCGTGTCCGGATGTAGATTTCATTGCCTCGAGTTTTTTATCAGAATCTTGAAATCCAGCAGGCGAAATTTACAGCAGTTTTGATGCCTCCATGTGTGAAATCCAACCGTTCATCGTGCATGAGGTTTAAATTAAAGATAGCCTCGGACCTTACGCACATAATGAAATTGGTTTCACATCGATCGGGTACGTGAGCAGTGTGATTTGGCCACTCGAATGAGACGTTCAGCTGCTGATTTTACCGTAATTTTCTTCATGGATCAGCAACTTCTCTCCAATTTTTCTCCCTGCTCGGGCATCATCATGGGGCGTGCCACCTATCGAAACGTTGTCTCGATGAGATGAACATGCTGACAAAATTTGAGCACGATCCGACTTGAAACGAGTGAGATATAGACCCCGAAAGTAACTACCCGTGACTACAAAAAATGCCACCTTTAATGGTGTTTTAGTACAGGGTGGCCACACGGGAATAGTGTGCGACTTAATCCTTTTTAGTATTTTACTCATAACTTTATCCTAGAGTGCCCGATTAAGATGAAACTTGACTTGTATGCCAAATCCAATGGCAGTGGTATCACACCTGTTTGATGTATCACAACTATAGTTCTAGTTACAGGGTCCATTTTAGGGTGCTAAAGACCAATTTTGAGGAAATTTTTCTTCATGTTCAATGCCTTAGATATGTCTGATTGCAATGAAACTTGGCAGGTAACCTTTTTGAAGTGCTTCTGAAGATCTTGACCAATTCTGGGGCCATTCTGAGACTGTCAAAATTTCTACTGTATGTTGAGGCTCTTCTTCCTCTGTCGGCGTCAGGAACCAAGCTGCTGAAAAATGTGTTCAAACAGCTTGCCCTGTCGAATGTTGTGCTTCGAGAGAAGTGAGAAGGATAACATTTGGGAAACTTCCTTCGGCTTTATTACTTTTTTCTTCCAAGCCACAAGACCACGTGAACGCCGAGGAGATTCACGCAATGCTGCAACTAGGATGCTCAGACATTTGGATGCAATGTACAGGTCCATCCGTAAAGACTTTAAGGGGAAAGAGACTTTTTTTAGGGATATATTCGAAGTCCTCACCCTCGTGTGGACTATTTGTGATTCTGAAACTGAGGATTTTATACGGACCTCGTTAGTCAAAATCAGCCAATCTGGCAATTGAGTGTCATGATGAACGACATTTTTCCCATTTAGTCCAAGTTCCTTTGTCTTAGATAGACAGCCAAAGAGCCTTTGGTCCGTGATCGTATGCGTTTTGCACCAGATATTCCTTGGCAGGCAAGGTACCTCAATTTATCGAGGTGATAACCCCTACCCACTGTTAATAGTCTTGCGTAACAGGTTCAAATTCATGGTTGACTTAGCCTTCTTGGGGCGTCTTTGGTTTTTCGGATTGACTTTCTTGTTTGTTTATTCTGGATGGTCTGCTGAAGAGCCTTTAGTCGACGCTCATCTGCATCTTGCACCATTTATTCCTTGACAAGTAGGGTGCCTCAGTTTATCGAGTTGACCAGCTTTGGGTATAACTCGACCCACTGTTAGCAATCTCGCATAACAGGTCCAAAGTCATGGCTGACTTAGCCTTCTTGAGCGGTCTCTGGCACCTTTGGAGTGCATTTAGTAACCTCTTGGGACTGATGCTCTTCCTCATGCGTCTTGTTTTGCTTTCATGGCGAGTCTTCTGTCTTTTGAGTCCTTTTTGTAAATGGACTCAAGTTGTTGGAATCTTTTCCTTGAAGCTCATATTTTTGGATTCTGATATTGTGGCACCAGAGATTTTTTTCTTTGAATGTGGGTTGAAGCCACCTATTGAGGCAAGTGTTGCATCAACGTGCTTATTGGTCCAAGCGTCCTTTGTGGATTTTCACCTGAACTTAGGAAGAGGTGTCGTAGAGACGGTTTTCACCAACTTCCTTTTATTTGGGGCTCTTTTACCCATGACCTTTCGGCCATGTCCACCATTTTCATCTGTTTTTACTCACGGTACCCTTTTGGGGTTTTCATTGTGCTCAGGTTTTTATCATTACAGAACTCTTTTACTCATGGTTTCATGACCATGCCCGTCCGTCATTTTTACTCATGGGGTTCCCTTGTCTAGGTATACATCATGCTCTTTATTTTGTGTGAAGGCGTGTTTAGGGTCATGCCTCTGGGACCTATGCGAAGCCTTTTATCGTCATGCGGTCAGGATGTGCACTACAGTTTAATGTCATACAGCTTGACTATAATAGTGATGAATGGCAGTCTGTAGAGGCCATGGAGTGAGTGTGGTGATGTTTTTGACGAGATGACACGAGGCTACCTACAAAAATTGGATGATGTATGAATAGTGGGTGAAAACCCACTAGCTTAACGAGTATGGGTGACAAGATGGTTCGTCGTTTTTTGAGCATGAGTGAGACTCACTGGGGAATGATGAATGATGATGAAATAATGGACTCACTGGGGAGGTAATGAAGTTGGTGCGCACACACAAATGGGTCGATTAGGGAAAATGTTCGTGAAAATGCACGTAAAAGGTGTGCACGCGTATGAGGGGATAAGTTTAAAGTCATGCCTCCTGGACCTGTGCAAAGCAGTTTAACGTCATGCTGCCAGGACATGCATTATGGTTTAAGGTCATATAGCTTGGACCCTGGTTATGCAATTTAAAGTCATACAACTAGGACCATGCAGTTTAAGGTCATGCAACTAGACCTCCGCTACAGTTTAAGGCCATATACTTTGGACCATGGCACTGAGCTTTTTAGCATCATGCGGTTAGGACGTACACTGTAATTTAAGGTCATATAGCTTGGACCGTGGTTATGCAGTTTAAAGTCATACAACTAGGACCATGCAATTTAAGGTCGTGCAACTAGACCTCCACTACAGTTTAAGGTCATATAGTTTGGACCATGGTGCTAAACCTTTTAATGTCATGCGG
This sequence comes from Amborella trichopoda, assembly GCF_054954075.1. NCBI lineage: Eukaryota > Viridiplantae > Streptophyta > Magnoliopsida > Amborellales > Amborellaceae > Amborella > Amborella trichopoda. The sequence continues at coordinate 23,355,445 of NC_142339.1, forward strand.
TTAAGACGTACACTATAGTTTAAGGTCATATAGCTTGGACCGTGCAATTTAGGGTCGTGCAGCTTGACCTCCACTATAGTTTAAGGTCGTATAGTTTGGACCATGCAATTTAGGGTCATGCAGCTGGACCAAAGCTGTGCAGTTTAAGGTCATACAACCAGGACCAAGGTGCTGAGCCTTTTAACGTCATGTGACTAAGGCGTACACTATAGTTTAAGGAAATATAGCTTGGACTATGCAGTTTAGGGTCGTGCAGCTAGACCTCCACTATAGTTTAAGGTCGTATAGTTTGGACCATGCAGTTTAACGTGCACTTGGACCAAAGCTGTGCAGTTTAAGGTCATATAGCTAGGACCATGGTTGTGCAATTTAAGGTCATGCAGCACAGATCATGGATGTACAGTTTAAGTTCATGCAGTCAGAACCATGGAGCTGAGCCTTTTAACATCATGCGGCTAGAACGTATACTATAGTTTAAGGTCATATAACTTGGACCGTGCAGTTTAAAGTCATGTAGCTAGACTTGTGCTACAGTTTAAGGTCGTATAGTTGAGACTATGCAGTTTAAGGTCGTGCAACTAGACCTCCGCTACAGTTTAAGGTCATATAGTTTGGACCGTAGCACTAAACCTTTTAACGTCATGCATATCGGACGTACACTATAGTTTAAGGTCATATAGCTTGGACTGTACAGTTTAAGGTTGTGTAGTTGAACCTCTGCTATAGTTTAAAGTTGTATAGTTTGGACCATGCAATTTAAGGTCGTACACCTAGACCAAAGCTATACAGTTTAAGGTCATGCAGCCAGGACCATGGCGCTGAGACATTTAACGTCATCGACTAGGATGTACCCTATAGTTTAAGGTCATATAGCTTGAATCGTGAAGTTTAGGGTCGTGCAGCTAGACCTTCACTACAGTTTAAGGTCGTATAGTTTGGATCATGTAGTGTTAGAGTCTTGCACTTGGACCAAAGCTGTGCAGTTTAAGATCATGCAGCTAGGACCGCAGCTGTACAGTTTAAGGTCATGCAGCACGGACCATGGCTGTGTAGTTTAAGGTCATGCAATATGGACCATGGCTGCGTAATTTAAGGTCATGCAGCACTGACCATGGCTGTGCAGTTTAAGGTCATGCAGCAAGGACCATGGCTGTGCAGTTTAAGATCATGCAGCACGAACCATGGCTGTGCAGTTTAAGGTCATGCAGCATAGACCATGGCTGTGCAGTTTAAGGTCATGCAGCACGGACCATGGCTTTGTAGTTTAAAGTCATGCAGCACAGACCATGGTAATGCAGTTTAAGGTCATGCAGCACGGACCACGGTTGTGCAGTTTAAGGTCATGCAGCACGGACCATGGTTGTGGAGTTTAAGGTCATGCAGCACGGACTATGGTTGTGCAGTTTACGGTCATGCAGCATGAACCATGGCTGTGCAGTTTAAGGTCATGCAGCATGGACCATGGTTATGCAATTTAAGGCCATGCAGCACGGACCATGACTGTGTAGTTTAAGGTCAGGCAACATGGACCATGGCTGTGCAGTTTAAGGTCATGCAGCACGAACCACTATGTGGGTTGCCATGTAGGTGGAGCTCCATGGGGAATAGGTCTGTGAATAGTAATTTGACTCCCTCGAGGTAAAATGATAGCAGGGGTTTTAGATGGGAAGCAGACTTCACTAGGGAGTTAGAGGACAAATATGACTCCCTAAGATGAAAGATAGAACTCCATGGGGAATAAGCTTATTGAAGGTAACCCGACTCTCGAGGATAACACAGCTTGGTACGAGACAGACCCACAGGGGCGTAAAGGGGTAAGCATGATCTTAACTCTGCTGGGGATCAATGGGCTACAATACGGGTGTAGTTCCTACTGGGGATGAGGAACAGTAGCCTGCTCCTAACTCCATTGGGGACAATGGAACAACTGTGGATCCCTTATAGGTGAAAAATTATACCCAACTCCTAGGTGGGAGGCAGACCCGCTGGAGGTTGCAATGGTAAAAATGATCCTAACTTCACAAGGGATAATGAGCTATAGTACGAGTATGACTCCTAAGGGGGATGAGAACTCATGGACAAAGCTGAACGACCTGGGTATCACTCCACTAGGAATAATATATCACACTCTACTTGGGGATAACAATGGTAGGACACGCATGGCTTTAACATGAGGCGTGCGACAATGATTATTTCTTGAACACTCAGTCGGCACTGGGTTATTAAAACACAGCCTGCACTGAGGTTACTGAAAACACAAGTGGCGCTGGGGTTTATTAAAAACACATCTGGCGTTGAGGACAGCCTGTGCCATCTCTTGAGCACAGCCGGCGTTGAGTTGCTAAGAACACAGTCGACGCTGAAGTTACTAAGAACACAACAGGCGTTGGGGTTACTGAAAACATAGTCGGTGTTGAGGACAACCTGTGCTATCTCTTGAGCACAGCTCGCACTGAGTTGCTGAGAACATTGTTGGTGCTTGGTGTGGGTTAGTGTTTAGGCCCTGACCTGAGCCCGACCTGGTACTAGTTTCTTGTTGCATAGAATTTCATGGGCGATGATAAAACTTGCTCGGGTCAGAGTCAAAACCCGGCCCGGTCCGGCCCATTGACGTTTGGGCTTCTTGGACGTGACTGGGATTCCCAGTTTGGGAAGGGCATTTGAGGGAAGCATCGGCTATAAAAGGGGGTAAACCTTATTTTCACTGATTTTCACTAAAAGATAAAAAGACTTAGGGTGAAATTTTGGTTTTAACGGTGAGGAGCTTTGGCAAACACAGGGTCTTCTGGTAGGGTTAGCGGGAGGTTGCCAATAAGCAAAGGAGGTTCCAGTCGAGCAAGGAGACACCCGCGGGCTAAGAGGCAGACTCAGTTGAAGTTGCAGAAGTTTCACAGCCAGCATAGGGAGTTTTCCAGGAAATATGGGAACTTTGGCCCTCGTTTTGTGAGTTCTAGTGGAGGAAAGAAGAGGCAAAATTGGCAGCAATAGGTTTTCCAGGAATTTTTCTAATCTTTTGGTAGTTTTCTGGCGGGCGTAAGTGGTTTCCTGATTTCTTGGGGAAAGGTCGCAGAGGTTTTAAGGGAGTTCGCTGCGGGAATTTGAACGGCTCAGGGAAACAGACCGTCACTGGAAGCTGGACGGTTGCAAGGAAGGCAAATGGTCATCGTTCCACACGTGTGAGGCCAGGATGTGGTGGCAGTTGTCAGGCGGCACTGCAGAGCTCGAGGTGACACGTGCTGGATCTATAGCACGTGTGAGAGATTTGATCCCGAGCGACAACTATCTTTTCGAAACTCAGCCGGTGCTAAATGTTAGCAAACACAACCGACGTTGAGCATTAGCCAACGCAGCCGGTGTTACGTTTTGAGTACTCAATTGGTGCCAGACCTCTGAAGGTACACCCGACGCTGAGCCTTGAGAGACACAGTCGGCGCTTAGCTTCCAAAAACGCAACTGGCGTTGAGTTTCCAAAAACACAGATGGTCCGAAGATTCTGAGAACCCAACCGGTGCTAGGCTTCTGAAAACTCCAGTCGACGCTAGGCTTCTAAAAAATCAGTTGGTGCTAGGCTTCCGAAAACCCCGTCAGCACTAGGAGTTAGCAACACAACCGACGCTGACCTTAGATGCGTGTATCTCTACATGGTGGAAGTCATGATGCATATGGTATTGTTCGCATGTAGCAGTGAGTCGTATGTGGGAATTGTAGCGCACGACGCTGACTTGGGTAGGCAAAAGGTGGTGACTAGTGGTAAGGCCTGGCTTATGATGCCCGTTGGAAGCCAAGTCCTCCAAGACAACAGTGAAATCCATGTTGTTCTGTGGAAGGGCACCCACTATGAACAGGGTACTTTCCCCATCATAGGTCAGTTCCTTGCCAAAGAAGTCTGCTTTGTATGTTTGATATACTTGTCCGATGAATTGAAGCTGACGCGAAAATGGTTGGCTTCTTCTTTATGATGAGGGTGTTTCTTTAGTGGGTTTGCTTCTTCTTCATGAAGAGAGCATTTCTTTTGGCCTGTAACCATCCTCTTATCCTCAAATGCAAGAGCAACACTTTCGGTGTCAACTGTTCTCTTTTCCTCATATGCAAGAGACTTGTAACCTCCTTAATAATGGGCTTTTTGGCTTGTAACTTGTAGCTCATTTTTTTGTTTTACTGCAATAAAAAGAGTTAAAGTTTGTTTGGACTGTCTCACTTGCTTTGCATTGAGTCTCTTTTCTTTGAATATGCATCATGGGTAGTATTTCTTTAGGTATCGCCCATTGATAAGGGACATTGCCTCCTCTCCATCAGGATGTGCTAGTATGCAGGCTCTATTTGGCGAGACCTTTTTTACTATAAAGAGACCTTCCTACTTGGGTTCAAACTTCCCTTTACACCAACCATGCATAACAATAGGCCTCTTGACGGCTAGAACTAGATTTCCACGGGTGAATGAGTGGACCTTGACTGCCTTGTCAAAAGCCCTCTCCATTCTCCCTTGGTTGAGTACGAGGTTCTGCTGAGCCTCTAACCTCTTTTCATCGAGTGCATCCAATTCTTGATATCAAAGTTTGACTCTCTCATCTTCGGCTAGTCCTTGATGTATAGCAACGTGCAATGAAGGGATTTGGATTTCAAGAGGTAAAACTGTTTCAACCCTCATAGACTAGGCAGTAAGGGGTAGAATTGGTGGAATTTCTTGTGGTAGTGTGATAGGCCCACAAGGCTTCAGGAAGCTTCTTGTGCCAGTTCTTCTTTGTCTTTGATACCAATTTTCGTAAAACGTTGCATAGGGTTTTATTGAAGGCCTCAGTCAAGCCATTCGCCTAAGGGTGGTACATAGTCGAGTACTTCCACTCGAACTAAAACTAGTTAACCAGGTGATCAATATGGTGACTTCAAAATTGAGGGCCCTCCGAGATAATCCGGTCAGGCACCCCAAACCGGTATATAATGTGATGTCGAACGAAGTTGGCCACTGTTGTCCTAGGAACTTGCTTAAGGGTGACCGCTTCGGCCCACTTGGAGAAATAGTCTGTTGTAGATAGAATAAAGACATGACCCATTATCGAAGGAGGGTCAATAGGCCCTACAATATCCATACCCCATTGGGAGAAGGGCCATGATGCCACTGTAGGGTGTAAGGGCTCTGGAGGCTGGTGAACAAGGCTTGAATGTATTTGGCATACCTGGCACTTCTTAGCATAGTTTAAGGAATCAACATTCATCGAAGGCCAATAATACCCCAATCTGCATATCTGCTCATAGAGCTTAGGAACTGTCTGGTGTACTCCACAAATTCCTTAGTGTACTTCTTCTAACACCTTATTTGCTTCTTGCACGTCAACACACCTAAGAAGAATACCGTCAAAGAGAGCATATCCTTCGAGGAGGGTATACTTGGTAGACATTCGACTTACACTGTTGCATTCGGCACGATCTTCCAAGAGCTTGTCATGTTTTAGGAAACTAGTAATGGGCTCTCTCCAATCTTCTACCTGCTAAACTTCTGCACATATTGGGTCGAAGAACTCCGGTTCTTAGTTTCAAACTTTAGCTTGTTGACTCCGTGACATTTCTTGTACAGTCTTAATTACTTCTTTAGCTGATAGAAGTGCTCTGAATGGATAAGGAGGGCGTTTGGGGAAGATATTTTTCTCATCATCCGCATCTACCTCAGTTCTTAGTTCAATGTGTCTCCACTCTGCCACCCAGACAAGCGTGGATCCTAATGAGGATAATTGAATTGTAGCCCCGAGTTTTGCAAGTGCATCAGCCGGTGAGTTCAACCTCTTGGGGATGCGACTTAAGGATACATCCTCAAACTGGGCCATATACGATTTTGCAGTATCGTGATAAGGCTTGAGAGTGTCTTTTCTCACGTCATAGATCCCTTTGAGCTGTCGAATAACCAACTCAGAGTCGCCATAGATCTTGAGCTTCTCCAAGTCTAGGTCGAAGGCTATCTCCAATGCAATTATAAGGGCCTAATATTCTGCCTCATTATGAGAACTGGCCTCAGCGAGAGAGAAAGAAAGTGGCAATACTCCGCCTTTCGGGGTTAAGAATACCACTCTGGTGCCTCCTCGATCTGATTGGAAGGCTCCGTCAAAATACTTCTCCCACGCATAAGCAAGTTCTACAAAGAATACTTCTTCATCGGGGAGGCCGCTCGATAAAGGAGATTCTATCGATACAGGGTGTGCTGCGAGAAAATCGGCCAAAGCTTGGACCTTGATGGCCTTTTGTGGGACATACGTGATGTCGAATTCCATCAGCAATAATGCCCACTTAGCAAGGCCTCCTGACAAGCATGGGCATGTCATGAGAAAATTTACAGGATCTGCTTTTGATGTAAGCTTCAGTTCATGACCAAGCAAGTAGTGGCGAAGTTTTTGTACTGTGAAGATCAGAGCCAAGCACATCTTCTCTATAGGGGATAATTCTTCTCGGCCTCTTGCATCCTGCGACTGAGATAATACAGTATCGTTTCTTTCTCCTCATCATTGTTTTGTGTCAACAATGCCCCATGCAACTCGTCCAGAGCAGTAACATATAGGATGAGAGGTTTTTCCAACACTGGTAAAAAGAGCACTGGACGGTTGAGTAAATATTGCTTAATGTCATCAAGGGTTGCCTTACATGCTTCATCCCAGATGAATGGAGTATCCTTCTTTAAGAGGTGCGTAAAGGGTTTACAGTGACCTGAGAGGTTTGAGATGAACCTACGATGTACGCTAGCTGCCCTTGAAGAGAGCGTAACTCTCTCAATGTGGTTGATGATGGCATTTCTTGGATTGCCTTGATCTTGATTGGCTCGACTTCAAGTCCTCGGTGTCTGACAATGAACCCCAAGAACTTTCCCGAACGCACACCAAAAGTGCATTTCAATGGGTTCATTTTAAGCTGATGAAGACATAGTGTCTCGAATACCTTTTCAAGGTCTCTCATGTGAGCATCTTTCTCTTCGGATTTTACCACCAAGTCATCTACGTAACACTCCACCTCTTTGTGCATCATATCTCTGAAGATGATTGTCATTGCCCTCTGATATGTAGCACCAGTGTTCTTCAATCTGAAAGGCATCATTGTGTAGCAGAAGACCCCTTTTAGAGTTAAGAACGCAGTGGTTTCCTTGTCTTCGGGTGCCATCCGTATTTGATTATCCTTGGAGTACTCATCCATGAAGGAAAAGATTTGACAGTGTGCCATAGAGCCGATAAGCATCTCAGTGAATGGCAACGGGAAGTCATCCTTAGGGCAAGCGGTATTCAAGTCACAGAAGTCAATGCAAACCCTGGTCGTTCTTCTTCTTGACTAGAACAACATTTATTAGCCATTTCAGGTACTTGACTTTGTGAATGAAGCCTACTTGTCCAAGTTTGGTCACCTCGGCATCTATTTGCATTTCAAGTTCAGATCTAAACCTTCTTGATTATGTTTAACAAGTTTGATAGTTGGATCAATGCCTAGATGATGAACGGCAACTTGAGGGTCTAAGCCACGCATTTCATGATAATGTCAGGCAAGGATGTATCAGTTTGCTCGAAAGAAAGTAGCAAAATCTCCTTTCTCTTCTGGAGACATATTCGTTGAAATAAAAGTGGGCCTGGGGTCGAATTTGTCTCCAAGATTTATTTCCTCGAGCTCGTCAGCTGTGGCTTGACCGCCTTCTTCCCATTCTTCCGGGGCCTCTTGCAACTCCTCATCATCTGCTTCTGAGGTCTTCTTGTTAATCTCAAGTGCAGAGACCGATGATCCTGACATCTCTGCTTCGAAGAGGGTTCCAGGGTTGGTCGTGATTTATGCACCTTTGTTGAACCGAGGAATAGAAGGGTCAACCTCCAACGTGGACAGCATATCAAGCTGTAAGGGTTCGATTTGGAAGTCAAAGGGAAGTTGAGATTCGGCGATCGTGGGGAAAGAATTATCCTCGTATGAATAGCATGGTCTTTGCACTGGTGTCTATAGTGTTTGCCCCGCGCTGGGTAGTACTTCATAAACTTGGACCATGTGGCAAGCCTCCTGAGAATAGAAGCATTGCCCTCTTGATTCTCTTAGTCTCTGTTCAAAGTCGGGCTCAGGGAGCCACTGGGGCTTCCTTAGCTTTGACTTTTTGTGCTTCTTTGAGGAAGGTGACTCTGCTTTGGCTCGAGTTGCCAAGGCATAGCAACTATTAAGAATCCAACTGCCTGGGCCAGGTTCTTTTTCAACCACTTCCGTTGTGTCCTGCTTATGTTGATTCTTTTGAATTCTCTATCGAGAGCCCCGAAGTCTGGACATTTCAAGGTTGCACCTACAGAAGACATTGGGGAAGAAGGATGAGAAGCAGCAGAGGAAGAAGGAGAAGGGTCAGAAGGTGGGGGACTTTTAAGTTCGTTCCCCTCATCGGACCGATCTGGGTAGCTTTTTATGTCATCACCAGAATTGAACGTGTGCAGGGGATCTTTAAGGTCTTTCCCTTGCTTAGACCATTGGGGAGTGCTTTTAACGTTGTCATTCTAATTGGATGTGATCTAAGGAGAAGATAACTCGGGAATGTCCTCTTGATGGGAAGGAAGGAGGATCGTTCTAAGGATAAAGTCGATTAAAGTTGGCAGTGGGGGAAGGGGCCTGAGAAACTCTTGCTCAACTAGTGGTTGAGTCATCTTGTTTCTCTGGCGAGCAGCCCTTGGTGCCCATTTCCTTCTGGTTTTTTGAGGTGGTGCTTGATTTCTTCTCGCTCGACTTGCGAACAGCCCTAGGGCGAACTGCTTCTCGCCTTAAAGACTTGAGTCTACTTCACCCATGGTGAACTATCCATGGCTGGGAAGTCGAGGGTTCAGCAGTACCGGAACCATTATTATGAAGGTCTTGTATCAAGAGGCCCTCGTGCACCAGTGGAGTAGTGGCTTGGGGATCACTTATTGGAACGTTGTAAGACTCTTGACATTCCTGTATTTTCTATGTAATTATATCATGGAAACTGGTACATTCGCACAAGTAATGCCCCCATATCTGGTGGTATGGGCACCAATGGTCCTCAGTTCCCCCGGCAAGGCGTCGAGGCTGCCTTGCCAGTTTCAGTGTGATAAGACCTTCTTGAAGCATGATGAAAAAGAAGGCTCGAAGGATATCAGGCGCACCGTCTTCTTCATCAACGGTCACTATGTGAGAGGCTTATGTTACCCCGAATGTCTTCTTGAGTTCCTCAAGCTTAATCTGACCCTTTTGGGTCAAAGCCTCGGTGGGGTCTTTTCGCGTGAAGCAGTCATCTGTGGGGTGATTGATCCTTTGATGGTAAGCACAATAATTTGCCTAAGCATCAAGCTCAGCTTGCTCAGGGAACTTGATCTCTGGAAGCAATAATCAGAATAGCGCAGGGACCCATTCCTTCTCAAAGGGGTAGACCTTGTTCCTATGCCTGGTCCAATCATCTTCCCGATTAAGTTTTATAGGTGCGGGTACTCGGTTGTACGACTGTCGTTGCTTGCCTGCCTGAGGTGTTGTCTTTGTTGTGCTCATGCCCTTGGAAAGGTTTAAAGTTTGGGAGGGAGCGTTCTTTGGATCAGTGATTGTGACAGCCGCACTGATCAATCCTTGTTGTTGGTTGCCTCAGGGGTTAGTCTGAGAGCTACCATTGCCCCGGTTATTTCCCGAGCTTGCAAACGGTTGTCGTGACCCGCCGTAGTGGCGTGATAGGCTTTCTATGCGGACTGATTTAGAGATCAGCTCTGACATGGAAGTCGGATTGGAGGCCTCGACATGTAAAGCGATTTCAGGCCACATTTTTTGCACACAAGTTTGAACTGCTTCCTTCTCGTGCATGGGATTGGGATGGTGAGCAACTAAATTTCTCCATCTTGATATGAACTGGTCCACGGGCTCATCAGAGCCTTGGGTCAGCGTGAGAAGCTCAAAGGTTTGAACCTCTCTCTCGACCTCGTAGAAGCGCTGGTGGACGAGTTTCTCCATTTCCTCCCAAGTATGCACCGGGTTTGGGGGAAGTCGAGCATACCACTAAAAAGCTGGGCCATCAAGGGTTTCAATAAGCTGACGGAGAAGGAGTCTCCCATCAGCCACTATTTCGCAGAACGCTGCTTGGAAGTGGGTGATATGTTGGTCCGGCGACGTGGTTTCATTGAATAGGGGGAACTTCCCTTTCTTGTATTCTGAGGGAAACGACACCTGGTCAATGTATGAAGGGTATGGCCTTTGATAAGGTGTTGCACCCTGTATCCCGGGATTTGTTTGTTCTTTAAGCTATGGGTAACCATAGCATCGATGTCTACCTATGAGATGGGGTGAGGGACAGAATTGTCCTATGAGGTAGAGGGAAGGGGCTGCCTTGGAGGGCACCATCTGAATGGTGGGAATTGACCTCATGGTTAGGTGATTGTCGTGCTGCGTCTATACAATCAATCTTCTCCATCATCGTGTGCACCATATCTTCAAATTTGTTCATACGGTCTTCCTACGAGTAAAATTCATTTACAACCATTACGCTGACGGTTTCTCCAGGGAGATCAGCCTTAGTTGTAGTTGAGGGCTTGCTAACTTGACGAGTCGCGCACGACAGACCTGTCAGCAAGGGCAGCATGCCCCGACTGGACTCGATTCTTATATGCCGATCACATGAGGACCGGTTCTCGACGATCTTAGGACCGTGGCTTCAAAGTGGCTGGGTCATCTTCTACTACACTAACCACCATGCAGTGCGCATGTACTTCTTCTTCAGGCTTCGTCATCTAAAGAGGGTAGAAGGGATTCAGGCAAAAAGGGTTATCAGAGCTGGTTGCCCCAACCACCTTGGCCACTTCCTTGGTCAGAATTTGCCGACCTCTATCATGTTAAGCTTTGAGGTTTTGATGGACCTCGAGCCAAAACTGTGATTGGGACGACGGCTGATCAACCCTTCTTTCACAAAAGAGAGCTATCTCCATCAGGTGTGGCAAAGGATGAGGGCCAGGGACTGGAGTCATCCTGGGCCAGGGAAGATGAAGGACTAGATCTTCCATTAGGTTTTTTCCTCGAGCTCTCTAATGAACTCTAGAGACATGACCGAAATGACGAGACTAGTTCAGGATGGTACTCTTGGAGAAGGTCTTGGAGTACCAAGGCTGGAGATGCTTGCTCGAAGAAGGAGGAGCAGGCAAGAGCAGGGTTGAGTCGAGGGCGAGGGGCTATCGATGTCGAAGACATGTGTGAGACCCCTGAAGAAGGGTCATGGGTGACCTGGGGGTCAACTTGGGCTCGAGCAAATGGTCTGGTCGTAGGAGGCCAAGAACTGTGAGCAAGTGTCAGTAAGAGAACAAGTGGAGGCATGCCCCTTATAGGGTGTGCTTGTGTGTGCTAGGTAGGAGGGCGAGAAGGTTGCCTCCTATGTACTCGGGTTGGCGCAATGAGGGCGTTGCCCTGAGCAGTGGGATACATATGAACAACGTGTACAGGACCCGACCTTGGGAGATCTGATCTTGGACGCTGACTCAAGGAAACATAAGGGTTGCTCTGAGGTGTAGCTCGAGTGGATGACCCATGAGCCTTATGGTGTGTGCGATAGGTGGAGGCCCTAGGGTCTCCGCCATGATGTGTCGAGCCTCTAAGGATAGAGACTCGTGGTGGTGCAAGAATGTGAGGGGTAGCCTTGCGGCATCCCACAGAAGCAATGGCAACTTGTTTTCCTTTTGCAGCAAGGGACTGGGCAGCCTTTCAGCGTACCTCAGCAATACAACCGACAAATGACTTGCCGGTGGCAAGGTGCATGTTGTGTGCAGAAACAGAAGTGTTGCCAATGCAAGGGGTCTTGGCAGATGTTCCACCAGAGCTAAGAGATGGGGAGTTAGGGGCCTTTAAGTCCCACCTCACACTAATCTAGGTTAAGACCTGAGAGTTAGACCCGGGGTCTTTGCTCAAAAGCAGGGTTGGAAACGAAGTTCAAGGAACTTGATCCTTGGGGACACTCGTGAATATGGAGATTAGAAAACCCCCGATCCAGATGAATGAGTTATAGAACCCGAAAGCCATAAGTGCAAATACAGAAAATAAAAAGGAGAAACTTAGCTAAACAAGCACAATCCGACTAAGGGGTAGTAAGTCACTAGTGGAGTCATCAAGCTGGTAAGGTACCTTGATCTCACCCTTTGGATCTAGGTGATCTGGCGGCATGCGTCTCAGGTTTCAGGGGAACCCGAGACTTGAGATCGCTCTCTCGGGAACCTTGCTCAAAAGCAAGGGTAGGTGGACCAACCGATGAGAGAGGAATTTAAGGTGTGTTCTGAACTTACTCGGGCTGGCTCGCATGGGCACCCTCTTAGATCACGAAGAAAGCCCACCAGTCGTCAAATTGGTTCGAAATTGCCTCCCTTGGTCTGTAGTCTCCTGTTTCTGCAATCACATACATATGACAAATGTTATAAGACATGTAGGTCAAGGGACCCCACCTTGCATTTGAGCGAATATACACAGGCGTGCACAATCAAAAAGAAAAAGAATGAGAGGGTGAAGATTGGGGTGAAAAGAATTAGATCGAGTGGCGAGACCGACATAGTGACCTGACTAGCAGGTAATTGACCTGTCGTGGTAGTAAAACGGGCTCAATAGCTCAAACTGACTCAACAGAGTTACTACTAAACGACTATATTAATACCGACTGGATAGACACAATGACTTGTCTGTTTTGGCAATAAAACAGGCACAGTTACTATGATCAGCACAACAACATTACAACAAAACAACATGACTACCATTAAAGGCAGTCTCAACCCTTCTTGATCAAATGAGAGAGTAAAAGAAAGAAGAATGATCAGAGAGAGAAAAAGCAGTGATAAGAAGAGAAGAAAGAAAGAAAACCCAAGCGGCGCTAGGCTTGCGCCGGCTGTGACAGAAGAGAAGAAAGAAAGAAAACCCAGGCGGCACTAGGCTTGCACCGGCTGTGACAGAAGAAATGAGAAAACTCAGGCGCCACTAAGGCCTTGCCGTCTGAGATAAAAGAAATGAGAAGACTCAGGCAGCACTAAGGCTTCGCTGTTTGAGACATAAGAAATGAGCAAACTCAGACGCCATTGAGTCTTCACCGTCAGAGACAGAAGAAATGAGAAAATTCAGGCGACGCTGAGCCTTCGCCGTTTAAGACAAAAGAAATGAGAGAGTGAGAGCACAAACGATAATGGATTTGCGCTATCTAAGACAGGAGAGAGAGAGAGAAGGGAAAGAGAGGCCAGGTGGCGCTAGGCTTGCGCCATTGTGACATAAGAGAAGAAAGAGAAAGAGAACCTAGGTAGAGTTAGGCTTGCGTCAATTGGGCTAAGGCCTGGCTCACTATTCATGTCTCAGGGGAAGGAAGGCATCACACCAAGCAATAGGTCCGCCATGCGTGAATGGAGAAAGAGAAGCAAGGAAAGAGAGACATGAGGGATCAGAGGAGGAAGAGAGAGAGAGAGATAAAGATGAAAAGAGGAGAGAGAAAGAAAGATAGAGATGAAGAAAGAAAAGAGAGAAATAGAGACGAGAAAAGAGGAGAGAGAAAGAGAGATAGAGATAAGAAAAAGGGGAGGAGAGAGAAAGAGAGATAGAAATGAGAAAAAGGAGAGAGAAAGAGGGGAGGAGAGTCTCCTCTCTCTCTCTCTAAGGCACACGCACAAACTCAAGCAAGAATTATAGTCTTTATTGAATGTTGAAGTATTGTGTCTATTCTCTCTTTACAATTTGGCTTTGCATGTTTATATAGAATTGGGCCCAAACATGGGTGGACAAACCAAAAAACTACCTAAAATTTATGATAATCATAATTTAATTGAATTAAAAGAAATTCCAAAATGGGTGCAAAAATATTGTTTTCCCCCTGTCTAACAATGTGTGAAATTCTAAAACAGTCCTTGCTGCTACCCGAGAACTTTCGTGATCTTCCATGATTAATCTAGGGGTTTGATCTAATGCCCGTTTGATCAAAAGATGATTCTTTTCTTGTAGGGCTCGGCGTGGCGATTGATTTGATATCAACTTCGTGCCATGAATCATGCTTTTTAAGTCATGATCATGAGACTTGAATTTCAGATGCATCGTAAAAACTTCAGATCGATAGTGCGCTCGTTCCTTGATGTTTTTCTTCTATTTCTTCGCTGAATCACACTAAGCATGTCATCACAATCAAGTTGCAACAAACACAGCTCGATTTCAAGTTTGGATGAAGATTTCATCGCCTTGAGTTTTTTGCCAGAATGTTGAAATCCAGCGACCGAAATTTACAACAGCTTCGATGCATTTGTGTGTGAAATCCAACCATTCATCGTACACGAGGTTCAGACCAGAGATAGCTTCAGCCCGTACGCACATAATGCAATTAATTTCACGTCCATCAGGTGCGCGAGCGTCATGATTTGACCGCTTGAACGAGGCGTATTGCTGCTGATTTTACCGCAATTTTCTTCACGGATCAGCAACTTCTCTCTAGTTTTTCTCCCTGCTCGGGCATCGTCATGGGGCGTGCCACCTATCGAAACGTTCGTCTTAAAGAGACAAGCATGCGAGCACGATCCGACTTGGAATGAGTGAGATATAGGCCCGAAATTCACTACCCGTGACTGTGAAAACAGTCACCTTTAATGGTGTTTTAGTGGAGGGTGGCCACACGGGAATAGAGTGCGGCCTATCGCTTTTCGGTATTTTACCCATAACTTTGTCCTGGAGTGCCTGATTAAGTCAAAACTTGACCCATAGGAGTTTCCGACCATGCCGGATCCAATGGCTATAGTTCCACAACTGTTTAACACATCAAAAATATAGTTCTAGTTACGGGGTCCATTTCAAGGTGCTAGAAGCTGATTTTACCAAAATTGTTTCTTTTCTGATTTCGATGAAACTTGACAGGTGGCCTTTTTGAAGTTCTTATGAAGATCTTGATCAGTTCTAGGGCCATTCTGAGACTGTCGAAATTTCCACTGTATGTTGAGGCTTTGTTGATCTGCTTCCTCTTTATTCCACATCAGGGACCAAGGTGCTGAAAAATGTGTTCAAATAATACACATACTCACATGGCCCATATATGACTTTTCAAATGATAACCAGAGGATTTTTTATGAGATGCAATATTTTTCGTCGTTATTTGTCATTAAGGATATAGTGCTTGACAGACATAGCCTAAGGAAATCTCGTCATATGATATCATAATGAGTTGCATCCTTGAAGATATATATATCAGGAGGCCTCATATACCTCTGAGTCCAAGAATTATATAAATTAGGAAATATTTGGAGGTGGCTTAACCCATCATCTAAAGCCTTGAAGCTTATACACTATATGTTAAAGGTAAGATGACCCTCGACCACCAAAATTGAGATTTCTCTCTAGAGACGAGGAATTTTCACATGAGACCAGGACCATTGGATTCTTGACTCGATGTCTTATCACCCTTAAAAGGTGTGACATCATGATAATTATTGAGAAGGAAGTGGTTGCTTCCGTAATGCACTAGTCTTGCTGATACAGTTTCCCACAGAAATAAGTTAACTTGGATGTACTAGATCTCTCTCGTCTGTGATCCACTTGAAGCTAGACATGGACAATTGTGTTCATCTATGAATCCTCTTTCATCTCTCCATGTTTCATGATCAAAAGATTCATCATAAAAAAGTGGTTGAATAAATATATAGACTTGTCAAGACTGCGTTGGCAAACCTCGTGTAGCAACAAACAATGCCGACCAAAGGTTCATAGCACTTGGCCGCCACATAGCCACGATTCTAACCAATGAGGTCCCTTCATAATCCTCAAGTTGTCAGAATCGTAAATAGTCCCTTGAGGGTGAGGACTTCTACAGATCCCTCAAAAAGTCTCTTCTCCCCTTAAAAGTCTCCACGGATGGACCTGTACATTGCATCCAAACGTCCGGGCATCCATTCTGAATGTTGTCCCTCTTGTTTCCCTAGAAGAACAACATTCTACAGGGTAAGCTGTTTGAAGACATTTTTCATCGCCTTGGTCCCTAGCCATGAAGAACTGGTCAAGATCTTCATGGGGACTCCTAAAAGTCTCCTGCTAATTTTCGTCGAATTTCAACATGTTTAAGACAGTGCTAACTGAGAAACAGTTTCGACAAAATCAGTCTCTAGCTCCTTGAAACGGACCCTACAACTAGATCTATATTTTTGGTGTCTCAATTTGCTATGGGACCACAGCTATTAGATCTGGAACGGTTAAAAACCCCTAGAGGTCAAATTTCATCTTGAACGATATCCCAGAAAGAAGTTATAGGTGAAAGAGAGAAACAGAAGGAGCCGCACGCTATTCCCGTGCGGCTACCCTGCAGTTGAAACTCCATTAAAGGGGCAGTCACGATTAGTGACTTTAAACTCTCATATCGCACCCGTCTTAAGTCGGATCATGCTCAAATTTTGTGAGCTTGTCCGTCTATCAAGACGAGCGTTTCGATATGTGGAACGCCCCGCGACGACGCCCGAGCCCGAAGAAAAGTTAGAGAGAAGTTGTTGATCTGTGAAGAAAGTGTAGGAAAATCATCAGTGTTGTGCATCGTTCGAGCAGCCAAATCACGTCGCTCGTGAGCCCGATCGACGTGAAACCAATTGTGCGTAAGGTCTAGGGCTATCTCTAGTCTGAACCCCGTACATGATGAACGATCAGATTTCTCACATGAAGCTGATGAAGTGATTGCAAATTCTGTCATCGAAATTCTAGATTTCGGCCAAAACTCCAAAGCTGCAAAATCTTCGTCCGGGCACGGAATCGAGCTGCATTTGTTTGCCCGCCATCGTGACGGCATGCTCAGTGTTATCCAGCAAATAAATCACATAAAAACATCAAGGAACGAGAACACAATCGATCAAAGTTTCAAGATTCATTCAAATTTTAAGTCACATGATCGTGCCCTAAAAACACAATCCATGGCTCGAAGTTGATATCAAATAGATCGCCATGCTGAGCCCTACAAGAAAACAGTCATCTTTCGATCAAATGGCATGAGAATAATCCTAGATCATATATGAGAAATCATCCATGTTCTAGGGCAACACAGGGACTGTCTTGGAATGCCACAACTTGTTAGGAAGGGGTAAATCTGTCATTTTTCACCCTATTTTCTAATTTCTTTTAATTCAGTTAAATCTTAGTTTTACTTAATAGAAGTCCCTTTCCTTAATGGAAGTCCCTTTCCTTAATGGAAGTCCCTTCCTTCTCATTGTTGGGTCACATTTGGAGAGAGAGAATAAGGAGGGAGAAACTTTTGAAATGGTACCCTTAGGCTCAAGGTAAATCTTGTCTCTCTTCTTTTCTTTCTTCTTCTTCTTCTTCGTCTGAGCCTCCCTCATAGGCCATGCACGACAGTGGCAGTGCCGTGCATGCCTCTTTCTATCCTTTTTTTGCCATCCTGTGGTTTCACAGGTCATGCATGGCGATGACAGCACCATGCGCAAACTCATTTCCCCCTTTATTCATCCATCTCTATCTCTCAGCGAGGCTTGCAGATAGCACTACTCATCGTCATCTACATATATATCCTCCTTGCCTCAGTGAAGAACACAAACGGCAAAACTTATTGCCACCCGCAGGGTCTCCTCCTGTTGTGTGCATATCGCAGACAGCGATGGCTATCGCCGCCCGCGAGAGGTCGCGGCAAGACTTATCGTCGTCCATGAGCTTTCTTCATGCGCTCGGTGCCTATCGTCGTCCGCGAGCTTCCTTCGCATGCCCGGTGGCTATAGCCATCCGTGAGCTTTCTTCGCACGTTCGGTGCCTATCGTCGTCCTCAAGCCTTCTTCGTGCGCTCAGTGCCTATCATCGTCAACAATCCTTCTTCGTGGGCTCAATGCCTATCGTCGTCCGCAAGCCTTCTTCGTGCGCTCGGTGCCTATCTTTGTCTATAAGCCTTCTTCGTGGGCTCAGTGCCTAACGCCATGCGCAGACTCTTCTTGCATCCCACGCCGCAAGAACTGTCGTCGCGCGCCTCGCGAATGGCTATCACTGCGTGCTTCACAAGAGGCTATCGTCCCCCTCGTAGGGGTGTGCTGCCTTCTTGTGTTGCCCCAACGACGATGCCTAGCACCTCCCGCAATTCACTGCTCACCCTCTAGCAGTGAGCAGTAGTTTCTAGCGTCGTCCAAGGATGTGACACTGCTACTCCACTGTTATGGATGGTGACTCTTAGCACTGTTAGGACCCCATCTCTTCGTCGTCTCGTGCATTTTCTTCATTCTCTTCTCACTTGACAGAGGGACTCAGTCTAGTGTTGCGATAGCGATCTGGCTGTCGAGCAATATTGTCATCGCCCTGGTCCCAAGCACCATGCCCGTCTTGCTGCCACACTAGATTAGGACAGTCATGTTGACCTTAGTTTCGAGTAGTATTGTCTTCGCACCGGTCCAAAGTACCGAGCCCGTCTTGCTACCACTTCGAGTCGGTTATTTCACTGGTCCAACTATTATGCTAGCCTCGTCCCCTTGTCGAGTACCCTCTTCTTTTCTCCTCTCATTTAGATCTTTCACTTCATCACCCTAACTTTTCACATTCTTAGGCATACAAATGTGCGTTGCCCTAAGACAAGGGTGGTCCTTTGGGCCCACTTGTCTTGCAAATTAACCATAGTAGTGTTGTGCAGAAAACAAGGAAATTACAAGTCAAGGGAGGCGATTCTGAACCAACTAAAGCAACTGGAGGGCTTTCTATCGTGATCTAAGAGGGCACCAGCGTTAGCCATCCCGAGTAATTCACGGACCCAGATGAGGTTGGTCTCCACCTCACATCCAAAATTCATCTCTCACTAGTTGGATACATGCCCTTGTTCTGGAACGAGGCTCTAGAGAGAGTGATCTCACGTCCCGAGTTTTTTGAACCTGAGACATGTGTCACCCGATCACCTAAATCCGGGCAGGTGAGATCAAGTCACCTAACTAGTGTGTTGATGCAACAGGGCAAGGTCATTGCCTATGCCTCCAAATAGTTAAAGCCATATGAGCAAAACTATTCCATACACGATTTGGAATTAGCAATTGTGGTATTCGCCTTGAAAATTTGGAGATATTATCTGTATGGGACCCAATTTAAGGTGTTTACCGACCTTAAGAGCCTTAAGTACTTACTCTCTCAGAAATAATTGAACACGAGGTTACGAAGATGGATGGACTTTCTAAATGATTACAACTGTACCATCAACTACCACCCAGGTAAGACGAACATCGTGGTAGACGACTTGAGTAGGAAGCCCATGGTGTCAGTGGCTCACATGTCCGAGAGATGAAATTACTAGAAGACGCAATAGAATGGCACCCAGCTCTGCCCCTTAATGATGGGGTAGGAATAATTTCGTGTATAAAAATGAGCCCCGTCTCTTTCAGCAAATCCTTGCAGCACAAAAGGAAGATCCTCTACTCACGAAAATTCTTGAGGAAATGAAGTTGGAAGGAAAGGAGGATTTCTCTATGGACAACTATGAAATGTTAAGATTTAAAGGTCGGGTATGTGTTCTTAATGATGAGAATCTAAAAAGGGCTATCTTGGAAGAAGCACACCACTCCCGTTACACGGTGTATCCAAGGAGTATGAAAATGTATCAAGATCTAAAAAGGGTCTTTTGGTGGAACAATATGAAGAGAGAAGTAGCACAGTTTGTTTCGAAGTGCTTGACCTATCAACAAGTGAAGGATGAACATCATAAACCTACCAAGTAGTTACAGCCCTTACCCGTGCCAGAATGGCAGTGGAAGCATATAACTATGGACTTTGTGTCAGGCCTGTCTAGATCGAGTACAGGACATGATAGCATTTGGATCATTGTGGACCGACTAACTAAAGACGCTCATTTTTTATCGGTCTGTACTACCTATACCCTGGATAAGTTGGCCCAACTATATATCAAAGAGATAATAAGACTGCAAGGGGTACCTGTTGGTATTGTGTCTGACAGGGACTCCAGATTTAGTTCAAGGTTTTAGAACAGTCTACAGTCGGCCTTAGGGACCAAACTCACTTTTAGTATTGCTTTCCACCCTCGTACTAATGGATAGTTAGAAAGGACTATTCAGACCCTGGAAGATATGTTGAGGGCCTGTGTTACAGATTTCAAAGGAAGCTGGGACAATCATCTGCCTCTGATAGAGTTTTCTTATAACAAAAGTTTCCAAGCCAATATCCAAATGGCACCTTTTGAGGCATTGTATGGGAGGAAGTGCACATCACACGTATGTTGGGACGAGGTCGGTGAAAAGAGACTGTTAGGGCTAGAGATTATTCAAATAATAACATAAAAGATTGCTTTAATTTGAGAAAGGCTCAAACAGCTCAGAGTCAGCAGAAGAGTTATGCTGACAATCGGAGAAGAGATCTTGAATTTGAAGTAGGCGATCAGGTCTTTCTAAAGACATCACTAACTAAGAGCATAATGAGGTTTGGCAAGAAAGGGAAACTGAGTTCTTGATTTATTGGATCCTTTGATATTTTAGAAAGAATTGGAATTGTGGCATATCGACTGGCTGTACCGCCTGAGTTGGCTAATATTCATGATGTGTTTCCTGTGTCACTATTGAGAAAGTATCAGCTAGACCCATCTCATGTGTTGAAGTATGAAGCGATCCCAATTAGGGAAGACTTAACTTATATGGAACAACCAATTGAAATATTAGATAGGTGGGTTCAAGTATTGTGCAATAAAGAGATTCCCCTGGTCAGGGTTCTGTGGCAGTATCATTCACGAGAATCAACATGGGAACGAGAGGATAAAATTTGGGAAAAGTACCCCCATCTATTTGATTGACTAGCTAGTTTGAGGATAAAATCCTTTTAAGGGGGGGTTGATGTAAGGACCACGATTTCCTGGCCACGAAAGCACAAACAATGGCAGGACTCTGATAAGATTGAAGCATGTGCGGTAAAAAAAGGGAGAAGCCTACCACCACACGAGTCAAGAGGGTATCACCGACTGCAAAGAGAGAGAGAGGAGGGTATCGTCGGTTGCAAAGACAGAGAGAAAGAGAAGTCAGCACCGTGCGTGTTATCATCGCACATAGAGAAAGAGAAGTCAACGTCGTGCATGTTATCGTCGTGCGTAGAGAAAGAGAAGTCAACACCATGCGTGTTATCGTCGCGCATAAAGAAAGAGAAGTCAGCGTCGTGCATGTTATCGTCGTGGGTAGAGAAAGAAAAGTCAGTGTCGTTCGTGTTATCGTTGCTCGTACAGAAAGAGAAGTCAGTGTCATGTGTGTTATCGCCGCGAGTAGAGAAAGAGAAGTTAGTGCCGTTTGCTAACAGAAAGATGGGCTAGCACCGTGCGTGTAGCATCAGGCGTGCAACGGCCACCTGCCAGATGCATGCTGCTACACACACCACTTGTCCTTATGCATGTGTGGTGCTTGCCACTTGTCCAGCCTTGGGCTGCCACCCAGCCAGCAGTACTTAAGACTTCCCCTCTCACTCTCACGCCACTTCTTTTCTTCCTCATCTCTCTCTCTAAGACAAAACTTGGTGAAGTTCTCAACCCCACTGTTGAAGCAGCCATTGTTGGAGTTGAAGAAGAAGACTGTCAAAGAAGATTTGGAGGGCACCATTGTTGTTTGAGTAAGTAGATCCACCACCATTGCACTACTGCCATGAGAATACATGAAATTGATTTTCTACAAGATGAGTAATAAAAAGTGAATGTCTTGTAGTGATTCCTACGCCTTGTTTCACTAAAATTGATCCCTTTGCTCTATGATGAATTTTGGTGCTGAAAAATGAATGTATGGCTTACAAATTCGATCGAAAATGTATGTTTATGTGTGTATATTGTGAGGGAACAGTTATTATGATGTTATTCACTAAGAATTGAAGGCTATGGAACATGTTCTTGAGGCATGTAAATTGTTACTGTGAAATTCCAGGAACATGTATGTTTTGTAGGAGTCTTTTGAAAAGACAAATGAGGGCCAATTGACCTCAAATTACTGTCATTAGAAAGATATGTGAGTCTAATAAAATATTCGTGTTCACCCATTGCTGAAATTCCTTACAAAAGTGAAGTTATGTTGCAAAATATATAAGTATGCTATTGTTGGTTGTTCTGCCTGGATATTTGTACTGTCACTACTGTTGCCACTGGTTTTGACTAACCAAACAAAGTCCATTTCCTTTCAAACAAACTATCGCCTTTTGAAAGATCTCAATGTAGGCTTAAACATTCATGAAAAATTATTTCAAAATTCTTCCTAGATTGAAAGCTACGTAACTATTTATAAAGGTATATCACTATGGACAATTTTTAATAAAACGCAGAACCATCACTTTAGTAGGAACGGACTGTTGAACAAACCAAATGGAGTCCAAATGCTTTCAAAATACCCTTGTCGGAAAGATACATGTCTCGGCTTAAACTTGGGTTTCGAAATTATCTTAAAATACCTCACGGATTGAAAGTTATAGTAGTGCAAAGTAAGATATGTCGCTGCCTCGCAAGCACAGCAGGGTACAGCTATTGAACCTCCATTGTCTTGAACCTTTAAAGGGTCAAACGGGGTCCAATTGCCTTCAAACCACCCTCATTTAAAAGATAGGTGTGTCTAGTGTAAAATTAGTTTTGGAACGGCCTCTAAATTTAAAATGAAATAAAAATTTTGACCCTAATTATGATCAAATATCACTGTTTGAAATTGCAGGAAATGTGATACTTTGAATATGACACTGTGATTCTGTGAATATGACACTACGATACTGTGAATATGACATTATGATACTATGAATATGACACTATGATACTGTGAATATGACACTGTGATAAGTGAATATGACATTGTGATGCTGTGAATATGATACTGTGACACTATGAATATGATACTATGATATTGATAAGCCCCTCCCACTTGAGTGTTTTTATGCATTGAGCCACTCCCACTTGAGTGGTGTTCGCCACATCATGTTGCAATCCCGCACTCTGCTACCCTCCGGCATGTACAGTATGGGGTCAGGGGTTGGGGTCGTGACATATCTGGTCTGAGGCCCCTCTCAAACTTACTCGCCTTACGTGCCTTTGTATCGATGATGTGAGGCACATACCTAGAGGGCTCCACAAACTTGGCTATGTATTGTTCCATTGACAGCCTCCCTTATTGCAGCTCGAAGAATTCAACCTCTTTCCTCTCCCGAACAGAGTCGGGGAAATATTTTTCATCAAATGCCACCAGGAAATTTTCCCAGGTGGCCTCAATCCATGCCTCCATCCAGGATTGTTTCACCGAACTCCACCAATGTTCGGCCTCCACTTCCAGCATAAAAGTTCCCAATCTAACCTTCTGCTCATCAGAGCAGTGCAAGACATCCAGAATCTTCTCTACTTGTCTCTTTCATCTTTCGGCATTTTCCACTATGTGTCCCAAGAATGTGGATGGTCCAAGCCTCCTGAACCTCTCAATCAATCCGCAACCATCTTGACTTGGGGCGGAGGCAGCCAGGGCCGGCATATGGTCTTTCATCATTTGAGTTAGGGCCCCAAGGATTTTGAAGAATTTCCTCAGGGCCTTGATGTTCTCATTACTGGAACTCCGATTGTTGGTACGAGTCCTCGTCATCTTCAACCTAATACAAGAACACCTAGTTACTAACCTATTCAGAAGACCACTCTAAGGATGCTTCTAAGACTCTCTAGGCCAAGAATCCTATCCTGGCTGCTCTGATACCATAACTGTCACGACCCCACCCTTTGACTCCTACCGTGCCTGGCGAAGGGCAATAGAGTATAGGACCGTGTCTAAAGGTAGCGAATGTCACTCAGGTGCGAGTGCGCTCAACGCTTTTAGAAAGCTGGAATCAAAGCAAACCACGAAAGAAAATAATAACTCCAAACATGACCATACAAATATATATATATATATATATATATATATATATATATATATATATATATATATATATATATATATATATATATATATATATATATATATATATAATTTCCAAAGTATTACAAAATATCCAAGGCACCGAAGGCCCTAACAACGAAATACAAGTTTCCGACAAAACAACTGTATGGTCAATTGCCATCTACACCTACAGTCAAAAGAAACTTCTTCGACAAGTACGGGTCCTCCACCGCCAACCACGATCGCCCAACAGTCCTCGCTCGACCCACAGGATATCACTCTATAAAGATGAAAGTCAAGGAATGAGCTAAAAAGCCCAGTTAGTAGATCAAGAAACCATAATTCCTACCTATGAGCATTATCTTATAATAATTAAGATGTCATGTAATCATGTGCCCAAGTCGTATATATCAGTGTATCATATATGATTTACAATGAAGCCATAACCAATGAGATATCACGCTATTTAAACATGCAAATCTTAACAGGTCAGTATTATTATGCACACGTCAACAATTTTCCATTAACTCACTCCTTAGACCACCTACTCTCGGAGTAGAAGCCCTAATCATCGAGCCAAGCCAATCCCATTGTTTAAGACTTCTACCATCACTCAGGAGGGAAGACAATGACAATAGGTGACCCATTCATTAATTCCTTCATATGCACACACCCAGTTCCCATCGCGCTTTGGGGCTTTTGATAGGCTCGTGGCCTTGCAAGACACGACTCTCTCGTAGTGCCTCCATATAGATTTGGGGGAAAACTTCACATTCACTTCCTAACTCCCATCCTAACATGGGGATTTGAGAAAGATCGCAGCTGTCGGCACTATGATTCACACAGTAGGTACCGTACCAAACAGGCAGCTGCCAGCACCATCATTCACACAGTAGATGTTTATCCACATATTACACATCTGACCACACAAGTCTTACCATATAGCACATCTCAAAAAATCACGTACATATGTCTCAACGGAACATATAACGTGTACACTTATCACAACAGAACATGTCTCACTGCATGCTTTCATTTCATAACAAAGCATACTCCAATTTCATAATGGAATAATCCTTATATTGCATTCTTACCATATCACCCCACACTATCAATGGATAACCCATAGCATAGTGCTTCATACCACATCTATGGCATAACTAAATTTCAATCATACCCATTAACACTTTCATCAGCATTCACTAATTCTTAAACATTTCTTACTTTAATCATGCACATTCACTTAACCTTAACAGAGCAGGAGTTCAAGTGTGATAGTCTCACAAAAATGGACTTACTTTCCAATCTGTAGGGAGTTTCGACATGGTCCCAAAACATTTTCTAAATAGACTCACTCATAGTTCATTTAAAAGAGGTTTGAGATCATTTGGACACCATTTAGTTAGTAAGCAGTTCAGTACAAAACATGCAAGAATTCTGAAAATTCACGGTAACTCACAACAGTGACATATTCATACAAACAGAGTCACCCACATTTCATTTAAAAGTAGTTTGAGATTATTTGGGCACCATTTGGTCAGCAAATAGTTCATTAAAACATGCAACAGTTCTGGAAATTCACAGCAACTCATAACAGTAACATATTCATAGAAAAAGGGGCATAATTTCCAATCCACATAGAATTTTGGCATAACTCCAAAAAAAATTCGAAGTAGACTCACCCATCTTTCCTTTAAAAGCTGTTTGAGAACATTTTTACATGATTTGGTTAGTGAATAGCCTTATGCAAAAGCATGTAGAGTTCCTGGAATTTCATGTCACATAGTTGGCATGTTTTAGCAAGAGCCTCATAACTTTCTAATCACAAGAAATATCAATATGGGGTCTTTTGCCCCTGAAAATAGACTCAAAGAGGTACTTCCTTACAAAATTTCATGGTTAAAAGAAATATTTTCAATGCTCAAATAACTACTTAAAAGAGAATCATAATTCTGGAAAAACAGAATACAAGCTTAGCAAGGTACTTAGCAACAATTTCAACACCCATTTCCACCGTCACTTTCATATTTAGACTTAAATTTCACTATTTAATAAACAAATTAAGCATGCATTAATCAAGACAGGAGAATCATGAAATCTAAATCCACTTACAGCACTCAAAAGGATCTCAATTTCCCCAACATAGGTCAAGTTTCCAAGGGTGGCTCAAGCTTGGAAGTTCTAAGTGTTTGAGAAGGGAGAACGTGGGAGAGAGAGAGGGCTAAAGCCTTTTGAAGTTTGTGAAGGGGGTTTATTTATAGGCAAAGAAGGGGGAGGCAACAAGCAGGTGGCAAGCAAAGGCTACAAGTGGCAAACAGGCAGCGTGCAAGTGCCAAGTGGCAAATCAAGGGGCATGCAACAATCTTGAGAGAGAGAGTTTTGGTCACGTGTGGCAGTGACACGCTCGGCGTCTCGCACGCAGTAGTGGCGCACTCGACGGTGTCATGCACGGCATGTAGCTTGTGCGCATGGCGGCTCTCTCACTCTCTCTCTTCCTGCCACGCACGATCGCTCTCTCTCTTACACTCTCTTCCTGCCACGCACGGCAGCTCTCTCTCACTTTCTCTCTTCCTACAATGCACGGCAACACTATCTCTCTCTCTTTTCCTACCGCGCATGGCGGGTCTCTCTCTCTCTTCCTACTGTGCATGGTGGCTCTCTCTCTTACTCTCTCTCTCTTGTGTCGGTGACTTGCCGGCACACTTCAACAGGCCGGAGAGTCTTGGTCCTTACAAATGGCTACTGTTACATACTAACGGCTACAAAATACTTCACAAAATTGGTAGAGGTCGCATCATATGCCAAAATTGAAAGCCAGCATGTTGCCCATTTCATAAAAAATAACATCGTATTCATATTCGGCGTTCCAGAATCAATCATTACTGACAATGGAACCAACTTCAAAAATGAAAGTGTTACTAAGGTGTGAAAAATGTTTGGGATAATGCAGAAATTCTCCACACCCTACTACCCTCAAGGAAATGGGCAGGCAGAAGCCACAAATAAACGATTTCTCACCATTATAGATAGAATGATAGAAGGTAGCAAAGATTGGCACGAAAAGTTAAATGACACGCTAGGGGCTTATCAAACAAATGAGAAAACTCCTACTGACATGATCCCATACTCATTAGTGTATGGTATGGAGGTTGTGCTACCCATTGAAGTTGAGATACCATCTCTCCGAGTGCTCATTCATAATGATTTAGATGAGGAACAAAAGATTGAAGCATGAATCGCTGCCCTCGATACTTTGGATGAAAGATGACTATGAACAACACAAAATATCGTAGCTTACCATCGTAGAATCGAAAGGGCATACCCAGAAAAGTTGTTCCCCGACAATTCAGAGAAGGAGATATGGTACTCAAAAATATTTTTCACACTCCTGCAAATTCAGACCCATTAGGCAAATTCAAATCTAATTGGGAAGGGCCATTCATGGGAACCCAAGTGCATACAGACAATTCTTACAAAATAAAAAATCAGGAGGAGTATGAACTCAACGATCCCATCAATGCGATGTATATCAAGAAATACTACTCGTAACGAACTCAAAAAAGGATAAAGGAAAAAGGGGGACGTGGTAAAAACTCGAAAGGCGCATCACAAGTAAAAAAGAACCTCCAAAAAGGAGGCCCTAATTCAAAACCTCAAGTACAAATACATACTTGCAAGTCACAACAATATTGCATAAGCAGACCCTGAGGATGAAAACTCCTCTTAATCCCTACAGGTTTCCAACAAAACCAACCTCAGGAAGATATGGGAAGGCAACATGAATTTGAAACCCAAGAGACTTCAAAGAACCACAAGAAGAATGTCGAAACCTCTCTAATAAAGAAGCCCAGCAGAACCCAAAGAAGAACTCCTCATGGTTCTACGAAATACAGGATGGAAGCTCCACAAATCAAAGGAAACTTCAAGTATCGTGAACTCTCACGATCTCACAAGGAAATCCATTTCATCATCTTTAAATAAGTGAATAAAAGGAAATAAAGGAAATGACCACCAAAGGGGCCACAAGTGGCAACACCTGTAAGGCTCGTCCCTCTTTCGAAAATGCTTTCCAAAGTAATCTTTCATTTTCTTACAAAAAAAAAAATCATTTTCAGAATTCTTTTTCTAAAATCAAGAAAGGACTTCCTCCATCACTACAAGAGGTTGAATTGTTAATCGATTGGGCCTTGCTCTTGAAGCCAACTTCTTATACCTGTTATGTAGGCTTGAAACTAGCCAGGCACTCTATGGTTGTACAAGTATAATTGCCAACTATCACATATCGGTGATGGGTGAACCTTGTCAATGACAACATTAGCTAGTTCAGCTGCACTCTCTCTCACTCAGCTAGATCCCCTGAGGAAAAAACATCTTTTTTCATATACTTTACTTTTAAAATTAACTATTTTCAAATAATTTTAAAATAAATTAGTCTCAGACAGCGTGTTAGATGCTCCTTGGTGGCACGAGCCTAAATTGACAACCAATTTCGAAAGAAAACCCCAAAATAAATTCAAAAAAATAAGCATAAGGCAACCCCAAAAACCTCTGGATTCAAAACCATGTGATTTTGGAGGTCGATGGCCTGGGAGACATAGGGTCTATCGCTTAGGTCATTGGCCGAAGCAACGCTATTGGTGTCGCCCAAAATGTTTTGGACAAAAATGCCCCTGCTCCAATTTCGAAGCCTTTCAAGGACAAAAGTTGGTTTTGTTGTGCATTTTTCTTACAAAAAGATTGTTTTCAAACATTTAATTAATTTTTGAAAATTTTCAAATGCTCCTTGGTGGCACGAGCTTAAACTGTCAAATAATATCAAATGAAAAAAATTTAATTAAAAAAAAATTCAAAAAGAAATTCTCCTTGGTGGAACAAACCTAAACTGCCAACAAAAATCTAGTTCAGAAAACATCTAGCCCCGTATCACGTAAAAGGTCGAGTGATCCGTCTAATCCCATATGATGTTAAAGGTCTGATGTATTCAGAAAACATCTAGCCCGCTATAACGTAAAAGGTCGGGTGTATCCATCTAACCCTGTATGACGTTAAGGTCGGGTATATTCAAAAACTTTTCTAGCCCCATATGACATAAAAGGTCGAGTGTATCCGTCTAACCCCGTACAACATAAAAGATTGGGTGTATCCTTCTAGCCCCATATGACGTAAAGGGTCAGGTGTATATGTCAATCGCTGCATGACGTTAAACTTCTTAGAGGGCTTTATGGTTGCAGGAGCTAAAACTGCTAAATAAAAATTTGTTTTTAAAAATATGTTTCTCTTTTGGAAATGATTCACTATATGTCTTATGTTTTCAAAAATATTAATTTTTTTGTTAAAATCGTAACCTGTCCAAGTCTCTTAGTTCTATTTCAAAACTCTCCCTATTTTCAAAATTTCCAAAACGTCT
Organism: Amborella trichopoda; assembly: GCF_054954075.1. NCBI lineage: Eukaryota > Viridiplantae > Streptophyta > Magnoliopsida > Amborellales > Amborellaceae > Amborella > Amborella trichopoda. The sequence continues at coordinate 23,384,647 of NC_142339.1, forward strand.
TTGAAAACAAAGGAGCTTGGACACCCATATATGATGATTATCGTATTGCCGCCTCATCTCTCTCTTCAAAATTGACTAGGCAAACATTTTCCTAAACAAGTAAAACCTATATATGACCTTAGGAAACCCTAAGGAAATCAAAAAAAATGTCAAGTTCAAGAATTTAAAATTGAAAACCTCTTAAATTAAGTGACATGGCCAAAAAATCCAACTCGAGTTCCAAGCTTGGATAAATCACCGAAAACCCTAGGATGAACATGCCCTAGGGGGGTGAGCGGGGAGTGCATTGTCTTGGAGGAAATATTTGTGGGCCCTCTGATCACGTGACATCAGATAAATTAAAATGTCAATAGTGTCTACTTCTTTGACACTCACCTGTCCCTCGAAGGATAGGAAGTGTCAAAGAGGGGCAACTGTAGACACCCCATTTTGATAACTAATACACTCAATGGTTTTCTAAACCATAGACAGCTTTAGGATGACATTATCCTAGTAAAGCCCCAGACCATAGACCACCATAGTCCATACTGCCTGCCCTGTGATACTGAATCCTGCAGACCACCCTGCTTTAGTAAAAATCATTAAAAATAGCAAAACATCTCATTTTAATCCAAATTTTGGCAAGCAGCATCACAATAGCCTGTAGACCCCCCCAAAACTAGAATCTACCGATTTTGGGCAGATTTACTATATGAGACACCACCAGTGTCGTCCAGCCCAGACTGACCCAAATCAGCTGATTTTTTGCAGGCAGTATCCCGATAGCCCCAAAATCTGCCCAAACAAGAATCTGCCAATTCCAAGTAGATTTGATTTAGGCAACATCACTGGTGTCGCCCAGCCTAGACTGACCCAAATCGACTGATTTTTGGCAGGCAACATCCCAAAAATCAGCTCTGACTAGAATCTGTCAATTTTGAGCAGATTTGGTCTATGTGACACCACTGGTGTCGCCCAACTTCGACTACCCCAAATTGGAATTTTCTGCATGCCAACCCCTCCCGAATCATTTTTGGCTAGGTTCATTGAACTTGGACCATTTTGGTATAGGCGACACTACCAGTGTCGCCCAAGCCTTTGACTACCAAAACGATAGTTCAGGCTGGAAAATCTTCTGGTTATGGTTTGTTACCGATTCCAGATAACTTTCAGCTTATAAAAATGTCATTTCGGGATCATTTTAAGTTAGACTCTTTAGATCTTATTAGCTTGTATGCCCAGAGAAAACTTTGAGATTGTGAGACCTGAGAAAAACCTAGACCTAGGAAAGTCTGAGGTTTAGGCCACCTGCAGCCCTTAGATTAAGAGATCCATCCAACTAAGCCAAGGCTGGTCAAAACATAAAGAGAAACAAAGAGGACGCAGGACATAAACAGCCAGTCCTGATACGGGCGAGGCCTCGAAACCTCGAAAGCCCCAAGCCAACTGATCCGGTCTGGTACATTTTTACTCTTTCTTGTGTTTTAGTTCCTTTTTTTTTATTATCAAACAGCCACCTAGAGTAACATAAGCATTTGTGAACAATTTATCATTGTGGCCACCTTTAACTACTGTGATGAAGTTTTAAATTCTCATCCACTATATTATGTAGGGGTGGCAATGGACCCGGACTCGACCTGAGACCTGCCGGGTATACCTGACAAGGGTCTGGGTATGGGTCCAACATTTGGACCCGCCAAGTCGGGTCTGGGTCCAAAACCTAGACACGAGAACTATTCGGGTCCGGGTTTGGTTTGGTCTTGGTGTATTAAATATCGCATACAATAAAAACTCGTAGTCATATTTTACTATTGAACGACAAATCAGACAACTTGGCGGGTGATTGTAACCTTGTTGCCAGTAATATAAGTATATGATGGTAAGAAAAGGGCAAAAAGAAAACAAAATAGAAGCTCAAAGTGAGGATGGCAATGGATCCAACCAGACAATGGACTGACAGGATAGACCTAAGACCCAACGGGCATAGGTATGGATCTAACTTTTGGACCTGACGGGTCGGATCTGGATCCAAAACCTGGACCCGAATACTATTCGAATCTAGGTCCTGGTCCAGTCGGACCCGACCTGTACCTAAGCCGTTGCCACCCCTAATACTATGGGTATCATACGACCCATCTATTTGCAATGAAAACCTCTGTATCACGCGGGTATATAGCAAACCCCAGTGAAAACTTCCAGGTGTTACAAAACACCCCCAAAGGTATCATATGACCCATCTAACAACTCGTTTGCATCCATCTTTAAGAAGAATGTTTTATGCCTTGGGGGACAGAAGTTTAGGACTGCTCCCCTAATGCATACAACTATTTTCCACCATTAATTATCCATGAATATGCGTACCATATTACACCTACATCATTATAGGAGTTCTAAATTCATTTTTCCATGAAAAAATTGGATTTCAAGGGAAAAAATATAGCTCTCAAGGTGTTTGATGTGGGAAAGGATATTATATTAACACCAACCATGAATGAGCAACTCATATATAGAATGGACTAAATTTCTAAATTTTTCAAATTAGGTGTTACAATTTCTTCATAACGCACTGAAGGTGTCACGTTTTACTTGATTTATGAATAGAATTTAAGCTTGGAAAAGCTTTATGTAAAATTGTAATCATACTTGCACAAATCTGTAATAATTTTATTTGGATAGTGTAGATATGATACTATTTTATGAGACATGCCATTTTTGTATAATATTGTAAAAGATGTGTGTCATCTACACTATCCAACGTATTTAATTCTACAAGTAAGATTGCCAGCCCATATAAATCACACCTTTTAAGTTTTTACTCTCCTTACAAATTAGGAAACTCCCACTGCGCACTAGACCTATTATACGAGGTCCCCATGCATATTTTTATCTTTCCTCACATTGTTGGTATCTCTCTTTGGTAATTTTTCTTTATTTTAATTTATCTAAGTTTTATTTTAAGGAAAAATATCAATTAAAGGATCAAATCACTTCATAACATCATTAAGGCACAAATCATTAAGCATCAAAATAATACAAATTAACATTAATAGTGTTGTTTTTTTAATCTCATTGACTTAAGTACGTCCTTGAAATATATAATAAAAACATGACCAAACTGCCTAAGTTTAAGATGGATAACCCTAAATAAGCAATATTAAATAATTTATCCCCACTTAACAAGGCGACTGGCATAAATTCCCCATTGTTATTCAGGGTTAGCAATATGGAACAAGGTTTCACAATTAAAAAAGTGAGTCCCACATTGCTGACACGGAACAAGCTGGGGTACTTGCATCATTTGGCAATTCTGTGTTGTTAACCCTGAACGACCCCAAGTTCTATTCACTTCGGCAATTTAAGTAGGGCTAAATGATTAAAATACCCTTGTTTCGAGTTCCCAGATGATGAATGATATCATGGCATTGATTTTTACTAATGGATAAGAAGGCTATAAATAAGAAGGCCATAAACCATTGTGTAAGCATTAAGAAATCAGTAGAATATAGAAACTGCATAGCATCTCTGCTGGACGACGACAAAAGGGTCGTTCTCAGAACTGTAGTTTTTAAGTTACCTTACTCGTCGGATTATGTAAAGTACAAGAGAGACAACATTGAAAGCTACCTCTTTTTAAAGAAAGATACTTCCCTTTCCCACTGATGTAACCTCAACTTAGTGGCCAATGCTGTCACTGAAAGAATGGTGGAATTGTCAATTCAGGTTGGTAGCGTTAAGAAGATTGCATTATTGATTTGCCATTAGCCCTTGGTGCATGGCAGATTATAATGGATGATGGAAAGCATCCAGTAGGAAGATGTTAAGAAAAATAATAAAAAGGGAATGTATATTAGGAGACTATTTATTTTTATACACGAAGATTACAATTATTTCTAACTATTAGATTTTAAATATGGATACTAAGAATGAGTCAAATTTCAAAAAAAAAAATTATTAAGCATTGTGCAATATCAATGATACGTTCCTAGCCAACTGATTTCACATTTGATAACTAAAAATGAATGTGACTTCCATATGTCAAAAGTAAAGATTTCACATTTGATGACTAAAAGTGAATGTGACTTCTATGTGTCAAAAGTAAGAAGCCTCATCTTATACTTTTTCAGCAGAGAATGTTATTTGTGAAGCCTCTCTGGTAGTCAGCAGTTATTTGGGGATCCTCATTACGGCTTCATTACTAATGGTTAAGATTCAAACTCAGCTTAGACAAATGGTTTGATTTTGATTCTATATTTTATACAGCTAGCTAGACACTTAAAGGGGCAAACAAAGCATAGTCAACAAAAATACCAGGAAGAATGGTACTATTTAAAAAATCAGCAAACAGAGGAGGTAAGCAGGAGAGATCAAGTGCTAGTTCTAACAAAATAACGAAAAAGATGGATGCTTGAGCCACCATTTACACCTACTTAATCAAGCAAGAAAGCAAGCATGCCCATTCCTCTTAGGCTTCCTGATGCCAAAACCCACTAATGTTTTGGGTCATTTACATTTTAGTGCTTTCTAATGACAGCATTCAATAGGTTTTCAATTCCTTGCTTGAACATTTCTTTCCTAAAATGCACAATTTCAATTTATAAGGAACTCAACCCTGAAGTCGTATGCATCGCCGAGAACCTCAATAGCCGATGATGGCAGAAGCTAGATATCCCAAGAAAGCCAAACCTCTTGCCCTGGGATCATAAGGGGTATAGCCTTTCAACATTCAAAGTTCACATACAAAGTCCCCACTACTCTCAATATAGTCATCGGCATCATCAGCATCCATGTCATCAAGGTCCATGCTACCAATAGTGGATAAGCCACCAATGACCTTAGGACCTTCGCCGGGCGTTTTTGCTTCTTCGATAATCATCATTATCTCTTCGACGCTTTGAGGAGAGTTAGGCTCATCCATTTGATGATTTAGTTCAGCTCCTTCCATCAACTCTATTGGCAAGTTTTTAAGGAACCAAGGATGGTTTTTTATCTCAGGAATAGTGATCCTCTAGAACAAACCACAAGCCAAGTAATGGAGAAAGATCCGTCAAATTGAAATCCTTATGAAAGGCACTATCATGGGAACACCATAAATCCTTAGGATCATCAGTATCAATTGAAATGATGGATGACAATGTTGACAGAAAGGGAACCACCACTTGGGCCATGCCACTTTCGTACAGGTCCCATTATCTCTACATCACCATTCATTGAACCTAAGGACTATGTTGGCTATGGTCCAAACTCCAAACACCATAGAGAAATAATAAACATAAACAAGATCCAATTTTCATGCTACCTTTTCAGGGTTCGCGATAAATATCCGGGACAAGAGATGTCTGCACTCTATTGATACACGAACATAGTCAGGAATGCTATAGTGGACACTCAATATTCTCTGCAACACAGGATATAAAGGAATAATATTAGTAAACTAAATGGTATGACAAAAAATAATAACATCACTACAATTCAAGAAAACGTTGTTAGGTTCATAAACATTGTAGTCCACCCACCCCAATTGTCTTCCGGAAGTTTCTAGGGTCCTCTGGATCTTCAAATGGATACGTACCAACAAGCATTACATACAAAGTTACTCCAGAAGACCAAACATCCGCAATCTGCAGAGTCCAAGAATTAAACAAGAATAAGGGGGCATAAACGCGATTGGTGTTGTAATTGTAAACAGAAGATTGGGAATTCTACTACATGTTGCAGATGATGGATGGTGCAGATCAACTTTAGTGGGGGTCCACAGGACTTTCACCCACGTACATCCGAGCTCCACCATCTGTCATTAGGAACGGACAACAAATTGCGCCCTTTGGAATAACAACACACATACTCCGTAGGGCTATGGAGTATTTTTCTATCTTTGTTACCTTGCCATCATATTCTCTTCTTGCTAAAACCTCTGGAGCAATGTAAGCTGGTGTACCCACTGTCGATTTAGGTTGAGAATGCAAAACAGAAGACTGACAATGCAGAATGAAGGATCAATAAATGCAACTTTCTTTAAGCGGTATTGATTCTTGAAGAATTAATGTTTGGTCTCATTTTCTTCTTTCCTTCTGTGATTGAAACAACATGATTGTAACATACGATTACATTAGGAGTAATGATCTTATGAGACCCTCATACATACGGGCTACATAAGACCCCACTTTAGTGCCGTCAAATCTGATACCAGATCTCAAGAAGAAATGGGGATACCAGCTCACTGATAAAGGCGGTCAAATCTCTATCGCCCACTCTATTATCCTTGAACCAGCACTGCAACTTTCGTCTCTTGAACCAGCACAGTAACTTAGCCAAACGAACCCAAGTCCATCACTCTCACTCTCTCTCCCCTCTAAGAAACTATATTCACCCCCCATGACTCTCTCTATGAAAAGGGTCTTCTGTATCCAATACCTCTCTTCTAGACTGGTCTTCTACACTTTTATTACACTCTCATAGAAACCACTGATCTTTCACTCCTGGAGTGGTTTTTGCTCTTTTATTAAACCTTTTCTCTCTCACATATCCTTTCTCTTTCCATAACCCAAAAACCCTCCTGCTCCCAATTGTGCCTGCCCATATTTACACATTGAATCTTCTCTCTCTAGAATTTATCCTCGTCTTGCTACAATATGAGCTCGCTGAAATCTACATGGGGAATCCTCCCCCCTCTCGCCCTCCACACGTTCTTGCAAAAGCCATGAAATCTCTATCTCTGATCTCTTTCTCTCTCGTCTTACATGGAGAATAAGAAGTCAAGCTTGTTGGGTCATCAGAATTTTTCCTGGAAAGTCAAGAATTCAGGCTTGAAGCCCCGTTTCGCCCAATGTAAGAACAGGAGAGATGGGAAGCACCTGGTTCGAGGTTTTTTTCCTGATTTTGATAGGCTAATTTTTGCGGGTATGCATAATGTTGGTTCTTCTTCTTCTTTGAATACGATTGACTTCCCCCAAACTCCATTGGATTCTCACCATGACTCCTTGAGACCCATTTGTCCTAGGATCAAGGGCTAAAATTTGCGTGTTTTTAATGTGGGTTTCTCTCTCTCCAAAGTGTAAATAGATGGAAGGCTCGAACCTCTCCGGCTTTTCCCTTATTGACAATTTTCAACAGGTTTGATGTCATGTTTTGAGCAATTGGACTCTCTCTCTCTCAATTGGACTCCCTCTCTCTCTCTTTCTCTCTCTGTACATTGTAAATGAATGGAGAACCAGTATCTTGTTTCGTTCATATCAATTTTCAAATATTACTAATTGTTGAGTTTTCAAATGAATATTGACGTTCATGGGTTGCAGTTGATATGTTGGATATTTTATTTACCTAATCTCTCTCTCTCCTCTCTCTTCCTTCAACATCCTACCCAAACCCAAGTTTTTACTCAGTCTTCCCCCTCCCTCTCTCTACAGTTGTGATTGATTGTCATAGTTATGTGCGGCTTCTCTTAATTAGGAAGAGGCATGGGCCTGTGCTCTCAATCCTTCAACATTTAATCCACTTGAGAGAGAGAGAGAACTTCATCAGGGAAGAGTCTAATGGTGAGTGTGAGATCGCATGGACTTGTGCCCTTTTTCCTTCTTTTTTTTTTGACTTTAACAATTTCACCTTATTCTTTTTTACTGCCTTTCCCGGTGAGCTAGCAACCCCATCTCTCCTCGAAATCTGGTGTCAGATCTGACGGCACAAGAGCAAGGTCTTATGCAGCCCATTTGTGCGAGGGTCTCATGGGATCATTACTCTTATATTAGATCTATTTCTCATAAATGAAGTTCTGAATCATACAGAAAAGGTACCTTAGAGTAGCCAAAATCACAAATTTTAAGGCGGGGAGCTGGGCTTCCATCAAGGAGTACATTTTCCAGCTTCAGGTCCCTGTGGCATATTTGCTGCATAAGAAAGTAAGAAGCTCTTATCCAATGGCTTCAAAGGAGTCCAATGGTGTGGCGACTGGTTCCGATGAGGGAGGTCAAGATATTAACCTTTGTCCCTCATAAAAATTAGATACCTCACCCCAAATGGAAGGAAATAATAATCTAAAAAATACATCCCATTTAATTTTGGTTGTGAAGACATCAGTGGTTTAGTTAAAAGTAGGTAGCAAGTATTCAAATTAAATGAGGTCCAGTGAATACCATGGAATGACAATAGCTGACTCCTGATATTAGTTGTTGAAAGAAAAACCGTGCCTGAGCGGAATAGAGTCATTAGCAAATATGACTTCCAATGCTACAGTTAATTAAGCCTTCAAAGAACATTAGGAGAGCAGTATGTAAATTTAAAAAAGAACCTCGTCCTCGCTAAATCGGCCAGCATTGCATATCCTCGCGAACAGCTCACCTCCAGCAGCATATTCCATTACTATGGCCAGATGAGTAGGTGTCAAAAGGACCTTGCAACACCAGGAAATCAATACCAACTTCATTGCTTTGCAAGGACAGAAAAGAAATGCAAGGAAATATCTAAAGCACATTTCTATCAACTTTTATAAGGAAGCCGATTCACGAGGATAGGCATAGAATGACATTTTTATTTTTCTTACCAGACACAGCACTTAAGAGAAACAATATTACAATTAGAATATTTACTCACAACAAAACAGCCATGTACGCAGCAAGCGAAGAAATAGAAGCACCAGAATATCTCAAAGGAAAAAATTTTCAAATAACCAAGATCAGTACATTGTGAAATCTCGCCTGGGCATCCGCTATGGACCAAATGCTCTTTTCTTTTCTAAAACCCTTAAGAAGAAACAGGGGAAACTGTTCCTTAAAGGAAACAGGAATTAAGACTACTTGTAAGATATATTTTCTTCACAAGTGCCACGATCCTTTCTTGATAGGTGAGCTTACAGGGTTACAATGTAGTCCTGTTCATCTCAATGATTACAGTGATCGAGCATCCCCTTTTGCAGATAACTTACCCACTGAAACCAAAACAATACTGATATAAAACATAAAAGGGAACTACAAAGCACTGGTTTAATTTCATAAACTTGAGAATTCGCTGTTGGCAGGCAATAATTCGAATGAAGTTCATTCACATATTATTGCATATTTTGCAAAGAATGGATCTCGAAACTCTCATATTAGGATTATGAAGGGCCTCCTTGGGAAAGATTATTTCTTGAAACTCTCATATTAGAAACTCTCACATATGGGGCATAATTATTTTATTTAGCATTTATCAGTCTCCATATAGAGATTAATTCTTGAAGTACTGAGTACTAAGCTCTTATTTCAGATGCCCAAGCTGTCAACCATGAGAAAATTACCAGTTCCTGTTAGAGAAATCCCGTAATTACATAATTTGATGTCTATAATCTCCTCTCCACAATCCGCTTTGAGGAACAAACATCAGATGCCCCTTCGGAGCTCCATTAGATTTACATAATCATATGCTACAGCTCTTGCACCCAATTTTCGTATTGCAAGGAAATAAATAGGAATGGAAAATAAAAGCTCATGAAAGTTAGAAAAGGAGGAGTAGTACCTCTTTGAATCGAACTATATTGGGGTGCCTTAATGATCGGTGGTTCATGATTTCCCTTCGTACATTTTCATCAATCTAAAAACCAGTAAAAACCCATTCATCAGTAGCTGAAGAAACAGAGAGAGAGAGAGAGAGAGAGAGAGAGAGGGAGAGAGAGACCTTATGGCCTCTGTCTATGTACTTGACGGCGAACAGCTCGTCGGTCTTCTTATCTCTGACAAGTCTGGCTACTCCAAAGTTTCCCGACCCAATATCCATCATCAACTCATAACGCTCCATGCCTCTCTCTCTATACAGTTAGTTAAGAAAAAGATTGCTTGCAACCCAAGCCTCCCTCTTTCGAACTGCCACTCTCTCTAAAACTGTGCAACGCTCCCTTGGGTTATATAGTGTCTCAGGTCTCTGTCTTGTGTGTTATTATCAAATGACTACCATGTTCTGCAACTATCAAATGACTCTCTCTCTCTGCAATTATCAAATGACTCTCTCTCTCTCAACGGGCACAGTAGACCAACCCCAATCATCCCTTTCCCGAGGTGGAATGCCTCGTGCTATCTCTCAACGTGCCAAAATTCCTTTTCCCGAGAGGACCTCTGGAGTGCTTTTGCGGGCAGATGAAGAAGAGATACAGCGGAGCGACCTGCGAAGAGAGATAGAGAGAAGGGACAAACGCAACAACCGAGAATTATGAGAGGTCCAATCTTTGTCTGCAAATTGGAGAGGGCAGAGAACGCCCCACGTCCCCTCGGTGCCCCACCAGGCAAGAGAGAGGTTTTGGAGTTTTGAAAATGACACACATCGAGGAAGGTGAGTAGGATGCAACTTGTGCACATAAATTCCTGAGGGATTGTATAAAGGGGGAGGTTTATATACTTCCTCTACAAGTATGCTTCCCCTACAAGTATGCTTCCCAACTATCCATCGAGTCGAGTCGTCCAACTATCCATCGAGTCGAGTCGTACAATTTTGATAAGGAGGGTCATTTATCATTTGATTTTAGATTCGACATGTATTTTATTTTGAATTTTTTTATACAAATTTTATGAATATGAAATTTAGTAAGTGTCATTTTTCCTTGAGATGCACATATAAAAAGTATTAAAAATATTTTTTTAATAAAATAAATGACCAAAATCCTTTTGAAATTTCAAAAGTATTTTGGTAATTTTATTTTATTGGAAATATTTTTTTTATATTTTTAGCTAGTGCGAGTTTATTAGAGGATTGAGGTCCAAAATTTGGTGTCAAAATAGTTTGTAGAAAAAAATTAAAAATAAAATAGTATAGAGACGTGAGATTGTGATCGGGACAATCTTAGCCCTCCATTCAAAATGGAGGATTGGATAAGGGGAAGTATGTAAGTTTTATGCTGAAAGGGATAGCATAAAAAGCTTACCCTTGTATAAAATGAGATTATATTTAGTAAATGGTGGTCATAGTTACACCATCTGATGTGAAAGGTCAATGGAATAAATGGAGCCACCAATTTCACATCTAATGATCAAAGATTAATTGTAATCACTTTGTACCAAAAGTAAATGGTCTCATTGTATACTTTCTCAACTCCTAAAAGCTCTTTAACAATAACCTCAAATTGGACTCATAATGGCTAATTGGACCTGTAAGTTAATGAGAAATGTTTTTATGTGACCCCAACAACAACTAAGTTATATGTGACCCCAGTTGCGTACCCTGAAGTCACGCCAATTGCTGTTTTATTTTTCATTTTTTATACAAAATATTTTTGGATGAAATTTTGTGCATCCCGTCATAAAATTAGGGCGAACTTGGGAAAAATAAAAAATATATATTTTTATAAAAATAAATGACCAAAATTCCCTTATACTTTCTAGGGGCATTATGATAATTGTTCATCACCAAAATACCGTCCAATTACTTTTATTTTGTGCACCACTGTCAGATCTATGCATATCCCAAACTTTGCTTTAAAATGATTTATAGAATAATAAAAAAAAAATGTATGAGCCATCCGATCAAGATCTAATGGTTAAAAGCCAATTTGTTACATTGTGACTCAAACCATCTTAGCCATCTACTTAGACATGATAGTTGAGACTGTAGGGGTCACATATACTATATATGTGGGCGGAGTGGGCGGAGTCACATAGAAATCCTTCCCTAATAGTATTGCCTACTTTGTTGCTTTGGAGGGGGCTTTGGAACTCTCTTCTCTTTTGTTTAATCAGCGAAACTCACATCATTAATACGAGAAACTCACATTGTAGCTTGTCACATATTTGAATCTTCCTTCTTTTTTTTTCTTTCTGTCAGCACATATATTATGCTCCCTCAGGAGAATGATTTACTTATACTTTGGTGGCTTTTCTCAATTTTAAATGGTAAAAGTTTTTTCTTAGTAAGGTATTTGAATCTTTTTGTATGGCTTTATTTTACCATGAATTAGAGCATTTCATGGTAAAAGTTATTACCATAGTATTTTATTGCCATATGCATTTGCACAAACCAAACATATGAAATACGATTTACATATGTAAATATTTTTCAGGGAATATTTTACTATTTTACGCATGAACCAAAGGTACCCTAATACAATCCTTGAAATGTAAGATATCTATACATAAGTACAAAATGGAAATAAATAAAAAAAAATTAAGGATTTCATCTTAGCTAAGACATAATACTGAAGTTTGGAATCAATAAGAGAAGTTAATCTGTATAAAATTAAATGTATGGTAATAATATAAAAACTACAACTGAATATCCACGGATTCACATCTTCCATGCAATCCGAACATTGGACATGCATATTCCATGTTTCTTATCAGGTGTTATCTTAAGACATACCAATTCCAAGATAACCCAATTCCAGGAGAACCCTATTCCTTGGACAAGCTTCTCCAAGTACCCAAACGAAGCCTTTAAGAATTACTGGATGACTATTATAAAAATAAAAAGAAATTGAAATTTTAGTTTCCTAACACTTAAATCTCACCATCTAAAAATTGGAGTGTACAATTAGTAAATTTGTTTTAGGAAAACGTTTATATAAGGGTGAGGCCCTCAACAATCAAATTAAGGCACACTTTGAAAATTTACTAGAGGTTGTTTTGATGCATGAAAATCCTCAAGTCAATCATCTTGACCTAAAGATGTATGGAAATGAGAAAAAATAGACTTCCGGTCTCGGAAATAGTGTATCTCGTAATACATTTTATGGTCTGTCAATTTTTAAGATTTTCACTCTTAGATTGACTTGATCTACACTTTTTTTGAAACTTTAAATTTTATAATTAGAGATGAAAATAAATATTCAGACCATCACAAAGATGTTTAGCACTGAAACAACACCTTTCGACACTACTTGAAGGTGTGTCTTACTTTGATTGTTTAGAACCTCAGCCTTATACAAACCTCACCTTTTTTATTATTAAAGTTAATCTATAGATAGAAGAGGTAACATCCCCAAAGGTTCTAAAATTAATTCCAAGTGGAGTTTTAACTCCAGGGAGTAAATGGACATTCTACTCCCTAAGGAGTAGAATAACTTTTGGCTTTAGCTAGTGAAAGAAAGGAAGAATTTCAACTTTTTGGCTCTTAGCTCGTTGTGTTGGTTATTCCAAAATGGCGGCTTCTGTAATTAGAAGAGAGTGATCCGGCATTGAAGAACAGTCCAATTGATCATCTTGATCTTGAGATGTATGGACATGAAGAAAAACAAGAATTTCACATCAAAAAAATAGTACATCTTGTAACAAATTATCTTGACCGTTTAATTTCAAAATTTTCATGTGTTTATTGATTTACTCGATTTGTACCACTTTTGAAATTTTACATTTTATAACTAGTGCTGAAGACATATGCACCTTACTTTTAATTTCAGGGGTATTTTGTTCATTTTATAATTGGTGTTATAAAGGTTATAACACCAGAATGACATATGCACCTTACTTCTATAGTAAAAGGAGGCAATCTTGTACAAACCTTGCCCAACATTAAAAATCCATGCACTGAGTGAACGGTTCATGTAAAATATAACTGGGGATCTTGTCCAACATTAAAAAGCCATCCAGTCGTCGAATTTTGATCAAGAGAGCCACTTACCGTTTGATCTTAGATCTGACGTCTTAAAGTATTTTATTTTTAGTTTTTTTTATACAAATTGTATGAATATGAAATTTGGTATTTGTCATCTTCTCATTAGGGCGCACCTTTAAAAAAATATTAAAATATTTTTTCGATAAAATATAATGACTAAAATACCCCTTGAGGCTTTCAGGGGTATTTTGATCATTTTATTTCATTGAAAATATTTTTTTTTTATATTTTACACTAGTGCAAGTTTAATAGAGGAATGGATGACTAAAATTTGGTGTCAAAATAGTTTATAGACAAAGAATTAAAAATAAAATAGTGTAAAGACGTGACATTGTGATTGGGGCCATCTTAACCCTCCATTAGAATGGACGGTTGGATAAGGGGGAGGATAGAACTTGTACGATGTAGGACAAGCATAGAAAGCTTGCCCGAAATTAACACAAATGGGATTCAACGTATCAAAAATTTGGCAAACTCACGTGGAAATTCTTGCTTTTATATATATACAATCATCCAAAAACGTATTATTGCCCATGTAGAAAACCAATCACATTAACTACAAATTGTACTACGTTACATTGTAGAAAAATGAAGAACAAAAATTATTATCGATGTAATAAAACAAAAAATTTCTCCCTTAGAGAATTCTTAAGCACAAAACTGACCACCCTTGGGCAATCTTTTACATACTCATAATCTTAAACTCATGGCAAAAGATTCGAAAATGGAGCAGAGAATAGTAGTTACCCAGATAGTAGTCAAATCCTTCAACTGATCCAATAATCTTCGCTCTATATCATATGTGAATGACTCACAATTCACTGTATTTTGAATGAATAGCTAGAACACCAAGCACGAATAAGGCACTTTATGATCATCCAAAATTATTAGTTCATCTCTTTCCCTATCTCCCTTCAAAATCCAAACCCTCAATCTCTTATAATTGGTTATTCCAGTAATACAAGCATTGTCCCCACCCTATAAAGCACGGTCCCTACGCTATAAGTAAACAAATGCATCTGCATGGGTAAGTTGGAAATGAGAGACCAATACTCATTCTCCATATCAAAAACCCTCAAATAAGTTTGGAAAAGAGAGATCAACACTCATTCTCCATGTAAGAAACCATCAAATTATGTTCTTCTATGACAGTACTTTGAATTGAGAGATAGCATTTGAAGACTGGGGTTTTTCCGAAGCTCGACCTCCAGGTATTTTCTATGACTGTCCAACTAGTCAAAATCTAATATTTGCCTATCTCACCCTTTGATTTCTCAACCAAAATCTTGAAATCACACGAATTTGGATAGAAATAAAACCCCAAACATATTGACATTAGACAAGGATTCAGAGATCGTTGTGCATATGCCAATGACCGGATTCATTATGATGAATGTGAAGTCTAAGTATGTGTAGTCTAAGTCATTCGTTCGGCACAAGCAGCACAACATGCCTCGAGAGCATTCTATACCTTCTAGATTGTTTATCTTAAACATAGAGTAGCTTTGTACGAAAATTTGGAAATCATCAGTTAGAGAAAGTTGATGGATTATTGCAAATAAAGAAGAAAGTAGGAGTTCTTTCCATGCGGTGTTTAGGGATTTGAAATCCATTATGGATTCTACAGGAAAGTGCAACAGGAAGAAGATTTCAATTACTATATCTTCAGGTAACAATGAAGATAGAGGACCTTGTCCTTGCATTATCTCACTAGGGAGAGAACCTTGATCGAGCTGTGCATTACTGACATTGCCGCCTCAAGAGAACCTTGAACGTATCAATTTCATGATGAGAAAATTTGAGCAAGAGAACAATTCAATTTCATTATAGAGAAATTCGAGCAAGAGAACCATTCAATTTCAAGACGAAGAAAATTGGAGCAAGAGAACCTGTTGAGCCCATTGATTTCAGCAGTCGAGCAAGATAACTTGTTTCAATTCAAGCAAATAAAAATATATAATGGAATGCTAATACTACCAAAATAAGAACCTGTTTCAATTCAAGCAAATGAAAATATGTAATGGAATGCTAATCTTACCAAACTAAGAAGTTACATATTTTCAGTTTTTGTTCCTGTTTCCAGTAGGAAATAGTTTCCTGGTATGTGTTTGCTTTCTAACTCCTATTCAAATTGGAAGTGGAGGGGCTTTACAGTTAACGTTATCCAAAGATAGAGAAATTCATTTAGACATTTCAAGATTCTTAGTTTAAGTTGAGGAACAAAATTAGTTCTCAATCACCATATAATTTCAAGAGCACTAACATAATTATCATTGGATGAGGCTTAGATGGATAGTATGCAACATTAATTTGTTATATAATTTTTTAAAATATTTAATGAAGCACAAGTTGTCATGAATGCAACTTAAAGATATTAAAAATTCATATTTTAAAAGTATAGTCATAGTGATAATTTTAAATAATAAAAAATTAAAGTTTAAAATCACAAAAAAATTAAAAATGGGTGCGGTTTGTATAGAGCCGAGACTCTAAACAATCAAAGTAAAGCAGCCCTTCAAATAGTGTTGAAAAATGTGGTTTCAATACTGGATATCTTTGTGATAGCGTTAAAATATATTTTCATATTTAATTATAAAATTTAAACATTAAAAAATAGTGTAGATCGAATAGATCTAAGAAAAATTGAAAATTGACGGTCCAAAAATACATTACAAGATGCACTATTTCCAAAACTTGAAATCTATTTTTTTCTTATGTCTATACATCTTGAGGTCGAGATGATCAATTTGAGGATATTTACGCATCAAAACAAACTCTTCTAGTGAAATTTTAAAGGTGGGCTTTAATTTGATTATTTAGAGCCTTGGCTCCGTATAAAACTTCTTCCTTTAAAAATTGATGTTCTATTTACATAGTTAAGAAAAATAATTTATTTAAATTTAAAAATTTATAAAATATTTATTGAATTTAAGAATGCTGAAAATTAGTTGCAATTAAATTTTAAAACCATAATAAATATTGTAATAAATGTAAAGTTACTTAGAAGAATTTATAATTTAACAATAAAAAGTTTAGAAATTGGTAATCAGCTATTTCAAAAGCATATTTTTTTTTTTTGACAAAGGAATTTTGACTTTCAAAATTCTTACCACTGAAATACCCCAAAAAAAAGTCCTTAAAAAAAAGAGTCAATGAATCATCAGTGAAGTTTAAAAGCATTATATAATTTGAAATTTGAAATTTGAAATTTTAAAAAATCAAATTTATTTAGATAAATCATAATTAGAAAGGAAAATTTAAAGATGTTGGTGAAAGAAAACCCCTAATGAAGCAGAAAATTGTATTCTTGGTTTTATAAGTTCTTGAATTATTAAAAATAGAATAAAATATGATTTACTATTTTTTACAATTAAGATAACATATGTTTTAGAAATTTATACATGCGCTAAACATTTAGAAATCAATAAAAATTCATGAAAGGAAAGCATTGGCTTTCCTTTCATGAATAAAAATTTGTAGTATATAAAAATTTATGCGCTAAACATAAAAATTCCACAAACAATGGCTTCTATAATTTTTAATATATAATATTCATACGTTTGTAATAACATTAAGCATCAAAGGAAAGCACGCAAGTTTTCTCAATTAAAGTTAAAAACTTTAGCAAATTAATATAGGTAGAACTTGCAAATTATTAGCAATTGTAAGATCTTAAATAAATTTGTTTTTAAAGAAATCATCCTTGAAATAATGGCACTAACCAAAATTAATTCAGAATCCATACTTATGCAATTCAAATAGAACTATTATATTACTCAGTAAAAGCAAGGCTTATGTAATATAAACCTATTCTAAACCTTGTTCTACAATCTGTATGAAATAATATAATTTAAGATAAAAGAGAACAACTTAGCTTTAAATAGTAATTATCTTTGTTGAGCTTAAAGACATGAAGAAAATATTTGAAAAAATATGTATGAAGTGATACGGCAAATTTCCTTTTTTGTTGTTATTGAACTGTCGAGAAGAAGTTATGGTCAAATTTTCAAGAATATTAGCTATAGAACAATATAAAACCCAAATATTTCGTAATCAAATATAGAATATATATTAAAGAAACTAAAAAAATATTTCCAAGGCATAAACATTAATAATTACATATGTAAAGGTTAAAAAATTTAAAACAAAATACAAAGCTAGTATTCTATTTTCTAAAAACGATAGGACAACATCTTTTATATATTTGAAGCTTTCTAATTAGAATATGTAAAAGTTAGTTTTTTAAACATTTTAAAAACATAAAATTTTACAGTTAAAAGTTTTTCTTTAAAAAAAATACAAGAAAAGAAAGAAAACTTGTATCCAAATTTTGTTGAAAAGAAAATTTTCTTTCTCAAATTTTGTAAATAGAAAATTTTAAAATTAGTTAGAAATTGGTTTTTAAAGCATAGAAATAATTAATTCAATGGATAAAAGTTCTTAGTATAATACAGAAATACGACACAATAAATACAAATCAACAAAAAATAATTGTAAAAATTATCGAAATTATAAATAATTAGCTGATATTTTGTTTTTCTATTTGAAGATTCTTATGTTCTAGAAACAAAATAAAAAACAAAAAAAAATGAAATTATCAAAAAAAGGAAAATTTTTTTTTGACAAATGTTTCTATTTTTATTGACAACTACAAAAAGAAAATTACATCATTAGAAACATTAAGAGATGGTAAAGAAGCTCTACCCTTAGCCAATAAGTCAACCACATTATTAGCTTCACGATAAATATGAGAAAAGAAGACCGAAACAATAGCTGCAATGTCCATAATCTAAAACCATAAAGGACGAGGGACTCTTAAATCCTTATTATACCATCTAATCGCATTCATAGAGTCCCTTTCAATCATGCAGCTATTACCAAGCTTTCTAGCAATGAAAATCTTCAATCCACTAAGCACAACACTCAACTCAGCATAGTCAGCGGTTGCATTACCTATCAGACCTACATAGGTAAATATAATATTTTCAAAACAGTCATGCAACTGGCCACCAATCCCAGCTGATCCCAGGGTTACCCAAAGAGCTCCCATAAAAATTCAGCTTTAAACTTCCAAGGCAAAGAGCAGTCCAAATGCATCTCGGTCTAATGCTACCAACAGCAAGAGAGAAGATTATTGAGATTAACCATGACATCTACCTGAAAGATGCCCCATCCCTCCTTAGTAAGTGTTAGCCACAACCAGATAGAAAGTTTGATGATATGAATTAATCTATCAAAAATAATAGAAATCCCATCAAAAGTTATCCTATTCCTCTCCTTCCAAACCTCCCAAAGGATCACATTTTTTGCTATCTTCCAAATTACACTACCCGTATTAGGCAAACGAGGTAGAGCTAAATGTGAAACAATCCCTGCCACATTTTGGTGAAGCACCATATTTAGCCCTAAAACACCAAACAACCAATACCAGATTCTCACAGTAAAAGGGCAATGAATAAATAAATGTGCAACATTTTTTCCATCTGTCTTGCACTACAAACATACGGTTGGCATAATTGTTCCCCTTTTGATCAAATTATCAATCGTCAAGACTTTATTATGCACAACCAGCCAAATATAAACTTGAACTTTGTGAGGAATCGGCCACTTCCATATTTAAGCAATATGAGGACGAGACCATCTCCATCGATCGTGAAATAAAAGATTATAACATGACTTAATAGAGAAAACACTATCACTTTCAATCTCCCAGATCATCTTATCCTCTATATTCTGTGAAATATAGGCCTTATCCAACAGCTCCATTAGTGCACACCAATGAGATAATAACACTTCAACTGACTATAAACCAAAAAATATTCCACGAAACAAGATGACCCCTTCTTTTTACAGCTTCACTGACCTTTAAGTTAGGCCTAGTAATAATCCCAAATAACTCTGGAAAAAGAGACTTCAAAGGATAATCTCCTATCCACTTATGGTGCTAAAAGGAAATTTGATTGCCACAGTCTAAATTCCACCTAAAGGAACTTGAAATCATAGGTCAATTAAAGATAGCTATCCACATATGAGAAGTATCCTAGTTTCTTCTACCCCCAAGTCAAAATTCATGTCTATCTATACTATACTTTGAAAATAAAAATTGGTATCCTTCAGATGGAGACTGCACCGCCACTATTTGCACATCAAAGCTTATTTAACCATTCTAATATTTCGAATACCCAAACTTCCTTATAATGTTGTAGTGCATACTTTATCTCATCTTAATAAATGAAATTTCCTAACCTCACCACTAGAACCCTAAAGAAAGTCCCGCATCATCTTTTCAATTTTTTTTGCGATCGAAGTGGGTATATTTATCAACGACATTTAATAGACAGGAAGGTTGGCCAAATAAGATCTCAGTAATTTCACCTTCCCACCCAGCGACAAGTACTTATGCTTCCATAGATCTAGTTTAAGTTGGACTCTTTCAAGCACTTTATCCCAGACTGTAATGGAAAACCTTGAATTTGAGATAAGCAAGCCCAGATAGGTAACAGGGAATGAACCAACTTTACACCCTATTACACTTGTCAAGTTCACTACCACATCCTTTGAGGAATTTAACCACTCATGGAAGACATGTGAAAATTAACTTTCAGGCTAAAGGTAATCTCACAAACTTCCAAAAATCTAGCAATATTCTTTACTTGAAGAAACTCAGCATCACAAAAAATTAAAGTATAATCAGCATATTACATATGTGAGATAGTAATACCTAAGTCAAAGATTTTAAAACCCCGCGAAGTGACCTAAACTCTCCACCTTACTTCTCAACAAGCTGAAGCATTCAGCATAGATAGTAAATAAGAAGGGAGACAGATGATCCCCTTGACAAAGTCTTCTAGAGCATTGAAAAAGTCAACAGGAATCCCCTTAAATAACACCAAAAAATGAGCAAGGGAAAGACATCAAAAAATCAAACTCCTCCATCTATCTCCAAACCCCATAACCTTCAAAATTTCTAACAGGTTTTCCCACTCCACTATATCGTATCCTTTTTTCATATTTAATTTAAGCAAAATTCTAGACTTTTTACTCAACACTCTAGAATGAATACATTCTTATGCAACCAGCACGCTATCAGTAATTTACATGATGAAATTCCATAAAGTAAAACTTTAAGCCCTTGTATCAAGTTGCATGATGAAATTGCATGAAGTATAAGAAATGACATAAAAAGAAAGGGGAGAAAAAAAACCTTACTTTATGAGGTGTGAGAGAAGCTTGAGAGAAAAGCTTTGAATAAGGTCGAGAATGAAGTGGAAGCCCAATAAAACTTATACGAAATTATATATATATATATATATATATATATATATATATATATATATATATATATATATATATATATAAAAGAAATGACACTATGAGACCTTTCCATACCTATGTGAGTAGGACCCCAAAAGATCACTATTAATTTTTGATACAGATCTCTAAAAAAGTTATCAGATGGGTGTGGGACTTCGGTTGATGGGTTTTTTAGAGATCTGTGTCAAAATTTAATACATATATATATATATATATGAGTAATGATCGTATAAGACCCTCCCACACCCATGTGTGTAGAACCTCAAAGGATCACTATTAAATTTGGCACAGGTCTCTAAAAAAAGTCAATTCCCACACCTATGTGATAACTTTTCTAGAGAGCTATGCCAAATTTAATGGTGATCCTTTGGGATCCTACACGAAGGGGTGTCGAAGGGTCTCATAGGATCATTGTGATATATATATATATATATATATATATATAACAAACAGAGAGGGGGCAAAAAGGATTTGAAAAAACTTACCCAATGAGGAGGGGACACATGTCTATTTAGGGTTTAAGGGGATGAGTAAAAGGCAAATACGTATGTGTTGTCTCCAATACCTGTATCTTTGAAAATTTATCGTCTTATATTTAGCAGTAAAATAAGGGATATCCCGTGTTCATTAGGAAAGTTATATTTTCTCGTTTAATTATGAGGATAAAGATATTTTAAATTCTAAGTATAAAGGAACGTGTAGCTGAAAAAATATGACCCAACTTTTGACAAGTTCATATTCATATGTGAAAACTACAAGATAAAAAGTTCCAAACCATTAATACCCCACATAAAAAATCACGAGATTGTATCTTATTCCTTTTTTTCCTTGTCAAAAAAAAAAATGTCAAGAGATTGCATGATCCATTAGGTACATGCTCCTTCAAATAAACATCATACTTCATATGTTTAAAATTTTAATTTTATTTCTTAAATATATTCTTATAGAAGATTGCTAGACTTTCAACAAGAAAAAACTAAGACTTTGTAGGTCCTTTTTCTTGAGAGTTGCTAGACTTTCTATAAGAAAAAATTAGACTTCGTAAGTCCCTATCTTGAGGGAGTAACGCTATAATTTGCTCCCACGGGACCATGTATACAACTTTTTTCCATTCCACCTATAAAGGTCTTACCTGCATTTATTTCATTTATTGCGGTCTGATTGTCCTACAATCTTCTTACTTATTTTTCCTTTTTTAAAAATACCACTATTTTACTATTACATTTATCACCAAAAATATTTTATTATTACGTTTATCATATATGCCATTGTCAGATCTATACATGTCTCAAATCTTGCTTTAAAATGATTCATATAATAAAAAAAAAAGAAGAAAATGTTTGAGCCGTCTGATCAAGATTTGACAATTAAAAGCGAATTTATTATATTGTGACTCAAGCCATCTTAGCCATATACTTAGATCTGATGGCTGAGACTAGAGATCTCATATACTATATATATATATATGGGTGGGGTCACATCTACTGCACTGCTTTGGAGGGAGCTTTGGAAGTCTTTTTTTTTTCTAATAAGAGAAACTCACATCATTAATATAAGAAACTCACTTTGTAGCTTGCCAGATTTGAACCTTTTTTTTTTTTTTCATCAACACATATATTATGCTCCCTCGGGAACATGATTTACTTATATTTCCTCGGTTAGAAGGCCTACTTTGGCGGCTTTTTTCAATCTTAAATGGTAAAAGATTTTTCCTTGTCAAGTAGTTAAACCCTTTTGTGGGTTTTATTTTACAATGAATTAGAGCATTTCATGTTAAAAGCTTTTATCATAGTATTTTATTGGCATCTGCATTTGCACAAAACCTATCATATGAAATGCGATTTACATATGTAAATATTTCTCAGCAAATATTCGACCCACGAACCAAATGTACCCTAATACAGTCCTTAGAATGTAAGATATCTATACATAAGGACAAAATGGAAAGGAATAAAAAAAAAAAAAGATTTCATCTTAGTTAAGAAATAATATTGTAGCTTGGAATCAATGGGAGAAGGTGATCATTATAAAATTAAATGTAAGGTAGTAATAAAAAAACTGCAACTGCATATTCTTGGATTTGCATCTTCCAGGCAATCCAAACAGTGGACATGAGTATTTCATGTTTCTTATCAGGTGTTATCCAAATAGTAGAGAACCCTATCCCAAGGACCGATCAATTCCATGATAACCCAATTCCAGGAGAAGCCTATTCTTAGGACAAGCTTCTCTAAGTATCGAAACGGACCTTTAAGAATTACTGAATGACTATTAAAAAAAAAAAAATTTGAAGTTTGAATTTCCTAACACTTAAATCTCATCATCTAAAAATTGGATGGTCTGTATTCAATCTTGAGGCATAATTTTTTCGAAGTGTATAGAGTGTACAATAGTAAATTTATTTTACTAAGACGTTTATATCAGGGTGAGGCCCTAAACAATCAAATTAAGGCTTACCTTGCAAATTTACTAGAGATTGTTTTGATGCCCGAAAATCCTCAAGTTGATCATCTCGAACTCAAGATGTATGGAAATGAGAAAAAATAGACTGCAAGTCTAGGAAATAGTGCATCTTGTAATACATTTTCTAGTCCGTCGATTTTTAAGATTTTCAATTGCTCATAGATTGGCTTGATCTTCACTATTCTTGAAGCTTTAAATTTTATAATTAGAAATAAAAATAAATATTCAGACTATCACAAAGATTTTCAGTACAGAAACAACATCTTTTGACGCTACTTCAAGGTGTGCTTTACTTTGACCCACCCTTTTTATTATTAAAGTTAATCTATAGTTTGACGAACATCCCCAAGGGTTCTAAAATTAATTTTAGGTAGAGTTTAATTTGAGGGAGTAAATGGACATTCTACATCTAAGGGAGTAGAATAACTTTTGGCTTTGGCTATTGAAGGTAGAGATGAATTTCAACTTTTTCGCTCTTAATTCACTGTGTTTATTATTAACCTCCAAGATTGATTTCCTCTAGTGTTTCAAATATCAGGGGGCACTAATTTTTTTTTTTTTTAAATGATTTGATCGGGCTGCAATCCCATCAAATAAGTAAAGCCTCATATCATAATTCATTAAACAATACAATTCAAGCATCAGAAAACATTCACATGATCACCTCGACTTGACCATATTTGTTGTGAAAAACAGTTAGGATTTTAAGCTCTTAAAAACATGTATATTGTAACAAATTATCTAGATCGTCCATTTCACCCTAAAATTAAGTGTTAATAGATCCACACGATTTGTACCATTTTTTTTGTTTCAATTTTTATTATCGGTGTTGGAAATTGATTTAGATCTATTATAGAAATTTTTGTTGCATAAAGTAATTTCTAGACAAGAATTTGAAGTGAGACTTTATTTTGTTTTCATAAAGCCAGGGCGCTATACAAACTTTATCCTTTAAAAAAAGGAAAAGTTTATATATTGCCTATGCTCTAAACAATAAACAATTAAATTAGAGCTTACCTCAAAAATTTAACTAGAAGAGGTTGTTTTGATGCCCAAATATCTTCAAATTGATCATCTCGACATCAAGATTCATAGACATGAGAAAAAAATGGATTTCAAGTTTTAAAAACAGTGCATCTTGTAATGCTTTTTGGACAGTCAATTTTCAAGATTTCATAGATATGCTCGATCTAAACTATGTTTGAAGCTTTAAATTTCTAATTAGAGACAAAAATATATTTTAAGGCTATCACAAAGATTTTTAATATTGAAACCACATTTTTCGATACTATTTGAAGGTGAACCTCTACTATGATTGTTTAGAGCCTCGGCTCTATACAAACCACACCCTTAAAAAAGACCTATCATTCTCACCCCAATTATTGTTCCACCCTTTTTTTTTTTTTTTTTAACCCCGTATGATTACCTGATAGGGAAACCCCTTATTCCGTTTTCAATCCTTCTTTGTCTTTCTACCCAAGTTTATCCTACTTGTCTCAATACCCTCTCTCTCATGCCCTTGGTCACTTCTCTCCCTGCCCTGTCCCTCCACCAGTCATCAACAAAATCCAAAACAACACCTCTCTCTGATCAGCCATCTCTCTCTTATCATTCAATCCCAATGAACATAAGAAATCTACCAATGAAAAATCAGAGAAGAGTTTTGGTTAGAGAGAAGATGAACAAACCCCAATAATAGTAAAGACTAAAACAACACGGAGAATAGTTAACCTGAGAAGAGTTAACCCTTACAGGGTTAACTGGTAGTGGAGATTTCAAATATTTGTACAGGAACTTACTCCTGCTAAAGGGAGGTTCTGCAAATTTCGGGACAAGCAATTATCGGTGAACAAAATTTTGATTGCAGATTATTTAGACCATAGTTGTTGGAGGTGGGAGCATGATCGGTTTGGGGAACGCCAAACTGCCACAGGGCGGAAGCTCCCTAGGGTTATAATCGACGTACATACATTTAACAAGTTAAAAAGATAGATCCTACAATACCGGGGAGCGAGATCCCATATCACTAGGGTTGAGGTTTTAATTTGGAGTGATCTAAGCTTAACTATACTAAAAAAGAGATCAATTAATAGTATATGACAAAATTAGGATCAAGCCAATGCTTGCTCGGTCCTAATTTTATCATATACTATTAATTGATCTTGTTTTACATATAGTTCAATTTAGATCCCTATAATTATCAATACAATAGTTATAGTACTCCAATTTACTATAATAATATAGTTTAATGATATCATGAATTGGCTTACAGTGATATTAAACTGTAGTTTTTTAATACCATAATTCTAGTATACCATGAAAAGATATGCACTACAGTTTTACATATTCTAAAGAAATAAATCTATAATACTATGGAGATATGGAGAGGAGCAGTAGTTCAATTAATAATATGCTCCTCTCCTTGGAGGAATCATAAAACTATGTAGACCTAGATCCCACCTTAAAGGAAGCAGGATCTATGTTTCTCTAAACCAAGCTCCCTCTAAGATCCCCTAGAGCAACCAAGCTCCCTCTAAGATCCCCTTGGAGGAACCGAATGATCGAGTTTCTAAAGTGAGTTCCTAAAGTGGGTTTGAGTCCTTACCCCCAAGGTTCTCGCAACTATGCTTAAGACATTTCTCTTTCTACTGTCAAAATTTTTAGATAAAAAGGAGAAAATTATGATCGTTCATAGTCTGTCACATCGCCAACTTCTGTAAACTACATCTGCAAACTACAATTTACAAGAACATCATCCAAAGGTCAATCTTGTTGGATCCCATAGCGATATCTGGATACAATTAAATTTATGTAGAAATACGGGCCTATTAATAAATCTATTTTTGAGATGGATTTTGCACTTAATTTTTAATGACATGTAATCTCTAATACGGAGATCACAAATATGAAAAAATAAGTAAATTTTATAAACTATAAATAATAATTCTAGTAAGAAAAACATTTGAACCGTTAGTTTCTATTATTTTTATATGGAACACCTACTTGCATCCATCTTTAAGATGGATCTTTTATACTTTTTGGACTGCATATGTAGTAGTCATGCGGTCCAGCCCGCATGAAACAATTTTCCGAAATTTAATAGCGGGATCTTAAGACACGTGCCGATGTACCCATGAAGTTTCCGATCGAAGCGTAACCTTTAAGAGGTTCTTCTGCTACCTGCCACAAGGCTTTCCACAGACAGCAGACCACGAATTTACAGGAACAGCATGTGGAGATCAATCTCATTGGACTCCTTATCGGTGTTAGAATACAATGAAATTTTAACTGTGAGGTATTTAGACATATCCCTATCGAGCCATAAAGTTTCAGATCAAAATGAGACCGTTAAGGTGGTCTTTTGCAACCTCCACATGGCCAACTACGATAAACAATACACTATGATTTTTCCAGAAAAACATCCATCTCATTGGACCCTTATCGGCGTCAGAATAGGGTCTTAAAACATGTGCCTATATATCCACAAATTTTCCGATCAAAATGAGACCGTTAAGGTTGTGTTTTAATACTCGTATCATCGGTAACATTTATAGACTATAGTCTGATACATCAAACTAGCAGTTTGTCGAAATCCATTTGGTTTAACCTCTTACCGGTGTCCAAATCGAAAAATAAAATTGATTGTAGGCTCCTGAGACATAAATTTATCTTACTACGAAATTTTAACTTGATTGGATATCATCACGTTCTCTTTACAATAGCGACCATCCAGATGACTCTGCGGATCGTTGCACACTGCAATTTACAGTAACATCATCGGAAGATTGAAATGGTTGAACCCCTTATGGAATCCAAATCCCATGAAACTTTAACTAGAACTTCTTGAGACACTTCTATATGGCCACCACGTTTCAAATACAACAAAGGCTATTGGGATCTTCTTTTGATCAGTCCACTCTTCATTGCGATTACTTTGGTCATTAATACTCACTTTAATTCAAAAATTGATTCGCTAAAATCCATTTTTTCATTAATTTTCAACTTCATTTTAATGTGTTTTGTTTTAATAATTCTTTATATGTTTTTCATATTTTAGTAGATTTTTTTTTGTATCTTTTTATTTTTTTAACACTTTTTTAACCGCCTAAGACTTGTCTGGTTAAAACGGTTGAATCGGTTGGTTTACTAGTTAGGCCAATTAAACCGGTTCAGGGCCCATATCTGGTTAACCATTCAGGTTCGAGTTTGCGAACACTGGATTACATAGATGGAGCCGTATATTGATACCAGATCCATTTAGGGTTGGAATGGAGGCCTACATCTATTACCCCTTTTAGGAGGGAGGATGGGTTTCCTTTACGGAGAGCAGGTTGATTCCCCATGTTTATCCGAAGATTCTCTTGTATCATTTCGAGAGGGAATAAGGGGTCTTTGAGCATCTCTCATCTATGAGATGCATTGGTTAAGTGCATTACAAATAAGAGGTAAAGGAGGTAGTTAAATGTGTATCTCTTTCAAATTTGTTGCTTATTTTATGTGGACAAAAAAGTAACTAGGACCATGGTCATCTATGGACTACGGGTTTATCTCAATCTTCCACCATGAACAGGTCCTTAAAATGGAATTTCTTGCGCAACTTAGCATGTGATGTTTGAACGTGACTTTGGTTGAAACTCAACCATTTTGGTGTAGATGCTCCCTAGACCCTTTTTGAGTCCCTATAAAGCTTGATGGCCAAAAATATCATCATATAGGCATTTACCATTTTGACCGTAACCTCAAACCTCAAGTCATACTCAATCGCCAGTTCTTATAGAATCCCAAATAACTTGCCTTTTAGTCTGACACATCTGGCAACACTCTTCCACATGATTCCCTTTTCATTTCGACGAGAATAAACCTTAAATTCTCAGTCCTAACGACCGCACTAAGCCCAGTGAACCATACTATCCAAAACCCATTAGTATTGTCCAAAGATATCCAAAACCTATCCTATTACTCCAACATAGTCATCTTAGACATCCATAAGCTTTAGTAAATTAAAAAACATACCTAAACACCAATCCGACACCCAGAAACCTAAAACCAGTTGAAGTCCTAGCCTTATAGTCCCACAAAAATAACGCAAATTTGATCAAATTTGGTTCAAAATTATATTGTAGGTCACAAGCTTTTCAACGGTCTAGGAATCACTTGACCCCGACATACAATTAGAATATTATGGTCTGAGGTCACAAAAATAACATTTTAATCCCTATGAACGAGTCGGAGCGTGTCGCGAGGGTCGCACGTGTTGCAGCATAATTTTATGGAAGCTTTTGGAAGGCCTCTAGGGTGACCTAAGTCGGTTCTTAGACACGTTTTGATGCGTAAAACC
Source organism: Amborella trichopoda (assembly GCF_054954075.1). Lineage (NCBI taxonomy): Eukaryota > Viridiplantae > Streptophyta > Magnoliopsida > Amborellales > Amborellaceae > Amborella > Amborella trichopoda. The sequence continues at coordinate 23,413,301 of NC_142339.1, forward strand.
CTAGGATTTGAGGAAATATTCCTCATAAAATCCTAGAACCCAAACCCATATAAACGCCCTTGATCCCCTTTAGAAAATTACTCAAAATTTTTGTCCAAAACTTCTTAAAATAATAGGAAAACGCAAAATCTCTTTGAAAATTAGAAAAGTACCCCAAAAAAATTAGGGAAAATTTTTAGAAATTTAGAGAAAATTCCTAGAAAAACCTTAGGATAGAGACCCTAAGCCCAATTCATCTCAAAATTTATCTGCAAAACCAAAATCCTAGAAACAAACCCTAGATCCAAAACCTTAAAGTTATGCTTCAAGAAAGCGAGTTATATTTCAAGAAAGCAACAAAAGGCGTCAAAAGGTGTAAATCAACCCAGCTCCGAGTTTCTCAAGTACGCAATCCTTTTTCCTCTTTTATTTATTTTGCTTTTATTCATTTCTTTATTTTTTTATTTTTCTGGTTATTTCTTTATTTTATAGTTTTACTTTGAATTTTGAATCTTTTAAAAATCTAGTATGCAGAATCTATAGTTGGCATTGCCAATAGATCTAGAAGAGGAATAGATCTGCAAGCTCTGTGATAATTCTGGGTATGTAACTTGAGGACCCCAACTCTCTCTATCAATCTACAAATTTTAACACGTTTTGCAAGAATTTGAGTCGATCTCATGAGATATCAACACAGATTCGTGCATAAACAATGAAGTACAAGTAGCAGAAAACAAGATTGATAGGACCATTTAGACATAAGCCCGATCTCGAATGAGATAGTGAATAATCTCCTAGCTAGCACGCTGAGGTTATAGCAAAAATGAGGAGATAATAGGCCATTTATATAATTGGTGCTTTGAGTAATGTAATGTAATAGATACAAACAAAACCTCTTCAAATTATTGTGTTGTGCTTTTTGTTTTCTTCGTTTGTAACCTTGAAGTGTTTGTGTTTTGTTTTTTCATGTTATTAGTTGCTCGTTCATCCCCTGTTGGATTTCAGGAGAGACCACACATTAGTATCGATGAGATGCATGCTAGGCTTTTGTTTATACTCAAAAATACGGGTAGAACTCGATTCCTCATCTTGGTTTCAAGTGAAAACATGTTGAAGAGTTGATAGAGGAAGGGTCCCGTCAAATTACGCCTCTAGCGAGAATAGAGCTACAAAGCCATATCTCACTTGGACCACTGACAAATACCTAGCTTTCCGGGTACCTTAGCCTTGGAGTTCAAGAGAAGCCTTTTAAAAGAGTTTAATAAAAGAGGGGAGTTTTAGTGAAGATCCTTCAAAAAAAGACATGTGGTAATGAAATTAGACAAATCAAAGCAAACTGGATTAATCTAAGAAAAGAGTAACTATGGAAGCATTGAAACAAAAAATAATAAATGAATCTCATTAATGTTTTTGATTGAAAATAAAGAGGGAAGAGAGGGGAATGCGAAATTTAATAGACGTTTTTTAATGAGAAAAAGAAAATGAGAGAGAGAGAGAGAGAGAGAGAGAGAGAGAGTGAGAGAGAGAGAGAGTTCAAAGAAGACCTTAAATGCTCATGGAGAAACAAGAGAGAACATAGGTAATATGATGTTAAATTAAAGGTAAAAAGATTAAGCATCTTAGGTAGGGTTAAATAATTGCACGGTCAATCACGATCTTTTGGGTTTAGACGGAACAAAGTGAATGTAGAAGGAAGAGGACCTAGAAGATCTGATTATCCAGGTCGCCTTCAAGATAGAGTGTAGGTTTGTAGGTTAGAAGTCTGAGTTTGGAAGCTTGGGTGAAGGTTCATCTTAGTCAAGGTTTACTTTAACAGAGCTTACACACTTGATACGCTAATCCCCCTCTTTTTTTTCTATGTCAAGTGGTTTATTTATAGCCAAATCAATCTTAAAATAGTTGTTGGAACACTTTTTAGGGGCAATTTTAGTCCATCCATCCTAGGGAGCTAGTACGAATGCCTTCAATGCCTCTTGCTCTGGCGTTGCAACATTTATTGCCGCCTCCAATCATGAATGCCACATTAATTATTCTCTTGTCACATTTCCTGATTGGATAAAGTTTTTGTAGAGGCATGTCGAAGGCTTGATGCTAGTGGTAGGGGCGTCTGTGCCACTTGAAACAACTCCTTGAATCATGTCACGTGTCGCATTCTGGGACCACTGGTCGAGGCTAGGCACTACTTGGAATTCCTCTAGTGCTACCTTGGGTGGCAATGGCTCATGACAGCTATCCCTTCGGCGGCTGATGGGACACTTTCTAGTCCACCAAATTTTGATTCGTATATGCGTACCATCGTCAGAGATCACATTAGTACGTCCTGACATTGTTGGGTGTATTTTTTGTCACATGCAAGAATAAATATATATAATGAACACTCGATGGGAAAATAAGACGATTATGACTAAAACGATATGCCTCAAGAGAGAGAGAGAGAGAGAGAGAGAGAGAAAAGAATGAGAGAGAGACAAAAGGGGAGGAGAGAGAGTGTTGGGTGAGTGGCTAGGCCGCTTAGCTCGAGTGAGAGGAGGGAGAGAGAGAGAGAGATGAGAGTATAGGGGGAGAGAGAGAAGAGCATCGGGCCAATGGCTAGGCCGCTTTGCTGAGCAAGAGAAAGAGAGATTGTGAGGGAGAGAGAGAGAAAAAAGATGGTGGGTCCATCCCCCCTTTTATTGGGCTGTCGGGCTAGGCCAGAGGCCCTCTTCCGACTCGAGCCCGACTAGTCTTAACTAGACCAGGCTCAATCTTCGCAATGGGTCAGGTCTCATTCGATTCCGACGCCGTATGAGCGTTTCAAACAATTATGCCCTTGGGGGGATTTTCCCTGCAGGTTTGTGTGAGGGGCAGGGGGCATCTTTTGGCTTTTTCCATCTTACCCTTTTGTCGTCCATCTTTTTCAAAAAGACACTTTGGCTAGAGTGTACCTTTTTGAAATTTGACTTTTGTAGGGAGTTATGAGATAATTACCCATTTTCACTTTTTACCCAAGTATAAAAAGGGTGAGAGTCTTCATTTTCACCACTTCTCCTCATTTTCTTACTTTTAAGAGAGAGAAAGTGGTGGGAACACCTTAGAGAGAGAAAGAGGCTTTGAGAGGCTTGTGGGTTTTTAGTAAGCCTTTGGAGTATCCGATCCATGGCGAGCCCATCTCAGGCATCTGAGGGAGGTAAGCTTGTTTTTACCCCTTTTATTTATTTGTAAGAATTTATATGCATATGATTTTCTCATGCTTTGACATAACTTTGTATCCTCTTCCATATATTTCCATTCTTCTTTTAAAAGAAAGGGGGCTCTTCTAGGGTGCATCTAGGATGGGCACGAACTTCTAGTATAGCCACCTTTGAATCCTCTTGGGTGTCTTTGGCTAGCCAAGCACCTTTTATGTTGTCATATCTTTGTTTTTAGGGGAGATGTTGTCGAATTGTTTTGCAAAATTTGGTCATCATCACTGTCTTTATAAAGTCTATAGTATAATGAACTTTCTCTTGTACTCCTACAAGTGATGTTCCTGATGTCGGAAATCTCCCAAAGCCAGGGGAAGTGGGAACCAGTGTTTATATCAGAGTGGTTCTTGCGAGGGGCCAGTATCTTAAGCTCATCACCCCTATTTGTGAGCTAGAATGGCCTCCAAGGATCATTTATGTTGGTGATAATGTTTGTTTCCGCCTTCGCAAGACAATGGATGGGAAGCCTACAGTGGAGGGCGATGGTATGTCTATGTTTTACTTCCTCCATCGAGACTATGGTTCGAGTCTGGACCTCCCTAGTCTTGGAAAGAGAATGATGGAGACCAATGGCTTGGTGTGGTCTCCTCATGGCCTTTGATTTGAAGGCGAGCATCAGTATATGATAGGGTATTGTTCTTGGACTCTTGATGTTCTTCGCCACCAAGAAGACCGCCTTAGAAAGTGTTCTTTTCTCGCGGCTTGCCAATGCTTAGCAGGTTATTATGATCGTTGTCCAAACACCATGAGGGCCTTGTTAGAAACTTCAAGTTATGTGAGCAACTCCTGCCTTTTTGATCATGGGGAGGCAGGGTTCTCCCTCCTGGACTTCAACTTTATAGGTGGATTACCCATGTTAGGAGACATTTATGATGAATTCATACCGAGCAATGGGGTGATTTTTGGGGACCACCTGGTAGATGGCAAGGTACCACCTCTTGTGCTTCATGAGCTATTCGAGATCTATCAACTTTTGAGCTGAAAGGAGGTTGATAGTTATGTGTGTTGGTGGTATAAGACCAAGGGAATAGATTCATAACTTTACAAAATTTCCATTCTATTAAAACATAAGGCTTTAAATACATGAAGAACTCAATACAAAACTACAATATATAAATTTCAGCCTTCAAACTTGGTTTATACCAGTCTTAATAAATAAAATTACAACTCTAATACGTCCCTTACATATCCCTTTCTCAAAATACAATTAAGCTCAATACAATGTCCAAATATTCAAAATGTATATTTGTACAATATATTACAAGACTTATGCTCAAATTCATCATTCTATCCAAATTACATAATGATCTTCTTCGATATTCTTCCTCATTATATGCCACAATGTTTCATATACATCATGTAGCCACTCATAACAATCAAATGAGATTTCCATTCACATGAATTATAAAGTATAACCTTAAAGCTCAAATCACAAGATTTTAAGAACACTCTCAATAATTAACATAACATTCTCAATTCTATCATTCATTAATCACTCAATAAAATAAATATATCAAATTAACAGACAAACAATCATAGGGGAAGCCATGTTTCAAACCCCTTGTGCCTGGTCCACAAACGGGCTTTTGAGGACTTAGTTTTGTCCCGAAGATGAGTGCACGAGTAGTTTATTTATCTCAAGGGTGTCTATCCAATTTGGGAATATTATACACATTTACAAACACTTCAAATGGTCCATAATCAATGATTAAATCTACCCACAACAGTTTGCAAAAAGAACGATAGAGATCTGATTAAAATCGAGCAAGATAGAGCAAAATTATGTATTATAGTCCATCGGACCACCAAAACGGGATTGCATGCAAAGTGTGGACTCTAAATGATTCAAAGAGGTAATGGATCTCTAAAATTTGAAATTTGAGGATGAAAAATTCACCAGAAAATTTGTATATAGAAAATCAAGGGTAAATCATGCTCAATCTAAGAATCACCAAGGTATAAAGCATATACTCAAGTGGATGACGAACCTATAAAAAGCAATAATAAAGATCACATGAAGAAATGGATAAAAGGATTACAAAGCTACTGTTACTGAGAATTTACAACGAGATTTGAAGTGGAATAGGCTGAATAACAGTAGTGAAAAACTTGATAGAGGGTTACCTTGAAGATGGCACAACTCGAACTAGATCTCATGTAGTGAATGCTCACCATAAAGCTCCAAGTATGATCAATGGATGCAAGTTCTACGATGGCTGTTGCATAGAGCTCATGGGAGGTTACTCATTAGAGCTCTTGCTTTCTCTCTCTTTAGGTTCCTTCTTACTTAGGAAAATTCGTTTTTCAAAACTTAGGTTGGGTTGGATCAGAAGATTGTATTTATATGAAGTGTGTAAGTAGGATTAGATCTCAACCCTTGATGCACATCATCAATGGCATATGAGAGGCCAATTATCCTTAGACGCTCATCTCCATCCACCACCAAGATGAAGGGATAATATTTGCCACCATTATCACCCACTAAAAGCTTAGGTCAAAGACACATTACCTTCTTGTCCTTAGCCCCATACTTTTATTCCAAACAAGTCCAAGTGTGCTCACAAAAATCCCCAATATTTATTTAATTCAATAGTGCAGATATTGTTCAAGGGAAAGGGGCATATTAGTAAAAGACATTATGACATGGGAAAGGGAAAAAGGTGGGTTATGACACCATCAACAAGATCATCTCAACCCACACCCTTCACATGCACTCTTACACCTTCACATGGGTTACACCAATGAGGAGCATCCACATGAAATATTCACATGGATAGAGACTTATGTGGATATTAGATTTAAAAATAATTGTTTTTTTCTAAAAAATTCTTTTAGATTCGTACAAGCCAAGTAAGTCACATGTGTGAGAAATACCCATGTGATTAAAATGTGTCTTTGAGTTATGTAATTATAACATAAGGATTGAAATCAATTTAAGTAAACAAGTGTCATGGGGGGGGGCATGCCCAAACTAGAATGGGGGCCCAAGGTGAGGTGCCCATATGACCACTCGAGTGCCACGTGGCATCCACATGGACATCCTCTTTTGGAATTAAAGTCAAACAATTTTGAAAGGCACATTTTTGTGCTTTAAAAAATCCATAAAAAACTTCCAAAAGTCTCAATAATTATTTGAAACATATTTACACATTTCTACATCATTTCTCATCATAATTAAATTGTACTAAAGGTATATGTGAGATCTCAAAGCTTTGATATAGTAATGTGAGTACTCCATTGGGCTAGTCCTGAATGATGTTCCAATGGTGTCTTAAGCTGATCCAACGGACCTATGATCCATAGTATAAGGTAGGAACACATAATTGGTCATATTAAAGTCACTGAGCTAGAGCTTCCCACTATCTGGTTTCTCAATGGATTACAGGTGTACCCTTGTGGTACATATTACTACTCTATTATATGGGTCCTCTCAAAGTACATGTGTACTAGCTCTTCTAAGTCAGATAACACTACCGAAGAGTGGCTTTCCCATACGACTGCAGGTTCACATGCCATGGAACGGTCTTGTGTCAGGATACAGACTCATGTCCCATAAGCCATGGCCATTCCATACAGGGTCAGCTCTCGATCAAACACTCGAGTTCTATTGTTCTTGATTTGGAATCTCCAAGCCCCCACTTATTATATCAACTATGAGGCATTCTAACCTATATAGTCTTGACTCAGAGGTGACCCTCACACCTCCTCGAGAGATTACTCTCTCCAAAACACAAACTCTCAATGTCTCATAAAACTTGGGGTAATAAGAATCTGGGCCCCAGTGCACCAAGCACCCAGATTCAGTCTCTCTCTGGCTCCCACTGAGTAGACAATTCATGGCTTTAAGACCTTGAAAGGCCACATAGCCAACAATGTGAGCTTCTTGAAGTGGCAAGCTTTCTTCTTGCGGACTCGTAGAGATTTGGAGGAGCTCGACTACAATGTTATTGGTGGGATGGCTTCTCTTGATGGAGGCAGTGAGGAAAAGGGAAGGAGTCAGTAGAGTTTGGGGTTCCACCTCGAAGGCCTGAGAAGGACCAGGTAAATGTAGCCGCTTACTTGGCATTATTTTTATGTAAATTTGCTCTCCCTAGATCGAGAGGCAACCACATCTGGGCTGAGTATTTGTTCATGGCTTGTGAGATGGCCGATGGGCATGAATATGCCTTAGCTCAGTCACTTCTTTGTAGTATTTACCACGGCTCAGTGGCAATCACTCACAGAAAGCCAATGAAGCCCTCTAATAGGTGTGAGTCAGGTGAGAGGGTGGCCTTTCCTGCCGCACGCCCAGTGCACTATGTCTTTAGATGGCTTCAACGTATTTCCCTGGGACATATCAGATAAATGCGTGATTGTCAAAGTTTTCATAAGCCTAGCTCATGCGGATTGCAAGGAATAAGGCCTTTCTTCGTACCCCAAGTGACTCGCGGAGCCTCTTTGATGGAGAGTCCTTTTTCATGCATGCAGTACCCTTCCTTATTGGTGGCTTAACTGATCGAGCCTTCACAACTTCCTTTGGTGAAATTCTTGATGGGGCCATTACCGAGACACTCGAGTTGATGTACCACTTAAGTGTGAGAGGGTGTATCTTGCCCTATTGTTCAATCGGCGACAAGAAGCTGAAGCTTACTACCCTCATCGATTTGCCCGTTAGCACGGACTTGACCAGGGATGTTTGTACCTCGTTCTTTTTGAGAAACGATATGGGAAGGGATGATATTTGAAGGGTAGAGATTCCCTTGGTGTGAGGCACGAATCATGGACGAAGGTACATATGCGAATGGCTTGGGCCACCTGCCTTGACAAATTTGTTGTTCCTCAATATGGTCGCTTGGCCGTGCTACTAAGGCATATTGAAGGTTGTGTGATACCACCAACCGTTCTTTTTGGCGATTGGAGTACACGTGGAAAGGAGAGAATGCCCCTGTAATGCGGGAGCTGGAGCAGGTGCATAATTTTGCCCCACCCACTTTCTCGCTAATCTTTGAGCTTGACTACCCCAAGGACTGGAGGATGATTGTGGTCCCCAGAATGATGGCCATCGATCAGAAGTCACGTGAGTTCCTTTCTCTTAAGGTTAAGACTAAGTCCTTGTTTGATGGTCTTCGATCCATCTTTAAATGGAAAGAGGGGCGTGCCGTGTGTGGGGCTGAGGATGGCCCACACCTGAATGTTTTGCTTGGTAATGGCCTTCATTATGCGCCTGCTTCCCTACGTCCTTATGACTTCCATGATAAAGAAGAAATAACGAAGAAGGGAATGAAGAAGAGGAAGGAGGCTCCAAAAGAAACTGATACTAAAGAGGTTCCAAAGCATGTGCCCCAGAAGAGTGCTCACTAGAGAAAGCAAGCTCATCCGGTTCACCTTTCTCCTAGTGCAGCTTTTTCACCATCTCCTGCCTCCAGCAAAACTTGTTCTTTATCACCAAAGTCTCCAAATCCAACCAAGCATGTGAAACACATGGTTCCTCCCCATCTGCCCTCATCATCAAAGGCTGCTCCTATCATCGATCCGGCTATAGCTCCGCCGACTGTTACTCTTCATGTCACTTTTAATCTGAGTTGTTGTCCAAGAGAGAGCAGTCCTGCTCTCATGGTGGAAGCAATTCATGTGGTGATGGCAACTGACGATATTGTGCATGCCGCCTTGAGTGAAGATGTGACTATCTTCTTCGGGACTGATGACATGTTGGTACCATCTCCAGCTTGCTTATAATGCCTACTGAAGAAGCATGAAACTTGGATCAAGGTGCTAAGCAAGCAGATGATGCTCACTCAGAAGATACTGACGCTGCCAAAGTGTTAGCCTCTTTGGCTTCAGACAGTGAATCATGATCTAAGTCGGATACACTCATGGATGTAGATCGTGCCCTTATTCTTCCTGAGCTCGTGACTACTATGACGGGCACACTTTTGATCGAGGTTACTTCTACACCGGCTCCCTTAGTGTTGAGTGCTATATCAGATGCTAAATACATCATGGTGATTGGCTTGCTAAGGTTCGGACTTACAACAATTGAGAGGGTGTTCTCTCTCTGATCTTGAGATAGGGAGTGTTAGCCTCAGAGAATGTGCTACTGCCTTGACTAGCTGTATTCCGAATGAGGGGATCTTCACATGCTTCCAAGGCCTTTTAGATGACCTGGAGCGATTGAGGAAGGAAGCATTGAGGAGCGAGTTTGATGTGCATGAGCAGAGTGAAGTCCGACTGTCTTTTGTGGAGGACTTGGTTGCTCAACACCAGGGATTGATGGCCGACTATACTCGCAAGAAATCTACCCTTATTGCTCACCAAACTGTCCTCAAGGATCACAGCATGGCTCGCAAATCCAAGTTGAAGAACATGAAAGCAGAGAGAGAGAAGATGAATGCACAGTAGATCACTTGAAGAAGGAGCTGGAGGCGTGGTTCAAGGAGAGTCAGGTTGATTTTCTAAAGTTGAGGAAGTTAAATGCCGGCATGAAGGTAGCGAGTGCAACGGTGAAGCGGCTCGAGGCAGCAGCTAGTGATATCAAGGAATGCGTGAAGGTAGCCTCAGAGCATTCTGAGGCAATGATGACAAAGATACATGAAGTCCTCAACAGCTTTTAGAGAGCTTTTGGCTTTCTTACTTTTCTTTATTCCTCCTCCTTTCTTTTTGTGTTTTGAGGCCATGGGCCACAACTTGTAACTCTTCACTCATTCAATGAATGCACTTTTTGGCCTTTGCTCTTGCACATCTCTTCTGATTGCATGGTTTGCACATCTCCTTCACTTTTGGCCACTCTTGCATAGCTTAGGTTGGTCTTCTTAGGGGGAATAGAGAGACATTGGAGGTACTTCTCAAAGAAGTGCTTACAACCTCCATGTGACTTGAATGCCCTTTCAAGTTTTCATCCAAGCCCATAGGGAATCTGTCATTTCTCATTTTCACAAAACCCCATCAGATTTTTTTTTAGGTTCTTTTACCAACTGTTGTTACACCATGTCCACCTTTTTTTTTCATTTTACATTTTTACTCATAGTGCCCTTGCAGGATTTCATTGTGCCTTTTTTTTTTTTTTGCCTTTTTGACTCGTAATAGCTGATGATGTTATCATGTCTGTCATTTTTTCCTTTTTTCTTGAACATTTTTCCTCATGAATCCCTTTCGGGTTTTCGCGATGTCCGTTATTTTGAGGGGACATCTTTAAGGTCATGTCTCAGAGACCATGGGGGGCATGTTTAAGGTCATGCCATCGGGACCTTAAGCATGGTATGTTTCAATGTCCTATATCAAGACCAAGGAAGGGAATGTTTAAGGTCGTGCCACTGAGACCATAACGTTAGTGTGTTTTAAGGTCCTACATCAAGACCAAGTGTCGCATAGCTTAACGCCATACTACTGAGACATGTATATGGTTTATGGTCATATAGCTTGGACCTGTGACTACATGGTTTAAGGTCTTACGGCTCAGACCATTACAACATAGTTTAAGGTCTTACGACTTGGACCTTTGCCTAGCAGTTTAAGGTCTTGAGCCTCAGACCATGGCTTATGGATAATACTTCTTCAGGTATCTCCCATTGATTTGTGGCATGGCTTCTTCTCCTTCAGAATTGACCAACACATAAGCCTCATTAGGGAATTCTTTCTTGATTATGAAGGGCCCTTCCCATTTTGGTTCAAACTTTCCCTTAATTCAACCATAAGTCATGATGGGTCATCTCCCTACCAGTACCAACCCTCCACGAGTGAAAGATTGTACTCTGATTGATTTATCAAAAGCTCAACACATACGACCTCAATGAATCTAAAGGCTTTGCTAGGCATCCAACCTCTTTTCATCAAGGGCGTCAAGTACTCGATAGAGAAAGGCTTCTCACTCTTTGTCAGTCATCCCATGGTGGATAGCTGCCCGAAGTGAGGGAAATTGAGCCTCCAAGGGTAGAATTGCTTCGCTCTCACAGATCAAGGAGTATGGTGTGTTTGTGGTGGGGCCACATATGGTAGTGCACTAGGCCCATAAGACCTCATGCAAGTTTTCGTGCTAATTTATCTTCGTTTTGGAGACTGACTTGCACGAGGAATCACAGAGAGTTCTGTTGAATCTAGTAGCTGACCTTCAGAACTGATTGAGTTCAATAGGATGGTCAAGGAGACAACTATGCTCCAGATAGTCTATTATGGGTGCTCATCAATCTTATACTTGCTCTATCTCCGCACAAATTATGGTTTGAGACTCTGGCTCTTTGCCATTTATCTCAACTCAATTATGGGGGGCTCTTGGGAATTGTTTTTCGCATCTTGGGCATCTTTGGCTGCAAGTAGTGCCCCGAATGGGAAGGGCGGGCATTCTTCTAACTGATGCCACTCATCATCACCATCAAGTTCATCAACCAGGTCAATATTCCTCCACTCAGCTACCCATATTGGTGTAGGCTTCTTTAATGGGATTTGAATGGTCGCACCAAGATTGGCAAGCACGTCAGTCTGTTAATCAAGCCTTCAAGGGAAGTGTTCAAGGGAAACTTCTTTGAACTCGGACATTAAGGTTTTGGCGATATTGAAGTATGCTTTGAGGCTATCTTTTCTTACATCATACGCCTCTTTAAACTACGTTATCACCAATTTAGAATCTCCATAAATAGCCAGGTACTTTAGGTTCACGTGGTAGGCGATTTTCAAGCCCATAATGAGCGCTTGATATGAGGCTCCATTATGGTATTCAATTTCTTGGAGAGAGAAGGACAAGGAAACAAGACCATTTCGAGGGCTAGAAAATCTATTTTGACACCTCCTCGTTCGGATTGAAAAGCTCCATCAAAGTGCATTTACCAATCACATGAGGCCTCAGTGCGAAACACATCAGCCAAGGGAGGATTAGTTGGGTGGTTAGGTGCCTTGATCTCGCCCTTCGGACCTAGACAATCTGGCGGCACGTGTCTAGAGTCTCAACTGAACCCGGGACTTGAGATCGCTCTCTCGGGAACCTTGCAAAAAAACAAGGCAGGTACACCAACCAATGCGAGAGGAGTTTAAGGTGGGTTCGGGACTTATTCGGTCTGACTCATGTGGGCACCCCTCTTAGATTACGAAGAAAGCCCCTCAGTCGTAAAACTGGTTCGAAATCGCCTCCCTTGGACTCTATTCTCTTGTTTATGCAATCACACATATATGGCAAATGTTACAAGATAAGTAGGTCAAGGAACCCCACCTTGCCTTTGGGCAAACGTACACAGTCGTGCACATTCAAAGAAGAAGAGAAGAGTGAGAGAAGAAAGATTAGGATTAGAAGAATTTGACCAGGCTTAAGACCGACGCAGTGATTAAACTAGAAAGTAATTGACCTAGCATGGCAATAAAATGGGCTTGGTGACTCTGACCGGCTAAACAGAATTACTACTAGATGACAAACCAATACCGACAAGCTTGACACAATGGTTAGTCCATCGTGACAGTAAAGCGTGCACAGTAACTCTGAATGGCACAACGACATTACTGTTAGACAACTGGACTACCATGGAATGCTAGTCCTCACCTCACTTGTTCAAAAGAAAGGGTAAGAGAAAGAAAGAAGAAGAACAAAAAGAGAGAGAAAAGAGAAGAAGAAGAAAAGAAGAGAAAAGAGAAGAAGCAGAGTAAGAGAGAAAACAATGAGAGGAGAAGAAGAGAGAGAAGGGAAGGAAAGGAGAAAGAGAGAGATAGAGATGAGAGAGAAAATAGGAGAGAGAAAATTACCTTATCAAGGGGTACCAACCATTTTCTTCTCTCTCATCTCTCTCTCTCCAAGATGCACCCACGAACTTAAGCGAGAATTGAAAGCTTTATTGATGAATGTGAAAATGAACGAAGGATGTTTACAATTGGATTTTACATGTTTATATAGAATTGGGCCAAACATGGGTGGATGCCCAAAAACTAACCAAATTGACAATAATTACAATTATTTTGAATTAAAGAAAATTAAGAAAATAGGGTGCAAAAAGACTGTTTTGCCCCTGCCTAACAATAGATGGAATTTCAGAACAGTCCCTTTTGCTGCCCTAGAACATTCGTGATCTTCCGTAATTAATCCGGGGTTGCTTTGATGTCTGTTTGATCGAAAGATGATTGTTTTCTAATAGAGCTCGACATGATGATCAATTTGATACCAACTTCGAGCCATGAGTTGTGTTTTTAGACCACGATCTTGAGACTTGAAATTTGCATGAATCTTGAAAACTTCAGCTAGATAGTGTACTCGTTCCTTGATGTTTTTTCATGATTATTTACTATAGTGCACTGAGCGTGCCGTCACGATCTCGTGGCAACAAACGGGATGCGATTTTAAGTTTTGGCCCGAATCTAGAATCCGACGGCCAGAACTTACAGTGACTTCGTCACGTTTGTGTGTAAAATACAATCGTTCATCATGTACATAATTCGAATCAATAGTAGCCCTAGGCCTTATGCACACGATGAAATTGATTTTGTGTCGAACCGATGTGCGAGCACCGTGATTTGGCAGCTCGAGGAACGCGTATCGCTGCTAAATTTTCTGTGACTTCTTCATGGATCAAAAAATTCTCTCTAGCTTTTCTCCTTGCTTGGGTGTCGTCATGAGGCATACGACATATCAAAACGCTCGTCTTGATGAGACGAACACGCTCGCAAAATTTGAGCATGATCCATCTCGAGACGAGTGAGATATGGGCCTCAAAATTTACTAGTCGTAACTGTGAAAACAACCACATTTAATGGTGTTTTGGTGTAGGGAGGCCACATGAGAATAGTGTGAGGCCTACCCCTTTTCGTTATTTTACCCATAACTTTGTCCTTGAGTGCCTGATTAAGCCGAAACTTGACTTATAGGGGTTTTAAACTGTGTCAGATCCAATGGCAGTGGATAGCTGTTTCATGTATCAAAATATATTTCTAGTTACAGGGTCCATTTTAGGGTGCTAGATGTTGATTTTCTGAAATTGTTTCTTTGGGTTCACTACCTTAGATATGTTTGATTGGGATGAAACTTGGCAAGTGGCTTTTTGGAGTACTTATGAAGATCTTGAGCAGTTCTGGGGCCATTTTGAGACTGTCAAAAGTTTCACTGTTTTTGTCAAGCTTTATTGACCGGCTTCCTATTTATTCCACATCAGGGACCAAAATGTTGAAAAATGTATTCAAACAGCTTGCCCCGCCAAATTTTGTGCTACTAGGGGAGCGAAAAGGATAACATTCGAAAATTTTCATTCGACTTTATTACTTTTTTCTTCCTAGCCACAGGACCATGTGAACGCCGAGGAGATTCACGCAATGCTGCAAGTAGGATGCTCAGACATTGAGATGCATTGTTCGCAAGTCTATCCATTGAGACTTTAGGCAGGAGGAGAGACTTTTTTTAGGGATCTTGTAGAGGTCCTCACCCTCAAGGGATCTTGTAAAAGTCCTCACCCTCAAGGGACTAGTTGTGATTCTGATAACTGAGGATTTTATACGGACCTCATTGATCAGAATCAAGCCCATATAGCAATTGAGTGCCATGTCAAAGGGAATTGTTCCCATTTGGTCTGGGTTTTTTTGTATCCTCTAGTGTTGAGCCATGTTTTAAGAATTTTGTGAATGGTGTGTTGAGGGCCTTCTGTCGGTGCCGTCTGCTTTGCGCACCAGTTATTCCTTGGCTAGTAGGGTACCTCATTTTATCAAGGTGACCAGCTTTGAGTATAACCCCTACCCACTGCTGTGCAGTTTAGACAATTAACATACCTCTCGATCTTGATTACCGCACCAAACTCATGGCTACCTTAGCTTTCTTGGGGCGTCTTCAACATTTTTGAAGTGTGTTGGTAACCTCGTGGGAATGATGCTCTTCTTCATGAGACTTGACTTGCTTTCTTGGCAAATCTTCTGTTCATTGAGTCCTTCCTGTAAATGGACTTAGGCTGTCAGAATCTTTCTTGAAGCTTGTATTTTTGAGTCCTGGTATTGTGACACCAGGGATTTTTCTTTTTGAATGTAGGTTGAAACCACTTGTGGAGGCGAGTGCTGCATCAACCAGCTTATTGGTCCAAGTGTCCTTTGCGGATTTTCACTTGGACTTTGGGAAGTGGATTTTCACCAACTTCCTTTTTATTTGGGGCTCTTTTACACATGACCTTCCAGCCATGTCAATCCTTATTTTCCATTTTTACTCACAGTGCCCTTTTGGGGTTTTCACCTTTCCCGGGTTTTTATTTTCACGGAATTCTTTTGCTCATGGCTTCGTGACCAAGCATATCCGTATTTTTACTCATGGCATTCCCTTGTCCAGGGATACACCATGCCCGTTATTTTTCTTTTTTGTTTTGTGAAGACGTTTTTAGGGTCAGGCCTTCGATACTTGCGCGAAGCAGTTTAACATCATGCAGCCAGGACATGCACTATGGTTTAAAGTCATACAACTAGACCATGGTGGTGATGGGCAGAAGCTGAAAGTGGTGACCCCCTAACTGACGATGAGTATGGATGGCAGAATGGCTCGCCATCATGTGAGCATGGGTAAGACTCACTGAGGAATGATGGATGATGGCAATGAAGAAAGGTGGACTTACTGGGGAGTTGGTGAAGATGGTGTGCACACAAACGAGTCGGTTAGGGAAGGCTTGCGTGACGATGCATATAAATGGCATGTGCACGTATGTTATGGGGTGTAAATTTAAGGTCATGCCTCTTGAACCTATGCTAAGCAGTTTAACGTCATGCGGTCAGGACGTGCACTATGGTTTTAGGTTATATAGCTTGGACCGTGGCTATGCGGTTTAGAGTCTTGTAGCTTGGACCATGCAGTTTAAGGTCGTGGAACTAGATCTCCGCTACAATTTAAGGTCATATAGTTCAGACCATGATGTTGAGCCTTTTAACGTCATGAGGCTAGGACGTGTACTATAGTTTAGGGTTATATAGTTTCGACCTATGCAGTTTTAAGTCGTGTGGCTAAACCAAGGCTGTGCAGTTTAAGGTCATGCAGCATGAATCGAGGCTGTACAATTTATGGTCATACAGCATAGACCGAGGCTGTACAGTTTAAGGTCATGCAGCACGGATCGAGGCTGTGCAGTTTAAGGTCATGCAGCGTGGACCGAGGCTATGCAGTTTAAGGTCATGCAAAACACAGATCGAGGCTGTGCAATTTAAGGTCATGCAGCTCGGACTGAGGCTGTGCAGTTTAAGGTCATGTAGCGCCGACTGAGGCTATGCAGTATAAGGTCATGTAGCACGCACCGAGACTGTGTAGTTTAGGGTCATGCAGCACGGATCGAGGCTGTGCAATTTAAGGTCATGTAGCACAGATCGAGGCTATGCAGTTTAAGGTCATGTAGCGCCGACTAAGGCTGTGCAATTTAAGGTTATGCAGTGCAAACTGAGGTTGTGCAATTTAAGGTCATGTAGTGCGGACCAAGGCTATACAGTTTAAGGTCATGTAGCATGAACCGAGGATGTGTAGTTTAAGGTCAAGCAGCGCGGACCAAGGTTGGGTCACCATGTGGGTGAAGCTGCATGGGGAATAAGTCAGTAGATGGGAATTTGACTCCCTGAGGATAAAATGGTTATGGTCAACAAGGGGTTCAGATGGGAAGACCGACTTCATTTGGGATAGTGGGAACAAGTATGGGTCCCTTACAGGTGAAAAATGGTACTCGACTCCTTGAGGACAGCATAACTAGGTATGAGGTAGACCCACTGGGGGTGGCAGTGGTAAAAACGACCCTAACTCTACTGGGGATAATGAGCTGCAGTACGAGTATGACTCCTACTGGGGATGAGAAGTCATGGCCTGAGTTGAACGACCTGGGTACCACTCCGCTGGGGATAATAAGTCACAGTCAGGGTACAACTCTATTGGGGATAACAATAGTAGGACACACAAGACTTTAGCATGGGGTGTGCGACAATGATCCTTTCTTGAACACTCAGCCAGTGCTGAGTCTTTTGAAAAGGCAACCGGCGTTGAGGGCATTCGTGCTAGCTCTTCAACACAACCGGTGCTGAAGTTACTAAAAACACAGCTGGCACTGGGTAGTTTCAACAACATAGCTGGCGCTGGGCGTAGGTTAGTGTTCGGGCCTTGACCCGAGGCCGACCCAGTCCTGGTCTGTGTTGCATGGGATTTTATGGGCGGCGGTAAAACTTGCCTCGAGGAAAGAATCGGCTATCTAATGCAGGGGGGGGGGGAGGGGGGGTGTAAACCCCATTTTCATTGTTTCACAAAAACAAAACTTAAGGTAAAAATTTTAATGGTGAGAAGGAAGTTTCCGGTGTAAGCTTCAGCAAACACACTGGGGATCCCGGTGAAATTAGAAGTTTTTCCGGTGAGAAGGGGAGGTTCCGGCTAAGGGAAAGAAAAAGCCAACGAGGAAGGTCGTGCTTTTGTGAGGTTGCAACAATTTGCGGCGAGAAGAAAGGGAGTTCACCAGGAAGCAGGGGAACTCCGGTTGTGAATTTGAAAGTTCTGGAGAAGGGAAGAAGAGGCGGGAATTGTAGTTGTGGGCTGCCCAGGACTTTCTGATGATTTTAGCAATTTTCTGGTGGGTGTAAGTGTTTTCTCGGTGACTTGAAGAAAGGTTGCAGAGGTTTTTCGGTGGGAAAGGAAATTCCCCGCGGGATTTCGAAGGGTGCGTGGAGATGGACAGTTGCTGAAGCTGGACGATTGCATGTAGGCGAACGGTCATGATTCCACAAGTGTGAGACATGTGTCAGGCCAGGACATGGTGACGGTTGTCATTGGAAATCGTGGAATTATCAGGGAGGCGCAATGTTGTAGGCCAAAAAAATGAGGAGTCACAGGAATCGAGGGGGCGTGGGAAAACTAAAGTCACCAGGGGGTGAATAGTCATGGCGACACTGACTTAGGGTACGCAGTTGGCGTTGGAATTTTTTTTTTTTTAAAAAAAGTCACATCTTGCGCTGGGAGTTAGAAGCACAGCCAACACTAGCCTTTGGAGGACACAACTGGTGCTAGCCTCAGACGACGCTTATCAGTGCATGGTGGGCATCATGACGCGCATGGTGTTGCTCGCGTGTGGCAGTGAGTCGCATGTGGGAATTGTTGTGCATGGCGATGAGTCATGTGCGGCGATGTTCATGCACGGCCTTGACTTGGGTAGGCAAAGGGTGGTGATCAGTGTTAAGGCCCGACTTATGATGCCCGGTCAAAGCCAAGTCCTCCACCAAAACAGTGAAGTCCATGTTGTTCTATTGAAGGGCATCCACTGTGAACAGAGTATTCTCTCCATAGTAGGCCAGTGCCTTGCCAGAGAAGTCTTCTTTGTATGTTTGATATACTCGTCAGATGAATTGAAGATGACTCGGAAATGGTTGGCTTCTTCTTTTGGCCTGTAACCATCCTCTTTGGTAGTTTTGCTTCTTGTTTCCTTCTCTGTATGGCAGCAATTGTAAAATTTGAGTTTGTGAATGAAAATTCTTTTTTGCTTTATGTCTCATTTTGCCGCATAATTTCATTCTTCATTTTGTTTTGTTGGATCTCATATGCTGCTTCTAAGTAGTCCTCACCTCAGGGCTTTTACTGCTTCTATCATTTCACTAAGGGAAACCCTAGGCCTTGCTTTATCTTGTGCCATACTGCCGCGGTTCCGATAACCTCAAACGGAGGAGGAGTTGCTTCTTCTCCTTTTAACGTTTGATTGGACGGGGGTTCATAATTCATTTTTCTCATCATTTGATGAGCCTGCTCGCAATAGATAGTCCAGTCAGGAGGGGTTTTGGCTTCTATTCATGACATTTTTACTTTATGTTCATCATAACTCTTAGTCTCAAGTACGAACTCCTTCAGATATTTTGAAGCGGTACATAGGACCTTCAATTGGCTCTGGAGACTATGAACGTCGCTTCTTCATATTTCATTTTTCTCATCATTTGATGAGCCTGCTCGATATAGATAGCCTGCTCATGGCATTTTTACTTCATTTTCATCATAACTCTTAGTCTCAGGTATGAACTCCTTCATATATTTTGAAGCGGTATGCATGACCTTTAATTAGCTCTAACGACTGCGAACCCCGCTTCTTAACTTTGCCAGAGGGTCTTGTTCATGAGGACAAGCGGGATGCCCAGTCCCCAACTGCTCCCCCTATATAGAATCTGGGAAATGCAAGACTTGAGGAATATCCTCAGTAACCGAAGTTTGAAGAACCTTCTGTGGCGGCTGGGATGCCAATTCGGCTTTTAAGAGTGCAATAAGGATATGCAGGATCTTTTGATAGTTTGGTGTGTAAGTAACCTTTGGAACCAGAAGTTCTGTCTCCATGACCTCGTCAATCTCGAAAGGGATTTTTGATTCATCTTCTTGAAAAGGTGGCTCAGAAGAGGGCGAGGCCTCCTCTTCAGGTGAAGTGGAATGATTGACGCACGATGACGTCAGAGTCAGGAGCGGGGAACAACGGTTTGGGGAGATGACGCATATACGCCCCTTGAAAAAGTATCACGAGCGACTTTGGGGTCAGTCGGGTTCGAGCAGATTGACTGGCCTTAGGAGGCCAAGAATCACGAGCAAGTGTCTGTAAGGAAACAGGTGGAAGCCTGCCCCCTTACAGGGTGCGCTAGTGTGTGATGAGTACGAGGCCAAGGAAGTTGTCCCCTGTGTACTTAGGTTGGTGCAGCGACGACTTTGCCCTGAGAGGTGGGGTGCACATGGATAGTGTGTACAGGACCTAGCCCACGGAGGCCCGGTCCTAGACACTGGCTTGAGGCAATATAAGAGTTGCCTCAAGGTGTGGCTCTAGTGGGAGGCGCACAAGCCTTAGGGTGTGTGTAAGAGGTGGAGGCCTCAGGGTCTCTGTCTCGATGTGTCGAGCCTCTAGGGATAGAGACTCATGGTGGTGCAGAAGTGTGGGGGGGAACCTTATGGCAACCCACAGAAGCAATGACAACTTGTTTGCCTTTTGTAGCAAAGGACTGGGCAGACTTTCGACGTACCTCGGCAATACGACTGAGAAGTGACTTGCCGGTGACAGGGTGCATGCTGTGAGTGGTGGTGTGTGTGCCACCTA
This sequence comes from Amborella trichopoda, assembly GCF_054954075.1. Lineage (NCBI taxonomy): Eukaryota > Viridiplantae > Streptophyta > Magnoliopsida > Amborellales > Amborellaceae > Amborella > Amborella trichopoda. The sequence continues at coordinate 23,433,486 of NC_142339.1, forward strand.
TGCAGGGTGCTTTAGTGGAGGTTCCATCAAACCGAGGAGATGGGGAGTGAGGGGCTCTTAAGTCGAACCTCACCCATTCAGGTTAGGACCTAGGAGCTAGACGCGGGGTCTTTGCTCAAAAGGAAGGTTGGGAATGAAGTTGGAGGAACTTGTTCCCTGGGAACACTCACGAATGGGGGGATAAGGAAGTCCTTGATTTGAATAAACGGGTTATAGAACCCAGAAGCCATAAGTGTGAAAAACAAAGAATAAAAGGAGAAACTAGTCAAACAAGTACGATCCGGCTAAGGGGCAGTAAGTCCCTAGTGGAGTCGCCAAGCTGGTTACGTGCCTCGATCTCGCCCTCCAGATCTAGATGATATGGAGGCACGTGTCTCGGGTCTCAATGGAACTTGAGACTTGAGATCGCTCTCTCGGGAACCTTGCTAAAAACCAAGGGAAGGTAGACCAACTGATGAGAGAGGAATTTAAGGTGGGTTTGGGACTTACTTGGTTTGGCTCGCGTGGGAGCCCTATTAGATCACGAAGAAAGCCCCTTAGTGGTAAAATAGGTTCGGAATCGCCTCCCATGGACTGTATTCTCTTGTTTCTGCAATCGTACACATATGACAAATGTTACAAGACAAGTGGGTCAAGGGACCCTACCTTGTCTTTGGGCGAACATACACATGTGTGCACATTCAAAGAAGAAGATAAGATTGAGAGAAGAAAGATTAGGACTAGAAGAATTTGATCTGGCGGTGAGACCGACACAGTGATTAAACTAGTAAGTAATTGACCTGACGTGACAGTAAAATGGGCTCGGTGACTCTGACCGGCTCGACAGAATTACTACTAGACCACAGAACTAATACCGACTAGCTTGATATGATGATTAATCCGCCATGACAGTAAAGCGGGCATAGTAACTCTAACCAGCAAAATGGTATTACTGCTAGACAACTGGACTACCATGGAATGCTAGTCTTCACCTCTCTTGGTCAAACGAAAGGGTAAGAGAAAGAAACAAGAAGAACAGAAAGAGAGAGAGAAGAGAAGAAGAAAAAGAAAATAAGAGAAAAGAGAAGAAGAAGCAGAGTAAGAGAGAAAACAATGAGAGGAGCATAAGAGAGAGAAGGGAAAGAAAGGAGAAAGAGAGATATAGAGATGAGAGTGAAAAGAAGAGGAGAGAGAAAATTACCTTATCGAGGGGTACCAGCCCTTTTCTTCTCTCTCCTCTCTCTTTCTCTGTCTCCAAGATGTACTCACGAACTTAAGCGAGAAATGAAAGCTTTATTGATCAATGTGTAAAATGAACGAAGGTTGTTTATAATTGGGTCTTGCATGTTTATATAAAATTGGGCCAAAACATGGGTGGATGCCCAAAAACTAACCAACTTGATGATAATTACAATTATTTTGAAGTAAAAAAAATTAAGGGTGCAAAAGGATTGTTTTGCCCCTGCCTAACAATAGATGGAATTTCAAAACAGTCCCTGCTGCTGCTCTAGAACTTGTGTGATCTTCTGTGATTGATACACGGTTGCTTTGATACCCGTTTGATCGAAAGATGATTATTTTCTAGTAGAGCTCGACATGATGATTAATTTGATACCAACTTCGAGCCATGAGTCGTGTTTTTAGGCCACGATCATGAGACTTGAAATTTATATGAATCTTGAAAACTTCGGATCGATAGTGTGCTTGTTCCTTGATGTTTTTCCATGATTTCGTTACTGTAGTGTATTGGCATGCCGTCACAATCGCGTGGCGACAAACAAGACGCGATTTGGAGCCTGCACGAAGATTTGGCAACTTTGGGTTTTGACCCAAATTTAGAATTCAGCAGCAGGAATTTACAATGACTTCGTCACCTTTGTGTGTAAAATCCAACCGTTCATCTTGTACGGCGTTTAGACCAATGGTAGCTCTAGACCTTATGCACATGATTGAATTGATTTTGTGTCAATCCAAAATGTGAGCACCGTGATTTGGCTGCTCGAGCAACGTGTGTCGCTGCTGAATTTTCTACAACTTCTTCACGAATCAAAAACCTCTCTTTAGCATTTCTTCTTGCTCAGGTGTCGTCACGGGGAGTACAATATATCAAAACGCTCGTCTTGATGAGGTGAACACGTTCCCAAAATTTGAGTACGATCCGACTAGAGAGGAGTGAGATATGGGCCACGAAATTCACTAGTCGTGATTGTGAAAAAAACCACCTTTAATGGTGTTTTGGTGTAGGGAGACCACAAGGGAATAGTGTGTGGCTTACCTCTTTTCGGTATTTTACCAAAAACTTTGTCCTTGAGTGCTCGATTAAGCCAAAACTTTACCCATAGGGGTTTTCGACTGTGCCAGATCTAATGGCGGTCGTCTCACACATGTTTGACGTATCAAAAATATATTTATAGTTACAGGGTCCATTTTAGGGTGCTAGAGACTGATTTTCTGAAATTGTTTCTTTGTGTTCACTACCTTAGATAGGTCTGATTGTGATGAAACTTGACAGGTGGCCTCTTGAGGATCTTGACCAGTTTTAGTGCCATTATGAGACTGTCGAAATTTCTGCTGTTTTTGTCAGGCTTTATTGATTGGCTTCCTCTTTATTTTGCATCAGGGACCATGGTGTTGAAAAATTTATTCAAACACCGGGAGGGGGTGTACAGTAGAGAAATATGTGAGTGCTTAGCCCTTGACTGCTTTTTGCGACACATAAGTTATGGCACCCTCCACTGGGAGTAGTGATCATTTTGCAAGGCGGCCTTATAAAGAGGGGCACGCCATATGAAATTTGATTGGGTCCACTTGTGAGATGAGCCGAACCGGGAGTGCCAACAAATAGTGTCTGAGTTTTGTATTGTGAAGATCAGGTATAAGAACATCTTTTCAATAGGGGAATAGTTTACTTTGGCTCCCTACATCCTCCGACTGAGGTAATACAAGGATGTCTCCTTCTCTTCCTCATTTTTTTGGGCGAGCAAAGCGCCAAGTGACTCATCAAGGGCAATCACATAGAGGACAAGGGACTTTCCAAGAATAGGAGCTGAGAGAACAATGGGGTTTAGGAGGTAGGCCTTGATGTCTTCAAAGGCCATTTGACATGCTTTGTCCCACTCAAAGGGCACATATTTCTTTAATAGGCGACTAAAGGGTCTACATTGTCTTGAAAGGTTAGAGATGAATCTCCAGATATAGGTTAGTTTGCCTTGAAGAAATATGAGCTCTCGCAGATTCCACAGAGATGACATCTCTTAGAGTGCCTTGATTTTGACAAGTTTGATCTCCAGTCATTGATACCTGACAATAAACCCCAAGAATTTTCTCGAACGCACGCTAAAGACACACTTTAGGGGGTTCATCTTGAGTTGGTGAAGATGGAGTCACTCAAAGTATCATTCAAGGTTCTAGATGTAGGTGCTTCTCTCGCCCGACTTTACTACAAGATCATTTATGTAGCATTTCACTTCTTCATGCAACATATCTTCAAAGATAGCGGTCATAGCCCTTTGATAAGTGGCCCTTGCATTTTTAGGCCGAATGGCATCAGAGTTTAGCAGAAATCCCTTAAGTGTTAAGATGGTTGTAGCTTCTTCGTCTTCAGAGGCCATCCTTATCGTGTTATATCCCGAATAACCATCCATAAAAGAGAAGGCCTGGCAATTGGCATTTGAGTCAATGAGCATTTCAGTAAAGGGGAGAGGGAAGTCGTCTTTCAGACATGGCACATTTAGATCGCAAAAGTCGATTCAGACCCGGATTTACCCATTCTTCTTTTTGACTGGTACAACATTGGTCAGCCACTTTGGGTACTTGACTTCCTTGATGAAACCAACTGCCTTGAGTTTATTCACCTCGACATCAATCTGTATCTCTAGGTCAGCTCAGATTCTCCTTGACTTTTGTTTCACTAGATTGAAGGATGAGTTAATCCCAAGCCAATGAACTGCGATTTGGGGGTCAGAAAAATACGTCACTCTTATCTCAAAAAAGGCAACATATTCCTCTTTCTCTTCAAGGGGCATGATGGTAGAAATGAAGATTGGTCTTGGGTCAGTTTTGTCACCGAACTTTATCTCCTCCAAGTGATTGGAGGTGGCTTGCCCGCCATCTTCCAACACTTCCGGGCTTCTTCCAACTCCGCCTCATCAGAGGGTAGGGGACTAGAAATCTCATCTCCAATCTCAAGCACTTTTATCTTATGCTCAACGGCTAGTGGTTTTTTGGTTTCCGAGATTTCAGGCTCTTGAGGTGTCATGATCCTGCCGCCTGACCCCTAGCGTACTTGCTGGAGGGCAATAGAGTGTGGGACCGTGATCAAGGGTAGCGAATGCAACTTAGGTAGGAGTGTGATTAAGAAACCAGAAATCAAAGCAAACCACGAAAGAAAACAAAACTACCACAATGCACACACACACACTAAAAGCTAAATAACCCAGCCCTCAAACTGTAATACAATGTACAAAATTTTTCCAAAGTATAACAAAAGATTTTCGGGCATCAGAGGCCCAATTCATTACATAACTTCCAAAATTAAACAAAAACTATGGCCAAACTACCATCAGAAGCATACAATGGAAAGAACTTCTGCAAAGTAACACAGGCTCCAACCACCTGTCGCGATTCCTGTACTGCCTGTCCTTGACCTGCAGTTATCGCTCTACAAAAATGGAAGTTAAAGGAATGAGCTATAAAGCCTAGTACGTCGATCCAAATGCCATGTGTCTCAACTATATGTAGCCATGAGCCGTGAGTGATTCTTTTTAGGGATGAGCAAATTACAATTCAGGTATCATATGAATTAGCCATTTATCAAACAATTCCACCACGAGCATCATAACAAATCATCATAACTGCATCCATCAATATAAGTATAAGCAAGATTACTAGGCATTAATCAGCTCACTCCCTAATTTGCCTACTCCTGAAGTAGAAGTCCTATTCATCAGGCCAAGCCAATCCCATTGCTTTGCATGTCTACTATCTCTCAAGAGGGAAACAATGACAAATGGATGACCCATTTTGTAATGTTTTCATGCACACACACACAGTCCCTAGCGCACTTTGGGGCTTTCGATTGGTGGTGGCCTTGCAAGACGTGACCCTCATTGGTTCTATAGCTGGAGGGCGTTACACTACCAATGGATGACCCATTGTATAGTGTCATACACACAATGGGGGGCACGACCCTCCCATGTGACTCACATCCTAACTCCCTTCCTATCATTGGAGTTAGGGAAAGATCTCAACTGCAGGCACAACTTTCTTACTAAATCAGATTACACTACCATCGAGTAACCTGCACGTAGTGCTACTTATCACATTCACATTAGAGCACATTCTTATCATGAACCACCCTCAAGGCATGCCAAGAGGTCACATATCTCTTAGTTGTCTCATAATCATGCACACATATCACTATAAGACGTGCATCATAGTCATATACAGGTTATAACAGGGCACATCTTACAATATACTTTTATATCATAACAGAGCCTGTCTCATTGTCAGCCATTCTTATCACCACTGAATATAATTTAAAGCACATATATATATCCAGAGAAAAATACAAATCATCAGGCTCATTTGGACATGATTTGGTCAGTAAACAGTTCAATACAAAAATATGCAATAGTTCTGAAATTTCCCTGCAATCACAATAGTGACACCTTCAAAGGAAAAGAAGCACAGTTTCCATTTTTGAAGTATACTCACTGATATTTCATTTAAAAGTGGTTTGGACTCATTTGGACCTGATTTGGTTAGTAAACAATTCAATACAAAAATGTATAACAGTTCTCGAATTTCTTGCAATGACAACAGTGACACCTTTATAGAAAAAAGAGAATAATTTCCAAACCATAGAGAATTAAGACATGGTTCCGCAGCTATTTTTAAAATAGGCTCACCGATATTTCATTTAAAAATGGTTTGGACTCATTTAGATCTGATTTGATCAGTAAACAGTTCAATACAAAAACGTGCAACAGTTCTACAATTTCCCTGCAATCACAACAGTGACACCTTCATAGAAAAATGAGTATAATTTCCAAACCATAGAGAATTATGACATAGTTTCAAAACAAATTTTGAAATAAGTTCATTGATATATCATTTAAAGTGGTTTGGACTAATTTGGACATGAATTGGTCAGTAAACATTTCATTACAAAAGCTTGTAAAGTTCTTGGAATTTCTTTTTCACATTTCTGACATGGTCTAGCAAATGGATCCTAACTTTCCAATAAAAATAGATAATGATATGGGGCCTTTTCATTATGAAAATAGACTCAAAGGGACACTTTCTCATCAAATTTCTTGATAAACAGATAATATTCCAATGCTCAAACAGTTACTCAAAGGAGGGTCACAGTTTTGGAAACAGAGTACATGAAAGACATTGTGGATGTTTGCCAATTCAGGTGGTAGGGGAAGTCGATAAGCCACGCTTCCAACTTTTGCCAGAATTTCAAAAGGTCCAATATAACGGGGACTCAAATTTCCTTTCTTATCGAATCTCATAACGCCCTTAGTTGGAGACAACTTTAAGAATACCCGATCACCCACCTCAAACTCGAGGTCTCTTCTTCGATTATCGGCATAACTCTTCTGCACACTCTGAGCTATTATGAGTCTTTCTCGAATCAAAGCAATCTTCTCTAAGGTCACTTGAACAATTTTTGGCCCTAAAAGCCTCCTTTCACCAATCTTGTCCCAACAGATAGGTGACCTACACTTTCTCCCATACAGGGCCTCAAAAGGCGCCATCTCAATATTAACTTGGAAGCTATTGTTATAGGAAAATTCTATCAGAGGAAAATGGTCATCGTAGCTTTCTTTAAAGTCAATAACACAAGCCCTTTGCATGTTCTCCAAGGTCTAAATGGTTATCTTTGATTGCCCATCAGCCTGGGGGTGAAAGGTGGTGCTAAAAGTAAGACTTGTTCCCAAGGCTAACTGTAGACTAGCGCAAAATCTAAAGGTAAATCTAGTGTCCCAGTCGGGCACGATGCTGACAGGTATTCAATGTAATCTCACTATCTCCTTGATGTATAACTGAGCTAGTTTATCTAATGTGTAGGTCATGAGGATTGGTAAAAAGTGGGCAGCTTTGGTCAGGTGGTCCACAACAACCCAAATGCTATCACTCCTAAAACCCATTCGAGGCTAACCGAAGACAAAGTCCATAGCAATGTCTTCCCATTTTCATTCCGGCATAGGCAAGGGCTGTAACAACCCAACAGGTTTCTAATGCTCAACTTTCACTTACTGGTATGTCAAACACTTAAAAACAAACAGTGTCACTTCTCTCTTCATTTCATTCCACCAAAACATTTTCTTCAGGTCCTGATACATCTTATTACTCACATGATGTATATCATAACGAGAGCGGTGAGCTTCCTCCAATATCCCACTTCACATCCTCATCATTCGGGATAAAAACTCGATCTCAGAATCTCAACAAGTCATCATTGCTCTTAGAGAATTTGTCTCTTTTTCCTAGCTTCATCTCTTTCAAAATTTTCATGAGTTGGGGATCCTTCTTTTGAGCCACCCGAATTTGTTGAAAAAGCTGGGGTTCTACCCTTATACATGCTGTCATACTTACCTCATCACCTAGGGGTGAAGCTGGAAGCCATCCCACTACATCTTCTAATAATTTCATCTTTCGGACCATTAGATGAGCCATTGATACTATAGGCTTCCTGCTCAGAGCATCCACTACTGCATTAGTCTTGCCCTGGTGATACTTAATGGTATAATCATAGCCATTCAACAGGTCTACGCATCTCCTTTGTCTCATATTCCACTCTTTCTGAATATTCAACTCGTGGTCAGTCTCTTCTTTAACTCTTGAAATCTTCTCTCACAGTCATCTGACCACACAAATCTCACATCCTTCTGGGTTAGACGAGTCAGAGGGAGCGCGATCTTCAAAAATCCTTCTACAAAGTGCCTGTAATACCCTGCTAACCTCAGAAAACTATGGACCTCTGTCATATTCATCGATCTTCCCCACTTGAGTATAACTTCAATCTTAGAAGGGTCGACGACAACCCTGTCCTTAGAAACAATGTGCCCAAGAAAGGCCACACTAAGAAGCCAAAACTCACTCTTGCTCAGCTTGGAATAAAACTTTTCTAACTTTAAGGCTTGAATGGCCACTCTCAGCTGCAACTCATGGTCCTTGAGGCTCTTTGAATATATTAGAATGTCATCAAGAAATACCACAACAAATCATCTAGAAAGGGTCTAAAAATTCTATTCATCAGGTCCATGAAGATAGCTGGGGCATTAATTAGTCCGAATGGCACTACTGAAAGCTCATAATGGCCATATCGGGTTCGGAAGGCGGTCTTGAGGATATCTTCCTCCTTGACATGCAGTTGATGATAGACCGTTCGGAGATCGATTTTAGAGAACTCTTAGGCCCCTTGAAGCTGGTCGAAAAGGTCCTCAATCCTAGGCAGAGGGTACTTGTTTTTCACTGTTACTTGATTCAACTGCCTATAGTCTATGCAAAGTCTCATGGACCCATCTTTCTTCTTCACAAAAGGAATAGGTGCACCCCAAGGCGATACACTAAGTCGAATGAACCCCTTCTCTAACAACTCCTGCAATTATTCTTTCAGCTCTTTCAGTTCTGCTGGGGCCATCCTATATGGGGCCTTGGAGACGAGAGTAGTACCAGGGACCACGTCTATCACAAAATCTATTTCCCTGACTGGAGGCAAAGAGGTCAACTTCTCAAGAAAAACTTTTGGGTACTCTCTTACCACAGGTATTTCTTCTAACTTAGACTGGACGTCCCGATTCTCTACTACATAGGTTAAGTATCCAACACATCTTTTGGCCAAAAGATGGGAAGCCCAAAGGGCAGAAATAAAGTGTAGAGGGGGAGCCTCCCTGATTCCCATAAAGTGTAGTTCTGGCTGGTTAGGGCATCTAAAGTTCACAATAATATCATAGCAGTTAATAGTAGCACGGTGTGTGGATAACTAGTCCATGCCCAAACTAACATCAAAATCCTGAATATCTAAAAGTATTAGTTATATGAGCAAGACAGACCTCTCTAGGAAAACCTCAAACTGTTTGTATACCCTATCAGTTTCCATGTAATCCTCCATAGGTATGCACACTACTAAAGTGTAGTCAAGAAATGAAGGTTGAACATTTAGATGCCAGGCAAAATGAGGTGCAACAAAAGAGTGAGAGGACCTAGGGTCAATAAAGATTTTAGCTTCTCTACTACTAACAAAAAGCATAACTCTAATCACTGAGGTGGACGCCTTAGCTTCCTGCTCCGTAAGTGCAAGTATCCGACCTTGAGTCCTTGGTCTGTCTTCAGGTTTCGTCATCAGGCAGTTCTTGATTAAATGGCCGGGTTTGCCGCACCGATAATACACTCCCAAATTCATGTAGCATTCGGCTGCATGAGTAGAGTTTAACCCACAATATGAACATGCTGGGCGTCGGTTATCCCTGACATCGCCTGGAGAGGTCTTTTGGACTTTCTTTTTGCTTGGAAAAGGCCTTTCCCTAAAATCTCTTCTATATGGTGGCTGAGTCTTCTTCCCAAAACTTCCAGATAATGCAGACCTCACTTTCCCCTCTTTCGTCAACTGAAACTCCTCGTGATCTCTCTCAATCTTCATAGCGAGGTCTATTAATGAGGAGAACGTCTTGAAGTTGGCTGATATTATTCTCCCTTTGATATCTAGCAGCCCCTTTCAAACTTTCTTGCTTTACGTGCCTCTGTATTGATCATGTGGGGTGCGTACCGAGAGAGCTCCACTAATTTGGCTGCATATTGTTCCACTGACAGCCTCCCTAATTGCAGCTCAATAAATTCAACTTCTTTCCTCTCTCGGACGGAATTAGGGAAATATTTTTCATCAAATGCTATTAAGAAATTCTCCCAGGTGGCCTCAGTCCCTGTCTCCATCCAGGACTGTTTCACTGAACTCCATCAATGTTCGGCCTCCCCTTCCAGCATAAAAGTTCCCAATCTGACTTTTTTCTCATATGAGAAGTGCAAAACGTCCAAAATCTTCTCTATTTGCTTCTTCCATCTTTCGGCTTTTTCCAGTCCCCCATCCCCCATGACTGCTGGGGGTGTTAGCCTCCTAAATCTCTCAGTCAATCTGCTGTCATCTTGGCTTGGGGCGGAGGCAGCAGGGGCTGACATATGGTCCTTCATCATTTGAGTCATGGCCCAGAGCATTTTGAAGAATTCCCCCAAGGCCTCGGTGTTCACATTACTAGTACTCGCATTGTTGGCACGGGTCCTCGTCATCTTGACCTAAAACAAGAAACACTCAGTTACTTGCCTATCAAAAAAACGACTCTAAGGACACTTCTAAGACTCTTTAGGCCAAGAATCCTATCCTAGCTGCTCTGATACCATGACTGTCATGACCCCGCCCCCTGACCCCTAGTGTACTTGCCAGAGGGGAATAGAGTGCGGGACTATGATCAAGGGTAGTGAATGCCACTCAAGTGGGAGTGCGCTCAAAGCTTTAGAAAAATGGTAATCAAAGTAAACCACTAAAGAAAACAAAACTACCACAACACACACACACACACACCAAAAGCTAGATAACCCAGTCCTCAGATTGTAAATACACTGTACAAAAATTTTCCAAAGTATTACAAAAGAGTTCCAGGCATTAGAGACCAATTCATTACATAATTTCCAAAATTAAACAAAAACTATGGCCAAGCTGCCATCAGAAACACACAATAGAAAGAACTTCTGCAAAGTAGTGCGGGCTTCAACCACCAGTCGTGATTCCTGTACCGCCTGTCCTCGACCTGTGGCTATCGCTCTACAAAAATGGAAGTTAAAGGAATGAGCTATAAAGCCCAGTAACAGTTCTAGAAACAGAGATCATGCTTAGCAAAGTACTTAGTAGAATTTCAGCAACAATTTCTACACCCATATATAAAATCAAATAAAATTTCTTAACTGCTATGAATCTATATAGATTGTGATGTACTATGTGTTTCCAACAGTGTGTGTCCTATATATAGACACAAGAATGTGCATGAACTTCCTTCACACACATAAAAACTTCTTTAATTTGGCTTCTCGCACCCTTTTGCCTCGATTTCTTTCTTTTTGTTACACTTCTCTTAGATTTATTTATTGAGATAAAGTGGTCATATCAAATATTATAAATTTTAGGAATTTCAATCGAAAATTGAATTTTCTCTTCTAATTTAATTTCGAACTTTTGTTTTGCACATAAGAATACTAGTTTGATGTTTTCTTACAGAATACCCATGTTTTGCGAACTTCTGTCGAATGAATGTCAATAATGTCGAATAATGATGAACGTAGATACTTTTTTTTATTAAATAATAAAGTCATTGTTGGAACAACCCTGTAAAAACCTAAGGCCATCCAAAAAATGGGAGAATTTTACAGGCTGTACAACCTGTGAGCTGACAATTTTGAGTGGCCTTAGTCTTTCAACAATTGCCTAATAATCATTCGGATAGTAGTGTGTTAAACAAAATAACGGTTTCGAAGATGATCAATCAGAACTATGATGCTGCTGATGGTGAAACTAATGATATTACAAGTTGTATCTAGAGAGTAAATACCCTAATTCTGAGTCTTCTTGCAACAAAATCAGGAGCTTCAATTGCAAGTGTTGCAGAATTGAAAGTTCCTCCGCTGGACTCGGCGCTGTCAGTCCATGTAATCACGCTTTCACCCGCTCCCGACCCACTCAAAATCACCAACGGCCTATTAACCACAACTTTCTCCCTGTTGAACCACGCTCACGCAATCAGTAATCAAGCACATAATGAATGAATCTGTTACCAAAACGAAACTGGAAAACTACATTATAATCCTATCCGCTATGACGTAATCGTAGTCCCTTTGGGCCTTCACAATCCATGGATAGACCGGAACAACCATATCAGCCATGTCTTCATAAGGTACGTTCCACACTCACTCTCACCATTACCATCTATCATTTCCATAAACAGTGATGCTTTAAAGGACCAGGGTTTCGCCATAGTCCATAGATACCGAAAGGAGTCATAGAAGACTTGAATTTATTTCTGCCATTTCAGTAAAGAATAGTGTGGGAAAGTCCACTCTGGCGATGGGACTCGGCCCTGGCTGAGCCATGTAACTCAGTCTCGGCCTAAATAGGGCTGAGTTCTACCAAGCCAAAAAGTTTTAAAAATTAAAAATACAAAAATGTACTAAAAAGAGGGAAAACATGTCATAGAGTAAATTAAACAAAATACATCTAAATGAGCTTTAAAAAGTAGTGAAAAAATAGATTTTGAAAAAATCAATTTTTGAGGGGGTATTTTAGAAATAACCTAAAAAGAAGGGAAAAATGAGACTATTTATCTTTAGTACAAGGTGGTTACACTTTATCTTAACCATTAGATACGAAATTGCATTGATGCATTTCTTCCATTGACCAAGTTCATAGTTCAAAAGGAATTTTTTTGAACTTTATGACACACCCAAGCCAGCCGACTTCACATCATATGGTTATAAATAATTGTGACCTCTTTGTACTAAAGGTAAATGATCTGATTGCATACAATCCTATTACAAATGAATTTCTTATTATTATTTCTTTTTTATATTTTTTTTAAGATCCCCGAGCCGGACCACCCAACTCGAGGATACTCGAACTTGCCAAAACGGCAAGTCTGAGTTACTTGGACAAGTCTGAATGGGGCAGATAGACTTTTTCCACATTGGTAAAAAAAAAAACTTGGAAAAGAAGAAAACATCATCAAGTGGGGAGCCACGCCTCAATCTCAAGATCAACTTGCCAAGTGATCCAACCATGGGGAAAGCCGTCTCCCCACCCTACACAAAGTTGCGCTCCCCCACGAAAGCATTGCTCAAAATAGAATGAAAGAAAAGAAGATGACGTGGCTTAAGACTTGCCTATAGTGTCCTGGAGATATCAATATGAAAGCTAGGTTGGAGTTGTTGCATGGTACTGCGTTAATGTCGTCCTGAACATTGATGAAATCTCCCTGACCTGCATGATTCACCTTTAGAAGAAGTGCAGTGTTGTAATCAATGGTTGGGACTGGTTCATCAGTGGAGCATTCGATGCTCTTGAGAGAGAGAGAGACCGAAGAGAAAGAACTTCGGTTGAGGATACATTTTGGTTTGAGAGCACAAAAGGTTTGGTTTGAAAGCACAAAAGGTTGATAAATTAAAGATCAAAGAACAAGGAAAAGGCAAATTAAAGAGATTGATGATACATTCTTGTTTATATCAAGTTTTACTACGTGCATTGCACGGAAATCATTTAAAGAAAGTGCATAGAAAATGAAGACTAGGAAGCTTACATGTTAAAGAACCAAGATACCATAGGAAACAATATTTTTTAATGAAAACTAAATATGGAAGGGACCGTACAGTTAGTAGAATATTGGTAACTCTCGTATTATGCATTTAGATATAGAGATAGACATGAAGGAGAGAGATGGCTGTTTGTCACGGTTAAGAAATTGTATTTCTGTATATTTGGGCCTTATGTCTTATGGAACTTTTTTTTTTATTGATTGATCAAGAATATACAATATCTGTATAAATATACGACCAATAACAATTAAATATAAATATCAATGGTTATGGATAACTATTAACTAATCTTATCATAATCAAGAGACATCTAAGAGATATATATATCCATACATATACATATCTCATTATGTATTCATAAGGATGTATATCAATATAGATACATATACATATCTCATTATGTATTCATAATGATGTATATTAATATAGATATACATACTCTAATAATCACTCATAGAGATCTACTTAATTTTTTAATATAGTTTCCATCAAATGTATTTTTTTAATGTTAAGAAAAACACCAATTCACTACCTCATATATATCTTTAGATAATTAGGTTTAAATTTGAAGTCTTGGCTCGATCCATTGGACTGCATTCGATATTCAACAAAACTAGCGGTGATGGCAAGAAGCAAAATTTCAACGTAAAAAGCGAGAGAAGCAACACGTTAGTTGTCACATGCAAACGCCTACGACTTGCGGCACAAGTGAATGGACCCATTCTCATTCCCCCCCTTCAATCCCTCTCCTTGCAAAGCAATTTACAGCTCACTTCAAATCTCTTATTTTAAGCTTTTCAAAGCGTTTACTCTTCAAAAAGAGGAAAAAAAAAAAAAAAAAAAAAAAAATTCATGTATTCATTCTTCAAAATCTTCCATCACACACAAACTCAGTTGGAGAGAGAAAAAGCAAGAGAGATGTTTTAAAGGAAAAAATTTATATAAGGTTACAATCTTATTGTAGAATTATAGATGCGCCTAAAAATCCATCATAAAACGTTGTTTTAATGTTGAAAAAACCTCTAATTGATCATCTCGACAACATCGAGATGTATGAATATGAAAAAAAGAAAAGAAAGAGATTTTGAGTCCCACAAATAGTGCATCTTGCAATAAATTATTTAGACTATCCATTTTCAAGATTTTTATATATTTATTAATCTACTTGATTTTAATCATTTTTAGAGTTTAAAATTTTATAATTAGATATGAAAATAGATTTTCACATAATATTAAAAATTACTTTATCAAAATTACATGATAAAATTTGGAGGCGCGCCTTAATTGATTTATTTAAACTTGCAACCTTACAGAAACCACACCTTGTTTTAAATGATGGAAGTTGGAAACACCATTTTTGTCCACAAATGTGTTCAGTGACGTATTTTAGCGAAAAAGAGAGATGTATATATGTTTTAAATGATGCAGAAAAACCAGTATGATCCACAAATGTGTTGAATGATGTGGTTTTGAAATACTATAAATTGGAGATATTTTTAGAGAGAGAGAAGAGATAGAGAGTTAGAGTGTGTCACACGGCTTATATACTTAAAAGAATAGAGTAATTATTGTACGTTCCTTGCTGCAAAAGAGGGAGTTTGAATGGATTGGACGCATGCACATCTCGTGGTTGCCGCTTTTCAGGACTTCTAGCCACCGAGGCACCTTTTGGTATTCCAAATACGGTGTGGTTTGTATAAAGTTGCAATCTTAAACAACCAAATTAAAATAGTACCTCTAAAGATTATTATATATATAATTTTGGTGTAAAAATTTTTAGAATTGTTTAAAAATTTACTTTTATATGTAAATATAAGATCTTAAACTCCAAAAATGAATCAAAACAAGTATATCTATAAACATTTGAAAATCTTGAAAATAGACGGTCTAGATAATTTGATGCATGATACACTATTTTTAGGACTCAATATTTTTTTTTATATATTCATACATCTCGATGTTGAGATGATCAATTAGAGATTTTTCCAACATAAAAACAACCTTCTATGATGGGATTTTGAAATGCACCTTAATTATGAATTTTAAAATTGCAATCTTTTATAAACTTTTTCATGTCATACAACACACATATTCAGGAAAATATTTTGATAGGACTGCACCCCTATCAAAATAAGTAAACCCTCAATGAATATTGCAATTTTGGTGTCAAAAAAAAAAATTGAAACGATCATCTCCACCTTGGCCATGTGGTTGTAAAAAAAATTAGGATTTTAAGCCTTAAAAATAGTGTATATTGTAATATATTATTGGAACTGTCCATTTTTCCCTAAAAGTACGTACTCATGAATTTGTAAGATCTGAACATTTTTTTAGCTTCAAATTTCATATTCGGTGTTAGAAATTGATTTTAGAGCAATCGTAGAATTTCCAATGTCTAAATTGCTTTCGGACGGGGATTCGAGTTAACGCTTTACTTTGTTTTCATAAATCCTCGGCCATATAGAAACTGTATAAGAAAATTGTTTCATACGGGCTAGACCACATTTCTATAATATGTGGTCCCAAGGTATAAAGCATCCATCTTAAAGATGGATGCAAATAGGTGATCCATCTAAAAAATAATCGAAAGTAACAGTCCAAATGTTTTATTCATAAAATCATAATTTTTATTTCTTAAAATTTATTTATTTTTTATATTCATGATCTCCATGTTGGAGATTATATGTCCTTAAAAATTTGGTCCGAAAATCCATCTCAAAAGTAGATTTTTAAGAGTTGGCTCATTTCTACATGGACTTATAGAAACGGTGTCCTTATATATGTATAGGAAAAAGTTTATATAGAACAGAGGCGCTAAGCAATCAAATTGGAGTCCACCTCAAAGATTTCACTAAAAGAGGTTGTTTTGTTGCTCAAATATCCTCAAATTGATTGTCTTGACGTCAAGATGCATGGACATAAGAAAAAAATGGATTTCAAGTGTTGGAAATAGTGTAGCTTATAATGCATTTTTGGACCGTCAGTTCTCAACTTTTCATCGATCTGCTCGATCTATACTATTTTTGAAACTTTAAATTTTATAATTAAAAATGAAAATATATTTTATGTTTTTCACAAAAATTTCCAGTGTTGAAACCAAATTTCTCAACACCATTTGAAGATGCGGTGCACTTTGATATATATATATATATATATATATATATGTTGTAATGATTCTATGAGACCCTTCGAAACTCATGTGTGTAGAACCGTAAAGGATCACCATTAAATTTGGCATAGATATCTAGAAAAGTTATCACATGGGTGTGGGAATTGACTTTTTTAGATACCTGTGACAAATTTAATGGTGATCCTTTGGGGTCCTACACAGATGGGTGTGAGAGGGTCTCATAGGATCATTACTCATATATATAAAATATATATATATATATATATATATATATATATATATATATATATATATATATATATATATATATATATATATATATATATTTATATATATGAGTAATGATCCTATGAGACCCTCTCACACCCATCTGTGTAGGACCCCAAAGGATCACCATTAAATTTTGATACAAATCTCTATAAAAATTATGACATGAGTGTGGGACTTGAGTGAATGGGTTTTCTAGAGATCTGTGTCAAAATTTAATGGTGATCCTTTGGGGTCCTACTCACATGGGTGTGGGAGGGTCTCATAGTATCATTAATATATATATATATATATATATATATATATATATATATATATATATATATATATATATATATATATATATATGGAAAAATCTTCCCAATACTTCTAGGTGAAAATAAATAGTGATTTTGCCTACCCACATCACCATCCAAACTTCATCGCACAGTCACAATTGTCTGGTAGTATTTTAATTTTCATTCTGTTTCTACGAATCCAAATTACTTGAAATTTGCAGCGTGTATACATCTTAGTGATGCGCACCTAATAATAATATGAAAAAAATAAGTCACAAAATATAAATTAACCAAAATACCCTAAAAAATTTATGGGGATATTTTGAACAATTTATATTTTATAACTTATTTTTTTCATATTTTTATTAGGTACGTCTTACTAAGATGTACACACTCTCCAAATTTTAGATCATTCCGATTAGTAAAAATAAAATGAAAATTGAATCACTATCGGACAACTGTGACCGTGCGATGAAGTTTGGATGGTGATGAGAGTAGGATAAATCACTATTCATTTTTTCCTATAGGCATTTTGTGGTATCTTCATATATATATATATATATATATATATATATATATATATGGGCGATTGCTTTGCTTCCCCTACAACATAAAACTTATATACTTCCCCTTATCCAACCGTCCATTTTGAATGGAGGGTTAAAATTGCCTCAATTACAATGTCACGTCCGACCGTCCATTTTTTCTATAAACTATTTTGACATCAAATTTTGGATGTCAAATCCTCTATTAAACTTGCACTAGTACAATGCAACGACACTTCTAGAAACTATATTTGTGGTATTTGTATGACCCCAAATTTTGTACACACACTCTCTTCATCTCAATAATCAATCCAAAAAAAAAAAAAAGTTCAATATGAACCCTAGATATGGTCAAAATGAGTCCCCTCACCATTCATTTTGTGAATTTCAAGATCTTAGCCTTTATAAACTCAAAATCAGTTTTTTATTTTTTAACATTGTTCATCTAATGATAATAAAGCAGTCCAAAAAAATTGGAAAAGAAAAAATCCTTCTAAGGCCTAGATTTAAACATCTCACCAAAAGGAACAACCTATGTTAAATTGGGCTAAAAAAATACTTTCTAGGTTGTGTTTTCAAATTTTCCTTTTTTGTGATTGTTCATTAGAATAAAAAGAGTGTATATTTCAAATTTTGGATCAAACAAATGGCCATAAGATGGTTTTTAAGGTTGTTGCATCATATTACTATACAATGGTTGCATGAAATCATTGCCCTTATCTAAATATATTCTGAAATTTTTTTTCATGCGGGCTGGACCGCATTTCTACATATGCGGTCTAGAAAATATAAAGCATCCATCTTAAAGATGGATGCAAGTAGGTGTTCCTACTGAAAACAATAGAAACTATTGGTCCAAATGTTTCCTTACTAGAATTATTATTTCATGTTTTTAAATTTTATTTATTTATTCATATTTATGATCTCCATAATAGAGATTAAATGTTCTTAAAAACTAAATATAAAACTCCATCTCAAAAATGGATTTATTAAGAGGTCTGCATTTCTACATATGCGGGCTTGGGAGCATAGAAACCAGGTCCATATATTATTATATTAAAAATTAATGTATTTAAATTGCATGTGAGAAAGTGAATGGATGGATGAAAGATATTTTTACAAATATTTCATTAAATAAAATTGGATATATTATAGATTAAAAAATTTATATAAAGTGTCAACTTTATAGTGTAGAAACAAAATGCACCTCAAGAATCTAGTCGAAGAGGTTGTTCTGGTGGTGAAGTACCCTAGAGTTGATCATCTCCACCTCGATATGCATATATATTAAAGAAGAAGATTGCAAGTTGTAAAAAGTTGTGCATCTTTTGACATATTAACTACATAGCCATATTCTAAAACCTTTTCAGTTTTTAAAGATCTATTTAATATATTCTATATTTGGAGCTTTAAATTTCATAACTCAAGTTGAAAATAGTTTTTTAGGTCATCATAACGGTTTTGGATACCAAAACTGCATCTTATAGCAAGATTTAGAGGTACACTTTACTTAGATTGTTTAAAGTCGTTATACAAACCACACCATTAAGATCTTCTTCTTCTGCTTTTTGAAATCCTAAAATTAGGGTACTTCTTAAATTCAACAATTTATTAGTTTGCTCAGACACAGATTGCTTTGTTTGATGTGCTTTCTTATTCGGAAAGGAATGTCATAGACTTAGGTGGAATCCACCCAATAATATGTAAAATGCTTTTCTTCATCTTGTTTTAATTTGTTTTGGATAAACTAAGACCACTCCTCTAACTCTCTAGATCCTATTTTCTTATCTCTGGTTTATTTTACGTGAAGAGGCGGGTTTTGAAGGAAGAAAGTATAAGAGAAAAGAAAATGATATTTCGAGAAATTTAGATGGGAAATAAGATGCAATATTCTATGTCGCGTTTGGTTCGCGTGAAATGGTTTTCTTTTCTTTGCTTGGAGATACGGCTCCAGGACTTGATGGCTTTCCTCTAAGGTTTTTTCAAAAATTTTGGAATGTAGTGAAGATGGATTTAATGATGATGGGAAGTGAATTTCTAGCTAGAGGCTATTTGAAGAAAGCGATAAACTCAATCTATATAATGATTCAAAAGAAAAGTTCTATCTCGGGGATGTCAAATATTCATTCTATCAGTTTGTTGACAAGCTTGTATACGATCATTACAGAAAATTTGGCAGATAGATTGAAATGAGTGTTGAATAAAGTGGTTATGGGTCCTCAGTCGGCTTTCATTTATGGGTGAATTATTACTGATGGGGTTAGCTTAGGAGTATATCCATTCAAGAAGTCTTAGGAGTGGGCCTAGTGCTTTGATAAAGCTAGATTTGAAAAATTCCTATGATCGGGTGGATTAGAATGTGCTATTGGAAGTTTTGAAATACATTGGTTTGGGGAGAAATAGTGTCGATGGATCAATGGTTGTTTGTTGAGCATTCATTTCTCTATTATAGTTGAAGGGAGTCTACAAGGTATTCTTAAAGTATCTAGGGAGTTGAGACAAGATGCTCCTTTGTCCCCATTACTTTTACTATTATGGGGGAGGCTCTTAGTCAATGTATTATGAATGTGGTAAATAAGAATCATTTTAATGGATTTAAGTCATGATCAATAGTCGGCAGATTAGGCATCTACAATATGTTGATGACTCTTCTGTTTTGTGAAGTTTCTGCAGATCAATTTTTTAATATTAGGAGAATGTTGATTTGTTGTGAATGTGAAATGAAAGTATATATTGTACACCTGGTTAATATGGAAAGTATATTTTGTAATTTGTATATTTAGGAAGGGTAGATACAATATCTTGTATTTATGGTAAGTCTGGCTATAGGATAGGAAACTGTGATTTATTTCTATATTTTCTGATCTATAATTTGTTTATAAAAGACAAGTCTGTATATTCATATGATAATAGATATTGAGTCTCTTCAGAGAAACATGAGACACTTCACATGGTACCTGAGCCAGATTCATCTTAACTGCATTCATTCCTCATCCTTGAAGTATTGTCGTCGATTTTTAAAACGAGTATGTTGCTCACCCAGTCAGTGTAATGTTTGTCGAGTTATGTTTCGACTCACTGCTGAGTCATGTTTTGAGTCTCAGATCTGCTTCTCTGTTAAGTCGTTTTCGACTCTCTAATATGTTTTTTCTCTCTGGAATTTTTGTTTGATTGACCGAGCCTACTCTGATGTGGCCCTTAGTTCCTGATGTCATCTGTTCCTGAAGTCTTCTATTCCTGAGGCTTGTTGATCTGCCGCTGCTTTAAGTGCTTGTTAATCAAGCAATCTAAGCATGACAACCACTGCATCAAATGGTCATGCTATATACTTGAAGTGCCAATTGTTCGTTTCCCCAATTAGTATTCAAACTCCACCTGATCTCTCTAATAACATCTTGAGTTTGAGAGGAATATGAAAGGAAATTATATATTGTATACCTGGTTAATATGGAAGGTATATATTGTAACCTGTATATTTAAGAACGGTAGATAAAATATCTTATATTTATGGTAAGTTCGGGTATAGTATTGGGAAACCGTGATTTATTTCTATATTTTCTAATATGTAATTTGTTTTATAAAAGATAAGTCTATATATTTATATGATCAATAGACATTGAGTATCTTCAGAGAAACCTGAAACTCTTCACATGTTATCAGAGCCAGATTCATCTTAACTGTATCCATTCCTCACCCTTGAAACATTGTCACCGATTTTCAAGGCAAGTATGTTGCTCACCCAGTCAGTGCAACGTCTGTCAAGTTATGTTTTGACTCTTGTCTAAGTCGTGTTTGAGTCTCGAATCTGCCTCTCTACTGAGTCGTTTTCGACTCTCTAATTTGTTTTCCTCTATGGAATTGTTTTTTTAATTGATCGAGCCTACTCTGATGTGGCCCTTAGTTCTTGAGGTCGTATGTTCCTGAGGATTGTTGATTCACTGTTACTTTATGTACTTGTTGATCAAGCAATCTGAGCATGACAACCACTGCATCTATTGGTCATGCTATACACTTGAACTTCCAACTGCTTGTTTACCCAATTAATATTCAAACTCCAGCTGATCTATCTCATAGCATCTTGAGTTTGAGGGGAGTGTGAAAGGAAAATATATATTGTTTACCTGGTTAATATGGAAGGTATATATTGTAATATGTATATTTAGGAATGGTAGATACAATATCTTGTATTTATGGTAAGTCTGGGTAAAGTATAGGAAAACTGTGACTTATTTCTATATTTTCTGATTTCTAATTTGTCTATAAAAGCCAAGTCACTATATTTATATGATTAATGGACACTAAGTCTCTTTAGAGAAACCTGAGACTCTTCACAGTAAAGTCGGTCTTGGTCTCAAAGTTAATTTTGTGAAAACTTCGATTATAGGGGTGGCTTGTGGGGGTGAGATGGTGGTCTCATTAGCGAATCTTTTGGGATGTAAAGTAGATGAATTTCCAATTAAGTATCTAGAGCTTCCCATTTTAGATCATGGATTGCCTAAGTCGGTTTACGACTTGGTGTTACAAAGGATGCACTCTAAGTTGGATTTGTGGAAATCAAAAGACCTCTATGTATATTGAATTATTAATCTTACAATAGTCTCTCTCTCTCTCTCTCTCTCTCTCTACTAATCTTTATATGCACCTACCCTTGCGTCAAAGTCCATAGAGATTAGCACAACGTTAAAAAAGATTGCATAATAAAGCATGAGAGGAACCATTAATGCTGAAATTGTGTGGTTCATTCACCCTAGAGTAAAGAAATAACAACCCTTCCACCTTAGAGTATGGAACACACTTTTTAAAGATTAACATTCAAATAGATTTAAAAAAGCTAAATAGGTTAATAGGTACACGTCCAAAGAATATAATTCAATTCATTTCATTTTCAGTCATTAAAAGAGAGTTTCAAAAACATCACTGTTTATAAACCCAATGATATTAACAACCCAATATTTTTTATTATCCCTCTCCAAAAATAACAAAAAAAATTCGATTTCTGAGTCAAGGGGGGGGAGGGGGGGAGAGAGAGAGGGAGAGAGAGAGAGAGAGGTCCTCAGATGCCATATAATCAAGTTTTTTTCATCTTGGTCTCGTCGTAGCCATCCTCCTCAAGCGAAGGTATATCGATATTCTTAGCAGCCTTGTCTTTATTGATGCTTAGGTTAAACTTAAGCATCATGTGACTTCTCCCTGCAAAAATTTTGGGTTGCCCAAGCTGAAACCTAATGTGAGCAATGCATTCTTAACGTGGAGCATCACCAAAGTCCCTCACTGACTGTTCATTCTTAGTGACCCCCACTCTCTTCCTCCACTAGCCTTGTTCGATAAATCCTCATGGATACCCTATTCAGAGTTTTTCATGATAAACATCTTGCAAACAAAGAGCTTCATAGTTACATCCACTATATGTACAAAGGAAAGTCATTGTGTTAAAAACAAGATATCTCATTGACACCATCGGATGCAGTATACAACTATCGACTTTCCATTATTTTTCATTGCATGTTGAGACTTTGGCCTTGACTATTAAAAATTGAAAGCAAACCATGAGTTAGGCATAAAGAGCATAGTATTGGCCATTAAAGGACCCAACAACCAAGGCTAAGCCACTCCAACCAAAACAAATGTGAGAAAATATTCATTCAATTACGCTGGTTGAATAGATTTCACCCCCTGTAAATATTGTTGTAACTGCGGCATGACGAGTGAGATATGACCGATGTAGAGGTAGGTGGTCGAGGCTGGGTGTAACTGTGCATGAAGGGGTGTTGCCTCGAAGAGGGTGGTTTTGTTGCGACTCGAGCAAGGTGTGCTTGTGTGGGGTTGATGATGGCAGCATTTGCGGGAAGTGTGTTGCTGACAGCACCCATGGCAAGGTGGAGTGTTGAAGGCACCTGCGGGGGGTGGAGTGGAGATGGCACCTGCAGGGGGTTGAGTAGATGGCACCCGCAGGGGTGGTGGAGTGGAGATAAGGCACTCGCAGGGGGTGGAGTATCGAAGGCATCTAAGAGGGGTGCAGTGGAGATGACACTCGCAGGGGGTGCAGTGTCGAAGGCACCCGCGAGGGGTGCAGTGGAGATGGCACCTGCGGGGGGTGCAGTGTCGAAGGCACCCCCGAGGGGTTTGCCCGAGAAGGCAGCCCTTAGCTGTCGAGGCGTCTGGGGGCCAATGCAAGGTCAGAGAGAGATTGCCACCTGAGAGGCAGGGCCTAGCCCAAGATCCATTTGAATGATTTGTCGATGATGCCAGGTTGGCAGTAAGGTGGCGCTAGATTTCACCTTGACGATTCTTGAGTAACGCCTGGAAGGTCAAGCATGAGGGGATTTAAAAGTGGCGGTCGATCGAGGCACCATTGTGATGACTTGTGGCTGGCTAGTTGGGCGGCGTGGTGCCCAGGTGGCAACGAGGTTTGATGAGCCTAAGGCCTTTATAACAAAAGGGGCTAGGTAGGAGAGCGTGAGAACAACTTTTCCACATGTTCTGGCAATGTTCCTTGCTTGGTACTCCTTAGGGTGGAGATAGCGCGTAGACTTCATTTTGTTGAGAGAATTTAGCAAGGGAGCCATGTCCACTGCAGAGGCTGGCTGCCTAGTGCTGGCTTCTGGAGTCCGTCCGAGCATTAGGCATGCGGACGAAAACCTTCGGCTGTGTGGAGGCGACGATGGATCTATGCCAGAGGGCAGGCTAGTAACTCTCAAGCCCCTCTATTTGTACGGGACCCATGGTGTGATGCCCGCGGCCGTGTGTAAGGCGCGGAGGGCATGTTGTCACTGTTGTTGGGGGCGCTTGGTCTAGGCTTAGGGCTCGTATTTCCCCCACCGACCAGCGCCCGAGTTTTTCCCTTCCTCATCGAACGAAGGGGGGAGCCCCCCCCCCGTCCTTGGAAGGCGGGAGACTCATTTCAGGATGGTCATACTTCCTCATACCTACCGTTTCCTATAACCACGATTATGTAATCTTTCAGAGTCATAAAATAAATCTCCTTTTTTGGCTTAGCCGCAGGTTGTTGCCTTTCGCCAATCTCATTTTTCTTTTGGGCCGGCACAGTTCTTACCCCTTCTAGCGGTGAGGGTAAGGAATGGCCGATGGGATGCCTGTTGTGCCCGTGGGGCAACTGCTGCTTGCCTTTGTTTGATGGTTGGGATGCCCTTGCAGGTTTTCATCCCAACCCTTGAGGAATGCATCATTGCTAATTTTCGCAAGACCCAGCAATTTTTGTTTTTTTGAGGACAGTGGAAGGTCCTGTGCATGTGGGCAAGACAAGGAACAAGGTTTGCTAGCCCGGGAAGCGCAGTAGCGTGCCCCAAGGTGCTTGGAGTGGGGCAAGTTTTCATGCTTGTGCGACCTTTGGACTACTGTAAGTGTGCCGTTTCCGATGAGTCGTGTCATGCAAGCGAAGTAGTAAAAGCTGGATGAGGTAGGTGGAGTTGATGGCATATGATGATTCGAGTACCTGTCCTTAGTGTTTCCTCAAGACCGAGCGTAATCTTTCGCATGGGCAACACGTCGCTTCATGTGCTGTTCATACATCCATACTGTGGGACGCATGTGATTTCGCTCATGCAATGCTTCGGTATGTACGTCAGCGGTGCTTTGCTGTCTTGCCATTGATGCTTCGCTTCACGTGCTGCCGGTTCCCTCGTGATTCGAGGATGGGTTGCTGGTTGACTTACCCTCCTAGCTGGTGGGCTATACAAAGGGAGGGGCTGTTGTTCTTCGTTTTTACCCAAGGCTTTTACCCTAAGTAAAAATAAAGGCTAGCATCCTTCATGCTTTCTGCACAGGCCTCCCTTACAGCATTCACCTTTATCCAAACATCGTTTTAGTTGGGGACCATGGCTGGCACAAGCTCAACTCCTCCTCCAAGTAATGCTGCTTGGGTCCAGGTGCATGCTGGCACCCCATTTTCTTTTCTCTTTTTTTTTTTGACCCACCTGCGCTTCTTTTATAGCAGTCAAGCACATCAAGGCGAAGCCTTTTCCTTTAGCGTTGTTGTCATTTGGCATCGAGAGTTAGTATGAGGTCGATGAACCTTCGTCTGCACCTCTCGAGCCTTTGGCCACTGGATCTGAGGGGGTAGTTACGGACGTGCTCCCATCTGCTTCCCTAAATTCCCCGACTCCAGCTTTGTCAGGGTCGGGCTCTAAGGCACTAACCGTAAGGTGCATGCTTCAGACGGGGCTTCATTGGCTTAAGGAATACCCACTTTCTGATTTTCAAGAGGGGATCGAGAGCGTCGAGGCCTGTGTGGTTAGCTTGCAGGTCGTGGACCCCGGCACAGAGGCCCTTAGCCGATTGAAAGAGCTTCTACAAAATCTCACGGATTGGGTAGCTGAGGCCCTTTTACGCAAGACCTTACTGCACACGACCAATGAGGCACACCTGACCTCTTTGATGGCAAGCTTGGTCACTAAGCAAGCCCTCGTAAAAGACTTCGAGGAAAAGAAGCAGCGGATTGCCTCCTGTTATGCCCAACTTGTGAGGGAGGAAGCAGAGGTGTGCTGAGAGATCCAGACCTCCGAGGATGAGGTCGCTTGGAACCATACCCGCCTGGCTGACTCGATGCAGCTTCGTGAGCATTACTAAGAAGCGATGGCCACACATTCTCGTCGTTTGGAGGAGTTGAACTCAGAGGCGAGGGCGGTTGCTGCAGTGTCCACGTCAGTTGCTGGGGACATTGTCCACAATGAGGAAGAGGTGCGGGTTTCACTAGGGGAGGTGCAGGTTCTACAAGCAAAGATGCAGGAGGCGCTCGATTGCTTTTGATACCTTCTACATTCCTCCCTTTATTTTTGTGTATGGGCCTTGATGGCCCACGTGAATTTTGTAACCTCTTTTGTATGTGAATAAGACAACCATTTTTCTTATTCTTTCGCATTTGATGCATTGAGGTTTCTTTTTCGTGCCCTTGTTTTGTAATTTTCCTCTCACCTTCTTCGAGAAAGGGAAGGAGAGAGTGAATTTAGGAGCCTACTAGGAAGGGCCCTGAATTCTAATGTGATTGCCACAAACGCCTGCCCGGGTTTTCGTTCATGACTCTTGCATTTTTTTTTTTTTTTTTCGAGAGGGTAGTTTTAGAATCATACCCCCATGACCACAGTAAGTCTTGCTTAGAGTCCCGCCTTTGAGACTGACGGTAGTGCACGCCTTTAGGGTTCCATGCCGCCGTAGGGTGAACTCTGAGCGGTTCTTACGATGGTGCAGCGACCTCCTTCGGCAAAGAGGCGCCTTTGGATGAGGTCATGCAAGGTGGGAGAAGGGGGCAACACCCCTGCCTCGACTAGATATCGAGAGATTTGGAGTTGCGAATTGGCGTACCTGGGTTTTCCCTGTCGTGCCTTCCTGCCCTGGTCCGATGGGGCTTCAGCGTTTGGAGCACGGGTGTCACGTCTGCATGGCAAGCTGCATTTCTCCTAGCGCTTCTCACCCTTCTGTGGCTATGGTTAACTTCCCACGGCATCGAAGCGCGGTCGGTGTGAGTCTCGTAGGTGTTGGTGACGAAGCTCCGAACTTGTCCCTTCGTAAGTTGGGGGTGGTGAAACTTGTGGTGGTCCCTGCCCCAAAGCGAAGGCTGTCAGTCAATGAGGGCCATCTATCCATCCTGGATATACCCTTGAAGGATGGCTTGGAACCCCCAACAATGGGATAGGTAGTAACTACTCCACTAGTGGTAGCGGCACCATGGACTTTGGCTTTTATTGCGAGCATGCCCTTATCTCTTAGGAGCGGGGCACTAGCATCTCATGTTGCACTAACACGTTAAAGAGAGCGGGGAGCCAGCATGGTGGAAGCTTAATTTTGCGGACCTCGTCAACCGACTCTTCGTGGAGTGTGACCATATTATAGGCCTCGAGGGTTTTGAAGGCCTTCTTGAGGTCCTTTAGATTGATTTTCCTTTCTTGATCGCGGCTTCGATGTAATCTTTCAGCTGGAAGAAATCCTCCATGGGGTGTCCCAACATCTAATGGAAGGCGCAGTAGTTGGGGTGTTCAACCCATTCCACGTGATTTGGCCGTGTACTAAGAGGGAGGACCACCATGTCTTACTTAATCAACATTCTCAAGAGGGTTGGCACCCAAACCTTGTTGATGCTATACTGCTGATTGAGGCCCCACTTGAACTCTTCAGTTCGTTGGGCTTTGTGGCAGAGGCACCCTGCGAAATCTCCACCGTAGGCCCCAGGAGCTGTCCAACATTGGCAGGGGTGCCGCATTGGATGTGGGCTGGGAGGTGGTGGTAACTATAGCATTGATCAAATTCTTTGAATTACGGGTGCAGGGGTTAGTCCTGCCACCTCGCGGTTGGCGACCTTCTGAGGTTTGAGTTGAGTCTCCTTCATGATGCTTCAGCAGGCTTTCAATTTTTGCTGCCTTGGTGATCATTTTGGAGAAGGTAGTGGGTTTGGAGGCTTCTACATGCAAGGAAATTTCCCTCCTCATGTTCCCGATGCATGTTTGCACGACCTCCACCTCAACCATGGGGTTACTTTGGCACATTGCGAGGTCCATCCACCTTTGAGTGTACTGGTCTACCAAATCATCCGAGTTTTGGGCCATGGTGAGGAGCTCTATGGCGTGCACATCCAGCTCTGCTTCATAGAAGCATTTGTAGAAGAGCTGTTGGGCATGATGGCCTTGTTAGAACCGACCAAGTGGGAAGGAATGATGACATGTGGGCCACCCTGAGGTGTGTGACTGGAGGGTACCCGTCAGTGATGGGGTGCTTTTGTGAAGGGATGAACATAGCATCATTCGTGCAGTGGATGTTAAGGCCCTTAAAATCAGATAAAGAGGGGAGAGGGGCTTGAGGGCCTGTGCCCCAAATTTTCCTGGCTGAGACCAGGATAGCAGGGCCAGCGAGGCTGCATAGGGAACATGTGGGGGTGATAAGACCTAATGGTCCGCTCACCCCGAGTGAGGGCGCGGGTATGGCGATGTAGAAATCCCCAACCCGGATGAACGAGGAACAAAGGAATCCCATAACAATAGTAGAGAGAGGAGAAAGAGAGGTTGGTACCTGAAACAGCTCGAGCCAACGATAGGCTGATGAGTCCCCAGTAGAGTCGTCAGTTGATGTCAGTGGGGTCCTGGTTTCCCTCGGGTCAGGAGGCAAAAACCCTCTCTCAAACAACCGCGGATGTCCAGCGTGTCGGTGTGCATGAGCCCTCCTGCTTATGGAGCGCGGATGCTCTTTACGCCACTTGGGGGGTGCAGAGACTCGCCCGGGTGGATAGCCCTCTTAGAATAATTACGAAGCCCTCCAACTACTTGTCAGCACGGTCTGGACGGGGGCCCTCTACAGGCTGACAGCCTCTCTTCGATCTCTTTCTCTACGTTGTTGGAATGGGATCTGAATGTCCCTCATCCTTGGTCACCCTCCAGTAGGGTGGGGGGTCTGGACGTCTGCTAAAGGGGGTGTGGGGAAACCCAAGGGTTGAGGCCTGTGGATTTACTGACGTCCGCGGGCTAACGTTCAGACGTTGGTTGTCACGCGGGTTAGGTCACTTGGGAAGAGGAGAGCGAGAGAAAGAGAGAGAGGGGTGACTCGGCCTAGGAGAGGGGGAAGATGACCAGTGTGGCTGGGGTACATGCGTGATCACACATTCAGGGGTATCTTCTCTCTCTCAAGGTTTTGTCATTCTTTCTCTCCTCTCCCGCAGGGAATAGGGGCTCTCAAGGGGAAAAGAAGCGAATGAGACAAGCACAATCTAGCCTTAATTCTTCCTAGCATTTAGGGGTATTGGAGGTTGATAGAAAAGCCTCTCCTCAAGTGAGTTAAGTTTGCTTATATATAGGATTCACTAAATAGGGATGAATGCTCAAAAGATAAGCTTAATTATAATTTAAGAAATTATAAATAAATCATGAAATTAGGCGCAAATGACAAAAATGTTCTTGAGATCTTTTGCTCGAATGACGAGACCGTTCCGACATGCAGGTTGCTTCGCCATGGCGAGACCTTGGAAGCTTGCTCTGCAACTTTGGGCAATGGTTCAGCTGTTTCAGAAGCATATCTTCAATGTTCTATCGCTTGTGAGCATTTTGATGCCCTTTAATTATGCTGTAGTGGCCTTTTTTCCCATGGTGAAGGTCCGACCATATTTGTGAACTTTGTTTGCCAAAGCTTCTTCAAGCTGGGTTGTTTTGGCTCCTGGCTATGCTTTCAAGTCAAGAGGATGTTGTCATAGTCGTTTTGCACTAAGTTTGGGCTAATTTGGTCTTGGTTTGCACGTTTGCCTAATTTGGGAGGTTACCAGAAAGAGGGATTCACGCAACCGATAGGATTTGCTTCTCCGGTGACCTGGGGACTTGCATATATCGGACCTTGGATTGAATGCAAGAGTTGTACCAATGTGTAGCTCTTTGCGAGGTTGTTGTGCTTCACAAAATCCAAAGCTTCTTCCCTTTGAACCATGGTTCTTCCTCTGGTGTTGTGGGCATCTTCTTCCTCGAAGTAATGCAATTTCCAGTCATGCCGCAGTGTGTGTCGTAGGTCAAAATGACGAGGCTAGCATGTCTAGGACATATTAGCTTTTGAGCTCTCTTTGGCTTTAATGGAAGGTGTCGTGTGTTGATGAAGCTGTTGCCCGAAGGCATTGTCGCAGTCCCCATTTCTGGGGACTAGTTTGGTGAAGCTGCACTGTGCTAGTGTGAAATAGGCCAGTTACGAGACCGTAGGGGCGTAGATCCCTTCGAGGAGGTCCGATTGAGCCCAAATTTGGCCCTCGGGGGTTTTTCGACGTTTTGAGTGTAATGGATGTGGTCTGGTATAGTTCTGCAGTCGCTGGCATGGGGCTATAGTTGAAGGGTCCTTTGGTGTGATGGCGCCGCAGCCAAGTCAAAAGACCTCATGCTTTATTTTTTGGTGCAACATTATTCTACGAGTGTCTGGTGAACCAGCAGGACCAAGTTGTCACCATCTCTCTCCTTATTTGTGTGGGCTTTGAAAGTACATTGATCTGCAATAGTGTGCGGTCGATTAGCCGCGTGGGGTAGCATAGAAGCTGTCGACGGGTGGTGTGTTTGTGGGGGTGCCAGTGTTAGTGACACCCCTGTGTGACATGGGTGGGGTCACCGTTCAGCTACCCGGGGGCATGGTGGTCTTGTTAGAATGAACTGAGCTTGGAGGAATAGCAGCACGAGGGCCACCCAAAGGTGCGTGATTGGTAAGGTACCTGCCAGTGACAGGGTGCTTTTGTGAGGGGGCGGGCGCAGTGCCACCCATGCAGTGGGTATTAAGGGGGCTGGAGGAGGATGGGCTAGGGGCTTGACGGCCCGTGCCTCGAACTTTCCTGGGCGAGACCAGAATGGCAGGGGCTGCAATGCTGCACAAGGAACATGCAGGGGCAGCAATGCTGCACAAGGAACATGCAGGGGTAGCAATGCTGCACAAGGAACATGCAGGGGAGACAAGGCCAAATGGTCCGCTAACCCCGAGTGAGGCCGCGGGTACGAGGATGTAGAAATCATCAACCCGAATGAAGGAGGGACAAAGGAATCTCATATCAACAGTAGAGAAAGAAGAAAGAGAGGTTGGTACCTGAAGGCAGCTCGAGCCAACGGTAGGGTGGCTAGTCCCTAGTGAAGTTGCTAGTTGATGTCAGTGGGTACTGGTTTCCCTCGAGTCAGGAGGCGGAAACCTCTCTTGAACAATCGTAGAGGTCAGTCGCGTGGTGCGAGCGAGGGCCTCCTCCTTGCCGATAGGCATCGACGGTGAGAGGGATTTTATGACTGGAGCAAGGACGCTCTTTACGCTACTTGGGGGTTCGGGGACACGCCTGGGCTGATAGCCCTCTTAGAGCAATTACGAAGCCCTCTGGTCGCTTGTCAGTGCGGTTTGGACGGCGGCCCTTTTCAAGCTCGTAACCTCTCTCTTCTCTCTCTAAGCTATTGGAATGGGATCTGAACGTCCCTCCTCCTTGGTCACCCTCCCGAGGGGATTGGCTGGCCGCTAAAGGGGGCATGAGGAAACTCGAGGGAGACCTATGGGTTTACTCACGTCCACGGGCTTGCAGGCGGATGCGGGCTGCCTCGTGGATGAGGTCATGTGTGAAGGTGAGAGTGACAGAGAGAGAAGGGGTGACTCAGCTTAAGAGAGAGGGAAGATTACCTGTGCGATTGAGGTGCACACGGGACTGCACCCTTAGGGGTATCTTCTCTCTCTCTCTCTCTCCTCTCCCCCGAGGATTGAAGACTGATAAGGGAAAACAAGCTAATGAGGCAAGTGCAATCTAGCCTTGATTCTTCCCAGCCTTTGGGTGTATTGAGGCTTGAGAAAAGAGGTCCATTTACAGATGGGTTAAGCTTGCTTATATAGAGGATTCACCAAACAGGGGTGAACGCTCAAATGCCAAGCTTAATTACAATTTAAGAAATGAGAAATAAACCATAAAATTAGGTACAAATGACCAAAATGTCCCTGAGATCTTTTGAACAAATGATGAAATTGTTCCTACATGCAGGCTGCTCTGTCATGGCGAGACCTTGGAAGCTTGTTCTGCAAGTTATGGCAATGGTTCAACTATTTTAGAAGCATATCTTCAATGTTCTCTCGATTATGAGCAGTTGGATGCCATTTAATTGTGCTGTGATGGCCTCTTCCCCTGGGGTGAAAGCCCAGCCAGATTTGTGAACATCATTTGCCAATGCTTCTTTGAGCTGCATTGTTCTAGTTCCTGGCTATACTTGCAAGTCAGAGAGGAAGTTGTTGTAGTCATTTTGTACCAAGTTTGGGCTAATTTGGTCTTGGTTCGTGCATTTTCCTAATTTGGGAGGTTACAAGAAAAAGGGATTCTGGCAACCGACAAGATTCACTTCTCTGGTAACCTGAGGACTTGCATTCATCGGACCTTAGATTGAATGCAAGAATTGTACCAGTATGTAGCTCTTTGCGAGGTAGCTGCATTAAACTCGTCTTCGCGGTGATCCAAGGTTTGGATGTCGATCTATGCTTCACGAAATTTGAGGCTTCTTCTCCTTCAAACCTGGTTCTCCCTCTGGTTTTGCGGACACCTTCCTCGGAGCACTGCGGTTCCCGGTCACGCCACACTGTGTGCCAAAGGTCAAAATGACGGGGCTAGCGTGATCTAGAACATATCAAATTTTGAGCTTTCTCCGGTTTCAAAGGAAGGTGTTGTGGCGAAGGTGCTGACGGAAGGTGTTGTCGCAGTCCCCATTTCCAGGGACTTGTTTGGTGAAGCCGCACTACGCTAATGTGAAACCTGCAAGTTGCAAGGCTGCATGGTCGTAGACCCCTTCTTAGTGCACTGGTGGTGGCCTGGTACAGTTCTATAGCCGCTAGCATATGGCTACAATTGAAGGGTCATTCTTTGGTGTGATGGCACTGCACCTAGGTCATGTGGCCCAAGGCTTCATTTTTCAGTACAACATTAGTCCATGAGTGTCTGGTGTACCTGCAGGACCAAGCTGTCATCGGCTTTCCCCTTATTCGCATGGGTGATGAAAGTACGTCAAAAATGACATACAATAATCATCTCCACCAAACATGGGTGGATGAACAAAATAACACAATGAAATATACATTTTTCTTTAATTAAAAGCAAATTTCGTTTTGGTAGGAAATTGACCGTTTTTCCCCTCCCAACTCATTAAAATAACAAAACCATTCCTTAAAATGGGCCTCTTGCCTTCCTTGTGGTTCAGAGCCCTCTGGGGAGTATTTTGGTGAGCTTTTGGACTATCCAACACCACAAGAAACAATCGTGGTGCCGAGGTGATCGTTTTGATACCTAAAATTGGATTTGAAATGAAGTCTTGAGATCAAT
Organism: Amborella trichopoda; assembly: GCF_054954075.1. NCBI lineage: Eukaryota > Viridiplantae > Streptophyta > Magnoliopsida > Amborellales > Amborellaceae > Amborella > Amborella trichopoda. The sequence goes on from NC_142339.1 coordinate 23,466,831, forward strand.
CTCAAAATCCGACAAAACCTATAAACTTGTAACTTTGAATCTTTGATGTAGCTCGTATCTTGATGTCTTCAATCACTTTATGGATCACAAATCGAAGGGGAAGTTGTCATGATTATTTTGCAATGAAAACCCCTCAATTTGGTGATCATTTGATCACTTTGTATATTTTGGAGGTCGCTAGAAATGGGATTCTGACGATTGAAAAATGTGCCTTCTTGCGAACTCAAATCGGGTGCCTTCCCAACCTCAATCTCATGCAAATCTTACTTCAAATTGAACCTCTTCAAACAACTGTAACAACAGACCCATATTTGAAGCTACTCGATGTCGGAGCTTTGAGATATGCCCATATGAATGGGTGGATATCTCTTTTTAAGTATTTTGCAATACATGAGTTTCGAAGTCCAACTTCTCTTAATCTTAATATCGACTTGAGCTATGTCTTATATCAAAACGTGCGGCTCGATGAGATCTACCGAAAATTAAAATTTAGGCTCTATTAGCCTCCAAATGAGTGAGTTATGAGCTTTGCAAGTCAATCCCGAAATTGAATGGAGCAGTTTCCATAAATAGAAACTAGTTCTTTAAAACAACATGTGAATAGTGTGAAACCCACCGAGTTTGGGTAAGTTGGCCCTAGGATGGTCTAGAAGCATTCAAATGAGTAAAAAATTGGTATCTAGGGGTTTTTGGCCCTTCGAATTCAATAGCGGTGGTTTAGAACTCATATGAGACGTTGACAATATTGCTCCAGTTATGAGGTACTTTTCTGCATGATAGAGAGTGGTTCTATGAAATGTAAATTTCGTCTTGATCTGCTTTATTTTGATCGGAATGGGACGACACTTGATGGGTTCTCTTAAAGCACCAAATTCCATCATTTCATTCCTTTTGAGGTCAATTCGACACCTTTTCAAATCCTTCCAAAATTAGGCTTATTCTGATTGGGATTTTCATAGTCCACATGCATTTTCAGTACCTATGGATCTAGGTCACAATTGGCTTCTTCATTATTCACACTAGGGATACAAGCGTGCCAAAATACCCTACAATAACAAGAAGGAACTTTAACTCTTAATTCACAAAGAAAGGCTGGATATCGTGCTCTTATAGGAAAGTAAACTTCATTCCCCTGAGCTTCAGGTTTTTAAATTGGTTTGGAATAATCACCATGTGGACTTTTTTAGTTTTGCCTCTATTGGTAGTTTGGGTAGTTTATGGGACACTACTTTTGTTCAAGTTTAGGGAGTTAGGTACGAGTGCAAGTTGCCTATAATTTCTATTTTTGGACCATAAGGGGGCTTTTCTTGGTGGCTTGTCAATCTTTATGGGCCCCACGGGTCATATGAAAGATCTATGTACTGGGATGATATATTCTCTATGCTCATTGTTAACCATTTACTATTTTATATTGCTGGGAACTTTAATATAATAAGATGGCTTCACAAATTCTATTGATATTTCTACTAACGAGGCAAACTTCACCTAGTCCATTCATTTTATTTCCTATCCCTCACTCTCCTAATTGGATAAGTTTTTTTATCCCCTTCTTAGAGTAGAACTCTTCCTAAGGTTTCTTCAGACCACATGCCTCTCATACAAACTAATAGTCCCTTTTGGACCGGTCCAAGCACCTTTAGATTTGAGTATATGTGGTAAAAAGAAAAACAATTGTTTACTACTATTAGGGATTATTGGGCAATAATAAAGTACACAGTCCAATTGGAGCAAAAGTGGACAAAAAACGTAGAATGATGAAACACAAGCTTAAAGGTCGCCACCATAACTCCCTGGGTACTTTGATTGACAAGATAAATTCCATTACGGGCCAACTCGCCTATATTGACCAGTAGACTTTAGCCCTAACCTAACAGGAGAACAGAAAAATCAGGGAGCTGATCTCAATGCTTCCTTACTAGATTATTTATTGAAGAAAGATATAATCTGGAAGTAGAGATCAAGAATTTCATGGCTCAAAGAGGGGGTCAAAAATACCAAAATTTTTCAACAAGATAGCAAGTGCCTCGAAACGAAGTAATTCCACTCAGGGTTTAAATTTCCCATTCAATTGCTTTTGAGGAAAGCCATTGTTCAACACTTCAAAGAAGATTTTACTGCTATCCAAAGACCTGCCTTATTACTACAACTCATTTTGTTTACAAAATTATCTCCCCAGCAAGCTCACTGGTTAGAGTGCCCATTTGAATTATCAGATTAAAGAGGCAATTTTCGGCTTACCAGGAGGCAAAGCTCCTGGTCCAATGGACTCCCATTGGACTTCTTTCATCAATTTTGCAATACAATGCAAATTGACTTCTTGGACCTCTTCTTGGATTTGCAATCTGAGGGGGGATCAACAATGCAATAAATTCTACTTTCTTAGCTTTGACCCCAAATGACACTATAGAAAGCCTAAATGACTGAGGCATATCATCTTATTGGCAGGATGGGTAGCCTAGGTATCGGAAGATTAAAATCCATGAATCTAGCACGCATGACTAAGTGTTGATGGAGAAGAACCACACAGCTAGATAGTCGATGGTCGCAAATCATTTTCAGCAAATGTGGCCTAATTTACTGCAGAGCCTTATTAAGAGTCCCACAACCAATTCTAAATGTTCTCGCTCTAGAGGAACATATATAATTTTAAACCACTTTCATATGAGAAATAGCAGGATTTTGATTAAGAATGGAATGAGCACTAGATTCTGGTTTGATGTTGGGTAACTCTCCCCCTAAAATTCCATTTTCCTCATTTATTTTAAAACCGTCTAATCCTAGAGACATTGTGGATTCCCTCACTTCACAACCACCATGACATGGTGGATGCTCCGAAAATGTGATGCTTAAATTGATTAAAATGTCTTAAATGAACATTAGACTCTAAATAAATAACGAAAGAGAAACACACTCGGGGCCATATTCGCCTGTGCATTCGATATCATAGAAACATAAGTTTTATATATGTATTATTGGGAATGGACATGCTCTACAGGTTTAATCCTCTGTTATAATTTACATAAGCCTCAACTAGGTTTATTACCCTTGATTCGGGCCATGAAACCTACATATTTGATTCTAAGAAAGGAAATATACCGATGCACTGAAATGAAACACAATACCCAGGGCGCATGAACACGTTTACCTAAACTTAAATGCAAATATACTATTTGTTCAATCTGCTATTTTGAGATTGGGCTTCAAGTGTATCAAAGTAAAAATAAGAAAAACTTCTCACTCTATCTATCATATATGTTTTAAAATACAATCATATATGGGATTGTTTCTTCACGCACTATGTATATAGTCACTCTCTATCTCACACTAAACACAATGATTCAATCCTATTAATCCAATGTGTCTTTTAGTGATAATCACATATTTCAGTTAATGCTCATATTTATAATATTCAATTTCGAATTCGCAGTTCCTAGATCTAGAAAGGACACCGCATGAGAGAAAATAGGGATTTTGTTGCTCTTTATTGATCATCAGTCAAAATTTTGAAGCACAATTATGATATATCTGCGTAATTCGTCAACCACCCCTGATGGTAGATCCATTTAACATAAAATTTGAAGAGATTTAAGAGAACTCAAAGATAAACACAATGGTTTAACTCCTTCTTTAAATAGATCATAGAAGAAAGAGATCTCATTCGTCCTAATTAACCTATTTTTTTTGGAAATTGCATCAGCAAAACCAGTATATAGTGGATGCAACAGCTCACTCCATAGGGATTAACAGAACATCACACCTTTTAATGGTGATAAGGCATCGAGTCAGGAATTCAACAGTCCTTGTCCCATAAGAAAATTCCTTATATCTAGAGAGAAACCTCTATTTTGGTGACCAGGGGTCATCCTAGCTGTAACAGACAACGCATAAATTTTAGGGCTTCAATTGTCAGGGAATATGAATGATGGGTTAAGCCAACTCCGAATGATATAAAACTTCAGAGTGAGGGATATCATGCCTCAAGTATGATTTCTCGAGAGTCTTTGTTCAATCACAAAACATTAAAGTTTCGGGACGTCAGTCATGGCATGTCCTACTTGACTATGTATATGGATGATGGGTTTAAGCCAACTCCGAATATTACCCAATTTGTATAATTTTTAGACTTATGTATATCTTCAATGATTCATCTCATTGTGATATCATATGACGAGGTTCCCTTATGCCTCATCTGTTAACCCTTATATCATCAACCGACGACGGATTAGAAGAGACATATCATATCTCATCAAAACTCCTCCGGTTTCATTTGGAGAGGCTTATACGGGTCATGGGAGTATATGTATCCTAGAGTATTGTCTTAAATTGGAAAGTTTTCATGATCTCTTATCATTAACTATTAGTCACGATGCACATGTGTAGTTGATGGTGGATTGGGAAGATGCATCATACCACATCAGATTCCTCCACATATCACATAGAGAGGCATATATGGGCCTTAAGAGTTTATATATTCTAGAACCTGTCTCACAATGAGTTGGTTTTAATACCCTCTATCATCAACCATAAGTCAAAATTGAACATGCTTGATTGACGAGTCATTGGTATTATATCAAATATTTTCAATATCTTGCAAAGAGGCATTTAGGAGTATATGTTTCCTAAAATCTATCCATGTTGAGATGATCTGATTCCCTCTGCTATTATTAGTTGTAAGTAAGGACATCGACGAGCCAAGACTCTGAAGGCATATTGGGGCCTTTATAAGATAAATCTCGGGGCATATCATATATTTTATATTTTCATATCATATCTTCATATCATATCAGGTACATATCTTAATGAGTATTTTCAAGAACCATGCTCATAACTTATCCATCCTCTGTTTAAGGCAATTATTCTACATTCGTCAAAAGACTGCGCTTATAATCAAGCCTTCAATCTTATCAAGTGTCCATCAAAATGTATCTAGTCTTATATGTGACTGAAAATACGCCCAACAAAACTGGCTCGGGTGTTGTATGCATGGGAGAATCCCAAAAGGAGTGTGATTTCAGGTAATTTGGGTTACTTTACGTATTACATATCGCCTTCATTATGGCCATGCATGCATGTCTTAATTCTCTCAAACATTCCCCTTATCCTAAGAACCTCAAATTAATCGTGGGATAGATAGCGATCAAGTTACCACTTCTCAACACATCATCATCATTACTCCTTATTCCTGAGAGATTTGGCTTCCATATGGAGGTCTATATATACTTAACGGGTATGAGAATTCAACCTACATCACAACCATGACTTCTCCAAATTTTATCCATCAATAATCCATCTCTCTAAAACCCGACTTTACTACTGCTATCAAGGGTACTAAGGATCACACCAGTGACTTCCCTCCGACTATCACAGAGGGTAAAAGCAACTAAAAGAGATGTGCAACCTTTCAGATTGTGGGTATAACATCCTCCTCTTTCTTCGTACATTTTGTCTTTAGTTTGGTAATCACCCATCGTGCTCCAAAATCTCAAAGGTATTTTCACAGCATCATCATGATAAAATGAACCATGTCTTGGCAATTGTTTCTAAACAGGAATAGGGAGGATTGCATTATAGCGTTACTCACTCATTAAAGAAAAAAAAGCAAGTATGGGTAGCCGATCCTTAGAGTCAAAAGACCCCAAGATAGTTATAGCCATACATGAAAGACTGTACATAAAAACCTTCCATGTTCTTATAAAAAAGAGTACGAGCAGACAATGCTTAGAGTGATAAGACTCTAAGAGGCACTGCAGTTTAAAATTCTATAGGAAAGACTGTATCGCAAGGTTTTAGGTCATACGTCATGGACCTATTGATGGCCATTTTAGGTCATGCATCACTGACCACATGATAAATAGTTTAAAGTCATATATCATGGACTATGAGTGGAGCCCTTTAGAGTCATGCATCAGGGCTATATATATATGGTAATTTAAGGTCATGCAAAATAGACCTTGGTTGAAGCAGTTTATAGTCATATGTCAAGACTATATCAATGGAAATTTAGGGTCATGCAGAGATGGACCATTTTTGGATAATTTTACAAACATACGTCAGGACTATATAAACATATCTATGTGGAACAATCATATATATTGCATATTTTGGTATCTCATGCAACCGCCTATGTAGTCAATAATAAGCAGTTTATGGTGCATAATGGACTGTAACACTCATCAGTATGTAGTCTTAAGATATGGACTTCTATACCCATTAATTTATAGTCTTGAGGTATGGACTTATATGGAGAACATATTGGTCATTCCAAACATCAATATCTGGCTTCGATGGTCTAGAACAGTCATATGCTGAACAGTTTAAAGTCTTGTAGCTTGGACTATACGATAGCTAGTATAGAGTCGTGCATAGCAGACTATATCATAATAGTTTAGAGTAATATATCATGGAATATGAGTGAAACCCTTTAAAGTCAAGCGTCAGGACTATATATAAATGTATATGTGAAGTTAGGCGTATGTACCCGAAGAATGGCAATTTATCTATATTGCATATATTGGAACGCCAAGCAGCTATATCAAGAGCTGATTACAAGCAGTTTCTAGTCATGCAATATGTATTTTATACCCATCAGTTTATAGTCTTGAGGTATGGACCTCTATACCCATCAGTTTATAGTTCTAAGATATGGACTTTTATACCCATCAGTTAGTCTTGAGGGATGGACTTCTTTACCCATCACTTTGCGGCCTTGAGATATGGAATTTTATACCCATCAGTTTATAGTCTTGGGGTATGAACTTTTATATTGCATCCATTTCAAAATATCCTCATCTGGCTTTAAGGGTCTATGAAAAGACCCATTATATGCTAGACTTTTTAAAGTCTTGTAGCTTAGACTATGCGATAGGCAGTATAAAGACGTGCATCGCAAACTATTTTCTTTAAGTACCTCCCATTGATTGGTGGCATGTAATACTCTCCTATTTCCTTATTTAGGAGGTATGCTCCGACGGAGTACACTTTTTAACGATGTAAGGCCCATCCCACAGCTAAAACCAAATCTCTTGGTTTGAAAGATGCAATCTTATCTGTTCTTATCAAATTCTCTACTCATCCTTGCTTGATAGAATTCCAATTTTTGTTCTACGATGAGTCTCATCTAGTGCACCGAGTTCGTTATTTCGTATCCTAATATGTTCGTCTTTTATCGGCCTGTAATGGACTGCTACATTAAGGAGGGCAGTTGGACCTCAAGGGGTAAGACGGCTCCAGCTCCGTAAACCAATTAATATGGGGTCGTGGAGGTGGAATTCTTTGGAGTTGCTCAATATGTCTAGAGAACTTCAGGTAATTTTCATGCCAATCTCGTTGGCTCTCTTTATTGATTTTCTTCAAAACATTGCAAAGGATTTTATTAAAGGCTTCCACAATTGGCGATTGCACTAGGATTGTACATAGAAGAGTACCTTTAATCGACACTAAATTGACTGGCCAATTAGATGATATGGTCATTCTTGAACGGGGATCCATTATCAGATATGATCTTGTATGGCACCCCAAATCAATAGACGACGCCATTTGGGTATCGAACATTTTGATACAAAAAATTTCACTGTTCTGGAAATTCTTATTCTCAAGTTAACATGCTTTTTAAAGAACACTTAATATTTCATGGCCAAGGTACACTTTGGGCGTGGAACCTTGTTCATGTTAACAAGTCTCGCATTGAGAAATTTCATGAGTCTCCATGAATAACAAGATCATTTGTATGGTTAAATCAGTCATGGCATTAAGAAGCACAGACCTGAAATTTCAATCTCATATTCATACTTCACATTTTCATTCTATCATCTTACCCATTTTCAATATTTGATCTTTACACAAAACAATGGATGCGTAGAAACTAAACCCACTTACCTTGAATCTCACGTTGTCTTCAATCAGCCTCAACAACTTTCTCTTGCTTCCTCCACCTTCACCCGTTGGCTGTCTTTAGGGGCGGCAATGAGTTCCTTAGGGAGAGAGAGAGAGTATAAGGTAGAATGAGGGAGACTTTGTTGTCAAAGGGGAGGGGAAAGGCTTAAGTACCCACAGTTGGTGGGATTCATTGTGGCTGACATATGCGGAGGCCTTACATTTGACCAAGACAGTCCCAACGGTGTTCTTAGTTCACGTATGACGTTGCTCTTTCTTGCTCTCATTTCACAGACGACGCTGGGTCACAGTCGGCGCTACCTCTTCTCTACACAGCCGGCACTGCATCTTCCTTACATAGTCGGTGTTGCGTCTTCCTTACATAACAGGTGCTGCGTCTCCGTTACACAGCAGGCACTGCATCTCTCTTACACAGCCGGTGCTGCATCTTCCTTACATAGCTGGCGCTGCGTCTCCCTTACACAGCCGATGCTGCGTCTTCCTTACATAGCCGGCACTGCGTCTTCCTTACACAGCCGGTGCTGCGTCTCCCTTACGCAGCCGGCGCTGTGTCTCCCTTACACAATCAGCGTTGTGTCTTTCTTACACAGCCAACGTTGCGTCTCTCTTACACAGCCAACGTTGCGTCTCCCTTACACAGTCGGCGTTGCGTCTCCCTTACATAGTCGGCGATGCGTCTTCCTTTAACAGTCGGTGTTGTGTCTCCCTTACACAGTCGGTGCTGTGTCTTCCTTACACAGTCGGCGCTGCGTCTCTCTTACATAGTTGACACTGCGTTCTTAAACACTCGTGGCGATGCTCCAAATGGTGCTAGGCCTCTGTCTCGCTCTCCATCACTGTGCGCATCCTTGGATTGGGAGAAAATTGTTGTCCTTACATCATTCCCCTCTTAAAAAGGATTTTGTCCTCAAAATCATATTAACATTAACACAAAAGGTAGAGGTATTTCTCTCTAATCTCATCTTCCTATTCTCATGTCGATTCTTCCCTTGAATGATACTGCCATTGCACCCGAACCAGAGGAATTTCTTTATTGCGCAACACTTGACTGTCTTGTCTAATATCCCAATTGGTTGTTCAACATAGGTCAAATCTTCCTTGAGCGAGATTGGTCCATACTCTAAGACATGGTATGGGTCAGGTTGATATTTTCTCAGCAGTGATATATGGAAGACATTGTGGACCTGACCAGTTCAGGTGGCAGAGCTAGCCGGTAAGCCATGCTTCCAATTCTTTTCAGGAATTCGAAAGGTCCAATGAATCGTGGGCTCAATTTCCCCTTTTTACCAAATATCATAACACCCTTAGTTGGTGATACCTTCAAGAAGACTCGATTCCCCACTTCCATATCGAGGTCTCTTCGACGATTATTGACATAACTCTTTTGTCGACTTTGGGCTATCTTGAGCCGCTCTCTGATTAAGGCAATATTCTCGGAAGTTATCTGAACTATTTCGGGCCTTAATAATCTTCTTTCGCCCACTTCATCCTAACAGATAGGTGACCTACATTTTCTTCCATACTGGGCCTCATAAGGTGCCATCTGAATACTGGCTTGGAAACTGTTGTTGTAAGCAAATTCTATCAGAGATAGATGGTCTTCCCAGCTCCCCTTAAAGTCAGTGACACATGCCCTTAACATGTCCTCCAAGGTATGAATGGTTCTCTTTGATTGTCCATCTGTTTGGAGGTGAAAGGCGATGCTAATGTAAGTCTGGCCCCCAAAGTTGATTGCAGACTTGCCCAAAATATGGAGGTGAATCTGGTGTCCCTGTCTGACACAATGCTGATGGACACCTCATCGATAAAAACCACTACAAAGTCATTTAAGAAGGGTCTAAACACTATATTCATCAAATCCATGAACATAGCAGAGGCATTGGTTAACCCAAACGGCAACACAAGAAACTCAGAGTGACCATATCGAGTTCTGAAAGAGGTCTTTGGGATGTCTCCCCCCATGACACGCAATTGATGATAACTCTATCGGAGGTCAATCTTCGAAAACACTTGGGCCACTTGGAGCTGTTCAAAGAGGTCATCAATCCTAGGTAGAGGGTTCTTATTTTTCACCATAACTTGGTTCAACTGCCTATAGTCAATGCATAATCTCAAGGACCCATCTTTTTTCTTCACAAATAGGACCAGTGCACCCCAGGGCTACACACTAGGTCGGATGAATCCCTTATCCAATAATATCTACAACTACTCTTTTAACTCTATCAATTCCTCTAGAGCCATTTTATATGGGGTTTTGGAGATGGTAGCAGTGTCAGGTACTACTTCTATCTCAAATTCGATTTTTCCTTTTAGAGGTAGGGATGGCAATTCCTCTGGAAACACCTCAGGGTATTCTTTTACTACTGGTATCCCTTCCAACTGGGTCTCATCACCCCGATTCTCAACCACATAAGCTAAGTACCCTTCACACTTCTTAACCAGAAGGTGAGAGGCCCGGAGGGCAGAGATGAGGTGCAATGGAAAGTTGTCCCTAATGCTCCTGAAGTGTATTTCTGCTAGATTGGACCATTTAAAGGTTACCATCTTTCATGGCAGCTGACGGTGGCATGGTGTGTAAATACCTAATCCATGCCTATAATCACATCAAAGTCTTGAATATCTAGGTGGATTAGATCCATAGGTAGGTCGCACCCATCAATTCTAAGCTTACACTACCTATATATTCTATCAGTTTCTATAGAGCCTCCCATAGGCATGGATACTACTAAAGTATAATTGAGACATGCAGGTGCAACATTCATGTAACGGGCAAAATGGGGTGCAACAAATGAGTGAGAGGATCTAGGGTCAATTAGGACTTTAGCATTAATATTACAAATTGAGAGCATACATCTGATCACCTAGGTCGATGGCCTCTTGTTCGGAGAGTGCGAACACTCGACCTTGGGTCTTCAGATGATCCTTGGCCTTCATCAAAGGGAAGTCCCTCGCTCAGTGCCTAGGCTTGCCTCATTTTAGACATACATTCTTCTTTCGGTAGCATTCTGCGACAGTGTGGTTGCTTCTCCCACAATAAGTACAAATCAAGCGTTGATCAGTGTCCATATTGCTTGAAACGCTCTTCGTAATCCTCAAGTTAAGTGGGTTTGGCTTCCCTCTAGCATTTTTCCTCTAAAAATGCCGGGTTTTCTTCCCAAAGTTTCCCGACGGCACCGCTTTCATTATCCTTCCTTCCTTAACCTGCAATCCTTGCAGTATTTTGCCATCTTCAAGGCATGGTCTACCATAGGGGCGTATGACTTTATATTGGCCGACATCACTCTACTCCTGATATCTAGTCGCAAGCCCCTTTCAAATTTTGCCGCCTTTCGCACCTCGATATTTATGATGTGGGGAGCATACCTAGAGAGATTTGCAAACCGGGAGGTGTATCGTTCAACAGTCATACTCCCTTGTTGGAGTTTAATAAATTCTACTTCCTTCCTTTCCTTAACTGATTCGGGGAAGTACTTCTCGTCAAATGCTGTCAAGAAGTTTTCCTAGGTGATGTTGGTCCCTGTCTCCCTCCAAGTCTGCTTCACCGATTCCCACCAGTACTTTGCTTCCCCTTCTAGCATAAAGGCCCCTAGCCTAAATTTTTGCTCATTTGAGTAGTGTAACACCTTTAAAATTTTCTCCATATGCTTCTTCCACCTCTCAGCCTTCTCCACTCCCCCATGCCCCAAAATGGTTGGGGGTGCCATTCTCCTAAACCTCTCCATGAGGCTACTATCATTCTGCTCTGTTGTAGGGGTAGACTGGGTTGGAATCGATTCCTTCATCATTTGGGTCATAAGCCCCAGAGTCCTATAAAACTTGTCTAGTGCCTCGGTATTTTCATTATTGGAACTCGCGTTGTAGGTATGGGCTCTCAACATATTTTAACCTAGTCACAAGAACACGTAGTCACTTGTCCAGCCCAAACTAATCTAAGAACTCTCCTAAACTACCTAGGCTAAGAATTCTATCATGGCTGCTCTGATACCATATCTGTCATGACCCCACCCCCGCCCCCGACGGGAGGTCGAGAGAGGGTTTGTGATCCAATGTAACATTTGTCACTAAGGAAGGAGTGGACTCAACTAGCAGATAAACATAGAAAATCCCAACACCAAAAATCCATTATGTAAAATTCTTCCAAAATATTACATTCAGTTTTGGGCATGTAGGTCCAATATTACACATATAAAAAAAGAACAAAAACCCAGGGCTAAACAGCCCAGCCACAAACAAGATCTAAGCACCTTCTTTGAGAAATCTAGCTTCGACTTCCCTTCGAAAAACAGGAACTCCAACCCTGAACCTATCGCTATCAATCTATAAGGAGAGGAGAAATAATGGAATGAGCTATACAGCCAAGTAAGTAGGTATAGTGTTATGCATCCATAGTAATTCTATCCATGTGTGATAACAGTTAAATCCATCAATATAAAGCCATAGTTTGGCATATATGAATATCAAGTTAAGACAACAAGTATGAACATTTCATTTAAACAGAAGTTATCACTAAATCCGATCAATCATGAGTATTCAATCAATGAAATCTTTAACATTCAATCAGTGTATTCCTACACACTCCTTATTCAAAAATTTAATCATTAACCACTCACTCCCTAAATCACCTACTCCTGCAGTAGAGGTCCTATCCATCAGGCTAAGCCCATCCTATTGCTTAAGACCTCTACCATCTTACAGGAGGGAGGGTAATGACAAGTGGGTTAATCCACTTCGTAATGCCCTCAACTCACGCATATGGTTGGTTAGGTGCCTCGATCTTGCCCTTCAGATTATGATGATCGGGCGGCACACGCCTCATGTTTCAGGAAGACCCGGGACTTTGAGATCGCTCTCTCGAGAACCTCGTTTGAAAACAAGGGCAGGTATTACTAATCGATGAGAGAGGAATTTACGGTGGGTTTGGGACTTACTCGCGCAGGCTCGCGTGGGTGCCCTCTTAGATCACGAAGAAAGCCTCCCAGTCATAAAACTGGTTCGGAATCGCCTCCCTTAGCTTGTATTCTCCTGTTTTCTGCAATCACACATATATGGCAAATATTATAAGATCGGTGGGTCAACAAACCTCACCTTGCCTTAAGGTGAACATACACAAACGTGCATATTAAAAAAGAAGAAGAGAATAATGAGAGAAGAAAGATGGGGGAGAGAAGAATTTGATCAAGTGGGCAGATACAATGACTAAGCTGGTAGGTAATTGGCCTGACGTGACAGTAAAATAGGCTCGGTAACTCAGACAGGCTCAACAGAATTATTACTAGACGTCAATACCGATACTGAATAGTTAGACATGATGGTTAGTCTGTCGTTGCAATAAAGCGGGCAAAATAATTTTGGCACAACAATATTACAGCTAGACGACCCCTCGTAATGAAACGAAAGAATAACAGAAAGAATGGAGATCGTAGAGAAAGAATAAGGAATAGGATAAGAGAAGAAGAAGAGAATAGAAAAAAAAAAAAAAAAAAGGAGAGGAAGAGAAAGAAAGGAGGGGAAAGGCGATATGTTTCCGCCTGCTATGACGAGTAAGGAGAAGAAGGTGAAGGCACAAGCTGCAATTTTCTCTTGCCAATGTGACAGAAGAGAGAGAAAGAAGGGAGACAACGCTTGACCTTCACCGACTATGGCGAGGGAAGAGGCACGATAGGATGCAGGCGGCGCTCAGCTTCGTCGGTTGTGTTAAACAAACAAGAAAGAGAGGACACAGATGACGCTAATCATCACCGACTATGTTAAAAAAGAGGAGAGGTAAGACACAGGCGGCACTGAGCTTCATCGATTGTGCTAGACAAAGAAGAGAGAGAGGACACAGACGGCCCTAAACATCACCGGTTGTGTTAAGAAGAGAGGAGAGAGAAGACATAAGCAGCGTTGAGCTTCATCGACTGCATTAGGAAGAGAGGAGAGAGAAGGATACAGACAACACTGAGCATCTCCAACTGTGTTAGACAAAGAAGAGAGAGAGGGCATAGATGACGCTAAGAATCACCGACTGTGTTAGACAAAGAAGAGAGAGAGGATACAGACGACATTAAGCATCGCTGACTATGTTAAGAAGAGAGGAGTGAGAGGACACAGGCAGCGTTGAGCATTGTCAGCTGTGTTAGGAAGAGAGGAGAGAGAAGGATACATGCAGCGTTGAGCATCTTCAGCTGTGTAAGGAAGAGAGGAGAGAGAAAGAGAGATAGAGACAAGAAGGAAGAGATCGAAATTAAAAGGAGAGAGAGAAAGATAGAGATAAGAAGAAGAGGAAGAAATGAGAGATATAGATGAGAAGAAGAGAGAGAAAGAGAGAGATGAGAAGAAGAGAGAGGCAGAGAGATAGAAGAGAGAAGGAGAGAGATAGAAGAGAGAAGGAGAGAGAGAAAGAGAGATAGAGATGAGAAGAGAGAAAAAGAGGGAAGGAGAGAGGAAGAGAGGAGAAGAGAGAAAGAGAAAGAAGAGAGAGAAAGAGGGGAGGAGAGAAACAAAAATAGGAAAGAGAAAGTGAAAGAGGAGAGAAAAAGAGGGGAGGAGAGAGAAAGTAACCTTACAAAAGGGTATTAATCCTTTTCTTCTCTCTCCTCTCTCTCTCTCCAAGACGCCCCCACGAACTGAAGCAGAAGTTGAAGTCTTTAATGAATATTAAAGAATGAACGAAATGGCTTTTACAATGAAGCATTGCATGTTTATATAGAATTGGGCCCAAACATTGGTGGACGCCCAAAAACTACTTAAAATTGAAGATAATTACAATTTAATTGAATTAAAAGAAATTCCAAAAATGGGTGCAAAAGGATTGTTTCGCCCCTGCTTAACACTGTGTGAAATTTTAGAACAGTCCCTGCTGCTGCTCGAGAACTTGCGTGATCGTCTATGACTTGGGTGGACGCCCAAAAACTACTTAAAATTGAAGATAATTACAATTTAATTGAATTAAAAGAAATTCCAAAAATGGGTACAAAAGGATTGTTTCGCCCCTGCTTAACACTGTGTGAAATTTTAGAACAGTCCCTGCTGCTGCTCGAGAACTTGCGTGATCGTCTATGACTGATCCGAGGTTGCTCTAATGCCTATTTGATCAAAAGATAATTGTTTTCTTGTAGGGCTCGACATGGCTATCGATTTGATACCAATTTCGAGTCATGAATAATGCTTTTGAGTCATGCTCATGAGACTTGAATTTTTGATGAATCTTGAAAATTTTTGATTGGTAGAGTGCTCGTTCCTCGATGTTTGTCTTTCATTTCTTTGCTGAACCACATTACGCATGCCGTCACGATCATGTTGCAACATGCGTGGCACGATTTCGTGTCCGGATGAAGATTTTGTTGTCATGAGTTTTTGGCTGGAATCTTGAAATCTGGCAATCGAAATTTACAGTAGCTTTGACACATTTGTGAGTGAGATCCAACCATTCATCGTACGCAAGGTTCGGACCAGAGATAACCACTGACCTTATACACATAGTGCAATTGGTTTCGTGTCGATTAGGTATGCAAGCGCCATGATTTAGCCGCTCGAGTGAGGTGTGCTATTGCTGAATTTTCTGCAATTTTCTTCACGGATCAGAAACTTCTTTCTAGTTTTTCTCAATGCTCGAGCATCATCACGGGGCGTACCATATATCAAAATGCTCGTATTGACGAGACGAACGTGCTCACTAAATTTGAGCATGATCTGACTCGGATCGAGTGTGATATAAGCCCCAAAAGTCACTACTCATGACTGTGAAAAAAGCCACCTTTAATGGTGTTTTGGTGCAGGGTGGCCACACGGGAATAGTGTACGGCCTACCCCTTTTTGGTATTTTACCCATAACTTTGTCCTGGAGTGTTCGATTAAGCCAAAGCCTGACCCATGGAAGTTTTCGACCATGTCAGATCCAATGGTGGTGGTCCCATAGCAATTTAACACACCAAAAATATAGCTCTAGTTATGAGGTCCACTTCAAGGTGCTAGAGGCCAATTGTTTCGAAGTTATTTCTTTGTATTTACTGCCTTAGATATATTTAATCGCGATAAAACTTGGCAAGTGAACTTTTGGAGTGCTGATGAAGATCTTTACCAATTATGTGGCCATTATGAGACAATCGAAATTTCCACTTTTTTTGTCAGGCTTTACTGACATGCTTCGTCTTTATTCCATGTTAGGGACCAAGGTACTAAAAAATGCATATAATTAGCTTGCCCCACCGAATGTTGTGCTACGAGAGAAGCGAGAAGGATAGCATTCAAAAAATTTCCTACGGCTTTATTACTTTTTTTC
Organism: Amborella trichopoda; assembly: GCF_054954075.1. Taxonomy (NCBI): domain Eukaryota; kingdom Viridiplantae; phylum Streptophyta; class Magnoliopsida; order Amborellales; family Amborellaceae; genus Amborella; species Amborella trichopoda. The sequence goes on from NC_142339.1 coordinate 23,482,987, forward strand.
TTCCTAGCCTTAAGACGACGTGAACACCGAGGATATTCACACAATGATGCAACTAAGATGCTCAGACATAGGAATGCATTGTTCGTAGGTTCATCAGTGGAGAATTTATGCGGGAAGAGACTTTTTTGAGCAATCTTATTGAAGTCCTCACCCTCGTGTGGACTGTTTGTGATTCTAAAGCTGAGGATTTGTATGGACCTCGTTAGTCAGAGTCAGGTCCGTCTGGCAATTGACTGCCAATTCGAAGGGCATTGTTCCCATTTGGTATGGGTTTGTGTGTACCCTCTAGTGTTGAGCCACGTTTCGAGGATTTGGTTTGTTTGTGTGCTGAAGGGCCTTCTGTCGGTGACGTCTACTTCGTGCATCAGTTGTTCTTTGTGAGTATCCACTGCTTTGAAGCTACGACAATCATGATCCCCCTATTCTTTGAGAGAGGCTTCAACCCTAATCCACGCTCCAAAGTCATGGAAGATTCCTTAGCGAGTAGGGTACCTCAGCTTATCGAGGTGATCAGCTTTGGGTATAACCCCTACCCACTGCTTTGCAGCTACGACATTATGATCCCCCTCTTCTTTAAGAGAGGCTTCAACCCTGATTACCGCTTCAAAATGATAGTTGACGTAACTTTCTTGGGGCATCTTCAACATTTTGGAATGTGTTGGTGACCTTATGAGAATGATGATCTTCTTTATGAGACTTGTCTTTCTTTCTTGACGAATCTTTTTTCCTTCGAGTCCTTTTTGCAACTGGGCTCAGGTTGTTGAAATCTTTTCCTTGAAGCTCTTATTTTTTAGTTCCTAATATTATGACATCAGGGATTATTTGTTTTGAGTGTAGGTTGAACTGCCTGTTAAGGCGAGTGTTGCATCAACCTGTTTATTGATCCAAGCATCCTTTATGGATTTTCACTCGAACTTAGGAAGCAGCACCTTAGAGAGAGTTTTCACCAAATTCCTTTTATTTGGGGCTCTTTGACCCATGACCTTTCGGCCATGTCCACCTCTATTCTTCCATATTTACTCACGATGCCCTTTCGAGTTTTCACCGTGCCCAGCTTTTATTCATGGAACTCTTTTACGCATAGATTTGTGATCATGCCCGTCCGTCATTTTTACTCATGGCGTTCCCTTGACCTGGAATACACCATGCCCGTTATTACTTCTTTTTGTTTCTTTCTTTTTGTGAAGGCATGTTTAGGGTCATGCCTTCTTGACCTGCGTGAAGCCTTTTAACGTCATGCCGCCAAGGCGTGCATTCTAGTTTAAGGTCATACAACTAGATCGTGATGGTGATGAATGACACTCTATGGAGGCCATGGAGTGAGTATGGTGGTGGTTTGACTCACTTGGGGAAAATGGCACAATGCTACCTAGGAAAGTTGGATGATGCATGAAAGGCAAATGAAACGTGGTGACCCTCTAGCTTACGATGAGTATAGGTGGCAGGATGGTTCACTGTTTTGTGAGCGTGGGTGAGACTCATTGGGGAATGTTGGCAGATGGTGAAATGAATGGACTCATTAGGGAGGCATTGAAGGTGGTACATGCACACAAATGGGTCGGTTAGGGAAGACATGAATGAAGGTGCACGTAAAAGGTGTGTGCATGTATGTGGGGGCGAGTTTATGGTCATACCTCCGGGACCTATACAAAGCAGTTTATTATCATGCGGTCAGCACTTGCACTATGGTTTAGGGTCATATAGCTTGGACCATGGTTATGCAATTTAAAGTCATGCAATTAGGACCTCCGCTATAGTTTATAGTCGTGTAGTTTGGACCGTGGTACTGAGCCTTTTAACATCATGCAGCTAGAACGTGTACTATATTTTAAAGTCATATAGCTTGGACCGTGTAGTCTAGGGTTGTGTAGCTTGACCTACGCTATAGTTTATGATCGTATAGTTTGGACCGTTCCATTTAAGGTCATTCACCTAGACCAACACTGTGTAGTTTAAGGCCATGCAGCGCGAACTGAGGCTATGTGGTTTATAGTCATGTGGCTTGGACTATGCAGTTTAAGGTCATATAGTTTGGACCATGCAGTTTAAGGTCGTGAAACTAGACCAAGGCTATGCAGTTTAAGGTCATGCTGCGTGGACAGAGGCTATGCGATTTAGAGTCCCGTGGCTTGGACTATGCAGTTTAAGGTCGTGCAACTTGACCTCCGCTACAGTTTATGGTTGTATAGTTTAGACCATGCAGTTTAAGGTCGTGTAACTAGACCAAGGCTGTACAGTTTAAGGTCATACAGTGCTGACCGAGGCTATGCGGTTTAGAGTCCCACGGCTTGGACTATGCAGTTTAGGGTCGTGCCACTAGACCTCTGCTCCAGTTTAAGGTCGTGTAATTAGACTAAGGCTTTGCTGTTTAAGGTCATGCAGTGCGGATCGAGGCTATGCAGTTTAGAGTCCCACAGCTTGGACTATGTAGTTTAAGGTCATGCAACTAGACCTCCACTGCAGTTTAAGGTCATATAGTTTGGACCATTGTGTGAATCGCCATGTTGGTGAAGCTTCACGGGGAATAAATATGTGGATAGCAATCTCACCCCTTGGGGATAAAATGGTTAAGGCTATACACAAGTAGGGAGCTTTTTATATGGAGATGGTGGCCCTACGAGGAGTGGCAAACTTTGCTGGGGATTAGGAGGGTAAGTGTGACTCCCTGGGGATGAAATGATTAAAGCCTGAAAAATAAAGAAAATAAAAATATTTTGTCTATTCAGTCTTCAGCTTCGGATCAACATCCTTCTCCTTGAGTTCTGCCATGAAGGCCGCCCATCGAGCCAATTCAACTTCAACATCTTCCAAACTGATGCCAGAAACATCCTCATTCGATTTAACCCGCTTATTTGAAGAAGAGGCATAGTCTTTTCGAGAAAACATGAGATCCCAAGCAAGAGTAGAAGATTCATCACGAAGTCTCGAAGCCTTGGGACATAATGGAAGAGGGCAGGCACGTTCCCACCAAGAATCATAGTTGGAAGTGCTTATGGGCTTGTCTTGCTTGAGAAAACCCTCACTAGAAGAAGACTTCTTCGCCTTCCACGACAAACCTGCTTGACCAGAAGGGTGAAAGAGTGCCATTGAAGAGGAAAAATTGGATGACGATCGATTGCTTCTCCAAAAGAAGTATAATGCTAAATATGGCGACACTGACTAAGTACGCTTTGAGGGAAATACCCCTCTGTGAAGTACTGACCGACCAGAATAAGACATGAATGTCCCATATTAGGCAAAAATAGGGACACATTATCAAGACCCCTGATCACTCAATCAAAGGATGACAACTCGTCCAAAACCTGCCGATAATAATTGACGTCTCAAGGTCGGGTGGTGTCATTGACATATGCCTATCCCAGAGTAACAAATACAACCATCGTTCGTCAAGGAGGAAGGACAATGGAAATGTGTTCAAGGGCCCAAATCTGTAAAAAAAATAGAAGCCAAAATCACCCCAATAGGCCATAAGACAGAAAACCAAAAGCAAGAACCCCAGAACCATCCGGGGCAAGATGACCAGGGCGACCCTAGTGGTATCACCCAGCCTGTGGGGGCGACACCAGTAGTGTCAACGGGTGACACTACCAATGTCTCCCAACCAGAACCCTCCTGTTTCAATCCGGGCTTTTTCCAGTGTTTTCCTATGGTAAAAATATGGGATTCAGAGACCAAAACAAAAAGAAAATTTATGTTGCAAAGGAAAAAATAAAGTAAAATTTGAGTTTGACAATATACCTGCAAAATCAAAATACTGGCCTCGATGAATTAGTCGCCTCGCGTGACCCGGTCGTCAAGACCTTAGTAAATGCCCACTAACATGGCCGGGACAATGGTGTAACCCGCTCACTCCTAGAAGGCATAGGCTAAAGGAACAAGAGAACTACAAACCATCTTACAATCGCTTGGAAAAACAAACAGATCCCAATAGCACAAAAAAAAATACGTATATGTTCGGCAACCCGAGACTGCTCTCTATTTCGGACTAGCAACTTCATATCGACTCACTGACCATGTGAAGAATCAGCAGCCCCCAACAGCTGTGCACCCATGATGGAATGATCGTCGGTGTCAATAGAAGGTTGATACGCAATCTCGGACAAGGTCAAGCCAGAAACTTTGACAATTTCCTCCAAAGTTGGTGTTGTCTCGCCCATAGGAAGGAAGAAGGTGTTTGCTTGATAGTTGAACCTGTTAGCAAGAGCCTAGTGGAGCGAGAAGTTCACATGGCAAGATGCCATGTTCAAGATCCCTATCATCAAAACTGAAGCCAAAAATGCCATGAGCTCAGGCCATTGCCGACCGAAAAGAAACCAATCCCTAGACCAGGCCCAACGATAGGAAATCCATTGACACGTCGAGGAATTTCACCCTATCGAAGGCCTTGCAAGATATGGGAGGGCAGACCTTCGGGGAAGTGCCTAACCTTAGAAAACAAAGGAAAAACCTCCTCTTCTCCCCCATTATCAGCCCCCTCAGAAACCTTCCCATTGCCCTTGGAAATAGCATTGTCCTTCTTAGGAGCCATGAAAGCCTAAGGGTGAGAGCAAGAAAAACCAGTAAAATCAGAAGCAAGATGATAAAGAAGAAAGAATATGAAGATGGGAAAAAGAAAGAAGAGATTGAAGGATGAGAGAGGAATGGGAAGAAGATGATTTTTATAGAAAATAGGAAATCCGACCCAAAACCCGTCCTGCAGGTTTCCACTTTGGCCAACAGAAAGTTTTAGCAACCCCAAGACCTTCAAAAGTAAGAAATTTGCAATTTGCAATTTGGAAGTCGGTGGTTTGAGCCACATGCTTGGTGTCTCCCAAGTCTATACCCAAGCAAGGCGGCACCACTTGTGTCGCCCACAAAAATTTTGAAAAAAGACCCTCCCTCATCTCAGCATTTTCCAAATAAATCAAAAAAACAAAAATTTATGGGCGACACCCCTAGTGTCCCCCAGCTTGTGAGGGCGACACTACTCGTGTCACCCAAATTTTTTTTGCAAAAACCCTTTTTTTTTAATTTAACCAAACATTCCTTAATAAAATAAATAATTTTTTGTTTTTTGAGCTACACGCTTATTGTCGCCTAGCCTGTGAAGGCGACACTAAGCATGTTGCCCACTTTTCTCTTAACAAAAAAAACCATCTGTTCAAGCATTTCCAATTTTTTTTTTTTTTTTCTTCTAAGGGCGACACCACCACTGTCGCCCAGGCGACACCAACACTGTCGCCTAAAAACATTTTTGAAAAAAATGTCCCCTCTTAATTATGGGGCGTCCGGGAATCAATTTTGGTTTTGTCATGTGTTTTTATGACTATTTTCAAACATTTTAATTAATTTTCAAAACTTTTAACAATCTCCTCGGTGGCATGAGCCTAAACTACCAGCCAATTTTCCAGAAAAAAATAAAATAAAAATAATAAAGAATAATATGCTCCACGGTGGCATGAGCCTAAACTACTAAGTCCAATTCAGAAAACGTTAAACTCGTGCGACATAAAAGATTCGAGAAAAGTACCGTCTAGCCATGTATGACGAAAAAGGTCGGGTGTATCCAGTTTAATGTCAAACTCGTGTGACGTAAAAGAGCCGAGACAGGAAAAAAGTCAAACTCGTGCGACGTAAAAGAGCCGAGATAGGTAGCGTCCAGCCCCGTATGATGCAAAGGGTCGGGTGTATTCAGTTCAACATCAAACTCATGCGATGTAAAAGAGTCGAGGAAGGTAACATCTAGCCCCGATGACATCAAAGGTTAGGTGTCTCCAGTTCAACGTCAAACTCGTGCGACATAAAAGAGTGGAGGCAGGTAAAGTCTAGCCCCGTATAAGGTTAAAGGTCGGGTGTATTCTATTCAACGTCAAACTCGTACGACGTAAAAGAGTCCAGGCAGGTAACGTCTAGCCCAGTATGACATAAAAGGTCGGGTGTATTCTATTTATCCCCGTATGACGTAAAAGGTCGAGTGTATCTAGTTCAATGTCAAATTCATGTGACGTAAAAGAGCCGAGGTAGGTAATGTCTAGCCCTGTATGACGTAAAAAGTCGACTGTATTCCATCTAGCCCTATATGATGTAAAAAGGTTGGGTGTATTTCGTCTAGCCCCGTATGACGTAAAAGGTCAAGTGTATTCTGTCTAGCCCCATATGAAGTAAAAGGGTCGAGTGTATTCCGTCTAGCCCCATATGACGTAAACGGGTCGAGTGTATGGTCCATCGCTGCATGGTGCTAAACTGCTTAGAAGGCTCTATGGTTGCAGGTGTTGAAACTGCCAAACAGCCTTGTTTTTCGAAATAATTTTATCTTTTCAAAACTTTCACTATATGTCTTGTGTTTTCAAAAATTTTAATTTCTTAGCTAAAATCATGACCTGTCCAAGTTCTGGGTTCTATTTTAAAATTCCCCCTTGTTTTCAAAATTTATAAAAAATACTTTTAAAAATGAAGGTGCTTAGATACCCGTATATGATGATTACTGCATTGCAGCGATTACTGCGTTGTTGCGTCGTCTCTCTCTTTGGAATCGGCCAGACAAGTCTCTTCCTATAGAAAGACTTAAGAAACCCTAAGGAATCAAAGAAGATCTCAGGGTTAAATTTTTTTCAAACTATGAAACACCTGAAGTCAAGTGGCATGGTCAGAAAATCCAACTCGAGGTTCAAGCTTGTGTAACTCATTGACATCTCACACCTAGGTGAGTGCAATGACTTGGACGGATTAGTTAGTGTGCCTTTGACCATGTGACGTCAGGAAGAAATTTAGAATGTCCGCATTAACTTTGACGTTCACTTGCCCCTCAAAGGATAGGGAATGCCAAAGTGTCTACTTCTTTTCCACTCACCTGTCACGCGAAGGACATGGAGTGCCAAAGAGGGGCAACTGTAGACACCCCATTTTAAAATCTTGCAAATTTTGTGGTTTCCTGAACCCTTAGGACCACACTTATCGTAGTAAACCAAAAATCCATAGTCCACACAGTCTTCCATGTGATCTAGAACCATTCTGCCAACTCAGAACCCTGCAGATACCCTGTTTTGACCCAGAATCCTACAAACGCCTTGTTTTACTAACACAATCATTAAAAAAAGTAGAAAAATCCTTTTTGACTCAAATTTTCTCTAATAGCTTCACAAGAGACTGAGAAAAACAGAAGTGAAATTTTTCAATTTGGACCATTTTAGGTTTGGCCGACACTAGGAGTGTCACCCTGCCCAGACATGGCGACACGAGTGGTGCCACCCTGACTTAGGCGACACTGATAGTGGTACCTAGCCCTATCAGATCCAAAGTTAAAAATTTCCGTTCGGGGTTAATTTCTTGCATTTTTGTGAAATTTTTAACATGAAACATGTTTGTTTGGGTGACACTAGGCGTGTCACTCGGGAGACAACACTGGTGTCGCCCAAACCCGAATCCCCAAAAATGGAACCTTTGGATGGAGGATCTGTTAGTAATGGAAAGATGGCCTTCCCAACAGATCATTAGCCTTTTATAAACCTCATTTTCATGGCCATAGAGAGGGCACTTTTGATACCTCTGGAGAAACTTCCTCAGAGAAAGTTAGCGTGAAACCCTAACCCTAAGCATGAGAAACCTTAACCTAAACCTAAGGCACAACAACACCATCCTTGAGGCACAACAACCATTTTCAACTAGAGATTTGCTGGTCAACATCTGAATCAGAGAGGCAAAGAGGACGCCGGTTCTGATATGGGCGAGCCCTTGAAGGCTCGGGAGTCCTAGGCCATCCGGCCTAGTTTGATATTGTTTTCTTACCCTTTCGTTCTTCTTCTTTTATTGTTTTGAATTTATTTTGATCCTATTTTGATTATGTTTCTTTGAACTTGTGTTTTAATGCTTTGGATCATGCTAGCTCTGCCACAAATCTGAGAGCAGATCTACTCGCTTCACGGCAGATCTGACCTCAGATCTGAATTCGATTTGTCCCACTTTCTCTACCACATATTTATGTTTATCAGTTTAAGGTGTCAAGATCCGAGAGATCATCGCTAAAAGATCTGTCCGATTTTCATCATAAACACCCCGTCAATCCGGAGCAAGTTGAGCCATCACCCCGATCAAGTCAGGCGTAGGTCATGGGCCCCAACCAGTTTCCCCTAGACTCTGGTGAAGATCTCTCGAACTGACTAAACTCGGGGCAGCTCATGGGCTCGAACCAGTTTCCCCTAGACTCCGGATGTGCCGGAAGGCACCGCTGCGCGGTAATCACGGTGACTCAAGTGAGACAGAAGCCGAACCCACCGAGGGCATTGCCCATGATGCCTTGGAGGAAGAAAGTTTGAATTATGAAAAGACTGATCTTCTTTCCGTGATCCAAGAGAATGATCCACCAACGCCTCCCAAAGTCTGCCTCGACATCCCAGCTCCACAAGATGAAACTGAAAAGAGAACCGATACTGTTGAGCTTCTTCAAATGGCTAAAAAGCTCATTGTTGAAATCGATCTCATAAACAAGAATGGGACTTTGTCATTGTTCACACTCTCCCAGCCTTCATCTGAATTCGTCTTAGAATCTTAGAGAAGTGATGGACTCCCATCCCCTCTGAATGGTTCTAATGATGCGGCCTCCCTCACCCTCTCTCATCCAAATATTCTAAACTTTGATGAGAGTTCGTCACTTTCATTAGAGGAAAGCCACTGCCCAGTACTGGATGGGATGAGTTGCACTCCTCTTGCTAGCAACCCCACTGGAATGGCTCCTCCATGCCCTGAAGGAACCATGATTCCCTGCAAAGCCAGCTACATGCTTCCGCCATGTGAAGCGTGTTGCATGTGAACTCTTGACAATGACAGTACAGCCTCGTCATATGAGGGTTTCACATTCCCATTTGGTGATGAAGAGCTCAATTCTGATGGGGCGGCATCCTTAGTCCTCATACACCCAATGACTCCTACCTATGATGAGACCTCGTCACTCTCATTCAAGGAAAATCATTCCCTAATAGAGGATGAGATGGGCAGCATTCCCTTCGCTGACCACCCCAATGAAATGGCTCGTCTAGCTCTTGAAGACACCATGATTCTTTATGAGGCTGACTGCATATGGGGTCCATGTCTTGAAGGTGCCATGGCCCCTTATAAGGACAATCACATGTTCTTTCGGTGTCTTGAAAATTGCTCCCTCAATGATGATGATGTGACCTCATCATCTGATGAGAATTTTACATTCTCATTATGATGAGGATACTCAAGCCTTGGAAAATGAAGTAGGCATGAGGGAAGGCTCAATGAATCTTGCTGATGATGTTGTTGAAGCGGCAGCAGTTGAATTCAAGATTGTAAGCTCTGAGGAATGTAATGGGAAAGTAGAAGAAGGGCCCTCAAGTATGGAAGCTCTTGAAGCTATGGGGATCAATAAAGTACCAGAATCATATGGAGACGAGATTGTGCAGCTTAATATCACATTGATGCAGTTACAAGCCGAGATGAGGTAAAAAGATGAAATGGTCGAACCTTTGCGCCAAGAGTTATTAGTGTCTTGTACCCCCTCGAGGCACTGAGCCCACTTTATCGTCTCTCAAGCACCATGCCTGATCATTGAAACAACACCATTAAAAGAAGGGCCACTCCCACCCTCGCCTCCCTCATTATCGCTCTCTTCCCCACTGACTCAGGTTGGGAATGGAGAACTAGTAAAAGGCATGATAGCCGAAGTATTGAAAAAGTACAATATCTCAGTGAGGGAAGAGCAGAATCGCTATCAAAAGCCTTTCCCAGACTATGTTGACCAAACTCCATTCCCATCGGGGTACCAAAGGCTCGACCTCCCCAGGTACGATGGCACTGGCTCGTCACAACAGCATATAGCCCACTTCATTGCTGCCATGGTAATATGGCGAGCAATGAACAACTATTACTTCAGCAATTTGTGGTAACCCTTATAGGTAGCTGCATTCAAATGGTACTCTCGATTATCACCAGGTTCAATCTCATCATGGGTACAAAAGGAAGAAGAATTCCTCAGGCGTTTCTGTGACATAAACAAGAAAGTGCAGCCTTTTGAGCATCTTCAGGTAAAACAAAAGCCATACAAGCCAGTGATCGTGTACATCGAAAGATAGCGCAATCTGGCCATCAATTTGGCCACTCCAATAGGTGAGCTCCAACTGATGGAGTACTGCATAGACGGGATGCACCAAGAATTAGCCTATTATGTCACCTCAGCATGGCCCACCACGTTCACAAAGATGGTTAATGAGGCAGTACAAATCAAAATCCTGCTCAAGCACCATGGAAGTATGTCTGGGCCCTTTGCATTGGTCAAATATGATGATCAGTTAGCAAATGCCATGACAAATATCAAGCACTCCTCAAGTCAAAGCCAGAACAAGAGTTATTCCTTCGAAAAGCACAAGGTCCCCAAATTTCTTGAGACCCTCCTATCAGAGGGGATGATCGAGCTACTTGCGCCAAAACGATCGGGGGAAGTCGAAAAGGAAAACAAACCTAATTACTGCCAATATCATAGAAGGCTTGGTCACAAGACTGAGGAGTGCCACGCTACCAATGACATCATCTAGAACTTCATAAACAAGGGAAAATTGAATTTGGGGCCTGATTCCACACGTGATCTAGTGCCACACAATTGTCCAAGATATACGACCCTAAACTATAACACACATCTTAGTGGCACAATGTTAAACTAGACAACATACGTTCTCGGAGGCAAGACCTTAAACACACCCTCTGATCTTGGTGTATTACCATAAAACACACTACTCTTATGGTCTTGGAGGCAAGACCTGAAAACCTACCCTCCGGTCTTGGTGTATGACCATAAAACACACTACTCTTACGGTCTCGAAGGCAAGACCCTAAACATGCCCTACGGCCTCAGCAATAAGACCTTAAATATGCCGTCAGGTCTCGATGGATGACCTTAAAACATGCAAATCGATGGTCACAGTAGCATGACCTTAAACTTGCCTCTGCAAAATAAAAATAAAGAGGGAGACGGACATGACGAAAACCTGAAAGGGCATCATGGATACAAATGTCAAAAAGAGAGAAAAGAAAGGAAATGACGTATATGGTGTGCACCTCAAAGACCACCATGGAAAAAGTATGTTTAAGAAAAGAAAAGAAAAAGAAAAGATGAGCATAGTGAGAACCTGCAAGGGCACCATAGACAAGAGTGTCAAAATAAAAGGGGTAGGGTGAAAACCCTTTGGGACACTCACTCTCAAATGACGGGTGTGTTGATCCTGCCCTATGGGTCATCAAGAGTAAAAATGTCACGTCCCTATGGAAGGACGTTTAACTGTGCGACATACAGTCCATTCACACAACTATAAACTGCTTCTTGTTCTTACATGTCTCCATGGGGTTACCACATGACACCCTCCTACGTATCCCCTACCACATCGTCCTTCACAATGTCCCCGGTGAAAGGACACCACACCTTCGAGGTGTCATCCCTCATCAAGGTGTACCTCGGTTGTGACTATGAGGCTTCAAAGCAAAGCATGCAAGGCATGCGACCACCTCTACAATGCCATATCCGAAAGAGGTGTACCACAGTTCCAACTGTGATCTTTCAAAGTAGAGCATGCAAGGCATGCAACCACCTCTACAATGTCATATCCCAAAGAGGTGTACCATAGTTCCGCTGTGAGGCTTCGAAGTAGAGCATGCGCTTGCCTCTAAAAATGGCAGACCATAGTTCTGTTTGTGAGGCTTCGAAGCAGAGCATGCAAGTGTGCACTCACCTCTCAAAAAGGCAGACCACAGTTCTGACTGTGAGGCTTCGAAATAGAGCATGCAAGCATGCATCCTCCTCTCAAAAAGGCAGACCATAGTTCCAACTGTGAGGCTTCAAAGAAGAGCATGCAATCGTTAGGGCATGCACCAATCTCTACAAAGGAATATCCTAAAGAGGCGTACCGTAATCTCCACCATGTACCCCTACTCCTGATAGGGTGCTTTCATTGTACCCATTCCATGCATCACCATGACCAAACACATCATTACCTCAAGATTCTTCTGGCCTCCACTTTCCCAGTTGAGTCACACCACTCATAGCGCCCTTAAGCCTCAATCATACACCTTAATTGCCCATGATCCCACTCCTTGTCATTCGTGTCCTCTATCGCAGCATGTTCAACAAGGGTGAGGACTTTAAAAGCACCCTCAATGGTCTAAAGTGGGTGAAGACCTCAAAATTTCTCCTAACACATCCAACAAGGGTGAGGACTTTTAAAAGCACCCCTCGGTGATCCATTCGGGGCCAAAGACCTTTCCTCATGAGGCTGAATCGATGGAGGCAGCAAGTCCCAAGCCAGAGCTCGAGGTCCTTCACAAACCACCACTTGCAAGCGTCCAGACACACTCACTCAAGCCACCGTGCATGTTCACCGCTATGCACGTTCACCGTCGTCTATGTTCATTGCTGTGCGTGTTCACCGCTGCTCGTGTTCACCGCCGTTCGTGTTCACCATCGAGCATGTTCATTATCGTGCGTGTTCACCTCCGCATGTGTTTACTGCCATGGGTGTTCACCATCGTACGTGTTCACCGACGTGCATGCTCATACACACTCACTCAAGACACCGTGCGCATTCACCGCCATGCGCATTCACCGTCGTGCGCATTCACCGCTGTTAGACAGACTCACTAAAGATGCCATGTGTGTTCACCGCCGTACGCATTCACTGCCATGCTTGCTCAAACACACTCACTCAAGACGCCGTGTGCGTTCTACACGCCATCTAGCTATCGTGCATGCTAGAGTGCCTCCTTGATGAGAAGTCCTGCTGCTGACAACGACGCATCTGTATCTTGTAGACTACCGTAGAGCACAACTCTTGTACTGCTGAGCACAACCCTTCTGCCTATTCACCCTCGCCTTTTACATGTGCCTCCAAGCACGCCTTCCCTAGCTGGCTCGTTCGTGTGCGCCTCGACATGGTTTAACCCTCATCACCTTTCCATCGCTATTGGAGTCATATTCACGCTCCCTATCACATGATTCCACACATTTTAATCACCAGAAAGTCATACCCACTTCCTAATCCCCAGTGAGTCTCATTTCACCAACCATCCTTCACTGGGGAAAACCTTCACTATCTGAACCCACTGCCCATAAATGGTCTCGGCCATTTTCATCCCCAGTGAGTCAAACCACCATCCACAGGCTCATTTCCGATGAAGCCACTTCCACTTCACATCTCCCAGTGAGTCCACCCTTCATTGGCGACCCACATACATGGCGACTCATACGCGGACCAGTTGCATGACCCTAAACTATAGCACACGTCCTAGCCGCATGACGTTAAATTACTTAACACCACGGTTCAGTTGCATGACCCTAAACTGTAGCATACATGCTAACCACATGACATTAAGCTGCTTCACACAATGGTCCAGTTACATGACCCTAAATTGTAGAACACGTCCTGGCCGCATGACATTAAATTGCTTCGCACAATGGTCCAGTTACATGACCCTAAACTGTAAAAATCGTCTTGGTTGCATGATGTTAAACTGCTTCGCACCACGGTCCAGTTACATGACCCTAAACTGTAGCGCACGTCCTGGCTGCATGCTTCTCTCCATGATCCAGTTGCATGACCCTAAACTGTAGCACACGTCCTGACTGTATGACGTTAAACTACTTTGCACAACGGTCCAATTGCATGACCCTAAACTATAGCGCACGTCTTGGCCATATGACGTTAAACTACTTTGCACAACAGTCCAGTTGCATGACCATAAACTGTAGCACACGTCCTGGCCGCATGACGATAAAACTGCTTCGCAAAACGGTCCATTTGCATGACCTTAAACTGTAGCATACGTCCTAGGTGCATGACGTTAAACTACTGCGCGCAGGTCCCAGTGGCCTGACCTTAAACACGCCTCCACACACGTGTGCTCCCTCCACTGCATGCAAGCCCTTTGCATGTCGTTCCATGCATGCTTCCTCTAGCCGGCCCGTCCACACGTACGTACCACCTTCATTTCCTCCCGACCAAGTCCATCTCCATAACTCTTTAAGAACTCGCAAAATTCCCCAGTGAGTAGGGCCCATGCTCTTGAATCCCTGGTGAGCCATTCCATAATCCAAACTCATCGTTAGCTAGTGGGCCACACATTATCCATCTTCCATACAACATCCATCATCCATAGATAGTCTCATGCCATCTCTTCCAAGTGAATCAAACAACCACCGCCATACTCACTCCATGGCCTCCACAGACCATTATCAATCCACATCATGGTCAAGTCTATATGACCTTAAATCATAGCCGAGGTCCCGGACGCATGACCTTAAACACGCCCCTAAAAAAAAAAATGGGCATGGTGTAAACCTGAAAGGGGAACTCCATGAGTAAAAATGTCACGATCACGCCCCTTGGCCCCTTCCATACACAACCAGAGGGTGACAGAGTGCGGGATCACGATCGCAGGTTGCGTACGTCACTCATGTGGGAGTGGCATCAACACGTGTTATAATTGTGGAATCAAAGAAAACCATGAATCAAAATAAACTGACAAACAGAGGCCACAAAAGGAGAATAATAAAGTCATTTATACAGACCCAATTTCCAAAATTCTTTTACAAAATTTTAAGGCACGACCGGCCTGACCACAAAATTACATTATTCATCAAAATGCATTGTAGCACAACAACCAGACACCTACAATCAAAAGATTCTTGAACAGAGCTTGAGCTTCAAAGGTATGCTACCACCGTCCAGCAGTCCACACACGAGCTATCGATTCTCACTCTACAATGAAGGGAAAGAGAGGGGTATGAGCTAAAAGCTCAGTAAGTAAATCAGTACCTTACATTCCTGCCTACAAGCTTATAGATAATGATAGGACTTCCTATTCCTTAGACATCGTATTGGCAATCAGAAAGCAAAGTCATCCCTAGAATATGTACATTAACAGCATAAAATGAGTACTGTTCAGAAGTTGGAGCGTCTCATATTTCCCGCAATGGAAGTTACATTGATGCATGTCACAGTCGTAGTTAAACAATCATACATAATCCTTAATTCAAACGGACAGAAATAGAATCAGAATCAGAGATAGAATCAGAATCAGAATCAGGAACATAATCATTTACTCCCGAAGTAGAACTCAAATCGATCAGGCTAAGCCTATCTTACAACTTGAAACTTCTACCCTCATTCGGGAAGGAAGACAATGACAAATGGATGTCCCATTTCGTAGTATCCTCAATCACACACACGATCCCTAGACAATTTTGGGGTTTTGATAGGCTGAGGCCTTACAAGACACAACCCTCTCCTTGCGCCTTCAGGTGAGAGGGCGTTCCACCACCATTGGAGGATCCAATGCATTGTGCCCATAACAATTTGGGGGGTGCGACGCACCCTGTTACTTACAGTTATCTCCTGACTCCACTTCTATCATTAGAGTCGGGGAGGAATCAAAACTTGTTGGCAAAACAGAATATCCACTACCAATGGAGGGCCCATTGCGTAGTGACCAGAAATCACATATACCAGAGTTTATAAATCAGAAACAAAATATCCACTACCAATGGAGGACTTATTGCATAGTGGCCAGAAATCACATATATTAGTTGCACCGTGCATAAGCATGTATACCATTCATTCATTCACACTTTCCTCTTTCTTAAAGGTCAGGAGCATTCAACATTTGTAGGATCATAGGCATGCCATTTCAGTGTCTTATAACAGAACATTCAATCATCTTGCACAAAGGATTAAGCTATGTTCAAAGGAAACATGGATGCATGATATGTGCATAATTCATGTACAACTTAAAATTCATTATTGTTCTTATTAATCATGGGTTTATATAGAATAAGGTATAACACCCAATTGTGAGAGGAATTTAACTAAATTCCGATCCCAATTTCCTAACCGAACATTGCATAGTCTAATGAGGGTTTAGTAAATCATTCTGGATCTTACTAATTTTTGCCAACAGTGACATAGGTTCACATTTCGAAGCCTAACTTGCAATCCAGCTGAAATTTAAAAATGATTGAAACATGCAAATTTTAGTAGACACTTAGAGCTTTCAAATTGTTGTGGTTTTGAAGTAATCTAACTCCTATTAGTCAGCCAAAGTTCATGACAATAGAGACAGAAGTTCTGAATTTCTACTAGGTTTGTCAACAGTGACATACTGGGACATTCTTGAGTGTAGCTCCTCATTTACACAAAATTTGGGCAAGGCTAAAACATGAAAATCATAGCAGACTCATACATCCATAAAATGGCTATATTTTTGTGTCATTTGGACCTCAAGAGTTTAGGCAAACTTTCAACACAAAAGAAGCTATATTTTTGGAAATTAGCATAATCTGCCAACAGTGACATATGAGCACAAAATGAAACATATCTTCCAAAATAGGATGAGTCTCAACTGGACATAAACATCAAACTCAAAGTAGACCCAAGGATATTTGAAATGGTGTGATTTGAAGCCAAAATCATATCATTTTCTTAGTCGAAATCCAATTACAAGAACATGTAAAATCACTAGAAATCACAGTCCAGCCATGTTATCCTTTCTAAAATCTTCTCCTGACTCTTAATCTCTGCAAGGTAACAAAATGAGATCAATTCTAGCTTAAAATAGACTCAAACCATGCTTCCTTCATGTTTTCATGCTCAGGGGTCTGTGAGATAATGATCTACTTACGTTTTTGTGTAGCCAAAGGTGATCCCAAACTCCTTTCACAATCCCCTTCGCCAACAAGCTTCTCAAGCTCTACAACTAATGGAACGAAAGGGCTGAAATTTTCTCCTCCCAAAATTTGAGGTGTTGAGAGAGAGAGAGAGTTCTACTCCAAGGGTGGGAAGGTGGTACTCTGCGCTTGCCAAGTGGCCTCTTCAATGGCATGCAGGTTGCCAATTGGCATGTCTGGTAGCATGTAGTGGACGGGTGGCTATCTTGCCTCATGCACGACATCCACTCCACCCTTCCTTTTTCTTTCTTTTATCGCTGCATGAGCACTCCCTCTTTTTCTTTGTATCGCTATGCGCTTCTCTCTTCTCCCATCGCCGCGTGCCTCACTCTTCTCCCATTGCCGCACTCCTCATTCTTCTCCCATTACTGAGCACCTCACTCTTCTCCCATCTCCGTGCGCCTCACTCTTCTCCCATCACCGCATGCCTCACTCTTCTCCCATCGCCGTGCTCCTCACTCTTCTCCCATCGCTGCGCGCCTCACTCTTCTCCCATCACTGTGCGACTCACTCTTCTCTCATCGCTATGCGCCTCACTCTTCTCCCATCACCGCGCACCTCACTCTTCTCCCATCACCCCGTGCCTCACTATCGTTGCGTGCCTCTCTCTTCTCCCATCATCGCGTGCCTCACTCTTCACTCTTCTCGCATCATCGTGTGCCTCACTCTTCTCCCTTCGCCGCATGCCTCACTCTTCTTTGGGCTGAATAAATTTGGGTCTTTACGTCATCCCCCCTTAAAAAATATTTTCTCCTCAAAATCGTATCTCGATCAGTTGAACAACTGGGGGTACTTATTCCAGATTTCATCTTCTCGTTCCAATGTCGATTCCTCCTTTGAGTGGTACTGCCATAGAACACAAACCAGGGGCATTTGTTTGTTACGCAAAACTTGCATCCTCCAGTCTAGAATGTCAATTGGCTACTCAACATAAGTCAGGTTTTCCTTGACTTTCAATGGCTCATACTTCAAAACATTGGATGGATCTGGTTGATATTTCCTTAATAAAGACACATGAAACACATCATGAATGTTTGCCAACTCAGGTGGCAGAGACCATCCTTAAGTGTTGTTCATGCTTTTCCAGATTCTTTGAATATAACAGAATGTCATCTATAAAAACCACCACGAAGTCATCTAAAAAGGGTCTAAACCCCTTATTCATTTAATCCATAAAGACGGTCAGGGCATTAGTTAACCCGAACGGCATTCTCAAGAACTCATAATGTCAATATTGGGTCTTAAATGTAGTCTTAGGGACATCCTCTTCTTTGACCCGCAGTTCATGATAGCCTGACCAAAGGTCGATTTTAGAAAACACCCGAACCCCTTGAAGCAGATAAAAAAGGTCGTCAATTCTAGGCAAGGGGTACTTATTCTTTACCGTGACTTGATTCAGCTTTCTTTTTCACAAATAACACTGATGCACCCCATGGTAACACACTAGGTCAACCACATCCCCTTGCCAATAACTCTTGCAATTACTCCTTCAATTCATTCAATTTGGTTGGGACCATCCTATAAGGTGGTTTAGAGATGAGAGCAGTGTCAAGAACCACCCCTATTTCTAAGTCTATCTCCCTAACTGGAGGCAGAGTGGTCAAATCTTAAGGAAAAAATTCTGGATACCCCTTTACTATTGGTATCTCATCTAACTTTGACTAGGCATCCCGATTCTCCACTATATAAGCCAGATACCCAACACATCCTTTGGCTAACAAACAAAAAGAGTGTATAGTGGAAACATCCTTGATGTCAACAAAACTCAGTTCAGGCGGACTAGGGCATCTAAAAGTTACAGTTTTGTCATAACAATTCACTGTCGTAAACTGAGTAGACAACCAGTCCCTACCCAAAATCGCATCAAAGTCTTGGATGTCTAACAAGTCTATAGGTAGAACACTCACTTCAAGCAAACCCTACAGTGTTTACAAACAATTTCAGCCTCCATAGATTCTCCCATAGGTGTGCCTATTATCAATGTCCAGTCAAGAAGTGCAGCTTTAACATTTATGTGACATGCAAAGTGAGGTGCACCAAAAGAGTGTGTAGATCCAAGGTCAATCAAAACTTTAGCTTCCATGTTGCAGACAAAAAGTGTACCTTGAATCATAGAAGTGGACGACTTGGCCTCTCATTTTGTAAGGGTAAACACCAGACCTTGAGTCTTTGGTCGGTATCCTGGTCCCTTTACCAAGCAGTCCTTGATCATATGGCCAGGCTTGCCACATCTGAAGCATGCACCTGTCCTTCTTCGGTACTCGGCTGCCAAGTGATTGTCCTTTCCACAGTACGAGCATACTGGGTGCTAGTTCAATCTTATGTCGCCCGAGAAGGTTTTTGGGATCTTCTTGCTTTCTTGATTATTATTTCCCCTAGAAATTATCTTTGGGGGTGGCCGAGTCTTCCTTCCAAAACTTCTAAATGGAGATGGTCCCATCCTTCCTTCTTTCCTAAACCAGGACCCTTCGTCTTCCCTTTCTATCTTCTTGGCCAGGTCCTCTAAAGAGGAGAAGGTCTTTAAATTGGCCAATATTACCTCCCTCCTTATTTCTAGCCTGCGGCCCCTCTCGAACTTATTAGCGTTCCGGGCGTCGGTGTTAATGAAGTGCGACACATATCTCTACAATTCAGCAAACTTAGCTGTGTACTGTTCTACAGACAGTCCCCCTTGTTGCAGCTCAATAAGCTCCACTTCCTTTCTTTCCCGCACTAAGTCAGAGAAGTACTTCTCATTGAAGGCTTCTATGAAATTTTCCTAGGTCACTTTTGTCCCTGACCTTCCCAAGATTGCTTTACTGAGCCCCATCATTGCTCAACATCTCCTTCTAACATGAAGGCCCCTAACTTAACCTTTTGCTCATCACTGTAAGGTAATACTTCAAATATCTTCTCCAATTGCCTTACTCATAGCTCTGCTTTTTCTACTCCCCCATGTCCTTGGAACGTCAGAGGTGCTAGTCTCTTGAATCTTTCTATTAGTCCACTATGAGTCTGCTCCGTGGCATGGGTAACTGGGACTGACATACTGTCTTTCATCATATGAGTCATGGCCCCCAATGTCCTAACGAATTCTCCAAGGGCCTCTGTATTCTCATTACTAGAGCTCACATTATTAGCACGGGTGCTTAACTTCTTTATCTTACAACAGGGACACCTCAGTCACAAGTCTACTCAAAACGTTTCTAGAGACACCTCTATGACATTCTAAGCTAAGAATCCAAACCTGGCTGCTCTGATACCATAACTATCACGACCCCACCCCCAGACCCCTGTCGTACACAACTAAAGGGTAGCAGAGTGTGGGATCGAAATAAGATCGAAGCCAAGTGTAGCGTTAGTGGTTTCTGGTGAGTGTTCAACTGGCGCTGAGTTCACAGAAACACAATCAACGTTGGGTTATTAAAGACTCAGCTGACGCTGTGAATAGCCTGTGATATCGTTTGAAGACAACCGGCTCCAAGTTAACCGACGCTAAGTTAGCCGGTGATAAGTCAACTGGCGCTAAAATTGTTTTGAAAAAGCACCCGGAGCTAAGTCAACAGACGCTAGGATTGTTTGGAAGATACCCAACGTTAAGTCAACCGGCGCTAGGGTTCTTTGGAAGGTGCTCGACACTAAGTCAACTGGTGGTAGGGTTGTTTGGAAGATACCCGACGCTAAGTCAACTGGCTCGAGGTAAAAAGACTTAAGAGCAAGTTTTCTTTAACCGTGAGGAGAGATTGTTCGTTTGAAGTTTTGGCAAGCAACGGGATTCAGCAAAAGTTCTGCAGGGAAGGTTTTCGACCAACATTGGGATTTCAGGCGTTTTTTTGTTGGGAAGGTTCTTGATGAATTTTTTTTGCCAAGAATTTGGTGAAGTTGCGGGGAGTGCTTTTTAGCACTGAGGATTTTCCAGTGAGGGGAAGAGGTTCCGACTGCAGGAAGTGAAACTGTGATCATTTTCGCACGTTTTGGGAGTTTTTTGGAGAGCTTTTAAGAAATTTTGTGGGATTGTCACAACTTTTTAACATTGTTAGTGGTGTTGCAGAGGTTTTCGGGAACTTAAATAAGTTTGCAAAAATTTTCTGTGAGCTATTGGTGCTGTCTAGGCCAAAAATATAGGCGGGAAAATTTTTCAGTAAGTTTTTCGATAGCAGAAGTTCCGACAGGAGACTCACAGGTACGGGAGGTGGACCGTCATGGAACATGTACGGTTTGCAGGAGGTGAACTGTCGTGGAGGTGAATCGTCACAGGTGAGGCATAAGGGTTACCTCCTAAAATTGTGCGACCATTAAGTAGGTGCAAAAACTTAGGCTTTGAAAACAAGGAGTCTCGGGAACCGAACAGTGTGACCGAGCTAGCACTAACAGAAGTGTAGCCGGCGTTGAGGCAACCGACGCTGATGGTTTGTAGTGCTGACTCAACCGGAACTGAACCTCAAGAAAGGAAACCAGTGCTAGGGTTATGGAGCGCAACCGACGTTGGCCTTTGGAGTGCTGACTCAATCGACACGGAACCTCAAGAAAGGCAAACGATGGTAAGCGTAAGGAGCACAGCCGTCGCTGACCTTTTGAAGACACAGCTGGCGCTCATCAGCATGTGTGGCTTATCATGGTGCAGAGAGTGATGCTCCCTTATGGTAGTAAGTTACGTGTGGCATTGGTAGCGCTCGGCAACGAGGTACATACGACGATGTTCATGGGCAGAGCAAAAGTAGTGAATGATAGTAACACGTGGCTTGCGGTTCCTGTTGGAAGCCAAATCCTTCAGCACAACAGTGAGGTCCATGTTGTTCTGTGGGAGGGCATCCACTGTGAACAAAGTACGCTTTCTGTCATAGGCCAGTTCCTTGTCAGGGTAGTCCGCTTTGTATGTTTGATACACACGACGAATGAATTCTTCGTTGTATATTTGATGTGCAGGTCAAGTGAGATACCTGACTTGTATGTTTTACATACACGTCAGGTGAACTGAGGCTAACTCCTTGGAGTGGCTTTGCTCTGTCTTCTGGCTTATAACCATCCTCTTCCTCGTTAGATGAATTAAAGCTAACTCTCTAATTGGTTTTGTTTCTTCTTCATGAGGAAAGCCTTTCTTTCGTGGGTTTTCTTCTTCCTCATGGGGCAGCCTTTTGTTTTAACCTATAACCGTCCTCTTATCCTCAGATGCATGGGCAAAAGTACAAGTTTTGATTTGTAACTGTCCTCTTATCCTCAGATGTAAGAGACTTGTAACCTCCCTAGTAATGGGCTTCTTGTAACTTGTAACTCGTTTTTACTGCAATAAAAAGCGTTAGAATTTTGTTTAGACTATCTTGCTTATTTTCATGTTGAGTTTCTTTCTTTTGAATACACATCATGGATAATACTTCTTTAAGTATCGTCCATTAATAGGGGGCATTGCTTCCTCTCCCTCAGGATGTGCCAGTATATAGGTTCGATTGGGCGAGACCTTTTTTATTATAAAGGGACCTTCTCACTTAGGCTCAAACTTCCCTTTACATCGTCCATGCATAACAATAGCCCTTTTGATAGCTAAGACTAGATCACCATGGGTGAATGAGCGGACTTTGACAAACTTGTCGAAAGCCCGCTTCATTCTCCCTTGGTTGAGTTTAAGGCTCTGCTGAGACTCTAACCTCTTTTCATCGAGTGCATCCAATTCTTGATACCGACGCTTTACTCTCTCATCTTTGGATATTCCTTCGTGAATCGCGACTCACAGCGAAGGCATTTGTATTTCGAGGGGTAAAACTGCTTCACCCCCATAAACAAAAGAATAAGGAGTGGAATCAGTAGAATTTCGCAAGCCCATTGGGCTTCAGGAAGCTTCTCATGCCTGCCTTGTTTTTTATTTTGGCTTTTTTAAAACGTTGCACAGAGTTTTATTGAAAGCCTCAGCTAATCCATTCGCCCGAGGGTGGTACATAGTTGAGTACCTCCATTCGAAACTGAATTGGTTAATTAAGCGATCGATATGATGACTCGTAAATTGAGGACCATTGTCATATATAATCCGGTCGGGCACTCCGAAGTGATATATGATATGATGTCGAACAAAGTAGGCTACCACTATCTCAGGAGCCTGCTTAAGGGGGACCGCTTCAGCCCACTTAGAGAAATAATCTGTTGCAACTAGGATAAAAACATGGCCCATTGTGGAAGGAGGGTCAATGGGCCCTACGATGTTCATAGCCCATTGTGATAAGGGCCATGATGCAACTGTAGGGTGTAATGGCTCTAAAGGCCAGTGAACCAGGCTGGAGTGTATTTGACATACTTGGCACTTTTTAGCATAGCTTAAAGAATCGACAATCATGGAAGGCCAATAGTATCCCAACCTACGTATTTGTTCATAGAGCTTAGGACCGGACTAATGTAGCCCACAAATTCCTGAGTGGACTTCTTCTAACACCTTGTTTGCTTCTTAGATATAGATGCATCTAAGAAGAATGACATCAAACGACCATCTGAAGAGAGCATCTCCTTCAAGGAAGCTATACTTGGTACACATTCAACGTATGTTGTTGCATTTGGTACGATCCTTTGGGAGGCTGCCATGTTTTAGGAAATTGGTGATGGGCTCTCTCCAATCTTCTACCTACTCAATTTCTGCAAACATTGGGTCAAAGAATTTTGGTTCTTGATTCCGACCCTTAGCTCCTTGACTTTGCGCTACTGCTTGTTCAGTCTTGATTACTTCTTTAGCTTATCGAAGTGCTCCAAATGGATAAGGAGGGCACTTGGGGACGATATTTCTTTCGTCATCCGCATCGACCTCAGTTCTTAGTTTGATGTGTCTCCATTCTACCACTCAGACAATCCTGGGCCCTGATGAGGATAATTGAATTGTAGCACTAAGTTTTGCAAGTGCGTTAGCCTATGAGATTAACCTTATGGGGATGTGACTCAGGGATACGTCCTCAAACTGAGCCATGTACGATTTTGCAGTATCTTGGTAAGGCTTGAGAGTTCCTTTTATCACATTGTAAATCCCTTTGAGCTGTTCGATAACCAACTCAGAGTCACCATAGATCTTGAGCCGCTCTAAGTCGAGGTTCAAGGCTATCTCTAGTCCGATTATAAGGGCCTGATATTCTGCCTCATTATGAGAATCGTCTTGGGCGAGAGAGAAATAAAGTGGCAATATTCCTCCTCTCGGAGTCCGGAATACTACTTCGGCACCTCCTTGATCTGATTGGAATGCTCCGTCGAAGTGCAATTCCCACACAAGAGTAAGGTCAGCACATAATACTTCTTCATCAGAGAGGTCGCTTGATAGAGGAGATTCTGCTGGTACAGGGTGTGCTGCGAGAAAGTCAACCAAGGCCTGGCCCTAGATGGCCTTCGGTGGGACATACGTGATGTCGAACTCCATCAGCAATAATGCCCACTTAGCAAGGCATCCTGACAAGCTTGGGCTTGTCATGAGAAACTTTACAGGATCAACTTTCGATATAAGTTTCACTTCATGACCAAGCAGGTAATGGCGGAGTTTTTGTACTACGAAGATCAGGGCCAGACACATCTTTTCAATAGGGGTTCTTGGCACCTTGCATCCTACGACTGAGGTAATATAACGCAATCACTTTTCCCTCTTCATTGTTTTGTGCCAATAATGCTCTAAGTGATTCATCCAAAGCAGTCATGTGTAGAATGAGGGGTTTTCCTAATACTGGTGTAAAAAGCACTGGAGGATTGAGTAAATATTACTTGATGTCATCAAGGGCTGCCGACATGCTTCATTTCAAATGAATGGGGTATCTTTCTTTAGCAGGTGTGTAAAGGGTTTACAGCGACCTGAGAGGATCGAGATGAACCTACGAATGTATGCTAACTGCCCTTGAAGAGAGCGCAGTTTTCTAAGTGCAGTCGGTGACGACATTTCTTGGATTGCCTTGATCTTGACTGACTCAACCGCAAGCGCTCGATGTCTGACGATGAACCCCAAGAATGTTTTGGAGCGCACGCCAAAAGCGCATTTCAGCAGGTTCATTTTTAGTTGATGAAGGCGCAACCGCTTGAACACCTTTTCAAGGTCTCTCATGTGAGCATCCTTTTCTTCAGATTTTACCACCAAGTCATCTACATAACACTCCAACTCTTTGTGAATCATGTCTTTGAAAATGGTCGTCATTGCTCTCTGGTATGTGGCGTCAGCATTCTTTAATCCAAAAGGCATCATTGTGTAACAGAAGAGCTCTTTTGAAGTTAGGAATGCAGTGGCCTCTTCATCTTCGGCCACCATCCTTATCTGATTATACCTAGACCATCCGTCCATGAAGGAAAGGATTTGACAGTGAGCTATAGAGTTGATGAGCATCTAGGTGAATGGCAATGGGAAGTCATCCTTAGGACAGGAGATATTCAAATCACGAAAGTCAATACACACTATGATTTGACCATTCTTCTTCTTTACTGTAACAATATTGGCTAGCCATTTCAGGTACTTGACTTCGCGAATAAAGCCTGCCTATTTGAGTTTGGTCACCTCGGTGTCTATCTGTAGGTCGAGGTCAGGCCTGAACCTTCTCAATTTTCTGTTTGACAGGTTTGACAGTTGGATCAATGCCGAGACGGTGAACAATGACTTGAGGGTCTAAACCGGGCATCTCATTGTAGTGCCAAGCAAAGACGTCTCGGTTAGCTTTCAGGAAATTAGTGAGATCTTCTTTCTCTTCGGGAGACATATTCGCTGAAATGAAAGTGGGTCTGAGATCCGCTTCATCTCCAAGATTTATTTCCTCTAGTTCGTCAGCTGTGGCCTGACCACCTTCTTCCCATTCTTTTGTATCCTTTTACAATCGCTTTGAGAGGTCTTTTCATCAACCTCAGGAGTAGAGACCCATGACCTTGACATCTCTGCTTCCAATAGGGTTCCAGAGTATGTCATGATTTCTGCTCCTTTCTCGAATCGAGGGACAAAAGGGTCAACCTCAAACATGGGAAGCCAATCAGGCTGCAGGAGTTTGTTTTGGGGTTCAGCAAAGGTTGGGCATGAAATGTCCTCATATGAATCACACGGTCCTTGCGCAGATGTGTGCAGTACTTGCTCCGCAATGACTTGCGCTTCATAGACTTGCACCATATGGCAAGCCTCTTGAGAATAATAGCTTTGCCCCCTCGATTCTCTCAGTCTCTTCTAGAAGTTAGGATCAGGGGGCCACTGGGGTTTCTTTGGCTTCGACTTCTTGTGCTTCTTTGGAGAAGGTGGCTCTTCCTTGGCTTTTGTTGCTAAAGCATCGTCAACTGTTAGGAATCTTGCTTCCTTTGCCAGGGTCTTTCTCAATCATTTTTGTTGCGTCCTGCTTATATTGGCTCCTGCAAGTTCTCGGTCCAGAGCCTCGAAGTCCAAGCATATCAAGGTTGTACTTGTAGAAGAGACAGAAGAGGGAGACTGAAAAGCAAGAGAAGAAAGAGGAGAAGGGTTAGAAGGTGGGGGACGTTTAAGGTTGTTCCCCTAATCAGACAGATCTGGGCCGCTTTTTATGTCATCACCAGGGTTGGACGAGTGCAAGGGGTGTTTTAGGTCTTTCCCTTGCTTAGACCATTGGGGAGTGCTTTTAACGTCGTCACCCTCATTGGACGTATGCTAAGTGGGAGATGGCACAGGGATGTCTTCTTGACTGGATGACGAAGGAAGAAGGGTCGTACCAGGGATGAAGTCTAGTAAAGTTGGCAGTGGAGGAAGGGGCCAGAGAAATTCCTGCTCAATGTGGGTTGAGCCGTCTTGTTTCTTCGGTGAGTAGCCCTTGGTGCCCATCTGTTTCTGGTTTTCCGAGGTGATGTTTGATACATCTCGCTGAGCTGGCGAACATTCCAAGCTTGGTGAACTGCTTCTCACCTTAAGGACTTGTGTTTGCTTCGGCCATGGTAGACTATCCATGGCTGCGGAATGGAGGGTTTCGCAGAGTTTGAGTCATTGATAGGAAGGTCTTCCTCTATGAGACCTTCTTGCCCCGATAGGGGAATGACTTGGGGATCACTTACAGAGAGATTGTAGAACTCCTGACACTCCCGCATTTTCTTTGTGAATATATCAAGGAATCTTGTGCACTCCGATAGGTAATGGGCTCTGATCTAATGGTTTGAGCACCAATGATATTCAGTCCCCTAAGCAAGGCAACGAGGCTTCCTTGCTTGCTTCAGTATGATTATGCCTTCCTGAAGCATTATAATGCAGAAGGCGTAACGGATATCAAGCATTTCGTCTTCCTCTTAGATGGTTACGACATGAGAGGCCTCGGCTGCCCCTCGAAGGCTCTCTTTAAGTCTTCAAACTTTATCTGGCCCTTCAAAATCAGGGCCTTGATAATACCCTTCAGCGTGTAGCAGTCATCTGTAGGATGATTGATCCTCCGATGGTAGGCACAATATTTCGCTTGAGTTTCAAGGCCAAGTTGCTCAGAGAATTTGGTTTCTAGAAGGTGGATCATATTCTATTCCAATAATAATCGAACCAACGTAGGGACCCATTCCTTCTCGAAGGGGTAGACCTTGTTCCTGTGCCAGGTGAAATAATCACCCCGATCAAGGTTGGCTGATGGGGGTACCAAATTGTACGATTGTTGTTGCTTGCCAACCTGCGGTGCTACCTTTGCTGTGCTCAGCCCTTTAGAGAGGTCCAAAGTTTGGGAGGGAGCCTTCTTTGAATCAGTGACCATGATAGCCGCACTGATTACTCCTTTCTGTTGGGTGCCCCTTGTGTTATTCCTAGAGTTACCATTGCCCCAGTTGTTTGCTGAACTTATAGATGGTTGTCTAGTTGCACCATGGTTGTGTGATAGACTTTCTATGTAGACTGATTTAGAGATCAACTCTGACCTAGAGGTCGAATTAGAGGCCTCGACATGTAGAGCGATTTCGGGTCGCATGTTCCACACGCATGTTTGGATTGCTTCCTTCTCAGGCACAGGGTTAGGATGGCGGGAAGCCAAGTTTCTCCGTCTTGATATGAACTGATCCACGGGTTCATCAAGGTCTTGAGTCAGGGTGAGAAGTTTGATAGTTTGAACCTCACTCTCGACCTCATACAAGCATTGATAAAATACCTTCTCCATCTCCTCCCATGTATGGACTGAGTTTGGAGGGAGTTGGGCGTACCATTGAAATGGGCCATCGAGGGTCTCAACGAACTGTCAGAAAAGAAGTTTCTCGTCTGTCGCTATTTCTAGACTTGTTGCTTATAAGTGGGAAATACGGTGGTTCAGGGAGTTTGTTCCATTGAATAGCGGAAACTTCCCTTTCTTATAATCCGAGGGAAACGGGACTTGATCAATATACGAGGGGTATGGCCTTTGATAAGGCGTTGCGCCCTGTATCCCTGAGACTTGTATGTTCTATAGGCTATGGGTGACCATAGCGTCAATGTCTATCTGAGAGATGGGATGGGGGATAGAATTGTCCTGTGAGGTAGAAGGAGGGGGCTGCCTTGGAGGTGCACCATCAGAGTGACGGGAATTGACCTCATGATTAGCTGACTGTCATGCAACATCGATACGATCGATCTATTCCATCATCGCAAGCACCATATCCTTGAACTTGTTCATGTGCTTTTCATGCATAGCGCCGGGCTCGCTTATGACCATTACACTGATGGTTTCACTATGGAGGTCAACGTTAGTGGAAACAGACGGCTTGTGAACTTGACGGGTTGTACGTGGTAGGTCAGCCAGCAAGGGGCCAACATGCCCTGACTGAACTCGACTCTTGTATGTTGATCGTGTTTGGATCGGTTCTCGACAATCTTGGGATCGTGGCTGCTAAGCGACTGGGTCTTTTTCTACAATAGTAACAATAACACAAGGCTCATGGAGCTCTTCTTCAAGCTTCATCTTCTGAAGGGGGTAGAAGGGATTCAGGCGAAGAGGGTCGTCATAATTGTTTGTTTTGACTTCCTTGGTCACCTCCCTAGTCAAATTTGTAGACCTCATCCAAAACTGCGATCTAGGTCACAGCTGGTCAACTCTTCTTGCATAGGAGAGAGCTGTCTCCATCAGGTGCGGCAATAGATGAGGGTTAAGAACTGAAATCATCTTAGGCCGGGGAGGATGAAGGACTCGATCTTCCATCAGGTCGATGCCCCAAGGTCTCTTATGGGCTCGAGAGACACAACCAAAGTGACGGGCCTTGTTCAAGATGGTACTCTTAGGGAAAACCTTGAAGGAGCGGGCCAAAGCAGGGTTGACTCATGAGGAGACCTGAGTCGAGGGCGAGAGAGCGTCTGTGATGGCGACATGTGTGCACCCCTTGAAGAAGGGTTACGAGAGACTTGGGGGTCAACCCAGGCTCAATCAAGTGTTTGCAAGGGAACAGGTAGACGCTTGCCCCTTACAGGGTGTGGTTGTATGTGCAGAGTAGGAGGATGAGAAGGTCGTCTCCTATGTAGTCAGGTTGACATCGCAATGGCGTTAGCCTGAGAAGTGTGATGCATCTGAGTAGCATCTGCAGGATCTGTCCTTAAAAGGTTCAATCTTGGACACCATCTAGAGGTACCAGGAGGGTTGCCCCGAGGTGTGGCTCAAGTAGGTAACCCACGAGCCTTGTGGTATGTATGAGGGGTGGAGATCGTGGGGTTTCCACCTCGTGAACAGCCTCAAGGGATAGAGCCTCTAGGGAAGAGCCCACAGAAGTAATGACAACGTTTTTGCCTTTTGTAGAAAGGAACTGGGCAACCGTCCAGCATACCTCGGAAACACGACCGGCAAGTGACTTTTCAATGGCTGGGTGCATGCTGTGTGGGGCAACAGAAGTGTTGTCGATGCAGGGTGCCTTGGTGGAGTTTTCGCCATAGCGAGGAGATGGGGAGTGAGGAAATTTTAGGTCCCACCTCACGCCAGTCTAGGTTAAGAACTGGGAGCTAAACAAGGGGTCTTTGTTCAAGAGGATGATTGGGAACAAAGTTGAAGGAACTTGTTCCCTAAGGGCACTCTCGAATACAGGGATAAGAAAATCCTCGATCTGGATAAATGGGTTACAGAACCCTCAAGCCATAATAAAGTGTGTAAAGACAATGAAAGAAGATAATAATAGAATAAACTAGCCAAACAAGAACGATCCGACTAAGGGGTAGTAAGCCCCTAATGGAGTCGCCAAGCTGGTTAGGTGCCTCAATCTCGCCCTTCGGATCTTTTGGAGATTGGGTGACGGTGTCTTGGGTTTAGAGGGAAGATTTAGGATGTTTTTGAGATCGCTCTTTCGGGAACCTTGTTTGAATATTGGGGAACGTGTTACCAACCGATGAGAGAGGAATTTAAAGTTGGGTTCGAGACTTACTCGGGCTGACCCGCATGAGCGTCTTCTTAGATCACAAAAAATGTCTCCCAGTAATAAAATTGGTTCGAAATCACGTCCCTTAGCTTGTATTCTTCTTGTTTTTTGCTTTTCTGCAATCACACACATATATGGCAAAGGTTATAAAATAGGTGGGTCAGAGCTCACCCTTTTCCTCTTTGATGAACGTACACAAGCATGCTCATTAAAAAAGAAGAGAAGAAAGATGGGGGCGAGAAGAATTCGACTAAGCGAGAGGATCAGAGTGATGACTAGGCTGATGGATAATTGCCCTGACATGGTAATAAAGCGGGCTCGATAACTAAGACCAGCTCACATGATTACTACTAGACGTCGTTATCAATACCGACTGGCTAGGTACGATGGTCAGTCTGTCATGGCAATAACGCGGGCCAAGTAACCTTGGCACAATAACATTACGACTAGACGACAGGACTACCTTGAGATGCTAATCTCAATCCCTCTTAGTCGAATGAAAGAGTAGCAGAATTAAGGATATGACGAGAGAATAACAATAGAAGAAGGGAAAGAAAGAAGGAGGGAGAAGGAAGGAAGAGAAGAGTATGAAAGATGAGAGAATAATGGAGAGAGAGAAAAGGAAGGTGCAGTCGGGGTTAAGCATTGTCGACTGTGTTTAGAAGGAAGAGAGAGAAAATCAGGCTGTGTTAGGCTTCACCGACTGACAGGAGAAGAGAGAGAACCAGTTGGCACTAGGTCTCGCCGACTGACAGTGGCTAACAGAGAATCAATTGGTGCTAAGTCTCGTCGACTAAAAAAGAAGAGAGAGAAAACCAGTCAGCATTAGATCTTACCGACTGGCAGGGCAAGGGCGAGAAAACTAGTTGACACTAGGTCTCGTCGATTGACAGAAGAGGAGAGAGAAAACCAGTCAATGCCAGGTCTCATCAACTGACAGAGGAAGAAAGAGAAAACCAGTCGGCACTAGGTCTCACTGACTGATAGAGGAAGGGAGAGAAAATCAGTCGGTACTAGGCCTCACTGACTGATAAGAGAGGAGAGAGAAGACTAGTAGGTGTTAGGTTTTATCGATTGACAGAAGAAGAGAGAGAAAATCAGTCGACGTTAGGTCTCACCGATGAACAGACAAAAGGAGAGAGAAAATCAATCAGTACTATGTCTCGTCGATTGATAGAAGAGGAGAGAGAAGAAGAGAGAGAAGACCAGTCGGTGCTAGGCTTCACCGATTGATAGACAAAAGGAGAGAGAAAACCAATCGACACTAGGTCTCACCGACTGATAGAAGAGGAGAAAGAAGAAGAGAGAGAATATCAGTTGGCGCTAGACTTCACCGATTGACAAGAGAGGAGAGAAAACCAGTTAGCGCTAGGTTTCACTCACGGACAGACAGAAGAAGAAAGAAAACCAATCGGCACTCGGTTTCACCTACTGACAACGGAAGGAGAAAATCAACCGCTGCAAAGCCTCATCAGTTGTGACAAGAGAAAACCAACCGGTACTAAACCTCGTCAGTTGTGACAGAAGAAGAAAACCAACCAGCGCTGGGCCTTGCCGTTTACATTAGAAGAGGACAGATGGAGATATAGATGAGAAGAAGAGAGAGAAAGAGATAGAGATGAGAAGGAGATAATAATGAGAATAGAGGAGAGAGAAAGATGAGAGAGAAGACCAATTGGTGCTAAGCTTCTCCGACTGATAGACAGTAGGATAGGAGAGGGAAAACCAATCGGCGTTAGGTTTCACCGACTCACAGAGGAAGGAGAAAACCAATCGGTGCTAAGCCTTGTCAGTTGGGTTAGAAGGAGAAAACCAATCGGCGTTAAGCCTCGTCAGTTGTGACTGAAGGAGAAAACCAACCGGCATTGAGCCTCGTCTTTTGTATTAGAAGATGACAGATGGAGATAGAGATGAGAAGAAGAAAGAGAAAGAGATAGAGATGAGAAGGAAATAGTGATGAGAAGAGAGGATAGAGAAAGAAGAGAGAGAAAGAGGGAAGGAAAGAAAGAGAGAAGGAGAGAGAAAGAGATAGATATGAGAAGGAGATAAAGTTGAGAAGAGAGGAGAGAAAAGGGAGGAGGAGAGAGAAAGAGATAGAGATGAAAGGGGAGGAGAGAACACGAGGGGAGGAGAGAGAAATAACGGAGGAAAGAGAAAGAGGGGAGGAGAGAGAAAGAGAGAAAGAGAGAGAAAGTTACTTGCTCGAAGGGTATTGACCCTTTTCTTCTCTCTCCTCTCTCCCTCTCTAAGACGTACTCACAAACTCAAGCTAGAATGGAAATTTTATTGAATCAATCCAAAAACGAACCGAACGCTCTTGCAATTTAGCTTTGCATGTTTATATAGAATTAGGCTAAAACGTGGGCGTTCGTCGAAAAACTAGCTAGAATTGAAGATAACTACAATTTAACTGAATTTAAAGAAATTCTAAAAATGGGTGAAAAGTGACTATTTTTCCCCTGCCTGCAGCTGCCCGAGAACTTACGTGATCTTCCATGGCTAACTCAAGGTCATTCTAATGCCTGTTTGAACGAAAGATTAATGTTTTCTAAAAGGGCTTGGCATGGTGATCATTTTTATACCAACTTCGAGCCATGAATCATGTTTTTGAGGCATGATCATGAGACTTAAATCTTGGATGAATCTTGAAAACTTTAGATCGATTGTGTACTCGTTCCTTGATGTTTCTTCGTGATTTCTTCATTGAATCACACTGAGCAAGTCGTCACGATCATGTTGCAATGAAAATAGCTTGATTTCGTGTTCGGCTGAAGATTTTGTCGTCTTGAGTTTTTGACCGAAATCTTGAAGTCTAGCGGCTGAAATTTACAGCAGATTTTATTCCTTCGTGTATGAAATCCAGACGTGCATCGTATGCACTATTCGGACCAGAGATAGCCTCGAACCTCACGTAGATAATGCAATTGGTTTCCTGCCGATCGGGTATGCGAGTGTTGTGATCTATGTGCTCGAAGAAGGCATGCTGCTGCTGAATTTTCTGCAACTCCCTTCACGGATCAGAGACTTTCATTTATTTTTTCTCTCTGCTCGGGCGTCGTCACGGGGCGTACCACATATGGAATTGTTCATATTGATGAGACGAACGCGCTCACCAAATTTGAGAGCGATCTGACTTGGAGCGAGTGAGAAATAGGCCCCGAAAGTAATTGCATGTGACTGTAAAAACAACCACCTTTAGTGGTGTTCTGGTGCAGTGAGGGCACACATGACTAGTGTGCGGTCTACCCTTTTTAGTCTTTTACTCATAACTTTGTCTAGGAGAGCCCGATGAAGTTGAAACTTGACCCACAAGGGTTTTCGACCGTGTCGGATCTAATGGCGATGGTCCCATAGTTGTTTAACCCACAAAAAGTATAGCTACAGTTACGAGGTCCATTTCAAGGTGTTAGAGACTGATTTTGTTGAAATTGTTTATTTGTATTCACTACCTTAGACATGTCTGATTACGATGGAACTTGGCAAGTGGTAATTTGAAGTGTTGATGAAGATGCTAACTAGTTCTGGGGCCATTATGAGACTGTCGAGAATTTCCACCGTTTTGTAGGCTTTATTGATCTCTTTCCTACCAAGGTACAAGGTGCTAAAAAATACGTTCAAACGACCCTTCCATACAACAACATGGAATTTACTATTGTGCTCGAGGACTTGACGTCAAAAGGGTAACATAAGCCAGGCCTTACCACTGACCTATCCAAGTCAACGCCGTGTGCGAACATCGCCTCGCATGACTCATCGCCATGCGCAACAATCCACACATGCAACTCACTGTTGCGTGTGAGCAACACGTCCCGCATCATGATGCTGACCATGCCCTTAAAAGATCTGTGTGAGGCCAGCATCGGCTGTCCATTAAAGGCTGGTGCGACTGTGCTTCTGACTCCCAGCGCCCGACTATCTCTCTTGAGGACCAGCGTCGACTGTCTCTCTTGAGGACCAGCACCGGCTGTCTTTCTTAAAATACCAACATCGGTTGTGTCTCCTAAAGACCAGTGCTGGCTAACTCCTAGCACCAGCTATGTTCCTGAGGCCTTGGCGCTGGCTGCATATTCTAATTCAGTGTCGACCGTGTTTTAAGGCTTCTCCCAGTTGTGATTATTCACCTCCTGCTGACTCTTTGTTTTCCATGCGTCTCCTAGATTCTCAAGACTCCTCATTTTCTGGCCTAAGAAATATTGCCTCCCCAACGATGGCATGATCAATGATGGCCCTTCACCTTCCTGCAACCGTCGGCCTTCCAGCAATGGTCCGTCTCCCTTGCCCCTTTAGGGTTCCTGCCGGAGTTCTCCTTCCACTACCGGAAACCTCAGCAACGTTCCCCAAATCACCAGAAAATAAGACTTTCAAATGCCGAAAAACTGCAAAATCTATGGAAATCCTTAGGCAGCCATTGCTACAACTTTCGCCTCATCCTCCCTTCACCAAAACCTTCAAAACCATGGCTGAAGTTCCCTGTTGCCTAAAAAACGTCCCGACTAATTTGGAAAACTCAACTTCAATCTCGTCTCTCCTTGCTTAGCTGGAACTTGCTCTGTTTGCCACCAAGCTCCTGTTAAAACAAAAATTTCACACCGTAAGTCTTTTTATTCTTTGGTGAAATAGTGAAAATGGGGGTTTACCCCCTTTATATAGCCGATGCTTTCCTCGAAAGCCCCTCACAAATTAAGAATCCCAAGGCCAAATGCCAGTGGGTCGGACCAGGTCAGGCTCTAACCCGAGGTCTGAACAAATTTCTGCCGACGCACCGACTGAGTGTTCAAGAGATAGTGTTTCCTGATCTCAGCGCCGTCTACGTTTTCGAAAGCCCATTGCCATTTGGATGTTCAAGAAGTAATGTTGCTTGTGCTCGACGCCTGCTTTTTCTCAAAGACTCAACGCCGACTGAGTGTTCAAGAAGTGATCATTACCGCGCACCCCAAGCTAAAGCCGTGCTAGTTCCACTACTATTATCCCTAGGAGAGTTGCACCTTGATCGTTCCCTACTATCCCCAGCAGAGTGATACCCAAGTCATTCAACCCGGGCCATGAATTCTCATCCTTAGTAGGAGTCATACCCATACTGTAGCCCATTATCCCCAATGGAGTTAGAGTCATTTTTACCACTGCGATCCCCACTAGGATTGCCTCACACCTAGCTTTCCTGTCCTGAAGGGGTTCATTGAGTATTATTTTTCACCTTTAAGGAAGTCACACTTGTACCATTATCCCCAATGAAATCAGCCTTCCCATCTGAACCCCGTTGTTAGCCTTGACCATTTTTCCACCTACATGGCGACCCACATAATGGTCCAAACTGCATGACCTTAAACTGCATAGCTATGGTCCAAACTGCATGACCTTAAACTGTACAGCTATGGTCCAAACTGCATGACCTTAAACTGCACAGCCATGGTCAGCGCTGCATGAACTTAAACTGCACACTATGGTCCAAACTATATGGCCTTAAATTATAACTGAGGTCTAGCTGCACGACCTTAAACTTCAAGGTCTGAACTATATGTACATGTCCTAGCTATGTGACATTAAAAGGAACAACACCATGGTCCAAACTATATGACCTTAAACTGTAGCAAAGGTCTAGTTGCACGACCTTAAATTGCATGGTCCAAGCTGCAGGACTCTAAACAGCATAGCCACGGTCTAAGATTTATGACCTTAAACCATAGTGCACGTCCTGGCCGCATGACGTTAAACTGTTTTGCATAAGTCCAAGAGGCATGACCTTAAACACGCTCCAACACATGTGCACACACCCTTTATGTGTATCTCCATGCACGCCTTCCCTGACCGACCTGTTCATGCGCACGCCAGCGTCATTACCTCCCCAGGGAGTCCATTCACTTCCAAACCATCATTCATCATTCCCCAGTGAGTCCCACCCATGGTCATAAAATGGTGAGCCCTTCAACCATCCATACTCGCCGTCAGTTAGTGGGTCACCACTTTCCATCTTCCATCCATACATCATCCATCTTTCACAGGTAGCATTGTTGCATTCTTCCAAAGTAAGTCCAACCATCACCATACTCACTCCATAGCCTCCATACACTGTCATCCATCCTCGTCATGGTCCATCTGTATGACCTTAAACTGTAGTGCACATCCTGGCCGTATGATGTTAAAAGGCTTCGCACAGGTCCCGAAGGCATGACCCTAAGATGCTTTCACAATAAAAACAAAAAAATAAAATAACGGACATGGTATATGTCTAGATAAGGGACCGCCATGAGTAAAAGTAATGGACGGGCATGGTCACAAACACATGAGTAGAAGAGTTCCGTGAAAATAAAACTCAGGCACGGTGAAAATCCAAAAGGGCATCGTGAGCAAAAATGGAAGAATCAGGGTGGACATGGCCAAACGATCGTGGGTAAAAGAGCCCCAAATAAAAAGAAGTTGGTGAAAACCATATTTACGGTGCCGCTTCACAAATCCAAGTAAAAAGCTGTAAGGACGCTTGGATCAATAAGCAGGTTGATGTAGCGTACGCCTCTATAGGTGGCTTCAACCCACATTCAAAAAGAAAAATCCTTGGTGTCATAGTATCAGGACCAAAAAAGCTTCAAGGAAAGATTTCGACAGCCTGAGTTCATTTGCAAAAAGGACTCGATGAACAGAAGATTCGCCGAGAAAGCAAGACATGTCTCATGAAAAAGAGCATCATTCCCAGGAGGTTACTAACATACTTCCCAAAAATGTTGAAGATGCCCCAAGAAAGCTAAGTCAACCATGACTTTGGTGTGGTAATTAGGATTGAAGCCTCTAGAAAAAGATGAGAGGGATCTTGATTGTCGGAACTACACAGCAATGGATAGGGGTTATACCCAAAGCTGGTCACCTTGATAAACTGAGGTACCCTACTTGCCAAGGAATAACTGGTGCACAAAGCAGAAGATGCCAACAAAAGGCCCTTCAGCACATCAACAAACAAACCTAATCCTCGAAACGTGACTCAACCCCAGAGCATACAGACAAACCCAATCTTCGAAACGTAGCTCAACACCAGAGGATACAAACAAAATCAGACCAAATGGGAACAATTCCCTTTGACATGGCACTCAATTACCAAAAGGGTCTGATTCTGACCAACGAGGCCCATACAAAATCCTCAGCTGCCAGAATCACAATTAGTCCCTCGAGGGTGAGGACTTTGACAAGATCCCTCAAAAAAAAAAATACTCTTCTCCCCCAAAATCTCCACAGACGGACTTGCGAACAATGCATCCCTACGTTTGAGCATCCTTGGTACAACATTGCGTGGATATCTCCTTGGCGTTCACGTGGTCTTGTGGCTAGGAAGAAAACAGTAATAAAGCTGAGGAAATTTTCCAAATGTTGGCCTTCTCGATTCCTTCGAAGCACAACCATCGGCGGGGCAAGAATTTTGAGCACATTTTTTAGCACCTTGGTCCCTAATGCGAAATAAAGAGGAAGTTGATTAAAAAAGCTTGACAAACAGTAGAATTTTCAACAGTCTCATAACGGCCCCTGAATTGGTCAAGATCTCCATAAGCAATTCAAAAGGCCACTTGCCAAGTTTCGTCACATTTTGACATGTCTAAGGCAGCGAACAAAAATAAACAATTTTGAAAAATTAGCCTCTGGTACCCTGAAACAACTTATAACTAGAACTACATTTTTAATATGTCAAATTATTGTGGGACCACCACCATTGGATCCAGTATGGTCGAAAACCCCTATGGGTCAAGTTTTAGCTTAATCGAATACTTTAGGACAAAGTTATGGACAAAACATTGAAACATAAGGGGCCACACACTATTCCCGTGTAGCCACTTTGCACCAAAACACCATTAAAGGTGGCTGTTTTCACAGTCATGTGTAGTGACTTTCGGGGCCCATATCTCACTCGATCCTAGTCGGGTCACAATCAAATTATGTGAGCGTGTTCCTCTCGTCAAGACGAGCGTTTCGATATGTGGTATGCCTCATGACGACACTCGAGCAGGGAGAAAAGCTAAAAATAAGTTGCCGATTAGTGAAAAAATTATAGAAAAATTGGCAGCGACACGCCTTGCTCGAGCGGTCAAATCACGACCTCGCTCATCAGATTGACATGGAAGCAATTCCATCATGTGCGTAACGTCCAAGGCTACCATTGTTCGAAACCCCATACATAATGAACGGTTGAATTTTGCACAAGAAGGCGATGAAGTGACTGTAAATTCTAGCCGTCGGATTCTAGATTCCGATCAAAACCTGAAAGTTGTGTAATCTTCGCTCGAGCTCCAAAACGTGTCCGGTTTGTTGCCACGCGATCGTGATGGCATGCTCAGTGTACTACGACAAATAAATCACGGAAAAATATCAAGGAACGAGTGTACTATCGATCCAAAGTTTTCAAGATTCAAGAAAATTTCAAGTTTCATGATCGTGACTTAAAAACCAGATCCATGGCTCGAAATTGGTATCAAATCGATCATCATGCCGAGCCCTACAAGAAAAAAATCATCTTTCGATCAAACAGGCATCAAAGAAACCTCAGATCAGTCATGAAAGATCATGCAAGTTCTAGGGCTGTAGCAGGGACTATTTTGGAATTCCATGAATTGCAAGGTAGGGGCAAAATAGTCATTTTACACCTTATTTTCTTAATTTTCTTTACAATTCAAAAAAAATGTAATTATTATCAATTTAGGTAACTTTTGGGTATCCACCCATGTTTGGGCCCAATTCTATATAAACATGTCAAACTTAATTGCAAAAAGACCCTTCGTTCATTTTTACACAATTATCAATAAAGTTTCAATTTCTTGCTTAAGTTCATGGGTGCAAAATAGACGCTTTCGTAACATCGAAATCTGGTTGGAAATCAATTTCAGAGGATAAAAGCAATGATACAGATTTCATTATTTTTGGTTTGAGATGAGAAAAACAATTACGGCCAAAAATACTTTTCAATCCTAAGATTTGGATCCAATCACCAAAAATGAGCCATTGCCCCTTAAAAATATTTATGAAAATGTATTTTCAAATATCCATATAATTTGGGCGGAGCTATTCAATGTCGGCGGTTGTCGGTCTAGGCCTTGAACTACGGGAACTTATTCAATATGTCCGATGCTCGACATATTTGTGACGTCAGGTTATTAAGTAAATGATCCACACTTCAAGAGCCATTCAAATGGAGCCTAAAGGATCTCTCTCTCTCTCTCTCTCTCTCTCTCTGTATCTCATAGAACTAGGGATAGAGGGCCCTTACGCACACGAGCTATAAATCAAACAAAATAAAACTATATTGCGAGAGCATTAAATAAGTAGGGCCCATTAACAGGCATACACCCATAAGCAACGACAAATGGCTTAAAAGCAATTACAGGTTGGCATTTAACCAAAATTTAATGAATGGCATTATTAGTGGGACCCAGCCCCGTTCATCACCGTCCGATATGTTAATGTGTTCGCATGCCGCAATGACCATGCTAATCTTCCCCAGCCATACACTTGTATGACCCGCACCTTTGGAGCTGAAGGGAATTTTGGTTTTGATGTTCTCCCGGTTACATCGGACCTGTAGTGGAGACTGCAAGGTCAAAAAAAATGGGAAAGGCTAGGTGGTCGGTGTAGTGGACACTATAATGTAATATCTTGAGTCACATTTTTATTATGGGTAGGGGACTTTTTTTTTTATAATTAAAAAAAAAAATGAAAAAGAAAAGAAAAAAATAAAAATAAAAATAAAGTAAAAAAAAGTCGAGAAAAAGATTAGAATGTCAGACTCAAAACAAGGCAAAAAGATCATTTGATCATATTACCTTATCTTAGGCAGACTCTACTTAATCCAATGGCAGGGAACCAAAAAAACATAGGGAAACAAATAAAATAAAATAATATATATATATATATATGAAAAAGATAAGGTTAGTTCACTAGCTAATACTACAGTATCAACCCGGTGGCTCAAATTAAATTTGTATTGATCATAGGGTCCCAACCTCATTTTGCAATATAATTTTAAATTTTTTTTATACAAACACAAATCATATGAATTTTAGACATACATTCTTTTCATCAAAACGCACCTAATAAAAACATTAAATAAATAATTTACAAAATATAAATCGATCAAAATACCCCTGAAAAGTTATGCGGATATTTTGATCAATTTATTTCTTGATATTTTTATTAGATTATCTTATTTTTAAAAAATAAACTATCAAAATTTCAAATGATTTGGATTTTTAAAAAATAATTAAAATTTATATACAAAATACAATCGTGACCATTGGATCTGCCCAGCATCATTTTGAGCTGATGAACGAACACTATAGTATTAGCTAATGGGCAAACCCCGGCTTTATATTTATCGCAAAATCAATTTTGGAAGTACATAATTGGACTGAATCTTAATTCTCACGTATATCCAATTTCTTGTCCCATAATCCATGAGTGATAATTGAACACGGGTTCCCTTGTTTCCTCTTCTATGAGTATAACATTTTGCAAAATTGAAAGTAAATACCTGAATCTAGATTTCTAAAATGTCCATGCTTTCCTTGGAAATATAAATGGGTTCAATGTTAAAAGCAACATGGTTCGCCATATCTAAAGACATGAAAGGCCATGATTTTACTTCACTAATGTCACTTCGGAAAATAAAAATAAAAATGGACAATGGGAATGAAGAAATCTGATTAAAAGAAAGTAGTAGAGTGTTATTCCCTGGTAATATGCTTGTGTTATTAATATAAGCAGAAACACACACACACACAACAAAAAGAAAAAGAGACAGGGATCCTTTCATCCTAATTCCTTACAAAGAAGATGCTCATCTCCGGCCCCCCCTTGCCATCAGGATTTATCATATAGAGAGCCTCTGAATCCTTGGATCCTGCCACCCTCTCGAACCGCGCCCTCATATATGTCACTTCGGCATCTCCAACCTCGCTCTCTGCAGCTGACTGTTGGGCAAAGGAGCAATGAAGAACACCGGCACCCATAGATACACCCCGAAGCATTCTCATCACATGCAACTCCTCCTCTGAGAACCTCTCCCTCCTCACACCATAGCCTGTCTTTCTCCCATTGCAATATACGCACCACACACTATCATCCACTAGCCTACTAGCCTTTTGGGAGAGCGAAGTACCCTTACTCTCGCTCTCTAGTGCGATCTTCACGAGCCCAGATGCCATCTCTTTTAGTAAAGCATGTGTCGGCATGGGAAGCTCAATTACAAATGCTGGCAGGCTCTTCGAGTCCTCTTGAATGGCTAGGCTCACCCGTCCTTTCCTGTTCCCGAACAAAGTCCCGGTCACCACTTGTCCATTAAGGAGGAGGCCCGTCGGAGGCCTCCCAGTCTTGCACCCTGTGCTCAGCATGGGGAGGATCTTCCAGACTAGTGAGAACCTCATCCTTAACTTTCCCTGCTTGGATTTCTTCTTCTCGCTGGGGTGCAACAAGGATATGCCTGGAGGGAAGGGCTGGTTGTACTCCATAGCTGCCAAGGAGGGTTTTTCAAGTGTTAGAAGGGAAAGTATGAATGCATATTAAATATAGCCACATAAAGTGGAGGGAAGTCGTGTTTTTTGGGTGGGACTAGTGTCGTTGGAATCTTTGAAGCTGGACAGATAGAGGGCTTTGAAGTTGGTTATTAGTAGGGAAAAGAGGGTTTGACGTGACCAAGTTTGGGACTGAAAGTAGGATTGATAGTGATAAGATAAGGCAGGTCGGACAGTTTGATGTGGTAGAGGAGATAAATGGAGCCATGGCTTCTTCCTTTAGCATGTGCTTCAGCGATCATTACTTTAGCACCATCATTTTCCACTTTATGCTTTATGCACTCTAAACCCTAATTCATCATTGGGGTCGCTCAATTTCATCAACCATCTCATGTATCTTTCATCTATGTCTATGCACTTCCATGTCATGTCTCTTGAACCTAGGGCTGTGGCGTATGTGTACGATTGCATCCGTTGTGTGCATAGTACTCAGACCTAACACCCACCATCCATGTTTATTTATTCAAAGAAGATGTGTGGCGAGTCGTTGCTTGGCCCCTCTTTTTTTCATTTGTCGGGCATGACCAATTATATAATTTTACAATATATGGACAATAGATGTTGGGTGAGAGGAAGTGACTACTCATGCTCAAATCAAATATATCATGCGGTCGTCCCGAATATCATGATGTCAAATCCCTTAACTCTTACTCCAATTACTTTTACCTAAACTATTTTTTTTTTCTTGTGTTGTTGTAACCCAGGTTTGGGACTTTAGAATAATAATATAAGACTCTCATGCACCCAACCTTTGGCATTTTGAAATAGTAAGAAATACAGCCTCGGCTTGCTATGAATAAGCATCCAAATTGTGGCTCAAAGATTATTGATTTTATAATTCGGGGTAAACTACATAGTGATCTGGTTAAAGGCAAGGGGTATCCTTGTTATTTTAAAAGCGCCATCATTGCCATTTCTTGAGCCAATCGGCAGGTGTAGGAATGTTTTATTCAAATTAATGGCGCGTTGGAATGATGAGGGGCAATTTTCAAGTGGAAGGTGGCCGATTTCTTTTGATAACTTGCCCATTAAAATGTGTATGGATATGATTATCATGGTGAATACTTACCAGAATATTAGGGCACGTTTGAAAAGACGAATTTCCAGCTTTAATTATCAAGAAGTGCTAGTCATTGTATTTTTTATTTTATGGCAATAAACTAGAAGTTCCAGTTTATTGTACTTGTTTACAAAACTCTAGGAAATTGATTTTAAGAAGTTTTGGGTTCTCAAAAAATGAGTCTAAAAACATGTAGTTTCTACACTGGGTAGAAGTCAGAATCATCCTTTTTTAGGAAGTTCGCATAACCTTTCTTTTTTCTTTTTTTTTTGGTACCTTTTCTCTAACTCTATATAACTCCTTTCTCTTTATAATCATGACCCCTCTCTCTCATGAACTACTCTATTTAAGTGTACCTTTCTCTGTTAACTCCTTTCTTAATTTAAGAGTTTAATTTATTTATATAATTCTCTCACTAGTCATACATTTTCTCTCTCTAACTCGTTGCAACCACTCCTTTTTTTCTATGAGGCCATGTCCTTTCTCGCTCTAGCCATGTATTTTCTTTTTAACATTCTAACTCCTTTCTCTCCCTAATTATGCGTTTTCTCGCTTCGTAAGTTGTCTCTTTAATCTTGCCCCATCCACTCTCTCTAACACCATTCTTTCACTAAAGTGCCCTTCTCTCTCTAACTCTTCTCTGTTCATGCACTTATTTCTCACTTTAGGTCCTCTCTTTCTAATTATGCATTTTCTATCCAACTTTTTTGTTTTTGGTTAGATTAGTAGGGAATAACCGGCCCCTACTCATTTTTAGAAATAATTAACAGTTTTCGAATGCGTCAGTGGGAATCGAAACCCAGACTGGTAGCTGAGGCTCAAGTGCTGCTACCACCATGACCTCGACCCCATTCCCAATTTCTAACTTTCTCTATTAAATGTGCCCTTCCTCTCACTAATTGCTCTCTCTCACTCACACACACTGTCTCTCTCCACTGTGCTCTGGTTGGGTTTCAAACTCCTTATTTTATATGCAAAATACTCTCAAAAGAATCTAGGCCAAAGAAATATCCCAAGTGATGGAAGGATACATGCATTGGACTAGGATCCAATTCTAGGCTCGTGCAAATATCTACCTCATGTCCAAACATAGTCCATGTACCTAGTAGATGGAACCTTTATAATTCAATCTATACAGACATACATATATGTTTGCTCTCCAATTTGCGTCAATCTCTAAGATGAAATATACTCAAATCTTTACAAAACGAAGTTAAATTTGTTAAAGTAGTGAGATAGTAGGGTCACTTGAATTATGGGTCTAAGAATGACACGGATCTATTCGGATCTGATTCTTTTTTGGATCCACTGACAACGCTAGCTTGTAGATCTGTGTATTTGCATTGAAAACTCTTTCAAACTTTACAAACCAAGAAATAACAAAAAATACAGAAAATAAAACTAAAATAAATATTAAAATTAGCAAAAATTAAATAAAGAAATGGTACTTACCTCTAGGAACCCGGAACCCAGAGTTTCGATATTGGATCAGGTCACTCTTCAGATTTGCGGCACCGTCTCCTTTTGGATGGCTATGCTTGCTAGAATTGGTGGATCTAGAGTTCTTTGACCTAGATTTAGCATCCCTAAGGCAGGAAGAAGGCTTGGGAATTTTAGGTATGGTCTACCTGTGCTTTTTTTACAGTTTAGGAGGGATAATGCTTAGTTTTCTATGGGTTTTTGGGGCTCCTAAGATTAAATCCAAATTTTGGAAATTTTTGTAATTTTTTTAGGAGTTTTCTAGGTATTTTCCTTTTTATTTTTTTAAAGAATTTCTGAATGAATTTTCTAGTCTCTAAGGGGTTATTTATAGTGTTTGAGGTAGGGAATCTCCTAGTTCAATTAGGATTAGGTTTGAGTATTTGTTTCTTATTTTTTCTGATTTTTCTTGATTTGTTTAGAATTTTTGGGACACAAAACCATCTTAAGAAGCTTTTAGAAGGTTGTTGGGCCAGGCCAAGCCCATAAGGTTGCGTGATGTGGGACCTGGTGACACGCGCCACGTGCGGACCATAGGGCCGGCCGCCTCAGGCCTATTAAATAGGGACATATTTGTCACTTTCTAGAAATTTTTAACCATAGGTCAGACACAAGTGATTCTTGGACCGTTGGAAAGATCATGGATCTGCTTCGACTTGGGATAGGTTTTGGGCATGTTTGGCGCATGTATATAAGGTTTAGGTTGCCTATGGTCTACTAGGGTTTGTGTGGTCTTTTAAAATCATAATCGAGGTTATTAGGAATTCTA
The DNA here is from genome assembly GCF_054954075.1 of Amborella trichopoda. Lineage (NCBI taxonomy): Eukaryota > Viridiplantae > Streptophyta > Magnoliopsida > Amborellales > Amborellaceae > Amborella > Amborella trichopoda. The sequence goes on from NC_142339.1 coordinate 23,527,785, forward strand.
TTAGCCAGAATTTCGAGGAATACATCTATAGTTGCCCTTCCTTGGCATTTACTTGGGGCACCAAGTGAATAGAAAAGAAGTAGACACCTGAGACAAGATGGTGAGGAAAAGTTTTTAGAGGGATCATTCTTTTGAATGACCAGTACCCTTTGGGTAGGCAGTACGCCGATAGATGCTTTTGATTAGTAATACATTGAACTGTCACAACTATCTTTGAGTTAGTGTGGTTGAGATGTCTCTGACAATTGGGATCCTAATTGAAAGTAAACATGAATTGTGCTACCGTTGAGCCGGTGACACTCATTGCAGTCATCCCAATACTACCTGGAAAGCGGCCAGTGTAGTTATTTTCTACTTTAGACCTTTATCTTGAGGTCTAGTTCTCTAATCGAATGGGAGTTTGATTTAGAAGAAATGATGAGATGTTGAATTCCTGGTTGATTGAACCCCTTGTTCACCGTCGATTCTGATTCTTGGGGCCACAGGTTCAGGCTTTTGTTTGGGAAACTATGGGTTAGTCTTTTTGTTTTTGTATGAGTTTGCATGCATAACAATTTGGTGAAAGTATAAACATCATATCCAAGCCTCCGTGAAACTCTTTTAGAAGGTTCTGAAGATTCGTATAATTTTGAAACAGCTAAAGAGTTCTAAGCTACATTTTAAACAAAGAAATTAAGGTTTTTGAAAACTTCAAAAGAATATGTTGGGGAAATTTTGAATATAGGTGAGACATTTTTAAAATCAGGTTTAGTAAGAAGTTAAGGCTCATGCTTCCATGGAGCTCTATTTTTTTTTTTTTTCTCTTTCTTTCTCTTTTTTTTTTTTTTTCAACATAAGCTTGTCAAGCATCTACTTGCGACTTTCAGGATGAGGAATTACCAAGTACTTCATCATATTCCAATCTTGGCTCTTATGGCACAATTCAAGGGAGAGTTTTTCTTGAATAATGTGGGGTACTGACCTTGAGTGCTCAGAATCTCCTTGGACTTCCAATTTCGTCTCTCCAATATCAACCTTTCTGAAGTTCAGATAGTTGAGGCTCTTCAAGTTTACTTGAACTGATGCCTTCAAATTTCGTTTGCTTTTGGCACCATTCTGACTTGGGAAGAGAGCAATTTCTAGAGATCATGGAGAAAATACGAAAAGATTGAGAAGTTCTTTTTTTTGTAGCCCAAAGGTTTCAGGTGTTCAGCTTGGTGGCATTTTTTCCAACGCTTGGGGTTCCTTTCAAATTTTTAGTTCAATAGACTTCTTTGTTTTTTTTTTTCTTTGCTTTTCTTTTTTTTCGCCCCTAGGTCCCTCTCTAGTGTTCAGCTGGTGGCATTTTTCTCATTGCTTCCATTCTGATTTTCCACCAGGTGGAATTTATTTTCTTTTTTCCCTTTTAAAGAAGATGAATAAAAAGGTGGACAAGAATAAGAGTTAGTGGTGTTCTTCCTTTTTGTGGCATTTCATCCTGGAAAGGCCTGATGGCCATACCTCTAGAGCCTACAAACGAGCTCGGGGCAAAGGCCTGATGACAGATGAAGTCGTACGAGCCCCTAGGCAGCAGCCTAAGTTGGCATCTATCCTTGGTCCACATTCACTGCCTCACCTTATGGACACGACCCTCTCATGCTCTAAAAGGCAGGTCGACCCCAATCTCAGTCTCAGTTCATGAGAGTGGCCTCAAAATCAAGCAAGATAGGGGATTGCAGATCCTGAGTAAGGAGCCAACCAGAAAAGTCGAGGCAGTCAGCTCCAAAGATCTTCTTCCTAAAAATCCCTTCTACCCTCTTCGAATCATAGAGCCTGAAGAAGAGGTTCGAGAATCCTGCACAATGGTTAGTGTCGTAGAAGATGACCCGACCACTCAACAGCCACGGTCCCAAGACCATTGAGAACTGGTCCTTACGCGGTCGGCATATAAGACTCGAGTTCAGTCGGGGCATGCTGAGCTCTTGCTGACCGATCTGCCACGCAAGACCCGCCAAGCTCAGAAGCCTTCAACTGTGCCTAAGGCTGACCTGCTTGGGGAAATGGTTAGCGTTATGGTTGTGATTGAACCTAATGACATCTAGGAAGAATGCATAGATAAGTTCAAATAGATGGTGCAAGAAATGATGGAGAAGATTGAACGCATGGAAAGCATGCGGTCTTGGGTCAATGTATCCCATCATGAGGCCGACTCCCATTACTCGGATGATGTGGTTCCAAGGCAGCCTCCTCCTCCTGGCCCACAAGACAATTCCGTCCCTCACCCCGTCTCACAGGCAGACATCTACGCCATGGTAACCCACAACTTGAAGAATAGACAAATCTTGGGAATGCAGGGTACAACGCTTTATCAAAATCCATACCCATCTTACATTGATCAGGTTTTGTTTCCCTCAGCCTACAAAAAGGGGAAGCTTCCCCTGTTTAATGATACAACATCCTTGCACTAGCATATCTCGCATTTCCAAGCGGCATGTCGAGAGACAACAGCTGATGGGAGGCTCCTCCTCCGTCAGTTTGTTGAAACTCTTGATGGCTCGACCTTTCAGTGGTATGCTCGGTTTCTCCCAAATTTAGTGCATACTTGGGAGGAAATGGAGAAACTGTTCCACCAGCGCTTCTATGAGAACGAGAGAGAAGTCCAAACCATCAAGCTTCTCACCTTGACCCAAGAACCAGATGGACCCGTCGATCAATCATAGCAAGATGGAGAGATTTGGCTGCTCGCCATCCTAATCCCATGCTTGGGAAGGAAGCATCCCTTACCTGTGTACGAAACATGCGACCTGAGATTGCTCTACATGTTGAGGCCTCCAATCCGGCCTCCATGTCAGAGCTAATCTCTAAGTCAGTTCATATAGAGATTTTATCATGCAACCATAGTAGGTCACGTCAACAGTCGAGCTCGAGAACAACTGGAGCAATGGTAATTCTCGGGCCAACACTCGAGGCAACCAACAGAAGGGGTAATTAGTGTGGCCGTCACCGTTAGTGACCCGAAGAAGGCGGCCTCTCAAAGTTTGGACCTCTCCAAAGCGTTAGGCACAACAAAAATGCAGACAACGCCTCAAGGAGGTAAGTAGCAAGAATCACACAATCAGGTACCCCCACCTACAAACCTTAATCGAGATGACTATTAGGCTAAGCATCAGAATAAGGTCTATCCTTTCGAAAAGGAATGGGTTCCTACACTACTCTGACTATTGCTAGCGCAGAATATGATTGAGGCCCCTGAAAGCAAGTTTTCAGATCAAGTTGGTCTCGATATGCATGTAAAATACTGCGCTTATTATCGGAGGTTGAGCCACCTCTCGGAGGAGTGCTACACACTTAAAGACATCATCGAGGCTCTGATCCACAAAGGTAAGAGAAAGCTCGAATAACTTAAGAACGCATTCTGGGCAACTGAGGATTCCCACGTAGTGACAATACAGGAGGAAGACAAAGGCCCATGCCCTTCTGATGAGCTGCCATCAGATCTCCTTCACGCTTTGTTCAGTATGATGCTCCATCAAAGGCTCGTTACACCAAAGTCAGTGAGGCAAGCCAGGAACCTTGCTCAGGGAACGGAGAATCACTGGTGTCCGTACTATCAGATATGGGGCAACAAACTGAGCAAATGCTATGGGTTTGGAGTCGTGACTGTAGAAAAAATCTAGAGAGGTCACATTGCTTATGTCGAACACCAGCAAGCCTGTATTCCCATTCAAGAAGGTGTTTCAATGCAAGATTCCCAAAAGGATGCCTTCGATTCCGCTGAACCCTCGACTCCCCAACCATGGAGAGTCTATCACGGGCGGAGGGGAGTCAAGTCTTTAAAGCGAGAAGCATTTCGTCAAGCTGGGGCTGTTCACAAACCTAGCAGAATGGATCAAGCATCTCCAATGGTAACCAGGAGGAGACAAGCGCCAAGGGCTACTTACCCGAAGAACAAGATTCTTCAACCACAGGTCGAGTAAGAATTTTTCAAGCCTTTTCCTCCATTGCCGACCTTATAGGACTTCATCCCCGCCGCTGTCAACCTTACTCTCATAGCTCATCAAGAGGACATCCCTGGGCCATCTTTTACTCGGGGCACATCCAATGATGGTGACAATTATAAAAGCACCCCTCAACGGTCTAAGCAGGGGAAAGACCCAAAAGATCCCCTGCACACGTCCAACGTTGGTGATGATGTAAAAAGTTGCCCAAATTGGTCCGATGAGGGGAATGACCTTAAAAGTCCCTCACTTACTAACCCCTCTTCTTCCTCATCCTCTTCTTCTTCTTCTTCTCCTTCCTCTTCTTCTCCTTTGTCTTCTATGTCTCATACACGTGCAATCTTGAAATGTCAAGACTTCGATGCTCTTGGCAAAGAACTTGAAAGAACTAATATAAGCAAGATGCATCGGAGGCGGCTGAGAAAGACGTTAGCCCAGGTGGCTGGATTCTTGACAGTTGCAAATGCCCTGGCAGCTCGAGCCAAGTCAAAGCCATCTTCTTCCACAAAGAAGCATAAGAGGTCAAATCCAAAGAAAACTCTGTGGCCCCGTGAGTCCGACTTTGAGCAGAGGCTGAAGGAATCAAGGGGACATAGCTTCTATTATTAGGAAGTCTGTATACAGTGCAAAGCTCGGAAGCTTCACCCAGTACAAGGAAAATGAGCCTAAAATTGGGGAAAACGCTACAACCTCCACCTCAGAAGCCAAAAGTCTTGAAGTTTCCTGGTCCACTACTTCTCACCCAAATACCCCAGACAATCTGCCCATCTTCAAGCTCACTGGGCTCTTTCCTCACCCAAATACCCCAGACACTTTTCCCATACTCAAGCTCCCTAGACTCCTTCCTCACCCAAAGACCTAAGACAATCCCCTCTCCTCAAGTTCCTTGGGATGCCTCTGGTCCCGTACACCTAAACACCTCCTAATCCTCAACTTAAAACTTTCACATCACTAAAACACCCAAACCAAGCCGGTTGCGCAACCAAGCCAGCGAGCAACCCAAAACAAACCTCCTCCATCTAAACTTGACCTTCAACCTACCATGATAGCTAAACCCATAATAAATACAAGGGAACACCGAGAAGATCCTCATGAGGCACTGGCTATCTGTAAAATCACCAAGTTGCAACCGTCCTAGGCACCTCGGAATGAATTCCCTTCACCGGATACATCGGCTCTTCTCGAAGTTAATCCTTTCAACGGTAAGCAAGATGAGGATGCAAGAACCACGTTCCATAATAAAGCCTGACTAGAAGAAGAAATGTTAGGACCATGGGTATCTTCACTGGAAGTTGATGAAAAGACCTCCGAAGACAATGATGAGGAGTTGCAGGAGGCCCCAGAAGAATGGGAAGAGGGCGAACAAGCGACAGCCGATGAACTCGAGGAGATAAGTCTAGAGGATGAAGCTGACCCCAGACCCACTTTCATCTAGGTAAATATGTCTCCAGAGGAGAAAGAGAATTTTAATGCCTGTTGTGAGCAAACCGGGATGTCTTTGCTTGGCATTACCATGAAATGCCCGGTTTAGATCCACAAGTCACAGTCCACTGTCTCGGCCTCGAATCATCTGTTAAGCCTGTCAAGCAGAAATCAAGAAGGTTCAGGCGTGATCTCGAAATGCATATCGATGCTGAGGGTAGCAAACTCAGGCAAGCAGGCTTTATTCGTGATGTCAAGTACCCAAAGTGGCTGGTGAATGTTGTCCCAGTCAAGAAGAAAAATGGCCAAATTAGAGTCTGCATCGACTTTCGCGATTTGAATGCCGCTTGCCCGAAGGATGACTTCCTGTTCCATTTATGGAGATTCTCATTGACTCCACAGCTCACTGCCATATCTTCTCTTTCATGGATGGATTCTCTGGGTACAGTAAGATATGTAAGGCACCAGATATGAGGAAGCCACCACGTTTTTTACTCCAAAAGGGGTCTTCTGCTACATTATGATGCCTTTTGGGTTGATGAATGCCGATGCTACATATAAAAGAGCAATGACAATCATCTTCAAGGACATGATGCACAAGGAGGATGAATGTTATGTTGATGACTTAGTGGTGAAGTCCGAAAGGAAAGATGCTCATATGCGGGACCTTGAAAAGGTGTTCGAACGGTTATGCGTCCATCAGCTAAAGATGAACCCAATAAAATGTGCTTTTGACATGCGTTCAGGAAAGTTCTTGGGGTTCATTGTTGGACACTAAGTCTTAGAAATTGAGCTAGTCAAGATTAAAGCAATTCCAGGAATGCTACCACCAATGACTCTGGGAGAATTGCAGTCTCTCAAGGGCCAATTGGCTTATATTCGGAGGTTCATCTCAAACCTCTCAGGTCGGTGTACACCTTTTATGCACTTGTTAAAGAAAAATACTCCATTCGTCTAGGACGAAGCATGTCAAACATCGCTTGATGACATTAAGGAGTATTTACTCAATCCTCCCGGACTCTCTACACCGGTCTTGAGAAAGCCTCTCATCTTATATGTCACTGCTTTGGACGAATCACTTGAAGCACTATTGGAAAAGAACAATGATGAGAGGAAAGAGACCGTGTTATACTATCTTAGCTGCAGGATGCAAGGGGCTGAGAAGAATTATCCCCCTATCGAGTAAATGTGCCTGGCCTTAATCTTCGCAGTACAAAAGCTCGGTCATTACTTGCGCGATCATGAAGTAAAGCTTATATCAAAAGCAGACCCTATAAAGTTTCTCATGACACGCCCCTGCTTGTCGGGATGCCTAGCTAAGTGGGCATTATTGCTGATACAATTCAACATCACATATGTACCACAAAAGGCCATCAAAGGTCAATCTCTGACTTATTTTTTCGTAGCACATCCAGTACAAGCAGAATCTCCTTAATCAAGAAACCTCCCTGATGAAGAAGTATTACGTGTAGAATTTGCTCACGCGTGGGAGATGCACTTCGACGGAGCCTTCCAATCTGATCGAGGAGGTACCGGAGTGGTATTCATGACTGTGAAAGGAGGGGTACTTCCTCTATCCTTCTCTCTCACCGAAGCCGGTTCCCATAACGAGGCAAATATCAGGCCCTTAAAATTGAGTTGAAGATAACCTTTGATCTAAACTTGGACTAGCTCGATATCTATGGAGATTCTGAGTTGGTTATTTTACAGCTTAAGGGGATCTACGACGAGAGAAAAGGCACTCTCAAGCCTTATCACGATACTGCAAAATTGTATATGGCTCAGTTTGATGATGTATCCTTGAGTCACAATCCCAGGAGGTTAAACTCGCAGGCTGATGCACTAGCAAAGCTCAAGGCTACAATTCAATTGTCCTCCCCAAGGCCCATGCCTATTTGGGTGGCAAAGTGGATACACATTAAACTGAGGATCGAAGTTGATGCAGATGATGAAAGAATCCTTTTTTTCGAGTGCCCACCTTACCCATTCAGGGCACTTTTATCAGCCAAAGAGGTTATTAAAGCCGAGCAGGAAATGATACAAAGTCAAGGAGCTGATATTCAAAAATAGGAACCGGATTTCTTCTATCCAATATGTCTAGAAGTCGAGTAGGTGGAAGATTGGAGAGAGCCCATCATTAATTTTTTAAAGCACGATAGACTGCCTGAGATCGTGCCGAGCGTAATAATGTGCATCGAATCTCTACCAAGTACCCCCTCCTTGAAGGAGATGTTCTCTTCAGACAGTCTTTTGATTGTATTTTCCTCAGATGAGTAGACACACAAGAGGCAAATAAGGTGTTGGAAGAAGTACACTCAGGCATTTGTGGCTTGCATCAGTCCGGCCCTAAGCTCTATGAACGGATACATAGATTGGGGTATTATTGGCCATTAATTGTTGCTGATTCCTTAAATTACGCCAAGAGGTGCCAGGTGTGCCAAATGCACTCGAGCCTTATTCATCAACCTCTAGAGCCCCTGCACCCTACAGTGGCATCATGGCCCTTTTCACTATGGGGTATGGACATTGTAGGACCTATCGACCTTCCTTCTGCAATGGGTTATGTCTTTATTCTAGCAGCAATGGACTATATCTCCAAATGGGCTGAAGGGATCCCTCTCAAGAAAGTTCCTGGGGCTGTGGTGGCTAACTACGTGCGACATCACATCATATATTGGTTTGGGGTGCCTGATCGTATAATATCTGACAACGCCCTCAATTCAGAAGTCATCACATTGATTGACCAACTCCCTGGCCCCCTTTACATCGCCATCTCAAACCTAGATAAGGATAAGACTCCCTATCAAAGCTTAGTTAACCAGCTCGATTTTGAGAAGAAGTAATCGACTATATACCACCCTCAGGCAAACGGCTTAGCTGAGGCTTTCAATAAGACCTTGCGCAGCATTTTAAGGAAGTCGGTATCAAAGAGGAAGAAGAACGACCATGAGAAGCTTCCTGAAGTGTGTGGGCTTATTGCACTACCTCGCGAAATGCTATCGATTCCACTCCATATTCCCTAGTCTATGGGGGTGAATCAGTCTTACTCCTCGAGATTAAACTACCTTTGCTTCGTGTTGCCATACATCAGGGTCAGACTGAAGATGAGAGGGTCAGTCTTCGTTATCAAGAGTTGGATGCACTTGATGAAAAGAGATTGAAAGCTCAACATAATCTTGAACTCAATCAGAGGAAAATGAAGAGGATCTTTGACAAGTCAGTCAAGGTTTGCTCATTCACCCGTGGGGATCTGGTTTTATTTGTCATAAGGCCGCTCGTTATGTATGGGCAGTGCAAAGGAAAGTTTGAACCTAAGTGGGAGGGCTCTTTTACAGTCAAGACGGTCTCGCCAAATGGGGCTTACATATTAGCACATCCAGATGGAGAGGAGGCGATGCCCCCCATCAATGGGCAACATCTAAAGAAGTACTATCCCTGATATGTTCTCAAAAGACTCAACATGCAAAAGAGTTAAGGATAAAATAAAAGAAAATACGATGAAAAAAAAAACAACCAAGTCAATTCAGTGAAGCTTAATTCTATTTATTGAAGAAACCCATTATTAGGGAGGTTACAGGGATATATTATCAAGCATCGCTCTTGCATCTGAGGAAAAGAGAATAGTTGACCCCAAGTGTTGATCTTGCATTTGAGGGAAAGATAACAGTTGACCCCCAACGTTGCTCTTGCATCTGAGGAAAATTGGACGGTTACTGGAAAAAAAAAATCTGCTCCCACATCAAGAGGGTAGAAGGGTTTTTAGATCAAATTTATCGGACATACAAAGCAGACCCTTCTGGCAAGGAACTAGCCTATGATGGAAAGCATGCCCTCTTCACAGTAAGTACCCTTCCATAAGACAACATGGAATTCACAGTTGTGCTGGAGGACTTGGGTTCCAACAGGCTTTATAAGTCAGGTCTTACCATTGGTCACCACCCTTTGCCAACCGGAGTCATCACTGCGAGTGAACATCACTGCGCATGCCGCAGCGCAGTGCGCAATAATCACCGTGCGCAACTCATCGCCGCTCATGACCACAGCTGTACATGACTTGCCGCTGTTCATGAAAGAATTGCCAAGTGAGCAGATACCGTCACATGCGTTACCGCTGCCCATGCTAGCGTTGTGTGTGTTAGCACCACATGTGTTATCGCCACCCATGCTAGTGCTATGCATGTCTGACCCTGGTTACCACTGTGAGTGTTCTGCCAACATCCCCAGTAGGAGTTACACCTATGTCGTAGCCCATCATCCCCAATAGAGTTAGGTGTATGCTAAGAAAAAGGGTCATGCGTACCTCTTCAATTCCCTCTAGTGGGTCCGTTTCGCACCTAACTATATTATCCCCGGGGAGTCGGGTTACCTTCCATAAACCTATTCTCCATGGAGTCTCAACTTTCACCCGAGCAGTCACAGTCACCCCCTAAACCCAGTGAAGTCTACTTTTGTTTACCATCTCTCATCGAGCCACCATCTCCATCTAAGCCCTCTGCTTGCGTAAGACCTTAACCATTTTATCCCCAGGGAGTCAGATTGTCATCCATGCTTCTATTCCCCATGGAGCTTCACTTACATGGCAACCCACACAGCGGTTTAGATGCAAAACCCTAAATTGCGTGGTCCAAACTATATGACCTTAAACTGTAGTGGAGGTCTAGTTGCACGACCTTAAACTGCATAGTCTATGCTGCATGACCTTAAACTACACAACCACGGTCTAGATACATGACCCTAAACTGCACGGTCCAAACTATATGACCTTAAACTGTAGCAACAGTTTAGTTTTATGACCTTAAACTGCATGGTCCTAGCTGCATGACTTTAAACTGCATAGTCATGATCCAAGCTATATGACCTTAAATTGTAGTGCACATCCTAACCGCATGATGTTAAACTACTTTGCCTAGGTCTTGGAGGCATGACCTTAAACATGCCCCCATACACGCACACACGCCCTTTACATGCGTCTTCACGCACGCCTTCCCTAATCGCCTCGTTCTTGTGCGTACACCACTTTCATCAACTCCCCAGTAAATCCATCTTCATTCATTATCATTCATCATTCCCCAATGAGTCTCACCCGAGCTCATCAACGGCGAGCCATCCCATCATCCGTACTCGCCATCAGCTAGTGGGTCACCACTTTCCACCTTCCATCCATATACCATTCATCCCTTATAGACAGCCTTGTGCCATCTGCCCAAAGTCAGTCAAACCACCACCATACTCATTCTGTGGCCTCCATAGATTGTCGTCCATCACCACCATGGTCCAGTTGTATGACCTTAAACTGTAGTGTATGTTTTGACTGCATGACATTAAAAATTTTTGCACAGGTCCCGAAGGCATGATCCTAAACATGCCCCCACAAAAAATAAAATAAAATAATAATACTACAAAAAAATAAATGGGCATGGTGTATACCGGAACAAGAGGATGCCATGAGTAAAAATGACGGACGGGCATGGTCATGAAACAATGAGTAAGAGAGTTCCGTGGAAATAAAAATTGGGCACGGTGAAAACTCGAAAGGGCACTGTGAGTAAAAATGAAAGAATAAGGGTGGATGTAGGGTTAAAGAGCCCCAAATAAAAGGAGGTTGGTGAAAACTGATTCTACGGTGCTAGTTCCCAAGTCGAAGTGAAAATCCGTAAAGGATGCTTGGACCAACAAGCAGGTTGATGCAACACATGCCTCATGGGCAGCTTCAGCCCGTGTTCAGAAGAAACTCCCTGGAGTCAGAATGCCTTAATACCAGAACCCAAAAATATGAGCTTCAAGAAGAATTCGATAGTTTGAGTTCGTTCATAGAAGGACTTAGAAGCTAGAAGCATCACCAAGATGGCAGGTCAGGTTCCCATACTAAAGGACCACATTCCCATGAAGTCAAACAAAAACAAGAAAGTCATTATGAAAAACCAAAGATGCCCCCAAAGGTAAGAAAATGTCAAGCCAGGTCAATACTTGTCAGAGACTCCAAGGTGATGGCTTGTTAAATCCCTCTCTAGCCGACAGGCCCAGACATCGGGACATGTCAACAAAATGCCCCCCACTGGACCGGACAGGATGAGGGCCACAGAGGTACGCTGCTAGTCAAAAGCAAATCGGATGTAGCAGCAAACAATGCTCATGAAGTGCTCCTTGGTTGTCTATCCAAAACATAACCCCCACCAGAAGATACAAAACACCCTGACCTATTGGGAAGTGAGCCCTTAAGCAAGGCACCTGACCGCCAGACATGCCTAATTCTAACTAATGAGGTCCTTACAAAACCCTCCGCTACAAGAATCATAAAAGTCCCTTGAGGGTGAGGACTTCGACAGGATCCCTCAAAAGTCTCTTCTCCCCCAAAGTCTCCACTGATGGATCTACGAAAAATGTGTCCAAACATCTGAGCATCCTAGTTACAACATTACGTGGATATCTCCTCGGCGTTCACGTTGTCCTGTGTCTAAGAAGAAAAAAGTAATAAAGCCGAGGGAAATTTTTCGAATGTTTACCATCTCACTTATCTCTAAGCACAACATTCGACGAGGCAAGCTGTTTGAAGAAATTTTTCGGCACCTTGAGTCCCTGATGCGGAATAAAGGCGAAGACGATCAATAAAGCCTCGACTTACAGTGAAATTTTTGATAGTCTCAAAATTTCCCCAGAACAGGTGATAATGTTCCTAAGAATCCCAGAATGCCACCTGCCAAGTTTCATCACAATCTGACTGTCTAAGGTAGTGCAGGCAAAGAAACAATTAAGAAAAAATACGCCTCTAGCACCCTGAAACAGGTCCTACAACTAAAACCTCATTATCAGAGTGTCAAATGGCTGTGAAACCAATGCCATTGAATCCGACACCGTCGAAAGCCATTAGGGGTCAAGCTTCTGCTTAAACAAACATTCTAAGATAAAATTATGGGTAAAAGACTGAAAAGGGATAAGCTGCACACTATTCCCATGTGTCCTCCCTGCACCAGTCTCCATTAATGGAAACTATTTTCACAGTTTCGAACAGTGATTTTTGGTATCTCTTTCATCTCGAGTCAAATCAAGCTCAAAATTTAGGAGCGTGTTCGTCTCGTCAAGACGAGCATTTTGATATGTGGCATGGCCCATGATGATTCCCGAGCAGGGAGAAAAGCTAGAGATAAGTTGACAATTCTTGAAGATGGTTACAAGAAATTCAACAGTGACACATCCCGCTCTAACGGTCATATCACGTTGCTCGCACATCGGATTGATGCAAAACTAATTGCAACCCGTGCATAAGGTCTAGAGCTATGTCTAGTCCGAACCGTGCCATGATGAATGGTCGAAATTCACACGTGAAGGTGATAAAGTTGTTGTAAACTTCAAGCGTCGAAATTCAAATTTTGGCTAAAACCCAAAGATTATAAAATATTCGTTCAAGCACGAAATTGAGCTACGTTTATTGCAACGTGATTGTGATGGCATGCTCAATGCAATTCAGCGAAAAAATCATGAAAACACATTAAGAAATGAGCGCATTATCGATCAGAAGTTTTCAAGATTCATACAAATTTTGAGTCGCATGATCGTAGCTTAAAAACACGACCTGTGGTTTGAAGTTGGTACCAAATCGATCATCATGCCAAGACCAACAAGTGAGCAATCATCTTTTTACCAAATGGGCGTCGGAGAAATCCCGAATCAACCATGGAAGATCATGCACGTTCTAGGGCAGCAGCAAGGACTGTTTTAGAATTCCATGTATTGTTGGGTAGGGGCAAAACCGTAATTTTGTGCCCATTTTTACAATTCAAATAAATTGTAATTATATCAATTAGATCAGATTTTGAGCATTCGCCCATATTTAGGGCCCAATTCTTTAAATACATGCTAAACCTAATTGTAAAGGGCTTCCCTCATACTTCGATTTAAGGAATAAAATTTGAGAGTTTTACATTAAGATTGTGGGCATGTCTTGGAGAGAGAGAGAGAGGAGAGAGAAGAAAGAGTCTGATACCCCTCAGTGAAGGTAACTTTCTTTCTCCTCTCTTTTTTTCTCTCTCCTCTTCTCCTCTTTCTCTCTCCTCTTTTCACTATCATTCTCCCTCTTCTTCTCTTTCTCTCCTCTTCTTTTCTTTCTCTCTCCTCTTTTCTCTACCATTCTCTCTCTTCTTCTCTTTCTCTCCTCTTTTTTATGTCATTCTCTCTCTTTTTCTTATTCTCTCTCCTCTTCTTCTCTTTCTCTCCCTTGTTCATTTCTTTCTCTATCCTATCCAGTCACGCACGTTCTCTTCTCTTGGAATGTGCACAGCGAGCCGGGCTTTAACCCGAGTGGCTGGCCAAGCCTCTGTCCAAGTTCCTCTTCTCTCATATTGTGCACGGCGATGCTTATCGCTGCATACAACATTTCTTCCCCTATTCTATGATAAAGACATTGAACCTGACCCTTTCCCAAGTGGGGGGCCGGGTCGTGTCTGAGTCCCTTCTGACACACACGGTGATGCTAATCGCCACGCGCGTCTTTTCTTTTCTCTCTTGTATCTCTCTCCACATGACATGGGCAGGATTACCTATCGCCGTCCATGTGCACTTTCCTTCTCTCTCTCCTATCGTGGATAGCGAAACTTATCGTCGTCCATGTTCACTCTCATCTTCTCTCTCTTTTCATGGACGGTTGAGCTTATCGCCATCTATGTTTCTTCTCTCCATCTCTCTTACCCCCTCTCTCCATTCATGGATGACAAAACCCCATTGCCATTTGTGCTTCTCTTTTTCTCTCTTCTCTGTCATGGATGACGGAACCCATCGCCATCCATGTTCCTTCTCGACTACTCTCTTTCTCTCTCCTCTGTCATGGACAACAAAACCTCATCGTCATCCATGCTTCTCTTTTCTCACTCCTCTTCTTTCTTTCTCTCTCTTCTTTTTTCTTTCTCCTCTTCTTTCTTTCTCTCTCTTCTTTTTTCTTTCTCCTCTTCTTTCTTTCTCTCTCTTCTTTTTTCTTTCTCCTTTTCTTTCTTTCTCTCTCTTATTTTTTCTTTCTCTTCTTCTTTCTTTCTCTCTCTTCTTTCTGTCTCTCTCTCCTATTCTTCTTCTCTCTGTCTCTCTCTTCTCTACCTCAAACATGCATGGTGGTAAGCAATGTCGTGCATGTCTCTCTTCCCCCCTTTCTCTCTCTTCTCTATCTTTTCTTTTACTCTCTCGAATCTTTTTTTCTCTCTCCTCAGTCATGCACGGCAGTACTCATCGTCGATCATGACAATCTCCTTTCTTACTGATCTCTTGAAACATGCACAGTGAGCTAGGCCTTAACTTGAGTGGTGGGACTGGCCTCTGTCCAAACTCCGCTTTCTTTAAGTTGTGCACTGCGATGCTCATCGTTGCGCACGACGTTTCTTCCCTTATTCTCTAATAAGGACATTGAACCAAGCCCTTTCCCAAGTGGCGGGCCGGGTCGTGTCTGAGTTCCTTCTGACGTGCACAAAAATGCTTATCACTACGCGTGTCTTCTCTTTTCTCTCCCTCTCGTCATGGACGGTAGAACCTATCGCCGTCCATATTCTTTCTCATTCTCTCTCTCTCATCAGGGACGGTGAAACCTATCGTGATCCCTGTTCTCTCTTATTCTCTCTCTCCCGTCATGAGCAATGGAACGTATCGTCGTCTATGTTCTTTCTTATTCTCTCTCTTATCATGGACGGCATAAACTATCGTCATCCATGTTCTTTCTTTTCTCGCTCTCTCTCTCTTCTATCATGGACAAAAGAACCTGTTACCGTCCATATTCTTTCTTACTCTTTCTCCTATCATAAATGACAGAACCTATCATCATCCATGCTTTCTCTCTCTCCCTCCCTCCTGTCATGGAAGGAGGAGCCCATCACCGTCCATGTTCCTTCTTACCTTCTCTTCTTCTCTCTCCTCTGCCATGGACGACAGAACCCCATCACCGTCCATGCTTCTTCTTCTCCCTTCTTTCCCTTTTCTCGTTTCTCTCCTTTCTGCCCTCTTTTCTCTCTCCTGTCTCTTTTCCTTTTCTCTCTTTCTTCCTCTTCTCTATTTCTTCTCTTCCTTCTCTCTCTTCTTTTTTTCTTTCTTTTATCTTCTTCCTCTTCTTCCTTCCCTTTTTCTTCTCTCTCTTCTCTCTTTACTCTCTTTTCTTCTTCTCCCCTCTTCTCATCTCTACTCTACTCTTCTCTTCTTCCTCTTCTCTTCTTCTTCTTCTCTTCTTGTTTTTTTCTCTTTCTCTCTCTTCTCTTTTCCTCCCTTCTCTTATCTTCTTCTTTTCTCCCTTCTCTTCAATTCTTCTTCTCTCTTTTTTGTCTTTTCTTTTAATCTGTCTTCATTTTCTTCTATCTTCTCCCTTATTTTTCCACTTTTCTTTTTCTTTCTCTTTCCTCTTCTTTCTCTCTCTCTCTCCTCTCCTCCTCTCCTTCTCTCTTCTTCTATCTCTTTTCTCGTCTCTCTCTTTCTCTTTGCTTTTCCTCTTTCTCTTCTTTCTCTCTCTTCTTTCTTCTTCCTCTCTCATTTGACTAAAGGATAGGCCAAGTCCCGGACTATCATAATAGTCTCGTCGTCGAGCAATATTACCGCTGTGCCGATCAGAGTTACCGTGCCCGTCTTGTTACCACATCAGACCCACCATTGTGCCTGGCTGGTTGGTGTTGGTTCTATCATTGAGTAGTATTGTCGATGTGGGGTCTGAGTTACCATGCCCGTCTTGCTACCACGTCAGGTCAATCATCATGCCAGTCAAGCGACTGTGTCAGGCTAGTCACCAGGTCAAATCTCTCTTTCTTCCCTTCTCTTTTCTTTATTTCATTTCTTCCTTCTCGTTTCATTACCCCAACCCTCATCTCATCATTTCTTTCCTTTCTCCTTTGAATGTGCACACCTGTGTGCATTCGCCCAAAGACAAGGTGGGGTATCTTGGCCTACTTGTCTTGTAAAATTAACCATGTGTGTGTGATCACATAAATAGAAGAGTACAGGTCAAGGGAGGTGATTTTGAACCAGTTGTAGGACTGGGGGATTTTCCATCGTGATCTAAGAGGGTGCCCACACGAGTCAGCCCGAGTGAGTCATGGACCCAAGTGAGGTGTGTCCCGCCTCACGTTAAATTCGTCTCTCACCGATTGGTGTACCTGCCCTTGCTCCTTAGCAAGGTTACCGAGAGAGTGATCTCAAGTCCCGGGTTCTCCTTAAAACTCAAGACACATTCCACCAGGTCATCCCGACCCGAGGGCGAGATCGAGGAATCTAACCACATATCCCTTCTTCTTCGACAAAAACCAAGCTTCCGAAGGCGATCCCGAGCTCCCTGCTCCTGGGTCACCATGCCTTGCATGAACTGATTGACTTTTCCTTAGTCTCCTTAAGGTAGGCCAATCATTCAAGATCGCACTACCAATTCTAGTTCTGGGAGCATATTTATTAGAGTTTGAGGATCAGGCAACAAAAGGGCATGAAAGTGCCATTCATAAACAAAAAGTCAAAGTCTTTCACGTCGAGAAACTTATTAAAGAGAAATCGTTCTACTCATTATGAATTGAGTTAGAACAAACAATGAGGAGTACAATTCAATTTTTAGTTGTTGAAATCCAAGAAGATGACTCTAGCCAGCCTGAACCATACCCCAAGGTCGTCTTGAGCCACAAGCAATTGAAGTATGGCCCCAAGGCCATCACATGCCTATGCGATTCAAGCCATGGCCCAAGGCCATCTCACGTCATATCCATCTGAACTATGACCCCCAAGGATGTCAAGAGACGGTGGTCACTCGATCATCAATGCAGTCCCAAATCCAATTAGGGAAATCTAAACAACTATTGCCCGGATTGCGACATCGAGGCAAAAAGTGGATTAGGACTACTCCTACCATGGAGTCACTTAGCCCTAAAGAACGAGCTGATGTGATGGTGGTTAGCCAAGAGGGCGATGGTTCTAAAGTCCCGATGGCCCTCTTTGGCAAAACCTTAAAATAAATTCTGGATATGCTCAAAGTGGTAGAGAGTGCTCCATCAATCAAGGCATCTTTCAACCATGGAGAAAATTCCCCTATTGAACCCCAGTTTGAGGAAGAAGAACAAAGACCTCCTCTCATAGCTCAAATCTCACAACCTCTAGTTGCTCTTTCTCTTCCTGATATCCGACCCACTGTAGTTTCCCAAGGTATTTCCCCAGCGATCACATAAAAAGATATTCAAAATATGATCAATAGAAGCATTCGGAACTTAAAAATCCCAAAGGTACATGAAACGCTCATTATAAGAAGCCTTACTCAGCCTTCATTGATCAAGTCCTTTTTCTATCGAAAGAGAAGGTTTCTTATCTTTGACGATACCGGCTCAGCGCAACAACTCGTTGCACACTTTGTTTCGGCATGCCAAGATCAGCGTTTGATCTCAATTTGCTTCTTCGAAAGTTTGTGGAAACACTAGCTAGACCTACCTTTAAAGGGTATGCACATTTGCCCTTGAATTCTGTCCACTCTTGAGAAGAGATGGAACTGTTGTCCTACAAATCTTTCTACAAAGTCGAGCTAGAGTTCAGGCCATAGAATTTCTCACTATGACTCAAGGGGTAAAAGAACCAGTGAATGAATATATCCAGAGGTGGAGGGATCATGCAGTATACCAGAGCAACCCTATGCATGAGATCGATGTCGTGCAAAACATGTATCAGGAACATGAAGAAGGAAATCTCCCTTCATGTTGTGGCCTCTAATCCTACTACATTCTCAAATATGATCTCAAAAGCTGTGAAAATTGAAAGCTTACTCAAGTATCATGGTGGGACCCATTCTCAAACCTCGAGAGGAGGTCAAGGTTGGACTTTCACTAATAATCGGTCTAAAGCATGCACTGGCCAGCAAAGAGACAAAGCCACTAAACCCATTCTTCTTATACCTCCTACTAACGCTGCACCTCTTAAGACATTAGATACTTCTTGTGGGGTTTTACAATTCAGAGGTCAAGGGGAACCTCAACAACATCAACGATAACCGCAGGCTTATAACTGGGTGCCATTGCCGTCGAATCTTTACCAACCCAATTACATTGAACATAGGGTGAATAAGAACTACAGCTTTAACAAAACCTGAGTGCCAATTCTCCTAAAAATTCTATAGAAACAAGGCATGATAGTTCTTCCGAAGCCAAAGAGACATGATCTGGTCGGGCTTACTAATAACAAGAACTATTGTGCTTATCATCGGATGCTGACCCATCCTGTTTAAGACTACTTCCATCACAAAGACTATGTTGAAGCCCTGATTCATAAAGGGTAGATTCATTTGGATAGTCTCAAAAAAGTATTTGAGAGGAGCAAAGCTTCATATGTGGTCACAGTTACAGAAGAACGGGCCTTACAACCAAAAGAAGTACCATCTGATCACCCCAAAACAAGTACCATCGGAAGGTTGCCTATCTTTGACAACAACGGCTCACCCAAACAACACGTTGCACACTTTTTGTCGGCATGCCAAGATCATCTTTCGATCTCAGTCTGCTCCTTCGATAGTTTGTGGAGCACTACCTAGACTTGCCTATAAATGGTATGCACGTTTGCCCCCAAATTCTGTCCACTCTTGGGAAGAGATGGAACTGCTGTTCTACAAATTCGAGCAAGAGTTCAAGCCATAGAACTTCCCACTACGACTCAAGGGAAAATGAACCAATGAATGAATATATTTAGAGGTGGAGGGACCACGCAGTATACGAGAGCAACCCTATGGTGAGAGAGATAAGAGGCCGATGGTGAGAGAGAATTTGCGACTAGAGCATGACGCCCTTACACCGCTTTGGGGGATTGGGGACCCGCCCTGGCAGATGACCCTCTTAGAGCAATTACTTAGACCTCTGGCTGTTCATCAGTACTGTTTGGACGGGAGCCCTCTTCAAGCTTACATCCTCTCTCCTCTCACTCTCTCTATGATTTTGGGGTGGGATCCGAATGTCCCTCCTCCTTGGCCCCCTTTAATGGAGGGGACCTAGTTGTCACTGAAGGGGATGTGGAGAAACCTAATGGATGACACCCGTGGGTTCGCTCGTGTCCGGAGGTGCATGGGTGGACACGGGCTGTCGCACAAACAGGGGTCACGCGTGTGGAGGCGAGAGAGAGAGAGAGAGAAGACGACTTGGCGTAGGAGAGGTGGGGGGGACCCACGCGATCGGGGTGCTTGTGGGACCGCACACTCGCGGGGTATCCCCTTTTCCTCAAAAATTTCTCTCTGTCCCTCTCTTCTCCCTCAGGGTCTCATGGAGAAAGATAAACCAACAAACATAATCGAGCCATGATTCTTCTCAACCTTCAAGGGTAATCTTATGGAGTCTCTCTAAAAAGATGGTCCAAAGGCCCCCTCTACAAGTGAGTTAAGCTTGCTTATATAGAGGATTCACCAAACAAGGGTGAACACTCAAAATTCAAGCTAAATTACAATTAAAAAAATTCAAAACAAATCAAAAAATAAAGCACAAATGAGCAAAATGCCCTTGTGGTCGTTTGCTCTGCTTTGCTATGGGAAGACCTTGAAAGCTGGTTCTGCAACTTGTGGCAACTGTTCAGCTATTTTAGCAACATATCTTTGTTCTTATATCGATTGTGAGCATTTAGATGCCCTCCAATCGTGCTGTGGTGGCTTTTTACCTGGGGTGAAAGTCCGACCATTTTTGTAAACTTCATTTGCCAATGCATCTTTAAGCTATGTTGTTTTGGCTCCTGGCTCTGCTTGTAAGTCAAAGAGGAGGCTTCTGCAGTTGTTTTGCACCAAGTTTTGGCTGATTTGGTGGTGATTTGTGCATTTGCCTAATTTTGAAGGTTGTTGGGGAAAGGGATTTCGGCAACCCACTGGATTTTCTTCTTTGGTGACCTAAGGACTTGCATTCATCAGACCCGAATTGAATGCAGGAGTTGTACCAGAATGTAGCTCTTTGTGAGGGGATATTGTCGAAGTCCTCCCCACGTTAATCCATGGCTTGGATATTGAGCTATGCTTCATTGAATCCGGAGCTTTTTGAACCCCGTTTTCTCCTTGGCTTCTCTGGTCACTTTCCTCTTCAGAGCAATGGGTGTTCTCGGTCACACCACAGTGTGTCCCGTAGGTCAAAATGATGGGACTGACATGATCGGGAAAATATCAATGTTTGAGCTCTGTTTGGTTTCGGAGGAAGGTGTCGTTGGTTGGCAAAGTTATTGTTGGGAAAATTTGTGGCAGTCGCCATTTTCGGGACTGGTTTGGTGAAGCCACACCGCGCTATGATAAAACCCATAAGTTGCAAGGCCGCATGTGCGTAGACCCCTCTAGGGAGGTCTGATTGAGCTCAAATTTGGTCCTCGAGGATTTGTTTCAACGTTTGGAGCATAATGGTGGTGGTCTGGTCCCCTGTTGCAGCCACTGACATAGGGCTACAATGAAGGGTCCTCCTTTGGTGCGAAGGAACTGCACCCAGGTCACCACGCTTGAGGCTTTATTTTCGGAACAATCCCAATTTGCAGGTGTTTCATGAACTCAAGAGACCAGACTATTGCTGGCTATCTGCTTACTCGCATGGGCTCATGGAAGTACATCAAAAATGATGTACAACAACTTGCCCCACCTGATATTGCACGTCGAAGAAGCGATTAGTACAACATTCCAAAAAATTTAACGTCGTAGCTTCTATGACCAATCCTTACCAAGACATGTTTATTGTCTCTCGATCAATATTTTTTCTCTTGATCACCATTGCTTGAGTAAGCGACCAAAGTGGCTTCTAGTGGTCCGACGCCTTGTTGAGAGGCTTTCTCCGGGTCCTACTAGAATCCTTTTTTTTTGAGAGATCACGTTGATATTCTGCCGTCTACGGGCTTACGACTTCTCAATGCGAACTCCTAATTTTCCAGCCAGTGGGGGCCCTTCTTGTGAGCTTTATCCCATTCTGGACAGGAAGGTCTTGATGTTCCAGTTGGCGAGATCCCTTCTCGTGAGCTTTCTCGGCACGTCTAGATTTCCCAGGCATGATTGGAGGATGACCTTCGAGGCGGTCCCATTTTAGGGGACTTCATCTTAGATGCTTAAAGTTTGGTGGAAGAAGAAAAGGCAGGCAAGGTACCTCTTTGGCTTACACCCTACTGGCTTGGCTGGGGGTTTCACGACATGTCCCGATTTTCTTTGCGCAATAGGAGGATGGCCTCAGAAGCAGTCCCATTTTAGGGGACTTAACCTTGGATGTTGGAGTTTGATGAGAAGAATGGCAAGCAAGTTACCTCTTTGGCCTACGTCCAACTGGCTTGGTCGAGGGGTTTCACGATGCGTACTGAATTGCTCAGGCTTGAAAAGAGGATGGCCTCTGAGGCGGTCAAATTTTAGGGGACTTCACCCTGGTTGCAAGAGCTTGATGGACGAGAAGGGGAGAAGAGGATTTTTTTTTTTTGTGGCGGCACTAAGGCCCGGGACAAAAGGGTGGCACCGAAGAACTAAGGCTCCGATGCCGAAAATAAAGAGGCAGTACTAAGGCCTAGGATAAAAGGGTGGCACCGAAGCATTAAGGCTCCGGTGCCGAAAATAAGTAGGTGACGTTGAGCCTGGGATAAAAGGGTGCCACCATAGCACAAAGGATATGGTGTTGAAAATAAGAAGGCGACATTAAGGCTCGTGACAAAAATAAGCTGGCACTGGGGCAGAAAATTTTGAGGGCACTGGGGCCAGAGTTTTTTTCTTTTTTTTGGAGGCACTGGAGCCGAGGTTTTTTTTGGAATGCCCTAGGGCCAAATTAGGAGGTTTGGCTCGAAGACCGGAAGGAGGAGGTTTGGTCAAGGCACCCTTTACGGGTTTTCACTTGGAACAACGGGATATGGTGCCAACAGAGTGGTTTTCACCATTCCCTTTGTTGGGACATTTTAACCCTGACTTTGAGGCTACATCCACCCGTTGATTTCCACTCTTACTCATGGCGCCCTTTGCGGGTTTTTGCTGTGCCTGGATTTTTTTAGAACTCTTTTACTCATGGCTTTGTGGCCATGCCCACTTGTCATTTTTACTCACAGTGCCGTTGTGGGCTTTCACCATGCCCTTGTTTTTTATTTTTTGTTGGGTGATTTTACCCATTGCCTTTTTGGCAATGTCCATCTGAAGACCTTTTATTTTTACTCGTGTCACTAGTGTAGGGAGAAGGGGTCACTAGTGTAGTGAGCCTTGACAGAGGAGTCTTGAGGGTGCGGCCCTGCCCCGGGTCAATTGTAGCTTTTGGTAGCTGAGGTAGGGGGTGGTCTTCTTAACTTTTCTGAGTATTGCCCCTAAGAGTAGCTTTATTGTGACCCAGATGGTTTGTGCCTGCGTGAGGTCGATGAATGTGCTGTTTGCGGGAGGTGTTGGATGGTGCCCACGGTGTGAGATGTTGGAAGCACCCGCAAGTAGGTGGAATGATGGAGACACCCGTGGGGGGTGGCATGAACGTACCAGCGAGGGGTGGAATGAAGAGGCAACTACGGGGAGTGGAATGAAGGTACCCACAAGGGGTGGAATGAAGAGGCACCGCGGGACGTGGAGTGATGACAACATTCGTGGGGGGTGGAGTGAAGAGGCACCCGTGGCGGGTGGCATAATAAAGCTAACTTTAGGGGGTGGAGTGAAGAGGCACCCGGGGGGGGTGGCGTGAAGAAGGTACCCGCAGGAGGTGGAATGATGGAGCACCGGTAGGGGGTGGAATGATGGAGTACCCATGGGGGGTGGAGTGAAGAGGCACCCTGCAAGGGGTGGCTTTAAGAAGGTACCCTTGGGGGATGGAATGAAGAGGCACCCGTAGGGAGTGGAATGATGCACTGCTCTAAAGAAAGTGTGCTTAAAGAGGAAGCACTGAATTGACGAGGCACCTGCATGCTGGGGTGAGGTCAGATGGGGAGTCCCACGTGGATGCCTATGCCTTGGCATAAGATTCGCTTGAGTGATTTGCTGCTAACACTAAGCTGGCAGCATAGTGGCACGAGATTTAATCGTGATGCTTTGTGAGCAACACTGGGTAGGTGAGGCATGAGAAGGTTTAAATGTCACGGTCAACGAGGCACCGTTATGGTGACACGTGGTCGAGTAGCTAGCCGGCATGCTGCTCGGGAAGCAACAAGCTTTGATGAGCCTTTGCCCTATAAAAGGAAGCTAGGCATGAGAGTGTGAGGGCAGCTTTTTCCCCTTTGTGTTGAAGTCCCTTTTCTTAGTGCTCGTATGTGTGGAGGCAGTGTGGAGACTTCATTTTCTTTGAAGGACTTGGCTGGTGAGGTTTGCCCACTGCGGGGGCTGACTGCTTAACACCGGCCTTTGGGACGTGCATGGGTGTTGGGCATCCTTGTGAAGGTGTTCACCCACTTGGAGGCAGCGATGGACCCATGACAGAGGGCGAGCTTGTTGCTTTGGGGCTCCTCTGTTTGTTCGAAACCCATGGCGTGAGGCTCGCTGCCGTGTATGAGGCGATTGGGGTATGTCATCCTCACTGGAGGAAGAGTTGAAGGAGGCGGCACTCCCCATGTTCTTCAAGACCTACTTGAAGAAATGGACACAACCTCTTGATAGTCGCCACCGTTGTGAGAAAGTGGTGGGCCCTTGAATGGGAGAGGGCTGTGTTTGGAACTGATGTACTTCCTTATAGTTATCGATTAGTTGTAACCACAGTTCTGTAATCCTTTTGTTCATGTAATGAAAGCCCTCCGTTGCGTTGATATATCCTT
Organism: Amborella trichopoda; assembly: GCF_054954075.1. Lineage (NCBI taxonomy): Eukaryota > Viridiplantae > Streptophyta > Magnoliopsida > Amborellales > Amborellaceae > Amborella > Amborella trichopoda. The sequence continues at coordinate 23,551,823 of NC_142339.1, forward strand.
CTTTTCATTGTGTCGCTGTGTATTGCTCTTTATTTTTTGTTGGCTGGTGCAGTCCTTATCCCTACTCTGATGATGAGGATAAGGAATGGCTGATGAACTGCTTGTTGTGCCCATGGAGCAGTTGCTGCTTGTTGTGTGATGGTTGGGATGCCCTTGCAGGTTTTCACCCCAACCCTCGGGGAATGCGTCGCTGCAGATTTTGTAAGACCCCACATTTTTTTTTTTTGGGACCGCAGAGGGTCCTGCACATGTACGAGACAAGGAACGAGGTTCTCTTGTCCTCAAAAGAGAGTGGTGTAGGGTTGTTCCTCTGGTGCTCTGAGTGGGCCTGTGTTGTAGGCAGATCGAGTCGGGTTGAATTACATGCTTGAGTGGTGCTTGGAAGGCGATGGTTGTGCCGTTTTCGATGGCCCGCTTCGTGCATGTAGAGCAGTCAATGGTGAGAGAGAGAGCGGACGTCGATGTCGTATGGAGATTCGATTACGTGCCCCTAGTGCTTCCTCCAGACCGAGCATAATTTTTCACACGTGTGGCACTTCACATCGTGTGCTACTCATATGATCGTACCTTCGAGGCGCGTGGCGCTGGCTCGTGCGATGCTGTAGTGTCCGGCCTTCGACACTTCGCTTCGCGTGCTGTCGGCATTCTTCTGCGGATGGGGGGCGGGTCACCCGTCAATTGGCTCTTCTGCTGTAGGACTTTGTAAAAGGAGGGGTGTCCGCTTTTCACTCCTATCAAGGGTCTACATCGCAAGTAAGAGCAAGCACCCTTTGTGCCTTTTGCTCAGGCCTCCTTTTCGATGTTCGCCTCTTTTCGAAGCAGCACTTCTTGAGCAGTGACCATGGGAGTCCACCCCCTTCTCTAGGTAATGCTGCTTGTTTTTTATTGGGCATGTGGTCGGTGCACCATTTATGACCTGACCCATTGGCTTTTTCTTTTGTGTAGCAAAGCACATGAAGGTGGAGGTTCTCTACTTGGCATCACGGCTGTTCGATGTTGACAGTCAGCACGAGGTGGGTGAGCCCTCGTCTATGCCTCCTGAGTCTTTAGCTATTAGGGGAGGGAGAGGAGTTCCCAGGACAACTCCTCTAGTTTACTTGAGTTCCCCAGTTTCAAATCCGACCATAACTCGCATGCTCGAGGCTGGCCTCTAATGGCTGAAGGCAGGCTCGCTCTCCAACCTTTCGGAGCGGATAAAGAGTAGAGACCTATGCTGCTAGCTTGCAGGCTGTGGACCCTGATGCGGTGGCCCTTGTTTGAAGACATTTTACAGCACCAAGATCCCCAATGTGGAATAAAGGGAGAAGCCGGTCAATAAAAGCCTGACAAATAGTGAAATTCCAACAGTCTCAGAATGGTGCCAGAACTTGTCAAGATCTTCATAAGGATTCCAATGAGTCTCCTGTCAAGTTTAGTCGCATTTCGACATGTCTAAGGCAATGCAGACTGAGAAACAGTTCCTACGGAATCATCCTCTAACACCCTAAAACAGATCCTTATAACTACAACTATATTTTTGGTGCGTCAAATGGCCATGGGACAACTGCCATTGGATCTGACACTGTTGAAAATCCCTACAGTTCAAATTTTAGCTTAAACGAATACTCCAGGAAGACGTTATAGGAAAAACACCGAAATAGGAGGAGCTGCACACTATTCCCGTGCGGCCACCCTACAACTGAATGCCAGTAACAGGGCAATCACAAGCAATGACTTGCAAATGCCATAGCTCACTCTTCCCCAGTCGGATTGTGCTCAAACTTGCTAGGCGTGTTCATCTCGTCGAGATGAGTGTTTTGATATGTGGCAAGCCCCGTGACAATGCACAAACATGAAGAAAAGCTGGAGAGAAGTTGTCGATCCGTAAAGAAGTTGTCAAAAATTCAGCAGCGACATGCCTCTTTCGAGTGGCCAAATCACAGTGCTCGCGAATCGAATCAATGTGAGACCAGTTGCATCACGTGCATAAGGTCCATGGATTACACTGGTCCAAACCCCGTACACGATGGATGGTTGGATTTCACACATGAGGCAGGTAAAATGACTGTAAATTCCATAGTCAAAATTCCAAATTCAGGCCAAAATTCAAAATTTGCAAAATCCTCATTTGGGCACAAAATCGAGCTGCGTTTATTGCCATGCGATCGTAACAGCATGCTCAATGTGATCCATCAAAGAAATCACGAAGAAACATCAAGGAATGACCATGCTAACGATCGGAAGTTTGTAAGATTCATCAAAACTTCAAGTCTCATGATAGTGACCTAAAAACAGGATCCGTGGCTCGAAGTTGGTATAGAATCGATCGCCATGCCGATCCCCACAAGAAAACAATCATCTTTCGATCAAATGGGGATCAGAGCAACCCTGGATCATCCATGAAAGATCACGCAAGCTTTAGGGCTGCAACAGGGATTGTTCTAGAATTCCACGAATTGTTAAGAAAGAGGCAAATATGTCATTTTACACCCTATTTTATTATTTTATTTAATTCAATTAAATCTTAATTTTCATCAATTAGAGTTACTTTTGATCATTTACCCATGTTTGGGCACAATTCTATAAATACCACGTACTATCGTTGTATTAAGGACCTTTGGAAAAATCTTTTGGCAATACAAACTTTGACTTGATAAATGATTTGTTTCTTTAGGCTGTGGAATTGCATTCTTAAGAGAGAGTTAGGAGAGAGAAACTTTAGAGCGGTACCCATAAGTTCATGGTAAATTTTATCTCTCCTCTTTCTTCTCGTTTCTTTTCTTTTCCTTTCCTCTTTCTTATTCTCTCTCATCTTCCTCTTCCTCCTTCTTGATCTGGACTTCCTCAAAGGCCATGCACGGCAGTGGCAGTGCCATGCATGCCTGTCTCTCTTCCTGTCCTTCCCTCCTGTGGTCTCACAAGCTGCGCATGGTGATGACAGTGCCATGTGCAAGTTCTCCCTGATTGCTTCTCGCATGTCTCTATCGCTCGACGAAGTTTGCAAATGACGTTGCTCATCGCCGTCCGAAGACACATCCTCGATGTCTCAGCGAGGGACACAGAATTTGAAGCTTATTGCCGCCCATAGAGATCTCACCCTGTTGCATGACTGCCCCAAGCAGCAATGTCCATCGCCGTCTGCGAGGGGTCATGACAATACTCGTCGTCGTCCACGAGCTCCTCTTTCATGCTCAGCATCCATCGCCATGTGCATGCCTTCTTTCTGTGCTGCTTGGCATCTATCACCATGTGCACACTCTTTCCGCGCCTCTTGACATCCATCACAGTACGCAGGCCTTCTTTACGTGCCTCTCGGCATCTATCGCCATGTGCATGCTCTTTCCACGCGTCTTGGCAACCATCGTCGCACGCAAGTTTCCCTTGCGTCCCAGGGCTATCATCGTACGCTACACGAGAGATAATTGCCGTGTGACTTAGGAGACGTTATCGATGTGTGCCTTGCCAGAAGCTATCGCTGTCTATAAGGGACGTGCAGCCTTTGGTTAGGTGCCTCGATCTCACCCTCCGGATCTGGATGTTTGGGCGGCACTCATCTCGGTTTCAAAGAGACCCGAGACTTTTGAGATTGCTCTCTCGGGAACCTCGTTCGAGAACAAGGGTAAGTATTACCAACTGATGAGAGACGAATTTAAGGTGGGTTCGGGACTTACTCGGGTTGCCTTGCGTGAGCGCCCTCTTAGATCACGAATAAATCCCCCAGTAATAAAACTGGTTCGAAATTACCTCCCTTGCCTTGTATTTTCCTGTTTTCTGCAATCACACACATATGGCAAATATTATAAGACAGGTGGGTCAACAGACCTCACCTTGTCTCTCTTGTGAACGCACGTAGGTGTGTACATTCTTAAGGATAAGAGAAGAACAAGAGAAGGAAAATGAGGGAGAGAAGAATTTGATCAGGCAGGGAGATCTGCACAGTGGCTAAGCTGATTGGTAATTAGCCTGACGTGGTAGTAAAACAGGTTCGATAACTCAGACTGGCTTAACAGAGTTACTACTAGACGTCAATACCGATACTAACTAGCTAGACACAACAGTTAGTCTGTCGTGGCAATACAGCGAGCACAGTAATTTTGAAATAACAACATTACGGCTAGACGAAAGGATCACCACGAAGAGCTAATCTCGACCCCTCTTAATTAAATGAACGAATAACAGAAAGAATGGAAATCGTAAAGAGGGAGTGAGAAGTAAGATAATAAGAGGGAAAGAGAAAGAAAGAGAGGAAGAGAAAGAAAGAAGGAGAAGGGTGTGAGAGAAGAGAGTAAAAAGGAGAGAGAAGGAAGAAAGACACAGTTGACACTATGCATCGCTGGCTATGTTGAAAGAATAAGAGAAAGAAAGACACAGTCGTCGCTAGGCGTCACAGACTGTGTTGGATGAAGAAGAGAAAGAAAAACACAGTCGGCGGTAAGCGTCGCCGGCTGTGTTGGAAGAAGAAGAGAAAGAAAGACAAAGTTGGTGAAAGACATCGTCGGCTATGTTGTAGGAAGAAGAGAAAGAAAAACACAGTCGGTGATAACCATCGCCAGCTATGTTGGAAGAGGAAGAGAAAGAAAGACACAATCTGTGTTAGGCATCGCCGATTGTGTTGGAAGAAGAAGGGAGAGAGGATGCAATCAGCGTTGAGCTTCACCGACGGTGCTAGACACAAAGGAGAGAGAAGACACAGTCGACGCTGAGCTTCACTAACTCTGTCGAAAAGAGAAGAAAGAGAAAGATACAGTCAGTTTTGAGCTTCATCGATGGGGTTGGAAAGAGAAGAGAGAGAAAGGTACAGTCGGTGTTGAGCTTCACTGACTGGGTTGGACAGAGAAGAGAGAGAAAGACAGAGTTAGCACTGAGCTTCACTGGTTGGGTTGGAACGAGAGGAGAGAGAAAAATATTGTCAGCGCTAAGCATCGTCGGCTGGGTTGAAAAGAGAAGAGAGGAAATAACAGTCGACGTTGAGCATTGCCAGCTGAGTCAAAAGAAGAAAGAGAAAGAGACAATCAACGTCAGACACCATTGGCTTTGTCAGAAGAAGAGAGCGAGGAAGAGATAGAGAAGAGAAGAAGAGAGAGATAAAGACGAGAGGAAGAGTGAGAAACAGGGAGATCTTAGAAGAAGAGAGATGAGAAGAAGAGAGAGAAAGAAAGAGATAGAGATGGAAGAAGAGAGAAAGAAAGGGATAGAGATGAGAAGAAGAGAGAGAAAGAAAGAGGGGAGGAGAGAAAGAGGGGTGGAGAGAGAAAGAGAGGAGGAGAGAGAAAGAGGGAAAGGGATAAAAAATTACCTTACCGAAGAGTACCGACCCTTTTCTTCTCTTTCCTCTCTCTCTCTCCAAGACGCACACACAAACTGAAGCAAAAAATTGAAACTTTGTTGATGGTTGAAGAATTGAACCAAAGGTTTTTTTACAATTTGGCTTTACATGTTTATATATAATTGGGCCTAAACATAGGTGGACGCCCAAAAAATACCTAAAATTGAAGATAATTACAATTTAATTTAATTAAAGTACATTCTAAAAATGGGTGCAAAAGGATTGTTTTGCCCCTGCCAAACAATGTGAGGAATTTCAGAACAGTCCCTGCTGCTGCTCGAGAATTTGTGTGATCTTGTATGACTGATTTAGGGTTGCTTTGATGCCCGTTTGATCCAAAGATTATTATTTTCTTATAGTGCTCAGCATGACAATTGATTTGATACGAACTTCGATCCATAGATCGTATTTTTGAGCCATGATCATGAGACATGAAATTTGATTGCATCTTGAAAACTTTGGATTGATTGTGCGCTAAGTTTTTGATGTTTTTCTTTAGTTTCTTCGCTGAATCACATTGAGCATGCCGTCACGATCAAGTTGTAAAAAATGCAGTTCGATTTCATGTCTGGATGAAGATTTTGTCATCTTTAGTTTTTTGTCGCAATCTAAAAATCTGGCAACCTGAATTTACAGTAGTTTCGACACCTCCATGTGTGAAATCCAATCGTTCATTGTATGTGGGGTTCGGACCAGAGATAACATCAGACCTTACGCACATAATGCAAATGGTTTCTTGTCGATCGGGTATGTGAGCGTTGTGCTTTGGCCGTCGGAGTGGGGTATGTCGTTGCTAAATTTTCTGCCACTTCTTTCACGAATCAACAACTTTTCTCTAGTTTTTCTTCCTGCTCGGGCATCATTACGGGGCTTACCACCTATTGAATGGCTCATCTTGACGAGACGAACACGCTCACTAAATTTGAGCGCTATCCGACTTGGAATGAGTGAGATATAGGCCCTGAAATTCACTGCTAGTGACTGTAAAAACAGTCACCTTTAATGGTGTTTTGGTGCAGTGAGGCCATACGGGAATAGTGTGCGGGCCCCCCTGTTTCAATGTTTTGCTCATAACATTGTCTTGGAGTGTTTGATTAAGCCGAAACTTGACCCATAGGGGTTTACGACTGTGTCGGATCTAATAGCGATAGTCCTATAGTGATTTGACACACCAAAAATGTAGTTCCAGTCATAGGGTCTGTTTCAGGGTGTCAGAGGCCAATTTTCTAACCATTGTCTCTTTGTGTTCACAGCTATAAACATGTCTGGGGATCATGAAACTTGGCAGGTGGCCTTTTGGGGTGATTATGAAGATTTTGACCAATTTTGAGACAATCGGGATTTACACTGTTTGGAAGGCTTTATTGACCTGCTTCCTCTTATTCCAAATCGGGGACCAAGGTGCTGAAAGATGTGTTAAAACAACTTGCCTTGCTAAATTTTGCAGTTCAAGGGAAGCGAGAAGGACAATATTCAGAAAATTTCCTTCGGCTTCTACTTTTTTTCTTTCGAGCCACAGGACCACGTGAACGTCGAGGAGATTCACGCAATGGTGCAACTAGAATGCTCAAACGTAAGAATGCATTGTTCGCAGGTCTGTCCGTGGAGACTTTAGGGGGAGAAGAGAATGCTTGAGGGATCTTATGGAAGTCCTCACCCTCATGCGAAATGTTTATGATTCTGAAGTTGAGGATTTTGTACGGACCTCGTCAGTCTGAATCATGCCCGTTTGACAATTGAGTGCCATGTCAAAGGGCATTGTTCCCATTTAGTTTGTGTTTGTGTGTATCCTCTGGTGTTGAGCCACGTTTCGAGGGCTTGGATTGTTTGTGTGCTGAAGGGCCTTTGTCGGTGATGTCTGCTTCATGCATCAGTTATTCTTAGGCGAGTAGGGTACCTCAGTTTGTCAAGGTGACCAGCTTTGGGTACAACTACCCCTACCCACTACGTTGCAGCTATGACAATCAACTGATTGCCGCTCCAAATTCATGACTGACCAATTATTCCTTAGTGAGTAGGGTACCTCAGTTTATCGAGGTGACCAGCTTTAGGTCCAACCACCCCTACCCACTGCTTTGCAGCTACGACAATCATCTGATTGCCGCTCCAAAGTCATGGTTGACTTAGCCAACTTGGGGCATCTCTGGTATCTTGGAGTGTGTTTCGTGACCTCCTAGGAATGATGCTCTTCTTCATGAGACTTGTCTAGCTGTCTTGGAAAATCTTCTATCCTTCAAGTCTTTTTGGCCACTGGACTCAGGCTATCGAAATCTTTTTCCATGAAGCTCATATTTTTGGGTCCTGGTATCATGACACCTGGGATTTTTCTTTTTGAGTGAGGTTTGAAGCCACTTGTTGAGGCGAGCGCTGCATCAACCTATTTATTGGTCCAAGCATCCTTTGTAGATTTTCACTTGGCTCTGGGAAGCGATGCCGTAGAGACGGTTTCACCAACTTCCTTTTATTTTCGGGCTCTTTTACCCATGACCTTTCGGCCATGTCCACCCTTATTCTTCCATTTTTACTCACGATGCCCTTTCAGTTCCACCATGCCCTGTTTTCATTCACTGAACTCTCTTACTCATGGTTTCGTGACCATGCCCGTCTCTCATTTTTACTCATGGAGTTCCCTTGTTCCGGTATACACCATGCCCGTTATTATTTATTTATTTATTTTATTTTTATTTTTTTGTGAGGGCGTTTTTAGGTCATGCCTCAGGGACTTGTACGAAGTAGTTTAACGTCATGCGGTCAGGACGTGCAGTATAGTTTAAGGTCATACAGCTAGACCATGATGGTAATGAATGCTAGTCTGTAGAAGCCATAGAGTGAGTATGGTAGCGGTTTTTTACTCACTTTTAGGGAGATGGCACGAAGGCTACTTATGAAAGATGGATGATGTATGAATGGAATGTGGAAAGTGGTGTCCCACTAGCTTACGACGAATATAGGTGACGGGATAGTTCGCCATTTTGTGAGCGAGGATGAGACTCACTGGGGAATTATGTAGGGCGATGAGAGGAATGGACTCACTAGGGAGGTAGTAAAGGTGGTGGGCACACATGACCCAGTCAGTTAAGGAAGGCGTGTGTTAAGATGCACGTAAAAGATGAGTGCACGTATGTGGGGGCAAGTTTAAGGTCATGCCTCCGGGACCTGAGCAAAGAATTTTAACGTCATGCAGCAAGGACATCGACTATGGTTTACGGTCATACAACTGGATCGTGGTTATGCAGTTTAAAGTCATGCAAGTAGGACCATGCAGTTTAAAGTCATGCAAGTAGGACCATGCAGTTTAAAGTCGTGCTACTAGACCTCCGCTGTAGTTTAAGGTCATATAGTTTGGACCGTAATGCGAAGCCTTTTAACGTCATGTGGCAAGGAAGTGTACTATGGTTTATAGTCATATAGCTTGGATCGAGCAGTTTTAGGGTCGTGCAGCTAGACCGTCGCTATAGTTTATGGTCGTATAGTTTGGACCATGCAGTTTAAGGTCTTGCAGCTAGACCATCGCTATAGTTTATGGTCGTATAGTTTGGACCATTCAGTTTAAGGTCGTGCAGTTAGGCCGGGGTTGTGCAGTTTAGAGTCATGCAACATGGACCATGGCTGTGCAGTTTAAGGTCATGCAACATAAACAATAGCTTGGGTCCCCATGTAGGTGAGACTCCATGGGGAATAGGTTTGTGGATAGTAATCTGACTCCCTGGGGACAAAATAGGTAAGACCAGCAACGTGTTCAGATAAGAAGGCTGACTTCATTGGGGAAAAGGGGACAAATGTGGGTCTTTAATATTCTTGAGGCCAAAATAAGTGTGAGGCAGACCACTAGGGGTTGCAGCAACAAAAATGACTCTAACTCCACTGGGGATAATGAGGTGCAGAATGAGTATGGGTCTCCTACTGAGGGTGAGAAGTCATGACCTGCATTTGTTCGACCTAGGTTGCACTTTGCAGAGGATAATAGATCAGATTCAAGGTGCAGCGTCACAAGGGATGAATTGTTTTAAAAACACAGCTGGCGGCAGGTGCAGTGACCATTATTTCTTTTTGAGTGCTCAACCAGCAATGAGTCTTCGAAAATGCAACCGGCACTGAAGATGACCAACACTGCCCTTTAACCACTCAGCCAACGCTGGATTGTTAAAAACACAGTTGGCGCCGAGAACGACCCGTGCAATCTTTTGAACACAATCAATGCTCAGTTGTTGAAACACAGTCGTACTAAGTAACTTTGTCTGCATTGGCGGTGCTGGGTATGGATTGATATTCGACTCATGACCGAGCCCGACCCGTTCCTGGTCTGTGTCACGTGGCATTTGATGAGGCGTCGATGAAACTTTACCCAGGCCTCAGGTCAAAGCCTGACCCGACCCGGCCCGTTTTTCATTTGGAATTCCTTAGATGCGGCTAGAATTCTTAGTTTGCGAGGGGCATCTAAGAATAGTGCTGGCTATATAAAGGGGGTAAAACCCCATTTTCCCACTTTTCACTGAAGGTAAAAAAAACTTAAGCAAAGAAAAAAAAAATTTCTATCAGTGAAGTGACGACCTCTGGCGAGCTTCAGCTAGAAACCAAGGATTCAAGCAAGAGATCAATTCTTCCGACAAGCTCTGGGGAAATTCACCGGTATCGAGGGAAGGTTTCCACAAGCAGAAGTCTGCCATGGATTGGTGAAGTTTGCATGAACTTTACGGTCGGCACAAGGTTTTCTAGGGAACTCCAGTTGTGGTTTTTAGAGCTCCGGCAAAGTAAAAGAAGACGGGAGTTGCAGCAGTGGTCTGCCCAAGCATTTTCGCTCATTTTGGGAGTTTTCCTTGGGACGATGGTGGTTTCCCGGTGACTTGGTGTTTTTGCAGAGGTTTTCAGTGAGGTTTTGGTGACTTCCCGGCCAAGGTGTAGGCAAGGAAAGTCTCTCAGTGTGTTTCTGACGGGAGACCGGAGGGTCAGGGAACGGAACGGTCACTGAAGGTGGACCATTGTGGGGAAGTGGAAGGTTGGGAGAAATGAACAGTCACTGGAGGTGAACTGTTGCAAGAGGTGGATGGTTTCCCTTGGAAATCGTGCAACCGCTGAGGAGGCTAAGGGACTTAAGCCTTGAAAATGAGGACACTTGGGAGGTGAACAATCACTATAGAGCCAGGGCTAACAAAAGCAGAGCCGATGATGATGGTTAGAGGCATAACCGGTGTTGACACAGTCGGCGTTGATCCTCAAGAAAGGCAGCTGGCACTAGGAGATGAGAGCATAGCCGGCGCTGGCCTTTGGAGGACACAGCAGGTGCTGGCTTCAGACAGCGCTCATCAGCGCATGTGGCATGCCATGACACGCACAGTGGTTCTCGCATGTCGCAGTAAGTTACATGCAGGAATTGCGGTGCACGGTGATGAGGTACCTGCGGTGATTTTCATCCGTGGTGCTGACATGGGTCGGCAAAGGGTGGTGAATGATGGTAAGGCATGGCTTGTGATATCTATTGGAAGCCAAGTCCTCTAGAACAACAGTGAAGTCCATGTTGTTATGTGGAAGGCCATCCACTGTGAACAGGGTATGCTCTCCATAATAGGTCAGTTCCTTGCCAGAGAAATCTATCTTGTATGTTTGATATACACGTCAGATCAATTAAAGCGGACTAAAAAATGGTTGCCTTCTTCTTTTGTCCTGTAACCGTCGTCTTACTCATCAAATGACTTGAAGCTAACTTCTACAAGTGGTTTGGCATCTTCCCCATGAGAAGAGAATTTCTTTGGTGGGTTTTCTTCTTCTTCATGAGGAGAGAGTTTTCTTTTTGGCCTGTAACCGTCCTCTTATCCTCAGGTGCTAGAGCCACACCGTAGGTTTTGGTTTGTAACATTCCTCTTATCCTTAACCTCCCTTATAATGGGCTACTTGGCATGTAAATTATAACTCCTTTTTTTTTTTTTACTACAAAGAGTTAGAATTCGTTTGGACTGTCTCGCTTGCTTTCCACTTAGTCTCTTTTTTTTAATATGCATCATGGATAGTACTTCTTTAGGTCTCGCCCATTAATAGGCGGCATTGCTTCCTCCCCAGCAGGATGCTCCAGAATGTAAGCTCCATTTGGTGAGACTTTTTTTACTATAAAAGGACCTTCCCATTTGGGTTCAAACTTCCCTTTACGCTAGCCATGCATAACAATCGACCTCTTAATGACTAGAACTAGATCACCACGGGCGAATGAGAGGACCTTGACTGACTTGCTAAAAGCCCTCTTCATTCTCCCTTGGTTAAGTTTGAGGTTCAGCTGAGCCTCTAGTCTCTTTTCATCGAGTGTATCTAATTCTTAATATCAAAGTTTGACTCTCTCATCTTCGGTTAGTCCCTGATGTATAACGACTCGCAGTGACAGAATTTGAATTTTTAGGGGGAAAACTGCTTCACCCCCATAGACCAGAGAATAAGGAGTGGAATCAGTAGCATTTCGCGTAGTGGTACGGTAAGCCCATAACGATTCAGGAAGCCTCTCATGCCAATTCTTCTTCTGCTTTGAAACCCGAACTGTTTAACTAAGTGATCAATATGGTGGCTCCGAAATTGGGGACCATTATTAGAGATAATCCAGTCAGGGACCCCAAACCGGTATATAATGTGATGTCGAACAAAGTTAGTCACTGTTGTCTCAGAAACTTGTTTAAGTGGGACTGCTTCCGCCCACTTAGTGAAGTAATATATTGTGGCTAGAATGAAAACATGACCCATTGCTGAAGGAGGGTCAATAGACCCTTTAATGTCCATACCCCATTATGAGAAGGACCATATGCCACTGTAGGGTGTAAGGGTTCGTGAGGCTGGTGAACAAGGCTTGAATGCATTTGGCATACCTGGCACTTTTTAGCAGTTTAAGTAATCGGCAATCATGGAAGCCTAATAATATCCCAACCTGCGTATTCGTTCATAGAGCTTAGGACCGGACTGATGTAGTCCACAAATGCTTGAGTGGACTTCTTCTAACTCCTTATTTGCTTCTTGGGCGTCTACACATTTATGAAGAATACCGTCAAATGATCGTCTAAAGAGAGCATCCCCTTCAAGGAGGGTATACTTGGTAGACATTTGATGTACATTGATGTGTTCGGCATGATCTTCCGGGAGCCTTCCATGTTTTAGAAAACTAGATATGGTCTCTCTCTAATCTTCTGCTTGCTCAATTTTCATGTATATTGGATCAAAGAATTCTAGTTCTTGGTTTCGAGCCTTAGCTCCTTGACTCTGTGCCATTTCTTGTTCAGTTCTATTACTTCCTTAGTTGATGGAAGTGCTCTGAATGGATAAGGAGGGCACTCAGAGAAGATATTTCTCTCGTCATTCGCGTTAACCTCGGTTCTTAGTTCAATGTGTCTCTATTCTGCCACCCAAACAAGTGTGGGTCCTGATGAGGACAACTGAATTGTAGCACCGAGTTTCGCAAGTGCGTCAGCATGCAAGATTAGCCTCCTGGGGATGTGACTCAGAGATACATTCTCAAACTGGGCCATATATGATTTTGTATTATCGTGATAAGGCTTGAGAGTGTCTTTTCTCACATCATAGATCCCTTTGAGCTGCCGGATAACCAACTCAGAGTCACCATAGATCTTGAGCAGCTTCAAGTTTAGGTCAAAGGCTATCTCCATCCCAATTATAAGGGCTTAATATTCTGCCTCATTATGGTAACTGGCATTGGCAAGAGAGAAAGAAAGTGGGAATACCCCTCCTTTCTGGGTTAGGAATACCACTCTAGCGCCTCCTCAGTCTGATTGGAAGGCTCCGTTGAAGTAAAATTCCCACACATGTGCAAGCTCAACACAAAATACTTCATCAAGGAGGTCTCTTGCTAATGGAGATTCCGCTGATACGGGGTGTGCCTCTAGAAAATCAGCCAAAGCTTGACCCTTGACAGCCTTTTGTGGGACGTATGTGATGCCGATTTCCATTAACAATAAGGCCCACTTGGCCAAGCATCTCGACAAGCATGGGCACGTCATAAGGAACTTTACAGGGTAAGCCTTGGATATAAGCTTTACCTCATGACCGAGTAAGTAATGGTGAAGCTTTTGTACTGCGAAGATCAGGGCTAAACACATCTTCTCTATCGGGGGATAATTCTTCTCGGCCCCTTGCATCTTGCGGCTGAGATAGTACAGTGCAGTCTCTTTTCACTCCTCATTATTTTCTGCCAACAATGCCCCGAGTGACTCATCTAGAGAAGTCATGTATAGGATAAGAGGTCTTCCCAACACTGGTGTAGAAAGCACGGGGGGGTTAACTAAATATTGTTTGATGTCATCAAGGGCTGCTTAACATGCTTCATCCCAGATGAATGGGGTATCTTTCTTTAAGAGGTGAGTAAAGGGTTTACAACGATAAGAAAGATTCGAGTCGAACCAACGAATGTATACCAGCTGCCATTGAAGAGAGTGTAGTTCTCACAATGTAGTTGGTGACGACATTTCTTGGACCTCCTTGATCTTGATTGTCTCAACTTCAAGTCCTCGATGTTTGATAATGAACCCCAAGAATTTCCTCGTGCGCACATCGAAAGCGCATTTCAGAGAGTTTATTTTAAGTTTATGAAGGCGTAATCGCTCAAACACCTTTTCGAGGTCTCTCATGTGAGCATATGTCTCTTCGGATTTTACCACCAAGTCATCTACATAACACTCCACCTCCTTGTGCATCATGTCTTTGAAGATGGTCGTCATTGCTCTCTGGTATGTGGCACCAGCGTTCTTTAATCCCAAAGGCATCATTGTGTAACAGAAGATGCCCTTCGAAGTTAAGAACGCAACAGCTTCCTCATCTTCGGGTGCCACCCGTATCTGATTATACCCAGAGTATCCATCCATGAAGGAAAAGATTTGACAGTGAGCCGTAGAGTCGATGAGCATCTCGATAAATGTCAATGGGAAGTCATCCTTAGGACTTGCGGTATTGAGGTCGCAGAGGTCAATACAAACCCTAATTTGGCCATTCTTCTTCTTGACTGGCACAACATTTGCTAGCCATTTCAGATACTTGACTTCACAAATGAAACCTGCTTGTTTGAGTTTGGTTACTTTTGCATCTATCTGCATTTCGAGGTCAGACCTAAACATCCTTGATTTCTATTTAACAAGTTTGACAGTCGGATCGATGCCGAGATGGTGAATGGTGACTTGAGGGTCTAAACCAGGCATCTCATGGTAATGCCAAGCAAAGTCAACTCAGTTTGTAGGCAAGAAAGTAGTGAAACTTTCGTTTTCTTCTGGGGACATTAACCGAGATGAATGTAGGCCAAGGGTCGGCTTCATCCCCTAGACTTATTTCCTCGAATTTATCAGTAGTTGCTTGATTACCTTCTTCCCATTCTTCTAGGGCTTCTTGCAACTCTTCCTCGTTGTCTTCAGAAGTCTTTGCATCAACCTCAAGTGCAGAGACCCACGATCCTGACATCTTTGCCTCTAACAGGACGTCAGAGTAGGTGATGATTTTTGTGCCTTTCTTGAACCAAGGAACTGAAGGGTCGACCTCAAACGTGGAAGGCATGTCAAGCTGAAGGGGCTCGTCTTGAAAGATGAGGGGGATTAGAGATTCAGCGATTGCGGTGCGAGAAGTGTTCTTGTATGAATCACACGACCTTTGCGCAAGTGCCTGCAGTGTTTGCCCAGTGCTAGCTCGTGCTTCATAGACTTGTACCATGTGGCAAGCTTCTTGAGAATTAAAACTCTGCCCCATTGATTCTTCCAATCTCTGCTCAAAATCGGTCTCAGGGGGCCACTGGGGTTTCTTTGGCTTTGAATTTTTGTGCTTCTTTGAAGAAGGTGGCTCTTCTTTGGCTTTAGTTGTCAGGGCATCAACAACTGTTAGGAATCCAGCTTCTTTTGTAACTACTTCCGTTGCGTCCTACGTATATTGATTCCTTCAAATTCCCTATCAAGAGCCTCAAAGTCCGGACATATCAAGGTTGTATCTGTAGGAGAAGAGGAAGGATGTGAAGCAAAAGAAGAAGAAGAAGAAGAAGGGTTAGAAGGTGGGGGAAGGTCATACCCCTTATCGGACCGATCTGATTAGCTTTTTGCGTCATCACCAGAGTTGGATGTGTGCATAGGTCTTTCCCATGCTTAAACCGTTGGGGAGTGGTTTTAATGTCGCCAGCCTCATTGGTCGTGCTCTGAGTGGAAGATGTCAGAGGAACGTCCTCTTGATGAGAAGGAAGGAGGATTGTGTCGGAGATAACGTTCAGTAAGGTTGGGAGTGGGGGAAGAGGCCTGAGCAATTCCTACTCAACCAGAACTTGTGCAGTCTTGTGTCTCGGGCGAGCAGCCTTTGGTTCCCATCTCCTTCTGGTTTTCTTAGGTTGTAATTGATTCACATCGCTAGGCTGGTGAACAGCCCAAGCTTGGAGAATTGCTTCTTGCCTTAAAGACTTGTATCTGCTTCCCCTGTGGTGGACTATCCCAAGATGGGAAGTCGAGGGTTCAGCAAAGTCTGAATCATTATTAGGAGAGTTTTGTGTTGGGAGGTCTCCCTCTTGCAATGATGGGGTAGTGGCTTGGGGATCACTTATTGGGAAATTTTAAAACTCTTGACATTCTCGTATTTTCTTTACGAATATGTCATGGAAGCTGAAGCATTTACACAGGTAGTGGCCCCATACCTGGTGATAAGGGCCGGTGATCCTTGGTCCCTTGAGTAAGGCGTTGGGGCTGCCTTGCAGATTTTTGTGTGATTAGGCCTTCTTGAAACATTACAACATAAAAGGTGTGAAGAATAACAGGGGCTTCATCTTCCTATTGGACTGCTACCTCATGGAAGGCTTCTAATGCCCCGAATGCCTTCTTTAGGTCCTCAAGCTTTATCTGACCCTTTTGAATCAGGGCCTCGATAATATTTTTTAGCGTGTAGTAGTCATCTATGGGATGATTGATCCTTCAATGATAGGAACAGTGGTTTTCCCGAGTATCGAGGCCAGCTTGCTCAGGGAACTTGGCTTTTGGAAGCTTAATCATATTCTGTTCTAATAATAATCGGAACAATGTAGGGACCCATTCTTTCTCAAAGGGGGTAGACCTTGTTCCTATGCCTGGTGAAATAATCATCGCGATTAAGATTAGCTGGCGGGGGTACTCGATTGTGCGGCTGTCATTGCTTGCCTGCCTGTGGCATCTTTTTCGCTGTGCTCACTCCTTTGGAGAGTTCTAAAGTTTGGGAGGGATCCTTCTTCGGGTCACTCATCGTGACAGCTGCAATGATTACTCCTTTTTGTTTATTGCCCCGGGTATTGTTCCGAGAGCTACCATTGCCTTGGTTGTTCGCTGAGCTTGCAGACAGTTGTCAGGACTCGCCATGGTGGCATGATAGACTTTCTATTTAGATTAATTCAGAGATCAGCTCTGACAAGGAAATCGGATTAGAGGCCTCGACATGTAGAGAAATTTCAGGTCGCATGTTCCGTACACAAGTCTGAACTGCTTCCTTTTCAAGCATAGGTTGGGATGACGAGCGGCTAAATTTCTCTATCTCGATATGAATTGATCCACGGGCTCATCGTGGTCTCGAGTTGGGGTGAGAAGTTCAATGGTTTGGACCTCTCTCTCGACCTCATAAAAGGGCTGATAGAACAGTTTCTCCATTCCCTCCCATGTGTGCACCGAATTCGGGGAGAGTCGAACATACCACTGAAAAGATGGGCTGTCAAGGGTTTCAACAAACTGATGAAGAAGAAGTCTCCTGTCAGCCGCTGTTTCTTGACATGCTTCCTGGAAGTAGGCGATATGCTAGTTTGGGGATGTGGTCCTGTTGAATAGAGGAAACTTCCCTTTCTTGTAATATGAGGGAAACGGGACCTAGTCAATATATGAATGGTAAGGTCTCTGATAAGGTGTTGCACCCTGAACCGCCGAAATTCGTCTATTCTTTAGGCTATGGGTCACCATAGCATCAATGTCTGCCTGACAGACGGGGTGAGGAACACAATTGTCCTGTGAAGCAGAGGGAAGAGGCTGCCTTGGAGGTGCACCATCAGAGTGATGGAAATTGACCTCATGGTTAGCTGATTGTTGTGCAACATCTATGCGATTGATCTTCTCCATCATGACATGCACCATATCCTCAAACTTGTTCATGTGCTCTTTTTCTGAGTGATGGAAATTGACCTCATGGTTGAGGGCTTGCAAACTTGATGGGTTGTGTGTGGTAGATCGGTCAACAGGGCGGCAGCATGCCCCCACTGGGCTCGACTCTTGTATGCCGATCACGTGAGGACCAGTTCTCGACAGTCTTGGGACTATGGCTGCTGAGTGACTGGGTCATATTTTACAACACTAACCACAATGCAAAGCTCATGGAGCTTTTCTTCAGGCTTCGTCATCTTAAGAAGGTAGAAGGGTTTTAAGCGAAGAGGGTCATCAGAGCTGGTTGTCCCAACTGCCTTGGCCACTTCCTTGGTCAGAATTGATAGACCTCTATCACGCTTAGCTTTGAGGCTTTGATAGACGTCGCGCCAAAACTGTGATTGGGACTACGGTTGATCGGCTCTTCTTACACAAGAGAGAGCTGTCTCCATCAGGTGCGGCAAGGGATGAGGGTCAGAAATTGGGGTCATCTTGGACCGAGGATGATGAAGAACACGATCTTCCATCAGGTGTTTGCCCCGAACCCTGTTATGAGCTTCAAAGACACGACCAAAAGGACAAGGCTGGTTCAGGATGGTACTCTTGGGGAAAGTCTTCGAGTACTAAGGCGGGGGTTGCTTGCTCGAAGAAATAGGACTAGGGAAGGGCAGGATTAACTTGTGAGGAGGCCTGATTTGAAGGCGAGGGGTTGTCTGTGATGACGACGCATGTACGCTCCTTGAAGAAGGATCTCAGGGGACTTGGGTGTAAACTCGAGCTCGAGCAGTGGTCTGAAACTGTGAGCAAGTATCTGTAAGATAACAGGTGGAGACCGGTCCTGTACAGGGTGCGCTTGTGTGTGCTGAGTAGGAGGACGAGGAGGTTGTCTCCTGTGTACTCGGGTCGGCACAACGACAGCGTTGCCCAGAGCAGTGAGATGCATGTGAGCAGCATGCGCATAACCTGGCCTTGAAAGGTTCAATTTTGGAAACAAACTCGAGGTAACATAAGGGTTGCCCCGAGGTGTGGCTCGAGTGGGTGACCCACGAGTCTTGTGGTGTGTGCTAGAGGGGGAGGCCGCAAGGTCTCTGTCTCTATGTGTTAAGCCTCTAGGGATAGAGACTCGTGGTGGTGCAGGATTGTGGGGGGTAGCCTTGCGGCGGCCCATAGACGCAATGGCGTACCTCAGAAATACGACCGACAAGTGACGTGTCGGTGGTCGAGTGGAAGCTGTGTGTGGCAATAGATCTGTCGCCGATGACAGTTGCCTTGGTGGAGGTTCCACTAAAGCGAGGATATGAGGAGTGAGGGACCTTTAAGTCCCTCCTCACATCGATCCAGGTTAAGATATGGGAGCTAGACAAGGGGTCTTTGCTCAAAAGGATGGTCGGGAACGAAGTTGGAGGAACTTGTTCCCTAGGGACACTCACGAATCCAGTGATAAGAAAATCCCCGATCCAGATAACTGGGTTACAGAACCCGCAAGCCATAAGTGATGTACGAAAATAGAAAAACAGCAATGAGAAACTAACCAAACAAGTACGATCCAACTAAGGGGTAGTAAGTCCCCAGAGGAGTCATTAAGCTGGTAAGGTGTCTCGATCTCGCCCTCCGGATTTAGATGATTTGGCAGCACTCGTGTCGGGTTTTAAAGAGACCCGGGACTTTTGAAATCGCTCTTACGAGAACCTCGTTCGAGAAGAAGGGTGGGTATTACCAAATGATGAGAGAGGAACTTAAGGTGGGTTCAGGACTTACTCGGGCTAGATCTCGTGGACGCCCTTTTAGATCACGAAGAAAACCCCTAGTAATAAAGCTGGTTTGGATTTGCCTATCTTGGCTTGTATTCTCCTATTTGGTGCAATCACACACATATGGCAAATATTATAAGACAGGTAGGTCAACAGACCTCACCTTGTCTCTCTGGTAAATGCACACAGGCGTGTACGTTCATAAGGATAAGAGAATAATAAAAGAAGGAAAATGAGGGAGAGAATAATTTGACCAGGAGGGGAGATCAGCACAGTGATTAAGTTGGCAGGTAATTAGCCTGACATGGTAGTAAAACAGGTTCAGTCACTTAGACTTGCTTAACAGAGTTACTATTAGATGTCAATATCAATACTGGTCAGCTAGACACGACGCTTAGTCTGTCGTGGCAATAAAGTGGGCACAGTAATTCTGGCACAACAACATTATTGCTAGATAACAGGATCACCATGAAAGGCTAATCTCGACCCCTCTTAATCAAACGAAAGAATAACAGAAGGAATGCAAATCGTAAAGAGAGAGTGAGAAGTAAGAAAATAAGAAGGAAAAAGAAAGAAACAAAAGAAGAGAAAGAAAGAAGGACAAGGGTGTGAGAGAAGAGAGCAGGAAGGAGAGAGGAGGGAGAAAGACACAGTTGGCACTAGGCATTGCTGGCTGTGTTGGAAGAAGAAGAGAAAGAAAGACATAGTCGGCATTAGGCTTCACCGGCTGTGTTGGAAGAAGAAGAGAAAGAAAGACACAGTCGATGCTAAGCATCGCCGGCTGTGTTGGAAGAAGAAGAGAAAGAAAGACATAGTTGGTGCTAAGCATCGCCGGCTGTGTGGAAGAAGAAGAGAAAAAAAGACGTAGTCGGCGCTAGGCATTGCCGGCTTTGTTGGAAGAAGAAGGGAGAGAGGACGCAGTCAGTGTTGAGCTTCGCCGACCATGCTAGACATTGAGGAGAGAGAAGGCACAATCGGTGCTGAGCTTCACTAAATGTCAAAAAGAGAAGACAGAGAAAGACACAGTCGGCAATGAGCTTCACCGACTGGGTTGGAAAGAGAAAAGAGAGAAAGATACAGTCAGTTTTGAGCTTCAACGACTGGGTTGGATAGAGAAGAGGGAAAAAGAAACAGTCGGTGCTGAGCATCATCGGCTGGGTCGGAAAGAGCAGAGAGAGAAAAATACAGTCAGCATTGAGCATCATCAGCTGGGTTGGAAAGATAAGAGAGAAAAACACAGTTAGCGTTGAGCATTGCCGTCTAAGTCTGACGAAAAAAGAGAAAGAAACAGTCGGTGCCGAGCATCATTGGCTGTGTCTGAAGAAGAGAGAGAGGAAGAGACAGAGGCGAGAAGATGTGAGAGAGATAAAGATGAGAGGAAGAGAGAGAGACGAGAAGAAGAGAGAAGAAAGAGATAGAGACAGAAAGAAGAGAGAAAGAAAGAGATAGAGATGAGAAGAAGAGAGAGAAGGAAAGAGAGGAGAAGAGAGAAAGAGGGGGAGAGAGAAAGAGGAGAGGAGAGAGAAAGAATGGAGGAGAGAGAGAGGGGAAGGGAGAGAAAGAGGAAAGGAGAGAAAAAATTTCCTTACCGAAGGGTACTGGCCGTTTTCTTCTCTCTCCTCTCTCTTTCTCTCCAAGACACACCCACGAACTCAAGCAAAAAATTGAAACTTTATTGATGGTTGAAGAAATGAACCGAAGGTTTTTTTTTACAATTTGGCTTTGCATGTTTATATAAAATTGGGCCTAAACATGGGTGGACGCCCAAAAAACTACCTAAAATTGAAGATAATTACAATTTAATTGAACTAAAATAAATTCTAAAAATGGGTACAAACGGACTGTTTTGGCCCTGCCTAACAATGTGTGGAATTCGGAGCAGTCCCTACTGTTACTCGAGAACTTACGTGATCTTCTATGACTAATCCAGGGTTGCTTTAATGCCTGTTTGATCGAAATATAATTTTTTTCTTATACGACATGACATAACAATTGTGTGCTCATTTTTGGATTACTTCTATAGTTTCTTCGCTGAATCACACTGATCAAGTCGTCACGATCATGTTGCAACATACGCAGCTCGATTTCGTGTTCGGATGAAGATTTTGTCATCTTGCGTTTTTTACCAGAATCTGAAAATCTAATGAATAGAATTTAAAGTAGTTTCAATGCCTCTATGTGTGAAATCCAAATGTTCATCGTATGCAGGATTCGGACTAGAGATAGCCTTGGAACTTACACACATAATGGACTTGGTTTCGTGTCGACCGGGTATGTGAGCACCGTGATTTGGCTGTCGGAGTTGGGCGTGTCGCTGCGGAATTTTTTGCAACTTCTTTCACGGATCAGCAAATTTTTCCTAGTTTTTTTCCCTGCTCGGGCATCATCATGGAGCGTACAAGCTATCGAATCGGTCGTCTTGATGAGACGAACACACTCACCAAATTTGAGCAGGCTCTAACTTGGAACGAGTGAGATATTGGAACCGAAGTCACTGCTTGTGACTGTAAAAACAACCACCTTTAATGGTGTTTCGGTGCAGTGAGGCAACATGGGAATAGTGTGCGGCCCCTTCTGTGTCAATGTTTTGCTTATACCTTTTTTCTAGAGTGCCTAATTAAGCCGAAACTTGACCCATAAGGGTTTTGAACCGTGCTGGATCCAATGGTGGTGGACTCATAGTGATTTTACACACCGAAAATGTAGTTACAGTTATAGGGTCGGTTTCAGGGTGCTAGAGGGCAAGTTTCCGAACATTGTCTCTTTGTGTTCACTGCCTTTTAAACATGTCTAATTGCGACAAAACTCAGCAGGTGACCATTTGGAGTGATTATGAAAATCTTTAGCAATTCTGAGGCAATTCTAAGATTTTCAGGATTTGCACTGTTTTATAGGCTTTATTGACCTGCTTCCTCTTTATTCTGAATTGGGGACCAAAGTGCTGAAAAATGCGTTCAAACAGCCTTCTTATGTCGTCAATGGCTATGCTCATCACTTTCCACAGGCCCCATTTGTGTTCGACGCCTAGCACTGTGTGCCTCATATGCAGTTATCGTCGTGTGCCTTGTCAAAGGCCATTGCCGTCCGCAAGAGACACGGTGTCCTCTCATGATGTCAACGGTGATGATCTTTGCTGTCAGAGATCTTCCTACCTCCACCGTCTCACTCTCTCTCTTTCTTCGTCCTCCTTTCTTTTCTCTTCTCTTCTTGTCCTTTCACTTGGCCAAGGGTAGACTCAGACTAGTATGGTTATATCGATCTTGGTTTCGAGTAGTATTGTCACCGTGCTAGTCCAAAGTACTATGCCCATCTTGCTACCACTCCGAGTCGGTCACTGTCTAGCTGTCGTGTTGGCCATATCTCTTCATCAAGTTCTCTCCTCTTTCCCACCTTCATTTGAACCATCTACTTCACCATCCCCTTATATAACAAACACTACCCTATGACAAGGGTGGGTCCCTTTGCCCCACTTGTCTTAAAAATTAACCATGTTAGTGTTGTGCTGAAAATAAGGTGATCGCAGGTCAAGGGAGATGAATCTAAACCAGTTGAAGCAATTAAGGGGCTTTCTTTGTGATCTAAGATGATGCCAACAGGCGCTAGCCCGAGTAAGTCCCGAACCCACCTAAAATTCCTCTCTCATCGATTGGTATACCTACCCTTGCTTTGAGCAAGGTTCCCAAGAGAGCGATCTCAAATCCCTGGTTCCTCAAAACGTGAGATACGTGCCGCCAGATCATCTAGATCCGAAGGGTGAGATAGAGGCACCTAACTTGCTTGGCAACTCTATTGGGGACTTACCACCTTCGTTGGTTCTCTCTTATTTGATCAATTTGACCTCTTTCTTTCTGCATTGCATCTCATGGCATCTGAGTTGTTCAACCCCTTTATCCGAGTTAGGGATTTTCTCATCCCCACACCCATGGCTATCTCAGGGAAGCGAGTCTCTCAAGTCTCATTCCCTACACTCCTCATGAGTCGTGACTCACAGTCTGGCTCTCAGGTTCTCTTGGATAGGCGCGAGAAGAGACTTTAAGGTCCCCGACTCCCTACTTGCTAGCCCTGGTGGACCCTCTACTAAGGCTTCTCGCAATGGTAGCACATCTGCTGCTGCGCACCGCATGCATCCTGTTATTGGCGAATCCCTCATCAGTCATATTGTCGAGGTACACTGAAAGGCTGCCGTGTCTGTTCCTGTGAAAGGCAAACAGGTTGCCATCGCTTCTGAGGGTCGCTGCAAGGCCACCCCCCGCACTTCTTTGTCAAATCGAGCTTTTATTCCTAGAGGTTCGACCCACTGAGGTAGAGACCCTGTGTCCTTCACCTACCACACACACCCAAAGGTTCATGCATCGCCCACTCGAGCCACACCTTGGGCCAATATTCATATTGCCTTAAGCTTGCGTCCAGGGCTATGCCTTCTTCGGCTGAACCCTGTGCGCACCACGCATCTGCATCCCGTAGCTCGTGGCAGCACTAGTTCTATGCCAAGGTCAATCACTTCATCCTCCATCTCAACACACACGACTTCACCTAGTGAGAGACAAGTCTTTACCTGATCCCTCACAGACACAAGCTCATAAGTCTCGGCCTCTTACAAATGAACTGACTGAATGAGCCCGGGATGACCCCCAGGTCACCCAGACAGCTAACTTTGAAGGTACACATGCATTGAGCTTGCAAGTTCCTTCCTGACCTCGACCCAAGCAGAGTTGCGAGCCAGCTTTCTCTCCTATCACCCTTCTTTCACCTGACAAACACCTCGAGATCTGGTGCTCAAAGGTTTTCCTTAAGAGTACCATCTTGAGTCAGCTGCCCCTGCTCAGACATCCACTCGGACCCCACAAGGGAACTTGGGGCAAGGGTTTAATGGCTAATAGAGGTCTACAGCCCCCAAATAGTAGCCCAAAAGGCCTTCCATCCTCAAGCCATACTCGCTGCCCCAACTGCTGGACATAGCCCTCGAGTGCTCATGAAGAGCAGGGCATTTCAGATCCTTGGCTCAATTCTGGAGCGGAGTCTACTGCAGCCTCAAGATCAAGCAGAAGAGAGGCCTATAGCTCATGACTAGAGAGCATCCTAAGGCAGTCGAGGTTACCCTCCTTGACAGCCTCCTGTCTTACAACCCTTTTTCCCCTCTTCGACTTCCGGTACCAGAATCAGAGGTCAAAGAACAATGGTCGGTGGTGACTATCTTAAAGAAGGACTCAGCTGTCAAGAAATCACGGCCCTAAGACCATCAAGAACCTGTCCTCACACAATTAGCCTACAAGACCTAGGTCCAGTCAGGGCGTGCGATGCCCTTACGAACGGACTTGCCACGAAAAACCCGCCAACCTCTGCAGTCCACTACTACACCGAGCTCAGACCCCTTAGAAGAAATGGTCAGTGTCATGGTGATTGACGACCAATCTGATGCTCAAGTGGAGCATATGAATAGGTTCGAGGCATTGGTGTCGTCCATCCTCGAAAAGATGGACCATCTAGAGGCTTACAGATCCTCTCCTCCTCCTCACCATCAGACCGACCCTCCTTTTGGTGAGGATACAACTCTCAAGAAAACTTCTCCACCAGCTTCCCAAGACAGCTTAGCTCCTCCCATAGCTTCTCAAGCCGGCATAGATGCAATGGTAACCCACAGCCTCAAGAGCAAGGTCCCAGGCATTCAAGGGGTGTCGTTGTATCAAAAGAACCCCTCATACATTGATTAGGTGTTGTTTCCCCTGAACTATCAGATGGGGAAGCTCCCCCTGTTCAATGGTAGCACTTCACCGCGACAACATATTGCCCACTTCCAAGTGGCTTACCGAGAAACAACAACTGATGAATGACTCCTCCTCATCAGTTCGTTGAAACCCTTGAGGGGCCAGGCTTCCAGTGGTATGTGCAGCTGCCTCTAAGCTCAATACTCACTTGGCAAGAAATAGAAAAGCTGTTCTACCAACGTTTCTACGAAGTCCAGAGAAATGTAGAAACCATTGAGCTCCTCACCCTAACTCAAGACCCGGGCGAGCTGATTGACAAGTTCATCACCCAATGGACGGAGCTGGTGACTTACCACATCACTCCCATGACCGAAAAAGAAGTAGCTCAAATATGCATACGGAATATGATACCTGAAATCACTCTGCACGTAAAGGCTTCCAATCCAACCTCCATGTCAGAGCTCATCTTTAAAACAGTTCATATCGAAGGTCAGTCTAAACACCATGGCAGATCCAGTCAGCAGTCCTCCAACTCGGGAAACGACGGCGGCAATAGCAGTTCTCGCTCACCAGAACAAGGTGTACCCCTTTGAGAAGGAGTTGGTTCCAATGTTGTTGCGGCTACTACTGGAGCAAAACATGATGTCAAATCCCCAGAACAACCAAGGAAGGAAACTCATGAGAAATATTACACCTATCACAGGAAAGTAGGCTACCCCGCTCAAGAATGCTACACACTCAAGGATTATATCGAAACCCTCATCAGGAAGGAGATAAAGCTCGAAGAGTTAAAAAGAGCATTCGGGGCAGCCGAGGCCTCCCATGTGGTAGCAATCTACGAGGATGAT
Source organism: Amborella trichopoda (assembly GCF_054954075.1). Lineage (NCBI taxonomy): Eukaryota > Viridiplantae > Streptophyta > Magnoliopsida > Amborellales > Amborellaceae > Amborella > Amborella trichopoda. Next base: position 23,577,524 of record NC_142339.1, read on the forward strand.
GAAGCACTTAGTGTCCTCCGTGCGCTATTTTCCATGATGATCAAAGAGGGTCTCATCATGCCAAAGTCGGTAAGGCAGCCCAAGCTCCTGCCCCCAAGAATCAAAAATCTCTGGTGTCCATATCATTTGTTACGTGGACACAATAGAAACGAATGTTCTGGCTTCCATGAGGTCTTAGCGAAGAAGATGCAGTAGTTTCAAGAGGTTCAGGACAATCCAGAAAGACATCCTCACGTCCCTTCTCCATCAGTGTAAGAAGACCTCCCAACATGAATCCAAGAGACTAGTAAGCCTGACCCTCTACAAGATCTCATCGAGGCAATGCTCGAACAAGGTCTTGTCACTCCCAAGCGCTCCAGGCAATCCAAGCTTCTTGCTCAGGGGACAAAATCTTTGGTGCCCATACCACTAGGTACGGGGCCATGAGCTGAGTGAATGTTCTGGCCTCGAGGCCGTAGTCACGAAAAAGGTCCAAAAAGGTCACATTGGTTGTGCCATCCTCTCAGAACACCTACAAACCATTACCCTTATCAAAGTGAGGGTTCCACTAAATGCCCCTTACAAGGATGCTTTACACCCTTCTGAGTCCTCAACCTCTCAGGCATGGGAGGTCTACCATGGGCGAAGCAGACACAAGTCCATGAAGTGTGAAGCAGTCCACCAAACCAAGGCCACTCAGAAGCCAGTTATGATGGACCACACGCCTCTCAAGGGATCAAGGAGGAGACGAGCACCCAGGTCAGCTCTTCTCTTCCCTCATTTGAGGAAGAATTCCTCAAACCCCTTCCTCCACTCCCAACCTAGAGGGACTTCATCCCAAGCACTGTTCGCTTTTTATCTTCATATAAGCAAGAGGATTTCCTTGAGTCATCAACTGCTAAGGGCACATTCAATATGGGTGACGACTTTAAAAGCAGCCCCCAATAGTCAGAGCCGGAGCAAGACCTAAAATACCCCCTGTACGTGTTCAATCCTGGTGACGACATAAAAAGCCCCCGAGAACAATCTAACTCTGCTTCTTCTTCTTCTCTTCCCTTCTCTTCTATTTCTTTCATACGTGCAGATCGACAGTGCCCTGACTTCGACACTCTGAATAGAGAACTCAAAAGCACCAACCTTAGCTGGGCGCAGCAAAACCACCTAAGAAAGATGCTTGTCCAGGCAGCTAGCTTCCCAACCGTCACTAATGCCTCGGCAGCTCAAGCTGAGTCCAAGCCGTCCTCATGCTCCCCTTCCCATGAGGCCTGTCACATGAGTCAAATTCATGAGGCATTGTCCAGCTCGGAGCAAGTATTGAGCAACTTAAAGTGCAATGCCATGAACACCATGTTAGGGGTCGACCCTTTCCTTGATTGGTCTGGCTAGAGATCAGAAATCGTCCTCCACACTAGGACCCTCCTAAAAGCCCAAATGTCAAGATCATGAGTCTCTGCACTCGAGGTTAATGAAAAGCCTTGTGAATCGTGATTCAAATACCGCCTGCCCAAAGGACGACTTTCATTTGCCATTCACAGAGATGCTCATTGACTCTATGGCTCACTGCCAAACCTTCTCCTTTATGGATGGATACTCTGGTTACAACCAGATCAGGATGGCATTAAAGGATGAAGAGGATATTAGGTTCTTGACCCAAAAAGGTGTCTTTTGCTATACTGTAATGCCCTTCAGATTAAAGAATGCCGGTGCTACATACCAGCGAACCATGATGACCATCTTTAGGGAGGTGATGCACAAGGAGGTCGAGTGCTATGTGGATGATTTGGTGGTGAAATCTGAAACAAATGACACTCACATGAAGGACCTTGAAAAGGTATTTGAGTGGCTGCGACGTCACCAACTCAAGATGAACCCCCTTGAAATACGCTTTTATTGTACACTCAGGAAAGTTCTTAGGGTTCATCGTGAGATATAGGGGGTTAGAGATTGAGCCGGTCAAAATCAAGGCAATCCAAGACATGCCACCACCCACAACACTGCACGAGCTTCGATCCCTCCAAGGACAATTGGCCTACATTCGAAGTTTCATCTCATACCTCTCAGAACGATGTAGGCCCTTTTCATACCTTTTGAAGAAGGACATTCCCTTCATATGGGACAAGGCATGCCTAGCCACACTTGATGATATCAAGCAATACTTGTTGAACCCTTCAGTTCTCTCCACATCGGTGTTAGGTAGGCCCCTCATTATATATGTGATCGCTTTGGATGAGTCACTCGGGGCACTCTTAGTACAAAACAATAATGAGGGAAATGAAACAACTCTCTACTATCTCAGCCACAGGATGTAGGGGGTCGAGAAGAATTACCCTCTCATCGAGAAGATGTGCCTAGCCTTGAATTTTGCGGTACAAAAGCTCCACCATTACTTGCTCAGTCACGAAGTCAATCTAATCTCAAAGGTAGACCCAGTCAAGTTCCTTATGACTCAACCATGCCTGTCAGGACTGTTTGAATTCATTTTCAGCACCATGGTCCCCGTTGCGGAATAAAGAGGAAGCAGGTCAATTAAAGCCTACAAAATAGTGGAAATCCTGATAGTCTCAAGATTTCTCCAAAATTGGTCAAGATCTTCATACTCATTCCAAAAGGCCACCTGCCAAGTTTCGTCGCAATCAAACATGTTGAAGGCAGTGAACACAAAGAGACAATATTCGAAAAATTGAGCTCTTGCACCCCTGAAATGGACCCTATAACTGGAACTATATTTTCAATATGTCAAATCACTATGGGACCACTGTCATTGAATCCATCATGGTCGAAAACCTCTATGGGTGAAGTTTCAGATTAATCGGACACTCAAAGATAAAGTTCTGAGTAAAACATTGAAACAGGAGGGGTCGTGTGGCCTCACTGCACCAAAACACCATTAAAGATGGTTGTTTTTACAGTCACAGGCAGTCAATTTTGGGGCCCATATCTCACTTGATCTGAGTCTGATTGTGCTCAAATTTGGTGGGCATGTTCATCTCGTCAAGACAAGCGATTCGATATGTGGTACACCCCATAACGATGTCCGAGCAGAGAGAAAACTAGAGAAAATTTGCTGATCCGTGAAAGAAGTTGCAGAAAATTCAGCGGTAGCATGCCCTACTCCGGCGGCCAAATCACGACGCTCGCATACCTAATTGGCACGAAACCAATTGCATTAGGTGTGTACGGTCTATGGCCATCTCTTGTCTGAACCCACGTACGATGAATGGTTGGATTTCACATACAGAGGTGTCGAAGTTGCTATGAATTTTGGCCGCCAGATTTCAACATTCTGGCCTAAAACTCAAGACGACGAAATCTTCATCTGGATATGAAATAGAGCAGCGATTGTTGTAACGTGATCATGACAGCATGCTCAGAGTGATTCAGCAAAGAAATTGAAGAAGAAAAACATGAAAAAATAGCACACAATCAATCCAAACTTTTCAAGATTCAAGCACATTTCAAGTCTCATGATCGTGACTCAAAAACATGATCTATGGCTCGAAGTTGGTATCAAATCGTTCGTCATGCCAAGCCCTACAAGAAAATATTTATCTTTCAATTAAACAAGCTTCAAAACAACCTCGAATCAGTCATAAAAGATCACGTAAGTTCTCAAGCAGCAGCAGGGACTGTTCAAAAATTCTGCACAATGTTAGGCAGGGGCAAAATAGTACTTTTACACCCATTTTTAGAATTTATTTTAATTCAGATAAATTGTATTTATCTTCAACTTTAGGTAGGTTTTGGGAGTCCACCCATGTTTGGGCCCAATTCTATATAAACACGCAAATCCAAATTGCAAAAAGACCCTCGGTTTTTTTCTTCAACCATCAATAAAGTTTTAATTTTTTTTGAGTTCGTGGGTGCGTCTTGGAGAGAGAGAGAGGAGAGAAGGAAAGGGTCAATACCCTTTGGTAAGGTAATTTTCTCTCTCCTCTTCTCTTACTCTCTCCTCACCTCATTCTCTCCTCATCTCTTTTTCTCTCTTCATTTATCTCTTTCTTTCTTTCTTTTCTTCTCATCTCAATCTCTTTGTTTCTCTCTCTTCTTCTCATCTTTATCACTTCGTCTCTCTTCATCTTTTCTTTATCTCTCTTCTTCTCACCTTTATCGCTCTGTCTCTCTGCATCTCTTCTTTATCTCTCTCTCTTCTTCTCTTCTCTATCTCTTTCTCTCTCTCCCTCTCGTCTTTATCCCTCTCTCTTCTTCTTGTCTCTGTCTATTCCTCTCTCTCTTCTTTTGACAAAGCTAACGGTGCCTCATGCTGACTGCGCCTTTCTCTTTCTTCTTTTGACTCAGCTAGCGATGCTCAACACCGATTATGTCTTTCTCTCTCTTCTCTTTCCAACCCAATCGTTGAAGCTCAGCACCGACTGTATCTTTCTCTCTCTTCATTTTCCAACCTTATCGGTGAAGCTCTGCACAGACTATAACTTTCTCTTTATTCTCTTTCCAACCCGGTCGGTGAAGCTCAACATTGACTATTTCATTGTCTCTCTTCTCTTTCCAACTCAATCGACAAAGCTTAATGTTAGCTGTATCTTTCTCTCTCTTCTCTTTCCAACCCAGTCGGCGAAGCTCAGCACGAACTGTATCATTTCTCTCTTATCTTTCCAATTCAGTCGACGAAGCTCAGCGCTGACTGTCTTTCTCTCTCTTTTCTTTATGACATAGTGTGTGAAGCTCAGGGTCGACTATGTCTTCTCTCTCTTCTCTATTTTGTATGGTTAGTGAAACTCAGTGCTGACTGCATCCTCTCTCCATTCTTCTTCCAACACAGCCGACGATGTTTAACGCCGCCTGTGTCTTTCTTTCTCTTCTTCTTCCAATACAGCTAGCGATGCATAGCATCGACTGTGTCTTTCTTTCTCTTCATCTTCCAACACAGCCGGCTATGTCTAGCGCTGACTGTGTCTTTCTCCCTCCTCTCTCCTTCTTACTCTCTTCTCTCACACCCTTCTCCTTCTTTCTTTCTCTGTCTCTCTTTCATTCTCTTCCTCACTTTCTTTCTCTCACATCCGTCTGGTTCGCAAGCCCTCAACCACAACTAAGGCTGACCTCCCTCGAGAAACAGTCAGTGTAAATGGTCGTGAGCGAGCCCAACGACTCACATGTAGAGCGCATGAACAAGTTTGAGGATATGGTGTACGCCATGATGGAGAAGATTGGTCGCATAGATTCTGCACAATAATCAGCTGACCATGAGGTCAATTCCCTTCACTCTGATGGTGCACCTCCAAGGTAGCCTCTTCCCTCTGTTTCACAGGACATTTTTGCCCCTCACCCTGTCTTTTAGGTAGACATTGATGATATAGTGACCCATAGCCTAAAGGACAGACAAATTCTGGGGATTCAGGGTGCAATGCCTTATTAGAGACCTTACCCTTCATATATTGACTAGGTCCTGTTTCCCTCAGATTAGAAGAAAGGGAAGTTTCCTCTATTCAATGGGACCACATCCTCGAACCAGCATATCGCCCACTTCTAGGCAGCATGTCGAGAAACAGCGGCTAACGGGATCTGCCTCTTTATCAAGTGAGCATTGTTATGCATATCGAGCCCCGGGTCCGGCAAAGGACAGGGGGAGGTAGTGACTTTAGAAAGAGTGATTAGGCAGTCGAAAGGAATGCACAGTCAGAGTTGGTAGAAGAAGATAATGTGGAAGATGTGCACGCGTTACGATAAAGGGCCAACTTAGCATGCTTTGCATTCCATGGGAAATCAGCAGAATCAACATAATCAGAGATTTCTTCTTTGTCAGTTTGTTAGAACCTTGAATGGCCTAACTTTTCAGTGGTATGCTCGACTCCCCCCGAATTCGGTGCACACATGGGAGGAAATGGAGAACTTTTCTATCAGCGCTTTTATGAGGTTGAAAGAGAGGTCCAAACCATTGAAATTTTTACCTTGATTTAAGATCCTTATGAGCCCATGGACCAATTCATACCGAGATTGAGAAATTTAACCTCTCGCCATCCCAATCCTATGCCTGAAAAGGAAGTAGTTCAGACTTGTGTACGGAACTTGCAACCTGAAATTTCTCTATATGTCAAGGCCTCTAGTCCGACTTCCATGTCAGTGCTGATCTCTAAATTAGTCTACATAGAAAGTCTATCACGCCACCACGGTGGGTCACGACAACCTTCTGCAAGATCAGCAAACAACTAAGGCAGTGGTAGCTCTCAGAACAACACTCGGGGTAGCCAACAAAAAGGAGTAATCAGTGCAGCTGTCACGGTGAGTGACCTGATGAAGGCCCCCTCCCATACTTTGGACCTCTCTAAAGGCGCGACCATAGCGAAAACGACTCCTTAGGCAGGCAAGCAACAATAGTCGTATAATCGAGTACCCCCGCCAGCAAATCTTAATCGAGATGATTATTTCACCAGGCATAGGAACAAGGTCTACCCCTTTGAGAAAGAATGGGTCCCTGCACTGTTTTGGTTATTATTGGAACATAATATGATTCACCGTCCAGAAGCCAAGTTCCCTGAGCAAGCTGGCCTCGTACTCAAGCAAACTACTGCGCCTACCATTGAAGGATCAATCATCCCATAGATGATTGCTACACGCTACAAGATATTTTCGAGCCCTTAATTCAAAAGGGTCAGATAAAGCTTGAGGACCTAAAGAAGGCATTCGGGGCATCAAAAGTCTCCCATGTGGTAACAGTCCAAAAGGAAGACGAAGCCCCTGGTATTCTTCATGCCTTCTATGTTGTAATGCTTCAAGAAGGCCTAATCACACCAAAACCGGCAAGGCAGCCCCGACGCCTTGCTCAAGGGACCAAGGATCGTTGGTGCCCTTATCACCAGGTATGGGGCCACTACCTGTGCGAATGCATCAGCTTCCATGACATATTCGCAAAGAAAATGCGGGAATGTCTGGAGTTTTACAATGTCCAGTAAGTGATCCCCCAGCCACTGCTCCATCATTGTAAGAGGGAGACCTCCCAACACAAGACTCTTCTAATAATGATTCAGACTCTGTTGAACCCTCGACTTCCCATCCATGGATAGTCCATCACGGGCGAAGAAAATTCAAGTCTTTAAGGCGAGAAGTAGTTCTCCAAGCTAGGGTTGTTCTCCAGCCAAGCGAAGCTGATCAATTACCACCTCAAAAAACCAGAAGGAGACGCGCACCAAATGCTGCTCGCCAAAGACACAAGACGGCTCAACCTCCGGTTGAGCAGGAAATTCTCAGGCCTCTTCCCCCACTCCCAACCTTACTGGACTTTATCTCTGGCATTATCATCCTTCCTTCTCATCAAGAGGATGTTCCTATGCCATCTTCCACTCAAAGGATATCCAATGAAGGTGATGACGTTAAAAGCAATCCCCAACGGTCTAAGCATAGGAAAGACCTAAAATACGCCCTGAACATGTTTAACCCTAATGATGACGCAAACAGCTTCACAGATCAGTCTGATGAGGGGAACGACCATAAAAGTCCCCCACCTTATAACCTTTCTCCTTCTTCTTCTTCTGCTTCTCATCCTTCCTCTTCTCCTACAGGTACAACCTTGATATGTCCGGACTTCAAGGCTCTTGATAGAGAATTTGAAGGAATCAATGTAAGCAGGATGTAATGGAAGCGGTTAAAAAAGGTGCTGGCCCAGTTGCTGATGCGCTGACGGCAAAAGCCAAAGCAGAACCACCTTCTTCAAAGAAGAACAAAAAGTCAAAGCCAAAGAAACCCCAATAACCCCCTGAGCCTAACTTTGAGCAAAGACTGAAAGAATCAAGGGGGCAGATTTTTTATTCTCAAGAAGCTTGCCGCATGGTACAAGTCTATGAAGCACCAGCTAGCACGGGGCAAACATTACAGGCACCTATGCAAAGGTTGTATGATTCGTGCAAGGACACTTCTCGCACCACAATCCTAAGGATGACTTCCCGTTACCATTTACCAAGATGCTCATCGACTCTACGGCTCACTGTGAAATCGTTTCTTTCATGGATGGATACTCTGGGTATAATCAGATACGGATGCCGCCCAAAAATGAGAAAGCAACTACTTTCTTAACTCCGAAGGGTGTCTTCTGTTATACAATGGTGCCTTTTAGATTAAAGAACGTTGGTGCCACCTATCAGAGAGAAATGACTACCATCTTCAATGATATGATGCATAAAGAGGTAGATTGTTATCTAGATGACTTGGTAGTAAAATTCGAGCAGAAGGATTCTCACATGAAAGACCTTAAAAAGGTATTTGAGCGACTGCGCCTTCATCAACTTTAAATGAACCTACGGAAATGCACTTTTAGAGTGGGTTCGGGAAAGTTCTTGGGATTCATTGTCAGACATCGAGGGCTTGAGGTTGAGCCAGTCAATATCAGGGCAATCGGAGAAATGTCGTCTCCGACTACACTTTGAGAACTGCGCTTCCTTCAAGGGCAGCTGGCGTACATTCGCCGGTTCATTTCAAATCTTTTAGATCATTGTAAACCCTTTACTCACCTCTTAAAGAAAGATACCCCATTCATTAGGGATGAAGCATGTCAAGCAGCCCTTGATGACATCAAACAATATTTACTCAACCCCCTCTTGCGTTTTACACCAGTGTTGGGAAGACCTCTTATCCCATACATGACTGTTATGGATGAGTCACTCGGAGCATTGTTGGCACAAAACAATGATGAGGGAAAGGAGACTGCACTGTACTATCTCAGCCAAAGGAATCAAGGGGCCAAGAAGAACTATCCTCTGATAGAGAAGATGTGTCTGGCCCTGATCTTCACAGTACAAAAGCTTCGCCATTACTTACTCGGTCATGAAGTGAAGATTATCTCAAAGGCTGATCCTGTAAAGTTTCTCATGACACACCCATGCTTGTCGGGATGCTTGGCCAAGTGGGCCTTGTTGCTAATGGAATTCGACATCACATACATCCCATAAAAGGCTGTCAAGGATCAAGATTTGGCTGATTTCTTGCAGCACACCCCATACCAGCGGAATCTCCATTATCAAGTGACCTCCCTAATGAAGAAGTATTATGTGTTGAGCTCGCTCATGTGTGGCAATTGTACTTTGACGGAGCCTTCCAATAAGACCAAGGAGGCACCAGAGTGGTATTCCTAACCCTGAAAGGAGGGGTATTGCCACTTTCTTTCTTTCTCGCCGAGGTCGATTCCCATAATGAGGCAGAATATCAGGCCTGTATAATTGGGTTGGAGATAGCCTTTGACCTAGACTTGGAGCGGCTCAACATATATGGCGACTCTAAGTTGGTTATCCAGTAGCTCAAAGGGATCTAAGATGTGAGAAAAGACACTCTCAAGCCTTATCACAATACTGCAAAAACGGATATGGCCTAGTTTAAGGATGTATCTCTGAGTCACATCCCCAGGAGGCTAAACTAGCAGGCTGACGCACTTGTAAAACTCAGCTTTACGATTCAGTTGTCCTCATCAGGACCCACGCATGTTTGGGTGGCAGAATGTAGACACATTGAATTGAGAACCGAGGTCGATAAAGACGACGAGAGAAATATCTTCCCTGAGTGCCCTCCTTATCCGTTCGGAGCACTTCTATCAGCTAAGGAAGTAATTAAGATTGAACAAGAAATGGCACGGAGTCAAGGAGCTGAGGTTCGAAACCAAGAACTAGAATTGTTTGACCTAATATGTCCAGAAATTGAGCAGGTAGAAGATTGGAGAGATCCCATCACTAGTTTCCTAAAACATGGCAGGCTCCCAGAAGATCTTGCCGAATGCAACAGCTTACGTCGCATGTCTATCAAGTATACCCTCCTTGAAGGGGATGCTCTCTTTAGACGATCATTCGACAGTATTCTTCTTAGAGATGTGTGGATGCCCAAGAAGCAAATAAGGTGTTAGAAGAAGTCCACTCAGGCATTTGTGGACTACACCAGTCCGGTCCTAAGCTCTATGAATGAATACGCTGGTTGGGATACCATTGGACTTCCATGATTGTTGATTCCTTAAAGTATGTTAAAAAGTGCCAAGTGTGTCAACTACATTCAACCCTGGTCCATCAACCTCTAGAGCCCTTACATCCTATAGTGTCATCATGGCCCTTCTCACAATGGGGCATGGACATTGTAGGGCCTATTGATCCTCCTTTGACAATGGGTCACGTTTTCATTCTAGCCGCAACAGATTACTTCTATAAGTGGGCGAAAGAAGTCCCACTTAATGTTGGATCATATTTGTTACTTGATTACAGTAATGTTTTAAAGTACTAAATTTAGATTATTGTTGATCTTGATATGAATCGTGTGCCTTTGGTTTATGTATCATACTTATTTGTTTTTTCTAATAAAGAATACAGGATATGTGTAAGATAAAAAATGAATATGTCTAATAGCATGTTTTATAATGTATGAAATCAATAGGTCGAAATTTTGAGTAATATGCATTCTTTTAAAAAATATCTACATTTGTCAATTGTGATTATTTTTAAGGGTAATGATGGTCACTTACTGAGTAGCCAAACTCATCAAGCTATTTTTGAAATTTTTATCAGAGTAAACGCAGCCGTATTATTCATATGTATAGCAGGAGCTGCTTTGAAGAAGTCGGTAGTTGTGAATACATTCTCCTATGCAACTTTTGTTTATCAAAGTTGTATACATGTACGGACCTCAGGTTATTATTATAAACTGTGAAATAGACTTTGCACAAGTCTGGAAGTTTGTGAATTGAAAAAATTGTTTTGCAGAAATAAAATAGGTAGCGCAAATTTAGAATTTGTTTGTTAAGAATTGACTGTCACATCTCAAGGATTCTAGTGTTACAAATATTTGGGGCTACACCACAATCGTATAAACCCTTTTTTGGAAAGTTAGTCCCAGAATGGTCTTAGAGGGTCTCATTAAAATATAAAATGAAGGAGAAGAAAATGCCGAACCCGGCCGGATGACCCAGGCTTCCCAAGCCTTCGAGGGCTTGCCCGTATCAAAACCAGTTCCTTTTGCCCTTGTGGTCCAGATGTCGATTAGTAAGTCTCTGGTAGTAATAGGGCGGTTGTGCCATAGAAATGGTTTAGATCTAGGGTTATTGTACCCTAGGTCTAGGTTTAGTCAGACTTAAGATGAGGGTTAGGGTTTTCTCAGGGAAGGTCTCTCTACTCTCTTAGGGTTTTTCTTCTAGCCTAAAGTTTTTAAAAGTCTCATCCCCCATAAACCCTCTCGTTTTTCATCCTTTTATGGTCGCTCAAAGTGAGTTCATCTGAACAAGGGATTTGTTGAGGCAGAAATATCCCATAACCAACAAATCCCTTTGTCAAACCAATCTTTAATTTTTTAAAATTCAGATTTGACCAATGCAAATAGTATCATGTGGCCAAACCACCCACAAGATAACCCTAAAAACACTAAAAATATGTAAAAATTGTTTGGTCCAAAAAGCAGCTGGGCAGCACGAGTCGTGTCGCCCAAGGCTAGGGAGGCATGAGTCGTGTCGACTGGGCGGGGGTGATAAAAAATGGCCCATATTAAAAATTTTCTTTTCAGGTGTGTTCCTTAGCCCCTTGTGAAGCTACCAGAAAAAATTTGGGTCGAAACGGATTTTGTTACTATTTTTATTGATTGTTTTGGTAAAATAGGGCATTTTTACAAGTTGACTTGGGTGACACGCCCTGTGTAGCCTGGGCAGCACGCCCCTTGTTGCCCGAACCAAAACTTGTCCAAATTGATGTTTTTTCAATTTTAGTGTCTTCCTCGGCCTCTTGTGAAGCTCTCAGAGAAAATTTGGGTCAAAATAAATTTTTTTTTACTATTTTTAATTATTTTTCTATAAAACAACACGTTTAGTAGATTCTAGATCAAAACAGGAATCTGTTGGGTTCTGCACTGGCAGAATGGTTCCGGCTCATAGGGTAAGTTCTGTGACCTATAGATTTTGGGTTTACTAGGCCAATTTGATTCTAAGGGTCTAAGAAAACTATAGAACTTGCCATATTTAAAGCAGGTGTCTACAACTAGCGGTACATATCTCGGGTTTTAGGGAACCCGAGATTTGAGATCGCTCTCTCGGGAACAATGCTCAAGAGCAAGGGTAGGTATACCAACCGATGAGATAGGAATTTAAGGTGGATTCTAGACTTACTCGGGCTGACTCGCTTGGGTGGTCTCTTAGATCACGAAGAAAGCCGCCCAGTTGCTTCAACTGGTTTAGATTCACCTCCCTTGACCTGTGATCACCTTGTTTTCTGCACAGTGAGGTAAAGGGACCCACCCTTGTCTTAGGACAATGTACGTTCATACGAGGGGATGATCAAGCGGAAAATTTAAATAAAGGTAGAAGAGAGAAGAGAACTTGATGAAGGGATGAGATTAGCATGATAGCCGGACAGTGATCGACTTGGAGTGGTAGCAAGATGGGCGAGGTATTCTGGACCAGCACTGTGGTAATACTACTCGAAACCAAGACCGATATGACTTTCTCAGTCTAGGGCGGCAGCAGGACTGGCATGATACTCAGGACCAGCATGACGGCAGTACTGCTTGACCACTAGACCGTTATACAAGTCTGAGAGAAGAAAAGAGAAAGAATAGAGAGAGAGAGAGCGAGACGGCAGAGGGAGGAAGATCCCATACAGTAGTGATCATCGCCGTTAGCATCATGAGAAGACACCGCATACCTTGCAGACGACAATGGCTTCTAACAAGGCATACGGTGATAGCTCCCCATGAGGCACACGGTGCTAGGCGTGGAACACGAGAGGGCCCTATGGACGGCAACAAGCATCGCCATTGGCAACGCGAGAAGGCCACATTTCTCTTGCGGACCGTGATAGCTTCTGGTGAGGAATAAAGCAAATGTGGCCTACGCACGTGCGTAGGAGCGGAAAGAGCCTACGCACGGCGATAGATGCCGAGAGGCGTGGAAAGAGCCTGCACACTGACATCGCCGCCTATGATAGTCACGCAACAAGGCCAAACCTCTGCGAATGACAATAAACTTCGCTTTCCTTGTTCTTCGCTGAGACATCAAGGATGCATCTAAGGACGACGATGAGCAGCGCCGTCTGTAAACCTCGCCATGAGATGGAGACACGTAAAAAGAAGGCAGGGAGAACTCCCGCATGACGCTGCCATCGCCATGCGCGACCTGTTAGATCACAGGAGGGAAAGACAGGGAGAGAGAGAGGCATGCACGGCACTGCCACTGTCGTGCGTGGCCTCTAAGGAAACCCAAATCAAGAAAAAGGAAGAGACATACGAGAGCAAAGAAGAAAGAGAAAAGGAAGAGAAAATAACTGAAAAGAAAATATGAGAGAGAAAGATTTACCTTGAACCTAGGGGTACCGTTCCAAAGTTTCTAATCTCCTTCCTCTCTCTTAAGAACATAACTCAACAATAAGAACAAACAAAACTTTTATCAAGCGAAAGTTTGTGTTGCCAAAAAACCTTTAATATAATGATAGTTCGTGATATTTATAGAGTTGTGCCCAAACATGGATGGATTGATTAAAAGTAACCTTAATTACTGAATATTAAGATTTAACTGAATTAAATAAATAAGAAAATAGGGTGCAAAATAACTGATTTTTCCCTTTCCTAACAATTCGTGGAGTTCATGAACCATCCCTGCTGCCCTAAAACTTGAGTGATCTTTCGTGGATGGTCCCGGGATGCTTCTGTGCCCATTTGATCGAAAGATGATTGTTTTCTTGTAGAGCTCGGCATGGCGATTGATTTGATACCAACTTCGAGCCATGGATCGTGTTTTTAGGCCACGATCATGAGACTTGAATTTTGGATGACTCTTGCAATCTTCAAATCGTTAGTGTAGTCGTTTCTTAATGTTTTTCTGTGATTTCTTCACTGGATCACGCTGAGCATGCCATCATGGTCGCATGGCAACAAACGCTGCTCGATTTCGTGCCCGGATAAGGATTTTGCAACTTTAGAATTTTAGCCAGATTCAGGAATTTCGGCGATGGAATTTACAGTCATTTCTATGACTTTGTGTTTGAATTCCGACCATTCATCATGTACTCGGGCCAATGATAGCCATGGACCTTATCAACATGATGGAATTGCTCTTGTATCGATCCGATTTGTGAGCGTCGTGAATTGGCCTCTCGAGCGAGGCGTGTCACTGCTGATTTTTCTGCAACTTCTCCACGAATTGGCAACTTCTCTTTAGCTTTTCTTCAGGCTCGGGTGTCGTCAAGGGGCATGCCAATATCAAAACACTCGTCTCGACGAGACGAACAAGCTCCCCAAATTTGAGCGCGATCTGACTGGGGACAAGGTAGATATGGTGTGTTCAAGTCACTATTCATGACTGTCCTATTAATGCCATTTAGTTGCAGGGTGGCCGCGTGAGAATAGTGTGCGGCATCTCCTGTTTTTGTCTTTTGCTTATAACTTCTTCCTAGAGTGTCCGTTTAAGCTGAAATTTTGCCCCTTGGGGTTTCAATCGTGTCGAATCCAATGGCAGTGGTCACATGGCTATTTGATGCTCCGAGAATAGGGTTCCAGTTATAGGGGTCCGTTTAGGTTGCTAGAGGCTTGCCTTAAACATGTCGGAATGCGACAAAACTTGGCAGGAGACTCTTTGGAGTCCTTAGAAAGATCTTGACTAGTTTTGGGGCCATTCTGAAACTATCAAAATTTCCATTTTTTTTAGGTTTTGTTGACCGGCTTCTCTTTTTTATTCTACATCGGGGACCAAGGTGCTGAAAAATGTGTTCAAATAGCATCCACACCCCTTGATGAAGTGCACGATGATACCCCTTGGTGAAGCACGTGACGATAGGGCATGACGCCAACAGCGGCGTCATGAGACATAAGCGGCGGTGATTCGTACTCAAGTCTCGAGCTTAACCCGCCCAGGCCTGAACCTATCGCCATCTGGAGGCAAGGACTGGCGCATCATTTTAGATTTGTAAGGGGTATTTTGTGGCCCTGTTGAGTATAAAAGGGGGGAAACCCCATTTTACTGTTTTATCGAAAGGTAAAACAGTGAAGGAAATTTTTAGAGAGAGAGAGTTGGAGCTTCCATCAAGAGTTTCCAAGCTAGAGGTTCCAGTCAAGACTTGTGGTACACAGGCCGTTAGAAGATTTCCATTGTGCTTTGAGCAAGTCGCAAACCTTCGCAACGTGCTTGTGGATGTTTTTCGAGAGTGTCAAGGCCTTCTGAGCAGGGAACAAGGCTTCTCAAAGTTTCATTGAGATTTTTCCTATGAATAGTAGCCATTGAAGCTATTTTCAGTGTGTAGAGTTGCAAGCGTTGCAGAGGAGCTTCGGCGAGTTGTAGGGCTTTGCGAAAGAGGAGGGAATCAAGCCAGGGGTCACCAGGTAGTCCCAGTAATCCTTGGTGATTTTCTGGTGGTCCTGTTGTCACTAGTAGGTTGCAAAGAGGCTAGGAGACTTTGACGATATTCTGATTATCAGTAGAGAAGAAGGAGGAGCATTGGGCTCACCAAAAACACAGTGAAATTATGGTAAGTTGTGGCAAACTGCAGAAGTGCGAAGTAGGGAGAAGGGAAACCTGCAGGGTCACAGGGGAGTTTCTTACAGAATTCTGATAGTTTTCCTGATATTCCCAACTGTTGGAAAGGGTAAAGAACAGAGTCAGACAGGGGTTTCCGACGAGGAGAGGAAATGATGGTGAGAACCCAAGGCGTCATTAAGCCGTAATAGTCGGGGAGGCGAATGAATGTGGGACGGCGAACGGTCACGCTTCACACCTGTGGTGATAGGCCATGCCGCAGGTGTCAGGCAACATGTTCAGATTTCGAGGGACATGGTGTGCCGCACGTGTGACACGTGCAAACAGTTGGAACGCAAGTGTTTCTGCTTTATGCTAACAGACGGTGATAGCCCCTTGGTCATGAGACGGCGATTGCCCATCTTTGGCCTTGAGACGGCGATAGTCCTGCCTTTGGCCGTGAGACGGCGATAGCCCATTTTTGCACATTGCACGTGGGAGTGAAGCCTTTGTCTTAACTTCATGGCCGAGCCTTCAGGTGCCCTCTCAGATGTGAAGAACCTCCCACGAGCAGGGGAGCTTGGCACCGATAAGTGCACCGGTGAAAGCTTAGTGAGAGGTGAGCCAATCTGGCTCAACGAGGCCTTATGTGAACCAAGGTGGCCTTTGAGCGTCACCTTTGCTAGTGACCCCATCCTGTTTGCGACGAGAGAAGATGGTTACATCAATGTTAGGGTAGAGGAAGGGGTAGTTCATCTGCATTGCCTACACCGGAATGTAGCCTCGAATGGGGACTTGCCGACTCTATGCAAGAGATTGGTAAGAACCCCAGGCATGAAATGGTCTTATGCCGGCAAGGGGAGCATCAGTATTTGAAGGGTTACACATCATGGACCATGAGAGTGCTGAGCCATTTCAGAACTATTCTAAGATGGGCTTCCCTACTGGCCACCATCCAATGCTTAGTGGGTTATTATGACAGTTGCTCAAACACAGTCAAAGTTTTGCTGGAAACTTGGAACCATGTCAGCAACACATGGATGCTTAGTCGTGGGGAGGCAGGGATGTCGTTGATGGACCTGCACTTCATTGGTGGGATTCCACTCCTTAGCACTATGTATGACGAGTTTGTACCCCCTAACTCAGTCATCTTTGGAGGGGCAAGAGTAGCAAGAGAAGCCCCACTAGCTGGGCTTCAAGAGCTGTTTAGGATCTACCAGACACTCTACAATGATTCCAAGAAGGAACGTGTCTCCTTTGTGGCATGGGTAGCACTTTATTATGGCAACTGCTCAGATGAAACATCTCCAGCACTAAAGAAAGGGAAGAAGGAGGCCCCACCAGGTATTGAGCTGCGGAAGGAGAACGAGCACATATTCTTGACAGCTTACCTGATGCTTTTCTTATGCAAGTTTGCTCTGCCCGATGGGGCAGATACCATTTGCCCAGGTACGTTCTATGTGCCCTGTGACATAGCTCAGGGGAAGGAGTATGTACTCACAAAACCAGTCTTGTGCAGCATCTATTATGGCCTGGTAGCCATTTCTAGAGGGAGACTGTATCAAGGAGAGGAAGGAGGGAACGTCATAGAAGATGGTGAGGACTACCTAGGGGATTTCAAGACCCCTTTCCCAATCCATTATGTTTATGGCTGGCTCGAGGCTTACTTTCCCGACACCTATCTCAAAAATATGGTGTTGAAAGATACCATGTGCCCCTTCCTTTTAAAGATTGTTACACCCCCGGTGATGCACGCAGATTGTTTTATAACGATCATCTCCACATGACCCGGGTTGCATTCCCAGTTGGAGGTCTTACAGAGCGGGCATTTGTTGATGAGCTAGGCCACCACCTAGATGGTGATTTCACCAGCCCAAAAGATCTAATTTTTATGCTGAGTGTCAGAGGTAGAGTCCTCGCCTATCGCACTATCCATAGCGCAAAGCTTGAGGAATACTTCCCTCATCGATTCGCTCGGCAGCATGGGCTAGATAAAGGATGCCCGTTCTCAGTGTTCTTCGAGAAGCGGCATATCAAGGCTGCTCGTTGGAAAAAAGATCAATTGGGAACCTTCTGGGAGTCTTGACTTCCAAGGCATATTCGCACTGCTTGGGCCACATGCTTGGAGGCCACCAAGCGCAACAAGTATGTGTTGCCTCATTTTGGCAAAGCAGAGCAGGGGACAAAAGCCTAGCAAGGGGTATTGGGATGTGGACCACTCGTGGAAAGGAGAGTAGCTGTTGGAGTCGAGATATGAGGCGACAGAAGATGGCGATGACTCCTCCTTTAGCGAAATATTCACACTAAGCTTCCCCCATGACTGGCGCGAGATTAGGTGGCCACGTCAGATTGCTGTAGACAAGTCCATTCCTAGATTTCTCAGTATGGAGAAGGAGACAGAGTAGTTTTGACAATCTCTCTGTGATCTTCCAATGGAAGGAGGGTCACAAGGTTCTCAGGTTCGAGGCACTCCTGGTCCAGCACCTGAATGAGCTTATAGGGAGCGGCCCGGACAGTAAGCTGACCACCAGTTCCTCGAAAATGGGTGCCTCCAAGGCTACTGTACCTAAGTAGGCCAAAGGAAAGAAGAGAAAGCGGGCTGCTCGAGCAGCTCCTTGTGCGTCAGCTAAAAAGGCAATGAAGCCGGATGATGGCACTTCGTCGAATGCATCTTCGAAATCATACGTGTCTCTTTATATTTCTGCATCGCCCTCTGCTCTAAAGGATTCACCTCTCCTTTACCTGAATCTTCCTTTAGACCTTTAGAGGCTCAGGTCGGTGCCTCAGATCCCACATCCACGATCGAAATTACTTCGGACTGGGAGGTGGAGTCCGTGGATGAAGGGGAGGGCCCAATCCCAATGGAGGTGAATGGGGCTTATGAGGTTAGCTCTGATGAGGCGGTCAAGGTGAGGAGGGCTTCTGAAGCTCAGGCAGTTGTTGTGCCCAAAGGGAAGCCATGGTAGAGCTCTTGGTCATGGAAGAGGCTGGTGCCCCAAGGTCTGAAGTGGGGCCACTAGGGCAGTAGGAGCTGTAGCTGTAGGGGACACAGAGGTAGGACACCTTGAGGGTTTAGACTTTGAGAGTCCAGAGGCAGTACCCCCTAGCTGTCGAAGAACCAGACCCTGCGGAAGAGCCTGTAGCTAGAGCAGCTCCCCTTGAGGACAAGGGTGAAGAAGGAGAGGTAGAGGGTGTCGAACCTGCTGAGGCGAAGATGGCAGTTCAAGAAGAGAGGGAGGAGGGAGAAGGAGTTGGCCCTGAAGGGGCTGAGGCTGCTTTAGAGAGTGTTGCGACTGCCCTAGAAAACGAGGGGCAAGGAGAAAAGAATGGCCTTGAAGGGACTAAACCCGCTAATGATGAGGCTGTCAAGCCAAGTGAGGAGGTAGTGAGGGCCGAGCAAGTTGAAACCCCTCTGAACCTGCAACTGATGAGGGCCTGAGCTTCTCCATCCCTAGGGGAGAGCCCGCAACTCACATGGTTATGGTCGCTTTGAGTATTGCCATAGAGATTGGTACCCCTCTCATTGCAGTTGCCTCAGCAGCACTGCTTAGGCATAGCTTGAGTGGGGTGTCCGACATAATGATGGACATGCTTTGTTTGGGCATGCAGAGGCTAAAGGGTCTTTCTCTTACTGAACTTGATGGTGCAATCCAGCAGTTGAGGCAGGTTTCTCTTGCGGGGGGAGTACCAGAGATCATCCCTTATTTTGATGGTGTCGTAAATGAGCTAGAAGGGTGTAGAATAGAGGCCTTGCACGAAGAAACGACTGCACAGCTCCTGAAAAGCTCACAGTTACCCCCATTGTTGTCCTCACTTTTACAGTCCCCCGAACTAGTAGAAACCCAATTGCAGTAGAGGGATGCTGCAGCCTCCGAGAGATCCAACCTTGCTGAAGAGGGCGTTGCCCGCCATAATAAGGTGATGACCCTGAAGGCGAAGATATTACAGCTAACGCAGCAGCTTGACAAGTTGGAGAAGGAGACTAAGGTATGGGAAGCAAAAGAAAAGATGCTTTTGAATAATATTTTAGCTCTTGAGTACTCCTTGGAAAATGGGACCACCTCGATGGAGCATGAGGCGGAGCTAGTGGCGGAGTTTAAGAGCGAAATCGAGCGGGCAAAGGTATCAGCAGCCACATACAGGCGGAAGATCAATGAAGCAATTGATCGATTTTGATGATGTCTTCTTTCTCTTCTTCTTTTCATTTCTCGTTGCTGTAAAGAAAAGATACTTGTAATAGTCTCTTGATGAACGAAACAGCCCCTTTTTTTTTCAATATGATGCATGTATTTTATTTTCCCCTCTTCTTCATTACGTTTTCCCTTTCATCGCATGTGACAAAAAAGGATAGCCCACTCCATGCTTCGTCTTTTGACAGTTTGTCGTGGCTTCAATGACCTCGATTGGGGGTGTAGTTGCCTTCTCACCCCTTAGTGTTTGATTGGACATGGGCTCATGGTCCATGGTTCTCATGATTTGGTGAGCCTGTTCACTGTAAATGCTCCAATCCAGGGGAGCGTTGGCTTTGATTCGAGGTGCATTGCTCTTGAGCTTGTCATAGGTCTTAGTCTCAGGGACAAATTCTATGAAGTGCTTTGAAACAACGCGCATAACATCCAACTGATTACGGAGATTACGAACCTCATTTCTCAACTCTGCCATGGGGTCTTGTTCCTGAGAGCCAGAGGGCTGACTCTTGTCTGTTTGTACTTCTTTGAACACCTTTGGGAAGTGTAAAACCCTCTTTTGGCTGCTAGTGACCTCCTTGTTCAAGGAGGATGGGATTTGGAGTACCTTCCTTGTCTGTTGGTATGTCAGTTCTGCTTCCAGGAGAGCAATGCGGATGTGCAGGACCTTTCGCTGGTCCGGCGTATAGGTGACCCTTGGTGTTGGAAGGTCTACCTCTAGGGCTTCTTCGGTCTCAAGAGCTGCATCTAGCTCGTCATCTTGTTCTGGCGGGCTAGGAGTAGAGGTAGAGGGGGAGGCTTCTTCTTCGGGGGATGACTTCATGACCTCAAAGACAAGGCAAGGTATACATGGGCAGATAAGAGTCAAGGGGAGGAATTTGCCTTGTCTTTCCTCCTCTTTGATCATGTCCGTAATCATTCGCCCCAGATCTTAAACATCATCATGAGACGAGGGTCATGTCTCTCTCATAAGCTTCCAATCATCATCCTTTGGCCTTTCTGGAGTCAGAAGATCTGTGAAATATTATTTGGCGTCAGCGTAGTGAGTCTCAGCTACAGGGAACGATCTTTTATCAGCATAGATGGTGTGTTGTCTCCCATCTAGGCTATATTTGAAGCATTAGTGGAGGGTGGAAGGAACCATCCCCTGATTGTGAAGCCAAGGGCCGCCGAGGAAGACGTTGTAAGAGGTATCGGTGTCAATTATGTGGAATTTTGCGTAATCATTCAGGTCACCGATTTTAAGGCGAAGGCGCACCGTGTCAACTGACTTCTCTCCTGACTGGTTGAACCCTTGCATATGATGTGGGTTGGGGTGAGGTTGTCAGATCTTAATCCCAGTCTGGTGAAGATCCTTCTTGGGATCAGGTTGACTGCTGACCCGCCATCCAGCATAATCCAATTGATAGGGCAGGCATGTAGTTCACCATTCACGAGGAGAGGTAATTATTAAATTTTCCTCGCAACTGCAAGTCATCGTCAAAAAAGGTGACTGTTAAGCACCCACTCAAGATGGATGGGTCCACCTCAATAGGCTCCACCTCGGTTTCATACACTTATGGGTTGAAAAGGGCTTGAACCAGGGCCATACAGTAGTCTTTGGGCAACAGAAGGGTGTCATAGAAACTCAAGAGGGCTGGGGATTTTTCAAGTGCCCAATTACGCCATATTTCACCTTATCCTCATTAACCTTCTGTGTTCCTGATCCTGCTACTGGTTTAGGTGGTAGGGTAGGTCTAAGAGTGGGTTTTGGTTGAGTTTTGGTTTGTAACACTCGCTGACTTTTTTGTTCAGCCAGTGCGGTATGGGTTGATGGGGAGGTAATAGGGATTTGTATTAGGGATGTGGAGATTTGAGGTTGAGGCTTGGGGGAAAGTGCAAGATCAGGAAACTTTAGGACCTTGAGCTTCTGAGGTGTGGGTTGTAGCTTCTTCCCCAACCTTAGGTTCATTTGCCTTGTGTTGGATGGTACTTTCAAGATCTGCACCATGTGAGAGGCCTTTTTAGAATGGAAACTTGAAGATGGCTTGGACTCGGCTTGGGCTGTCAGAGCGTCAGCGACTGTTAAGAAGCCAGCTGCCTAGGCAAGTATCCTTCTTAGGCGCTTCCGATGCGACTTGCTAATGCTGGTGCCTTCGAGCTCTTTGTTTAGAGCATCGAAATTTGAGCACTTTCGAACTGCACCTATGGAAGAAATAAAAGAGTAGGGAAGAGAAGAAGAAGAAGTACAGTTAGGTTCTGAGAAGCTTTTTACGTCGTCACCAGAATTGGACATATGCAAGGGGTATTTTAGGTCTTGCCGTGGCTCTGACCGTTAGGGGGTGCGTTTAACATCGTCACCCATATTGGACGAGTGCCGAGTAGTTGATGACTCAGGGATGTCCTCTTCATTGGACAAAGGGATAAGACGAACTGTGCTTGGGATGAAGTCTCGCAAGGTTGGGAGTGGAGGAAGGGGTTTAAGGAGTGGCTGAGGGATATGGCTCCTTCGACAAGCTGACTTGGGTGCTCATCTCTTTCTGGATCCCGTGGGAGGCATATGGTCGACCTTGACGGGCTGATGAGTTTCCCTGGATTAGCAAACTGCTTCATGCTTCAAGGACTTGAGCCTGCTTTGCCCATGGTAGACCTCCCATGACTTAGAGGGCTCCGAAGGGTCCAGAGTATCCTCATAGGGGACTTGTGGTTGCATTCCCTCTTGGATGGGAGTGGTGGCTTGGAAGTGTTCTGGGACGACGATGCAGATGATGTGTCCTTTCCGTACCTTTTTCGTGCCCACAGCTTTGAAGCCAGAGCATTCACTCAGCTCATGGCCCCGTACTTGGTGATACAGGCACCAGAGATTTTTCGTACCCTGAACGAGACGCCTAGGCTGCCTGGAGGGCTTGGGAGTGACGAGACCCTGTTGGAGCATCTCCTCGAAGAGGTCCTGCAGAGGGTCCGACTCATCACTTTCCTGGGTCTGCGTCAGAATGTCTTCTTGCACTTGCGGAGTAGGGACTTGAGGATGTCCTATAAGGTTGCTATGGAGTTCTTAGCATTACTACATCTTCTTTGTCAAGATCTCATGAAAGCAATTGCATTCACTCAGGTCATGGCCTCGTATCAGATGATACGGACACCAAAGGCTCTTAGTTCCATGAGGCAAGAGCTACGCCTGCCTTGCCGACTTTGGTTTAATGAGACCTTCTTCGAGCATTATGGAAAATAGCACGCGGAGGACAGTGGGTGCTTCATCGTCCTCAGGGATCGTCACCACGTGAGAGGCCTCAGTTGACTCGAGCGCTTTCTTTAGCTCTTCGAGCTTTATCTGACCCTTGTTGATGATTCGATAATGTTTTTGAGCGTATAGCATTCTTGACTGGGGTGGCCTACTTTCCTGTGATAGGCACAATATTTCTCGTGTTTTTCCTATCCATCCTACTCTAAGGATTTGACCTCGGGAAACTAGATCATGTTTTTCTCCAGTAACAATCGAAGTAGCGCGGGAACCCATTCCTTCTTGAAGGGGTACACCTTGTTCTGGTGTTGGATCCAGTAGTCACTCCTATTTAGAATTTAAGGGGGTGGGACCCTGTTATAGGACTGTTGTGCTACCTGTGTCTTGGTCGTGACTAACCCTTTAGAGAGGTCTAAGGTCTGGGGAGCCTTCTTAGCGTCAATCACAGTAACAGCCACACTAATTACCCCTGTCTGCTGGTTGCCCTAATTGTTGTAGTGAGAATTGCCATTGTCCCGGTTGTTGCCCGAGCTGGAAGACCACTGATGAGATCCACTGTGGTATTTGGATAGACCTTCAATATGAACTACCTTAGAGAAGAGCTCTAACCTGGAGGTTGGATTGGAAGCCTCAACGTGTGGAGCGACCTCAGGCAACATATTTCTTATGCAGGTCTGAACCGCTTCTTTTTCAGTCATGGGAGTGGCTTGATAGGTTACCAATTCTCTCCATCGGGCGATGAACTTGTCCACCGGTTCACTAGGGTCTTGAGTCAAAGTGAGGAGCTCAATGGTTTCCATGTTTCTCTGAACCTCGTAGAAACGCTAGTAGAACAACTTCACCATTTCCCACCATGTGCGTAACGAGCTTGGTGGCAGCAAAGCATACCACTGGAAAGCTGGCCCTTCAAGAGTTTCGACGAACTAACGAAGAAGAAGTCACTCGTCAGTTGTCGTTTCTTGACAAGCTACTTGGAAGTGAGCGATATGTTGTTGTAGTGACATGTGCCATTGAATAGGGGGAGCTTCCCTTTCTGATAGTTTGGGGGAAGGGCACCTGGTCAATGTATGAGGGGTACAACTTTTGATAAAGCGGCGCCCCTTGGATGCCCGGGACCTTACTCTTGAGGTTGTGGGTTACCATGGCATCTATGTTGGCTTGTGAGGCTATGTGAGGAGTCGAGCTATCTTGGGAAGTCTGTGGAGAACCTTGCTTGGGAGCTGCATCCTCACCAGGCAAGGAGTCAGTCTCATGGAGAAGAGAAGAAGTTTTGGAAGCTTCTAGACGATCCATCTTCTCGAGGATGGACTGCACTAATGCCTCGAACATATTCATATGCTCCTCTTGGGCGTCAGACAGGTCGTCGATCACCATGACGATGATCGTTTCTTCTGGAGGGTCAGAGCCAAGTGGGGTGGTGGACTGCTGAGGTTAGCGAGTTGTTCATGACAAGTCATTTCGTAGGGGCTCACCATGCCCCGACTGGACTTGGGTCTTGTAGGATGACCGTGTGAGAACCGGTTCTTGACGATCTTGGGACGGTGCCTTCTTGGTAGCTTGGTATTTTTCCTTGACGGTCACCACCGAGCAATGTTCTATGACCTCTGGTCCAGGTTCTAGAAGTCGGAGAAGGGAAAAGGAATTATAAGACAGGAGGTCATCAAGAAGGGTACCCTCGACTGCCTTGGGAGGCTCTCTAGTCAGGAGCTGAAGGCCTCTCTTCTGTTTGATCTTAAGGCTGCAGTAAACTCCACTCCAGAATTGAGCCTGAGATTTGGTTTCCCCGTCCTTCTTGAGAACTCGAGGGTCGTGTCTAGCAGCTGGGACAGCGAGTTCGGCCTAGGGATAAAAGGCACCTTGGGCTGCTGTCTTGGAGGTTATAGGCCTCTATCTGCCATTAGACCCTTTCTTGGAGTTCCCTTGTGGGTTCTGGGTGGATGCCTGAGCAGGGGTGGCTAACTCAAGATGGTACTCTTAGGGAAAACCTTTGAGTATCAGGTCTCGAGGTGTTTTCCTGGTGAAAAAAGGGTGACAGGAGAAGGAGCTGGTTCACGACTCCGCCTGAGTCGGGGTCGGCAAGGAACCTGCAAAGCTAGTGCATGTGCACCTTTAGAAGCAGCGATCCGGGTGACTTGAGGGTGAGCCCGGGCTCTGTTAGTTGGTTTGGCCCTAAAATGCCAAGAATTATGAGCTTGTGGCTGTGACGGACTAGCTAAGAACTCATCTCTCACAGGGTACAGCTGTGTGTACTGAGAGGGAGATGAAGTGATCAACCCTCATGTGCTCTAGGTGGCGCAGAACTGGCGTGCGTAGGGTTTGGCATGAGTAGGCCTAACCTTGGATGTGAGCTCAGGGTGTCATGAGAGATGCCACGAGGTGTGGCTTGAGTGGGTGGGCCACAAGCCTTCAAGTGTGTGCGAGAGATGGAGGCCCCCGGGCGGCCGCCTTGGTGCATCGAACCTTTAAGAATAGAAGCTTGAGGTGGTGAAAGAGCATGGGGAGAGGCCTTGTGGCGACCCTCAAGGGCGATGGCAACCTGCATGCCTTTCGTGAAAGTGGATAAGGAAGCCTTTCAGCATACCTCAGCAATGTGACTGGCAAGGGACTTGCCAGTAGCAGGGTGCGTACTGTGGGTGGTAGGAGTGCTACCAATATGAGATGCCTTAGTGGTGGGTCCAACAGGGCTAGCACATGGGGAGTTAGGGACCATAAAGTCCCTTCTCACGCCAATCCAGGAAAAGACCTGGGAGACGTACTGCTAGTCTTGACTCAAAAGGATTGTAGGGAGCAAGGCTTGAGAGGCTCGCCTCCCTGGGATAGTCACAAGTGTAGGGATAAGAAAATCCCCAACTCGGATGAACAAGTTGAACAACCCATATCTCATGAATGCCATACAAAAAATAAAAGATGATACCTCGTCAAACAAGAGAAAAACCAATGAAGGGGTAGTAAGTCCCAGTGGAGTAGCCAAGCTGATTAAGTGCCTCGCTCTTGCCCTCCGGATCTAGATGATCTAGCGGCACGTATCTCAGGTTTCTAAGGAACCCAGGATTTGAGATCGCTTTCTTGGGAACATTGCTGAAGAGCAAGGGCAAGTATATCAACCAATGAGAGAGGAATTTAAGGTGGGTTCAGGACTTACTCAAGCTTGCTCACGTGGGTGCTCTCTTAGATCATGAAGAAAGCCCCCCAGTTGCTTCAACTGGTTCGAAATCGCCTCCCTTGACCTGTGATCATCTTGTTTTCTGCACAGCAATAACATGGTTAATTTTTAAGATAAGTGGGCCAAAAGGACCCACCCTTGTCTTAGGGCAATGAACGCTCTTACGAGAGGGTAACGAAGAGGAAGGTTCAAATAAAGGTAGGAAAGCGAAAAGAACTTGATGAAGGGATGAGACTAGCATGATAGCTGGAAAATGATCGACTTGGAATGGCAGCATGGTACTCATGACCAAAACGACGGCAATACTGCTCGATAGCTCAAATGCTATGTTAGTGCTAGACTGAATCTACCCTCAATCAAGTGAGAAGAAAAGAGAGTGAAGAGAAGGCACGAGACAGCGAAGAAATGGAATCCCAATGGCGTTAGGCATCGCCACCCTTAACCATGGAGTAGTAGTGTCACGGCCCTTGGATGGCACTAGACACTACTACTCACGGTTGGAGAGTGAGCAATGGACTACAGGTAGCGTTAGGCATCGTCGTTTGGCAACACAAGAAGGCAGCACACCCCCTCGTGGGCGGCGATAGCCTCTTGTAAAGCGAGCGGCGATAACCACTTGTGAAGTGCACAGCGACAGTCCTTCTGAGGCACATGACAATAGGCGCAGGACGTAAGAAAGAGACTTACGGACGACGATAGGCACCAAACGCACAAGAGGAGCTTGCAGACGGTGATTGTTGTTCCCACAACCCTTCATAGGTGGTGATAAATATCGCCATTTGTGATAGGCGCAAGGCATAAGAGAGGAGCCTGCACACGGCAATAGGTATTACCGCGACCGTCGGGTAGCAATAGGCATCGCCATCTGCAATAGGCGAGCAACAGGATGAGATCCCTGGGGGCGGCAATAGGCTTTGCTGTCTGTGCTCCTAACTTAGGCATCAAGAACACCTTGCAGACAACAATGAGTAGCACCATTTGTAGGCCTCGTAGAGAGATAAAGACAAACGAAAAGGAAGAGAAAAGGAGCTCGCACATGGTGTCGCCATTGCCATGCCCGACCTGTGAAACCTTAGGTAGGGAAGAAGGAGAGAGGCATGCACGGCACTGTCACCATCGTTTATGGCCTCTGAGAGAAGCTTAGACGAAGGAGAAGAAACAGATGAAGAGAGGGAAGAAGGAAGAGCAAAGGAAAAGAAAAGAAAAGAAAAGAAGAGCGAGAAAGGTTTACCTTCAGCCTAGGGGTACCGTTTCAAAATTTTATCTCTCCGTCTCTCTCTCTCTCAACGTGACCAAACAAGGAGACGAAATAGAAAATTTATTCAGCAAACTTCTCCCTTGTCAAAGGTTTCAGAGCGTCTTCCAAATGTTTTCAAAACATTTTCATACAATGATGGTTCGTGATATATATAGAGTTGTGCCCAAACATGGGTGGATTGATCAAAATTAAACCTAATTGTTGAAAATTAAGATTTAATTGAATTAAATAAAATAAAAAAATAGGGTGTAAAATGACAGATTTTCCCCTTTCTATCAACTTAAAAAATTCAAGAACAGTCCCTATTGTTGCTCTAGGATGTGCGTGATCTTCCATGGATGATTCGGGGTTGCATTGGTGCTCAATTGATCGAAAGATGATTGTTTTCTTGTAGAGCTCGGCATGGTAATCGATTTGATACCAACTTTGAGCCATGGATCATGTTTTTGGGCCACAATCTTGTGACTTGAAATTTGGATGAATTTTGAAAACTTTGGATCGATAGTGTGCTTGTTCCTTGATGTTTTTCTTTATTGAATCACACTGAGAATGATGTCACTATAGTGTGGCAACGAACACAGCTCGATTTCATGCTCGGATGAGGATTTTGCATATTTGGAATTTTGGTCTGAATCTGGAATTATGGCGTTGAAATTTACAGTCACTTCACCAGCTCCATATGTGAAATCCGACAGTGCATCACGTACGGGGTTCAGGCTAGTGATAGCCATGGACCTTACGCACACGTTGGAATTAGTCTTGCATCAATCCGATGTGTGAGCGTCGTGATTTGGCCTCTCGAGCAAGGCGTGTAGCTGCTGATTTCCTTAAAACTTTCTTCATGGATCGGCAATTTCTCTGTAGCTTTTCTTCGCGCTCGGGCGTCATCACGAGCATGCCACATATCAAAATGCTCGTCTCAACAAGACAAACACACAAAAAATTTGAGTGTGATCAGACTCTGAATGAGGGAGCTATAATGCCTGCAAGTCACTGTTCGTGACTGAGTTTTTAATGGACTTCGGTTGTAGGGTGGCCGCACAGGAATAGTGTTCGGCCCCTCCTGTTTCATTCCTTCGTCTATAACCTCGTCCTAGAATGTCCGTTTAAGCTGAAATTTGACTCCTAGGGGTTTGTAACTATGCTGGATCCAATGGTGGTGGTCTCACAGCCATTTGATGCTTCAAAAGTAAGGTTGTTGTTATAGGGGTCCGTTTTAGGGTGCTAGAGGTTATTTCTACCAAAGTTGTTTCTCAGTCTGCACTGCCTTAGACATGTCGAAATGTGATGAAACTTGGCAAGAGACTTTTAAAAGTCTTAATGAAGCTCTTGGCCAGCTCTGGGGCCATTATGTGACTATTGGAATTTCCACTATTTTTCAGGCTTTATTGACCGGCTTCTCCCTTTATTCCGCATCAGGGACTCATGATGCTACAAAATGTCTTCAAACAATGAGATTTGACAAGAAGGGGAAACTGAGTCCACGATTTATTAGACCCTTAGATATTTTAGAAAGAATTGGAGTCATGGCATATCGACTGGTCCCTACCTCCCAAGTTGGCCCTTATTCATGATGTTTTTCATGTGTCACTATTGAGAAAGTATCAACTTGACCCGTCCCATGTTTTGAAGGATGAATCAATCCCAATCAAGGAAGATTTGACTTATATTGAACAACTAATTGAGATATTGGACAGGAGGGTTCAGGTATTGCGTAATAAAGAGATTCCTCCAGTCCAGGTTCTATGGCATTATCATTCACAAAAAGAATTGACATGAGAACAAGAGGATGAAATCCGAGTTAAATACCCCCATCTGTTTAATTGACTAAGTTATGATTTGAGGAGAAAATCCTTTTTAAAGGGGGGATGATGTAAGGATTAAGATCTCCCGACCACGAAAACACATGCGATGGCAGGAGTTGATAGGAATGAAGTGCGCGTGACAGTAAAGGGGTAGCTTACTGTCGTGCGTGTTAAGGGTGGTTTCGCCGTTTGTGAAGAGAGAGCGAGACCAGCGCCACGCATGAAGAGGGAGTAACATCGTGAAGGGAGGAACATCGTGCATGAACAGAGAGAGAGGCAGCGCCATATGAACAGAGAGAGGGGCAGCGTTGCTTGAGAAGAGAGAAGAGTAGCATTATGTGTGTCATACATGTCACTACCACCTACCAGATGCATGTGGCCGCACATGCCACTTGTTCTTGTGCATGTGGGGTGCCTACCACTTGTCCGGCCTTGGGCTGTCACTCCATTCAGCTGGGTACTTAAGCCTCTCTCTTCCCCCAATGCCATTCACTTTTCTCTCTCTCTAGAGCCTTTCACTTGAGCCCATTGTTAACCCACTGTGTTTCCACTGAAGAGCCTTGGTAAGGAGCTTGGGGAGGACTGTGTAAGGGGATTAAAGACACCATTACTGAGTAGGTAAGTGGATGAACCACCTTTACGCAAAGTTTATAGAATTATGAAACTCAAAGCATGAAATATGTGATAAAGAATAGGTGTGTTATGGGGATTTGTGTAATAATTTACAGAACTAATGCCTCTTTTGTATGATTAGTTTCAATGTTAAGAGTGAAGCTAATGCTCACCAAAATCTATGAAAACATGCCTATGTATGTTTAAATTAAAAGGGGCTGAATTTTATGTTAATATCTACTGTGGATTGAAAGTTATTAAGTGTTTCATGAAGCATGATCCGTGACACTGTGAATTTCCAGGAACTTGCAGGTTTTTGCACTAAGCGTTTAAATAGCCAAATGAGGTCCCAAAGACCTCAAATCACTGCCATTAGAAAGGTGCATGAGTCTAATACAATTTTCATTTTTTTCCATTGTTTATAAATGTGAATTTATATTCCAATAGATATATATATGCACGTCACTATTGATTGTTTTTCCTGAGTATTACAATTGTCACCGTTGTTGCCATTGATTTTGACTAACCAAATGAAGTCCATTTTCTCTCAAATCATGGCCATTTGAAAGAACTCTGAGTGGAATTAAAGTTGCATGTAGAAATTATTCAAAATTCCTCTTAGATTGAAAGTTACGTAATTATTTGTTAAGGCATGTCACTGTCCCAAATGCACACCAGGGCACAGATAGTGAACCACCATTGCTTTGAACTTTTGAAGGGCCAAACGGGTCCCAAATGCTTTCAAACCATCCCAATTTGAAAGATATGTGTGCCTAGTATAAAATTGGTGTTGAAACCATCTCCAAATTTGAAATGGATCAAACGTTATGACCTATTTATGATCTAACATCACTGCTTGAAATTGCAGAAAGTATGAGTTGTGATATTGTCATTCTGTGATACTGATACTGTCACTCCGTGATACTGAGACTGTCATTTTGTGATACTGATACTGTCATTCTGTGATATTGATACTGTCACTCTGTGATACTGATACTGTCATTCTATGATACTGATATTGTCATTCTGTGATACTGATACTGTCACTCTGTGATACTGATACTTTCATTTTGTGATAGTGATATTGTCATTCTTTGATACTGATAATGTCACTCTGTGTTACTGATACTGTCATTTTGTGATACTGATGTTGTCATTCTTTGATACTAATATTGTCACTCTGTGATACTGATATTGTAATTCTGTGATACTGATACTGGCACTCTGTGATACTGATACTGTCACTCTACGATACTGATATTGTCACTCTATGATACTGATACCGTCATTCCATGATACAGATACATGACACAGTGAATTTGGTATCGAGATACTGAGAATGTGATACTGTGATACTGATAAGCTAAACTAATACTGACCACTATGCAATGGGCCACCCATTGGTAGTGGACACTGTTATACTGTGAATGTGAAACTGATACTGACTCTGACCACTACGCAATGGAACACCCATTGGTAGTTGGATTCTGCTATGCTGGCAATTGTTTGTCTGTACCTCGACCCCAATGATGGGATTGAGGTCGGGAGGTGAAACTGGATAATAGGGTGGGTCGCTCCCCCTCAAATGTTATAGGCACTACATATTGGAACACCCAATGGTAGTGTAATGCTCTCTCGCCATAAGGGCATAAGGAGAGGGTCGTGTCTTGCAAGGCCACTACTTATCAAATACCCCAAATCATGCTGGGGACATGTGTGTGTGAGGGCATTACGAAGTGGGACACCCACTTGTCATTGTCCTCGCTTTTGAGTGAGAGTAGAGCTTCCATGCTACAGGATTGGCTTGACCTGATTGAATGGAACTTCTACTTAAGGAGTAGGTTTCACTGCATGAAATTGTGAACTGTTAGTAACTCTCACTACGTGAAACTATGAACTATTAGTCTTACTATCTGCTTAAAATGAAATGATTTATGATTTATGCACTACATGTTCCTGATTATTGAACTATGTTTATCCTTACACTGTGAGAGTAATAAAGAGCATAATAGAGGAAACTTCCCTGATATTTTTGTAAATTAGTAAGCACTGTTAACTGCTATCAACGTTTATAAAGTTGAAATGCAATGGTGTAGATCTGCTTACTGGGTTATTAGCTCATTTCATTTTTTTTCCCATGATTGTAGAGCGATAGCCTTGATGGACGGACAGCGGGCTTGCGTGCAGAACATGTGAAGCTTGGAATTTTAGAGAAAGGATCCTACAGAAGTTTTTCATAGAAGGTGTTTAGTGGCTATGCCGTTGAGATGTTTTTGTAGCTCTATTTTGTGGTCCAGTAGTGCCTTGAACTGATTGTAAAGCACTTTGATGAATGAATGTATAAATAGATATGGCTTTGCTTTGGGTTAATTTATTTCAAATGAAATGAATTTTAGTTTTATTTTTGTAATTTGCTTTGATTCCACACTTCTAACACGTGTTGAACCACTCCCACCTGAGTGACGTTCACGACGTCCAGTCGCGATCCCGTACTCTGTCACCCTTCGGTAAGGTACGGTAGGAGTCAAGGGGCGCGGTCGTGACAAAAAGAATATGAGAGAGTGAAGAAAAGGAAAGAAGAAAGAGAGAAGGAGAGAGTAAAGAGAGAGAGGAAGAAAGAAAGAGAGGGATTAGGAAAGAAGAGAGAGATAGAAAGGAAAGTATAGAGAGATAAGAAGGAAAGATTAGGAAATACAGAAGAGAGAGAACACAGGAGAGAAGGAAAGGGGGAAGAAGAAATGAAAGTAGAGAGAGAAAGAAAAAGGAAAGAGAAGATTAGGAAAGAGAGAGAAGATTTGGAAAGGGAGAGAATGAGACAAGAAAGAGCTGGAGATAAAAAAGGAAAGGAGGAGATAAAATATTAGGAAAGAGAGAAACATGTGTGGCAGTACTTACAGCCGTGCATGTTGAGAGAGAGAAAGAGAGAGAGACAGAGAAGAAGAAGGGGTGAGAGAAAAAGAGAAGGAGAAGAAGAGAGACAAAGAGAGGAAAAGAGGAATGCACAGCATTTCTCACTGCCATGCATATTGAGATAGGTATGAGAGGGGAAAATGGCAAAAGAGAGAGACAAAGAGAAGAAGAAGAGGAGAGAGAGAGAGAAAAGAAGATGTATAAGAGAGAGAAAGAGAGAAGAAGAAGAATAGTGACAAACAGAGAAGAAGAAGAAGAAGAGAGAGGAACAGAGAAGAATAAGAAGAGCGAAACAGAAAAGAAGAAGAAGATAAAGAAAGGGAGAAGGAGAAGAAGAAGAGAAAGAGAGAAGAGAGAGGAAGAAAGAATGAAGAAAAGAGGCGAGAGAAGAGAGGAGGAGAGAAAATTACTTAGGGGTATCAGGCTCTTTCTTCTCTCTCCACTCTCTCTCTCCAAAATGTTCCCACAATCTCAATGTAAAATCTAAATTTTATTCATCAAGTTGAAGGTCATTTACATTGAGACATAACATGTATTTATAGAGTTGGGCCCAAAACATGGGTGGATGCCCAAAACTTACCCTAATTACTAAAAATTACAATTTATTTGAATTAAGATAATATTTAAATTCTGGTTTTGCCCCCACTCAACAATATATAAAATTCCAAAACAGACCCTGCTGCAATCATGGAACGTGTTCGACTTTCCTAGGATGATTCGGGGTTGCTCCGACGCCCACATGGCTAAATGATGATTACTTTCTCATTGGGCTCGGCATGACGATCAATTTCATACTAACTTCAAGCCATGAATCACGTATTTAAGCCATGATCATGTAACTTGAAATTTATACGAAACTTGAAATTTTTGATTGATTGTGCGTTCGTTTATTGATATATTTCCTTGCTTTCTTCATTTAATTGCATTGAGCATTCCATCACGAACGCATTACAACAAACGCAGCTCGATTTCGTGCCCAAACGAAGATTTTACAATCTTGGGCTTTTGGTCAGAATTTCGATTTCGACTGCCAGAGTTCTGCAGCAAATTTAACAACATTGAAAGTGAAATCTAACCGTTCATCAAGTATGGGGTTTGGATCAGTGGTAGCCTTGGACCTTACACACGTATTGCATCTGGTTTCGCTTTGATCGGGTGTGCGACTGTCGGGATAATGTCACTCGAGTGAGACGCGCTACTGCTGATTTGCTCCAACTCTTGTTCTTGAATCACTATAGATTTTCTCCCTGCCCGGGCATCGTCACGGGCTGTGCCACATATCAAAATGCTCGTCTCAATGAGAAGAACACGCTCCCAAAATTTGGGGTCGATTCCACAAAAAACGATGGAGATATGAGTCTTCAAAGTTGTTGTTTGTGACTGTGAAAACCAATCTCCTTTAATGGAGATTTGTGCAGGGAGGGCACATGGGAATAACATGCGGCCACGCGTTTTTCAGTCTTTTGCCCATAACTTTGTCCTAGAATGTCTGTTTAAGCTAAAACATGACCTTGGGGGTTTTCTACCGTGCCTGATCCAATGGAAGTGGTCCCATAGCCATTTGACACTCTGAAAATAGGGTTCCAGTTACAGGGTCCGTTTCAGGGTGCAAGAGATTGATTTTTTTTTAAAATTGTTTCTTTGTCTACACTGCCTTAGACACGTCCGATTACGATGAAACTTGGCAGGTGAGCTCTTAGGGTCCTTAGGAAGAGCCTCACTCATTCTATGGTAATTCTAATACTTTCAAAAATTCCACAGTAAGTCAGGGCTTTATTGACCGGCTTCTCTTTTATCGAGGATCCAAGGTACTGAAAAGTGTCTTCAAACAGCTTATCCACCGAATGTTGTGCTTCAAGAGAAGCATGAAGGACAACATTCCCTAAATTTCCTTCGGCTTTATTACTTTTTTTTCCTAGCCACGGGACCACGTGAACATCAAGGAGATATCCACACAATGTTGTAATTAGGATATTCAGATGTTTGGATGCATTTTTCTCAGATTCATTCGTGCAGACTTTAGGGGAGAAGAGACTTTTGAGAGATCTTATCGAAGTCCTCACCCTTAAGGGTCTGTTTGTGATTTGAAGGGATTAGTTTTTAAAGTCCTCACTCTGTTGAATGGTACCTGTGACGACCTTGTGACAATGACTAGGCAACATGTTCATCCTGCTCTAAAGAAGAGATGTCGACTCGGCTACGTGTTCACCCTAGCATTAAAGAAGGATGTTGACTGAGCTGCATGTTCACCCAGCACTAAAGAAGGGATGTCGACTGGGCTACGTGTTCACTAGTACTGAAGAAGGGATATCGAATGGGCTACATGTTCTCCTAACACTGAAGAAGGGATGTTGATTGGGCTACGTGTTCACCCAGCACTGAAGAAGGGATGTCGACTGGGCTACGTGTTCACCTAGCACTGAAGAACGGATGTTGACTGAGCTACGTGCTCACCCAGCACTGAAGAAGGGATGTCGACTGGGCTACGTGTGCACCCAGCATTGAAGAAGGGATGTCGATTGGGCTACATGTTCACCTAAGACCGAAGAAGGATGTTGACTGGGCTACGTGCTCACCCAACACCGAAGAAGGATGTTGAATGGGCTACGTGTTCACCCAGCACTGAAGAGGGATGTTGATTGAGCTACGTGTTCACCCATGACTGAAGAAGGATGTTGAAGGGCTATGTGTTCACCCAGCACCGAAGAGGGATCTTGACTAGGCTACGTGTTCACCCAGCACTGAAGAAGGATGTTGATTCGGCTACGTGCTAACCCAGCACCGAAGAGAGATGTTGACTGGTCTACATGAAGGATGTTGACTGGGCTACATGTTCAACCAGCACCGAAGAGGGATGTTGACTGGGCTTCGTGTTCACCCAACACAAAAGAAGGGAGAAAGAGACGAGGTAGAAGAAAAGAGAGAGATAGATGAAGAGATAAAAAGGAGAGAGAAAGAGACAAAGAGAGGAATGCACGGCACTGCCACTACCGTGCAGTCAGGAGAGTGAAGAAGAGAAGAAGAGAAAGAGGGGCATGCACAGCGCTGCCACTACCATGCATGTCAAAAGGGAGAAGAGAAGAACAGAGAAAGAGAGGCATGCACGGCATTGCCACTATCGTGTATGTCAAGAGAGAAGAAGAGAGAAAGAGGAGGAGAGAAAGAGAGGCATGCATGGCGCTGCCACTACCGTGCACGTTAAGAGAGAAAAAAGAGAGCGAAAGAAATAAAGAGAGGCATGCACGGTGCTACCACTACCATGCATGTCAAGAGAGAGAAAAGAAAGATAGACAGGGAAAGAAAGAGATAGAGAGAGGAAGAAATAGGGAAGGAAAGAGAAAGACATAAGAGAGAAAAGGAGAGAGAAAAAGGAGGATGTTGAGGGATTTTTTTTAAGTCTGCTCACCCTGTTGGATGATATTTTTTATGATGAGGGATGCTTTTAAAGTCTGCTCACCCTATCGGACAATATTTTAATGAAGAGGGCTCTTCTTTTAAGGTCCCGACGTTAGGGGATTCTAGTATCAAGGACTTTTCTTTTGGAGTGCTGGCTGAAGCCGCCTACGGAGGCGAGTGCTGCATCAACTTGCTCTCTTGGTCCAACGCCCTTTGCAGGTTTTCACTTGGACTTGGGAAGTGGAGCCGTAGATACGGATTTCACCAAACCCCTTTCTATTTGGGGCTTTTTTACTCATGACCTTACGGCCACGCCCACCCTTTTCTTTTCCATTTTTACTCACGGTGCCCTTTCAGGTTCTCACCATGCCTGGGTTTTTATTTTCACGGAACTCTCTTATTCCTGGTTTCATGACCATGCTCGTCCGTCATTTTTTATCATGGCATTCCCTTATTCAGGTTTATACCTTGCCCATTCTTCCCCTCTCTTTTTTTGTTTTTTTTTTTCTTCTCTTTTTTTTTTGTGAGGGTAGGTTTAAGGTCATGCCTCCGAGACCTGTGAGAAGCAATTTAACATCGTGCGGCCAGAACGTGCACTACAGTTTAAGGTCATATTTCGTGGAGCGTGGCGGAGATTGATGCCAGTCTGTGGAGGCCATGGAGTGAGTACGGTGGTGGTTTGACTTAGTTAAGGAGATGGCACAAAGCTACCTATGAAGGATGGATGAAGTTGGTATGGAAGGTGGATAGTGGTGACCCACTAGCCGACGGTGAGTGTGGATGACGTAATGACTCGCTGTTGTTTTGTGAGCATGGGTAAGACTCATTGGGGGATTGTGGATGGCAATGATTGAAATGGACTCATTAGGGAGGTAATGAAGGGGCACGTGCATGCGGACGGGTTGGTTAGGGAAGGCATACGTGAAGACGCATGTAAAGGGCATGTGTGCGTGTGTGGGGGCATGTTTAAGGTTAGCTTCCGGGACCTGGCCAAAAAATTTTAACGTCATCCGGCCGGGACGTGTACGTTTTGGTGTCATGTAGCTTGGACTGTGGCTATCCAGTTTAGGCTCATGCAGCAAGGACCATGCAGTTTAAGGTCATGCAACTAGACCTCCGCTACAGTTTAATGTCGTATAGTTTGGACCATGCAGTTTACGATCGTGCATCTAAACCACGGTTGGGTGAGAGGGATGAGACTCCATGGGGAATAGGACTCCCTGAGGATGAAGGGTTGTGGCATGCTTGTAGCTTTCGAGAGGATGACAGGCCATGACACAGCTCTAACTCCCCTGCGGGGTAGTGACAAAACACTCACGGTAGTGGCCAGGCTTAGACACGCATAGTGCTAACATGGGTGGCAATAACACTCTCGACACTAGCCTGGAGGACAATTGCACGAACGGTTCTAGCATGTGTGACAGTGACACACACGGCACGAGCATGGGCGATAGTAAAACGTCGGTGCTAGCCTGAGTCATAGTTGCACGATTGGCGCC
The DNA here is from genome assembly GCF_054954075.1 of Amborella trichopoda. Lineage (NCBI taxonomy): Eukaryota > Viridiplantae > Streptophyta > Magnoliopsida > Amborellales > Amborellaceae > Amborella > Amborella trichopoda. Next base: position 23,614,956 of record NC_142339.1, read on the forward strand.
AGCATGGGTGACAGTGACATGCACAGCGCTAGCATAAGTTGCATACACGACGTTAGTCAGAGTTTAGGCCTTGGGCCTGGGCCTGACTCGGTCTTGGTCCATTTGACGCTTGATGCTCAGCGCTACATGAGTGGCGGTGACCTGAGTTCAGGCTTCAAGCCTGTGCCCGACCCAATCTGGCCCATCGTCGTTTGGTCTTTAAGGACTTGTCTGGTATTCACCCCTTGTAAGGGGCATTTAAGGGAACATCATCTATATATCACCGTTTTACCTTGGCAAAACAATGACCCCCTTTTAACAGTGTTAGAGAGAGAAAGAGGTTTTTGCTGGCATTTCGACGAGATTAGGGAGTTCAAGTGTTGGGTCACTTGTTTTGAGGTCGGCCACTGGAGCCCATAGGGATATTGTAAGTATTCTGGCGGGATACTATGTGCTAAGAAAGAGAGAGAAAGGGACAGAGGTCTGCCGGTGGATTTTGTCAAGCCTCCAGGGTTTACTCAGGGAATTGAAAGGTCACCGACAGCTAAAGGGACACCAGTAACCGAAGGAGTACAATGAGCTAAAAGGTAGTGGATAGCTAGATAGTTGTCGGAATGCGCAGCAATAGTCGTGCACGTTGAAACCTCTTCGCTCTCCGTTAGTCACAGGTGGCAATAGTCACGCATGGCGTTAGTAGCGCATGGTCGGCAACACGACGAGCGTGGCGTTAGTCGTGCACGACATGAGCTGCTCACCCGGTGATCCTTTCATGAACAGTGGCAAGCTACACTCATCATTGTTCATGCACGGCGCTAAGTTATGTTTGGCAATGATCACGCACGACGATGATTTGGGTCAGTGAAGGGTGATGACCCATGACAAGGCCTGGCTCATGAAATCTATTGAAAGTCAGTTCCTTCAGCAGAACTGTGAGCTCCATGTTGCTTTGTGGAAGGGCCTTCACTGTGAACAGGGTATGCTCTCCATCATAGGCCAGCTCCTTTTCAAGGAAGTTATATTCTATCCAAAGCACTTCCACCTTCTCTGGATGCGAGTGCAACTTTTTGCCAGTAACCATCCTCTTCTCCTCGGATGTAAGAGCAGCGCTGAGGTTCAACGTCTCTCTTTTCCTTTGAAGCAATAGCAACACTCGAACTGTTCTCTTTCCTTTGAAGCAAGAGAGACCTTTGATAATATATTCTTATAACCTCCCTAATAATGGGTTTCTGAATGTAACTTGTAACTTCTTCAATAAAAAGAGTTAAGCTTTTCTGAATTGTCTTGCTTGTTTTCTTTTTATCGTCTTTTCATTTCTTTTATCCTTAACTATTTTTTGTTGCATGTTGAGTCTTTTGAGCGCGTATCAAGGATAGTACTTCTTTAGGTATAGCCCATTGATGGGGGGCGTCGCCTCTTCTCCATCAGAATGTGTCAGTATGTATGCCCCATTTGGCAAGACTTTCTTGACTATAAAAGGGCATTCCCACTTAGGTTCAAACTTTCCTTTGCACTGCCCATGCATAACGATCAGCCTTTTGACAGCTAGAACCAGATCCCCACGACCGAATGAGTGGACCTTGACTGAATTGTCAAAGGCCCTCTTCATTCTCCCCCCGTTGAGTTCGATGTTCTGTTGAGCTTTCAACCTCTTTTCGTCAATTTCATCCAACTCTTGATAACGAAGCTTGACTCTCTCATCTTCGGTTAGTCCTTGATGTATGGCGACACACAGCGAGGGGACTTGAATCTCAAGTGACAAGACTGCTTCACCCCCATAGGCCAGGGAATAAGGAGTGGAATCGGTGGCATTTCATGTGGTGGTGCAACAAGCCCATAGCACTTCAGGAAGCTTCTCATGCCAGTTATTCTTCGTCTTTGATACTGACTTCCTTAAAATGATACACAGGGTCTTATTGAAAGCCTCAGCTAAGACGTTCTCCAGAGGATGGTACATACTTGAGTACTTCCACTCGAAACCGAACTGGTTAACCAAGAGATTAATGTGATGACATCTGAAGTGAGGGCCATTGTCAAATATAATCCGATCACGCACCCCAAACCGGTATATGATGTGATGATGCACGAAGTTGGCCACTGTAACCCCAAGAACTTGCTTGAGGGGGACCACTTCAACCCACTTGGAGAAATAGTTCATTGCTGCTAGAATAAAGACATGACCCATTGCAAAAAGAGGGTCGATAGGTCCTACAATGTCCATACCCCATTGTGAAAAGGGCCATGATGCCACTGTAGGCTGTAGGGGCTCCCGAGACTAATGAATAAGGCTCGAGTGCATTTGGCACACCTGGCACCTCTTGGCGTAGTTTAAGGAATCAGCAGCCGGACTGATGCAATCCACAAATGCCTGAGTGTACTTCTTCCAACACCTTATTTTCCACTTGTGCTTCTACACATCTGAGAAGAATATTGTCCAAAGACCACTTGAAGAGAGCATCTCCTTCAAGGAGGGTGTACTTGGTAGACATTCGGCGGACATTATTACGCTCAGCATGATCTTCAAGCAGTCTACCGTTCTTTATAAAGTTAATGATGGGCTCTCTCTAATCTTCCACGTGCTCAATTTCTGCATATATTGGGTCGAAGAACTCCGGTTCATGTTTTTGAACGTCAGCTCCTTGACTCTGTGCCATTTCCTGCTTGGCCTTAATAAGTTCTTTGGCTGATAAAAGTGCCTCGAATGGATAAGGTGGGCACTCGAGGAAGAGAATTCTCTCATCATCGACGTCCACTTCGGTTCTCAATTCAATGTGTCTCCACTCTGCTACCCAAACGGGCATGGGCCCTGGTAAGGACATTTGAATGGTACCTCCGAGCTTTGCGAGTGCATCAGCCTGCGAGTTTAAGCTCTTGGAGATATGACTTAAGGACACATCATCAAATTGAGCCATATATGATTTTGCTGTATCATGATAGGACTTAAGAGTGTCCTTTCTCACGTCATATATCCCCTTGAGCTGCTGTATCACCAACTCATAGTCGTCGTAGATACCGAGCTGCTCCAAATCTAGATCCAAGGAGATATCCAACACAATTATAAGGGCTTGATACTCTGCCTTGCTATGAGAACCAGCTTCGGTGAGAGAGAAGGATAGAGGAAGTACCCCTCCTTTCAGAGTTAGGAATACCACTTCGACACCTCTCGATCGGATGAAAAGGCTTCGTTGAAGTACATCTCCCATGCGTGAGCAAGTTCAATGCAGAGTACTTCTTCGTCAAGGAGGTCGCTTGACAAAGGAGATTCTGTTGGTACTGGATGTACTGCGAGAAAATCAACCAAAGCTTGACCCTTGACGGCCTTTTGTGGTTTATATGTGATGTTGAATTCCATTAGCAATAATGCCCACTTAGCAAGGCGTTCTGACAAGAATGAGCATGTCATGAGAAACTTTACAGGGTCTGCTTTTGATATGAGCTTTACTTCATGACCGAGCAAGTAATGATGGAGCCTTTGTACCGCAAAGATTAAGGCCAAGTTCATCGTCTCGAGAGGGGGATAATTCTTCTCAGCCTCTTGCATCATGCGATTGAGATAGTATAGCGCGGATAGTGCCCTGAGTGACTCGTTAAGAGCGATCACATACAGTATGAGAGGTTTTCCCAACAGCGGTGTAGAAAGCACTAGAGGATTGAGTAAATATTGCTAGATGTTATCAAGCATCGCCTGACGTGCTTCATCCCAGATGAACGAGTGTCCTCCTTTAACAGGTGTGTACAAGGCTTACAATGACCTGAGAGGTTCGAGATGAACCTGCAGATATAAACCAGCTGCCCTTGAAGGGACTGCAGCTCTCACAATGTAGTTGGTGGCAGCATTTCCTGGATTGCCTTGATCTTGACTCACTCAATTTCCAGCCCTCAGTGTCTAACAATGAACCCCAAGAACTTTCCTGAACACACGTCAAAAGCGCACTTTAGCGAGTTCATCTTGAGCTGATGAAGGCGTAACCAGTCGAACACCTTTTCAAGGTCTCACATATGAGCATCTTTCCTTTCGGACTTGACCACCAAGTCATCCGCATAACATTCCACCTATTTGTGCATCATGTCCTTGAAGATGGTCGTCATTGCTCTCTGATACATACCTCCAGCATTCTTCAACCTGAAAAGCATCATCGTGTAGTAGAACACCCCTTTTGGAGTCAAGAATGCGGTGGCTTCCTCATCTTCTGGCGCCAACCATATTTGATTGTACCCAAAGTGTGACGACCCAAATTAATCTTGGCTAGTTAGAGTGCATGGCGGGATTAAGAGGGAGCAAGGCTAGAAGCGCATGTGGTGATAAGAGAACGCGGCAGTAAAGAGCGCATCGCCGCACGTGAAATGTGCTATCACCGTCTGTAAAATAGAGGGGGTAACGCCGTGAGGCAAAGTGTGTGTGGCGATGGTGTGAGGCGTGCGGCGATGGTGTGAGACATGCGGCGATAGTATAGTATGAAGCATGAATTGAAGCATGAATGATGTATGAACTATGTAAGTATGAAGCATGAATATAAGCATGTATGAAGCATGATTTAGGCATGAATGAAGCTTGAATTTAATTATGAGATTAGACATGAGATTGTATGGAAATTGTGCGAATGAATAGGATTGTATGCATGTGTTGTGCTCTGTTTTCCAGGATGTGGGTCTTGTTTGTTTGATATGCTACGCACTATTATAATTTCTTTTGAGACAAAAATTGGTGGATTGATGCTCTTATGAGTCTAGTTTAAGCTAGAATTGGTTTCATGTGGTTATCTTGTGTAGTTTAGAACTTATATTGTGATTTTGGATGTGTGTTATGGCTGGACTGTAAAATTCTAGGAAGAATTGAGGTTCTTATGACTGTTGACCTATCAAATAATCTCGTATTTGCCTTAAACTACCTCCATTTGAAAGATATCTGAGTCTACTTTAAGTTTTATCCTATTTCCAGTTGAGCTTCTTGATAATTTCGAAGATATGCCTCGATTTGTTCATGTATATGACTGTTAGCATACTATGATAATTTTCAGGAACATTGCTCCTGTTGCACTAACATTTTTCCTAACCTATTGAAGTCAAAATAGCATCCATTTGAAAGATACATGAGTCTAATGTGATTTTTATGCTTTAAACTAATCTAAGTATGTATAATTGGGAATTTATAATCTAAATTGTAGAGGCGTGTCACTGATTAGCAGATTCACTGAATTTCAGAACTGTGACCTCTGTTGCCATGGGTTTTGGCTGGCCAAATGGAGTCCAAATGCTCCCAAACCACAGCCATTAGAAATATTTGTATGTGTGCTTAAAGTTTCATGTTTGAATCATCTTGATATTCCCTCTAGATTAGAAGTTATGCCTCAATTAAGAGGGGCAGATCACTGTTAGTAAAATGCAGAAAACTTCAGAATTGTCGTCTATGTTGTGCCTAAGTGTTGCTGATCAAATGGCTATCAATTGACTTTATACCACCTTTGGGTGAGACATAGTTGTGTTTACTTCTATTGTCATGTTGTGACTAAGTTGAGATTCCTGATGAATCAGGGGCTATGTATATCTTTTATGACACCATGAATGCTCTGAATCAGTGAGTGCTTATGAGATGAGATATGCGGCTTATGTGATATGTGAAACGGCACCTGCTTTGTGAATGACGGTGCCATGTTGATTATGTGATATGTGAATGGGCACATACTGTGTGAATGATGGTTCCATGTTGACTATGTGATATGTGAATGGGCACCTACTATGTGAATGATGGTGCCAGCATACTAAGATATTGGCGTACTTTGAGCGTATTGCACGGCCAGCTGTGACATGGTGACATTTCTAGGGTTATGGGAATTTCATGCTTTGTGCGCGTATTGCCTGGGACATGTGACTTCTCATGAGGTGCGCATGAGGTGATAAGCTATGTGTGACTTCTCGGCACGCTTTGAGCATATTGCATTACCTAAGATATGTGACTGATTGATATTAGTGAGGTTCTGATTTGAGAGTATTACAGAGCCTGACTATGTGATCAATACTTGTGAGGTGTGCCAGAAGTGATATGTGACTGTCCGCCATGCTTTGCGTATATCGATCTGAGATTCTATGGTTAGCTTGATGGATAGGGCTAGAGAGTGGGTTATTGTCTGTTGATCTTGTTATGCTCTCTTGATTGTGTTGATTTATTGAATCTAAGAGATTACTAGTGTATGTGTTATCTGATATCTTATATTGTGTCTGCTCTACCATGAAAAGCATCACTCTATATTGGTGATATAATTGTGATGCATGACTTCTATTTTATGAGTACGGCATAGAGCCTTGGGCATTGTTGTGACATTATGTGTATAGACAAGAAAGCATGATGTAGTGATCTACTTACTGGGGTTTTTAGCTCATTCCTTTGCTTCCATTAATGTAGATTGACTGCTGCAGGTCGACAGCGGCGGGAGGTGATCGTGTTTGGTGGACTGAAAACCCGCGCTCGATGAGTGGATCTCTATTCTTGTATAGTTCTTGTGTAGGTGTTTCTTAGTCATCGACCTTGCAGTTGTTGTTTTATGAAGTTATGTATTTTTTGTCCAAGCCTGTAGTGCCTTGGATGAATTGTATTATTCTGGATATTGTTTATGACTTTTGGAGAATGCATATGCATATGAATGGTTTTCATTCACCCTAATTTTGTTATGTTTCTGGTGGGATTTTAAATTTTTCTTTCGTGGTTTACTTCTGATTCCACCTATCAGATGTGTTGGGCCACTCCCACCCTAGTGACGTTCGCGACACCTCTAGTCGTGATCCCGCGCTCTGTCACCCTTTGGTAGGGGTCAGGGGGGGGTCGTGACACGGAGTATCAATCCATGAAGGAGAAGATCTGGCAGTTAGTTGTGGAGTCAATGAGCATCTCTGTAAACGGTAAAGGGAAGTCATCCTTTAGGAAAGCAGCATTCTAGTCACGGAAGTCAATGCAAACCCTAATTTGGCCATTTTTCTTCTTGTCTGGTACAACATTTGCCAGCCACTTTGAGCACTTGACTTCACGAATGAAGCCTACTTGCTTGAGTTTACTCACCTCAGCATCAATCTGCATTTCAAAATCAAGCCTGAACCTTCTTGATTTCTGCTTGACAAGCTTGGCGGATGGATCAATGCCAAGACGATGACTACGACTTGAGGATCTAAACCAGGCATCTCATGGTAATGTCAGGCAAAGACGTCCTGGTTTGCTTGCAAGGAGGCAGTAAGATTCTCTTTTTCCTCTGACAACATATTTGTCGAGATGAAATTGGACCTGGGGTCGGCTTCATCCCCTTGATTAATCTCCTCGAGTTCATCGGTTGTGGCTTAACCACCGTCTTACCATTCTTTTGGGGCCTCCTACAACTCATCATCAATGGCTACAGAGGGCTTCTCGTTCTCCTCTAGAGAAGACACCCATACTCCTGATATTTCTTCTTCTGGCTAGGCTTTTATATGGAACATGGATTTTGCATCCTCAACTTGTTTGCCGATGAAAGGATCAACTTCGAGCAGGGCCAATGTATCCGGTCGAGGGAATTCACTCTAAGGTACCTGGGATGGTTGCAAATCGGTGATTGTCTAGAGAGTCACTGCCTCATGAGGACCTTCTCGATGTTCCCTTGTATCCACCATGAGTCTAAGTAATATGGTAGGTCGAGGGTCAGGCTTAGATGAAGGAGACTTTTTTGGGGATGCTGGCCAACTTCGCTTTGCAGCCAGCATGGCTTGGGAGGTTTGGGTGGATTGGGAAGGAAGATTTTGGATGTATGGGACCAGAGGTATCTCAAGGAACTTGAGGATGGGTGGATTTTCTAGGGTATTTGGGCAAGGAAGGAGTCGTGGACCAAGAAATTTCAGAACCTTTGGCCTCTGAAGTGGAGGTTGCAGCGTCTTCCCTGATCTCAGGCTCATTTGCCCTGTGCTGGGCGATGCTTCTGAGATCTGTACCAAATGACAAGCCTCTTGAGAATACAGGCTCTGTTCTCTTGATTCCCTCTACCCCTGCTCAAAGTTGGGCTCAGGGGCCACCAGGGTTTCTTCGGCTTAAACCTCTTGTGCTTCTTAGAGGAAGAAGATGGCTCTGCTGTGGCTCGGGCCGCCAGGGTGTCAGCAATAGTTAAGAATCCAGTCGCTTGGGCAAGAGTCTTTCTCAGGCGCCTCTGGTGTGACTTGCTAATATTAGTTCCCTTGAGTTCTCTGTCAAGAGCCTCAAAGTCTATACATTTCTAGGTTGTACCTGCAATACATATAGAAGAGGAAGGAGAAGAAGAAGAAGAGGGGTTAGTAGGTAAGGAGCTTTTAGGGTCGTCCCTCAGACTGGACCGATCTAGGTAGCTTTTTACATCATCATCGGAGTTGGATGTGCGCAGGGGGCCTTTCCCCTGTGTAGACCGTTGGGGGGTGCTTTTAATGTCATCACCCTCATTGAACGTGCCCCGAGTAAAAGATGGCCCAGGGATGTCCTCTTGATGAGATGAGGGAGTAAGGACGATAGCGTCGGGGATGAAGTCCTGTTAGGTCGGCAATGGAGGAAGAGGCTTGTGAAATTCTTGGTCGACAGGTGGTAGAGGAATCTTGTTCTTCTTGTGAGAAGCCCTTGGCGCCCGTCTCCTCCTGAATCCATTTGGATGTGCTTGATCCATCTTTCTAGGTTTGTAAGCAGCCCTATCTTGACGAATTGCCAATCGCTTTAAGGACTTGAGTCTACTCCACCCGTGATAGACTATCCATGGCTAGGAAGTCGAGGGTTCAATGGGATCGGAGGCATCATCACGGCAATCTTGCACCGAAACACTCTCTTGGATGGGAGTACTAACTTGCGGGTGTTCTTCTATAACGGCGTAAGCAATGTGACCTCTCAGCACTTTCTTCGCAACCATGACTTTGAACCGATAGCATTCGCTCAGCTCGTGGCCTCATATCTAATGGTACGGGTACCAGTGATTCTCAGCTCCCAGAGCAAGGAGCCTGGGCTGCCTCACCGGAGTCCTTGTTGGAGCATCATACTGAATAGACCCTGAAGGAGATTTGATGGCAGCTCATTGAAAGAGCACAGGCCTTCATCTTCCTCTTGTACTATCACTGTGTGGGAGGCCTCCGCTGCCTCGAATGCCTTCTTAAGTTCTTTGAGCGTTATCTGACCTTTTTGGATCAAATCTTCGATGTAGTCTTTGAGTGTGTAGCATTCCTCTGTGGGTTGGTTTATCCTCCGATGATAAGCATAGTAGTTTGAATGCGTATAGAGACCAGCTTGATCAGGAAACATGATCCCAGGCAGCTCAATCATACTCTTCTCCAGCAATAGTGGGAGTAGTGCGGGAACCCATTCCTTTTCGAAAGGATAGACCTTGTTCTTATGCTTGGCCCAATAGTTGTTTCGATTAAGATTTGCAGGTGGGGTACCCAGTTGTATGACTATTGTTGCTTACGTCCCTGAGGGGCTGTCTGCATCTTTGTTGTGCCTACCCCTTTGGAGAGGTCCAAAGTTTGAGGGGCAGCCTTCTTCCGATCACTAACGGTGACGAGCACACTGATTACCCCTTTCTGCTGATTGCCCCGAGCGTTGGTCCAAGAATTACCATTGTCCCGGCTGTTTCCCGAGCTCGAAGACTATTGACGTGACCTGCCATGGTGGCGTGACAGGCTCTCTATGCGTACTGACTTAGATATCAGCTCTGACATGGAGGTCGAATTGGAGGCTTCAACATGTAGGGCAATCTCAAGTCGCATGTTTCATATATAGGTATAGACTGCTTCTTTCTCTGACATAGGATTGGTGCGGTAAGCTGTCAAATCCCTCTATCTGGCTATGAATTGGTCCACAGTCTTGTCCGGCTCTTGGGTTAGGGTGACAAGCTCAATGGTTTGAACGTCTCTCTGAACCTCATAGAAGCATTGGTGAACAGTTGTTTCATCTCTTCCCAAGTGTGTACTGAATTTGGGGGAAGCCGAGCATACCACTGAAAGGTCGAGCCATCAAGAGTTTCAATAAACTGATAGAGGAGGAGTCTTTCATCAGCCGATGTCTCTCGACATGCCGCTTGAAAATGCCACTTGGAAATGCGTGTTATGCAGGGCGGGGATGTTGTACCACTGAAATGGGGAAGCTTCCCCTTTAGGTAATCCAGGGGAAGCAGAACATGATCAATGTAGGAGGGGTACGGCTTTTGGTAAAGCATTGTACCCTGCATTCCTGGGATCTATCTGCTCTTCAAGCTGTCGGTTATCATGGCATCGATGTCTACTTGTGAAACCATTCAAGGGATGAAACTATCTTGCGAGGCTGGCGGGGGAGTCTGCTTTGGAGCTGCATCTTCCGGGGGATGGAAATTGGCCTCATGATGGGACAAATTGGTTGAGGACTGCACGCTTTCCATGCGGTCAATCTTCTCCATCATTGCTTACACCATGTGTTCGAACCTATCCGTGCATTCTTAGTTGTTGTTAGGTTCGTTCACGACCATAACACTGACCATTTCTTCGAGGAGGTCAGCCTCAGGTGTAGTTGAAGGCTTCCGAGTTTGGTCGATCATGCGCGGCAGACCGGTTAGCAAGGGCTCAACTTGCCCCGACTGAACTCGAGTCTTATACACCGATCGCATGAGGATCGGTTCTCAACGGTCTTGGGTCTGTGGCTGCTGGGTGGTCAAGTCATCTTCTACAACGCTGGCCACTGTGCACGATTCTCACACCTTCTCTTCAGGTTTTATGATTCAAAGAGGGTAGAAGGGATTTTCAAGAAGGAGGTCCTTAGGGTCGATCACCTCTACTGTCCTGGTTGGCACCTTAGTTAGGATCTGCAATCCTCTATCTTGCTTGATCTTGAGGCTGCGATAGACCACTCTCCAGAGCTGAGACTGGGGTCGGGGTTGGCCCGCCTTTTTAGAGCATGAGAAGGTCATGTCCATAAGGTGAGGCATTGAATGTGGACCAGGAACAGGGGCCAACTTGGGCTGCTGCCTCGGGGGTTGTAAGACTTCATCTGCCATCAGGCCTCTGCCCCAAGCTCCTCTGTGGGCTCCAGATGCATGACCGACCTAATGGGGCTGGCTCAAGATGGTACTCTTAGGGAAAACCTTTGAGTACCATGTTTTAAGGCATCTGCCAAGAGGAGAAAGGGCAAAGGGAGAAGGGACCAGCTCTCGACAGTGTCTGAATCGGGAGCAAGGAGCAGTCCGTGAAGGTGGCACATGTGCGTCCCTTGAAGTAGCATTCCGAGTGACTTGGGGGTCAGCCCGGGCTCGAACTGCGAGCAGGTGTCTGTAAGGGAACAGGTGGGAGTCTGCTCCTTACAGGGTGAGTAAGTGTGTGCTTATAGAGAGGACGAGGGGGTCGTCCTCCTTATGCTTGGGTCAGCATAGGAACAGCATCGCCCTGAGCAATGGGATGCACATGCATGCATACAGGTTTTGGCCCAAGGAGGCCTGATCCGTGACACTTACTTGAGGTAACACAAGGGTTGCTCCGAGGTGTGGCTCGAATGAATGACCCATGAGCCTTAGGGTGTCTTCACGAGGTGGAGGCTCCAGGGTCTCTGCCTCGGTGTGTTGAACTGCTAAGCATAGAAGCCCGAGGTGGTGCAGGAACATCGGGGGTAGACTTGAGGCGACGCACAGGAGTTGCAGCAGCTTTCTTTCCTTTTTCAGAAGAGGACAGGGTAGCCTTTTGGCGTACCTCTAAAGTATGACTGGCCAGAGACTTGCCAATAACAGGGCGCATGCTATGAGTCGTAGCAGATGTTCTACCGATGCAAAGTGCTTTGGTGGGGGTTCCGCCAGAGCTAGGATATGAGGAATTAAGGACCTTTAAGTCCCTTCTCACACCTATCTAGGTCAAGACCTAAGAGCTAAACACTAGGACTTCACTCAGCAGGAAGGTCGAGAACGGAGTTTGAGGAACCTGTCACTCGAGGGGCACTCACGAATACAAAGATCAGAAAGTCCCCAATTCGGATAAATGGGTTTGATACCCCTGAAGCCATGTGGTGTGTGAAAATAGAAATAAAAAGAAGAGACTAGCCAAACAAGGACAATCCGATGAAGGGGTAGTGTGTCCCCAGTGGAGTCGCCAAGATAGTTAAATGCCTCGATCTCGCTCCTGTGTTGCGATGACCCGGTGGCACGTGTCTCGGGTTTCAAGGAGAACCCAAGACTTGAGACTGCTCTCTCGAGAACCTTATTAAGAAGCAAGGGCAGGTACACCAACCGGTGAGAGAAGAATTTGATGTGAGGGGGGACACACCTCACTTGAGTATGTGACTCACAAGGCTAACTCACATGGGGGCCGTCTTAGATTACAGTGGAAAGCCCCCATGTCCAACAATGGTTCCAAATTGCCTCCCTTGACATGTACTCTCATGTTTCTACAATCACACGCACATGGTTAATTTACAAGACAAGTGGGACCTTGTCTTTGGGCGAATGCACACCAGCGTGTGCATTCAAAAGAAGAAGTAAAGAAAAGAAGGAAGAAATAGAACGGGAAAGAGAAGAGAACTTTAACCGGATGGCTAGACTGACACAGTGGCTAGACCAGGACAGTGACTGATTTTGTGTGGTAGCAAGACGAGCACGGTAACTCAGATAACACGATGGCTTAACTACTCAATGACAGAACCAGCACCAACCAGCCTGGCACGATGGCTAGTTTGACGTGGCAGCAAGATGGGCACGGTAACTCAGACCAGCACGATGGCTAAACTACTCAACGATGAGACTACCATGACAGTGCGAGACTAAGCATGTCCCTTGGACAAACAAGAGAAGAAGAAGAAAGAAGAGAGAGAAGAAAGAGAGAGAAAAGAGAAAAGAGGAAGGAGTAAGAGAAGACTAGTGAGAGAGAAGAAGGAAGAAAAGCAGAGAGAGAGGAGAAGAGAGAAGAAGAGAGGAGGAGGAGAGAAGAGAAGAGAGAGAGGAGAGATAAGATGGAAGAAAGAAAAGAAATAGGAGGAAGAGTGGAGAGATAAGAGAGAAGACAAAAGAGAGAGAAAAAGAAAGATTAAGAGAGAAGACAGAAGAGAGAGAAGAAGAAGTGAAGAGAAGAGAGAAAAGAAGAAGAGAAGAGAAGGGAGGAGAAGAAGAAGAGAAGATAAGAGAAGAGAAGAGATGAGAGATAAAGAATAAAAGAGAGGGAGAGATAAAGAGGAAAGATGGGAGAGGGGAGAGAACATAAAGTCTAAACGAGAAAGAGAAGAGCAGGGGGAGAGGGGAGAGAATAGAAAGTATGAGAGACAAAGAGAAGAGTAGGGGCTGAGGAGAGAGAGATGAGGAAGAAAAGAAGAAGATGAGAAGAGAGAGAAAAGGGAGAGGAAAGAGAGAAGAAAATCAAGGAAGAAATGAGATATATGTCATGGACGGCTATGGTCATCGCCATTCATGCAGGACGGAGAGGAGGAAGGTAATATGGACGGCAATGGGTTCTACCATCCATGACTGAAGAGAGAGAAAGAAGAAAGGAGCATGGACGGTAATGGGTTCCACCATTCATGACAGATGAGAGAGAAAGGTGGAAGGAGCGAAGAAACATGGACAGCGATGAGCTCTGTCATCCATGGCAGAAGAGAGGAAGAGGCAAGGGGAGAAGAAACATGGACGGCGATGGGTTCTGTCGTCTATGATAAGAGAGAGAGTAAGAGAGAACATGGATGGCGATGGGTTTTGTCGTCCATGACAGGGGAGAAAGAGACATGAGAGAGAAAAAAGGGACACACTCAGTTATAGGAATCGTCGTGCATGTCAGAAGAGACTCGAACACGACCCACCCTACCACAAGGGCCTGGCTCTATGCCTTTGTCAAAGGATAAGAGAAGAAATGTCACGCACAGTGATGAGCATCGCTGTGCACAACATGGGAAAGGAGGAACTTAGAAAAAGGCTCGGCCCGCCACTCAGGTTAGGGCCTAGCTCACTGTGTTCATTCCAGGAGATCAAAAGAGAAGGAGAATGTCATGCTCGGCGATGGGTATCGCCACGCATGACTAGGAAGGAAAGAGAACAAAAAGAATATAGAGAGAAAGAATATGAGAGAGTGAAGAAAAGAAAAGAAGAAGAGAGAGGGAGAGAGTATAGAGAGACAATAAGAAAGAAAGAGATGGATTAAGAAACAAGAGAGAGATAGAAAGGAAAGTAGAGAGATTGGAAGGAAAGATTAAGAAAAGAGAAGAGAGAGAAGGAAAGGGGAGAAAGAAGAAAGGAAAGTAGAGACAAAAAGAAAGGGGAAAGAGAAGATTGAGAAAGAGAGAGAGAGAGAAGATTAGAAAAGAGAGAGAATGAGATAAAAAAGAGCAGAAGAGAGAAAGGAAAGGAGGAGAGGAAAGATTAGGAAAGAGAGAAACATGCACGACGGTACTTACTGTCATGCATGTTGAGAGACAGATGAATAGAGGGAAAGAGAGAAGAAAAGATAGAGACTGAGAGAAGAAGAAGGGGTGAGAGAAAAAGAAAAGAAAAAGAAGAGAGAGAAAGAGTAGGCATGCACAACTTTTCTCACTACCGTGCATATTGAGATAGGTATGAGAGGGAAAAATGACAGAAGAGAGAGACAGAGAGAAGAAGAAGAGGAGAGAGAAAAAAAGAAGAAGAGAGAAAGAGAAGAAGAAGAGAGAGAAATAAAGAAGAAGAAGAGAAAAAAAGAAGAGAGGGAAAGAAAGAAGAGGAGGAGAGAGAAAATTACCTTGAGGTATCGAGCTCTTTTTTCTCTCTCCTCACTCTCTCTCCAAAATGTGCCCACAATCTCAATGTAAAATCTAAATTTTATTCATCAAGTTGAAGGTTCTTTACAATGAGACATAACATGTATTTATAGAGTTGCACCAAAAACATGGGTGGATGCCCAAAACTCACCCTAATTTCTAAAAAGTACAATTTATTCGAATTAAAATAACATTTAAAAATGGGTGCAAAAATTATTGTTTTGCCGCTGCTCAACAATACACTAAATTCCAAAACAGACCCTGCTGCAACCATGGAACGTGTTCGATTTTCCTAGGATGATTCGAGGTTGCTCCGACGCCCACATGGCCAAAAGATGATTACTTTCTCATTGGGCTCGACATAACGATCAATTTGCTATTAACTTCAAGCCATGAATCACGTATTTAAGCCATGATCATGCAACTTGAAATTTGTACGAAACTGTAAACTTTCAAGCGATAGTGCACTTGTTTCTTGATGTATTTCCTTGATTTCTTGGCTGAATTGCACTGAGCTTTCCATCACGTTCACGTTGCAACAAACGTAGCTTGATTTCATGTCCGAACAAAGACTTTATAATTTTAAGTTTTTTACCAGAATTTGAATTCCGACGGCCGGAGTTCTACAGCATCTTTAACATTGTCATACGCAAATCTAACTGTTCATCACGCACGGGGTTTAGACCAGTGGTAGGCTCAGACGTTACACACGTAATGCAACTGGTTTCGCATCAATCGGGTGTGTGAGCACTGTGATATGGCACTCGAGCGAGATGCGCTACTGCTGATTTTCTGCAACTCTTGTTCTTGAATCACCAATTTCTCTCTAGCTTTTCTCCCTGCTCGGGCTTCGTCACAGGCCGTGCCACATATCAAAACGCTCGTCCTGAAGAGACGAACACACTCTCAAAATTTGGGGTCGATTCGACTCAAAACAAGGGAGATATGAGTCTTCAAAGTTGTTATTCATGATTGTGAAAACCAGTCTCCTTTAAATGAGATTGGTGCAAGGAGGGCGCACAGGAATAGCGTGTGGCCTCTCCTTTTTCAATCTTTTGCCCATAAATTTGTCTTGGAATGCTTGTTTAAGGTGAAACTTGACCTCTAAGGGTTTTTGACCATGCCAGATCCAATGGCGAGGGTCCCATAGCCATTTAATGCTTCGAAAGTAGGGTTCAAGTTATAGGGTCAGTTTCAGGGTGCCAGAGGCTGATTTTTTTCCAAAATTATTTATTTGTCTACACTACCTTAGACACATCGGATTGCAATGAAACTTGGCAGGTGACCTCTTGGGGTCCGTAGGAATAACCTCACCCGTTCCGGGGCAATTCTGAGACTGTCAAAAATTCCACTATAAGTCAAAGCTTTAATGATCGGCTTCTCTTTTATTCTGCATCGGGGACCCAAGGTGCTAAAAAATGTCTTCAAACAGTGTTATCTAGTGACCAGGAAGAAAACTAAAGTCGGAGGAACAATTTTGTTTCGAATGTTGTATTTCTCGCTTCTCTCGAAGCACAACATTCAGTAGGGCAAGTTGTCTGTGGTCATTTTCCATCACTTGTATCCCCAGTGCGAATAAGGAGAGAACAGTTCGCATCCTAGGTCCGCAGGTGCTAAAATGCAGGTGGACTACGGAAGTCGTAGGACAATAAGCATTGATCTGAAGTGGAAATTCCAATAGTCTCATAATGGCCTAAGAATGTGTAAGAACGTAGTTAAGGGTCTCTTAAGAATATTTTTCGTCTTTCATCGCAATCCGACTAGCTTTGAGTAGTCTAGACGTCAAAAGAGTTCAAGAAATCCTGCCTCTATCATGCTAAAAATGGACTTTGAACTACAACACCATTATGGGAGAGTTTGATGGTCTCCTAACCATCGTCATTCGATTCAAAACTGTCGAAAACCCCTGGATACCATTTGTTGGCGCGTTTGGAGGTTTCTGGAGGAAGTTATGGCCACATTACCCAAAATAGGTAGGCCGTACAGCATTATGGTGCGCCCTCTGCCAACCAGTTTCCATTAATGGAAACTATGCATCACCAATCCAGGGGCAAACTTCACATGGTCATATCTTCTTCACCCTGGATCAGATCAAGCTCAAATTTTGAGAGCACGTTCGTCTCGTCCACTCGATCGATTTGATATGTGGCACACATGGAGACATGACCCAAGCCGAGAGAAATAGGAGAGAGAAGTTCGCTGGAAAAACTCAAAAGTTGCAGGAAATTTCAGCCACGCGTCCCTCCGATCAAACTCCCATATCACAACGTTCGCGCATCGGATCGACCTCAAACCAGACCCATTACGAACACAATGTCAGAGGCTTTATCTAAGCTGAACACCGCACATGATGAATGGTCGGATTCGATGCATGAAGAGTCTGAAGTTGCTGAAATTTCGGCCACCAGAATCCGAACTCCGGCCATTTCCAAATTGGAAAGTCTTTCAGACATCAAATCGAGTCGTTCTTTTTGCAAAACGATCGTGAAAACTTGCTTGTTATGCTACAATGAAGAAATCAGCGAAAAACATTAAGAAACAGGCTTAATCATAAAACAAAATTGTACATTTTTCCATTTTTTGCCACGTCCTGATCATGGTTCGAAACTCAGATCCATGGCCCAAAATTGGTACCAAAATGATCATCTTTTTTAGCTCATCAAGAAAGTGGTTATCTTTCGGCTAGATGGTGACCTGAAAATCCTCGAATCGGTCGTAGAAAGTTCGCACAATTGAACGGCCATTACAAGGATTGATTTGAAATTAGTCAGATTGTTGGTGTAGTGGAAAAATCGTCATTTTGCCCCTGTCATGACCCCGTCCCGGACCACCGTACCTTACATGATGTCGGGTGATCGGGCACAAGTTCGTGATCCAATGTAACGTCTGTCATTTAGGAAGGAGTGGACTCAATGCCTTTATTTTTGGTAATCGAGCAAACCATGGAAAAAAACTAAAACAATAATTCAACTAGCAGATGAACATAAAAAGACCCAACACCAAAAATCCATATATAAAATTTTTCTGAAATATTACATTCAGTTCAGGGCATCTAGACACAATTTTATACATATCAAGAAAGAACAAAAACCTACGGCCAGACAGCCCAGACCCAACACGATCTAAGCACCTTCTTCGAGAAATCTAGCTTCTACTTCCCACCACAAAACACGAACCCCAAGCCTTGAACCTGGTACTATCAATCTACAACGAGACAAGAAATGATGTAATGAGCTATACAACCCAATAAGTAGGTCTAGTGTTATGCATCTATAATAATTTTACCCATATGTGATAGTAGTTCAATCCATCAATATAAAGTCATAGTTTAGCATATATGAATATCAGATCAAGATAGTGAGTATGAGCATTTCATTTAAATGGCAGTTATCACTAAATCAGTGCAATATTCACAGTAAAATCATTGACATAAATCAATGGAACACTAAACATTCCGTATTCAAGAATTCAATCATTACCCACTCACTCTCTAAATCACCTACTCCCGCAGTAAAGGCCCCATCCATCGAGCTAAGCCAATCCCATTGCTTAGAACCTCTACTATCTCCCAGGAGGGAGGATAATATAAAGTGGGTGAATCCACTTCGTAATACCCTCAACATACACACATGGTCCCCAGTGCACATAGGGGGTTCGATAGGCCCTTACCTTGCAAGGTAACAATCAATTTGTTTCATTTCATGAATCTAGAGTGCGACCCTCTCTTCTCTCCTTTAACCAGTTCCTATCATTATACAGGTTAAGGGATATGCCGGCATTACTTTCCTTACTACCGATGGGTGTCTCATCTGTAGTAGGCGATATCATAACAGTGTTCACGACTGGTGAGTGTCCCACCGCGTAGTAGCCAATAACAATATAGGTAGTGGCCATTCATCACAGTATCATAACAGTATCCACTACCGGTGAGTGTCCCACTGCGTAGTGGCCACTATCAATATAAACAGTGGCCATTCATCACATTATCATAACTGTATCCACTATCAGTGAGTGTCCCACCACGTAGTTGCCAATAACAATATAAACAGTGGTCGTTCATCACATTCAAGCATTTAATTCATTCACATCAGTCAATGTCTCATACAGATGAATCATATTTCATCATACCATTTAGAAAAAGACATTTATTTCATAGGCTTTCACATGTTGTTTACACATAAGTCCTCTCAGTAGCATTTAGCATTCATTATGAATTCATTTCATCAATATCATGCTCATGGCACCTTATTCTCACAAAGTGCATCCATATGGCATCATCCACACATCCTTATGGCATTCGCATGAAATTCATCATATGACATTCACATTTATCACATATCAAGATAACTCAGTGTCGCATGGATATAAAATTGGTGCAGTGACATGTAACAGCGACATGCCCCTCTTCGTAAGGGCGTAACTCCCAATCCAGGGGGAGTTTTAGAATGCCTCAAACATGAAACTTTGAGCTTCCCCGTAGATCACTACAAGGACAATAATTTGAAAGAATTTGGGTGTTATATGATGGGTATATAGCTCAGTGCAAGGTGAGCATTAGTTGATGGAAAGTTTTCCCTTCAACAATGTGATGGCATGTTCATGCATCTCGAGGCATAGTTCAAAATCCGTGGGGAATTTCAAAAACCTCAAAACAAACAACTTAGTACAATCACAAACCTTTCCAATGGTGGCAATTTAAAGGTTTTTTAACACCTTTTGCTGAGTCAAAAGTACGGCCCAAAGGGGGCCACAGTTGCTGGAATAAGCAACGACTCTGAGCAGTATCATGACTCGACATCTTCGGCTCTATCTTTTAATCTATGCACAATCTTATGATGGCATAAAGAGTACACTTGAAGTGGGCATATGTGTCTTTCAAATGCGACTGATTTGGTCCCATTTGAAAGCCATTTGGCCATCGAACATTTTCATGCAAAAACAGTCACAGTTCTTGAAATATTATTCTCAAGTTATCATGCTTTGAAAGAACACTTAATATTTCATAGCCAAGGTACACTTTGGGTGCGGAACCATGTTCATGTTAACAAGCCTCACAGGGAGTAATTTCATGAGTTTCCATGAATAACAAGATCATATATGTGGTTAAAATAGTCATGGCATTTAGAAGTACAAATCTAAAATTTCAACCTCAAGTCAACACATTCATGCTCCATATTTTTCATTTTATCATCTTATCCATTTTCCATATTTGATCTTTACCAATACCATGGATGCATAGAAGCTAAACACCCTTACCTTGACTCTCACAGTGTCTCAAATCCCCACTCACGGCCTTCACGAGCTCTCTTTAGCTCCACCAGTGGGCTATCACCAAGGGGCAGCAGTGAACTTCAAGAGAGAGAGAGAAAAGTTGAGAAAATGGGAGAGATGGTGCTGCCCAAGGGAGGAAAAGGCATAAAAAGGAGAGGGTGGTTGGAAAACACTGTGGTTGACATAATCACACGTGGCTCTGACATGCGGTTCTGACACGGACGGCGTGGCGATGGCAGTACGTTTGACCAAGACACTCCTAGCGCTGCTCTTAGTTCACGCACAGCGTTGCCTTTCTTTGCTTCACAGACGGTGCTGAATCACAGCCGGTGATAAGTCTCCTTTACACAGCCGGGGCAGTGTGTTTTTTACACAGCTGTCAATGGTTCATAGGCGGCACTACGCCCTTCACTTCACAGCCGACGCTAGGTTTTCATTCACAGGCGGCGATAGGCCCCCACTTTACATGGCCGGCGCTGCACCTTCCTTACACAGTTGACGCTACGTTTTCCATACATAGCTAGCGCTACCTCTTCCTTACACAGTCGGCGCTGTGTTTTCCTTACACAGCTGGCGCTAGGTTCTCAAACACACGCGCCGATGCTTCAAATGGCACTAGGCCTTTGTCTCATCCTCCTTCGTCAAGCGCGTCATTGGGCTAAGAAAAAATTATGGTCTTTACAACCCCATTTTCTTAGATTTTCTTTGACTCCTTTAATACCTAATTTCCATCAATTAGGTTAAGTTTTAATCGTCCACACATGTTTGGGCCCAATTCTGTATAAAGAATGTATCATCTCTTGTAAAGGACTCCCTTGAAGATGAATAAACAATTTATTTTTGCTTGAACGTTGGTCACACCTGGAGAGAGAGAGAGAGAGAGAGAGAGAGAGAGAGAGGAGAGAGAAAATTAAAATGGGTACCCTTAGATAACTTTCTCTCTCCTCTTCTCTTTATTCTCTCTCTAATCTTTTTTCTCTCTCCTCTCTCTTTTATCTCTCCCCTCTTCTCTCCATCTCATTTGTCTCTCTTCTTTCTCTCTCTTCTTTCTTTCTCTCTCTTCTTTTTCTCCTCTATCTTGCACGACAGTGATCACTGCTAAGCATGATCTTCTATCTCTCTCCTCTTCTCTCATTATCTTCTTTCTCTTTTCTTTCTCTCTCTTCTTTCTTTTACTCTCTTCTTTCTCTCCTCTGTCTCACACGACAGTGATCACTGCCAAGCATGATCTCCTTTCTCTCTCTTCGCTCTTTCTCTCTCTTCTTTCTCTCTTCTTCCTTTCTCTTCTTTCTCTCTCTTCTTTCTCTCATTTTCTTCTTTCTCTTCTCTAACTCATATGGCAGTGATCACTATCGAGCGCGATCTCCTTTCTCTCTCTTCTCTCTCTTCTTTCTCTTCTCTCTTCTCTCTCTGTCTTCTTTCTCTCTTCTTTTCTCTCTCATATTTCTCTCTTCTTTCTCTCTCTTCTTTTCTCTCTCATCTTTCTCTCTTCTTTCTCTCTCTTCTTTCTTTCTCTTCTTCCTCTCTCATATTTCTCTCACTCTTCTTCCTCTCTCTTCTTTCTTTCTCTTCTTTCTCTCTCTTTCTTCTTTCTCTCCTTTGTCTCACACGGCAGTGATCACTACCGAGCACAATCTCCTTTTCTCTCTTCTTTCTCTCTCTTCCCTCTATCTCTCTTTTATCTCACACGGTAATACTCACTGCTGAGTGCGATTTCCTTTTTTTCTCTTCTCTCCCTCTTTCTTCTTTCTCTCCTTTGTATCGCACGACAGTGCTCACTGCCGAGCGTGATCTCTTGTAACTTCTCTTCTTTCTCTCTCTTCTTTCTTTCTCTTCTTTCTCTCTCTTCTTTCTTTCTCTTCTTTCTCTCTCTTCTTTATCTATCTTCTTTCTCTCTCTTCTTTTTTCTCTCTTCTTTTCTCACTCTCCTTCCTCTCTCTTCTTTCTCTCTCTTCTCTCTCTTTCTTTCCTACTTCTCTATCTTCCTCTTTCCTTTCTCTCTCTTCCTCTCTCTTTTCGCTCTCCTCTCCTCTCCTCTCCTTTCCTTTCTCTCTTGCCTCTTTCCTTTTTTTGTCGTGCATGGCTTTGACCTGTCGAGCACAATTTTTTTTCTCTTTCTTCTCAGTCTCGCATGGCAGCAAACACTGCTAAGCACGACCTTCTCTCTCTTTACTCTCCTTTCTGTTTCGCACGGCAGTGAGTGCTATCGAGTGGAACCCTCTGTTTCTTCTCTCTCTTTTCTGTCTCGCACGGCAGTGAGTGCTGCCAAGCGTGACCCTCTCTTTCTTACCTTTCTGTCTCGTACGATAGTGAATGCTGTCGAGCGTGACTCTCTCCTTTCCTTCTTTCTTTTGTCTCGCACGCCATTGAATGCTATCGAGCGAGACCTTTCTTTCTTCCTTCTTTCTATCCTGTGTGGCAACACACGCTGCCGGGCATTATGTTTTGCACGGCACTGTATGTCACCGAACATGATTCTCCTTTTCCCCCTTTTTTTCTTTGTTTGATCAGAGGGTAGGCTAAGCCTTGTGCAACCATGTTAGTCTCAACATCGAGCCGCCTAGCCGTCGTACAGGTCTAATTATCGAGCTCGTTTAACTGCCGTGTTAGATCAGCCGTTGCGCCAGATTGACCACTGAAGTAGTCTTGCTGATGAGCAGCCTAGCCGTCGTGCCGGTATGATTATCGAGCCCGTCTATCTATCGTACCTGACTAATCTTTGTGACGATCTTGCCATTGTGCCAGTCTAACTGCCTGATTAAACTTCTTCCCTCCTCTTCACCTTCACTCATTTGCTTTCTTATATCTCGTTCGATTCTTGTTATTATTATTGTAAAATATTTACTGAGGGTCTTTTGTCAAGGAGACGCCGAAAGGCTGTCAAATTGATACAGACTCGATCATGTCATTTTCCATTTTTCTTTGAGAAGGTTTATAGGTAATGTGAACAGTTGAAAAGGCTAGTCCAAAATTTGCCCCCTATAACCTAATATAGAATGGACCACTTGTCTCGCGTATTGACACTTTCGTAGATGCATGGGCAGTTATGCTACTAAACAAAGCTGGGAAAGAAGAAAACATCTGCGGTTACACAAGTTGCCAATATAGGAAGCATAAGTTAAATTATTGACCTGCAGAAAAAGTGATATTTGCAGCCGTGAGAGGACTGGAAAGAATCATCATAGTTTGATTGGACAACAATTTTATCTTAAGAACGGACTTCTATCATTTTAACTACTTTAATGAAAGAGAAGCTTATAAGCAAACCGAAAGTCACGAAAACATGCATGGTGGCAATTTTTTCATCTTTTTTCATGATAATTTTTGTCTTTCCTAAGATGACAGGAATAAGATCCTAAATATATACGTAAGGAACTCAAGAAATATTTGGCATTGGAGTATGCCATAAAGCTGGTCGAGGAAAATTTTCAATCTTTTAAAGCAACATGGCACCGCATTATGCTTTTTCCTACAAAAATATATCCTCCAAGAAAGTCAACAGCATTTATAGCTATCTAAAGCTTTTGACGTACAGAGGCCAATCCCATTCCCCCTTACCACATGTAAAATGTAGCATTATGAATTTTCCTGAAAAAACATATACTCCAAGGAAATCAACAACATTTATTGCTATCTAAAACTTTTGACGTAAAGAGGCCAATCCCATGCCCCTTTACCACTTGTGCAAATATTTTAAGTGTTGTACATGTTCCTACACAATATCAAAAAACATTAAAAGTATCATCTTTATAGTCAGCAAAAAATATACATATGGTCCAAAAACTCGAATCCATTTGCCTTTGAATTCGAGAAGGCACATTTTTTAATCCAAATGGCATGACCAGCCATTCGATTAGTCCTAGGGCTGAGCAAATTGTTTTATCAATGTCATCTTCAAAAAATTTAACTTGATGATATCTTGATTTAAAGTCAAGTTTCAAAAATATTCTTTTCTCAACTATTCTTTGAATTAAATCCTCTTCATTAGGCAAGGATCATTTAATATCGACAATCACAATATCATTTATTCAAAAAGTGGTCCGCCCAACGCCTAGACAGGATGGGAGGCCTGGGGGCACCGCCTAGACCTAAGCGGACCAACTAGGCGGGCTGTCCCTAGGTGGGCACCTTGGGGACTACGCCCGATTAGGTAAAAAAATACCCATCAGGTGGGGTTTTTTTGGTGTATTTTTTCTTTATTATAAAAAATGTATGAATATGCATAGTTTATACAAAATATGTACCTAAAACAGGGTTACTGGACACCATTTGCCCCCTTTTGAACTTAGGCCGCCCAAGTTCTAAGCGGCTTCCTAGGCACTGTGCTGCCTAGACCTCCCCGCCGCCTAGGTGCCGGCCGGCATGTTTTGGAACACGGCACATTATTAAGATTAATATAATTTATCATCATCCTAGTTTTCACTCTTTTCTTTCCATAATGATTCATGACTACAAAGGATGCATAAGAATTGTTTGACAGGCCTCAACAACCCTTTTCCTACAAGTTCTTTTATTTGGGTTTTCGTTTCCATCTCATCTTCTTTATTATGCCTTATTGGCTTGCTCTTAACTATTATGCTATGAATTGCGAGAATACAGACAACTGGGGAATCTCTATCCCATTTTATTAGAGGCGTTATACACAGTATTTTTAGTTCTTCATATATTTTTTTTATTGCAATAAACTAAGAACCCATCTCTTATAACATGCCCGTAACTTGTTTTATTATTTCATATTTTCTTGCTCTTTTTCCATCCTCAAATAATTGTTCAACAATATTTTAAATAGAAGGACTTCATTGGATATTGTTTTTCTTAATTTAATTGATTCTCTCCTTGAATTTTAAATACCAAAATACTATCACAAACTATATATGGAAATATTTCGTCCATTGTTATAGTTCCTAGTCCTATTTGATATCCTCTATCGTCAATTCTAACAAAATTTGCTAATATGTTCTTTATAAAACATCTAGGATAGATTTTGTTAGTTTTCTCCTACCATTCATAGCTTTCACAAATTCTCTTCAAGGATGTCTAACCCAATTATCCCATAATTATATGGGCCAGAAGTTTATGTTAGCACCAATATCTAATAAAAGTTCAACCTTTTTCCAATTTTCTTTCACATTTGTAGCAACTTTAGTAGGCACAAATCAAGAATTTTTTGCTTGGATTATTTTCATTATTTGATAAGCCTGATCTGAGTTATTTTTTATCAGATTTATCAACTAGTTTCCAAAAGTTACCTTTGCCATCGCTCTCAAAACTTTAGTTTGCTTTAGTGACTTTAATCTCTTCATCTGAAAATATCAGCATTTCATCCTCAGGGCCAGATAGAGAAGAGGAAGAGCTTATACCTTCAACTATATAATAACAACATGAAGTGTCACAATGTTCTACCTTTTCTTCCTTTCCTCTTCTCATACTTCATCGGCCCAAGACGCCATTTTAACTTGCCACACAATTTCTTCCTCGGCCACAACAGCATCTAGCTTTGGTGGGTCAAATTTTTTTTACCATATCAGTAACAGTTTCTTTTTGCTTTTTTAGCATCCTCAAGCTTGGGTAGACCAAACTTACTGACATTTTTCTCTGGGGTCAGCCACTAGTAGTTTCGTACACCATAGCTTCTTATTTTCTAAAATTTCAAATAATATGCGACAAGCATATCCACGTTGAATAGCTAGAAATAATTTAGATATGGTAAAGAAATTTAGAGGTATTAGCAAAAAGTAGGGGTGAGAATTGACCCGATCCGGATCCGAAACCCGGATTTCAAACCCTACCCAAAATTTGGATCCAGGTCCAAAAAATAGATCCGAATTGAAATCCGGATTGGATCCAAGTGCAAGTGGATCCGACTTGGATCTAGATCGGATCCAACCCAATTTTTTTAAGTAGTAAATTTTTATTTTATATATAATTTTTTTAAAATAGTATATATATAATCTGGATACGGATCTGAATATCCAAGATCTGATTTGAACCCAGATCCAACCCAGATCCGATGCATATTATTCAGATCCGGATCCAGATCTGGTCGGATCCCACCCTAATCCGACCCTTCTCACCCCTAGCAAAAAGCGCTCGCCAAAATTTATTAATGCTAGCTAAATTTGCTATAAATGGGAAAGAAATAGGAACCCG
This sequence comes from Amborella trichopoda, assembly GCF_054954075.1. Taxonomy (NCBI): domain Eukaryota; kingdom Viridiplantae; phylum Streptophyta; class Magnoliopsida; order Amborellales; family Amborellaceae; genus Amborella; species Amborella trichopoda. Next base: position 23,641,042 of record NC_142339.1, read on the forward strand.
GAGCTAATATAAACTTCTGAATATGGGATAATTAGGGTAGGCATTCTCAAGTTGTAGAAACTACGAATGGAAGGAGAAAACTAACATAGATCTTCCCTAAAAAGAAGAAAAAAAATGCGTACTAGCAAATTTGGTTAGAATTGATGATAGAGGACTCCAAGCAGGAATTGGAACAGTAACAATGGACAACAAAGTCCATATCCTGTTTATGAGAATATTTTGGTTTTTATAATTGAGTCAGAAACAAACAATACCAAGAATATCCTCGTCATTTAAATTAAGGTCAAAAAATATGCAAGAAAATCCCTCCCTTACAAATATTATCAAAACTCATTCAAGGACAGAAAAAGAGCAAGCAAAATATGACATCATAAAATAAGTTAAGGGCATGTAGTTAAAGATGGATTCATAGTTGACTACAATACAAGAAGTCACAGAAACCTAAAAAGTTGTTGTGTTCTAGAAAAATGGGATAGCAAATCCCCAACAGCCCACATTCTCAGTATTCGTAATATTCCAGTTTACTACAAGACAATAGGGCATAATTAAAAAAAAAGATGGAAATGGAAACGCAAAGAAAGAAAAGTAAAAAAAACAAAAACAAAAACAAAAAATAAGAAATGGTAGAAACAGTGGTGATCAATGAAAGGTGGACAATATAATCTAGCTAAGTATATACAATTAAAAATTTGTAATTGTCCAAAAATACAACATTAATTTACAGAAATAGACCCTAATAATCTAAGATCTTCACTTGCATGCCATTTCAATTCTTACATTCATATACATGAGATTGAATTAAGAAACATAGAACCATTAGAATACCAAATTACCTTGCCAAGGGTTAACCCCAAGGATTTGATACACCCCACTCCGGGTTTCCTCCATCGATGGCACACAAGATTGAGGTCCTCAACCTAGTCTAACAATCTAGGAAGCCTAGGCAAACCCTAACATCATCAGAGCACAAGCCAAGCTTTTCCATGAGGCCATCCTCTACATCTAATGTTAGAGAGGTATACCATCCCTTCAATATCTCTTGGGTGTTGCCCCCCATGTTTTCTTCCCTCTTTTAATTCAAACTTACAATGAGATGAGAGAGAGTGGCATGTCACTTAGAGAGAGGAGAGAGAGAGAGATCCATAGCTCTATACATAAAGAGCATTTTTAATACAAGGCTACAATTTTGGGGTCTAGGGTTTGCCATCTTAGTACGACTTAATCTTGACTATTGATTTTGGACACCTATGGGGTGAAGAGATCTTAGTAAACGATTCCCTAAACCAACCATCATATTAAAGGGAAGGTACTAGAACTACTATCCCTCAATTTCCTTAACTCATTCCCATAAACTATTTAGTATATGGAAAATAAGATATATGTGTCATAAAATCTCATGTGATGGAACAACTTACCAAAAACAACTCAATCAACCAAAATTCTCTCTCAATCAATATAATTTCTCAAAAAACTTGATTTGCCACCGAGTGACTTGGCCAACAAGTCAATACAACAAAGAGAGAGATAAACACAAGGAGATGGCGCATGTGACCCATTTGTAGCCCATTAAGGCCCCATGCACCTATCAAGGTAGTTCGACATGGTGGGCCCCCATCCCAAATGGGCTACCCCACACTCTCCAATGAATTATAACAATTATAAAAGAATTTTTTAAATCCAATAAATATTTTTAAAATGGTCTTTATTTATAGAAATTAATTTTTAGCACTCTAAAAATTCTTTTTGATAAAATAAAATATACATAATGTTCCATAAATTTAAATAATATATAAAATTTGATGGGAATTGGATCCATAACGTCTAGCACTATACAAATATATCAAGGCACTCCATCTATTTAGAAACTGTGCACTACTGTTAACTTCTCAAATTGACCCAATGAAACTCATGACCCATAACCCATTACAAGGGTTCATGATTAGCCAATCAAAGTTCTTTTTGATGAAAAGTTAACTTAATTGGCCCATCACAGTTAGCCAATAAGTGAAGATAACACGATCTGAGTCCATGGATTACAAGTTCCTCCCTGACTACAAGTCCAAGCCCCATTTCGCACACTATCTCATGTGACCTTCCAATACAATCCAAGAGACATCTGTTCCACAAATGTACACAACATGCCCCAATGGGCTACTCCCCAGACAACTATCTAGTGTACATGCCGTGTGATGGCAATGATGAGGATTTTGGGTCTTGTCTTCTCCGACCAACGTCCGCACGACATGTAGTCCCCTGGCTAACCACCTTAGGCATCTCTCCAACCTCATTAAGGGATGACCCCATAACAGAAGCCTTATCGATTGTTCCTTATGACCAGGGCTATAGGGTTTAGACATCAACCCGAGCCTAACCCGTCAAAGCTTAGTTGAGACACAAAATCAGAAAAGCTTCGTCTAGTCCCTCCGAACCATAACCCTTTGGTCCTTCCGGATCCCACTCCTACTGGAGTTATTACATCACTATAGTCATAGTTTTATGTGCTCTCATAAAGACCTTTAAATGGCCGCATAACCCCAACAATCAAGCCTTCTTAGTCAAACGACTCTTGTGCCTCCTTCCTAGTTAGAAATCACAGCAAAGAAAAAAGAGGAAAAGCTACAACTGTGATAAAAATATATTCCACTTAATAATGTCACTGTTGATATCAAATGGACCCTAACAAAAACGAGTTAATTCAAGAGTAACTGATAAAAGGATATTTTCAAAATATGACTACAAATCGAGGCATCAACAGTTCAAAATTCTTTAAGAAAGCATACATAAAACAACTTTATCAACCCCAAGACTAATTGAATGGCTAGTTATGCCAATTTGATTAAAGAATGCGCATTTTCAATTTCAAGAAGCCAAGGATTCAACTTTTCAGCCATATGTACATTCTATTGCTAAATATTTACTTTTTAATATTTTTCGATAGTGAGAAAGAACACATATAACACTTAAAAACATTTTCACAGGTCGAAAAGTTTCACTATAAATGTTGTTGACATGCTTAGAATATATATTTCCAAAGGAAAATAATAATGCAGTCGCAAATATTTCAACAGACTGAAAAAATCCCTGATGAAGTGGCCAATTTAGGGAGCATGAGTGGCCAATTTAGAAGAGAGAGTTAAATTAAACTATAGGCCGGTGGCGGAAAAAGACATATTGGCAGCAGTGGGAGGACTGGAAAAATTTCTTCACAGTTTGCATGAGGAAAAATTTATCCTAAGAACACACTGTCAATTTAGCTAGTTTAAGGAAAAAGAAGCATATTAGTAGCCCAAAGTTACAAAGACATGCACGGGCGCAATTTTTTCTTTCCTTGTACCAATTTATGATAGAAAAACTTCCAAGAAAAAATCTTGATCTTCCAAAAGCTCAGACCAGAGAAACGAAAATGATGAGGACTATCCAAAAAGTAGAAGAATGGTCAAATTTTCCAATTGATACCCCAAATGCCAAGCAAATATTCTGTCGAAAATAAGGATGGTTCTCCCTATTGGTTGGTATTTAAAAAAATGCGAATTATCCATCATTAGATTTCTTCCTTACATCATCAAACAGAGTTAGTAATCTAAGATGGTTATTTTAAAGACAAAAATAAGAGTCTGCTCAGTTTAGCAAGAAATCCTTGATGATTTAATTTTGTTTAGGAAATCTAACACATTTATATGCAAATAAAATAACCAGGGATTTCCTAAATGAATTATTAGTGTGCTAATTGGGAGGATGATCTATCCAATTATTTCCAAAAAATATAATTTTACTGAACAGAGATTTATTCGCCTATACAAGGACAGAATATTAATTAATCAAGAGCGTCTAGAAGAGCCCACTGCAATAGAACTTATTATCAATTTTCTATCAGCAGTAGAAGTCCTTTGTCTGTGTAAGTCCTTATACCAAAACTACCGAAAACAGATTCATTGCCTTCACTGTGCGACAATATTGCGTTTGTATCTTCCCCAATTTGGTATCAACTTGCTTTGTCTCGCTTTTCCTTGTCTAGCATCAGTTAAAATCTAGGATAGATATGGAGGAAAGCCGTATTTAGAGTTATGTTACAGCAAAATAGAGGTGCTTGGAACAACTTTAGTACAGCCAAAAAATTACTAAACAGAACAACTATGGTTGTACATGCTTGCTTTTATCTTTATGGTTGCACAATATTTCGGACAGCCATCCCAAGGCCCTATTTGTTTTGATATCATATACACATACTACCCAAAAAATATTTCATATATTAAGAAAAAAAATCACAAATCATAGATTGTGAAGGGAAAATACAGTTTTTTACAGGTAAATCAAAGGTAAAAGAAAAGAGAAGATATCCAAGACAAGAACCCAGATGTCAAAGAGAAAAAACTATAAACCTAATCTATCCCAAGAAGGGAAAAGAAAAACAAAGAAAATTACCTGAACCTTGAGGAACTGATTGATATCAGCTTCCTGCCTCTGCAACTCACGACAGAACTCTTTGTCAATAAGAAGAGAGGAGGAGGAAGTGGAATCACCAGAGGAAGCCAACCTCTTGTCATTAAGGGAAAGGCCCAGGCCCACAGATACCGCGCCTACTTGATGGGTCTGCAAAAAATCAATAGAAGAGATCTGGGAATTCTCTATCAAATCCAGCTCCTTGAGCTTCTTCTTTCTCGGCTCCCATAGGTTCCACCCTGGATCTGACTCCTCGCCGCCCCGATTGTGGACTGCAGAAAAAGGGCGAAGATTTTAGTAACATGAGTCCAAACCAGAAACTGAAAAACAAAAATGAGGGAGAGAAAATGATAGATAAATAAAGAAACGTATTGGGAGGAAGGTCCATCCACCAAACCTCGGACTCCAAAAAAGGCTATGGGAGTGGGATTTTGGCCATCGCCCTTTGATAAATTCCTGTAAAATGTTTCAGAGATATGAGAGAGGAGCGGATTATATTCATCTACAAAGAAATGAAAGAATCGAATTGGTAAAGAAAGAAGGACTGTTGTGAAAATTTTATGGAATTCACTCTTGTGGTTTGGACTGTGGATACAGGTGCTGCGGAATTGTCGTCATGGCGGATGGCCGGCAGAGACAGGAGAGAGAGAGAGAATCAACGCTTCCACATTTACTCCCCTGCTTACTCTTCACAAAGAGAGGCAAACAAACCCGCACCAAGACAAGTCGAGGTCCCTTGACCCACTTGTCTGGATATTCTTATGTGTGTGTGGTCGCAGGAAGGAAGAAAGGAGCTCAGGGAGGCAAGCTTGAACCAGTCTCAAACTTGGGGGGCTGTCTTCGTGATCTAAGAGGACACCCACGCGAGCTTACCCAAGCGTATCACAAACCCATGTGAGGTTAATCCCACTCACGACCTTCAATTCCTCTCTCCCTAGTTGGTACCCTGATTGCGTCCTCCTTCATGACGTTCCCGAGAGAGTGGTCTCCGATCTCGGGCTCATTGCGAACCCATGGCCCGGCCTCAAGGTCATCTTGACCGGGGGGTGAGATCGAGGCACCCGACCAGCTTGGCGACTCCACTGGGGATACGCTACCCCAACGTCGGATCGTTCTCGCTTGATTTTCCTTTTATTCTTCCTGCTTTCTGCACACACGCATGATTTCGAGGTTGACTAACCCCTTTATCCGAGTCGGGGATTTCATGATCCCCGTACTTGTGAATCCCCTTGGGGATCAAGCTCCATGAGCTTTGTTCCTGACCTTTTTTTTTAGCATCGACTCGGTGTCCTGCTCTCAGGTTCTTACCCGAATTGAGGCGAGAAGGGATGTGAAGATCCCTTGCTCCCCATTGTCCAGCATTGGCGGACTCTCTGCCGACACTCCTTGCATTGGTGGCGCATTAACAGCTGCACACCACATGCACTCTGCTATCGGCAAATCACTTGCCGGTCCCACTGCTCGGGGCAGCCACAAAGCCACCCCTTTCTCTTATGCAACTGACGGTCCATCAGCCGTCGCTCTCGAAGGTCACCACAAGGTAACCCCTCATTCTCTACCACCTCTAGTCCTCATAACGAGCGGCTCAACACACCGATGAGGAGGTCGAAAAACCTCTACCTCCCACACACGCACCAAGGCTTGTGGTTTGTCCACTCGAGCTACACTCCGGGGCAACCCTCAGGTCGCCTCGGGTCATCATCAGGATTTGGGTCTTGTTGGACCTGGCCCTGAACGTTCTGTTCATATGCATCGCACTGCTCCTGGAGGCTTTGTTGCTGCGCCTCCCCAAGCACACGAGAGACGACCTTCTCGTCGTCCCTCTCAGCATGTGCATGTTCATCCTATGAGAAGGGGTCACGCGACCATTTCCTCACAAACACCTGCTCGCGACACTAAGATTTCCATGCCCAAAACTGCTGCTCGATCCCGAGATGTCCCCCAGGTCACCTGAAGGCTCTCTTCAATGGAAGCACACGCGCCGGTGCCATGATCTACACCGAGCTCCCGGCTGGAAGGCCACTGGTGGCCGGCTCCTCCTCCATTTGCCCCGCTCCTTCCTACGAAACTGTTGCAGACATGGTATTCAAAAATCTTCCCCCAAGAGTACCATCTTGTAGTACCTTCTTCAAGCCCATGCTCCCCCTAGAGTTTGAAGGCAGACTCAAGGCAAGACTCTCTTCACCATTGAAACCTTCCTTCACCCTTTTCTCTCTAGGCTAGGACAGTCTAAAAAGGCCAAATTGACTGTCATTGACGACCCGTATCCCTTGCCCCAGCTCATAGAAGTGGCCCTAACCTACTTGAAGAAGGCTGACCGTTCCCAATCACGATCCAGTTCACTTTTCTGGATGAGAGTACACCAGAACCTGAGGACCAAGCATGAGAATGGCGTACGGATTATGCTAAAGAAGAGGCCTGGAAAGTTCGAGGCAAGAAGTTCTCTCAATCCCCAATGTGGGAACGCTTTTTACCCACTAATGACGGCAACCAAGCCCAAAGAAAAAGGGGTAGAAACTTGTGCAGTCATCACCCATCATTGATGATGACCTAAGCTGGTAGCACCCATGATCCCAAGATCGTCATGAACCGATCCTTATTTGGTTCGCCTTCAGGGCTCATGCTCAGTTGGGACAAAATCCGCCCTTGCTGACCGGTGTCTCATACCCATTTCACTAGATATCCAAGATTCCAACCTCACAAGGGGTCTCTTCCCATGAAGAGAGAGTTAGTGTGATGGTCATCGATCAGCTAGGTGACGAATCTCAAGAGAGGTTGACCCGGCTCGAAGATATGATAAGCCGTATGATGGAAAAGGTCGAACAGATGGAAAAAGCCAAGCCCCTTGTGAATTCATCTCACCATGGGGCTAATTCTCCACAGCTTACCCACCCGCTCGAAGAACCTCCAAGGAAGCCGCACCTCCTAACTCTCATGATCATTCTTCCCCAGGTCAGGTCTTACTGGCCGACATCGATGCTATGGATAACCATAACATGCGAGAGATACAGATTCCCGGGTTGCGAGAGACATCCCTTTACTAAAAGCCCTACCCCTCTTACATTGACTAGCTCCCCTTCCCTACTAATTATCAGAAAGGGAGATTCCCTGTCTTCAACAACACAAGTTCTCCCCATCAACACAATGCTCACTTCACCTCGACATGTCTAGAGACAGCTACTAATGGGAGGCTCCTCCTTTGCCAGTTCGTCGAGACCCTTGACGGGCCGACATTTCAATGGTATGCCCAGCTTCTTTCAAACTCAGTCCAAATCTGGGAAGAGATGGAGTGTTTATTCTACAAGCGCTTCAATGAGATCTAAAGGGAGGTGCAAACCATCGAGCTCCTCACTATGACTCAGGGATTGAAGGAGTCGGTTGATCAATTCATTGCAGGATGGAGAGACCTGGCTGTCTACCAAACCAACTCCATGCCTGAGATCGACGCCGTCCAAACCTGTGTGCATAACATGCGACCGGAGACCTCCCTGCATGCCGAAGCTTCAAATCCCACCTCTATGTCGAATCTAATTTCTAAATCAGTCTGTATAGAGAGCCTCTTTAAGCAACATGGTGGGCTCCAAACACAATCATCAAGTGGTAGAAACAACTGAAATTTCGGTAACTCTCGCCCTAATTTCCGAGGCAACCAGCAAAGAGGGGCAATTATTGTTTCCGTTACCATATTGGATCCTAAGAAATGCCAGTCCCAAACTCTGGATTTCTCCAAAGGGGTGCCCCCCACTAATGCCCAAGGGAGACCTCAGGTGGAGCAACAAAAAGAAAGAAGGAACAAAGTATACAACTTCAATAAGGAGTGGGTCCCCACCTTACTCTGCATGTTGCTGCAACAGGAAATGATCGCCTTGTCCGATATAAGAAAGCCGGAAGAGGCTGAACTTGTCACCTTTAGAAATTATTGTGCTTATCACCGGATGTTGGGGCATTTTAGTCAGGAATGTTTCACCCTTAAAGACCATATAGAGGCTTTAATCCAAAGGGGATAGATTTAGTTGGACACCCTCAAAAAGGCCTTTGGGGCAACTGAGGCATCCCATGTGGTGACAATCCAGGAACGGCGGAAAACAAATTACTCTGATGAATTGCCACCAGATATCCTCCTGGCAATGTTCATTATGATGATCCAAGAGGGGATCATTACGCCGCGACCATCAAGGCAGTCTAGCCATGCTGCCCAAGGGACTGAGCAACTCTCAGGTACATGGTCATGATTTGACTGAATGCTTCGTATTTCGGGCCTTAGTACAAGAGAAAGTCCAAAGGGGACTCTTCACGATTGAAACCTCGGTAACTATTTCTGAAAACAACGCTCAAGAAGCCACCCAGGCACGAGCCCCTCGTAGTGAATCGCCGCCTGACGTTTTCTAATTGGGCGATCATGGCAGATCTATCGAGGGCAAAATCAAATGAGATCCATGAGAAGAGAGGCAATTCGCCAGGCACGACCGACACCTAAGCCTCGTGAGCTCTGTGAACTTATGCCAGCCAAGGAAAGGGGTAAGAAGAGACAAATATCGAGGGCCGCTCGCTGAAGGAGGAAAACCCTTCAGCCCCCAGTCAGGCCGAATTCCTTTTGCCCGTGCCTCCATTGCTGACACTGCAAGACATAATTCCCAAACTAATCACTGTCGTTGACCAAGGTTTGCCAATCGATCAAGAAGGGATTATATCATCCGATAAAGGTGACGACGCTAAAGGCATCCCTCAACAGTCCAAGTAGGGTAGTGTCCTAAAAGATCCCTTGCACACATCCAATCCAGGTGATGAGATTAAAAGCTACCTGTTTTGGTCCAATTTGAGTGATGACCCTAAAATCTCTCACCTTCCTTCTATCCCTTATCCTTCGAGCCCTTCTTCTTCTTCTAACCCCTCCCCTGCAAGTCTGACATTCGAATGCCCAGACTTTGAGGCCCTTGATCAAGACCTCAAAGGTTGCAACAATATCAAACGACATCGAAAACAACTCAAGAAAATGATGGCCTAAGCAGTTGGATTCTTGATAGTGTCCAGAGCCAATAAGAAGCTTCCGTCCATTAGCAAGGAGCTCATGGAGAGATACAAGGGTCTTAAGTTAAAGGAATCCCGATAGCCTCCCAGGCCTGAGCAGGAGTTGGGAAAATAAAAAAGCAAAGCAGTCATGAAACGTATCACATGGTTCAAATCTCAGGAAGAATGGTCCATGTTGATCAAATTAGCCTAAGGTCTGAGAAGAGTTTACCGCCACTCATGCAAAGGCCCCAGCGGCCAAAGCTCCTAAAGTATCCGGGTCCGCCACTCGCCTTGTACCCAACTAATCTATCACCACTCCTCAAATACTCGGGATAGCCATTGGTCCTGTACGTCAATCCACCTCCAAATCCTCACCTTCCATCAACCTCCACTCCGCTCATTACATAGCCTAGTCAGTCTGCGCTAGACTCGACTACGCCGCCTAGCCAGCCAGCACCACCTCCAGCTGCACAATCTCCATTTACCCAGCCCCTTCAACCTCGCCAACCCAACCTGGTTGCACAACATGGTCAACCGGCACCCCAAAACAACCATCCACCATCTAAACTTGTTCCACCACTGCCTATACCACCAAAACTAGTAGCGGGCCCAGGACCTGAAAAAGTGTGATGATGACAAAATAAAATATGATGTGGTTGGGCACCTAAGGAAACTCTAGGCCTTGCTCAGCCTTTATGATGCCCTGATGCTCTCAAGAGATTACCGCATGGCCCTATTTCAAGCCCTCTCTTCCCCCGAGGTGCATGAGATGGAAGTGGATTCCATCGAAGTTGATCCTGTTGGTTAGGTGCCTCGATCTCGCCCTCCGGATCTAGGTGATCTGGCAACACGTGTGTCGAATTTAAGGTAAACCTGGTACTTGAGATCACTCTCTTGGGAATGTTGCTCAAGAACAAGGGCAGGTATTACCAACCGATGAGAGAAGAATTTAAGGTGGGTTCGGGGACTTACTCGGGCTGGCTCACGTGGGCACCCTCTTAGATCACGAAGAAAGCCCCCCAGTTGTAGAACTGGTTCGAAATCAGCTCCCTTAGCTTGTATTCTTCTTTTTTTGCAATCACACACATATGGCAAATGTTACAAGACAAGCAAGTCAAGGGACCCCACCTTACCTTTGGGTGAACATACACAGCCATGCACATTCAAAAGAGGAAGAGAAGAATGAGAGAATGAAGATTGGGGTGAGAAGAATTTGATCAAGCGGTGAGACCAAACAGTGACTAGATTAGTGGGTAATTGACCTATTGTGGTAGTAAAATGGGCTCGATAGCTCAGACCGGCTCAACAGAATTACTATGAGACAACAGTATCAACACCGACTTGCTTGACACGATGGTTAGTCTGTCGTGGCAATAAAGCGGGCACAGTAACTATGACTGGCACAACAACATTATGGCTAGACGACAGGACTACCGTGTAAGGCTAGCCTCAACCCCTCTTGATCAAATGAAAGAAAAATGAAGGAAAAGGGAACAGACAGAGATAGAAGAGAAGATGGAGAAGAAGAACTAGTTGGGAAAAGAAAAGAGAGGGCGAGGTGAGAATGAAGACAGTGAGAGAAGAAGATAAGAATAGAGGGAAAGGGGGAAAGAGAAAGAAAGTAGAAGAAGAATGTGAGAGAGGATGGAGGGAGAAGAAATAAGAAGGAGAAGAGAGGAGAGATAAGCAGAGAGAAAGAGTAAGAGAGAAAAGGTAAAAGAAGAAAGACACAGACGACAATGAGATGGGGAGAGAGAAACTCAGATGACATTGTGCTTCCGTCGGTTGTGACAGGAGAAGAAGAAGAGAGAGAGGAAAGAGAAGACACATGCAACAATGGACTTACGTCATCTGTGACAGAAGGGTGAGAGGAAAGAGAAGACAGGCGGCAATAGACTTCCACCTGTCTATGAAAGAAGGGAGAGAAAGGGAGACACAGGCAGAGTTGAGCCTTTGCCGGATGTGTTAGAAGAAGAGGGAAGAGAAATGAAGACACAGACGGCGCTGAGCTTTTGCTAGCCATGTAAGAAGAAGAAGAGAAAGAGGACACAGACAGTGCTAGGCTTTCATTGGCTGTGTTAGAAGAAGAAAAGAAAGAGGACATAAACGACACTGGGCTTTCACTGGCTGTGTTAGAAGAAGAAGGGAGAGAGGACACAGACGACGCTAGGCTTTCGCTGGCTTTGTTAGAAGAAAAAAGGAAAGAGGACACAGACGACATTGGTCTTTTGCTGGGTGTGTTAAAAGAAGAAGGGACAAAGGACACAGGTGGTTCTGAGCCTTTGCCGGCTGTGTTAGAAGAAGAAGGGAGAGAGAACACGGGCGGCGCTGAGCCTTCGCCGACTGTGTTAGAAGAAGAAGAAAGAAAAGAGAGAAGAGAGAGAAAGCATAGATGGTAATGGACTTCTGTCGTCTGGGACATAAGAGAGGTAAGGGAGTTTTTTCATAAGCCCGACCGGCCATTCAGGCTATGACCCAACTCACTGTTTGTGTCTCCAAAGCAGGAAGACATCACGCCAGGCAAGAGGTCCACCATGGGTGAATGGAGAAAATAAAGAACAACATGGGAAAGAGAGGCTTAATTAACTAGGAGAGGAAGAGAGAGAAAGAGATTAAGACGAGAGAAAGAGAGAAGAGAGATAAATATGAGAGAGATAGACGATGAAGAAGAGAGAGAAAAGATAGTGACGAGAGATAAAAGAAGAAAGAGAAAGAGAAAGAGAGATAAGAGAAAAGAGGAGAGAAAGAGAGAGATAGGGATGAGAGAGAAAAGAGAAGAGAGAAAATTACCTTATCAATGGGTATTGGCCCTTTTCTTCTCTCTCCTTTCTCTCTCTCCAAAACGCACCCACGAACTCAAGCAAGAAACAAAAATTTTATAGAATGAACGAAGGTCCTTTACAATTTCGTTTTGCATGTTTATATAGAATTAGGCCCACACATGGGTGCATACCCAAAAACTACCTATATTGATGATAATTACGATTATTTTAAATTAAAAAAAATTAAGAAAATAAGGTGTAAAATGACTATTTTGGCTCTGTCTAACAATTCATGAAATTCCAAAACAGTCCCTACTGCTGCCTTAGAACTTGCGTGATCTTTCATGACTGATCCGGGGTTGCTTTGATGCTCGTTTGATCAAAAGATGGTCTTTTCTTGTAAGACTTGGTATGACGATAGATTTGATACCAATTTCGAGCCATGGATCATGTTTTTAAGCCACGATCATGAGACTTAAAATTTGCTTGAATCTTGAAAACTTTGGATCGATAGTTCGCTCGTTCCTTGATGTTTTTCTATGATTTCTTCATTAAAGTGCACTGAGCATGCCATCACGATCGTGTGGTAATGAATGGAACACGATTTGGAGCTCGAACAACGATTTCGCTGCTTTGGGGTTTTGGCTGGAATCTGAAAATCCAGCGTCCAGAATTACAATCAGTTCATTGCCTTCGCATGAAAAATTCAGCCATTCATCATGTACGGGGTTCGGACCAATGGTAGCCCTGGACCTTACGCACACAATGGAATTGGTTTCACATTGATCGATGCGCGAGTGCCATGATTTGGCTGCTTGAGAGAGGCGTGTCGTTGTTGAATTTTTTACAACTTCTTCACAGATTGATAACTTACCTGTAGCTTTTCTCCCTGCTTGGTCATCGTCACGGGGCTTACCACATATCAAAATGCTCGTCTTGACGAGACAAACACACTCACAAAATTTGAGCTCGATCCAACTCGGAACGAGCGAAATATGGGCATCGAAAGTCACTACCAATGACTGTAAAAACAATCACCTTTAATGGTGTTTTAGTGCAGGGTGGCCACACGGGAATAGTGTGCAGCCCCTCCGGTTTTAATGTTGGCCCATAACTTTGTCCGAGAGTGTTCGATTAAGCCGAAACCTGACCTATAGAAGTTTTTGTCTGTGCCGGATCTAATAGTGGTGATCCCACACCAATTTGACGCATTGAAAATGTAGTTTCAGTTACAAGGTCCGTTTCAGGGTGCTAGAGGCCAATTTTTTTAAAAGTTTTTCTTTGTGTTCATTGCATTAGACATGTCGAATTGTGAAGAAACTTGGCAGGTGGCCTTCTAGAGTGCTTATGAAGATCCTGACTACTTTTAGGGCCATTTTAAAACTGTCAAGAATTCCACTATTTGTCAGGCTTTATTGACTGGCTTCGTCTTTATTCCGCATTAGGGAACAAGGTCCTGAAAAATGTGTTCAAACACCTGCGATCCTAAAAAACTATATAGCCATCACCTTCTCTGATGATGACCTCCTATTAGCAGAAAAATTCTATAATCGACCTCTCTTTGTGAACAGTGAACTACATATGTGCCCCATCAATCGAATCATGCTAGATGGGGATCGGTAGTAAACCTCATTTCGAGAAGGATTATTACCTACCTAGGGTTGGGATCTGACGATATCACGCTACAAGCATCACGTTTCAGGGATTCAATCAGTCGGGAGAAAAATCGGTCGGCGCTATTCGCCTCTATCTCAAGATCAGTGAGCTAAATGATTACGCTCAATTTCACTTAATCGATACCGACACCTCTTATAACGTGTTGCTCGAGCGGGCTTGGATTCATGACCAAGGGGTGATTCCATCCACTCTCCACTAATGCTTTAAGTGCAACCGGTGATGCCCAACATCGACTGTGTTACCTCTCTCTTCTTTGTCTAACCCAGCCGGTGGCGTTCAACTCCACCTGAGTCCTCGTCCTCCTCTTTGCCTATACAGCCAGCGATGCCTAGCACTGTTTGTGCTTTTCTCCCTTCTCGCATGTTCTTCTCCTCCTTTTTTTTCTCTTCCCCCTCCTTCTTTCTGTTCCCTTCTTCTCTTATCTCATTTTTTACTCTTTCTTTATGATCTCCACTTTGTTAGTCTTTCGTTTGATTAAGAGGGGTCGAGATTAGCTTCTCATGGTAGTCTTGTCGTCTAGCCGTAATGTTGTTGTGCCAGAATTACTGTGCCCGCTTTATTGCCATGACAAACTAACCATCGTGTCTAGCTAGTCAGTATCAGTATTAACGTCTAGTAGTAATCCTGTTGAGCCGGTCTGAGTTATTGAGCCTGTTTTACTATCACGTCATGCCAATTATTCACTAGCTTAGTCACTGTGTTGATCTCCCCGCCTGGTCAAAATTTTCTCTCTCCTGTCTTTCTTCTCTCATTCTTCTTATCTTCTTTTGGATATGCATGCTTGTGTACGTTTGCCAAAGAGGCAAGGTGCGGTCTGTTGACCCACATGTCTTATAATATTTTCCATATGTGTGTGATTGCAGAAGACAGGAGAATACAGACCAAGGGAGGCAATTCCGAACCAGTTTTATGACTGGGGGGGCTTTCTTCGTGATCTAAGACGGCACCCACGTGAGCCAGCCCGAGTAAGTCCCGAATGCAACTAAAATTCCTCTCTCATCAGTTGGTAACACCTGCCCTTGTTCTTGAATGAGGTTTATGAGAGAGCGATTTCAAGAGTCTTGGGTCTCCTCAAAACCCGAGATGCGTGCCGATATATCACCAAGATTTGGAGGGCAAGATCAAAGCACCTAACTATGCACATGCAAGCTTGGCTATTACTGGCCTTTAATGGTGGCTGATGCCTAAGATTATGCTAAAAGATGCCAGGTGTGCTAGATACACTCAAGCCTCATTCATAAGCCCCCGGAGCCTCTCCATCCTATTGTGGCATCATGGCCCTTTTCCCAGTGGGGTACGGATATTGTAGGACCCATCGACCCTTTTTCTGCCTTGGGTCATGCCTTCATTCTAGCAGCGACAGACTACTTCTCCAAG
Organism: Amborella trichopoda; assembly: GCF_054954075.1. Lineage (NCBI taxonomy): Eukaryota > Viridiplantae > Streptophyta > Magnoliopsida > Amborellales > Amborellaceae > Amborella > Amborella trichopoda. The sequence continues at coordinate 23,656,308 of NC_142339.1, forward strand.
TGGGCTAAGGCAGTCCCTCTTAAGCAAGTTCGGGGGACCACCGTGGCTGAATTCGTGCATCATCACATCATATATCAGTTCGAGGTCCCGGAGCGGATAATCTCTGATAATGGACCTCAGTTTAGAAGCCATCATGTTAATCGCCTAGTTAACACGTTCGGTTTCGATTGGAAATATTCCACTATGTACTACCCTCGAGCCAATGGGTTAGCAGAGGCATTCAACAAAACTCTGTGTAGGTGCTCCGGAAGTCAGTTTCGAAATCTAAAAGGAACTGGCACGAGAAGCTGCCTGAGGATCTATGGGACTACCGCACCACCACTCGTAATGTTATGAACTCTACCCCCTATTCCCTGGTCTATGGAGGTGAAGCGGTCTTACCCCTCGAGGTTCAAATGCCCTCACTCCGTGTTGCTATACACCAGGGATTGACTAAAGATGAGAGGGTCAAGCTCGTGTTGGATGCCCTCGACGAAAAGAGACTAGAGGACCAGCAGAACGTCGAGCTCAATTAAGGAAGAATGAAGAGAGCCTTTGAGAAATCTGTCAAGGTTCGCTCATTCACTCGAGGGGATCTAGTCTTAGTAGTCAAGAGATGGATTGTCATGCATGGGCGCCGCAATGGTACGTTCGAACCTAAGTGGGAAGGTCCATTCATAGTCAAGAAAGTTATGCCAAATGGGGCCTATATACTGGTGAACTCTGATGGAGAGGAGGCGACCCCTATCAATGGGTGGTATTTAAAGAAGTATTATCCCTGACATATCCATAAAATGTGGTGCGTGCAGTAAAAAGAAAGAAATGAAGACTAGAAACATCAAGCCAACTCAAAGGAAGTTCATTTCTTTAATTGCACTAGAAAAAGTTACAAGTTACAACCGAAAGCCCATTTTTAGGGAAGTTACAAAGCTCTTACATCTGAGTATAAGAGGACAGTTACAGGCCAAAAGAAATGCCTTCCTCATGAAGAAGAAGCAAACCCACCAAAGAAATGCTCTCCCCATGAAGAAGAAGCCAACCATTTCCGAGTCAGCTTCAATTCATCTGACGTGTATATCAAACATACAAGGCAGACTTCTCTGGCAAGGAACTGATCTATGATGGAGAGCATACCCTGTTCATAATGGAAGCCCTTTCTCAAAACAACATGGACTTCACAGTTGTGCTGGAGGACTTGGCTGCCTATAGATCGCAGCGGCGGGACCTCCTCATTTGCCATCTCTCTTGACCCTCTCAAGGCATCGCCGTCCATGGTCATCGCCGCGTGCAACTCAACACCATGCGCAGCCATCGTCGTGCACAACATAGTGCCACGTTCTACCATCACTACGACCAGGCCAACACTGTGCGAAATCATTATCGTGAGCTGTGTGCTCCCAAGCATGGCTATCGTAGCCAGAGGCCTAAGGACGCGCGAAAGAAGCACTGCATGCGACTTAATGTCACTCATTCCCTTAAGGTGCCTTAGTCCCCACAGTTCCCAATTTCTGGGGGCATTGACTCTCATGCCTCTTCAATTCCCCCAGACGACGTCCCTCATAGACAGTTCACCTTCTCATGACCTTTCGCGTTCCCCGTAACCCTTTGGGTTTCACTAAAAAGCACTCCTCCACCAGCCAGGAATCCCCGTCTGACCCTGTTCTTTCCCCTTTCCGACTGCTAGAAATACCGGGAAGTCACCAAAGTCTCCATAGAAGCTCCCCTAGGACACCTTGGGTTTCCTCCCCCTTCTCCTCTCTGCATCCTACAAACGACCACATGAGATCCTCGGGATTAGTCAGTGGTCCCTGGTTTGCCTCTCTCCTCCTTCGTAGTGCTTTGTAACTCACTGAAGTTTCTCTGCAGTGCCTGCGACTCCTCGAAAACTCTGGCAAATTGTTGTAGTCTCACCAGAAGTCCCTCCGCGTGTTGGAAATCGCTTCAATGGCTGTCGTTCTTCACCGAGACCCCTAGAAAAGGCTTCTCTAAGACCTTGCGGATTTCCCTTCCTCCTTGGTTTTTCCACTCCAGCAGTTCACCATGAAACTCATTGGAATTCCACTAAGTTTCTGGTAAGCTCGATGCAGCTTCTTCTTCTTCTACCCTGATAACCAGGGGAGTGACGAAATCCCTCTGAACTCTCTGCGACCTCCCCTTCAGTATCAGAATGTCTGGAGGAGCACTCAAACCCTGATAGAGCACCTTTAAAAATCTGGGTAAGGTCTCGAGAAACCCTGTTCCTTGCTTAATACGGCACAAAGCTTTGCGACCTCCTGAAGTTCGCTAGAAGAGCTCTCAACTGCCTATCTCTGCAAATATTGGCCAGGAAGTTCCCGTCGAAAATCTCTTGTTAGAAGCTCTGGCTCTCTCTCTCTCTAAGATTCCTTCTATTATTTTTCCCCTTCGGTAAAAATGTAAATTGGGGTTTTCCCCCCTTATATACCAGGAGGTACCACCAACTGCCCTCGATAAATAGTAAATGACGCCCCAAGCCCCATTCCCAGATGGCAATAAGACCAGGCCGAGGCGGACAAGCCCGAGACTTGAAAGGGTTATTACTATTCCTTAATTCAGATTATATCGTCGTGCCTCTTCAAAAGGCTATCACCGCGTGCGTCACTAAGGGTCCATCGTCGTGCCTCATCGGGAGGTCATTGTTGCGCGCCGCGTCAAGGGTCCATCGCCATGCACTTCATAAGGATTCAGCACCACGGGCCTCTCCAAGAAGCCAACGACAGGAAACATTGTGCGCTTCACACTAGGCCTCAGGCCACATGCACCGTTCAACACTTAGTGTCGTGCGGACCATCATCCCTCTCCTCAGGAAGTTCATTCCCTACACCACAGTCTCACTCCTCAGGGAGTCCAGTCTCCAGTGACGGCTCCGTGCCCCATGAAATTGCATGCTCTCACCACGCTATAGTCCTGGCTGCACGACTTTAAACTGCATAGCCACAGTCCTATTTGCATGATCATAAACTGCACAACCACCGATATGACCTTAAACTGTAGCGGTGGTCTAAATGCACGACCTTAAACTATTTGGTCCATGCTGTATGACCGTGAACTGTATAGCCATGATCCTAGCCGTATGACTTTAAACTGCATCGCCATGCTCTGAGTTACAAGACCCTAAAACTATAATGCACGACCCGAGAAATTGGCCACCTCCTCTCCAAGGGTGTATCTAATCAACATCCCCAGTGGAGTTAGATGTATGCAAAGATAATACCTGCCCCCTTAATCCTCAGTAGGTTTATTTCGTACCAACATTCTAGTTAGAGTCACATCCCACTGCGACCCACTATCCTCAGGAGTTATGATCATTTTTACCCTTCACTCTCAGTAGAGTTCCATCATGTCATTACTTGTTAGCCCCGTGGAGTCACACTGGCCTTCCTAATCCCCAGTGAAGTCTCTTCCCCTTGCCACACCTCATAGTGCCATCATCTCGTGAATAGCCATAACTATCGTTATTCCCAGGGTGTCAGATGGTTATCCACATACCTATCCCCCATTCAGCTTTACTTAGATGGCAACCCATACACTGGTTCGTGCTGCATGACCTTAAACTGCACAGCCCTGGTCCATGTTGCATGACCTTAAACTGCACAAGCTCAGTCTGTGCTGCATGAACTTGTCCAAACTATATGGCCTTAAACTATAGCGGAGGTCTAGTTGCATGACCTTAAACTGCATGGTCATAGTTGCATGACTTTAAACTACATAACCACTGTTCAAGCTATATGACCTTAAACCATAGTGCACATCCCGGCCGCATGACGCTAAACTACTTTGCTCAGGTCTGGGAGGCATGACCTTAGAGATGCCCCTAGATACGTGCGCACCACCTGTGCTACTTCCCCAGTGGGTCTACACATGAGCACACGCCCTTTATGTGCGTCTTCACGCACGCCTTCCTTGTCTGACCCATTCGTGTGCGTGCATCACCTTCTTTACTTCCCCAACGAATTCATTTGTCTCGTTGTTACCATTTATCATTCCTTAGTGAGTCTTACTTATGCTCACAAAACGACAAACCGTTCCACCATCTCCACTTACCTTCAGCTCGTGGGTCACAACTTTTCACCCACCGTTCATACATCTTCTATCTTTCGAAAGTGGCCTCATGCCATTTTTCCTAAGTGATTCAAACTAGCACTGTGCTCACTCCATGGCTTCCACAGACTGCCACCTATCTCCACCATGCTCCAAATAATATGACCTTAAACTATAGCCATGGTCTAGATGCATGACCTTAAACTCTATGGTCCAAACAATATGACCTACCTTAAACTGTAGCCATGGTCTAGATGCATGACCTTAAACTCCATGGTCCAGTTGTATGACCATAAACTATAGTGAACATTCTGACCGCATAATGTTAAAAGGCTTCGCAAAGGTCTCTAAGGCACAACCTTAAAACACGCCTTCACAAAAACAAAACGGGCATGGTGTACACCTAAACAAGGGCACATTATAAGTAAAAATGATGGACGGGCATGGTCACAGAACCATGAGTTAAAGAGTTCCATAGAAAAAAACCAAGGCACAGTGAAAACCCCAAGAAGGGCACCGTTTGCAAAAACGGATGAAAAGGTAGACATGACTGCAAGCTCATGGCTAAAATAGCCCAGAAATAAAAGAAGTAGGTGAACACCGTCTTTACAATGCCACTTCCCCTGGTCAAGTGTAAACCTGTGAAAGGGTGCTTGGACCAACAAACTAGGTTGATGCACTACCGCAGCTTCAGTCGACACTCAATCTTCATTCTAAATGGCTCATTAGGGAGTGAGAGCCACATAAGATCCCCCACATTTTACCACCAAATGGCTCGCCAGGGAGTAAGAGCTGCATCTCCCAAACATCAACAATACCAAATCGCTCACTAGGTGAGTCCTAACTACCACCATACTCACTCCACTGCCTCTACAGATTGCCATTCATCTCCATCATGGTCCAGTTGTATGACCCAAAAGTATAATGCTCGTCCTGACCGCATGACGTTAAACGGCTTCGCACAGGTCTCGAAGGCACGACCCTAAACACGCCTTCACTCGAAAAAATGGGCATGGTGTACAACTGTACAAGGGTACGCCATGAGTAAAAATAATGGACGGGCAAGGTCACAAAACATGAGTAAAAGAGTTCTGTGGAAAACAAGACCCAGGAATGGTGAAAACCCCAAAAGGGCATCATGAGAAAAAACGGATGAAAAGGGTGGACATGACAACGAGGTCATGGGTAAAAGAGCCCCAAAAATAATAGAAGTTGGAGAAAACTGTATTTACGGTGCCACTTCCCATGTTCAAGAGAAAACCCATGAAAGGGCGCTTGGATCGACAAAACATGTTGACGCACTACCACCGCCTTAGCTGACACTCAATTTCCCAACAGTCACAAGCGTGACTAATGAGGTCTACCTAAAATCCTCAAATTCCAGCATCCAGTCACGACACAAATTGGCTCATTAGGGACTGAGAGCCGCATAAGATCTCTCACATTTCAACATCAACAATAATAAGAGTCCTTGAGGGTGAGGACGATGACCAAAAGATCCCTCCGAAATGCTAAATATCATCACGAAGGCAAGAAACTGACGAAGCCAGGGTTTACCTGCCACAGGTTTCAGGGCACTCCTCGCCAAATCCCCTAGCCTACATGGGACCAAACTTTTGGGTTGAGTCAGAAGCCCTTGACTGGACCCGCTAAACTGGACCTACAGAGGTACCCTGAGCATCAATAGAAAACCTATTGTAGTAGTGAACAATGCCAACCAAAGGTTCATAGCATAGTCGGTTATGTTTGAGGAGGTCCTCACAAAGGCCTCACGCTTCAAAGTTGCCAATACTCGGTTCTGTCCGAGGGGGCCCCTACAAAGGTCTCACACTCCAGAATCACAAATAGTCCCTCGAGGTTGAGGACTTCGACAAGATCCCTCAAAATTTCTAAAATATTGCACTTCTCAATTCTCTCAAAGTACAACATTCGGCGGGGCATGCTGTTGGAAGATATTTTTCATCATCATGGGGCTCCCACTCAATAAAGGCCTAGCAAACAGTGGAAATCTTGACAGTCTCAAAATAGCCCTAGAACTGGCCAAGATCTTCATAAGGTCTCTCAAAATTCTCCTGCCAAGTTTCTTCGCATTTCGATATGTCTATGGTAATGTAGACTGAGAAACAGTTTCGGCAAAATCAGCCTCTAGCACCCTGAAACGGACCCCTATTACTAGTGCAACATTTTTGGTATCTCAATATGCTGTGGGACAACTACCATTGGATTTGGCACGATTGAAAACCCCCAGGGGTCAAATTTCATCTTAAACGGACATTATAGGAAAACTTTGTAGGGGAAAAAGCGAAACAAGAGGAGCCGCACACTATTCCCGTGTGACCACCCTGCAACTCAACTCTAGTGAAGAGGCAGTCATGAATAATGAATTTTGATGCCCATATCTCACCCGTCTCAAGTCCGATCACGCTCAAATTTGGTGAGCATGTTCGTCTCATTAAGACGAGCGATTCGATATGTGGCACACCCTGTGACGACATTCCAGCGTGAAGAAAAGCTAGAGATAAGTTTCTGATTTGTGAAGAAAGAACAGGAAATTTAGCAGCATCATCCCTTGCTCGAGCGGCCAAATAATGCCGCTCGCAAACCCGATCGATACGAGACCAATTCCATCATGTGCGTAAGGTCTCGGGTTATCTCTGACCCGAACCCCACAAGTAATGAACGGTCGGATTCTTTTCACAAAGCCGATGAAGCGACTGCAAATTCTGTTGCTGGAATTTCAAATTCCGGCCAAAATTCCAAAGTTGCAAAATCCTCGTTCGGGCACGAAATCGAGCTGCGTTTGTTTTCCCACGATCGTAGCGGCATGCCCAGTGTGATCGAGGGAGGAAATCATAGAAAAACAGTAAGGAACGAGAACACGATCGATCCGTTATTTCAAGATCCATTCAAAATTCAAGTTACATGATCGTGTACCAAAAACACGATCCATGGCTCGATGTTGGTATCAAATCAATCGCCATGCCGAGCTTTACAAGAAAATAATCATCTTTTGATCAACCCGGCATCAGAATAGCCTTGGATCGCCTATGCAAGATCACGCAAGTTCTAAGGCAACATAGGGACTGTTTTGGAATTTCATAAATTGTTAGGAAGGGGCAAATATGTCATTTTGCACCCTATTTTCTATTTTTTTAATTCATTTTAATCTTAAATTTCAGTACTTAGGGTTAATTTTGATCATCCACCCATGTTTGGGGCACACTTCTATATATACATACCATCATTGTATGTAAAATAAAATAGAAGAGGACTCAACCTTTCACAAAAGAGAGAGTTTTCACTTAATACAAGTTTCTCTTTCTTCTCATTGTTGGGTCACATTTAAGAGAGAGAGTAAGGTGAGAGAAACTTTTGATTGCTACACTTAGGTTCGAGGTAAATATTCTCTCTCTTCTTTTCCTTATCTTCTTCTCTCTCTCATCTTTCCTCTCTTCTCCCTCTTCCCTGTCTGAGTTCCTCGCAGGGGTCGTGCACGGTAGTGGCAGTGCCGTGCATGCCTCCCCTGAGGTCACATAGGTCTCACATGGCGAGGGCAGCACCATGCGCGAGCCTCATTCTCCTTCTTTTCTTCTATCTCATTCGTCTAGTGAGCCTTATAGACGGTGCTGCCCATTGCCATCCACAGATGTAACTTTGACGTCTCAATGCGGAACTCAGACGATGAAACCCATTGCCGCCCGTAGGGATCCTTTCCTATCACGTGTCTATAGTAGACAGTGATAACTATCGCCACCCGCTAGAGGCCTTGACAATGCTTATTGCTGTATGCAAGCTTCCTTTGCATATTCGATGCTTATTGTCGTCCTTCTTGGGCCTCACGCCTGTCGTCGTGTGTCTCGTGAGAATCACCGTTGTGCACTTCACAAACGACTATCGCCGCACGCTTCATTAGAGACTATCGTCGCCCACGCGGGGGTGTGTTGCCTTCTTTTGTTGCCGACGGCGATGTCTAGTGTTTTTCGTAGTACATTTCTCACCCTCGATCCATGAGCAGTAGTGCCGAACGTCGCTCAAGGGCCACGACACTGCTACTCCATGATCGTGAGTGGCAACGCTTAGGGCCTCGAGAGCTAGTTTCTTTCTCATCTTGTGTTTTCTTCTTATTCTAGTTTCTCTTCTCATTTGATTGAGGGTAGACTTAGCCTAGCACCACCACATCTGTCTCGGTTTCGAGTAGTATTGCCACCGTACATGTCCTAAGAATCATGCTCGTCTTGCTACCACTCCGAGTCGATGACTACCCGGCTGCCATGCTAGTCTTGCCTCTTTGTCAAGTTTTCTTCCCTTTTCTGTCTTTATTTGAACCTTATGCTTTGTCGCCCTCTCGTATGAATGTATAGTACCCTATGACAAGGGTGGGTCTCTTTGACCCACTTGTCTCATCAATTAACCATAGAAGTGTTGTACAGAAAACAAGAGGATTGCAGGTCAAGGGCGGCGATTTCAAACCAGCTAAAGCAGCTGGGGCTTTTTTCGTGATCTAAGAGGGTACCCACACGAGCTAGCCCGAGTAAGTCCTGAACCCACTTTAAATTCCTCTCTCATTGTTTGGTATACCTGCCCTTGCTCTTGAGCAAGGTTTCAAGAGAGCGATCTCAAATCCTGGATTCACTAAATACCCGAGGTACATGCCGTCAAATCATCTAGATCCGGAAGGCAAGATCGAGGCACCTAACCACTCACTAGATGGGGGAGGACACACCCCTCAAGCAAAGTTCAACACAGTTATCATACAAAAGGATCTTTAAGGATCCCCCAAATCAGTTGCAAAAAATTTAAGCACAATTAGGCATTAAAGGTCCAACTTTCATTAGATATGCCAAAATATGGTACCACAATAACAGTGAGAGGAAACAAGGTCTAACAAAACTTTAGATTCTACATTCCAATCGAAACACACTCCTAGTTCCCCGAATTCGAGGCCTTAGGTCCTTCCCCTTCAAGTGAAAAGACTTGACTTGAGCTTTGGGCTTGGGTTCATCCTTCAATGTCAGGCAGTCTCTAATCAGGTGGCTCGACTTGCCACAATTGTAACATGTTCTAGTCTTCAGCCAGCACTCCGAAGCCGCATGGTTCTGCTTCCTACAAGAGATATAATACACGAGCTGGCTCTGCTTTACGTCACCCTGGGACTTCTTTGGGCCTTACCATTCCTTCGACTTTCTTTTTCTCGTGGACCCCCAGAGGGTGGAGGCTCTGTCCTTCTCTTCTCTCTCCTCAGTCGATAGCCATCACAATCTTTTTCCACCTTCTTGGACAAATATACCAATCGAAAGAAGTCCTTAAGATTGGCCTACAAAACTCTCCCTTTAATATTAGGGCGTAACCCTCTCTCAAACTTACTGGCCTTTTTAGCCTACGTGTTGATGATATGCGACACGTATCGGGGTAATTCTGAAAATTTGGCCACATTTTGATCAACGGTCAGATTCCTTTGTTGCAGTTCTATGAATTCAACCTCCTTCCTTTCATTTATTGATTTAGGGAAATATTTTTCATTGAAGGCCTCTAAAAATCCTTCCCAAGTATGTACTATCTCGCCCTCCTCATAGGCGTGCTGAACCAAACCCCACCAATGTTCGGCGTCCCCTTCTAACATGAAGGCACCTAGTCTCAACTTTTGCTCATCAGAGCACTGTAGGAGTCTAAATATCTTTTCGACTTGCATTAACCATCTCTCTACTTTCTCTACACTTCCCTGCCCTAAGAAAGTTGGAGGTGTCAGTCTCTTAAACCTCTCTATCAGGTTACTATCATTCTGTCCTAGGGTAGGGGTGGATAAGGCCGGCATTGCTTCCTTCATCATCTTTCTCTTGGCCCCTAAGGTCCTGACAAACTCACCGAGGGCCTCAGTGTTTTCATTACTAAAACTTGCATTATTGGCCCGCGTCCTCGGCATCTTCAACTTAAGATACAAGCACTTAGTTACTAATCTACCCAAAGCTATTCTAATATACTTCTAAACTACTTAGGGCAAGAATCCTATCTTGGCTACTCTGATACCATAATTGTAACGACCCCACCCCCTGACCCCTGCCGTCCTAAACCGGAGGGCGACAGAGTACGGGATCGCGATCGGAGGTCGTGTACGTCACTCAGGTGGGAGTGGCATCAACACATGTTAAGAGTCAAAGCAAACCACGAGAAATCAATACAACTCATCCACCAAGCACAAAAAAGTAAAATAAATTAAAACCCTTAAATCGTCCATACACAGTCTCCAAGGTCATCAACAATATCAAGAATATTACAATGCATCCAAGGCATCAAATCCTAATAACAAAATTACAAAGCTTTACAAACAACACAGTACAGCTGATGGCCGGCTGACACCTACAAAAACAAGGAGATCTTCTAGTCAGGCGCGAGCCTTCAATCCACCAAACATGATCACCGCGTGGCTGTCTTCGACCTGCAATCGTCAATCTACAAGGGTGGAAGCAAAGGAATGAGCTAAAAAGCCCAGTAAGTAGATCATAGTATCATGCTTCCTTGCCTATGAATATTATTGTACAACACAGAACAAGGTTCTAAGCCATGCTCATAAAATAGGAGTCAAGCATCACAATTGTGTCACAATTATAGGATGATGCTTTTCATGGTAGAGCAGGCACAATATAAGATGTCAGATATCATATACACTAGCAATCTATCAGATTTCAACAGATCCACACAAACAAGAGAGCATAACAAAATCAACAAATACTACCTACTCTCTAGCCCTATTCATCATGCCACTCCCATATCTCGCAAATTGACCATAAAACTTAGGAAATCATATGCCTAAGGTCAATCTCATAACTCAGGTGACTATCCATGTCAGGCGAAGGCATTGTCAGGAAGTAACATATCACCTCGTGCACACCTCACTGGTGTTAGTCATGGCCATGCAATATGCTCAAAGCATGCCAAATAATCACATAACAGTCACAGTATCACAGTACACCCCACTACCAATGGAGGACCCATTGTGTAGTGGTCATATCACAGATATTAGTTTTTCTCATATAACATAGTCAGAATACCCCCTACCAATGGAGGACCCATTGCACAGCGGTCAGTGTCAAAAATCAATGGAGGACCCATTGTGTAGCAGTCAGTGCCAAAAATCAATGGAGGACCCATTGCGTAGCGGTTAGTGCCAAAAATAACAGAATTATTGTGTACCCGACTACCAATGGAGGACCCATTGCATATTGTTCATGGCACATATCACGGCATTCATATAGCAGAATCATATAGTGATAGTGTCACATAATGGTTGTGTTAATATCACAGAATAGTAGTATCAATATCACTGAAACATAGTATCAATATCACAGAATGACAGTATCAATCTTACAGAATAACAGTATCAGCATCACATTTTAACAATATCAGATTCAAAGAATAACGATGTCCATATCATAGAATAGCAGTATCAGATTCACAGAATAACGGTTTCCATGTCACAGAATAACAGTATCAGATTCATAGAATAACGGTGTCCATATCACAGAATAACAGTATCAGATTCACATAATAATGTTGTCATATCACAGAATAACAGTATCAGATTCATAGAATAATGGTGCCCATATCATAGAATAACAGTATCAAATTCATAGAATAATTTTGTCCATATCACATAATAATAGTATCAGATTCACAGAATAACGGTGTTCATATCACAAATTAACAGTATCAGATTCATAGAATAATGGTGTCCATATCACATAATAAGAGTATCAGATTCATAGAATAACAGTGTCCATATCACAAAATAATAGTATCAGATTTACATAATAATGGTGTCCATATCACATAATAAAAGTATCAGATTCATAGAATAACGGTGTCCATATCACAGAATGAGTGTTACAACTGCAAATTTCAAGACGTGAAATTTAGTCTTCAATAGGAGCATAACTTTTGATTCATTTGGAATTTGAAGACAGTTCCAAAACAAATTTTACACTAGATACACCTGTCTTTCAAATCAGGGTGGTTTGAATACAATTGGACCTTTTTTGGCCCCTCACAAGTTCAAAAGAATGAAGATATTTCATCTGAAATATGCTATGCGGTGAAGGCAGTGACATGTATTTAAAATTTACTTCATAACTCACAATTAAGAAGAAATTCCAAAAAGTGCTCAACATATGAATTTGAGCTTACTCATGAGCTGTTCAAATGGCAGGGGTTTAGAAAAAAATGGACCTGTTTTTGTCAGTCAAAATCCATGACGACAGAGGAATAAATTCTTAGTTTTATAAAAGCTTTCCATGGTGACATATTGTTACAATTAATCATATAACTCTCAAATTAGGGAGAATTTCAAAAGCTTCTAAGCATGTGATCTCAAGAATCTTCAAAAATATTTCAAACGGCAGCTGTTTGGAGGAAAACGGACCTCATTTGGTTGGTCAAAACCCATGACATCAGAGACATCAGTTCTGTATTTGTACAAAAACTGTCCACGGTGATCTATTGGCATATTTCGAAGTATAACTTTAGATAAATAAAGAAACAAAGCAAGATGTGAACATGAACATTAAAATAGACTCATAAATATTTCCAATGGCGGGGATTTTGTGTCATTTGGACTCCAATTTCTTAGTCAAACTCTCAATATAACAAAAGTAACATTCTTAGAAATTATCACAGTCAGCTAATAGTGACATATATGCATAAAACGAGCCACATCTTCCGAACGATCAAGAATTTCAGCTAGTCATTAAAACCAAACCCAAAGTAGACTCATAGAACTTTGAAATGGTGGTGATTTGAGGCCAATTGGATATCATTTTCTTAGTCAAACATTCATCACACAAGTATGTAAATTCCCTGGAATTCCATTTGACAGTCTTGACATACTTCAGAAAATTACTAATAACATCCATACTAAAATAGATATTAAAACACGGTCTTTTCCATATTAAAATAGATTCACAGGATTCTTTCTCACAAATTTTGTAACCATCATAGATATTTTCAATACTCTACCTATCACACGAATAGGAGTTACAGATCTGGAAAATACTGAGCACATTCCAGCCAGATCTGAATGTCTATCACCGCACGCCTCGTCAATGAGCTATCGTCGAGCATCTCGTCAAGGGGATATCGTCACGCGCTTCATCAAGGGACTATCGCCATGAACCTCATCAAGCGGCTATCGTTGAGCGCCTCGTGAAGGGGCTAACGCTGCGCGCGCCTCATCAGGATCTAACATCTTGTGCTCCATCAAGGAGATATCGTCGCGCTCTCCATTAAGGAGCTAACACCGATCTCACTTCATCAAGGGCTCAACGTACATTATCTAAGTCTTAGCACCGTTCTGCACCCCCAGGGGGTTCATTTCCTACACCACAGTCCTCACTCCCCAAGGGGTCGAGTTTTCAAAGATGACTATGTTCCCCATGGAGTCACAACCATGGTCTAAGTGCACGATCCTAAACTGCATGGTCCAAATTGTATGACCTAAAATTGTAGCGAAGGTCTAGTTGCATGACCTTAAACTGCATGGTCCTAGATACATGACTTTAAATAGCATAACCATGGTCCAAGCTATATGACCTTAAACCATAGCGCATGCCCTGACCGCATGACATTAAAAGGCTTAGCACTATGGTCCAAACGACATGACCTTAAACCGTAGCGAAGGTCTAATTGCACGACCTTAAACTGCATGGTCCTAACTGCATGACTTTAAACTGCATAGCCATGGTCCGAGCTACAAGACCTCAAAATTGTAACACACGGGACAAATAGGCCATGCACATGACTTTAATTTGTGAAATGGACTCACCTACCTCATCCCTAGTAGGAGTCATGTACGTATTCCAGCCTATTTTCCCCAATGGAGTTGCGTCCAACCGTTCCACCCAGGCCATGACTGGTCATCCCCAATGGAGCTACTTGCAGACCACTATTCCTCATCCCCATTAAGAGTCACATTCAGATTGCAGCTTATTTTCCCCAATGGAGATAGGGTCATTCTTGCCTCCTTAATCCCCAGTGGGGCTACATCTTACTTCGGCTTACCATCCCCAACGAAGTTATATACGTACCATTGCCCATTATCCCCATGGTGTCATGCTTATCCAATCAATTCCCTAGGGGTCAGTCGCACCAACCTATCCTATCCCCAGGAGCTGGGTTACTTCCCATGAGCCATGGAGTTTTATCTTTCACCTTAGGGAATCATACTTGTCCCCTAATCCCAGGGAAGCTTCTCCACCTCAACCTCTTACAGGTCAACCATTTTATCCCCAAGTTGTTGGATTTCTATCCACAGACATATTCCCCATGGAACTTCACCTACATGGCGACCCACACAATGGTCTGTGCTGCATGACCTTAAACTGCATAGCCATGGTCTAGGTGCACAACCCTAAACTACATGGTCCAAACTACATGACCTTAAACAGTAGCGGAGATCTAGTTGCACGACCTTAAACTGCATGGTCCTAGTTGCATGACTGTAAACTGCATGACCACGACCCAAGCTATATGACCTTAAACCATAGTGCACATCTTGGGCGCATGATGTTAAACTGCTTTACGCAGGTCCCGAACGCATGCCTTAAAAGACGTCCCCACACATGCGCACACGCCCTTTACGTGCATCTTCACACATGCATTCCTTAACTGACCCGTTCATGTGCGCACCACCTTCATTATCTCCCCAATGAGTCCACTCATTACCATCACCCATCATTCTCCAGTGAGTTTCACCCATGCTCACAAAACGACGAACCATTCCACCATCCATATTCGCTGTCAGCTAGTGGGTCACTACTTTTCACCCACCACACATACATCATCCATCTTTCACTGGTAGCCTCATGCAATCTCCCCAAGTGAGTCAAACCATCACCATACTCACTCCACGACCTCCACATACTGTCATTCATCACCACCATAGTCCAGCTGTATGACCTTAAACTATATTACACGTCCTGACCACATGAAGTTAAGGGGCTTCGCACAGGTCCCGAAGGCATGACCTTAAACACGCCTTCACAAAAGTATAAGAAAAAATATAGGGCATGGTGTATACTTGGATATGGGAACGCCATGAGTAAAAATAATGGACGGCCATGGTCACGAAACCAAGAGTAAAAGAGTTCCGTAAAATAAAAACCCAGGTATGGTGAAAACCTGAAAGGGCGTCGTGACCAAAAATGGAAGAAAAGGGTGGACATGGCCAGAAGGTCATGGGTAAAAGAGCCCCAAATAAAAGGAAGTTGGTGAAAACCGTCTTCATGACGCCACTTCCCCAGTCCAGGTGAAAACCCGCAAAGGGCGCTTGGACCAATAAACAGGTTGATCCAGCGTTTACTTCTATAGACGGCTTCAACCCACATCCAAAGATAAAAATCCTTGGTGTCACCATACTAAGACCCAAAAATACGAGCTTCAAGAAAAGATTCCGACAGCTTGAGTCCATTCGCAAAAAGGATTCGAAAGACAGAAGACTCATCAAGAAGGCAAGACAAGTCTCATGAAGAAGAGCACCATTCCCATAAGCAACAAAAAAATAAGAAAATCGTTCCGACAAACCAAAGACGCCCTCGAAGGTAAGAAAATGACAAAGCCAGGGCAGAACCTAGTAGAGACTTAGGGTGATGCTTCATCATGAGATCGCCTCGCCAAAAACTTTTATTAAGCGACAGGCCCAGACTTTTGAGACAAGTCAACAAAAAGCTCATGATTGGACCCGACAGGATGGGGCCCACAAGGACACCTCGCCAAAATCCCTCCCTAGCCGACAGGCCCAGACCTTCGGGACTGGCCAATAAAAAGCTCCCGACTGGACCCGACAGGATAGGGCCCACAGGGGTACCCTACTTGTCAAAAGCAAACTTGGTGTAGCAGCAAACAATGCCAACCAAATGCTCTTTGGCTGTCAATCCCAACAAACCCAAACCAAATGGGAAAAATTCCCTTCAGCATGGCACTCGATTGCTAGACGGGACTGATTCTGATGAACGAGGTCCTAAAAAATCCTCAGCTGTCAGAATCACAAATAGTCCCTTAAGGGTGAGAATTGCAACAAGATCCGTCAAATTCTCTTCTCCCCCAAAGCCTCCACGGATGGATCTACACAATGCATCCAAATGTTTGAGCATCCTAGTTTCAGCACTACGTGGATTTCTCCTCAACGTTCACATGGTCTTGTGGCTAAGAAGAATAAAGAAATAAAGCCAAAGGAAAATTTTTGAATGTTGTTCTTCTCGCTTCTCTCAAATCACAACCTTCAGCGGGGCATGCTGTTTGAAGACATCTTTTAGCACCATGAGTCTCTGATGCGAAATAAAGGGAAGGAGCTGGTCAATAAAGTTTGACAAGCAGAGGAAATTTTGACAGTCTCAGAATGGCCACATAACTGGTCAAGATCTTCATAAGGATTCTAAAAAGTATTTTGCCAAGTTTCTTCACATTCTGATAAGTCTAAGGCAGTGCAGACTGAGAAACTGTTTCAACTGAATCTGCCTCTAACACCTTGCAACGGACCCCTATAACTACAACCTTACTTTTGGAGCATCAAACAGCTATGGGACCACTGCCATTAGATCCGTCACGATTGAAAACCCCTAGGGGAAAATTTTTAGCTTAAATGTATTCTCTAAGAAGAAGTTATAGGCAAAAGACAGAAACAAGAGGAGCCGCACACTATTCCCATGCGACCACCTTGCAACTAAACTTCATTAAAGGGATAGTCACAAATAGTGACTTATGACAGCTATATCTTATTCGTCTCAAGTCAGATCGTATTCAAATTTTTTGAGCATGTTCATCTAATTGAGACAAACGTTTTGATATGTCGCACGCCCTGTGATGAAGCCCGAGCGTGAAGAAAAGCTTTAAAGAAATTTTTGATCTGTGAAGAAAGTTGCAAAAAAATCAGCAGTGATACACCTCGCTCGAACGGCCAAATCACAGTGCTCGTGAACCCGATCGATATAGGACCAACTCCATCGTGTGCGCAAGGTCCATGGCTATCGCTGGCCCGAACCTCGTACATGATGAACGGTCGGATTTATCATATGAAGCTGGTGAAGTGACTGTAAATTTTGACGCTGGAATTCTAGATTCCGACCAAAATTCTGAAGTTACAAAATCCTCGTCTGGGCACGAAATCGAGCTGCGATTGTTGCCACGCATTGTGACGGCATGCTCAGCATGATCTAGCAAAGAAATCATAGAAAAACACTAAGGAACGACCAAACTATCTATTCGAAGTTTCAAGATTCATCCAAATTTCAAGTCGCATGATCGTGGCCTAAAAACATGATCCATGGCTCGAAGTTGTTATCAAATCAATCGCTATGTCGAGCACTACAAGAAAACAATCGTCTTTTGATCAAATGAGCACCGGAGTAACTCCGGATCATCCATGAAAGATCACGCACGTTCTAGGGCAGTAGCAGGGACTGTTTTGAAATTTCTCAAAATTGTTAGTAAGGGGCACCCTATTTTGTTACTTTATTTAATTCAATTAAATCTTAATTTTCAGCAATTAGGTTAATTTTGATCAATCACTCATGTTTGGGCACAACTCTATATATATCACGTACTACCATTGTATTCAAGACCTTTTGGAACCTTTGGAAAACACTTGGCCAGACGAACTTTTGCTCAATAAAATCTCTATTTCTTCTTACTGTTGGGTCATGTTTTGAGAGAGAGAAAGGAGAGAGAAACTTTTGGAGTGGTACCCCTAGGCTCAAGGTATATCTTTCGCTTTCTTCTTTTCTTTTCTTTTATTTTCCTCTTCTCATTCTTCTTTTCTCTCTTCTTCTGTTTCTTCCTCTTCGTCTGAGCTTTCCTCATAGGCCATGCACGGTAGTGGTAGTGCCGTGCATGCCTCTTTCTTTTCTTTCTTCCCCTCTTGTGGTTTCACAAGTCGGGCATGGCGATGGCAGCACCATGCACAAGCTCCTCTTTCCTTATTCATTTATCTCTATCTCTCAGCGAAGTATGCAAAAGGCCCTACTCATCGCCGTCCACAAATGTGTCTTCGACGTCTTAGCGAGGAACACAGACGGCGAAGCTGATTGCAGCCCGTAGGGGTTTTACCTTGTTGCATGCCTAAAGTAGGCGATGCCTATCGCCGTCTGCAAAGGGTCGCAGCGATACCCATCACCCCCCGCAAACCTCTCTCTTACGCTCATTGCCTATCGTCGTGCTCTAGCTCTTGTCATGTGTTCGGTGCCTATCACCGTGTGCTAGCTCTTCTCGTACGCTCGGTGCCTATCACCGTGCCCTAGCTCTTCTCATGTGCTCAGTACCGACCGTCATGCCCAGGCTTCTTTGTGCCCCACACCTATCGTCGTGCCCCTCACCAGAAGCTAGGGCGGCTTGGGAGGGACGTGTTGCCTTCTCGTGTTGCCAACAGTGATGCCCATCGCCGTCCGGGACCTTCCTTCCTCCGCCGTCTTGTGCTTACTCATTGTTCAATTTCCTTCTCTCTTCTTCTCTTCTTACTTGACTAAGAGGAGACTCAGTCTAGTACTGTAATAGCAATCTAGTTGTCGAGCAGTATTGTCATCGTGCTGGTTCAGAGTATCAAGCCCATCTTGTTGCCACACCGATTAAGACGGCCGTATCTGCCTCGGTTTCGAGTAGTATTGTCGTCGTGCTGGTCTTAAGTACCATGCCCATCTTACTACCACTCCGAGTCGGTCACTGTATTGGTCCAGCTATCATGCTAGCCTCGCCTTCCCTCTGTTATGTTCTTTTCTCCATCACCCTAATTCCTTATCTTCAATATCATATGGACGAGAATTGCCCTAAGACAAGGGTGGGTCCCTCTAGCGCACTTGTCTTGAAAATTAACCATGTTAGTGTTGTGCAGAAAAAAGGTGATCACAGGTCAAGGGAGGCAAATCCGAACCAGCTAAAGCAGCTGGGGGCCTTTCTTCGTGATTTAAGAGGGTGCCCACGCAAGTCAGGCCGAGTAAGTCCCGAACCCACCTTAAATTCCTCTCTCATCGGTTGGTATACCTGCCTTTGCTCTAGAGCAAGGCTCCCGAGAGAGCGATCTCAAATCCCGAGTTCCCTAAAAACTCTAGATACGTGTCGCCATATTATCTAGATCCGAAGAGAGAGATCAAGGCACCCAACCAGACACGTTAAAGGGGTAGTGTCCTTTCACCGGGGGCTTGTAAAGAAGGAGGTAGTAGAGGAAGTGTAGGAGCGTGTCATGCGGCAACCCTATGAGACATGTAGGAACAAGAAGCAGTTTATAGTCGTGCGAATGGACAATATGTCGTGCAGTTTAACATCTTGCTACAAGGACATTTGATATTTTTACTTGTGATGACCCGTAGGGGAGGTTCAACATGCCCATCATTTGAGAGTGAGTGCCCCAAAGGATTTTCAACACACCCCTTTTATTTTGACAATCTTGTTCATAGTGCCCTTGAGGGTTTTTACTATGCCTGTCTCTTTTATTTTTGACATATTTTGCCCATGGTGGCCTTTGGGGGTGCACACCATGTTCGTCTTTTTTTGACATTTTTTACCCATGATGCTCTTGTGGGATTTCATCATGTCCGTCTTCATCTCTTTTTTCTTCAAGAGCGTGCTTAAGGTCATGCCACCATGACCATCAACTTGGCGTATTTTAAGGTCATCTGTCGAGACCGGAGGGCATGTTTAAGGTCTTGCCTCCGAGATCATATGTTGTGCAGTTTAACGTCATGCCACTAGGACGTGTGCTATAGTTTAGTGTGGTATAGCTTGGACCATAGCTACGCAGTTTAAAGTCATACAGCTAAGACTATGCATTTAAGGTCATCCAACTAGACCTCCGCTATAGTTTAAGGTCGTATAGTTTGGACCATGCAGTTTAGAGTCGTGCATCTAGACCGTTGTGTGGCACTGGATCACATGTGGAATCAGGCCCCAAGTTCAATTTTCTCATGTCTATGAAGTTCTGGATGATGTCCTTGGCGGCACGACACTCCTCAGTGCTATGACCAAGTCCCCTATGCTATTGGCAGTAATTGTGCTTGCTTTCCCTTCCAAGTTCCCTCAATCTTTTCGACACGGGTAGCTCAGTCATCCCCTCAGATAGGAGAGTCTCAAGCAGCTTGGGGATCATACACTGACCTTAAACCATAGTGCACGTCCTGGCCGTATGAAGTTAAACTTCGTTGCACAGGTCCCAGAGGTACGACCTTAAACTCTCCCCCACATACACACACACCTCCTTTTACGTGAATTTTAATGCACGATTTCCCTAACCGATCCATTGGTGTGCGTGAACCACCTTCATTGCTTCCCCAGTGAACCCATTCACTTCACTACCATTATTCATCATTCCCTGGTGAGTATCACCCATGCTCACAAAATGGTGAACTATCTCGCCATCTATACTCGCCGTCATCTAGTGGGTAACCATTTTGACCCACCATTCATACATCTTCCATCTCTCATAGGTAGCCTCGTGCCATCACCCAAAGTGAGTCAAAACCACCACCATACTCACTCCATGGCCTCCACAGGCTGCCTTTCATCACCACTACGGTCCCCTAAACTACAGTGCACGTCCAGCTATAGGATCCTAAACTATAGTGCACGTTCTGGCTGCATGACCTTATAAGGCTTCGCACAGGCCTTGAAGGCATGACCCTAAACAAGCCCTCACAAAAAATGGGTTTGGTGTACACATGGACAAGGGAATGCCATGAGTAAAAATGACGGACGGACATGGTCACGAAACCATGAGTGAAAGAGTTCCATGGAAAACAAAAACCCAGGCACGGTGAAAACCCCAAAAAGGCACCGTGAGCAAAAACGGATGGAAAGGGCAGACATGGTCGCAGGGTCATAAGTAAAAGAGCCCAAAAGCAAAGGAAGTTGGTGAAAACCGTCTTTACGGAATCACTTCCCTTGTTCAGGTGAAAACCCTCAAAGGATGCTTGGACCAACAAAATAGGTTGATGTAGCACCACAACCTCAGCCAAGACACAATTGCCAGACAGTCATAATTCTAGCTGGCGAGGTCTACACAAAATCCTCAACTGCTAGTATCCAATTCAATCCCAACACAAAATGGTTCTCCTGGGAGTGAGAGGCTCATAAATTCTCCCACGTTTCACCTCCAAAGACAACAAGAGTCCTTGAGGGTGAGGATGATAACCGAAAGATCCCTCCAAAATGCTAAAGATCGCCACGAAGGCAAGAAACTGATAAAACCAGGGCCTAACCTGCCAGAGACTTCAGGGTAATGTCTCGCCATGAGATCGCCTCGCCTAAAACCTTCCTTAGCTGATAGGCCCAGATTTTCGGGACAGGTTGCTAAAAAGCCCCCGACTGGACCCAGCAAGATGGAGCCCACGAGGCTGCCTCTCCAAAATTATTGTACTTCTCGCTTCTCTTGTAGCACAACATTTGATGGGGCATGCTATTGGAAGACATTTTTCATCATCATGGGTCCCCAATCAATAAAGCCTAATAAACAGTGGAAATTTTGACAGTCTCAAAATAGCCCCAGAACTGACCAAGAACTTCATAAGGACTCTTAAAAGTCTCCTGCCAAGTTTCATAGCATTTTGACATGTCTAAGCCAGTGCAGACTGAGAAACAGTTTCGGTAGAGTTAGCCTCTAGAACCCTGAAACGGACCCTATAACTAGAGCTATATTTTTTGAGTCTCAATTTGCTGTGGGACTACCGCCATTAGATTCAAAAATATTGAAAACCCCCAAGGGTCAAATTTCAGCTTGAACGGACATCCCACGAAGAAGTTATAGGCAAAAGAGCAAAATAGGAGGAGCCGCATGCAATTCCCGTGCGACCACCCTGCAACTCAACTCCATTAAAGGGACAGTCACAAACAGTGACTTGCGATGCTTATATCTTCCTCGTCTCATATCGGATCGCACTCAAGCTTGATGGAGCGTGTTGGTCTCGTCAAGACGACCGTTTCAATATGTGGCACGCCCCACGACGACATTTGAGTGCGAAGAAAAGCTAGAGAGAAGTTTTTTATCCGTGAACAAAGAGCCGAAAAATCAGCAGCATCATGCCTCTCTTGAGTGGCCAAATCATGCCGCTCACTAGCCCAATCGACGTGAAACCCATTCCATCGCTTGCGTAAGGTCTAGGGTTATCTCTAGTCCGAACCTCATGCATGATGAACGGTCGGATTCTACACACAAAGCCGACGAAGCGACTGCAAATTTTGTCGTCGAAATTCTAGATTCCGGCCAAAACTTCAAAGTTGTAAAATCTTCGGTCAGGCACGGAATCCAGCTGCGTTTGTTGCCTCGTAATCGCAAAAAAACATCAAGGAACGAACATACAATCGGTCCAAAGTTTCAAGATCCATGCAAATTTCAAGTCACATGATCGTGCCCTAAAAACACGCTCCATGGCTAGAAGTTGGTATCAAATCGATTGCCATGTTGAGCCCTATAAGAAAACAATCATTTTTTGATGAAATGGGCATCAGAACAACCTCAGATCATCCATGAAAAATCATGCACGTTCTAGGGCAACATAGGGACTGTCTTGGAATTCCACAACTTGTTAACAAGGGGTAAATCTGTCATTTTGCACCCTATTTTCTAATTTCTTTTAATTCAATTAAATCTTAATTTCTAGCAATTAGGTTTAATTTTGATAAATCCACCCATGTTTGAGCACAATTCTATAAATACCACTTACCATCATTGTACGTAGAGGCGGAAACACTTGACCACGTACCAAAGAGAATTTTTACTGAATATAATTCCCTTTCCTTCTCATTATTGGGTTACGTTTGGAGACAGAGAGAGTAAGGAGATAGAAACTTTTTTACTGATACCCCTATGCTCAAGGTAAACCTTCTCTTTCTTGTTTTATTTCTTCTTCTTCCTCTTAGTCTGAGCCTCCCTCAGAGGCCATGCCCAACAGTGGCAGTGTCGTGCATGCTTCTTTCTTTTCTTTTTTCCCTTCCTGTGGTCTCACAGGTCATGTGCCATGCGTGAGCTCCTTTTCCCCTTCTGTTAGTCCATCTCCGTCTCTCAACGAGGTTTGCAGACGGTGCTGCTCATCACCGTCCGCAGATGTGTCCTCGATGTTTCAGTGAAGAGCACAGACGGCCAAACTTATTATCGCCTGCAGGGGTCTCCTGTTACACGCCTATCGCAGACAGCGATTCTTATCACCTCCTGCGAGAGGTCACGACAACACTTATCGTCGTCCGCGAGCTTCCTTCGTGTGCTCGGTGCCTATAGCCATCCTCGAGCTTCCTTCGTGCGCTCGATACCAATCGCCGTCTGCAAGCCTGCCTATCGCCGTCCGCAAGCTTCCTTCATGTGCTCGGTGCTTATTGCCGTCTGGAAGCCTTCTTTGTGTGCTTGGTGCCTATCACCGTGAGCAGGCTCTTCTTGCGTCCTATGCCTATCGCCATGTGCCTTGGCAAGAAATGTCGCCTGGCGCCTCGCAAATGGCTATCGTCGTTCACCTCACAAATGGCTATCCTCATGCGCTTCCCAAGAGGCTATCGCCGCTCGCGTAAGCGTGTGCTACCTTCTTGTGTACCCCCAATGGCGATGCTTAGCATCGCCCGTAGTTCACTACTCGCCCCGTAGCCATGAGCGGTAGTGTCTAGTGCCTTCCAAGGGCCGTGATACTGCCACTCCACGGTTATGAGCGGTGACGCTTAGCGCCGTCGAGACCCCTTCTCTTTATCGTCTCGTGCATTTTATTCATTCTCTTCTCACTTGACAGAGGGTGGACTCAGTCTAGTGTTGCCATAGTGGTCTGGCTGTCGAGCAGTATTACCGTCGTGCTGGTCCCAAGTACTATGCCTGTCATGCTGCAACACCAGATTGGGACAGTCATGTCGATCTTGGTTTCGAGTAGTATTGTCATCACGTCGTTCCAAAGTATCGTGCCCGTCTTGCTACAACTCCGAGTCGGTCATTGCACTGGTCCAGCTATCATGCTAGCCTCGTCTCTTGTCGAGTACCCTCTTCTTTTCTCCTCTCATTCAAACCTTCCACTTCATCACCCTAACTTCTCACATTCTTAGCCATACGAATGTGTGTTTCCCTAAGACAAGGGTGGGTCCTTCGGCCTACTTGTCTTGCAAATTAACCATATTAGTGTTGTGCAGAAAACAAGGAGATTGCAGGTCAAGGGAGGCGATTTCGATCCCGCTGAAGCAGCTGGGGGGACTTTCTGTCGTGATTTAAGAGGGCGCCCACATGAGTCAGCCTAAGTAAGCCACAAACCCAGGTGAAGTTGGTCCCCACCTCACATCCAAAATTCCTCTCTCACTAGTTGGATACTTGCCCTTGTTCTTGAACAAGGTTCTTGTGAGAGCGATCTCAGGTCAAGGGTCTTTCAAACCCGAGATACGTGTCCCCCGATCACCTGGATCCCGTGAGGCGAGATAGAGGCACCTAACCACGACCTAACCACCTACTATACGTGGAGTTACTTTGAGGCAAAGGATTATGGAAGGCGCTCACAGTTAAAGTTACGCGAATCCCAACTGTCTCGATTATCAAAGCTAAGTTCCGCTCACGCCGTTAACACAGATTTTGGGAGTTTTCAAAATATTTGTTTGTTGGTTTTCTGAGAATTCCCGATCCAGTGTGTGCTGGATTGTGTAAAGAAGCACGCAATCAAAAATAAAGTGGCAAGCAGGCAAGCACGCAATGCAATGAAGAAATAAAGTGAGACCAGGCACAGTCTGTGCTAAGTCGAGCGAGGCCCGAGAATGGGACATGGTTCAGGGACGGTGCAAGCAACCCTCAATGTTTTTTTTTTTTTTAAAAAAAAAAAAACATATATCTTTTTAACTTTTATGGAACACAGTTAAACTAAGCATGGTGAAAGCAGGGAAAACATGATTTCAATCAAATTTAACAAACTAAAATAAAAATCAGAAAGCTATGAACAAATCAGACCTATTGAAGCAACATATTTTTTTTACATATTTAAAAGTTTTATTTTAGACCAAAATTTGATGAACAAGGAGCCAAAAGACCCTGGAAGAAGTCTGTGGGGTCCCATAATGTTTCTGGGACCACTGCATTTGGGCGACACTAGTGGTGTCGTCCGGGAGACACTACCGGTATCGCCCTTGCAGGAAATAATTATTATTATTATTTTTATTTGTATTTTTTTAGAATTGATGAAATACGGCTACAATAAACTTGGAAGAAGCAAGAAATTTTTTTTTTTGATGAATAAATTAAAACAGAGTAAACCGGTATAGTGCAAATAGAAAAGACCTGTATCAAGTAAAATATTTTTTTGGAATTTTTTAAAATTTTATTTTAATCTGAACGTTTTTCAGGGGTCACAAGAGAGTCCCTAGAACAAGACTACAAAGTTTCAAAAAGATCTAAAATATCTAGCTTTGGGCGACAGGGGGGTGTGTCACCCTGGACCTGGGCGGTATTGGTGGTGTCACCTGGGTGACACTACTAGTGTCACCCAAAAAAAAGTATTTTTTTATTCTTTTTATTTTTATTTTGTTAATATTTCTGAAATAAGGCTATTTTAAACTTTCAGAAGCAACGAAAAAAAATATTTATAATGAAATAAATTAAAACAAAGTAAAGCAGAACAGTGCACACAAAACAAATTTTTATCAAGTAAAATACTTTTTGGTATTTTTAAAAATTTTATTTTTATCGAAAATTTTTTGAGAAGTCACAAGTGATACCTTAGAGCAGATCTACAAATTTTTAGAAGATTTTGAAACTTTTAAATCTGGGAGGCACTGGTGCTGTCGCCCGGGTGACATTGCTGGTTGCGCCAAAAACAAATACGGTTTCACAGCACATAAACCTTGGATCCTAGTCACAACCGACTTTTGGGACCTTTTGTGGCTGAAATCAGTGAAAAACAGTGAATAAAAATCATATTTTGATGCTTGGATCAAGCTCGAAATGCCCCAAGGTGGGAGCCAAACTGTTTATGATGCAAAATTAGAGAGATCTTCCGATGAAGATCTCTCGGATCTTGACACCTCAAACTGATGAAAAATATGTAGTAGAGAAAGTGGGATAAATCGAATTCAAATCTGAGGCCAGATCTGCCCAAAAACAAGCAGATCTACTCTCGGATATGTGGCAGAGCCAGCATGATCCAAAACATCGAAAACATGATTTTAAAGCAAATTAACAGATCAAAATAAAATAAAACAGAGTAAAAAATTAATGAGAAAAAGAAAGAGTTAGAGAATGATACTAAACCGAACCGGATGGCTCGGGACTCCCGAGCCCTTTAGGGCTCGCCCGCATAAGAACCGACATCCTCTTTGCCTCTCTGATTCGAATGTTGATCAGTAAGTCTCTAGTATAGAAGGGTTGTTGTGCCCTAAGGGTAGTTTAGATCTACTATTGTGCCCTAGATCTAGGTTTTCTCAGGCTTAGGGTTAGGGTTAGAGTTTTCTCAGATAACTCTTTCTTAGGGTTTCAATCTTGTGAAGCCATCTAGAGATGCCTCTTTGTTCTCAAGCTATCCTTTTCAAATGGCCACGAAAAAGATATTATATAGGAGTCAAGGATTTTCTGGGAAGGATAAGTTTCCATAACCAACAGATCCTCATCCAAAAAACCAATTTCGGAGCTACGGATCTGGGTGACACGCCTAGTGCCGCCCAAGCAAAGTGGGCAAAAACCGCACAAAAAGATAAAAAACCCACTCTCGGAAGGGAAAGTTTAATTTGGGCCAAAACGAGCTGGGCGACACCTGTGGTGTCACCCGGGCGACACTGGTAGTGTTGCCCAAATCTGGGCGACACCACGTCTCGCCCAGTTTAGGTTGGGCGACACTGCTAGTGTCGCCCACATCAAATTTTGTCCAAATTCAAAAATTCCAACTTGGGTGTGTTCCTTAGCCTCTTGTGAAGCTCTCAATGAAAATTTGGGACAAAAAACATATTTTTTTACTATTTTTAATGATTGTTTTGGTAAAACAGGGCGTTTGCAAGATTCTAGTTCAAAACAGGGTATCTGCAGGGTTCTGGGTAAGCAGATTGGTTCTGGGTCATAGTGTAGGCTGTGTGAACTATGGATTTTGGGTTTATTAGAATAATGTAGTCCTAAGGGTTCAGGAAACCATAAAATTTTCCAGATTTAAAATAGGTATCTACAATTCTTCAAACATAGGAGAAGCTAATAAAAATATCAAAAAAATAATTTGTAAGAAATAATTTGACCAAAATACCCCTTAAATGTTTCAGAGGTATTTTGGTTCATTTATGTTTTGCGAATTATTTTTAAAATATTTGTATTAGCTGCATATTGATGAGAAGAATATATGTCTAAAAACTAAAATTATTTGGATTTGTATAAAAATAAATAAAATTAAAATACGAAATAAGGTCATGATAGTTAGATCGGTCCAGATTCAATCCGGGCCGTTGAGCTCATTTTTTCATATGAGCTGTAGGCTAATCTCAATATTTTCATATTTTCATATATACATATATATATATATATATATATATATATATATATATATATATATATATATATATATATATATATATATATATAGGAAGATACCACAAAATACCTCGAGGAAAAAATGAACAGTGATTTCGCCTACCATCATCGCCATCCAAAGTTCATCGTACGGTCACGATTATCTGATAGTATTTCATTTTTTTATTTTTTATTTACAAACTGGAATGATCTAAAATTTGGAGTGTGTGTTCATCAATATTAGGTGAATCCACGAAAAGTATCAAAAAAATATTTTACATGAAATAAATTGACCAAAATACCCTTGAAAAGTTTTATGGGTATTTTGATCAATTTAATTTTTATGAATTATTGTTTTTATATTTTTATTAGGTGTGCCTCACTAAGATATACGTACTCTCCAAATTTCAGATCATTCAGATTTGAAGAAAAAAAATGAACAATAAATGACTATTAGATAATTGTGACCATGCGATGAACTTTGAACGGTAATGAGGGTAGGGGAAATCACTGTTCATTTTCACCTATAGGCGCTAGGAAGATTTTGCCATATATATATATATATATATGTATATATATATATATATATATGTATATATATATATATATATATATATATATATATATATATATATAAGCTGGGATTAGCCCACTAGCTCATATGAACATATGAGCCCAACGGTCTCGATTGAATCTGGGCTGATTAGATGATCAAGAATGTTCGATAGTGCTTGAATTTTATTAGTTTTTTTACAAATCCAAATCACTTGAAATTTTAGGTATGTGTTTTTCAAAAATAGTTTAGATCGACAGATCTATGAAAAATTGAAAATCTTGAAAATTGACGGTCCAAAAAGCGTTACAAAGTACACTATTCCTAAAACCTGAAATCCATTTTTCTCTCATGTTCATGCATCTTTATGTTGATGTGATCAATTTGAATATATTTGAGTATCAAAATAACCTCATCTAGTGAAATTTTTGATGTAGGCTCTAATTTGATTGTTTCGAGCCTTGGCTCTATATAAACTTTTCCCTATATATATATATATATATATAAGCATCTAGAAAATGCCTATAGGTGAAGTTCTAGAGTACTTCACCTACACCTCATTACCATCCAAATTTCATCACACGGTCACAGTTATACGGTAGTATTTGAATTTTTATAATTATTTAACTAATCATATTTATCTAAAATTTGAAGTGTATGTAAATATGACTAAGTCGCACCAAAATAAAATATTAAAAAAATAATAGTCATAAAATAAATTGATGAATTTACCTTTTAAATTTTATAGGGGTATTTTACATAATTTTTATCATTCAAATTATTTGTTTTATATTTTATTCATGTTTCAGATCATTATGATTTTTTTAAAAAAATATTAATATTCAAACACTATCAGACATATGTGATCGTATGATAAATTTGGAACGGTGATAAAGCCGTAAGTGAAGTACTTTAGAACTTTACCGATAGGTGTTTTGTAGTATTTATATATATATATATATATATATATATAGAGAGAGAGAGAGAGAGAGAGAAAATGCTATGCCTCCCCCCTTCTCTCTCTCTAAGAAAAAAAAGGCAATACATCTCTCTCAATTTTCCATCTTTATCTCTATTCTCCACATAAGAATCTATCTTCACTAACTTTGGATGGAGTTGCCAATCATGAAAAGAGATAAATTAAGAATTCCAAATAAGAGATTCCATAAATTAGAGAATTATCAATAAATTTGTACATTCAAATAAAATTTATTTATTTTTAACATTTGTTGTATATTTCTTTATTTAATCATTTCTCTAATATCAACAAAAATGATCTACCACTATCAATCTTCCCTTTACATCTATCTTCAGTATAGTATTTATCAAAGTGTATATCTATCTTCAATTTAGCAAGAGAGCTCACTTCCCCTAGTATGCCTACTATGATTAGGAGATAGAATATGGCATATCTTAATTTTAGGATATTGCTTTCTCTCTCCTTTTTCCTCTAAAATATTGTATATACTTACGCTTTCTCTCTCCCCTAAAATATATGCATGTCTTTCTCTTTCTTTCCTTAGTTTTAAAAGCATGTTTTTAGTCTCTCTCTCTTCAAAGTATTCTCTCTTCCACACAATAATTTTAAGATAACATACATATATATATATATATATATATATATATATATATATATGGAAAATTCTTTATAGTGATTTCACCTACCCTCATCACCGTCCAAATTTCATCGTGTGGTCACGATTATCTAGTAGTATTTTTATTTTTAAATTTTTTCTACAAATGTGAATGACTTAAAATTTGGAGGGTATGTACATCTTACTGAGGCGCATCTAATAAAAATATAAAAAAAATTATCCGTGAAAAATAAATTGACCAAAATACCCCTAAAACATTTCAAAAGTATTTTGGTCAATTTATTTTCACGTAAAATATTATTTTTATATATTTCAAAGATTCCACTATTTTTTATGAATACACGCCCCAAATTTGAGGTAATTCTGACAGGTAGAAAAAAAATAAAAAATAAAACACTACCCGACAATCGTGACCGCTCGATGACCTTTGGACGGTAATGGGGGTAGGCGAAACCACTGTTCATTTTTGCCTATAGGTGTTGCGTAATGTTTTCCTATTTATATATATATATATATATATATATATATATATATATATATATATATATATATATATCCCTCTAGAAAAGATCTCTCTCTCTTTCATGTACTAATTTAGGAGTTCAAAAAGTCTCTCTGCCTTTTCCCTTGATTTATATATATATATATATATATATATATATATATATATATATATATCCCTCTAGAAAAGATCTCTCTCTTCCATGTACTAATTTAGGAGTTCAAAAAGTCTCTCTGCCTCTTCCCTTGAGGTGGGACATCTCTCTCTTCAAAAAGTCTCTCTCTTCCACACACTAATTTTAGGAGAAAATACGTTTTTCTCTCTCTTCAAAAAGTCTCTCCCCCTTAAATGTGGGAATATCTCCTACAACCAAAAAGTCTCTCTCCCTTAAATATGGGAATGTCTCACACAACCTCTATAGAGTTAGTGGCCCTTCTTATTTTCACCACATGTGTCGACCTCTTAACTCTTGCTCGGTGACCAAAACAACATTTAAACACAAAAGCAAAAGTATTTTAAGAAGAACATGTGTGATAACAAAATTATACAGCATGACTGAGAACGATTACCTTAAAGAAGAAACTCAATCTCCAAACTGACAGAAGCTCCGGTTAAATAAGAGTCAAAAGCTCCGATTAAATAAAAATACCTACATATTGCTTATGTTTTAGAGAAAGAAGGGGGATGCATAGCATGTGTGTGTGTGTATATATATATATATATATATACACACGCTATGCCACCCCCTTCTTTCTCTAAAAAATAAGAAATATGTCTCTCTCAATCTCTTCCTATTCCTCTAAATTATATAGAATATGGCATGCATTAATTTTAGGATATTGGTCTCTCTTTTGCTCTTTTCTTAGGGGTCATTTGGGTACCTGAAAATATATTACATTACAAGTAAATATGAGATTTACCATGTTTGACTACAGTTCAACAGTAAGAAAATAGAAATAAATTACACAAGATTTCACTTATAATTGTTTGGATATCCCGAGCACATCCATTTCTACTTTCTCTCTCTAAACTCCACTTACAAGTGTTTGCACATCCTACGTACATTCATTTCTACACTCTCGTTCGCACATCTATTCTACATTCCTCGATCTCCAATTTGGGTTGTAGCCCTCAAGATAAATCTTTTAAAACAATAAAAAGATTTTTTTGATAATTATATTTTATAATTACATTTTATAATGATTTTTTGACAAATTATATTTGATAAATTATAATGATTAGTAAATCTTTTGAAAAAAAAAGAGAAGGAATTTTTTTGGAATTAGGGTTTAGATTGAGATAAAAAAAGGTGATAAATTATATTTTATTTAAATTATAATGATTAGTCTTTTGGGGAAAAAAAAAAGGATTTTTTGAGATTAGGGTTTAGATACAGATATAGAAGTGATAATTAATTACAATATATTAGCTGTATTTTTTTTTTTTTTTTTCCACATTGGCCTCCTCCAATATCTCAATCTAATTTTTAAAATAGTTTACCACTTCACAATAAATGTTTTTTAAAATACATCACCATTTACTATTTAAACTACAAATTAACAATATTTAAAGGTTGTGACTAAAATCGTTCACTCAATATTTATGACCAATATTAATTGACACTATTAAGTTATTATTCTTTGAGACATGACAAGCATGGTATGGTCATGCTATCTATATATGTACATTTCAATATTAAATTGGAACGTCTACAAAGAGACCATTTATCTCTTGTGACTGGAGGTCACAATGATTCTCAACTCTAATATTAGATGTCAAATTGGATGGTTTGAGATGAGGTATGAAGTGAATTTTTTTTTTTTTGAAATTTTGTATTTATTCAATGACACTAGTACAATCACTTATTATGAAATTTAAAAGACAATAATGATTGTGCGTACAAAAGATAAATGATCTATTTGTAGACAATTTCATATTAAATCGCTATGTCCAGTACGAGCAATGTAACAACAAATTTAAGGTGCAATTTAGACTATTCCATATTAATCCGTGTCAAGTAAGAGCAATATATTTCTCAGGTTGCATCTAAATACTACCCAAACAGTAACAATCCATTTTCATGTAATGTATTACTACGTGTTACTCCATTTGCATGTAATGTATTAGGCAGTAAATAATTAAGCCAATAATATATTTAACCGGCAATATATTTCCATGTATCCTAAAGACGCCTTAAAGTTGGGACATCTCTCTCTTCAAAAAGTATCTCTTCCTTAAATGTAGGAATGTCTCCTACAACCTCTCCCCTTCTTTCTCTCTAAAAATAGGCAATACGATCTCTCTCAATCTCTTCTTCCTCCTCTAAAATATATAGAATACGGTATGCGGTAATTTTATGATATTGCCCTCTCCTTCCCTCTACCCAAAAAGGTGGGACATCTCTCTTCAAAAACTCTTTCTCCCTTAAATGTGGGAATGTCTCCTACAACCTCTATAGAGTTATGGCCTCTTCTTATTTTCAAAAACCATCTTATGGCCATTTGTTTGATCCAAAATTTGAAATATACACTCTTTTCATTCTAATGAACAATCACAAAAAAATAAAAAAATTGAAAACACAATCTAGAAAGTATTTTTTAGCCCAATTAACATAGGCCGTTCATTTTCGTGAGATTTTTAGATCTAGGCCTTAGAAGGATTTTTTTTATTTCCAATTTTTTTGGATAGCTTTATTATCATTAGATAAACAATGTTAAAAAATAAAAAAATGATTTTGAGTTCATAAAGGCTAAGATCTTGAAATTCACAAAATGAATGATCTAGATTCGTTTTTGGAGGAGACTCATTTTGACAATATCTAGGGTTCAAATTGAACTTTTGTTTTTTTGAAGGGATTGATTATTGAGATGAAAAGAGTGTGTGTGCAAAATTTGGGGTCATACAAATACCATAATATAGTTTTCTAGAACTGTCGTTGCATTATACTATGATACAACCGTTGCATTTTATCATTGCTCATATATATATATATATATATATATATATATATATATATATATATATATATATGAAGCATCTACGCAACGCCTATGGGCAAGATGCTACTGTGATCTCACCATAGCGCCATCGCCGTCTGTTTTTTTTGGGCGGCAAGGATTTTTCAACTGCCACGGACATAGCATGTCTGTGATGGTACAGTCACGGACATGCTATGTCCATGGCGATCAAAAAATTCGCGAAAACCGCCACGCGTTGTCTTTTGCTGCTCCGTTCAATAAACCGCCACCGTCATAGCATGTCCGTGACCGTGGAAAACACTATTTATTTTTGCCGCTAACGGTTTTTTAACTTTCTATATATATATATATATATATATATATATGTATGTATGACATGTGTGAGTGCAACTTATCTTTCCATCGAAAGGGATTGTATTATTGAAGAATCATGAACCATAATGTCCTTGGTTGGTTTTTTGATCAAGGTTTTCTATTTGCTTTTTATCATGTTACTTTAATGAATTGCTCACGAACGCAGAGGCATTTATGCCATAAAACTTTGTCATTCCTGAAAATGAATACATCAGCATTTTTTAACTATTTTCTAATTGATTCATTTATATTTGTTCTAACTTTTTTGGTATTATAATACCTTTAACCTGATGAATTACAAGAGTTCACATAGAAAATATTACAAGTTTTTGAACCCTAGGGTTTGGCCCCTCGTTACCTTGAATCTTCGAGTTTTGTACGGTGACACTCACCTTGGATCTATCTCGATCTTACTTATCAAAATCCCCATTTCTCATATTGTATAAACTCCATAATCAAGAGTTTAGAAGTTTCCATATTCCCCTAGAGCCTTAGGCATACAATTTGTCCAAAAGTTTGCATTACTATCATAATTTTCATTCTTTACGCACGGATATTTAAAGCCATACACATGCAGTGATTGTTGTATTTAGCACCTTGAGAGCATCAATAAATAAAAGGATGGAATACAATGAGACTGTTTACTTTTGATGCATAGCTGATGAAATTTGATAGCTTTGGTGTGTAACAAAGTTTGAGAAAATTTCTTTTAAAGTTTGATCTTTGTCAATAGAATAAACGAATCCATTTAATTTCACATTCAATGGTCAAGAATAATTGTGACAACTTTATACTAAAGATAAATGATCTCCTTAGAGACTTTTCCTTAAATAAGTGGCTCGAAAGTTCACCTCAGTCCTAGCATACCATTCTATATTATAAAAAGTTAAAGGGCTTAATGAGCCAAATTTTGGCATTTTCTATCCTCGGCCATGTTTCACTTGTGTCGTACTTATTTTATGGAAATCGACCTTTGATAGTCGTCATGGCGTTTCCAATGGCCTGTCTTCAAAATCCATATTAACCATGGGTTTTAGATTCAAAAATTTGACATTTGTTAATAGCAGTTATGATGATAATGTACCTAGAATTTTTTTTTCAAAGTGAGAAACTTTATTTGTTTGTTCTCTCTATTTCTACAATGATTTGAACATTTAGTGAAAGCAACTTCTTGTGTCCTCCATCTCTAATATGGACGTCTTAAGCTCAAGAGGTCACACATGTTTTGGTGCGTGCCCTGACTCACCAAAACCGTATCCTTGTTCCTAGTCTTACACGTGTTCAGTCTGAAATTTAAACCTAACAAACATGACACAAAAGCCAAAAAAATAAAAGGATGTGTACTGGGACTTTACACTCATCTCATCAACTTGGATCAAGGGACAGCTTTCTCGTCTTTGTTTAATGTGAGCTTCAGATCCTAGAAGTTGTCTTCTTGTCTCTCTTAGATCTCTCTGAACACTAAAGTGGAAGCATACGAACCATAATATTTACACGTACTAACCACTTCTTTCTCCAAAAGTGGTGCATGGCAAGGGAAGCACGATATATGCTGACGGTATGGTTTGTATAGAGCCGAGGCTCTAGTCAATCCAATTAGAACCCACCTTAAAATATTATTGAGAAATATGGTTTCAATGCTGGAAATCTTTGTCATAGCTTTAAAATATTTTTCCACTTTTAATTGTAAAATTTAAAGCTTAAAAAATAGTGTAGATTGAGCTTTTTATGAAAATCTTAAAAATTGACGTAAAAATGTGTTGCAAGATGTACTATTTCTAAAACTTGAAATTCATTTTTTATCTCATGTCCATGCTTCTTGATGTCAAGATGATCAATTTGAGAATATTTGAGCATCAAAACAACCTCTTCTAGTGAAATTTTTGATGTGGGTTTTAATTTTATTGTTTAGAGCCTCGGCTCTATATAAACTCTCTCTATCTATCTATCTATCTATCTATCTATCTATCTATATATATATATATATATATATATACCACTTTAAACATTGATGGTATATGGATACCACTTTTACAATATAAACAATTGATGAGAGCCTTAAAAGGAGAATCTGCCAGAGTTGCCTTTTAAGTACATCATCTATATAAACAATTGTAAAAGTGGTATACGGATACCTTTCTCTTTATGCTATAAAAAGTAGTTGAAAAAACTGTTTCCATCCTTGAATCACAGGATACATTTTCGCTTTTATCTAAAGACAGATTAAAAGAATATAAATAGAACGAATATAACTATTTGCTTATATGATTAGTCCAAATTGATGTTAAACCGCTAACTCGCACTGGACTAAATAATTATGTCCTCCTTAGCTTGAGAGATATTAGACATAGAAACTTATCTGATTCCTTATTAGGAATTGTTGAATCGATCCTTTGTGAAGGCCCAATTTGCTTCAATTGCTATCCCAATTTCTCAGTTTCTTTAACTGATCCCAACCTTCTAAAGGTTTTAACCTTAAACCTTAAAACTCAAGGGTTTGATATATAATTTGGCTCACAAAACATTGCTATAATTTATCATATTTGTTATAAGGTTAGGAATACAATTTGCCCTAATGTTAAGAAAATGGAAAAGGGGGGCCAAACTATATATTTTCAAACTAATGTTGAAAAATCAAATTTAATTGTTCTTAAGACTATAGCCTGGAGCCAAGTTAATCTACCAGCACAGTGAAATTTACATAATGAAACCCCCTCTAGATCTGTGCAAAATTCTAATGTCAATTCTATAATTGAATTCCCAAATGGGGAAGTCCAAATTCGATTTAATCCTCAAAGGAGTGCTAGAATTCACATAGCTTCACAAGGCCCTAGAATTCTTGCCAGAAGTTATACATCATCTATTCCAAATACGTAATGTGAGCATTAACATATCAATGCTATTTTACAGGAATTAAGAAGCGTTGGTGAAATACAACACCTATTTATGATGTTGAAATACCAAAGATAGACAACTCCAGACCAATATCACCTGGACCAACTTTATCTGATGTAGAATATGATCCTCAAATCAATGTTATAGAAATTAGCACAATTCAAATTAATTATGAAAAATTGAAGCTGATTTTAATTTTGTTCATAATAAAGATATCAGAGAATGGTTTCTTAAAAAAAGAACCGATAGATCTCGTCAATATATTATGAAAAAATACATTGAAGCTATGAATAAAGCCAAAGGAAACATGTTATTTTTTAGATGGTTTGGAGAATTCTTTGTTAAATAACATAAGCTAATCTTTCCATTCGAATATATAGAGAAAAGATATGTTAGAAAATCTCTTGATATTAATACGATAAATTCCCAATATAATTCTTACAAGACTACTAAAGGAAAAATAAAATCTAGGCATCCTCCAGAAGATATTATATTGGATGTTAAGGGTACCACTGCTGCCCCTTACAAAAAACCTTCAAATAATCCTAATACGGAAGGATTTAAAACAATTATAGAACAAAATAATTATACTAATTTCTATCTTATATCCATAGGAGAACAAACCAACATAATAGAAGATTTAGTATCTAAAAATGATCCTTGGGGAGATAAACCTTCATCTTCAAAAGAAATATCATCTTCTATAAAAACTACTGTGCCACTAGTTTTTAAACCCTCACTTGAATTACCTAAAACCAGGTTTAGACTATAGCCTGTAAGTTCGGAATTCCTTGATGAAGTGATATCCAGATTAGGAAATCTAAAAATAGAAGAAAAGTGTAAAACCCTTGAAAACATTCCTAAGACTTCCAATAACATGATTGAAGACATTACTGATGACTGTTCCGATCAAGACATTGATAATCTGGAGCAGATATTTAAACAATCAATTAAAATTGAGCCTGCCGAAATCAATAAATTAGGATATGGAATTAAAACCAGACCAACAACTCCGACAAAAATATATTATCCGAGACCTTCCCCTGTTGATATCCAATATGAAGAAGACATCCTAATGGGATCTGCCATGTATGATGGCAAAGTAAATGTGGAATGGAACTTAGATACACTTAGTAAATATCAGACTCTTACCTTGCTTAAACACATAGTGATGTATACCACAGTCAGCATTAATAATGGAAATCAAGACCCGGATGTGGCCAAAGAACCTATAGTAGGATTTACAGAACAACTTAGAGGTTGGTGGGATAATTACCTTACTGAGGCATAAAAAAGTTATATTCTGACTACTAAAAAGTAGTACACAAGAGCTAGAGCAATAAACCTTTAACAAATACAAATAGTTCAGGTTACTAAAGATGAGTGTGTGAACACTCTAATTTATACTATTGCCCTTCATTTTATAGGGAATTTAAGTATATTGACTCAAAGAGAGTCAGACCTCTTGTAAAACCTTAGATGTCCTACACTTTCCCTTTACCAATGGTATAAAGATACCTTTACATCCAGACTCCTTACAGTTGAAGACTGCAGAGCTAGTTACTGGAAAGGTCAATTCATTGCAAAACTTCCTAGATTATTTGCTGCGAAGGTTAAAAACAAGCTAAAAGCTAAAAAAAATGGTGAACTAAATTATGATCTTTATACTGTAGGAGAATTATTTGCTGAAGTATGTGCCACAGGCTTAGAAATATGTACAGACCTTAAAATTAGGAAACAATTAGAAAAACAAAACCTAACAAGAAGAAAAGAGTTAGGTGATTTTTGTGAATAATTTGGTTTTGAATCTATAAAGACAAAACCCCATAAATCTCAAATTGATAAGAGAGGATCTTTTTAATCATTCAAGAAAAAATCTACAAGATTTAGGAAAATTTTTCTAAAAAAGAAAAGGGTTAGTATCGAAAAAGATAGTAAAGAAAAATCTTCTGAGCATAAAAGAAAATCCATCCACTGTAAAAAATGTGGTAAATTTGGACATTACGCTAAGAAGTGTAGAACCAAAAGAAAGATGAATAATTTAAACGTTGATGAGGGCCTTAACAGGCAACTCTGTCAGATTCTCCTAACCTCTGATGATGACTCGAAATGTTTTTTGAATAAACTATTAATATTATTGATGAATCCGATTCTTCTACTAAGGAAGAATTAAGAATCAATGCTGATTGCCAATGTGATTATTATAAATCAATATGTCTTATGAATGGATTACAAATAAATACTCTAACCCAGGAAGAAAATATTGTTCTGGATATTATCGATAAAATTGAGGATCGTGTTGCTAAAAGAGAAGCTTTGCTTACTTATATATCTAAAGTAAAACCTAATGAAGAATTTTGTGAACAAAAAGATGGCTATAATAAACCCATTTATGAATTTAAAAATATTACAAGTATGATGAAACAAAAAAAAAAATCAAGGGGAAATTCCAAAGATACTACTATGGAAGAATTGAAATATGAAGTAAATAATATTAAGCAAGAAATAAAACAACTTAAAATAAGAATTGAACAATTAGAAACTCCTCATACAGGAGGAAACGAACATGTTGTCCCAGTTGTGGATGAATTTGAAGACCCTAATATCCCTTTAACTGAAAACAATCATATTTCTGATAAAAATCTGAAAATCTTGACATATGTCAATCTAGTTAATAAAGTTATATCTCAAAAATGACATACTTATATTACAATTGTTGTAAATAAAGAATTCAACGTTCAGACTGTCGCCTTAATTGACTCAGACGCCGATTTATGTATTAATGAAGGCCTTGTCCCTTCTAAATATTTTGACAAAACTACACAAATATTGAATACTGCTGACGGCAAGAGAATGTTGATTAATTATAAACTTTCTGATGCAACAGTTTGCAATAATGGAGCCTGTTTTATATTACCGCTCATAATAGTATAAGTTTTATCACATGCTGTCATACTTGGAACACCTTTTTTGAACCTCTTATATTCAATAAAACTATTGGATCATACAGTTATAGAATTTAAAATTGATGGTCATAAAGTAAAATTTGAATTTATTGACAAACCAAAAGTAAAAGAAATAAATCTGGTTCAGAATCAACTAAAAAATAAAGAAAATTTTTTATTCTCCTTAAAAGAAGAAATAAATTATAAAAAAATAGAAAAAAAAATTAAAATCTCTTAATATTCAAAATGAAATCAAACAATTTCAAGAAAAGCTTGAGAAAGAAGTTTGTGCTGATGTTCCTAATGCCTTTTGGAATAGAAAACAACATATGGTAGAATTGCCTTATGAACCAAATTTTAATGAAAGATTGATTCCAACTAAATCACGACCAATT
The DNA here is from genome assembly GCF_054954075.1 of Amborella trichopoda. Classification (NCBI taxonomy): domain Eukaryota; kingdom Viridiplantae; phylum Streptophyta; class Magnoliopsida; order Amborellales; family Amborellaceae; genus Amborella; species Amborella trichopoda. The sequence continues at coordinate 23,696,015 of NC_142339.1, forward strand.
CAGATGAATAGCATATTATTGGAAATTTGTAAAAATGAAATACGAGAATAATTGAATAAAAATCTTTTAAGAAAGTCATACTTCTTTTGGAGCTGTCCAGTGTTTTATGTAGAGAAAGCGACATAACTAGAAAGATGAGTTCCCAGATTAGTAATCAATTATAAACCATTAGACAAAGCATTGAGGTGGATTTGTTATCCAATCCTTAATAAACGAGATTTGATGAATAGATTGTTCAAAGCAACGGTATTTTCAAATTTTGATATGTAATCAGGCCATTGGCATATTCAAATAACTGAAAAGTATAAATACAAAACTACATTTACTGTACTATTTGGATATTATGAATGAAATGCTATGCCCTTCGGACTTAAAAATGCTCCTTCTGAAATTTAGAATATTATGAATGAAATATTTAATCCATATACCACTTTTATAATTGTTTATATTGATGATGTATTTATATTCTCTGAATCTATAGATCAACATTGGAAACATTTGCATCTTTTCTATAAAATTATTATGCAAGCTGGTTCGGTGGTCTCAGCCAAAAAAATTAAACTCTTTCAGACTAATATCCGATTTTTGGGCAATAATATTTCCCAAGGAACTATAACTCCGATTGACAGAGTCCTACAATTTGCTGACAAATTTCCTGATGAAATTAAAGATGAAACCTAGTTACACAAGTTTTTATGATCTCTTAATTATATAGCAGACTATTATAAAAATCTGGTTGTTGATTGCAATTTTCAAAGACTTTGAATGAATCTGCCAGATTGGGGGGAGCAGCATACTCTTGCAGTAAAAGAGATAAAGGTAAAAGATAAACAGCTACCTTGTCTAGTTATATCCCATTCAAAAACTTTCAAAATTATTGAAACTGATGCTTCTGGGCTTGAGCATGCAGTAAAAAAGTTAAAGATAAAAGCTAAATAGCTACCTTGTCTAGTTATATCCCATCCAAAAGCTTTCAAAATTATTGAAACTGATGCTTCTGAACTCGGTTATAGTGGAATCGTAAAACAAAGATTTTAACCAACTGAAAAAGACAAATTGGTAAGATATGCTTCTGGGATTTGGAACCCAGCACGACAAAATTGTTCAACTATTAAAAAGGAAATACTTTCAATTGTTAAATGCAATACAAAATTCGAAAGTAATATTCTAAACCAAGAATTTTTTATAAGAGTAGATTGCAAAGCTGTCAATGATATTTTAAAAAAATATATTAAAAACATAACATCCAAACAAAGTTTTGATAGATGGAAAGCCATTCTTTCTTCATTTGATTTTACTATAGAATATATAAAGGGAGAATCTAACTCCCTACTTGACTTCTTGACTCGTGAGTTCTTGCAGGGATACTCAAAGAAGAATAGAAACTAATGCATCCAGTAGCAGTAATCAAAATATACCTTCTCCTAAAAACAAAGAAGCAAATGAAAAAGCTAAAAGCTCTAATACAAAGCCTTGAACACCTTATATTGAAAACGCGTTAATACCAATAATGGTTATTGAGAATAAGCATGCTCTTAAAGAGTCAAATTAAGTGGCTGATCTTTATCTTATAGATAATATGCATCCTAAAACAGGATATAAAACCTGAGAATACTATAAATGAATATTGACTGAAACAGAGTCAATAAGAATTTTCCATTATAATAGGAATAGCAAAGTTATTGGCAATTCCAGATCTTAAAGATCAATACATATGAAGAATGGGGTTTTGATCCCCTAAAACATAAGTACACTTCAGGCACCCTAAAAGTCAGGGCCTATAATTACTATGACTATATTAAAGCATGGGATGTAAGCTTGTTATTCCAAAATCCTTGAAGAACCCATAGTTGGTTCTTACAATTCCGACTAATTACTAAAATAAGTACATTTTCTTAATGGTTTAAAAGATGGATGTTGTACTGGGGTCCCACTCCAGACATCTATCCAAAAAATCTAAATGAATCATATGAGCTCTCTTAGGCATCTAATAGAGGTATAAACTAGGTAGATCTATGTATACATTTTACAACATTATATGAGATCCCTTGGATTCTAAGATGGGAATACATGGTAACTTCTAATAATAATGAATGGGAGTATCTCCCTTATTTAGAAAGGAGGGTCATGATAAAATGGTGGGACTCATTTGAGAATACTTATCTTCACCCACATAATATAAAAATTTAAAAGCTTATATAAGCTAATGCAGAAACCCCACATCTTAATAGGATTGAGTATTTTAAGCTCTAAAAAGAGCATAATCCAGAATTATCAAATAAAAAAATTAAAAGACAACTATTATAAGCTCTAAATGAAGAAGAGCCAGATGATATGTTACTAACCTCCTCAAAAGACAAGGAGGATGATCATGCTGAAGACAACATAGATGACTACTATTGAGTTCTTACTCCTATCAGACAATAAGTCAAGTACAATGGGCTAGCTCAACTCCACATTATATAGGACACGAGGCCTAGCTTACACCATCAACAAAATCATTACCCGACAAAAGTTAATGCAGCCACGAAGGAATCTCACTTTTCTCTGTAGCACTTTATTCCTTACCTGGCATTTGTACCCTGCTGACACCTTTTGGTCATATCAACTACCCTGTCGACACCTTTTGGTCATATCAACGACCCTGCCGACACCTTTTAGTTATCAATCAAGTGAAGGCTTCTACTTTATCGGTTACCTGTCAGCACCGACTTTCTTTATACACAGGAAGGAATCTGCTTTAACGGACTTAAGTTGATTTGAAGTCCGAAACTCTTGGGCTATAAAAGGGGAAAGACAGCCTTAAGTGGAGGCATTGAAGTTGGAAGGGTCAGAGAGTCTGAGTGTCTGAGTGTTTCAGTATCAAGTGTTTTAGTCCAAGTGTTTTCTTTTGAGTGTTTCTCTTAAGGGTCATGGAAGTCAGTCTGAGTATTTAGTCTAAGTGTTTATATCTGAGTGTGTTCCTTTTATATTTCGTTCTCTGCTTTGAGTCTGTAAAAATTGGGAGAGTTTGTTGAGAGATAGTATATAAGCATATGTGTGACTGCTTTTGGAAGGAAGTGCCAGAGTATGTCCATGAGCAGCTAAAGTTGTTTACAAGATTCTATATATGTGAAATGTAAGTTGATTATCAATATAAAGTTTGTATTTTATGCATATTTGTCTTGTGATTATAGTTTGTTTTAAGCTCTAAGTTTAATATGCATTCTATTATAGTTCTGCTTAGTATAATTTATTTTTGTTTTGTTTGTGTTTTTCCATTTATGAATAGCAGATTATTGGAAATTTGTAAAAAAGAAATACAATATTTATTGAATAAAAATCTTATAAGAAAATCATACTCCCTTGGAGCTGCCCAGCTTTTTATGTAGAGAAAGCGGCAGAACTAGAAAGAGGAGTTCTCAGATTAGTAATCAATTATAGACCATTAAAGAAAGCATTGAGTTGGATCCGTTATCCAATCCCTAATAAATGGGATTTGCTGAATAGATTATTCAAAGCAACAATATTTTCAAAATTTGATATGAAACCAGGCTATTGGCATATAGCTGAAAAGCATAAATACAAAACTGTATTTACTGTACCATTTGGACATTTTGAATGGAATTTTATGCCCTTCAGACTTAAAAATGCTCCTTCTGAATTTCAGAATATTATGAATGAAATATTTTATCCATATACCACTTTTACAATTGTTTATAGCTCCCCTCAATTTGGTGGATTCTTTCAAAGTCTTTGAAAAAGGGGCTTGCAATCAGCCGCTAGATTTTTATTACAGTCTGCAATCTAATTGAGAGATCCTAAAAACCTTTGTAACTGGGTTTTATCTTTAATTTCATCAGGAAATTTGTCAGCAGTATTCAATATTTATGTAGTTTTGTCAAAATATTTATAAGGGACAAGGCCTTCATTAATACAATTTAAATCGGCACCTGAATCAATTAAAGCGACAGTCTAAAAGTTGAATTCTTTATTTACAACAATTGTAACATAAGTTTGCCATTTTTGAGATATAACTTTATCAATTAGATTGTCATATGTCAAGGTTTTCAGATTTTTATCAGAAATATGATTGTTTACAGTTAAAGGATATTAGGGTCTTCAAATTCATCCACAAGTGGGACAACAGGTGCATTTTCTCTTGCATGAGGAGTTTCTAATTGTTCAATTCTTATTTTAAGTTGTTTTATTTCTTGCTTAATAGTGTTTACTTCATATTCAATTCTTCCATAGTAGTATCTTTAAAAGTTGCTCTTGCTTTTTGTTTTTGTGTCGTCATACTTATAATATTTTTAAATTCATAAGTGGGTTTATTATAGCCATCTTTTTGTTCAAAAATTTCTTAATTAGGTTTTATTTTAGACATATAAGTAAGCAACGCATCTCTTTTAGCAATAGGATCCTCAATTTTGTCGATAATATCCAGAATAATGTTTTCTTCCTGGGTAAGAGTATTTATTTCTAATCCATTCATAAGACATACTAATTTTTAATAATCACATTGGCAATCAGAATTATTTCCTAATGCTTCCTCAATAGAAAGTCGGATTCATCAATAATATTAATAGTTTCTTCAGAAAAAGATTCCGAGTCATCATAAGAGGTTAGGAGAATCTGACAGAGTTGCCTTTTAAGGCCCTCATCAATGTTTAAATTATTAATCTTTCTTTTAGTTCTACACTTATTAGCGTATTGTCCAAAGTTACCACATTTTCTACAAATGATGGGTTTTCATTTATGTCAGGAAGATTTTTCTTTACTATCTTCTTCGGTACTAGCCATTTTCTTTTTTAGAAAATTTTTCTTAAATCTTTTAGATTTTTGTTGTTTGATTTAAAAGATCATCTCTTATCAGTTTAAGATTTATGGGGCAAAACAAAATAGTTCACAGAAACCACCTAACTCTTTTCTTCTTGTTAGGTTTTGTTTTTCTAATTGTTTCCTAAGTTTAAGGTCTGTACAGATTTCTAAGCCTGTGGCAAACAATTGCTTTGCCGTCATACATGGCAGATCCCATTGGGATGTATTTTTCATGTTGGATATTAACAAGGGAAGGTCTTAGGTAATACATTTTTGTAGGAGCTGTTGGTCTGGTTTTAATTCCATATCCTAATTTATTGATTTCGGCAGGCTCAATTTTAATTGATTCTTTAAATATCTGCTCCAGACTATCAATGTCTTGTTTGGAACAATCATCAGTAATGTCTTCAATTATGTTATTGGAAGTCTCAAGAATGTTTTCTAGGGTTTTACCCTTTTCTTCTATTTTAAGATTTCCTAATCTAGATATCACTTCATCAAGGAATTCCGAACTTACAAGCTGTAGTATAAACCTGTTCTTAGGCAATTCAAGTGAGGGTTTAAAAACTAGTGGCGCAGTAGTTTTTACAAAAGATGGTATTTCTTTTGAAGATGAAGGTCTATCTCCCAAAGTATCTTTTTTGGATACTAAATCTTCTATTTTGTTGGCTTGTGCTCCAATGGATTTAAGATAGATATTAGTATAATTATTTTGTTCTATAATTGTTTCAAATCCTTCCATTTTAGGATTATCCGAAGCAGGATTATCCGAAGGTTTTTTGTAAGGGGCAGCAGTGGTTCCCTTAACATTCAATATAATATCTTCTGGAGGATGCCTAGATTTTATTTCTTCTTTAGTATTCTTGCAAGAATTATATTAGGAATTATCGTATTAATATCAGGAGATTTTCTAGCATATATTTTCTCTATATATTTGAATGGAAAGGTTAGCTTATGTTATCTAAGAAAGACTTCTCCAAACCATCTAAAAAGAACATGTTTCCTCTAGATTTATTCATAGCTTCAATGTATTTTTCCTTAATATATTGACGAGATCTATCGGTTCCTTTATTAAAAAACAATTCTTTGATATCTTTATTATGATCAGAATTAAAATCAGCTTCAATTTTTTCATTAATTTGAAATGTGCTAATTTTTATAAAATTGTTTTGAGGTCTACATCAGAAAAAGTTGGTCTAGGTGATATTTGTATAGAATTGTCTGTTTTGGTGTTTTAACATCATAAATAGGTTGTTGTATTTCACCAACCCTTCTTAATTCCTATAAAATATCATTGATATGTTGATGCTCATATTCCGTATTTGGAATAGATGACGTAGAACTTTTGACAGGAATTCTAGGGTTTTGTGAAACTATAGGAATTTTAGCACTACTTTGAGGATTAAATTGAATTTGGACTTCCCCATTGGGGAATTCAATTATAGAGTTGACATTACAATTTTGCACAGGTCTAGAGGGGGTTTCATTATGTAAATTCCACTGCACTGGTAGATTAACTTGGTTCCAGGTTATAGTCTTAGAAACAATTAAATTTGATTTTTCAACATTATTTTGAAAATATATAGTTTGGCCCCTGTTATCTATTTTCTTAACATTAGGGCAAATTGTATTCATAACCTTATAACTGATACGATAAATTATAGCAAACCCTTGAGTTTTAAGGTTTAAGGTTAAAACCTTTAGAAGGTTGGGATCAGCTAAAGAAACTGAAAAATTGGGATAGCAATTGAAGTAAATTGAGTCTTCACAAAGGCTCGATTCAACAATTCTTAAAAAGGAATCGGAGAAGTTTCTATATCTAATATCTCTCAAGCAAAGGAGGACAAAATTATTTTGTCCAGTGCGAATTAACAGTTTAACAACAATTTGGACTAATCCTATATGCTAATAGTTATATCCTTTCTTTTTATGCTCTTCTAATCTATCTTTAGATATAACGAAAAAAGTATCTTGTGATTCAAGGATGAAACGGTTTTTTTAATTGTTTTTATAGCATAATCACTTTTAAACTGAAAAATATTATTTTCTATATATTTCACAAATTGGGACCTTGGGAATATTCCAATTTTGTATACACTTTTCTATATTAGAAATAACAATTTCTTCAGTATTCTTAATACTATTGATATGAGAACTAGAAGAACTAGCTTCATTGCTTAAATTTTGAGATCTGCTTCTAAATAGATTGGCCATTGAGTCAATATTGCAGTTACCTATTTTCCGTTTCACAATCAATGGGATAAATGCACTGGCAACTTATCTTATGCGCGTACGCGCGCAACCACGACTTAGGGTTCCACAGGATTAGGCGTACTGTCTTTTACGACTTTAATGGCTGGCTTATTTTGGTTGAGATCAAACTTTAAGTAATACACTAGTAACTTGGCTCGGATACCCTAAATGGGAAAACACGAACAAAACATAAATAAATTATACTAAACAGGACTATAACAGAACGCATATTAAACTTAGAGCTTAAAACAAACTATAACCACAAGACTAATATGCATAAAATACAAACTTTATATTGAAAATCAACTTACATTTCACATATATAGAAGCTTGTAAACAACTTTAACTGCTCAGGGACATACTCTAGCACTTCCTTCCAAAAGTAGTCACACATATGCTTGTATACTATCTCTCAACAAATGCTCCCAATTTTTACAGACTCAAAGCAGGGAATGAACTACAAAGGGAACACACTCAGACGGAAACACTTAGACTAAATACTCAGACTGACTTGCATGACCCCTAACAGAAACACTCAAAAGAAAACACTAGGACTAAAACACTCGATATTGAAACAAAGATTGAATATATTTCACTGATTAACGATGAGCGTTACCTGCATGGCACGTGCATATTGGTATTGGCTTGAATCACATGGATTAACGGGATTAGTTTTTCCTTCCTTCATAGTATTCTATTCTATTCTATTCTTTAGGTTGTTTCCTACTTTTTCACAGATTATGTGTAACTCAATTTGGTATTGTATAGGAATTTATATTAGGTGAGTTCTGGGCCATGAGTTCATATTTATAGAGTGAGTCCTACTTCAATTATATGTATATTGGGTGAGTCCTACTTCAATTAGGATGCCCCTGAATTCATTTTATAGTGGGTGAGTCCTACTCCAATTAGGATGGGCGATGAGTTCGTTCTTATGAGTTCATGTTAGATAATGATAAAGTTAGATTGCATTGGTTGAGTCCTACTTAGGATTGGGCCATGAGTTCATATTAAATAAGGATAAACTTAGATTGCATAAAAAGAGAAAAAGTGGATCGTTGTTTAATGTTTGTTTTTGGGGTTAAACTTAAAAAAAAGGGAAATTTGGGTTCTTAAAGAAAGAAAATTGTAGATAGAATAAAGCTTGATAGGACATTGAGTTTTGAGTCTCTATTCCTCTTCTTCAGTGAGTGCCCTGTAACTTTTTTTCTTTGAATTAGTGAAAAACTAGCGATCAGCATGTAGTCACATTTGTGATAAAAAATTAGCTCTTCTTTTTTACATTATTTACTTCTTGCTTTATTTTGTGTTATTGATGCTTCTTTTTTGCATTATTTATATCCTGCTTTATTTTGTGTGCTTGATGTTTGCTTGGTGTTGTATCTATTTTTCTTTATTTTGTGTTATTGATGCTTCTTTTTTGCATTATTTATATCCTGCTTTATTTTGTGTGCTTGATGTTTGCTTGGTGTTGTATCTATTTTTCTCGTACTTTTAAAGCTTGTGTACGCAACACATATCACTAGATGTTATTATCTCAATCTCTTGTAATGGATTTTGGGATGCCTCTTTTACCGTATTTTGGGACATAGTTAACATGGATTTTGGGATGCCTCTTTTACCCTACTTGGGAACATAGTTAACATGGGTTTTGGGATGCCTCTTTTAACCTATTTGGGATCATAGTTAACATGGATTTTGGGATGCCTCTTTTACCCTATTTGGGAACATAGTTAACATGGATTTTGGGATGCCTCTTTTACCCTATTTGGGAACATAGTTAACATGCCGGGAAATAATACTATATGGCAAACCAAAACGTAGGTAATAAATTTGTTTTATTTCAAAAAGTTGATAAAAGAAAAATCAGGCAAAAAATATTGATCAAAAAAAAAGAAAAAAAAAAGAAAAAAAAAAAAAAAGAAGAGGTAAGTCAAAGCAACGTGAATATTGCAAATTTCCCTAAAAAAATAAAATAAAATAGGAGTGGCAAAAATCGGATACATTATTTTTCTTGTATTTTTGTTGGTATATTTTTTAAAAAAAAACATATTGGTGAAATTCTTTATCGATTATTTTTCTTGTATTTTTGTTGGTATATTTTTTAAAAAGAACATATTGGTGAAAATTCTCTATGGAAGTTTATCTTAAATTAAGATTCTTAATTGACTCCAACTTTTAATGTGCTTATTTCTCAACTACAAGTTAATGATATTGAATTCATTAAGAAAAAAAGTTATGCGGAAGACGATTTTTGGAAAGTTTTTTTTGAGAAAAGATAAAATATAGATTTGTATCTGATCTATTAAGAAAATATAATTTTTTTGAAGATCTTTCAAAAAAGCTCATAGTTATTAATGAATTTTAAAATTAAGAGATATTTTGAAATGTTTTATTTTAAAATGAAGAGATATTTTGAAATGTTTTAAAAGGAAAGTTGTTGTGAAGTGCCTAGGATGAAAAAGATAGGGGTTCAAGGGACGTTCAGAGAGAGTTAGGAAGGAGTTCCCTCTTGACGAAGAGACAGAAGGTGAGTTTTACTGGGGCATGGATGCGGGGTTCATTTAAATAAAATAAATGTGTAAAAACTCCAATAAATTACCCACGTGAGGCCCATCTTATTTTGATTGGTATTCCTAAAGAATAGGCTCCTAGTTGCTTTAACTAACTCATGTATATTCCTAAACCTCCCATGATAATGATAATTCTCATGATAATGATAATAGGAACTCAAATGGTATCCAACTTATTTTAAAACGAAAATATTTTCATACTTTTTATTTTTAATTTTCATTTCACAATAGATTTTAAAAGATATCTTGAGATATAAAAATTGTAGATTTTATTTTTTCTAACTCCTTGAATTATTTTGAACATATTTTTTTGAGTCAAACAAATCTAAATAGACATTCTTTTTTGAATCTCAATCCTCTCAAACTTTTTTTTCTCTCCTCACACCCTATCTCTCTCTCCATTTTTCTATCTCTAATCCTCACTCTCTCTCTTCACGTTCACCATCATTAAAGAGTGTTCCTGAAGCACAGAAGATGTTTTTTTTGCCCCATTCTCAAATTCTCCCTCTTTTAGAGAGAGAAAATGGGGCTTTCCCTCTTTCTCTGTTCCTTTTTCTCTCTGCTGCTCCTCATTCCAACACCAGATGGAGATCATTTCACAGGCTCAACCTCCCTGGAAATCATTTCACAGGCTCACTGCCTTCTCAGCTCTTCAAGAACAGAGGGATAAAGCTTCATATGCTCGCATTTTACAGAGAGAGCACCCAAAAATACAGAGAAATGTGGATTAAAAAAGTAAAGAGAGAAGATGGATGATGCTCCATTTCTTAGAGAGAGAGAGAGGTGAGAGGTTATGTGTTTGGATAAACAAGGGGAGAGAGTGAAAGACGCACCAAGAGAGAAAGGGAAAAGTTTGAGGTATATAAATGAAGAGAGAGAAAAAATTGTATTTAGATAGTGCGTGTTTTTTTTACAGTCATGGGTTGGAAGATATTTTCAAAAATCTGAAATTTATTAAAAAATAAAATCTAAAAATAAAAAATATAGACATATTTTCCCTCTTTTAAAGTACTAATCCTCCCATGATAATGATAATAGGTGAGTTATATTCCTAACCCTCCCATGATAATGATAATAGGAACTCAAACGATAGCCAACTTCTTTTAAATTCCTAAACCTCCCATGATAATTCCCATGATAATGATAACGATAATAGGAACTCAAACGGTGTCCAACTTCTTTAAAAAGCTGCATCTTTCGATTGAATCTTCAACGCAAGAGCAAACCACAGCAATAGCAATAGAAGCAGAAGCAATGGAAGCAGTAGCAGAAATGGCAATGGAAGTAGAAATGACGAAGGAGTACTTCTTGTTGATGGCCAAGGCTGCTGAGGCGGCTGAACGTTACGAAGAGATGGTCTATTTCATGAAGAAAGTGGTGCGGATAACAGAAGAAGGTGGCAATGAGGATCGAGCACTTAACAAAGAAAAGCGCAGACTCCTGTCGATTGCGTACAAGAAGTCTGCAAATACGCTCAGGGCTTCATGGCGAGGGGTAAAGTCGGTGGTTGATCCTGTACGCAAGGCTACCATCGAGTCAGAGATCATTTCCATCTGTTCTGAATTTCTCGAGCTCCTTGACACCCATTTCCTCCTTGCCTATAACTTGGTGAAGGAAGACGTCATGTCCTACATGTTGCAGGGCGAATTCCGTCGTTATCTCGCTGAGATCAACCCGGATCACCACGGAAGGTTCACAGCCGCTTGCGAAGCTCATCATTCCTACGAAATTGCCACGGTAATCTCATCTTTATCTCTTCTTCATCGTCTTTTTATCTTTTGCTTTAATAAGAAATGAAAATGCAGAGAATTCTATTGATGTGTGCTTTTTGTTTCATCAGAATGTTGCGAAAGCAGCTGGTACCAACATCAGTGAGTCCACGATTAGGACCATCGCTACCAACTTCTCAAAGCTCAAAACTGAGTTCATCGAGCCCGAAGCAAGCAGGAAAGTAGGCTCCGCATGTCCATATCCATTTCTGCGAATCGATTATTGTCCAGTGAACAAAAAGTTATCTGACATGCTTTTCAAAGATGGAAGTCTCTTCGATTTTGTGGAGTTGAATAAAAGTGCATTTTTAGTTTTGATTTTCTATCGAATGTAGGCACTCCGTGACTCCATCGCTGAACTGAATAAGGTGGAAAGGGAAGGGCACAAGGACTGCGACCGCCGCATGGACGTCCTTGAAGAAAACTTCAAGAAATGGCGATTGAATTCTTCATTGGTCTCTATTCCCCTGTACCATTTTTCCTTTTCTTGGTTTGGTTTGGCGATTGAATCCTTCTTTAATCTTGTTCTAAATTTGCTTCATTTGCTTGTTTCTCGATGGGTCTCAGGTGCCCGGGAGTGCTTCTTTCTCTTAAGGATTTGTATTCAGGATGAGAAGGAGGAGTAAGTCGGAAAAGGTTTAACTTCCTCATATTCTTCTCTTTTCAAAGTCCTAGCCTGTTCTATATCTCTCGCCATTACTTACTGTTTCTTTATTTTATTTCAGGATGACGATGTGAGCATGTTCGACGTGAGCATGGTCGACGAGGCACGCCCCCTGTCTGATGATGGCTAGTAGTTGAGCCTTATTGGGGTTTTCTTTTCTTTTCTTTTATTTTTTTATTTGGGGCGTGTTATGGTTTCTTGGAGATAAAGGAGCGTGTTTGTGAGGAATGATGAATGTAATACTTCCGATGAGCTGGGTTTCCATATGAAACGCTACTCTGTAGCTCGGTAATATAAAAACACGCACTCTTGTGTCAAATTACAATCTACAATCATTTCTCTTTCTTCTTTCATGTAAGCAACACAATATGGAATAAGAATTCAGCATTCCTCAAGTTTCTTTATTGTGTTCGGAGAGACTCTTTCTTTCATTTTAATGAATTTGGACTCGGTGTAAATGTGTTCGTGCCGCACAAAATTAAAATATCTTTTAGTGAGTGCTCGTGATGCTTTCAAACGAAGATCTCGAGATCCGGGACTACAAAATTGTTATTTCAGAAATGATAGAGAAGTAAAATTAATTGTTGATTTATACAGATATGAATAGGTATTTTATAGATCAGTGGCAGAGTTGACATTGATCCTTGCATAAAATATTGAAATAAATGCTATCAAACTATGAGTCCAAACTAATTCAATTTTTAACTCTAGTTATTTTTCACACAAATTTGGATAATAATCATCTTGTTTTCAAATTTAAATGCAATATTAACCCTATTTTTAGATCATTTTCAAATTTGGATAAGGCTTTAAATGATAAGGGACCATGGATGATCATTATGAACCATGGTACTTTGTGGTTAAAAGATACTCTGGAATAGTACAGTCCTAAGAGTTGTCTAAGTGTTTCAAGTATTGGGAAAATAATAAAATTTATGAATTTCAAAATAGGGTGTATACAGTTGCCCACCTTCGACACTCCCTGCTCACCTTCGACACTCCCCACCTTCGACACTCCCTGCCTTCGACACTCCCCTGCCCACCTTCGACACTCCCTGCCTTCGACACTCCCTGTCCTTCGATGGACCGGTGAGTGTCAATCAAATAGATAATCCCAACATTTGACTTTATCCTAATATCACATAGTCAAAGGATACACCAATTATTTTTTTTGGAGCTATAACATGAGACACAACATTCATCCCACTAATCCACTTCGTGCAAGTTTTCCCCTAAGCTTGCCTGCCTGAGTTTTTCACCGGATGTTTTATCACGCTAGTTCAAACTCTAAACTAGATTTTCTAGCAACACCACTTAATTTAGGAGTTTTGATTTGTAATTCAAAATTTATGAAGTTGGCATTTTTTTTTATTTTCATTCAAGGTTCTCTAAGATTTGAAAAAGACTTTATCTATTAGGGAAGTTTTCTCTAAATATTTTTTTGGTCGATTCTGAAGAGAAAGATGAGGAGTAACATGGTATCATCATTTAAGGGTGTCCAACTCCCTTGATTTAGAAGATATTTTTAGAAATTTTGAAATTTAGAGAGAATTTTTGAAACAGAACCAAGAGCTTTGGGGGGTGCACAATGTCATATGGAACTAGACGTTTTTTTAATGAAAATGATTTTCTTTTGAAAGTGGTTGGTACTTTAGGCTGGTACAACCAATTAGCATTTTTAACTGAATACACCAGACGTTTTAGGTCATATGTGGCTAGATGTTTTTTGAATGAGAATGATTTTTCATTTGAAAAGTGATCGGTAGTTTCAGCTCGTGCCACCAAAGAGCATTGAAAACTTTTAAATTTCTTCCTTGACAGTTCTGGCTAGGGCTGGCCAGAAACTTGTTTAAAATCCGCCCTTTAAGAAAGAAAAAAGCATACTTGTAGTTTCTCCGGTCGTTTGAAGGGCTTTAGAAGCTTGAACAAGGGTTTCTAAACAGAATGAAGCATATGATTTTTTTTTCTATGCGACTAACTATGTCGAAATTGTTTTTTTTTTTTTAATTATTATTTGTTGTGCGACACACATTGTAGCACAATTTATAATTTTTTATTTCCTTTTTTTGTGCAACACACTTTGTGTCGCAATGTTTGCAAAAAAACAAAATTTCTCTTTCTCTTTTTTTTTTTTGAGTCACACTTTGTGTCGCAATGTTTTAATATTTTTTTTCTTTTTCTTTTTGTGTGACGCACTTTGTGTCGCATTTTTTTATTTTTATTTTTGTGTGAGACACGCACCCCTTTTCTTTCAAAAAATTAATTTTCTTTTTCTGTGACACACACACCCCTTTTCTTTTAAAAAATTAATTTTCGTTTTTTGTGACACACTTTGTGTCGCAATTATTTTAATTTTTTTTGTATGTGCAACACACTTTGTGTTGCAATTTTTTAAAATTGTTTTGTGCGACAGAGTTTGTGTCACTGTTTTATTTCTATTTCTTTTTTTTTTTTGCGACATAAGTTATGTTGTATTGTTTTAAATTTGTTTTTCCTTTTTTTTTTTTTGTGCGACAAACTTTATGTAGAGATTGTTCTTCTAATTTTTTTTTAAGGCCTGAAAAAAACTGCGTGAAAATAAAAGTCTGAAAACAAGTTTTCAAGGTTTTTAAAAGGCGAGGGTCATCGTGCTAGGCTCAATTCCTACCAAAGGTAGGAGCCCTCATTTCATTGACTCACCCAAAGAAAAAAAGATGTGGGTTTTCTAGTTTAACCACTTTGATGGATCCTACATGAGCTTGCCGGGTCCTTGTTGGGATCTTCGGGATGAGGAATCATCAAATATTGCTTCATCTTCCGACCTCGGCTCATGTATTTCAATTCAAAGAAGAGTTATGAGTAAATCAAAGTCTTGGAGAATAAATGATATGGCCCCTAAGTGCTTGAAATCTGAGGATTCTCTCCTTTTTTGTGAGCGAACCGACATCGGAGTTGAGAAAAATCCATGGCCGATCACACACATGCGCAAATTACATCGATCATGTATTATAGAAAGGTAAACACACATGTAAAGCAAGTATAATGCATGAATGACCAACCAATGTGAGGGCACTTAAGACATTCCAAATCCGCAAGGAAACATGATATTACTGGCGAGTTTACATAGAACTAAATAATAAAACATGATCTTCCATTTATGGTCATCTGACATATTGCTCCTTAACATCAATGGTCATTTGCCACCGACTTATGGGTTCGACGACCACATGTTTTAAAATTTGCCCTGTAGGAGGAAGAGAAATTTATATATTAGCATTTCATAATGTTGAAATCAATTGTCAATCAAATACAACAAGAGTAATAAAGCTAATATTGTTGTACTTGAAAATAATGTAAAGGTAGTAGTTCCGATCCCATTGTCACTGCAGACTGTGCATTTTCTGGATGTTTTTTTCAGCTTCTATCCATCTAAACGAGCTCTCATTCTTTTAGTGGCCAGTTGTCCTTTTGTCCATGCTCGTGGAGGTTCAAGGACATTCCGACAATGGTTACTTCCACTTTGTGTGTTACTACAACTAGCAGCATTGTCATCTTCATTGACATGGCTCATGGTGTCATCCTGTGGACCTCCCTTGAGTCTGAATTAATCATCAAACTGATGAATTACATATTGCATTATAGACATTGCAAATACAAGGCCCTCCACACTTTCTGCACCATGCTCGGCTAGGTATCGACTTGCCTAGCAGATCTTGTCAAATCTAATGGAGCAAGGTAGTTCAGATGTGGCTTGAATTTGATTGCTATTGTCATCAAGAAAAAATCCCTTCTTTACATCCTTTGACCAATGCCTCATTATGCAAAAGGAATTTCAAGTACATTATTTTTTTAAAAAAAACCTTTAGTACAAGCTTGCAAAGAAGGCCCATTGTCTCAAACAAGTGACAACTACAAGAAACAATATTGTCATGGCAATGAAATTCCACTAGGTTGGGTCTAGATCCGGTCCCCAGTACTACCACCTTAAAAGTAGAAACCCGCCTATTGTCTTCAACTGTCTCACTTGTATAATTCATAAAATTAGCCACCTCTTCCCCAAATAACTTTAAAATCATTTGAGTATAGATTTTTGATGCATGTGACTATTTCATAGAGGTTGTTCACAAGATTGGAGTAGTTGTAATATCTTTTAAGTCATTTTCTCTCTTTTCGTACCTGCTTATCCTGCACTTTTCCTGAAACTTCTAATAATGTACGTAAGCCGGTTTTGGATGTCAAGTACATCTTGAAGTGCTTATTCATCCCTTCCGTCTTCTGAGTGGAAGTCATACCCGTTGTGAACATGAGAGCCAAGTATGCATCAACTCATTACATACGACAACAATAAAACCTACTGAGCCATTCATCATCTTTCAACTCATAATTCTCAATCATAGATTTCCATCCTAATTCAAATTCTTCAATCGTTGGGCTAGCCACACACCTCTTAAGATTTCTGAATAAGAAGGATGCCTACGCAAGACATGATACATTTTTCCTTCATCTTAGCAAATATGTGCCACTTACAATAATTATGCTTACTTTGGCAAAAAACTTGTCTAACTGCAGAAGAAACTGCAGGATCTTGATATGTAAGAATAACGCCAAGTTGACATCCACCCATTGCTTCCAACCAATTTTAAAAAATATATAAAAATGAGTCTACTTTCTCATAAAAAAATAAGTGCAAATCCAAAGAAGGTTGCAGTGAAATTGTGCTTTGCACCAAGTATGAGTGCAAAGGACATACTAAACATGTTTGTTTTATATGTGGTATCAAAAGTAACCACATCAGAGAAGCTTTGGAAGAAAACTCTATAAGTAGAATCTACCCTTAAGATACCGAGAATGTGTTCTTGTTCATCTAATCTCATTTTATAGAAAAACGATGGGTTCGGTTGGTTTATTTTATAGAGTGATTGTATAATTAGATTTCTATTTTCTCCCCTTAGTATTCTTCTTATGCTAGCTATTTTATTTTGGATGTCTTTTGGTGTAAAAGATACATTGTCGATCCCTCCAGCTTGCACTATGAATATGTTGAGACTACACTATTGCCGAGCTCATTGAATTTATCAACTTCGTGGAACTCAACAATAATCGGTGTGTACGAATTAGATGAGCTTCTCTTAAATAAACTAGATCATGATTGTGATCTTTCACCATTTTAGTGACAACCCACTCATTACTCGCTTTTCTACTTAGGTTCAACTAAGCCACGCACCCACACATTAATTGAGGGAGAACATCTCCAGTTACCCCTTCTTTATCTAGTAGAAACCCTTCTTTCGAGCACTAAATCTCCTTCTCAGTCTATTGACCTTCTTTGGTAAGAGTTTCCCCTCAGCGGATACGAAATCCTTTGGCCATGCATAAGCATTATAGAACTCATAAGCATCATCCTCTGATCCAAACATCATTCATACACATGGTTCTTCTGTGTGTTGGCCTTTGGTTGGTGAGGTATAATCACCATCTCGAGTTTCATCCATGCTAACTACATTAGGGCATGTGTTAAATGTCACACTGACTTAATTGGTGGGGTCCATCTCAGGTTTTTGTCTTACCCAACGCAAAAGTGCATGCTACATAAATACATGTAGTTGTGAATTAATGAATTAGCATCGATGACATAATCGTCAACAAGTTAGCATGAATGATTTAATGTGCGTCAATGTGTTCCACTAGAATGAATTGCGTTTTATATCAAAAACAATATCGAGACAAAAACAAATGTTATCGTGATGAGCATCCTTTTACAATATTAAAAGAAAAACATAGTCATTAGTATTCAAGGGAAATGTGGCATTGCACACAAGAAACATCAGAAAAGCATCAAGCCCTAAAGGCAGAATCCATGCAAGATTCAGAGTCAGTATTTGTAATGCACAAGAAACATCAGAAACACATCAACAATTTAGACTATCATATTATTTTAAATGGAGTCA